>NC_084939.1:14137500-15387500 GCF_958298935.1 Phragmites australis | reverse complement strand
AATTAAAAGAAAAATAGCAACAACTTCAAATTGACATAGCTGGTTGCGTAGCAACAATTTTGCTTTCACAGTTTTAGACACATGGGCACACAACATTCCAAATGCTGTGCAACAATAGCAAGCAAAAATATAGGAAAATAGCATATTTCAAACAGATCCAATTCCAACACTAATAGTCAATATAGATGGTCCATACAGTGTTATAACATCTTTTAAACACATCAGAAGCAACATAATTTGTTATGACATGCAAATGTTCGGCAGCAACTCCACTTGAATATGGTCAAGCTATATTCACACAGAAGTACTACACATGGGAGATCACATGATCTTGCAAGAAACTACAAAACTAGTATATACAGTACAGCTTCGAATGCAGAAGAGGAACAAATTGAACATACAGCAGAAATGATCAATACACATCAAACATACCAACAAGACAACATTTCAGAATATACAGAGATCATGCAGGGTAGAAATAGAATTACCTGAGGAGAGCGCACGCGGTAGCTCCCAAGCTTGGACGAAGCAGTTGGTGATGTAGTGGCTTCGCGACGCCACAACCAGTTGGTAGACCTCGCACTGCACAACCTTGCGGGCACACACGTTGATGCCGAAGAGGTGCTTCTCCAAGAAGAAGTAGACCACGTTAGGGTTGTCGGGGTGGATGAGCGCAAGCATGGGGATCTTCTTCGGCAGCCCGGTCATCTGGCGTCCATGCAGGGAGCTCCTTGCGTGGCCTCGCCCGGCGTCCGTGTGGCCGGCTCCTCGCGCGGCCTCCTCCAGCGTCAGTGCAGCAGCCACCTCGTGCGTCCTTGACCGGCGTCGGTGAAGCGGGTTGGGTCGGTGCAGCTACCTCCTCCAAGGTCGATGTTGGGCTCCAAGGTTGATGCAATGATGGGGGCAATGCGAATTCAGCTGGTGGACGTGGATTTGGTGAATTCGGGAAGGGCGCGAATTTAGGGGCGTAGGCTAGAGAGGAAGCAGCAGGGATCGAGGTGGGCCATGAATTTGGGGGCGAAGACTGGAGAGGCGGCGGCGGGGGTCGAGGTGGGGCGCGTTGGGGGTGAAGGCTGGAGAGGCGGCAATGGTGGTCGAGGTGTGGTGCAAATTTGGGGGCAAATGCTAGAGAGGCGACGGGGGTCGAGGTGGGGCGCATTGGTGTAAAAACTATAGAGAGAGGACCAGGGTGGCCCGAGTTTGACGCGCGATGCTGAAAAAAAATAGTGTTTTCACACTTGCATGTGGCGCCAACGGAGTCTTAGGCGCGGGAAGATAATTTTCCTGGGAGTGAACGATGTCCCGCCGTGAAAAAGAATTTTCGTGGGGGTTTAATGCTACCTGCCACGAAAATACATGCTTTTTGTGAGGGTTTTTAATTTCTCTCACGAAAATTTGTTACCCTCACAAAAGATCGGTTATGTGGTAATGCTACATGCTGACGCTGAAACAAATGCCAGTCGACGACTGTACATTATGTCTTTAATTTCCTGCGTTAACTGAGTCAAGAAATTAATCAAAATAGATGGTATTATATTGTAATTATTAGTTCCAAACGTTACAGCCTTCTGTAATTTTGTGCCCTTTTTGTTGCACGTTTTGGATGTTGCAGACGTTGTTTACTAATGTTGCGATAGGGCGTGGAGCGTCCGATGGCAAGTTTTATATCGAATGTCCAGGAGCTACCATCAGTCCATCACCCATGCTATGAACACTATTCATGACATAAGTAGAGAAGCCCCAGCTAGCCCACTAGAGTTTGAGCTGCGAAACATGCTACCTGCCTTATGTGAGATAATGTGGATGATCGACATAGATTGGTGTGACAAGCAATTGCCATCGAGTATAGGTGTATGAGGTTTGGTTTAGATGTAAGTGGTTTTTATCAGAATCCAGGTCTGTGGATGATAATGGTGATATATGGAAACAGTATTAAGCTAATAATGGTGATATATGTGTCTTTCTACTTCTTTGGGCCACGTGTCCCTTATGCATTGTGATGTGGCGAAACATCCCAAGTTTGAGTCCACATCGAAACGACCCATCCAATCCACACTAGGTGTGATTAATCCGGTTTTAAAAGATGATAGGGTTAAATTACTGATTTCATTGTTTAGAGTGTAAATACATGGACGTTTTTCACAGTTCAGATATAAAATGGGCTTACTCTTTTTTTCTTGATAAGAGAAGCCCATCGTACTTGAGCAGGCTAGAAAGTTAAGCCCAATTTTCTGCCATCCGTGTTGTGGTTGGGTCCATCCATTCCAACGAATATCAATACAATGGACCCGACCCATTATATCTTTACATGTCCTCACGCGGTCACGCCACCTCGCTCGCCTAAACGTGAATGCTGTGGTAACTCGGATGACTACAATACAGACAATTAGACAATAGATTGTAAATGAGTTTGTTGTTTGATTCATTGATTTCATGTGTGTATATATATGCACCCGTATGCTATTTTACACTATTCTACACCTCGGTTCGGCACAGCACAGCTCAACTCGCCAGCCCCACACGCGCTCGCCCGCCCACTCGCCTGTATGCCGCCACGTGTCCCCGTGGCCCGCGCACCCGTGCCCGACTTCACACGCTACGTCACGCGCACACGCCGCTCATTCTGCGCCCATACGCCACATGTTCTCGCTCCCCGTGCCCACTTGCCCACACATGCACCACCCGTCTTTGTGCACCACTTGTTCCTACGTTACGCGTCACGCATAGTACATTTTGTAGTCTAGTAGCGTTCAGTAGTTCAGTAGCAGTCTGTAGTAGTTCAGTAGCAACCTTATAGTTGCTCAGTAGTGTTCAGTAGTTTAGTAGTCCAGTAGTACTCAGTAATTTAGTAGTCCAGTACTGCACAATAGTTTAGCTATTCAATAGTTTCAAGTCATAAAAAAATTATTCAGTAATGTCAATAATATACGTAGTTTGTTTAGTAGTGTGATAGTTTTTGACCAGTAGTTTATTTGGTAGTGTCAATAGTTTATTCAATAGTATCAGTAGTTTGTGTTTAGTAAAACAATAGTTATTCAGTTGTTCTAAGTCATAGTAAATTTTATTTAGCGGTTTATGTCAGTAATTATCAGTAGTTTGATTGAGTAGTGTTAGTAGTTATTTCAATAGTTCTCAGTAACTGGTCACAGCCCTTGTGGTCAGTAGTTGGGCACAAGTGGGAATGCGTGGGGCGCGAGGTGAGGACACATGGCGTGGGCTAGCTCATGGGCACGGGCGCGAGCGTGAACGGCGCGCCATGTGGCGCATGCTGGTGCTGGGGCATGTGAGCGTGAGGTCGTGGCTACACGCGCCATGTGGCGTACTCTGGTTGCTCACGGGTGTCCTAGGCCCGTATATATATATATATATATATATATATATATATATATACACACACGGGTGGGAAGGTAACCTCTCCCCAATGGGTGGCTAGCCGATAACCTCTATGGGTGGTTTGGAAGATATGATGCCAACATCATACTCTCCCTTGATCGAACCATCATCCATATATTGATCAATGAAGAACTTCTCCAAAAACCTTATAGAAAAATATAGAGAGAAAATATAATTGTAACATGCCATTAAAAAATTCTTAAAAATCTAGTGGGAAAAACTTATGAGAAAATAATATAGCATATATGCTTGCACTGATATTGCCTCATTAAAAATATTAAATAAGAAAACTTGAGAGTAAAACTCATAAAGGAAAAAGAGTGCAATATATATGATCTGATGATCATATACAGGTTATAAACTAGGGATTGACTCCCTCTGAATTTGGCAATTCAAGAAGTCTTCGCATGCCAATTCCACTAATAAATTTCTGGAATATTGAAGTGAGCAATGACTTAGTGAATAAATATGCTAGATTTTCGCATGACTTTGTTTGCAAGATATCTTGTGGCAATATGTTATGTGATATTGTACTTTATATTATCTTTAGCATTTGAGCAATACAAGAGTATTATCTTGATAGATAATTGTGGGGTATTCAGATGAATCTATACCATATGATTTTGGAATATGATTAATCATCATGTGAAGCAATACACTCATGTGATGCTGCATATAATGTAATTATTTTAGAATGATCAGTGAAAATAGCAACTACAGTTTGCTTTTGATGACTTCCATCATAAGGATGTACTACCATGTAGAAAAATAGAACCGGTCAAACAATAGCTAGGATCAGTATATCCTACAATGACCATGTCTTGATATTCTAATAGGATAAATCAAGATCCATTGTATATTGGAGATACCTGAGGATATTCCATAAGCCAATCGTATATCCTTTTGTTGGAGTTACGTTGTATCTAGCCAATAACTCAGCTGCAAATGCAAACACAAAGTTAGATCTGGTGCAATTTGCAAGATATCTGGGTGCTCCAATCATATTAAGATATGGAACTTCAGATCCCAATAGCACCTTATCGTCAACTCTAGGTCTGAATGGATGTTTATTCATATCAAGGGATCGAACGATCATAGGTGTTTTAGATGAGATTCTTGATGGATGGTGCTCAAGTTATAGACTTAAGTAAAAATTAGTTTTAACCAAGTATTTCATCTTAAACTCCGTCTTAAGATATTTTTTTGCCACTTCTATATGTTTATGTAGTTCTAACAGTGTTGAGGTTGTTAACACATACTGAGATGATACAAAATTCAGTGAGGAATTTCTTATGAACTGTAACATCCCAAAATTATTACGCATGTCATTAAGTATTCATTAGCATCATATTTATCTATTTGAGGAAATTTTTGCATGCAATTAAAAATTAAACATAAATTGTTAAGTTTAATAAGAAATGATTATTGTGAAGGAACTCACAAAATGTCTATCTAACTTAAGGCTTGAAATAATTTTAGAAATTAGTCCATGTTATATGAAAATTTTGGTGAATTTTCCCAAAATTAGGGATTGAAGTTGAATCATTTAAAAATTAGGGCAAGTTGTAAAAGGTTCCAACTTTGAAGATTTTTCATTTAATTTTGGCTTTGGATTTTTGGGTCAAACTATTAAAATGGTTTGTATATGAATTATAGTGTCCTACAAAAATTCTCCCACCAATTTTGGAGATTGGGAAGGCTTGCATTTGGATTAGAGATGTAGCAAAAATGAATTCGGCCATGATTTGATTTTGGTGATTAATGATAATATAGCCTTTGTGACTAACATGTATGTCAAGAATATATGTTAGTATATCTCATGGATGTAATATATAAAGAAACCACCACAACTGGGACAAAAGTTCGGTTGAATTGGAAGAAGTCTCAGAAAAATTATTCTCACTAGATAGTCCAGTGTGGAAATGGTTACACACACCGAAGCAATTTTCTATTCTGTGTAGAAACAAGAAGACTTCATCGGATGGTCCAGTGATGGAAGTTAAAAGCACACCGGAGTATTTAATAGAATGGTTGATTTTCAAAGAAAATTGAAGTTAAGTATACTGGATGGTCCGGTGTTAGAAGAGTAAGAACACCAGAGCATTTTACAGAATATTAGATCTTTCAGAGGAGATGAAGTTCAAGGCACTGGATGGTCCAGTGTTGAGGAGTTCAACACATCGGAAGCTTCACCGGAGCATTTAACAGAGTATGTGAAAAATCCTGGAAAGATGATGTTGTATACACCGGAAGGTTTGACGATGAAGATTGTGGATGGTGAAGCTTTTTGCATAGAGAAGAAGTGGCGCGGTCAGACTTAGGTCAACACACCGGATAGTCCAGTGTTTAGAATGTATTTGGGTGGGGTTCCAACAGGCTAGTTGCTGATGATGTACTCACCGGATGGTCCGGTGCTTGTACTACTATTGTTACCGGATCATCCGGTGTTCATAGTAAATTTAAGCCGTTGGGATAATGGCTAGTTCATGGGGTTAAGGCTATAAATACCCCTCCACTCGTTCATTGCTGCTGGAATCCATAGAACCTCATACACACTTGAGAAGACATCCAAGCCATCCAAGTGCTTAAAGTGTTCATTCAAGACGATTAACCACACCATTAGAGAGTTATTGGTGCTTATAGGACTAGAGAGAAGTGTTGCTAGATGCTGCAACCTAGAGAATGGATTAAGGAGTAATCCAACCATGTACCGAGAGGTATACCGACGCCTTGGAGTTTTGGTGACTCACCGGTAACTTGTTGACCCTCTAACTTGGTGTAGAGCGGCAGCAAGAAGATTGTGGGGGACACAGAGGCCTTTGTGTTTATGACTAAATCTACGAAGTGAAGACGCCATGCAAGTGACCGAAAAAAAGTTAGTGGTGAGACCTCGCCTTGGTGGCTTGGTGGCTCATCGTGCTCGAGGCCTTATCTTGGTGACTTGGTATCTTAAGAGCCGTGACTGGAAGAGACTTGGCGACTGGGAGCATATCCTTTGTGGAGCTCCAACATGGACTAAAGGTTGTGCCACTGATACAATGGGATAAAAATCTATTGTCGAGTTTGTCTCTCTACCTTATTTATGTTTTCGTATTTACATACTTACAATGTACCTTGTTAGAGTAGGTTGCAATTCTCTTGAGCGGTAGAGTAGACATAATAGATAAACTTAGAGCACATTTACATAGAAATTCAGATAGATTTATCTTGTGTATTTTTGGAGTCATTAGTTTCTAAGCGTCTTAATTCACCCCTCCCTTCTTAGAACGTTACTGATCCCTACAAAAGAAAAGAGGGAGACTTTTTGCTAAGTCGGCCACTGTTTATCGGGCCCACTGTCATCCTCTCCCTCTCTCTGCATCTATGTCGCCCACCGTCGTTACACAAAAGGCTAGCCATTGAGCCACGGCACCTAGCAGCTGTTGGACAACACCGCTTTCCTTGACTCTAAGCATGTCGGCTGCCACCTTATCCCCCTGCCCTCTCCTCTCTCTCCCTCACTTCTCTCTCATGTGCATAGAGCAACAGAGCACAGCAGGGCAGTATAGCCACTACCACTGCCACCCGATTTCCACCCTGCAAAGCTCGAATCCGCCCCGGCCAAGCTCCCAAGAGTACTAAAGGGAGACACTAGGACCCTCACTGGGCTCCCCTCACCGAATCCCCATGGAATCTTGACCGGATTTGGTGCGCCAATGCCTTCTTCCTTGGCTTCTGTGCCTCTCTCCACCCCTCACCAACATGCTACCAATCTACAGCCCCTCTGCCCCAACTAGCCCCACGGTGAGCTTCCCTGTGCCACGTCCAATCTTTTGTGCACGTTATTTGTCCTTTGGCTCGACGCTGGCGTGGGTCTCTATGGGGGCCAAGCCACTAGCGCCTATGCTCTACATTGTCGGTAATCTTTCGATCGTGCCTATCAGTTGAGGCCTCACTAGGCACGTTCGACATCGTGTGCTAGAGCTGTTAGTGCCCTCGATTGGCTAAATAGCGATGTCGTTTGCCGACAGCAAGTTGCACTGCCTTGCGCTCCTATGCACGCCGGTGAGGCCAGCCATGGCTTCTGGACTTGTTGGCTCCAGTCAACAGGTCAGGTCACGGTCCCACCGATCCATGAGTACGGCTAGCTCTGGGCTTGGTGTAAAAAAAAAGAGAGGCCTCAACACTTTAGTTAAGTGGTTAACTCAGAAATTGTGAAAGATGAATTTTTGTTCAATGTTTAATTCGGTTGAAGCTTGATTAATCCACACTAAACTGAATAATTATTCAAAAATTGTGAAACTACTTTTGTTAGCTTCGTATGATCATGCTATACATGTTAAAAATGCTAGGAGCCATGAAATATGTACTCAAATTCTTGTATTAATGAATTATGTTAAATATTAACTAATTCATAATTAGTTAATGGTAAATCCAAAATTAGTGAAACCAATTTTGTTAATCTTATTATATTATGAACTATTTATTAAAAATACTCACCCTCATGTTATGCATAATTAAATTTTATGTTTTGGATTAAGCTTTGGGTTAACCTTAAATTAATCCAGAAGATTTGTAAAACAATTAACAATAATCCAAGTTAAGAAATCATCGATGCTATGGAATCATGACATAAAGCATTCCATCTCTATGGTTTGTCTTGCATTGTGGAGCATCTCTCATCGCATATCATCCAAACTCATTGCGACACATTGTTCTTCTATTTAGAAACCGACGCTTTGGAGAGTCGCGTGTTTGAACCTGACAACTAACTAGAGGAGTTCATGAGTGAAGTGCACGAAGAATCCGGCAAGAATCTATCATATCTTTCCAATATTTTGGCAAATTGTTGGTCAATTTTCCAAGTATTGCTACATGTCGTGTATGCATGTTTTAGTGAGTTGATGTTGGGAATGTGGGTAGATCCTACTTATTGCATAGTACCTACCTTGACAAAGTTGTTAATCCTGATCGTTGTAGCCTGGGGATAATGTGCCATGGTCTAACTTAAAAGTGATGTTGTAATTACTTAGCCTCGCATAGGTCCACGATAGAATTCGGGCGATAGATGTCACCGTCGTTCATGAGCTATCAGATATTCAATTACTGTTTTAAAAGAATGATCAGTTGGGACGATGAATTGGTGAGATTGGGACGAGATTTGGGTGATGTTAGGGGTAGTTCGGGAGAGGAGATCCAGGTGTCATAGACTGCTTGTATCATTTAAGCACCGTCCATGGTGTCATTTGGCTTAAGCACTTTTCTGTACTAACCACATATCCAAATATGGTAAAGATGAGCCGAATACCTTATGTTGTTGTGACCCTTTGGCCTGAACGTCTATGATGTTGTGGGCTAGCAGTCTTGTAGAGGTATCTAGGTTGCTCTGGGAGTGGACCTAGTTGACCTCCACACCGAGAGACACATGCTCCAAATGGTTGGGGCTTATTTGGGAAAGGTTGTCACGGGTACCCCCTTGTGTACCCGGTAGGTTGCACAAGCCGAATGGTATCATATCGTGTGGGTAAAGAAGTACTCCCCTGCAGGGTGTAAGATCAATTTGAATTACCATGCTAATCCCATGGTGCCATGGTGCCTTATGGGCAATGTCACCATTGGCCTTTTGTTTTATTATTATCTTTCCACTGCGTATGAAAGCTGTGATAGTAAGTAGAAATTGAAATTGTGAACAAGGTATATCTTCACACTGTATTTGTATCTTGTGATGAAACTATATTGTAAACGGTATACGATATGATCTTGGACATTGTTGAGCATATGTTGGGACTGCTGGAATTACTCTCGTCTTAATCGAATAGTGGCTGTGATTGATGTTTTTAGATAATTTACGCTCAACACGTCGAATGACTGGTGTGTGCTAGTTATTATCTTTATGGAGAGTTGGCACAGTCTATTAAGCCAAGTGTGATTTGGACAGGTCTGACATGAACACACATTGGCAATCATTATTTAAGTAACCCTTCAACAAAAAGAACTCACTCAGTCAGTTGTACCGTATCTTGTTTAACAAATTTAAGTCATAGAATGACTTTTTAGTTTTACACAATACATGTTGCAGTTTACTTTTGGATTTGGAATTTTAAGCCCTTCAAAGACTTTTTCATATAGATATTCGAATCTAGTGACCCATATGAGTATGTGGTCACTACATCAACTACATGGATAAATCCATATTGTACTGTCAAAATATTAGATATCCAAACTCAATTCCACACATAAGTTGAGAGTAGGTTATCATCGAAAATCGATGTCGGGTTTCTACATGAACCCTTACACTACAGAGTATGTTATCATTTTTTCAAATGAATAAACTTATTTTGCTTCTAGTGGGAAATCTTAATGAAGAGTAGGTATTACATAGGTAAATGCTTCTCTTTTGTTAAGCAAGTATAATTCTACCTCAATTGCTTCCTGTTGGGGGTCGTTATCAAGGACCCACGATGGCCCCTTGGCTTAATCAGCTCAGCCTCCCAAAGGCTCGGCCTCTCAAACCCTCTGCCTTCCGGAGCTCAGCCTCTAGAAGGCTTGGTCTCTGAGGCCACGGCCTCCTGAAGCCTCCCCTTCCGAAGCCCCGGCCTTCCGGAGCTCAGCCTCCCGCTGCCCGGGCCGGCTTCCCGTAGGGTACTGGGTGAGTCATCTGGCCTCAGAAAAAATTTACCAAAAGGGAAGAACCGGTCGTACTTTGCCTGCGAGGAGGTGACAAGCATTAAATGCCTAGGCTAATGGACACCGCTCTGACACCCCGTCATGATGGTACCTGCTCTGACGCCCCTAACAGTGTGGTGCCAGGCCGCAGTTGACAACCGGCCTGCCCCCTTCAGGGGGCAGGCACCACGATAATTACCACGGTGGATATTTATCTCCTCGATAGGATAGAAGGTAGTTATCCGGGATAAGGCCCAGTCATTTAGTTAGATCCCGGATATTTGTACATTATGATAACTTGTACGCGAAGCTACACATGGCCCTATAAATAGGAGGCCATGGTCCTCTGGGCAACAGGCACAGCGGGAAAGAACACGCAAGACAGTGAACGCTATGATACTCCTCCCAGAGTGATACATTTTTCTATCATCACTATCGAACCCTCACCACCTTCCGAGAGGAGTACCTCGGGAGGCAGGCAGCCTTCGCCTCCAACTGTGGGGCCCCCAAGGGGCAGTCCGAAGATCACAGGCTATCGGCCAACCGACGGGTCGACCACCTAGCCCTATAGAATCCTTCGCAGCTGGCCCTACCTTCACCACCCCAGTCATCCCTAGAACGGTACAGTGACGAAGGAGCTCGGGGCAAACAGATCGTCCTCGCCATTACCGGCGGAGGGAGCTCCGGTGACACTTCAAAATGACAGCGGCGAGACTACGCGCGTGAGGTACACCACATTGGAGCGACTAGCATCCATCGACAGGCCCCTAACTGGGCCGATGCCCCCGTAACATTCACCATCGATGACTCCGAAGGAGTAAAATTTCCCCACTCCGATGCCCCGGTCATCTCAGCCAATATCTCCGAGGTCGAGGTCCGAAGAATACTGGTCGACGGAGGCAGCTCGACGGACCTCCTATTCGTGCATGCCTTCGACCAGCTCCGAATCCCACGAAGCCGGCTCTCACCGAGCAATAGACCCCTCCAGGGATTCAATGGGCCCCTCTCAACGCCCTAGGATAGATAAAACTCACTGTCATCTTCGGCGATAGCTCTTCATCACTATCCGAGGTTATCACCTTTGACGTTGTGGACATACCGTATGCCTACAATGCCATCCTGGGACAGGGGACCCTGAACAGATTCAAAGTTGTACCCCATCACAATTACCTTTGCCTGAAAATACCCGGACCCCAAGGACTAATAAGCATCCACAACAAGCAAGACCTGGCTAGACGCATCGAGTATGGGCACCCTGCTCCGCTCCCTAGTCGCCATATCCACACTATGACACAAGAGGACTCGAAAGATCCTCCGTCGGCACACCCCGGGCACCGCTACCCTCCAAGGCCACAGCCAAAAGGGGACATAAAGCTAGTCCCCATACACCAAGACCAACCCGATCAGACCTTCCGAATAGGGGCGGACCTCACCTTCGGGCGAGAACCCAACATCTGGTCATCTTATGGAGTAACCTCAACATCTTTGCATGGTCCCTGCAGGACCTCCCAGGATTTGACCGCAGCATCATCGAGCACTTGCTCCAGGTCAACCCGAAGGCAAGGCCCGTACGCTAGGGGTTTCGCAAGCACTCTCCGGAGCGGGAAGAAGCCGCAAAAGAAGAAGTCCAAAAGTTCCTAAAAGCCGGTGTTATCCGAGAGGTCATCCACTCCGATTAGCTCTCCAACACCGTCCTGGTCAAGAAACATAGCAAAAAATGGCGTATATGCATCGATTTCACATCATTAAACAAAATATGCCCCCGGGATCCCGTACCCTCTCCCCCGCATCGACCAGTTGGTGGATTCCACAGCCGGCTGCAAAATGCTAAGCTTCCTCGGCTCCTACTCCGGGTAGGTGTGGATGGCAACAGAGGATGAGAGCAAGACCAGCCTCATTACCCCCTTCGGAGTATACTGCTACGTCCGGATGCCCTTCAGTCTTTGAAACGTCGAGGCCACCTTCTCCCGCCTAGTACACAAGGTGCTGCAAAAGCAGTTGGGCCGCAACGTTGAGGCCTACGTAGACGATATCATGGTGAAAAGCCAACTAGAAGCCACCCATGTTGCCGACCTATAAGAAACATTCAACAGCCTCCAAGCCGCTGACGTACGGCTAAACCCAGAAAAATGCGTATTCGACGCTAGAGGTGGAAAAATGCTAGGATATCTTGTCTCCCGAAGAGGCGTCGAGGCCAACCTTGACAAGATTCATGCTATCACAGAAATGTCACCTCCCACCAATCCGAAAGAAGTACAATGCCTGGCCGGCCGCCTCGCAGCCCTCAGTCGCTTCCTCGCAAAATCCACTGAGCACAACCTCCCTTTCTTTAAAATGCTAAGGGGCTCGGAGCCATTTAGCTGGACACCGGACTGCCAGGTAGCATTCGAGGCCCTAAAGGCACACCTTTCCCACCTCGAAACACTCGCGATGCCCCTCCTCGGTGAAGGACTACTCCTGTACCTATCCGTCTCTGCATCCACCGTCAGCGCTGCCCTGGTACAAGAGGAAAAAAGTAACGGTCGCCCCACTCAAAGGGTTGTATACTACGTCTCAGAGGCCTTAGCCAGGGCCAAGACATGCTACATTGAGCTCAAAAAATAGCCTGCTGATGACCTCGCGCAAGCTCTGGAACTACATCCTTACCTACGACATCACTGTCCCAACCTCGTACCCGCTTGGCGACATGTTTCGCAACCGGGAGGCAATGGGACGCATCGGCAAGTGGGCGGTAGAGTTAGCCCCCTTCGTGGTAAGGTTTGTAGCAAGCACTGCCGTCAAATCCCAAATCTTTGCGGACTTCATCGCTGAATGGACCTCGGCACCCACTGAACCCACCACTACACCCACCAAAGACATCTGGACCATCTACACTGACGGAGCATACTGCTCCACGAGCACTGGAGCTGGCGCGGTCCTCATCTCCCCTACAGGCCAGCAGGTTCAATATGCTGCTCGCTAGATTTCAATATGGCCAACAACATAGTCGAATACGAGGCCGTCCTCTTCGGCCTTCGAAAGGCCAGAGCCTTAGGAGCAGCCAAAGCCATCATCCGAACCGACTTTCAGATCATTGCTGGTTACATCAACAAGGACTTCCAAGTCTGGCATCCAGACATGATAACATACCTCGAGGCCATTCGCAAGGCCGAGGCACACTTCCGCAGCATATCAATACGAAGCATACCGCGGGCGGACAACAATCAGGCAGATGCCTTAGCAAAGGCCGTAGCCACGGGTAAAGACCAACTAATAGGCACCTTCCTCGAGACCCTGCACCAACCGACCGCCAGATCTCTTGACGAGATAGCCGTGTCCATCCTCCCCATCCAAACTGCGGACTGGAGGGCCCCCCTCCTATCCTTCCTGAGAGGAACAGCAGAACTGGATGATCCAATTGCACTCCGCCGCATCCAGCATCGTGCCAGGGGCAACCGTCTCATAAATGACGCCCTTTACAAGACAGGTGTTTCACTCCCCTCCTTCGATGCATTACTAAATAAGAATTAGCCGACCTCCTCAGGGAAATACACGATGGCCTTTGCGGCAACCATCTAGCGCCTCATGCTCTAGCTGGTAAGGCACTTCACCAGGGGCTCCATTGGCCTACAATCATGTCCGATGAGGAAGAACTCGTCCGCACCTGCCAAGGATGCCAATGGATGGGACGCCGAAGCCAACGACCTCCAACTCCCTTGCAACCAATCACCCCTGTCTGGCCCCTGGCTCGTTGGGGTATGGACCTCATCAGTCCATTTCCTCGCGCCAAATGAAACCTTCAGTACGTAGTGGTAGCATTGGAATACTTCTCCAAATGGGTCGAGGCCGAACCCCTCACTGCAATCACATCAAAAAATGTCCAAAAATTCTTCTAGAAGAACATAATCTGCCACTTCAGCGTCCCACGATAGCTCACAGTGGACAACGGCACACAATTCGACTCTGGGCCTTTTAGACAGTTCTGCGACGACCTCGGCATCGAATTATGCTTCACAGTAGTTCAATACCCTTAGTCCAATGGAGCCGTTGAAAGGGCCAACGGCAACATCCTCTCCGGCCTAAATCGTCACCTTGTCGGCTTAGCTCGAGGCCTATGGGTCGATGAACTACCCAAGGTTTTATGGTCCCTCCGCACCACTATCACGCGGGCCATCGGGTTCACAACCTTCCGCCTCCTGTACGGAGGCGAAGCCATGACCCCCACCGAGGTCAAGGCCTGCTCACTCAGGGTATAATTTCCGCAAACTAACGGAGAAAGGGAGCTCTCCCTCGACCTTACCGAAGGCACGCGGCTCCATGCCATTCAGAACCTAGATCACTACATTAAGAAAACTAAGGCCTGGTACGATCCAAGGGTTACACCACGAAACTTCAAACCCGGTGAACTAGTGCTTCGACGTGCCCTAGCCCCAGGAAAGCTACGCAATAAATGGGAAGGCCCATACCTAGTTCTCAAGTCTAACAGACCCGGCTCCTACCGACTGGCCGATACAGAGGGGACCCCCCTCAAACACAGTTGGAATGAGGAGACCCTCCGCAAGTATTATGTATAGAAAACCCTAGGCTCAGTCCTCTCCAAAGATACCAAAAAAAAAAAGACCGCCCCAGCATCTTGAAGGCGCAAGCCTCCGTGCTGGACGGGCATTCCATCCGCCATCTTTAAGGTCTCGCCAACCTATGTGGAAAATAGGCAAAGACCGCTCCAGCATCTTAAAGGCATAAGCCTCCGTGCTGGATAAGAATTTCGTCCGCCATCTTTAAGATCTCACTAACCTACGTGGCAGATAAGCAAAGACCACTCCAGCATCTTGAAGGCATAAGCCTCCTTGCTAGACAGGCATTCCATCCGCCTTCTTTAAGGTCTAGCTAACCTACGTGGCGGATAGGCACAGACCGCTCCAGCATCTTGAAGACATAAGTCTCCGTGCTGGACAGGCATTCCGTCCATCATCATTTGGGCCTAGCAAACCTAAAATGGCGGATAGGCAAAGACCGCTCCAGCATCTTGAAGGTAGTGCCTTCATACCGGACAGGCATAACACCCCCCCCCCCCTCATTTCTAAGGCCATGCTGGCCTAACATAGCGAAGGGATAAACACGCCAACACCAGCACGACTAAAAGTCTTTATCACCCGACCCTTCTGATGCCCCTCGAAGTCTCGCACCTCGTGGCCGCAGAGTAGCCACAAGATGCGAAGGGGCTGGGACAAGGGACACAGGTGAAACGTCGGCGCGATCAATCATAAAAAAGGGAGAGGAAAAGAAACAAAAACAACAAGCTAACACAACACAAGTTTTACACACATGACATACATTGGGTCTTTTTGTACAGTTAACCGCTGTACATCGAATCTAGGCCCAGCAAACTGGCTAGCCAACTACGCCCCCCTGTACCACTACGGGAAGATGAGGGTGCCCGACCGCCACGCCTTCCGGACACACCGCGGGACCTGGAGAGTCGTCCACGACAACTACGCATGGGAGGCCGACGCGAGCCCCCTCCGCAAGAAGGGCTACTGCCCAAAACAGAGACTCAGCCTCGGGAAGACGAAGGATCCGCCAGGAAGGGATACGAGCCAAAGGCGGAGAAGTCCAGCTCTTCCTCCTCCTGCCCCGCCAGCGAGGCCTCCTCGGCCTGTGCCTCCTCCACCTTCACCTCACCCAAGATAGACTCGAGGATTCCTGAGGGCACCCTTCCATCAGAACCCCGGGGAAAGACGAAGCGTTGTAGGAAGCGTTAGCTGGCAACCTCTCGGGCCGTTCGGGCCACACACCAATCATCTCTTGCGGTAAAACATACATCCAGAGCGGACACCGGGGGATCCTCTGGCTCGACCTTAACCAAGACATCGGCAGCCACCTACAGGTCAATACGCCCCTTGGAATTGCGGGCCATCACAAAACGACTCCGCTGACGAACAAACGGAGTAGCCCCCGACGCACCAGACGCACTCGATCGCTTCCCAGAGGCACTATCCAAGGTACGGACAAGGCCTCCTCCGGCCTCGGGCTGCCATATCTATACACAAAGAGCAGACTCCGGGTAAAACTCAAAGGCACAAACATTCCAGAAACAACATAGGTAAAACACAGGAAGACAGGCATGGTTTCCATCAAATAAAGGAAAGATTATATACATGAAGCAGAAGGAGGTGGTCAACATACTAGAACTCGACCCCCTCCCCGGGAAAGAAAAGAAACCAAAGACAGCCACGGCAAAGCTACACCTCCAGGGCATCCACGCTCGGCTCCGGCGGGGCAACAATGACAGAAAAAAGCTCCCCTAGAGGGCCGCAAAGCGCCCATAGACTCCGGGTGAAGCACCGGACCTCCCAACGAAGAACTCGGGCAAAGGCCCCAAGGCACCCGGAGTCCCATAACCAGCCATGAAGCGCAATGTCATGCTTCGGCCATGCTTCGCCCATACGCCACAACGGAAACTTTCTAGGGTTGCGCAAATCTCCGCCAATGGTGCCTCTGGCTGGAAGGCCTCGACCACGGAGTCCGACACCTGCCGCTCCAGTGCTTCGAAGGGACCAACCCCCGCCTGGTGCAGCAGGGTCAGCTGAAGTGCAGCGGCCACATGAGCGTTGGACCTCGCATAGACCTCTGCAGCCCTAAACGTAACCTTCATGGCGTACCGAAGCCAGAAGAGCGGTATGACCGACGCCTCCGAGTCGGAGGGCAATGGCGGACACCGAGCACCTAGTCCGCTCAAGGCATTAAAGGTAATCCAGGCCACCTCCGATGCAAACACCAATAACTGCTGGCACTCCGAACGCAGTGCCCCTCCAATGCCCGAACTCCTCTAGCTCTCGCCACATATTTACCACCACCGCCCGAAGGGTGTCAACGTTACTCTCGGCAGAAACGTGGGTTGCGTTGGCCTCATCGGCAACCTCCTTCACCTCTCAGAGGTCTTCAACAACCTTCCACACTTAAACCTCTACATGCTCACAAAGCACCATCTCCTCATGAAGACGACCCTCTGCAGACTCCACCAGTTTTCAGGCCTCTTCCAAAGCCTGGTGCCCACCACCTCCCAGCGGCCTCATCAAAATTACCTGCTACAAGGCACCACAAAAGATGGAAAAAGACAAGATGAGCTACTCAAGACACAACACCAAACTTGGCAAATCATAACTAATACTACCGACCTGAAGTGCCGCCGCTACCAACCACGCCTCCAGCTCCTCCACGGGACACTGGACCAACGATCGCTCGATCTCTCCACTCCGGAGTAGAGAGGAGGCCGCAGCAAAGGCCCTTGACGCCTCCAGGCGTAGCACGAAGTCGTCCGAGGCCAGGACCTCGAGGCCAAGGCCCCCCTCAACCGCTTCGTAGGGACTCTCAGTGGAGGGCATGATGCCTCAGGCACTAGCTGCCACAGGTGGGCCACCAGCTAACTCAGGGCCCTGCAGGAACGAAGCCACGTCCCCCGAGACGACCCTCTGCGACCCCTCCGAAGGAGTCCCCGATCTTCGCTTGGCCTCCGAAGCCTCGAGGGGTGGAGTCAAGGATACATCCACCTCGAAGGTCGCTACAAAAAAGAAACACAAATTGCGAACACAGTGCACGACCAAAAAAGGATATGACTAACGAAGCAAATCACACCTGGTTCCCCGAACCTCTTACAGGAGGACCCGTAGCATCCTCAACATCCGAGTCAACAATACTGAAGTCAAAGTCCACGGAGGCCACGTCTCTCCGTTGGCTCTGGTTGTGACCCACAATATCCAGGGAGGCCCAGTCCTTCCCCCGGTCATCACCGCCACCCTGGTCCTCGCCTCCAGACTGATTGCTCACGCTCCCAACCCGTCTCAAGCACTTCTTGCGAACTAGGGGCACCTCCGACGACTCAGCCGTCGAACCAGTATGCGAGTCTCTAGATGCTGAAGCCCGCTGGGCCTAGAGCGTCCTCGCACGAATGGGGGGGGGCCTACACGCGCTCGTTTTCCAGCAGCCCTAGGCTCTAGAGGATCCTGCCATGCCAGAGCCCCCACTCCAAGGTAAAAGCAGACACGATTGTACCGCTCATAGCTCCATGCCAGGGCCACCCGCCACTCCTGCTCCACAAGAGTAGGGGGCCCAGGATCACCTCTGTGATCTCCGTTGCATGCTCTAGCGGGAGGCAGCTCTCTGGAAGAAAAAAGAAGGCTTACATCGGCAGATCGAGAACCCAACTACAAAGGGAACTCACCAGCACTGACGAGCAAACCGAAATACACCTTCAGCCACTCTTCCTTACCTTGGTAAAAAAATGCAGTTCCAGCTTGTTTGAAGGGGCCGGAGGCGCAACATGGTGAACTCCTCCACGAGGTCACGCATGCTCATCTTTTCGGCCACCCTCCGGAGAAGGGCCAGCTGTGACGCGAACTGGTAGTCCGTAATCCCCGTCTTCGGCTTCGGAACATACGTGATATCCCGATTCGTGGAGCAAAGGGGCGATGCAGGGCTGATGCTTTAGTAAAACCACCGCTGCAACCAGCTGGTATACCACCGGCCATTAATGGCCTTCGCCGGGAAGGCATCGCGATACTGTGGCCGTATCTGGAAGTTGATACTCCCAAAACTAAGGGGCCTCTTCAACCCCTCGACCTTGATCAACTTCGGCTGGCAACTAGCAAAGTGGAGGGCCGCGAAGAAATCCGCCCACATAGACCACTCAAAGGTGGCCAGGCGGGCAATGGCGTTGGCGTGGAGCTACGAAAGCTCCACGTAGAAGTGGCAGAGCACCTTTTCAAGCAATGGCACTAAGGGAAAACCTAGGCCCGCCTTGAAGAAGGCTTCAAATATAACGACCTCATGGGCCAGGGGCTTCGGGACCTCCTCGCCCAGCGAAAGCCGATCGACAGCTCGAGAGGGAATCTTCCCCTCCCTAACCATCCAGTTGAGCTCCTTGTCACCGATGACAGATGCTCCCAGCGCAGTGGTTTTCTGAGAGTGGCTTTTGCTGGCACGCTAGAGGTCCACTCCTGGCGGCGGCCCCATTAGCAGCGGGAAAGCCGATGCCACCTGAGGGTCCCCTGGCGCGGCTACCCCGGCCATCTCCCCCGCCGTTCGAGTTTTGGCTTCACTCGGGGTACTCACGTCAGCCATATGAACCGTAAGAGGATGGTGAAAGGCGCTGGATTACGAGAGAGAGAGAAGAGTAGGGATCAACGGACAACTCGCACAAGGCAAAAGGCATCGAAGACAAAGGCAGATGAGAATGAGGAGTCGACGAAAGGGTTGCTTTGGGCAATCCCCCTCCTGCTACAAATAGGGAGCAACTTGCCCCCTCCAAGCGCCGGGCGCACGCGTCGTCCTTTTGCCTACCAGGCTGAAATCATGGGGGAGCGAAACCGACTCCCTTGCCCCCAATGACAAGATGACACGTGACCCACGCCCCGCCTGACAGGGCAGGACTACACCTCTCCAAAGGGCGCATTCAATGCCTCCTGTCACCAACGTCATCCAACGTGTCATTCTGTCACCCGGGTCAAACTGTCTCGGACAAGACAAGCGATTCTCAAACCACGAGCCATCAACCACAAGCTAGGGCACTGGGGGCCTTGCTTCAAAGGAACTGCGGGCCCAACCGCTCCGTTGGCCGCCCTCGCGAGCGGCTACTGTTGGGGGTCATTATCAAGGACCCCCGATGACCCCTTGGCTTAATTAGCTCAGTCTCCCAAAGACTCAGCCTTTCAAAGCCTCCGCCTTCTAAAGCCCCGACCTTCCAGAGCTCAGCCTCCCGAAGGCTGGGCCTCTCAAAGCTTCCGCCTTCCGAAGCCCCGGCCTTTCGGAGCTTAGCCTCTAGAAGGCTCGGTCTCTGAGGCCTCGGCCTCCCGAAGCCTCCCCCTTCTAAAGCCCCGGCCTTCTGGAGCTCAGCCTCCCGAAGGCTCGGCCTCCCGCTGCCCGGGTCGGCTTCCCGGAGGTTACTGCGTGAGCCATCAGGCCTCAGGAAAAATCTCCCGAAAGGGAAAAACCGGTCGTACTTTGCCTACGAGGAGGTGACCAACATTAAATGTCTAGGCTAGTGGACGCCACTCTGACACCCCGGCATGATGGTACCTGCTCTGACGCCCCTGACAGTGCGGCGCCGGGATGCAGTTGGCAACTAGCCCGCCCCCTTGAGGGGGCAGGCACCACGATAATTACCACGATAGATATTTATCTCCCCGATAGGATAGAAGGTAGTTATCTGGGATAAGACCCAGTAATTTGGTCAGATCCCGGATTTTTATACATTATGATAACTTGTATACCAAGCTATGCATGGCCCTATAAATAGGAGGCCATGGTCCTCCAGGCAACGGGCACAGCGGCAAAGAACACGCAAGACAGTGAACGCTGTGATACTCCTCCTAGAGTGATACATTTTTTTATCATCAATATATTCGTGGTGTTCCTTCCTCTCAAACTTCGTCTCCAAGCTTGAGTCTCCTCCTTAGAAGAAACTCTCGCTGTACTTGCTGGGGCAAAACGAACTCTTGCTCCAACACTTCCTTACAGTTGGTCCAGTTTGAGCGCTACAGACACTCTACCATAGCCATGGACTTTGGCCTGGATCCAACTGAAGGTATTTGGCAATTTTCAAGGAGAAATATATATGTCAATAATTGTAGTCTTTCTATTGTATGATTCAGGGGAATTAATATAGTTTGTGGATATTTCATTAACCCTTCTAAATCCTCATGATTTCTGACAACAATGAAGTTAGGGTGTTCCGATGTGCCAAAATATAAGTTTGTGACACATTTATACTGGATACTAGATGTAGAGCATCCATTAGGTGTTTTTCTACAAGAGGTTGAATTTCATTTACTGATTTAGAAGATATTTTTATTTGCTTCTATGGCTGCGTGAGAAGCATTATTTGTGCTTTGTGCCTAGATTCCCCCCCCCCCCCTCTTATTTTCATTGGTGAGATGAGTGGTTTTATAAGGTACCTCCACTCTTTCGTGTGTATTGACTGCATGGATTAGTGACACCCTTATGATCAGTAAATGCAATTGGCAAAATATGTGCAAAGTGTTACAAATTTATAATTCTCTGATTTTTTTTTGTTCAGATTCTTTAGTATGTGGATAAAGATTGAACCCATTATTTGTGGTGTATATCTCCTCGTAATGTTGGAATAATTGTCCTTATCAAAATACAATAAGTGTACCGAACTATATCTAAGTGTTCTGTTAGGAGTTTGAGGTATTATATCATTGACAGAGATTTATACCTCATTTAGATCCCTAATTTCTTATGGAGGCTCATAGATGTACACTGTAGTGGTGATATCGGTATGTAGAGAGTGTAACAAATTTTTTGCAGACGGGAAATACTCGGTTGATTTCCACGTACTAGTTATAATTGAAAAGTTGCATGATATGCAGTTGGTCGGATTTGGATCATATCCGGAGCGTGCAATAACGCATGATTCCAACAAGAGGTTGGTAAATTTCAATTCTGTTAGGAGTGGTTATGCAATTAATTTAACTTTCTTGATAAGGGATTCAGTGAGATCATTTAAGTATGGACATAAGGTACATAATGATCTAGATTGATACCTAGAGCCATACAACAGGTATTGAATACCTGTGGAGTTTATCCTGCGTCCAAAATATTTTTCTCTTAATTTGATAATTGGAGCAATTAATTCAACAAAAGTATAGTTCCTCGTGCAGGATAGATTCATGTGCAACCATTTTTTAGATGCTTTGTGGACCACCATAAATTACCATAAATGGTCTAGATGATAGCTGAATGGGACCACATATATCTCACTGAATGTGGTTAAGGAGATTAAGTTGCTCATGCTTAATTTTAAGGTAAGAGGGGCTCAAAATTGATTTCCATATGGCACAAGAGAGTCTCAAATCTAATGATTTTGGAAATTTTGCAACATTTATGTCATGACCAATAGAATTGATAATATTCTTTCATCATCATCCCTAAACGAGGATGGCTATGGCAAGCATGCCAAATCTTGAATTTTAGATTATGAAAAATTATTGTATAAGCAATATGTGTTACGGGATTGATGTATGTATGATACAATCCAGATGATATGGAAGAATTTTTCTCAAGTGTTTGTTTGTCATATTTGTTGGATTTATTGAGAAAAAAAAATATTCATCACCATTCTTAGTTTGGCATATGAAAATCATTTAGATTGATGTCTTTATAACTGCGTAAGGTACGAGTTGAATCATGATACAAGAGTGCATCCTAAACCACAAAGTGTGTACCCATAGGGAGAATAGTTATGGCTCGATCCAAATCCATAATTAACATATCGCATTCAGTGATCGTCATAGAATTTCCATGTTTTAGAGTGTGAAAATATTTTTTTCTTCCAAAAAAATGTATTAGTGGTATAGCTATCCACTAAACAAATTTCTTCCATCTGATTGCTTCCTGTAAAATTTATATATACATATAAGAGAGAATTTCATAGGAATTTAACTCATATATAGAATACAAACACTGCTAATTTTCTTGGGTATCATGTCTAAAGAGACACTATTGTATATAGTGATATGCAATATCATGTAGGATAATAGTAGGCTTATGACATTTATGGGAATATTATGAGACTAATTGTGGTCTACCAACATATCTTGGGGAGTAAAATCCACAAGCATGCCATATACACTAAGAATATCATCCTCCTACTGGGCTAAATTATTGTTCTCCATCAGAGTAATGGTTTAAGAACAGTCCACTAGTAGAGTGTCTTCTGGTTGTGCATTGAAGTGACCTTCAAGCTTATCCTATTTAACTTGCTTGCTTTGCTCAACAAATTTGAGATACAATATACCAAATATTTGGGAAGCTGGTATTTATTTGTACAATGATTCGTACATCCACACCGTTGACAAACTTGAGATTTGTCTATATTATCATTTCTAGTGAAACAATCTGCATGTTAGAAAACTTTCCCTTGGAATTCATGTTGTTCCATTTATGGCCACGAAATTTATATCCTAAGTGTTAGATGTACCTCAGGAAGGGGCGCTGCATGCGTTGGGTGATTTGATAACGATATTGCTATTGAAATATCTGGAACGATGGATCGAAAGTGCATAAAGTTTTCACAATCATCCGAAACTGCGTGATCACAAAATCTAAACATAGAGCCCTTTTGTGAACTTTGAGAGTTATAATATGCTACGAACTAAAAGTCCAGAAAGCGAAGGAGAGACCATTCGCGTTGATCTTCGAGTAGTATAACAGTTTGTTGCTCATAACGCTCCTAGAGGGAGGTCCAAAGAACGAGTGAATCATTCTCCATTAAATAATTAGATTTCAGATTTGGAAGGAGGTGATGCAATAAAAATGCAAAGTTGCATATTTGGAATGATCGGGAATAGGTTCAGCATTCTCAGGTGTTGGAGTTAAGGTGGCAATGTATTTATGGGCAATCAAATTGAGTTTGACGTCCACGGTCTCGGTTAAGTAATTGTTGACAGCAATGCAAGTTTTGAAAAATCCATTGAGGAAATGTCAGCAATGTCCCATATGAAATGACAATGTATTAATTTACTAAGAGAGTAAATTAATAGCAAATGTTGTAATTTCATGTATAAAAATACTAATCATAAAATGTTAGAAAGAACAAGTGATGTAGACCTTGATATAGTGCAGGCGATGAATCGCTTCTATAATGTTAGACTCTATTCCCGATGGAATAGGTGACAGTAGTCACCGCCAACATATAGACTATGTACGATGGAATATACATGATGAAGGTAGTCACCAAAATGGTGTAGACCTTGCAGTATTTGGCAAGATAACTCACTTTTATTGACATGGACTCCGTGCAATTAAGGCGGATGATGCTACAGTCGTAGCCAATGTCAAAGTCTCCAATACATTGTGCTATGCCAACATTGTTTAGAAGGAAATCATCAATTTAATAGCATTTTTAATAATTTTATGTGAATTATTTAAGCAGAGACTTCAATAAATAACAAACATAGAAAATATTTATTCCATTTAATAATATGCAATGAAAATGATTGCAAGGAATAAATGAAAATGTATTATAAACTACAATGTATTAAATACCAAGGTATTACATAAGTAATACTTGTAAAATGCAGTAATACACATTATTTCTGCAATTCTTGAAGAACTAAAGGTCTGAAATGCTTATTTACAAGAGGTAAATAAAGCAGAACGCAATTTATGTAAAAGCTGAGTGCTTAAATATAATAATTACAAGCATGTAATATTTTCATTTGGCCTGTTCTGCAATTTTTAAATGCAAGAACATCAATATAACTGAAGTTATATTTAAGCAGAGTGTGATGTAATGGAAACCCGAGGCATTTTATGCTATAGAACACATCACAATGCAATTCCATATGACCTAAGGGTCTAGAATGCATATTTACATGATATAAATATAATATAGTGTAATACATTTAGAACCTGAGGGTTGAAATATAAAATACACAAATTCCTGCAATTATTATAAGCCTGAAGGACTTGAATGCGAGGAATACAATATAATTAAAATTATATTTTAAATGCATCGTATAACTATTAGTAAACCCAAGGGGTTTATTGAAAATATGTGTTGTTTATTTGTATTTTTGCCCATAAAAATGTTGGAGGCGCTACACTGCCCAATGGCTATGCCGACCCATTAGCCATTGGCTCAGCCAAGAGCCTGCACCGGCCCATTCAGCCTGGCATGGTCCGTCTGGCTAGCGCTGCCTATTGTGGCCGCCCATTGAGGCAAGGCGACTCAAGCGGACGACATGGCTCAATTGGAAAGCACGAGCAGCCCATGCGGCTAGCGTGGCCCTATAAAAACAGTAGGAGAGGGGGGCCCAAACGACCGGCAACCAGACATGGCCCAAACAGTCGGCCGGTGCACCATATAAAGGACGGGGATCAGAGGGCATCTAGGGTTAGATTTTCCAACCACCCCCTCCCCTAATGCCCGTGAGTAGTGGCGGCGCCAGGTGTAGGGCAGTCGCTGTAGCCATAAGCCATCGTCACCGCATGGGCTGGTGGCCACATACCACTGGTCAAGCTGAGCCACCAGCACACATTGTCGAACCATCACCAGCCAGGGAGGGGCGGGCGGTTGAGTGGTGAGGCGGTGGGCGGATGTGCCACCGGTTTCAGCTGAGCGACGTCACCGGTCACTTGCCCTGATGGAGCGCTGCAGGGCGCTGCCTAAGGGCAGTCCGTTGGAGGGAAGGCATTGCTGAATCTAACCGTCCACTGCCGCTGTACCTTGGAGAATCTAGCCGCTGCCTTCTTGAAGAGAATGCAGAAGATGTCCACAATGGCGATGAAGTTATGCTACCATCTTCGTCTTAATACTGCAAGATGTGGTTAGTCACGTTGCCGTGTGGGTTGACGCCTGAGAGGAGCACGCTGGCTAACAGCCATGAGCTGTCGACGTCGCCGCGGTGGGGTCAGTCGTGATCTATTCTCAGGTTCTTCCTTTTTTCTTTGCCTTCGTGGCTTATTGCTCGAATTGGAGACAACGATACTAATAATGTGTTACTCAGATGTACGCAATAGAGATAATAGATAGGAAATGAGTTCGTTGTTTCATTCATTGATTTCATGCACATATGTATACAGGTGAAAAGGGTGCCCGCTCGGGAGGCAACCCCTCCCCAACGAGTGGCTAGCCGATAACCGCCATGGCAGTTTGGCAGATATGAGATCAACCTCAACAAATCAAACCATTCCATACCAATCAAACAGGTGCCAAAACCCTACTGATAAATTTTACATTGGGTCCCCTACAGGAGCAACAAATGCCAATCCACCCCCTCGAAAACCCGTCGCTTCCATTCTCCTCCCTCTTCTCCTCCTCACGTAGCTTAAGGGCATCTTTCTTGCCTAGCTTTACCCACTAGCCTTCCTTGGCAAGGTTAGGCAAGACAAACCTTTAGTGTTTCAGATGTACATAGATATATAAGATGGTATGAAGGTGTTAAGTGACGAGACATTTCATTAGCTCTCCTTTTCAACTCAACCTTGAAATAACATACTAACATTAGCGATAATTCATTCAATGCTACTTCAAAAGAGTGGAGCCCATACTATGTTACTCTAAAGAGCGGAATCCATAAAATACCGCTCCAAAGTGGGTATGGCTTTATAGTTCATACTATGCAATTATCCTCTCCTCTTATATATTTCAATTATTTTTTAACAGAAAATGTTGTGTTCCTTGATGTTTTTTCCCCTGTGTATGCCTATGAAAACTTGATGTATGGTTGCATGGATGTTGGTTAAATTTTATAGCTTATGTTTCTGGCATTTATATGTATCAAGGTCATGTTAGTTTTTCTTTCTCCTATCTGTAAATTTTTATGTTGATTTTTTTGCCGCATCCATGTATATGCAAAAAGATCATGACAATTTTTTTATGAACTGCAATATAGATGAAAGTTTTGCTTTTTTGGGGGGGGGGGGGGTCATTGAGTGGACCAAGAGCTCACTTAGTTGAATTAAAGATACACTTTCACCTACTTAGGCTGAGAAAGCAAAGTAACTAAAATAGTGACCTGGAACTACACATTAGGTACCTAATTTCATCCTTAAACTGCAACCATACGGTCAAGGTCATTTCGTTTTTTTGGATAAACTACAAACTTACAATCTAACTGACTAGGTCCCAATGCACCGGTAGGAATCAGGTTGAGGTTGAGGCCTGCTTGAGATGTAGGGCAAAAACGTCAAGGCATGTAACATGTTAGACTAAAAAAATTAAATAGAGAAGAGGAGGTGATCACGGCATAGCATGAACTCTTACCCCTTTAGAATGGGTTCCATGGATTGAACTATTTGGATTGGCATAGTATGGATTTCACTCTTTTGGAGTGGCACAATATGAATTATCCCCTGGCATTACGGTTGTCCAAAACCTCGACTGTGTGCATTATGTGATGTACAAGCTGAAATAGTTCTTATTCTTCATCTTAAAGAAAGGTTGTCCAAGACCCTTGCGGAAAACAAAAAAACTAGTGAGCCCATTGTCCTAGAGCTCAGTCCTAACCTCATAAATGGAACATCTTGAATAATTGGGCCGAATTTCCCGTCTCTGCGCTCAAAATTTTTTCTGTATTTTTCTTGTTTTAATTTACAGAACTAGTAGCCCAACAGTAGGGTAATTTTTTAAGAATCAATCGGATAGTAGGCGACTGCATAATTGATTGCCCAAAGCAACGACGAAAAATTTACATTGTCCATTAGTAAGGTGAAATTTTATTTCGCCCACTTGTCGGGCGACAGGTTGTGTCATGGCACACCATCGTGGCACTGCTTTATCTAGCCGGATGCCAGTGAGGCTAGTCACCTAGCCGTCATATAAGATTTTGAAAAATCTCATGTCTGTTGGTCGACATCAGCCTTTCGCGCACATGTGGGCCTTGTCACTCGAACAGGTTCTTATTGCACTGTTGTGAGCTCTATAGCTCAAATAGAAGGCGATTTTTATATAAATCTCACATTGGTGGAGTGACAAGGGCGGCTTGGAAGCCTATCACCCAACGGTCAGGTGGCTGGCTCTTTCTATACAGAGAAAATTTCCTATATGTCATAAACAAACTTCCTCTTCCCTATGAGCCACTTAAATTTTTGAACTTCCTTCATTGCCATCAATTTTATCTTTTGTTCTTTTCATTATGTCCACATTTCCATTCAATCCTCCATCAAATTCATTGTTCACCAATTCACTGTTCATCAGTTCTATTTCTCCAAAAAAGTAGTGATCTTCTGGTTCTTCAAAAAACCTAGAAATTTTTGTATGTCTTCCATAATCCATATATAGCGCATTTTAATTGGATTCACCCAAAAAGCCTATATAGAATTTAAACTAAAAAACTCCAAAAAAGACTACTTTTATAACTTCTAAGAATTTTTAGCGTCTAAAATAAAATCCTAAAATCTGAAAAGGTTCGCTAATTTTTTTTCTTATATGATGGAATAATTTCTAAAATTATTTCCAGTGCTAGATTATATGGTGAAAAAGTAAATTCCTTTTTAATGCTTTATTTTCATCTATTTTAGCTACATATAAATCGGTTGTAGGCTCATTTTGATCGAAAAAAAGAAAGCAGGGAGAGGAGAGAGGAGAGAAGAGAATAGAAGAGGAGAGGGAAGGAGAGGATGAGGGGTAGCGCTGTATCTTTACGGTAAATTTTTGAAGTTACATTAGTTTTGTGTTAAACTTAATAGGTTAGCCTTATGACCTATGATTAGATGTGTAGCGTAGTGATTAGTGTACATATAATTATGTAGTTTTGTAGTCATAGTAGTTAAATGTAAATTGATAATTTGGTAGGTACGTGACCTAGCTAGGATTTGATGAGTCGTGTAGTATTTAGTGCAGTTTGAAATTAGAATTAGTGGTAGATTATGGGTAGATTTGTAGTCATTGTTTTGATCTGTAAATTAAATGTTTAGCCATTGTTATCTTTTTAATTTAGAAATAATGGTAGATGCGATGTTGTTTTTAGGCAGTACGTCCGACAAGTTAGTTTTCCAATTTTTTATGGCGAATGGGAGATTGTTGAGGGTTCCGGTGGGTAGATCATTCTGGTTTCAATCAGTTTTCAGGGGATAACTAGAGTAAATGAAAGGACATATGGGTTGTATAACTGGTTGATGTGGACATTCCAACTTGATACGTAACATCATGAGTTTAAGCTGAGGGGTGTAGTTAGCTTTACCACGGAAAGGTTTTCTAAGAGTTGGGGATCAGAAGCTGAAGATCGTGTCATCTAGAGATGGCTAAATGAGTCGTGTCTATTGGGGCAGCCTAAGGCCCGGCACTGCACGGCTCAGGCACAATGCGATCCAAGTCGAGTTGGGCCGGATCGGCATGGTACGTCTGGAGATGGCTATTTTGTATTTGATCAATGTTTTCTTGCTCCCTGCACTTACCGTGCTCACGACCTGGCTCGCAATTGTCGGCATGCTCTTAGTTATGGCTGGTATCATGATGGTGTTGAGAGGGTTCTGGCAGTCTTTGGATATGCATTTTGAAATGGTAAAACAACACGAAAGCGTGTGCATGATTCTTCTGTGATGAGGGCAATGCAACCTACTTAATGGCACTTCTCTCTTTCTCGACCCCACGGCTGTGCATTTGTGTCGACTTGCTAGACAGCTGGAGCAGCATGCCCTTTGAAATGCCGGTCACGGACAACCTGAAGTAGTGGAAACATATATACACACTCGACGAGAGAAGGTATAAGCTACGTGCCACTGGATGAAGGTATACTGAGAGAATGGCACTGTTGATTGTGCAATTTAAAAGCTAACACTTTTTAGCAGCGCACGGGCAGTAATGGAGGTATACACCAGGCACGGCAGTATGCCCTAGCGAGCGTTGATGGCCCGTGGCACTGTTGAATTTGGTGCCGCGGGCGGTGGAGCTATTTTTTTAATCTATCTTTTTATATTTTTATCTATTTTTTATATATTTTTTAAAATTTTATAGTTATTTTATATTTTTATTTTTTTCCTGTGCCACCATGCTCATCATATCCATCGAACTGATCGTGCCGTTAAATTATAATCATGTACAGACCGATCTGACACAGCATGATATATGATAAACCATTATAGACTGAAAACGCGACACACAAACTGATACGACACGATCCATTACGCTAACCAGACCTATCAAACTATACCTAATCGGACCGTATCTAGCCAGATCCGTACCAGACCTGTTCAATGACCCAGTGTCATCCATCCCCCCACACACACCACACCCCTCTCTCTATCTCTAGCGAATCCGACCGTGCTTCACCAATCAAACGGCTAGCGAATCCCAACGACAAAATTCACACGCACACCCCCGGCGAATCACCAAATACCGACCACCCCCCTCGAAGCCCGCCGCGTTCATGCTCCGCCCTCTTCCTCTTCCTCACCGTAGCTTAAACCCAAACCCTCCGCGGCCGCACCCGCTCCTCGAACCTTCTGGAACCTTCCGTTGCGCCATGGCCTCCCCTGACGGCTTGCCCAGCAGGAGGACGTACATGAGGGAGGGGTTTAAGGCATTGCTGTGGCCCAGGTCTACGCAGCCCTCGCCGCCGCCGGTTTCTCCGGCGAGTACGAATAAAAAGAGGGCTCCTCGCTGCCGAGCAGTCGAATAAAAAGAGGGAAAAAAAGGGCAAGAAGGTCGCAGGTGGCTAGAGGAAGAGACCCGAAGAGGCTGCGGCGGCGCCCCGGTTCTTGGGTACGGCTCTTCTTGCCCCTTTACGAACTTATCCTCAAGACTGAATCCTTTGTGGGGTAAAAACTGTAGTTAGTGATTTTCTTACAAGTTCTTGTTTTGTTGTGTGATCCTTCATATAAATGTGACAGAGATTGGTGCGTCAACAAATGGGAATTTGGAGGTTCGCCATGAGCATCGCCTGGAGTCTGTTCATGACACTGCTCGGGTGTATGGGGTGATTGAGGAGCCGTTTGATCAGGGTGCAGATGTGGAGTATGAAGAAGACAGTGACGATGGCTATGAGGGAATTCTGAAGACTGCATTTGCGATCGTTGGGGACCCTGATTTCGAGTCTGGCGAGCCGATTGATGGTTTTGAGTATCTTCGCCGTGTCAGTTATTCCTTACTCATGGTTTTCACAGGGATTTAGGATCCGTTTGAACTAAAAGGATGTCAAACAGAGATGCATATCACTTTCTGCTTATATATGCATTTTATTTGTATTTTGGATCAATATTTACCTAGTGACTTTTGGTAACTGCCACTAATGGCCTCATGTGGCACCCTAGGTACCTGCTTGCTTCATCTATTTTTATGTATTTTTCTAGGCCTTAAAGGGCCCTTTTCTGTCGGTTGAGTGTTGAGTAAATCAACGCTCACTATCTTAATAAGAGGTCAATATCTCCCATTCATAAATTTAGTCCCATGTTTCAACATATGGACATTTGAGAATTGTGCCACAGTGATGTTTCATAAGTAGGATTTCTCCAAACTTATTAATCAGTATCAGAAGGAAATGTTGGCAGTTCATGTTTGTGAACAGAATATAAGTAGTGGTATTTAATAAATAGGATCTCCCCAAATATACCAATCAAAAACAGAAGGAAATATTAGCAGTCATTTTGGGAAGCTTGACCTGAAGCTAACAGTGTTTAGCAAAATAGAAGGATTGAATATGAGCTTTACAAGTAATGTCTAGAGAAATAAAAGTATAGCATATTTCTTCAATGTTGGCTATAAGCTTTTTTTTACCACTAATAGGGTTAATCCTTGGCCATATAACCAAAAAAAATGGTACAGATGTTCTAGTTAGCGTAAACGAGCGGTCACCTTCCATTCACATGTATAAGTTTTTTTTAGAATAAGAACAGATACAGTTATCTATGTATGCAATGATACCACCTATATGATAAATGTAATTGCATCTGCATTGCAACATCAAAAAGAAATATCTGAGAACCAAAATATCTCATATACGATAATATAGGCATATGGTTAAAAATGTTTGAAACTAGCAAGATGGTTAAAAATGTTTGAAACTAGTAATATGGTTAAACTTAGTATAAGTAAGAGTTCGGTTGCTTTATAGATTTTGAGAGTTCAAAACTTGGTCACAATGAGAGGGTCAAGAGGCAATTCTGGGAAGATCTGGATGACATGGTTAGTATTATGCCTATTAGTGAGAAACTCTTCATAGGAGGTGACCTTAATGGCCATGTAGGTACATCTAATGTAGGGTTTGAGGGGGTGCACAGGGGCTTTGGGTTTGGCAGTAGGAAGAGAGGATTTTGTCCTTCATAGGAGGTGACCACTCTAACTAGATCGATTTTGTCCTCGCAAGAAGAGAGGATAGACATGCTTTCTTAGATGGATGAGGTCACAAGGGATATACAGGGAGATATTCCTTGGTGTATGCTCTTTATTGACGATGTGGTGCTACTTGACGCGAGTAGGATAGGCCAGAGTTAATAGGAAATTGGAGTTGTGAATATATACTTTAGGATCAAAAGGCTTTAGATTTAGTAGAACCAAAACCGAGTATATGAGGTGCGATTTCGATGCTACTAGGCATGAGGGAGAAGATGTTAGTCTCGATGGAGAGGTGGTTCCCAAGAAGGATATCCTTCGATACTTGAGATTGATGCTACAACGCGATGGTGATATCGATGAAGATGTTAGTCATAGAATCAAAGCCAGATGGATGAAATGGCGCCAAGCTTCTAGCATCCTCTGTGACAAGAGGGTGCCACAAAAGCTGAAAGGTAAGTTCTATAGGATGGCGATTCAACCTGTGATATTGTATAGAGCTGAATGTTGGTCAACTAAAAGGCAAAATGTCTAGCAGCTACTGTAGCAAAGATGCGTATGTTACGATGGATTTGTGGCCATACAAGAAAGGATCGGATATGAAATAATGATATACGTGATAGGGTAGCGGTAGCACTAATGGAAGAAAAGCTTATCCAATATTAGTTGAGATGGTTTGTACATATCCAACGAAGGCCTCTAGAGTCACCCGTACATAACGGAATAATAAGGCGCGTTGATAATGTGAAGAGAGCTAGGGGTCGACCAAACCTAACGTGGGAGGAGACTGTAAAGAGAGACTTGAAGGAATGGAATATCCCCAAAGAACTATCCATAGATAGAAGCGTGTGGAAGTTAGCAATTCACGTGCCAGAACCATAACTTATGCATCAGTCTCCTTGCACTGTTATTACTTTTACTTGTTTACTATTGCTAGTACCTTTATTTATTATTGTTTTATCATCATATTTTTAGTTGGATCTCGTGGGTTTCACCTCTAGCCTACCTCAACTTGCTTATGACAAAGACTTTCTTGTTGTTGTTGTTCGTAGTCTTTTTTTACTGCCATGATCCTTTTCTTACTGCTCGCTAAAGGAGGTGGGTTATATCATTAGGTTGCAATCAAAATCAGATGGGTAAAACTATTTAGAAACTTTTATCCTAGAAGCTACTGATGATTTGTATAATTTTTCAGGTTACAATCCGTACCTTTATGGAGAATTGGAGATACTAATGTGTAAAACTATTAGGTTTTAGCGATACTCTTGTGGTTGCTAGGCTGTGGATTATACTGAATTTTGTCTGTTATATTTTTCTTTGCTTCTGTTCTTTTGTATAATTGGTCTTGATGGTCTCATTATTTGTAAATTCTAGTATGTTAGACTTTGTGAGTACCTGTTGGTAGTTGAGAAGCTTTGTAATGAAGTAGTCATGTTACACAACTCCCAATAAACTAGAGTTTGTTTTCATACAGTAAGGATTTCATTGAAACTAAATGAGAATATATGCATAGTATTGCATACTGGTGCCTCCAAGACCTTCCTTTATTTTTCATGGAGATCATGTATCATGTCTTCTGCAGTTGAAACACAAGTTCTAATGTATATATGACAGTATTAATTAAGTAGCATTTCATCAAATTTGTATTCTTCTTGTTAGATATGCTTTCGGCTTTCACAACAATCAACTATTATGCATGTAAATAAAGTACGTCCATGATTCAGAGCATAAATTGGAGCCCCACCCTCCACTCCACCCAGTCGACCTGTCCATCTCAAAGGCATAACTGAACATTGCATTATCTGGCCAATATCTAGTCTTATCTTTATCTGAATATTTGTAAACAGCAAAAGAAAGGAAAATTTCATGTCTAAAATATTCATCTTCATATTTGAAAATTTTGTGGGATCACTATCACTTGCAGAAATGCATGGCGGCATTCTTATTTCAAGCTTCTGTTTTTACTTGTCAAACAACTTGCCATTAATATGAAAAGTACTATTACTTTGACATGAACCCCTTAACATCATTTTGCAGGTAGGAGGCTAACCAAATTCCTAGAGTGAAGGTAGCCAAGATAGATTTGAGTGTAGCTAAAAAGGAGCAAATGCCTTATATGCCAGAAATTCCTGACATACCAAAGTGCTCACCTGATTTGCGCGCATCAAAGCAATGGGAGGACGCATTTATTACCCACTTTTCAGAGACCAGGCTGGGATGCTATCTTGTGTATTTATGCATTCAAATACTGTTTCCATTTAAAAAATGCAAACATGCGTAACCATATATAAACTATTTTCTATTATTTTTCATAATTTTCTTTGTATAGACAACACCCTATGTTTCTTGACTCGTTAACATATATTGCTATTTTGTTGATCCTTCAAATTTGAGTGGCAGATGAATAGTGCAATTGCAAACGTATTATGTGGTTCCCCCATGTGTTCTGTCAGATGGCAATGAACGCTTTTTTTGCTTATCTGTAACTGTGTATGATTTGTTCTATTTTGTCACATACATTGCTTCTTTTTCATGGAGGAACAAATGGGCATTCTTGTTTCTAAGGAGAATGCCCGTAAGAACAAGATTAATCTGAAAATCTGACCACTATGATCCTGATAGCATACCTTGTTACTCTAGCAGTACACATTACTCTGTTTTGATGTCTGCCTTACATAGAGCAGTGAACATTTGCTCTAGTCTTAATCTTTGTCTGCAGCATGATTGAATAGTATAGATGTCATCAAGCCAACAACTTCACTATCAGTAGGAATGTAGGATATTCTATGATGTTAGTAGGTAATGGCTGGTTTGATAATGCTAGTTATGCCTGGAACTTGAGTACTTGGCCCATTGGCCGTCAGTTGAAATAATCTGAACATTTAGTGTTAGATGCATACAAACAGAGATTCAAAACCACGTTAGAATGTGGTACCATTTGCATGAAATCATTGTCGCCTGTTATGGCACCTTATTTAAGAAATCTGCAATGCTGTATGACACTCAGAAAGGTACTTGAATACTATTTGTGATGACCTGAACTTTATGATTTTTACAATTTGGACGGCCATATCATCTTCTGCATAATTAGCTTTTTGACATCTACTTATTTTATATTATTACTATTTTCATCAGCTGTTCTCCGAGCTTGACAGCTCTCACGAACCATCAATATCTGGTGCGACGAAAATCTCATCAAGACCTAGAAGCAGCTCGGAGCCACATACTGACCCGACGCTGACATGGATGCAGTTTCCAGAGCTGCAACACTACGGAACTACATCGATATGGTTCAAAGCTTGGATACACTATTAAGGAATAACTGCCTGTGGCTCTTTGCACTCTGTGTCGCCGTGGACACTCCCTTGGACGCGGAAACATGTGCCTTCCTAAGATCCTTGCTGCGCAAGTGCGCAACCACAATTGCCACTAAGTCGGAGATGGACGATGAAGTCATAATGCTGAATATACTGATGGCAATATCTGGAAGATACTTTGGACAGTTTGAACTTAGATATGACTAGGCGAGCAGGAGCACTCCACGTGATGAATTCTTTTGTTACTGTGCCCCGCGTTTTATGCTTCCCTAACACAGTTTAAGGAAGCAAAATATATGTGAAATCAGTCTTCTCTGAATGCTTATCAGATCCTTTTGTAATGACTTTGTGTTTTTTTAGAGGATGTAATGGCTTACGTAGAGAGATGCCTTCGAGATGGGCCTTTTAAGTTCCTGAAGTTTGTACATACAGTGTGGGCCTTCGAGATGGGCCTTTAAGTTAAAGAATCGATTGCCTTGCTGCAAATATTTGTTCGATCGGGTGCCCCTGATTCTTTGAATTAGACCTGCTAGGGAGAATGATCAACTGAGATCATCTTAAGCAAAAGAAAATTAGTGGGTACCATGTGCGGTCTTGAGGATTTTTCTCCATATATTTGCTGCGGCGGACATGGTATTTTACATGGCTAAAATTCTCCTCCAAAATCATTCTCCTGACTTCAGTATAACATGTCTTGTTCGGAACATTAAATTTGAATTTTTCATAATAGTTGCACGAACTATGCCGTCACCTTCAAGCATTTTTTTTTATAAAAAACCCTATGTCCCAATAAGCTTTAACAGACAACATAAAGCCTCAGCACAATGAAAGCCCATGCCTTACTGCCTTCAAAGCGTAGCTTCTCCCCGTAACCAGTGTCTGGTTACTGGGACGTGGCTAAAAGAAGATACTGTTGCAAGTCTAGGCATCTCCACATCATGTTGTAGCTCAATAAATTTATGCGCAACGAAGGGTTTTGAACAATCGTCTCTATGATAAAGAGTTATACACGACCGTTCCATGTTTCCTTCACACACCAAATACAACCGACTCTTGGGGCATCCACATTAGTAAAAATAGGTGTTATTGATCTATACTAACCATCCAAGCCGCCTATAGACAACTTAAGGACAATATCTGCGGTACGTATGCACTAGAAATCATCAGTTTGGCGGCAAGCGGGTTCGGGAATAACGGGGAAAGCCTAAGTCGGCATCCCGCTGATGCCAGAGTCAGCGACGCCTTGGATGTCGTTCTCTTCTTGGAGGCGATGTTGTGGGATTCCCTGCTAATCTCAGGAGGGTCTTCAGGTGAAAACTCATTTTTGATGTTTCAGATTAGTCGACGGCAGCATCTTTGGTGTCGTGCTCTCCTTGGAGGTGTCGTCTAAGAGAGACCGCCCAACGGTTTTGCCTCTCTTCTATTAGCGGGCGTTGTCGACCATCTCAAGCCTAGTCTAACTAGGTAAATGGTTAAGTGTCGAAGTCATCTCTAGGTGCTCTAATCCTAATTTAGTTAGGTAGTTGCCCATCGTGTCTGGTGGTTTTTGCTCAATTTTTTCTCAATTAACTAATCAATTTAGTCCATCGAGCTTTCTTCATATTTAATACAATAAGCAGTTCTCATGGCAGTTCATTTCAAAAAAGGTACTCTTCCGTAGTGATATACGTAAAATATAATCATTGATTAGACGAGACATGCTATGTTCTAGACACTAAGTCATCAAAGCTCTATAAATTAGGTTTTTTTTTTCTTGTCAGAAGGAATATAGGTATGCATCAACCAAGAAGTCCAAAGAATCCAAATCCAAGAAAGTACACACAAAGCATATCAGCAATTAATTATATTAATTTACATGCTCTTAGGACCATCCTCTCCATCTTCATATAGTCGTAGACTTTAGCTTGATCTAAAGGCAAAAAGAGGAACGCGCGCCCATTGGTGCGTGCATGATGGAAGTGATCGATCGAGCTCTCTTTCGCATATGCGATCAATGCACTTTGTGTGGAGAGATTTAAAATTGATCACTGAGGTCAAGCGATTTGATGTATAATGAGCATTGAGAATTGGACGACCCTGGAGAGTTGACAGGGATGTTGGGCCGATTTGTTTATTGGGACAGCCTTGAGCCGACATAAAGCATGTCTCTTAACATGCAGGCCCATTGGACCCCTTGGCTTGCTTTTATACTTTTCTTTTTGCTCTTCGCTTTAAGCGATCTGAGTGTACGTGGGTATTAAATTTTAGAACTTAAATCATCCGATCCTCACAATGTTGGTGAAGTCTCAACAAATCAATGGAATAAAATCGTTCATTAGGGTGATTTGTATGAAGAAAGTTGTGTGTAATGTTCAACTCATTGTTATAAAGTGCTACATCTGGACGTCCTTGTAGCCCTACAAGTTGTACCTTTTAAGACTCAAGGGAACAATTCGATGAAAGACCAATTTTGTTCAAACTGCATAACATTCTTGCACTTGAACCTGAAGCCTTGAAGTTACCTTGCTTTCAATTGAAAATATGTAGCCTAGATGAGCGAGCAAAGAATTAATGGGTGCAGTGGCATGTTCAATTTTCTCTTGAGACTGTATTCACCACCGTTGTCGGCTCGATCGCCTTTACCCCGACTCACAGCCATCCAAATTTGCAAACTAAAAGGGGTTTCTATTCATCAGAGTGTCTAGATGCGAACATAAGCCACATATTCGCAATAAGGCAATTATTTATCGGTGCCTATTTAGATTGGGAGATATTGTTCCATCCTTACTGGTGGCGAGTAAGGTGACCTCTCGGGATTGCACTGGCATGCGGCTGGAGTTACACTATAGCAATTTCAGGCTTTCCTATCCTATATATGCAAGCAGTGTCTATAGAGCACTCCATGTTGTATTTGGCATGTATTAGGACTTTAACCCCAAAAAATTAAAGCAAGAGTACAACAATGAGTGGTTAACGATCACACTTAAAAAGGAAGAATAGTTTATATGTAGCTAAAACCAATCACAAGGATGTTTGTTAGGGCACACCTAGGACTGACATATATGCATAGCAAACAAATTAGACAGCCCACAAATTTGCCCCTCCCATAAAACAAGATCCACACTCGTATGGACAAAAGTGACATGCACTTAGCTGTTAATCTTTTAACCCTAAAGGGAGTTAACTTTTTCATTCTATATTTGGGGTTTGAATCTGATTCATTTGTGTAATTTCTTCCCCCATATCTTTCGGCACAAGCTACACTTGAGAGTACATTCCCCCCTAGGTTACTTAAAATAAACAAAAGGAAACATTGTAGCACAATAATTAATATGTGAAAAAGATGACAAAGATTTGCACAAGGGATGATCTAGGACCGTGCTACGTAATTAGCACTGGAATTTGCTACGCATCTGTTGAAAAAATATAAGGATTTGGCGCTGTCGTGCTTTCAATTTTCAAAGATCACACTCTTAGCTTGACTACTAGTTTGGGTAAGGTATGTATTCCTATGGTTGCATATACGGTGAGCGTATCGAAACCGATTTTCTTTATGGATATGGCTTTAATCCCCTAACTACTTGGTGAAATCTACGTGCGTCATCTCCAGGTTATAATAAGCACAGGTGATTAGGTAAGAGCGATGAGGTGGAATCATTAGCCTATCATCTTGCATTGCTTTCTGGTAATTGTTCTGGTTCCATTCTTTATTAAATTAGGTAGTATGGGGTTAGCTACATGTAGTGTTCTTCATTGTTTTAGGCTTATCTTCCGTTCTCTATATTTATAATAAGGAGTCCATTGAGTAAGAAATTCCATACCATCATCTTTTTGTATACATTTTATCTCTTGCTATTCTTACTGTCAATCATTTTACTAAGTATACTACATAGAACTTTAGGGAAAACCAGCTTTCTTGTCCAAAGGTTTTTTAATGAGCAATGTAGGGTTATGTAGCGACTAGCTACAAGAAAATAAGGATATATGATCGGATTACACTCCGTGTGTTCCCCTATAAATCGGGAAAACCTCGGCGCATACCGTGCGAGCACGCGTGCTTGAACGCGGGTGGCTCGGGTGCTCGCTCTGTGCTTGCGCCCTCATTGCTAACCGAGCTAACGCCCGGATGCAAAAATATGTACCTTTTTGACAAAAGAAGCCTAATTATTCATTAAATAATTGAAATTTCTGGACCTTATCACGTACGTAATTGCAACAAGCATAATTGGCATTTAATACATATATTTAGCTTATGGAAATTTAATTGCATGGTAAGACCGAATAGTGGACTGATATCTTACATTTCCACCAATATATATCGATATTATACTATGAATCCTCTGGATTTTGATCAGCCATTCACGCGTTAGCCATGCGCAAGGCATTTGATATCAAGAGTACAATTATCACACAGGATTACCAAACGCGTCCCTCTTATTGTTTCCTTTCCGTGGAAAGTATATGTTGCTGCGGCTCGTTCATGGTGATTCATCTCAGGCAAGGCATGCATACATCCATTTGGACCATTTTCTGATTTTTCAGTTGTGCCACTGCTTCTACCGAACAGCCAAAGTATATTTGTTGTTTCTCGCATATGCTGCATCGCCACACCAAAGTAGTAACAGTGGTGGCATCAGAACCCAACCACTTGGCCATATTGGTGCCACGTGGTATATATTTATCATGTCTAGTCATTGTACGGATCAGCAGGCTGCAGTTGTTGTTGCTTGATTAATCCTATATTTCTCCTAGGCTTGATATATGGCATCTTCCAATATAATTGCTGTTTTGATTTATTACTGTGGAAAGGTCCATTGCTCTTCTTTTCTTCAGCTTCTGATTCCCCCAACTCTGTCTCTCTTCTTCCTTCTTCGTTTTTCAAATTTAGGTTTGCGGCTTGTTGGCATATAGCCACTACAAAGAATTTGAATATTTCTTCTTTATGACTTATGAAACCAGGATTTGGTGCAGCTAGCCACTACATGCAGGGTGGAGCTAGGGGGTGCCGCATATGCATGGGCACCCCTAGAAATTTGGCAAATCAATTAGGAAAAGTACTATTGTAGTTAGGGCGTTTATTATTTTTTAGGCAAATAATTCTTTTGTTTGCAGCCCAATGACCAGTTTCTGATCCGTCACTGATTATTTTTTTTTCGAACTACTTATTCGCCAATGATTACATGGGTCCTTTAACAGAAGCATTCTTAATGAGATTTACAAAAGTGAAATCATACAACTTTTCTAGAAAGGCCCAAATAACTGACTTAGCTGAACTATAATGAAAATGATTTCTAGATGCCCAATTCCATGACAAGGGTAGCTGTCACCACCATCTTCTCCATCTATATAATTTAGGAAATAAAAAAATTCATAATTGTTTCAGAAAATTATAAAAAATCTCATACTCAAAGATAACTTGCAAAATATTGAGAAATTTTTGAAGTTTAAGAAAAACTTACATATCAAAAATAACTAAAAATCTTTATTTTTCTAGAATAGTTCGTATTATCTTTCTATAATAACCATATAAATGACTGTGTATTGCAGGAAAACGATACAGCTCCTAATATTCCTGTGATTGTTTCCTGTAAATTTTTCCTTACCCATCGAATTTTGCCTACACTTGGTTAATTTGATGCCAAAATCTTACTATGTATACTTAACTTATAAGTAATAACATATATAGGCAAAATTAGGGCAACCAAAACAGCCACCAACTTTAGTTCTACTCGGTTACAAACCAACCATCTTTTACCAAAAAATTGGCATTACTTAGGAGCAGAAACCAAACAATCCCCTTCAACCGGTCATGCAGGCATGGATGATCAGTTTATCAGGGAAGGGGTAGTAGACAGCAGTTCAGTTTGTAAAATTCGGCACACGCATGTGTATATATATTAAGATGCAATGTACAAACTAAAGATATGTAAGCCATATATCCTCTTGGTTATGGTTTGCATGTTACTCGTCGCTTTCACAGTGGTCCATACATACATCACAAATTAAGCTGCAGACCAGCTTGATCTCACATATCTCCATCACAAGTTGCATGCAGCGGCTGGAAGATCTTTGACTCGTTGTCCTCAGTTTTTCCTACCTTACCTTTTTGCCGCCCACCATGAATCGTTTAGGCTAATCTATGTGTCGGAATCTCACAAAATAATCTGCCAACTACGTATTTCTCTCATCCATGCATGTGAGATTTGAACTCATCAACGTGCATATATCCCTAGTCCACAATCGTACAAGATATATTTTACTTTCATTCGGTTATAAAGTGCGATAAAATCATAATATCGTGCAAGCATATGGGTGGTCCTAAGCATATCCATACTTTGTAGTTTCCACAAATCTCTAACTTAATTATCAGAACAATACATAGTGTATGAACTAACAGTATTTATGCTAGAAAAAGAACATATTTCCTTTCAGCTTATGAAGGAAGGTGTAATACATGCATGCATGGATGATTCGATCTGGCCCTCCCTGCAGTCAAAAGTAAAACTCTTTGTGCTGTCACGTACACTTGACATTATTTGATGCAGGTCTATAGAGAGAGAGAGAGAGAGAGAGAGAGAGAGAGAGAGTGATGGATGCTTTTTTTGACTCTTCCAGCCGCATGCATAATATTGTGGGAGCTGAGTCGTAGTAGGCGAGAAATCGATGCTCCTCCTGCCTTTATCTTGGCAAAGCAAGCACAGCATTGCAGCACACGGATATGATTCCAGACGCCTTTGCCCATTACGGCGTCTGCATGCGTGCGATCACGAAGGTTGCTACACAATACTCATGATCCATTCACATGCACAATCACACCACATGCAAGCAGCAGCTAGCCAGAATGCTCTGCATGTAATACATATATACATATATAAAGTGCTCCGGCTCCAGTTCTGCGTACACGCGCACTATGCATCAATCATGTGTCTCTTGTGGACCCTAATAAGCTATCTGATCCATCTACATACAGCTTTGCTATCTCACCTGGGCAAATCAAGGGTAGTCTCACCTGAATTTTTATTTATTGGATCCATGCTAAGATTTGTGTTGGATGGTCAGTCTTTCGAAAATTCAGCCTCTCTCTCCTCACCTTAATCTTTTTAAACTACTCACACATACAAATTTTATATCAATTACATTTAGCTTATATTAAAGTTACAACTACTTTACACTGAAATTATAGTCATATTTTATGTATTTTTTAAGTAATAATGGTGTAAGGAAAAAATTCGGGTGAGAACCACCTCACTCTCACTTGAATTTTTGTTACTGCTATCATCCGATGCAAGTTTAAGCCATAGACCTTAGATCTAATAGTTAGAAATACGGGTGAGATTTTCTTTTAAATCACCCGGGTGAGGTATAGATAGACCCACATACATATATCTCTATCATCCTAGCTACACTATACATGTGGCAATTCTTGAGATCTTTTTGTAGGATCACATCATGAGTCTCTATCGTGTGTTTCAGATATGAAGAAGAGGAAAAGAGAGCTCTCCCTAAGTTCAACTAGATATTGTTCATGTGCTCCACAGAAGACTTTCTAAAAAGTGGTGATTTGTAGAAGGGGAAAAGGTCTAAGTGTAAGAAGTTTTTATAGCCCTAATTATGAAAGTACTATTGGTCAATTTTTTTTGTGAACATTTAGTTCAATTAGTCCAATATGTTGTTTGCCAAAAAAAAATGGTGGCTTGAAAACATAGAATCCCGATTAAACTCATGTTTTGAGCCTCTTAAAGTACAGCTCTTAAAGACATTTTTAGAATAATAAACTGCAACTGAATAATTAATTTGATGTGTCAGGTTTCTTTCAAGGTTTTCCTTATCATTAGAAATTAAAAATTTAACTTTGAATTTGATGAATATAAATATTATGTATATCGGATATATCAAATATAGGTGATTTTTGAAAAAAAAAAAAGACAAATCTATGCTTCAAATATGGAGGATATGGCTTAATTGCAAAATAGACTGATGAAATATATATGTTGTAGAAGTGGGCATTCGATTTCTTCTATTCAAGCTATTTTCTATATAGTAAAGCATATACCATACAGATTCTTCTTTCCAATGACACACAGGGACGGATCCAACAAAAAAAATGAGCAGTGTGAAGTATGCATAATAGTGATTGAGCCTTTGCAATTTCACGAAAAAAGGGTAAGTCCACTTAAAAACAAAAATTTGAACGGAGTCATATACCCTCGCTTGCTCTATGCTGGGTCCGCCCATGATGACACACACTCTTCTTATTGGAATTCAGATGAATAATGCAAACACAGCGATAGTGGAACAAGACTTGTCAGCACTCTTAGCAAATCATATACCACACAGACGTCCGATGACAGTACTGTGTCATGGTGTAGTGCATGAATGGTGCCTCACAACCAGAATATTCCTCTTCCTGAAGCCTAACATGATAATTCACATACATTGGTCCATTTTCATGTCAATATTCCAACCCTGAATTACACTATTACCTGATAATCTTGTCGAAGCACCAGATATGGAGGTTCCAAAATAAGCTACTAGGTACTTCTTAAACCTTACAACACACTGATCATATAAGAGTCTGCAAAGCATGCGCATAGTCCTTGCTGTGGCAAAGGCAGCACAAGAAACGGTGCCCCCCCCCCCCCCACACTCTCGTCCATTCTCTTAAGGACCAATCTATATCAACTGCATATATAATTTAATTTGTAGTCACTTCGTGTTCATCAATCCCATCATGCCTATAGATTAAACACAACTAGATCACGAGCTTGTGATAAGACTAACAAATATAATTTGTATATTGACATGTCATAGAGAAACCAAGAAGTATAAGAGAGCGGCTACACACAACTTTCTTCCTTGACCATATTTCAATATTTTTTCCCAAAAACTAAAGCTAGTTAACGAACTGATAAATTTGTAGTGTGGTTTTTTGATAACTGTATATGTTGATGGATTATATTTCCTACACAAAAAGATATTTTCTATATATGATCTTCAACGGTTTGTTTGTAGGCATTGACCTGAACATGTAGGACGAATGTGCTTGCATATCCCTATAATCAATTACAGCACTCAGAGCGACTATTGTTGCATGTTAGCTAGGAAGCTAGTTTCATCTGGTCACTGGCTACAAATGTCACTCATTTAGTGCAGCTATTTAAGAGATACAATAAGAGTACTCATGCATTTTGCTAGTTGAGGAAGTTGAGAGATAAATCCGCACCAACTGTTACTAACCATATCTGTTCCTATTGAAATTGCAATTCATTTTCTTGAGGCCGTGAAGTATTCCTTTATTTAGTTAAGCAATGTAATATGTTATGAGACCTTTGTTTGCTTTGGCTATAGTAATTTATCCATTAAAAAACCCTCAACTAAATGACAGTTGGGCCTTAATTTAGTCGCAAATGAATCATCTCACATCTCGAAGCAAAGTATGATTCATGTAAACTACTACAAATAGTTCATAGTTAGCTCGGAGAGGACCACAGCATATACACATATATGCTGATATGGTTGGCATGCAATTTTGTACTTGATCCGAACCATGCTTTCACCTTGATCTCGAGAGACGGTTCCAAATTAAAGCTTTTTTAATTGGCACATGCATACTTCCATGTTATGGGATCATTTCAGCCGAACTCATGTTGAGAGTGGTTCCTAAAGCGCATGAGTGCAAGTGAATGCATGCTCAGCACACAGGACCACCCTAATCACTGGCTACAGGATACATTCACACATCTCAACAAATCAGTAGTACTACACTCCCTACCAGCTGGCAAGTTTTTTTTTTAGCCTCAGAACTAGGTACAAGTTGTAGCATTTAAACTCACACAACACTCTACACACACTCCACACATACCCTGGACCTACAACCTATTGACACACGCCTACTAAAAAGAATTAAGAAGCCTTCGACTCTACTAGCAACAGACACATCGCGATCCCATTGTGGTTCACATGTGCCTGAGGCTATCCGGAATAAATCAACTCATGGGGGAAAGCCCCAATGTGATGCCACGGGCTCGAGGCCGGGCAGGTAGGCTCCACGAAGGGAGGAGCTACCAACCAAGCTACGCTCACACTGCAATAGAAACAGTCATCCGAGTCGGATCATTAGTGCCGGCAAGGATAGAATTGGCACTGATGAAGTATCAGTGCCGGTTCATAACTTCCCGCCCTCGATCAACGATTGAGCCAAGTTGGCCCGGCACTAGTACTTAGTATCAGTGCCGGCTCTTGGAATAATTCAGTGTCAGCTAGTAACCATCAGTCAACACTGGTACTCAATAGTAATACTGATTCATATTACGGACCGACACTAATAAGTCTCTAACCTATAAAAGGCGTCTTCTTTTCCGCCTAAATCCATCTACTTCTTCTCCGGCCGGGTACCTCGAGCTCCTCCTCCGCCTCCACACCGACAGTCACCTCCGACCCATGGTGACATCCCCCTCCTTCCCTGGAAGCTCATGCTCTCCTCCCTTCTCTATCTAAATCACCAGATCAAGTCGCTGCCATCCTCTCAGAATGCTGCCACCACCATTGTCGTCGATGAGCCCTTTCGCCGGCATGCATGTCACCATTGACCCCTCAAATGCATTCCTCTCCTCATGTTGTCCTCCTAGTACCACTCCCTAACCAGACCTCACCACCGTTCATCGCCAGTGGCCAGTCAAAATCGGGTCAAAGCCGATCCCCTTCTCCTCTACTGTAGGTCAACCCTAGTCGCGATCCTAGGACCCATAAAACAGAGAGAGAGGCTAGATAGACCTGAGTAGGAAAAGTATTTGAGGTTAATTAGATTTTTAGAATAATGGAGAAATGATGAAATGAATATCTTTTATACTATTTAATCAACTAAAAGATTATAAGATACGTAGAAAAATAATTAGAGATTGGAAAAATGTGAAACTAATTTTGTTGTGTTCACATTGATGTAATATACATGTTAAAAACATATGTGCTCCTGAAAAATGTACTAAAATTCCTTTATTTCATTAATTGTGCTGTAAATTATTAATTCCATAACTAATTAAGGAGATATCTAAAAATGATGAAACCAACTTTGCTAAGCTTATTTTATCATCCTCTGCACAGAAAAAATACCATCAAGTCTTGAAACAGTTGATTAACATAATTTCTTGGTTAATCCTTAATTAACCCTTTACATTTCATTAATTTCTAGATAAATTAATAAAAAAATAAAATGGAAAAACATTGTTTTTAAGAATTCTCTAGATGTATCTTACACATAAAAAATACATATTGCCATGTTAAGCTCTTCCTTTATATGAGTTAGTTTGCATCCCCTCTTTTTAATTATTGATTAAAAACAGCACATAAGCAAATCATTAATAACTAAAAAGCCCCTGCGACGGGTCAAATCGTGCCACAACACTGTGCTACTTTCTAGTTAAGCTCTAATTGTGTAAAAATTACAATTTTCTCATTGTAGGGCATATAGAGATGATCTACTTTTTATCTATGGCTACTTTTCACATTGAAAGTATGTGATAATGCCATTGTTAACTAGATCTCAAATTTTCTAGTAGTGATTTAAGGAAAAAAATATTAAAATCACCTCTAAATAGATCAATATATTGAATATGAATATTGTGTTATAGGGGTCGCCAATCCACCCGCTAGTCATAAGCAGACATGACAGTATTTAGAAGGTGGGTCCTCCGACCTGAACCAAGTGCCGAAAGGTAATGGGCCATCTAACATGGAACAATCAAGATGTGAGATAATTCAATAAATTAGATGTACATTTTGAAATATTGTATGGTTATCATTTCATTGGTTTTTTATTGATTGCTAAAATGTAATGATAATCATAAATTTACTGATGGACCGGACATGGATGTACAAGTCTGACTGTCGTGGCCCAGAGTTCTTCCATGGTGTGGATGCTTTTTGAGAGCTGTCGCGGCGTATAGAAAGCCAAAAAATAAGCATGATTATCACTATATATATTGTCCGTGCGTTGATTGCAAGAATGAGAAGTAGTTCTTAGGCATAGAGCATATCCATGCACTCTTGTTTCACAGGGGTTTCAAGCCTAGCTATATCTGTTGGACCGAGCACGGTGAACATGAGGAGGTTGTGTATGAAGAGCAGCTCACAGTTGAGGAAGGCAGAGGCAACGATATGACGGCTGATGAAGACATTGATATGTCGGCGTTTGAAGATACTTTTGTCAGCAACAATGATGACGACCTAGAAAAAATGTTGCACAATACGGAGGGAGACTTCACTAGTGATAGGAAACATGAAAAGTTTCAGTGCATGATAGAGGACTATAAAACATATGTATTCCCAGGATGTAAGAAAGAGCACAACAAGCTACATGTTGTACTGATATTGCTGCAAATGAAGTCTAGCAATGGTTGGTCTAATAAGGGCTTCAACGAGTTGTTACGATTCTTGAGGAACTTGCTTCTAGAGGGCAATGAGTTGCCTAAAAACACGTACCACGCCAAGCAGATTGTCTGCTCATTAGGGTTGGAAGTAGAGAAAATATATGCATGTCGAAATGACTACATGTTGTTTCGCAATGGGGATGCATACTTGGAAGTGTGTTGCGTTTGCGGTGCATTACGGTACAAGTGCAACATTGATGATATCAATAGCCATGACGTGGGGAGAAGATTAAGGATAAAAGACCCCCCACTAAGATGGTTTGGTATTTCTCTATAATCTCCCATCTGAAGCGATTGTTTGCCAACAAAGCGAATGCCAAGTTGATGTAATAGCACGCCAAAGGGCGCAAGAAAGATGGAATGCTTAGACACTCAGTTGATGGAATGCAATGGAGAAACTTCGATACAGAATAGAAGGAATTCAAATCCGAAGTGAGAAATAGAAGGTTCGGGTTGAGTATAGATGTGATGAGTCCTTTCGGCAACATGGCCCGTGACTCTCTGTATCTACAACCTTCCATATTGGCTGTGTATGAAGCGGACATTCCTTACGATGCCTTTGATGATCAGTGGGCCGAATGAACTTGGCAACGATATCTGTCGGTGTATCAGGAACCGGGGGTCCCCGAATCCCGAGGCCAGGCCAGCAATCCGCCACATGGCGCCATCCCGCGGAGTCTCCATTGCTAGGTAAAAAAGATCAAGTCCCGGGAGAGGGCGCTCGGGGCCACAGTCGGTGGTCCCCGAGTATCCCAGTTCCCCAATGATCCACGAAGTCTAAGTGCCGAGAAGAACGTGCTCGAGAAGGTGTGCGGTGACCTCCGAGCACCCAAGTCCCCCGATGACCAGGAAACCTAAGCACCAGGAGAAACGTGCCCGGGGCCGCTAGCGGTGGCCCCCTGGGCACGCAAGTATCCCGAGGACCCACCGAAGGAAGTTCCAGGAGAGAGCGCTCGGGGCTGCGTGCAGCAGCCCCCGAGCACTCGGTTCCCCAAGGATCCGTACAAGTGTGCCCGGGAGAGAGTGCTCGGGGAGGTGAACAGTACCCCCGAGCACTCGGTTCCCCGAGGACAAGAAAGGACATTCTCGGGAGAGAGTGCTCGGGGAGGTGAACAGTGACCCCCGAGCACTCGGTTCCTCGACGACCCAGAGAGCCCCCTGACAGTGGCCCCCGAGGGGCCCACCGATGAGGTGTCAGCCAGTCAAAGGCCTAAGGCCACATTTAAAGAGCGTGCGTAGCCTGTCACCTCCAACTGCTCCCGCCGCGCTCAGCGTCAGTTCCGGCCACGTTCTAGCAGAGGGGCGTGGGGTCATTGAATGCACGGGTCCCATCCCGTGCCATTCGGCCCGTCTCAGGATAACGTCGTAAGGGCCGAGGCGTTCCGTCTGCCGCGCTGCTGTGGCAGGGGAACAAGACAGGGCGGGCACACCCGGCCGCTCTGCGACTGCCTGGTGGGCCCTCTCCCATTCGGGGCACGCTGCTGCTGGCGGGTATTTAAAGCAGCCGGCGGCACAGAAGAAGGCAAGTAAAAAAGAAACAACGGCTGAGAAGTGAACAACACGAGACAGAACAGAAGGAAAAAGAGAGAAGAGAAGATCACAGGCCGAAGAACAAAGAGCCCCAGGCTCTAAGATAGACCAACATTCTTGTAACCAGCAACATCCTTGAGGGACTTCCTCAGGGCATTTATAATATCCATACAGGAGTAGGGTGTTACGCCCCCGTGCGGTCCGAACCTGTCTAAACACCAGTGCATTTACTCCTTTCCGCATTAGATCACTCCGCATCGCCGACCATCGCATTCATACCCATTTATTTCTCAGGCGAACATATTCAGGATCATCCCCCCGGCCGAATCTCTAAAAAGGGGTCCCCCAGGATCCCTGCGACAAGAGTTCACCCTCCGACAATATCGATGTGTATCTCCAACCATTGCTTGAAGATCTACTTGTACTATGGAAAGATGACGTACAAGTGTGGGATGAATACAAACATGAGCATTTCACTCTACGTGCAATGTTGTTCATAAGATCTAAGATTGATCTACTCTTGCTAACCTATCGGGAAAGTCTTTAAAAGGCTACAATGGATGTGTATGGTGCTTGGATGAAACGGGGTGGTTGTGGCTGAAGAACTGTAAGAAAATGCTCTACATGGGTCATCGTAGGTTTCTACGCCCGGATCACCCATACTACAGGAATAAAAGACCTTTTGATGTGGCAGTGGAGACTCGTCGAGCTCTGAAGTTCACATTGGAGAACATGTATATAAGATGGTAAAGAATCTTAGAGTTGTCCTTAGAAAGGGGAAAGATGGTACAAAATTTTTAGCTGGAAAACTCGCTCCTATGTTTAAAAGGAGGTCAATTTTTTACAACCTACCTTATTGGAAGCACTTGATTGTTCGACACGCAATCAATGTTATGCATGTGAATAACTTGTTTGACAGCTTGATTGATACCCTACTAAACATACCTAGCAAAACAAAAGATACACTCAATGCACGGTTGGACCTAGAAGATATGAAGCTAAGGAAAATTCTGCATCCTAAAATCCTAGGCAACGAGGCAAACAAACTTCCCACAACTTGCTACACCCTGAGCAAGGAAGAAAAGATCAGTGTTTGCAGTTGCTTGCATGGAATCAAAGTTCCGACCAGTTACTCCTCCAACGTAAAGAGATTAGTGAATATGAAAACTTTGAAGTTAGTGGCATGAAGTCACATGATTATCACATGATGATGATACAATTGTTTACTGTTGCAATTCGAGGTATTCTGTTGAATAAGGTCTGAGACCTAATCATAAAATTGTGTTTGTTTTTCAATGCAATTTCACTGAAGGTCATCGATTCGAGCAAACTAACAAAGATGCAGGAAGACGTAGTCCATACTATATGCCAGCTTGAGGGTATTTTCCCTCCATCGTTTTTTGACATAATGCTCATCTCATTATTCACATTGTGCATGAGATAAAGTACCTTAACCTCGTGTTTCTACATCAGATGTATCCCTTCGAAAGGTTCATGTCAGTTCTGAAGAAATATGTTCGTAACCGAGATCGATCAGAAGGTTGCATGACCCAAGGCTGGGGAACGGAGGAGTTCATTAATTTCACCGTCAAATACATGGATCTGAAAGCAATTGATAATCCTGTATCTCGCATTGAGGGAAGGCTAAAGGGGAAATGGAGACTAGGTCATAGTACAGTCTGTTCCAATGATTATGTTTCATTCACCCAAGCACATTTTGCAGTTTTGAAATAATCAATTGTAGTGGACACGTATGTAAATATGCACGTGCAAATGCTATGATCCACAAGTCCAACAAAGTCAGATGATTTGATTGAAAGAGAGCGCAGAGATAATTTCACCAGTTGGTTACGTAGACACATGATGGATAAAAGATACAGATGATGCACTATGGGAAATGCTGGTTAATGGGCTGTCAACAACGATTCATACATTCAAAGCATACGATATTAACGGCGGCTATACATTTTATACGAGAATACAAGACAACAAGAGCACTAACCAAAATAGTCGTGCCTGTATTGATGCCTATGACTGTGCTGATAATAGGGAGACCTACTATGGATTCACAGTAGAGATTTGGGAGCCTCAATATGGAGAACAGTTAAAGATCCCCCCGTTCCGATGCCAATGGGTCAGACTCCCAGGTGGAGTGAATACCGACAAGTAAGGTATGACTACCATCAACCTCCAACTCATTGGATACAGAGAAGAATCATTCGTGTTTGCCAAAGATGTTACTCAAGTCTTCTATGTAAAGGAAACAAACCTAATTAACAAGGAGTAACACTATGTGGTTCTTCAAGGAAATAGAAAGATTGTCGGTGTTGAGGATGTTGTCGACGAGGAAGACTACAATCAATTCGACGATATGCCTTCTTTCAGAGAGAATGTTGAACTGCCTCTCATTGACGACACTAAGAAACCTACCTACATACACCATGATCATAATGAAAATATAATTGTTAAATGAAAGAAGCTTTGATGTAATAATTAATTCAGAATTTGCTAGAATTTGTATCAATGACATGTATTAAGTAAGGATATCATTTATTTTGTATTAAGTAAAAAATTTACAGCTATCATTTATGCTTTAATTAGTCAAATAAAGCTATTGTATAATAGTTATAGATCTAATCCGTATCTACTAAGAATATACCTTAATTTGTATTAAGTAAAAAGCTTTAATTTTTATTAAACATATGCATTGCATTATGTAACGAAGTTGTACTACACAAATTATAAACCAAATATAAATGAGTGCCGGTTATAGTAAACAACCAGCACTAATAGTCTGGTATCAGTGTCTGTTATAGTACACAACCGGCACTAATATTCTCAGTATCAGTGCCGATTATGTACCACAGCCAGCATTGATATGCTATTATGGATGCTTTGAAAATTTTGGTCTAGTGTACAGACCAGATGGTCCCGCATCAAAAATTTTCACACACTGGAATTCTGAAGTTTGGACTCTATGCATGGGGATCATCCGGTGTTCAGAAAATATTCTGATGTGAAGCAAATTAAAAAGGGAAACCATAATACTGCAGGCTCAAATTTACAACTGGCATTGATTCTTCAAGTATCAGTGCCAGCATATTTTTAAAATCGGCACTGATAGTACATGCATCAGTACCAGCTAGGTTATGCAACCGACACTGATGCTAGTATACCACAGCCGACACTGTTACTCGATCCCTATATATATGAGCACTTAGTTGCAGCCTCTCAATCCCTTACGCGCCTACCAATTCCACTGCCTCCTCGACGCGGTCGTCCTCGGAGCCCTACTATCTCCCCAACGTTGCCATCCCCGGAGCCCCACCGTCCTCATCACCATCACCGTCCCTTGAGCCCCGCTATCCCCATCCTCATCCCCATCGCCGACGCTGCCTCCCCACTGTCCCCGTCCCCATCGTCATCCCTAGAGCCCCGTCGTCCTCGTCTCAGTCGTTGTCCGCTAGCCCTCCCTACATTGGTGAGCACTGTCGCTCCTTTCTCCCTCCCTGTGCGCTACCACTCTCCCTTTAGCTGAGGTGCGTGTAGCCATAGCTGCGCTGCCATGCCATGGTTGTGCTGCACAGCCCGCCGCTATGGCCCGCGTGACCGAATCATCGGTTTTTTTTTATAAATGTGATAAAAAATTTGTGCTTTTAGCTTCCCAATTTGAGATTGCATATTTGATATTTGTTTGATTATTTCTTCTTTCTTTGCCTTAAGATCTTCCAGGGGAGATGTCACTGCAGCAAGTTGATCTTTCAACGATGTATGCTTTTCATCCACCTACAGATGAATATGTAGTATCTTCTAGGAGAGGTGTCACTGTAGCAAGATGAATACGATGTGTTGGTGCTAACCTTGTCTAATAAAATTAATTGGAACTGACAATAGTGCAACTACCAGAACAAAGAGGCATGAAACAAAATTAACAATCTGTTACCTGCTTGCTTGCTTAAATTTGGAATGAAATTGTAGAATGCTCCAAATGGAATGAAACCAATTTTATTGGTTTACATATTACTCTTCATGTTAAAATTTGTTTCAACCATGAAATATCTACGCATTTTTTTGTGAGCAAATTTAATTGTATAGCTTCAATAATGCATAGTAAATCATATGTAGCTCCAAAAATTCTCAAATTTGGACAGAAGTTTTGCTATACCATGTAGATCATGTGAAAAATATTGAACCCCATGTCATATGCCCAGAACCTCTATTTCAATTCATTTTGGTGATGTTACGTCGAAAACAATAATGCAATTTGTCTAACATTGTAAAATGAGTTTTTCCGAGGCAGCATGTTCCACTAGAGTGATTAGTGATTGTTGATGTAATGGATTACATATTATCTTCATTCTCCCTTATACTTAAGTATCTTTAGTGGCAGTTTCACACAATTCTATGAAATGATGTAAATTGAGACGATTTATTCATGTGAGCAAATGTTAATCATATAGCTTCATTGTTCTGTGCACTTTATTCTTTGTTTCCTTAAATTCTACTAGCACAATCAATGTGATTTATTGAATGATTAGTTGATGGTCTGGTGTTCTCTTATTTGGTCACTCCGTTGGTTGCAAGAGTTGTTTTTTTAACCGTAGCAACGTACAGGCCATTTAGATAGGGGCATTTAACTTTTTGCCACTTTTACGGGGTGAGTAACAACAAATTTGCCACCCTGGCCCACATTCAGTGATTCAGTGGCCCCACATGTCAGTGAGAGATCGAATTGGCACACGCTAAGAGTGGCAAATAGTTAAATAATCCTTCAGCTAGTGTTCTCTTATTTGGTCATCCTAAGTAGTTTGCTGAAACATCTATTTGATGCATTTAAGTATAATCCGCTAGTTGCTATTTCTTGATGTATCCGTTAGCTGCATTATATGCTAATGTCGATATTGCAAGAAATTCGAATAGATGGAATTTTTATGTAGGAATGGCACGTACAAAATCAAGTCGCCGCCCAATGTGCTAGTGTTCTCTTATTTGGTCATCCTAAGTAGTTTGTTGAAACATCTATTTCTTGATGTGTCCTTCTAATGTCGATATTTTATGTAGACGGCTGAGTGGATTCCATGAGTGAAGAACTACCAGTATGAGAGAGGGGTGACTCTTGCGACTGATGGAAGTTTATGCTTCAAAAGCGAACGAGAACTAGAAGTTAGGTAGAATATTAGATATGCCCACGTCTAGTGTTCCCAGGGCACTTTCTAGGTAGACAGGAAGAACGATGAGCTAATCTTGGCACTGGAAAATAAGGAGCACACTGGTCGCACATGCAGCAAGGGTTTAAAGCCTTAGAAGGTTGGATTCGAACAAAATGCCAACACTTATAAGAAACGAAGAAAAGAAAATATGTCGAAATGATGGCCATTCTAAAAGAAGAAGTTGCAGAGGAGAGATGGATAACTGACGCCAAAATAGAAGCAGTTATGCTGCAAGCCAAGCAGCAAGCAAGGCAAGAGTTGTTATCATCACAGATAATGCTTTGGTGTCGAGCCCTGATGGTCCTCGGAGCAGTTGCGTGTCCACGGGGCTTTCAGGAGAAGCCTTAATCCGTCACCCCATGGACAACATCACAAAAAGCATACCATGCAAGCTTGTCATACCAGTCTTGGGTGTTCTCACCACGGTGGCTAGGGGTCTAGCTGAGCAATGGGTGGAAGGGACACTCCTCAACAGTCATACGATACCAAAGGGATATGCTAGAGTACACATGGACAGTGTAATACATAAATACCGTAAAAGCAAGCTGGATTACGCTGGAGAGGAGGGGGAAATGATGCTCTCATAAAATATAGGCCATTACGTCATGTGGTGCAAGTGCGATATATTGTATGAAGAAGACACAGATGAGTCTGAGTCTAGTTCGGAGTCATTGGACGCACCCAAGAAGATCTATGCCTCCTCTACGCCGCCTCCATAGCCACCAAAAAGAACTCCAACCCCTTCGCCGCCACCGTCTATCCCGCTTTAGAAGCTGGTAGCACCTGCACAAGCTCAAAAGTCGATATCATCTCAGAAATTGACTTTGTCACATCAGCGAGTAGTAGCAAAAAAGCTGCAATTAGCATCTAAAAAATCGGCATCTCCTCTGCCTTATGATAATTGATGAGGAAATCAGAAGGAAAGTGAGCGTTGATATCACTGCACACTTCAAACATACTAAGCCAAAGAAGAGTGATATCGATCCAGCAACAATCGCCAAGTTTCTTCAGACTTTGGCAAGACATGTGGACCCACCATTAAAATCTAACTACGTGCACATCATGGGTAAAAAATAGTTGAGGAAGCCGTCGATTGAGAAGGTAAAAAAAATAATGAATGCTAGAACAACAGGAAGAATTAGAAACAAACTTTCTAATTGAGGCTGGAATGACAAAAGAAGCACTTTATGATGAGTCCAAGGTTGAAAAGGCAAAATCTAAATGACAATTTAAGCTTGGCAAACCACTGGTCGAGTCCTTGTCAAAGCTAACAACTCAAATGCGGAGATTTCATTCATGGTACTTGGAACAGTCGAAGGACGATAGAGAAATGTTCGTGTTCCAATATAGACATTGTGATTTCCTCCACGGGGACGGCAAAGTCTGGATTCATTTTGATGAAATGTATCAACTGTACCACCAAGACACCCTCTACGTTCAACTCTTAAGTTTGTGGACTCTGTAAGTATCTTACATGTATAATTCACAGTATATATTCTTGTATCATTAGACTGAATGTTTTAACTGCTTGTGTATGTAGAATGGAGATACATACATGCGGAAAAAAGGGCATCATTGAAGTAGGATTCCTCGACCCAATGAAAATAAATCAGATGAATGGTCGCCACCCAGCCACCCAGCCACAGGCAACCAAGGATTATGCACTTGAATTTATTCAAACATACCAATTAAAGAGATACATGCTTTTACCTTACAACTTTGGGTACGTATTTCCCTTCATGTTTGTACTACTCTTTTTTAGTATCACAATGTTAGGACTTATGACTAATTACCTACAGTGACATATGTGTAGATTTCGCTGGCCCCTCTTTGTCATCCAGACTGACTATAACAGTATCATTATCCTTGATAGGAAAAAAAATCCAGTAGCCGAATGCCAACCCGTCATAGACTTGCTACAAAGGTAAACTAATCATTTCATTAACGCTTTGGTAAACTTTGAATTAATTGAATCTAAGTCTAGTTACAATCAATAATCACACACGCACAGAGTTTACATGCGCTATGTCAAGAGGAAAGGACGTCACTTTCCATTTTTGGAAGGAATGGAAAATCGTAACAGACTTTTCTTGTAGGCTTTAGAGCCAGGGCAACAATTTATGTGGCTACTATGTCTGTGACTTTATGCATGGATGGATCAAAAATAATTATAGTATCATTACCAAAGCTGAGGTAAGTGATATACATATTGATGATTAATTTTCAGTTCCTACTTGTGTTCAAATAGATTGATTTCTTCAATTCTGTTAATTATAGGACCTCGAGCTGGAAACAAGTATCCTCATACCGTAGAGAATCAACGCAATACAGGAACAACTCTGCGGGTTCATCAATGATTGACCAAGTCATTCCAGAGTTTGGGTGGTACCATATTTTCAAATGGTGATGTTCGGATGCCGTCCCTTCACCTAGCCTATGGAGTTCGTTACCTGATTCTCCAAAAGGAAAGAAGCTTCAAGGTCTTTGGTCAACAAGAACAATTGAATGACATTGTTTCTTATTCTTTTTGTTGCATACTTCTGTTAATTATGAACTTTTGTTGCAAACTTGTATTAGTTATGATCTCTAGTCAATGACATATGAAATAACATGGTTACATATGCATGAATGAGATGCGATGTGAATGAATTGTGTATGTGTGTGATATTATATGTACTGAGATAATTATATGTGCATGTGAAACTTAAATATATGTTTATCTTACTGTATGTGATGTATGCGACATTATTTGTACTGTTGTTGGCAACAGCTAGATTCTGTATAGGGGGAAGGGCCATCAGTTTCAGCTCATGAAAAAAAAGGCACTGATAGTTGAGTATCAGTGTCGGTTCCTTGTTACGAACCAGCACTAATAGTCTCAGTATCAGTGCCGATTTTTTTATGAGCTGGCATTGATACTTATTATCAGTACTGGTCCAAAAACTGACACTGATAGTTCGTGACTATCAGTGTCAAGTAATTAATGCCGGTTCAAAAATCGTCACTGATGGTGTTTTTAAGCCGGCACTGATGACCATTTATTTAGTAGTGTCAGTTCGCACCAGATAGCAAGTTGAGAGAGAGAGAGAGACTATAATTACTTGTGGCATCCCTTGATTAATGGCTTTTGCAACTTTTGATACACAGATTTACCATTAAATATGAAAGATTAGTGATAATAATCATTTGATAATATATTGTTTGGAATAATTCTAGAAAGGCCTATACATAAAAAAACTAGCTATAGGATTGTAGCCATGCATATTAACCTAATCACCAGCGCTTTTGTTAGCTTAGTTTATAACGTGATGATGATAGGTGTCAGTGAGAATAAAAGAGGTGCAATGTTTTTCAAAAAGGCTCGGCGATGTGAAGGAGCACACAGTAATAGGAAGAGAATACAAACCTAAGTGCGGATCAGTCGATGCAAGAGGTGAAACAATGCATTGTATGCAGCTAGACAGCAGTGTCATTCTGTGGGCTGTGTTTCAACTTTAAACAGTGGCCTCATATTCTCACATTTGTAATGAAACACAATTAGAAGGACATAAAAGTATCATCCCTTTGCAAAGCAATCAACACACTTTATAGCTAGATTAGTAATAGCCTTAACTAAACAACACTCCTAACCCTGAATGAACAGTCCAATTGATGTTAGTATATGTTCAGCAGTGTCAAATTCTGTGGGCTGTGTTTCAACTTTAAACAGTGGCGTCATATTCTCACATTTGTAATGAAATACAATTAGAAGGGCATAAAGTATCATCCCTTTGCAAAGCAATAAACACACTATATAACTAGATTAGTTCTAGCCTTAATTAAACAACGCTCCTAACCCTGAATGAACAGTCCAATTGATGTTAGTATATGTTCTTGCATTACATATATATGCCATCACTGCATAATATTTTAAGGTGAACACCGCATAAAATTAAAAGTACCGTGTAGATACAGTTTGTCCCACATCCATCATGGTCTCCTAGTACCAACTGTACTAGATTACAGTTGAGAATTAGTTTTGTCATATCTATTATGCTTGTTTCTTGAAGGGCATCTAAGATGATAATTTAACTACTATAGAGTCCCTTTCGTATATATGCAAATGCCACACTCATAATGCAGAATCTGTGAGTAGCTTGCTTGTCTAGCTAATCCATTGCCCAAAGGTGGCAACATTTTTCATGGCATACCGACAAGTCATTCATATCTTGATCCTATAGCATTAATAGATTCTGCCAGATGGATAAATATTGTGCAATCCACATTAACAAGATGCCATGTTAGGCCTAGAGCACAAAGCAACCATGAGCTGCTGTCGATTATGGTAAATTCGAGTTTGTTTGCCCAATAATGATAGGCTTGATCAAATGATTGCATTTCTACTTATAGAAAGCTTACACCATACTGGTTATCTACTCATCATGCAATCTCCTCAGCCTAACTGTGTAATTCTAGAAGAGCAACACAGAAACAACAGTCATCTCAAAAAGGATGTGAGAAAGGAAACAGGAGCTTTCATGCGATTGATGCATTTGAAAGGGACTGCGCAAACCATAGTAAAAGTAAGAAGCCGGTGATCATGTAGCAAGCTTGGGTGTTATTTTGACAGTTCAGTGCATTCTTGTTGGACAAAAGTGAATTAGGTTAGTACTTATAATATATATGAACCTTCTCAAGTAAGACAGGACCAATGTAGCATGTGCTCGCTGGATCGAGCATTTAGCTCAAGTTGCATGCTCTGACCAATGCTTGGTGTTCGAATAGACTGTAAGAGCATTAACCAGAAGAAAGTAAGGGCAAGCAAGATATATACCTTATTATTAGCTGACTTGCATCCACATGGCTACTTTCTTTTCAATCTTTTTAATCACGAGGCAAAATTGTCCACAGGGTCTAGAAGATGCATACCATCTTGACCAAATATCTAGTCTTCTCTCATATCATTGGTTACACGTAGAAAAAATGTGTATAATTTTTACATGTACAGGAGAACATGCATGCATACCTTCTATGCATGGATATGCACATGCCTGAATTATTGAGACAGAATAGACCATGCAAAAACATGCTATACGTCTTCTCAACGGTTATATATTCAGCTGCATCCATCGATTGACATGATCATCCTCTCAGCTACAACATTCTTCTGGCTTTGCACAGCCACTTTACATGCATGGCGTGCAGAATCCAATGCCATGACCCCATTATTGGAGAAAAGCGTGAGAAAAAGAGAATGTCATGTTGTGAATTGGAGTCACGTCTTTGATGTCACAACGAATTAAACGTCAAAGCAACGGTGCCAAAAGGGGGGCGAGCTCGTGGCTTACTTGTCCCATGAGACAAGAACTCCACCTCTCTCAGCTAGGCTAGCTCAGTTAGCGCACACATCGTGCTTGATGGGACCTAGGTCAAAAGTGACCAAACTTTGTACATTTGTTATACATTATATGCATCAAATGGGTCCAGATTTAGAGAATAAGTGACACGGCAGCCTCAAGATTTTATTCACCAGTACTAGAACAGAGCAAATGGTCTATGCCCCCACTAGCCCTAAAGGATGGAGAAGGAGCCCCGAGCTTCTTGTCACAATCACCCAAATCACTTCTTACGTCCTAAATCAGATTCCAGAACCCCTGGAGAAATAGGGTGAAACTTTGTTTCGGTCTTGCTGGTGATCAGCATGTCTTGATCACTTAACATCTCTCTATAAATAGGCCTCTTCACCCCCCGTCATCTCACCAAACCCTTACTGTAAGGCACATTCGAGCTCTCTTATCCTGTCCTAGCTAGCTTGACAAGCTCTAGTATTCTTTGAGTTCTCCGCCAAATCATATCATGTTCAACATGTCTATGGACCCGTTGGTCGTCGGGCATGTCGTGGGGGATATAGTGGATCCCTTCATCACAACCGCATCGCTGAGGGTCTTCTACAACAACAAGGAGATGACGAATGGTTCCGAGCTCAAGCCTTCTCAGGTGATGAATGAGCCCAGGGTCCATATCGGTGGGCGTGACATGAGGACTCTCTACACGCTTGTAAGTGTCATGATCATTGTCTTTGATTGGTTACCTCATCTTTCTTGCTAGTGATTTGTGGTTTGGTTTTCTCTTTTTGTGCAATTTGAATTGGAGTGGTCCTAGTGGCTATATATTCTCTTGACTATATCACTACCATAGAAAATATCATCCGCACCCTCTCTTCACTACCGGTTCAAAAATAACCGACAGTGATAATATATCACTGCCGGTTCTTAAGCTCCAGGCATGCAAAAAAGGTCATGCCCGTAAGAACCGATGTGATAGTAGTTATCACTGTTAGTTCATAGCCAGCATTGATACATCATTGATGGTTCGTAGCACAAACCGGCAATGATATACAAATTATCACTATCGTTTCTTAAAAAATATGTGCATAAAAGACGTGCATTTAATAATCAACAGTGTTAATATTTATCTCAACCGGTTCATATTTCAAACTAACAGTGATAAATATTTATCACTGTCGGTTCTTAAAAAGATGAGTATAAAAAGATGTGCCTTTAATAACCGGCAGTGATAATGTTTATCTCTGCTGCTTCGTATTACAAATCAACAGTGATAATGTTTATCACTACTGGTTCGTAAGATGCACCTATGAAGCAATAATTGAGGACAACAAACCAGCGGTGTTAATTATTATCATTGTCAGTTCATATTTCTAACCGACAGTGATAATTTTTCTATTAATTGAACCTGTCTCCCCCAGCCACGCCCATCGGTCATTTCTCGCTCTCCCAGAAGCCACTCTCGAGGGGTAGTGGCGGTAGAAGTGGAGCAGTGGTCACTAGCCATCTCCACTGTGGCCGTCTCTACCCCTCGTGCCCAGCTTCAACACCACTCACGCGAGCTCCTCACCATAGCCACCATTTGCCAAGGTCGATTTCCGTCATCTCCTCATCTTCTCTCACCATCTCCTCATCTCCTGTCATCGCCACCTCGCAACGTTCGTTGAGCCTACTGTCTCTCGAGCTAACGTGCAGAGCCGTGTGCCTTCTCCATCTCCTCATCTCCTCTCTCCATGTCTCCACTGCATGATTGTTGTGTGAAGATGGTTGTGGCAATAGATAGATCTAAAGGAATGATGAAAGGCACATCTCCTTCTCATTTGAGTGTTAAAGATTGTGCTTTTGCCATTCATTTAGAATTAATATTGTCAGTATTGTAGTAAATTCAGTTGGAACATTTGTAGAGTGCACAAGATGTATAACGGATAGCGTAGGGCTGCTGAAGAGCTTCTGGTATAACATCTGTTTCTATTTGTATATTTAGGTATAAAATAATCTACCTCAAACATTTCAATATAGGGGCTTTTGTCTTAATTTTGATGTCAGATCCTTATACTGAAGAGTTTGCGGTAGAGTATTTTTTTACATCTGAAAATATTATCACTACTAGTTCATGCCTTGAACCGACAATGATAGTGGTTATCATTGGCAGTTCATGTTACGAACCAGCAGTGATAGTAGGGTTATCCATGATTATCACTACCGCTAATTCACTGCCAATTCAAAAACTAGTAGTGATGTCAATTTTAAACCGACCGTGATAGTATTTTCTGTAGTAGTGTATATAGACAATTAGTTGACCCAAATCAGTATATCTCCTAAAGTGTTTTCTATATCCCTGATAATAATAGATGAAAAAGCAAAGAATATGTGTTTCGGTTGACTTTCAGGACTTTTAGACTTGATTTTAAACTGATAATATTAGCTGGCTTATCATAGTTTTGATAAGGTGCATTTTTTATCACACAATCACTCCCAATTATTAATCAAGCTTTGTTTGTAAGGTTAAAGGCCCCATAAAAATCAATTTCGATGTGCTTGTATGTATTCTATTGCGCCTGTTCATTCATCAAAGAAGACTTAATTCCTCAATGAATTTATTAACTAGTCAAACAAGATGTAACTAATATGTGTCTATTTATCAATCTTGTTGCTAGGTCATGGTGGACCCTGATGCACCAAGCCCCAGCAACCCTACTAAAAGAGAGAACCTTCATTGGTAAGCTCTATGTAGCTTTTCTCCATGCGGCTGTGTGGTAACCCACAGCCCCCTAGTTCACTCTATATGCATGCCTCGCGTGGTATGCTGCTCCTGTTGCTGATCAGAGGAGTATAATATTACCAACTTGATATGGTACTGACTGGTTAGTTCTCAATGTCTGCATAGGTTGGTGACAGACATTCCAGAGACAACTGATGCCAGTTTTGGTAAGTAATTTGACACACACTAGTTTGTATTGTCAGAATGTAGCTTAGGACTTATGTTCATATTGATTAGTATTTTAATTTTCGGTGCCGACAAAGGTGCTAAAGTGTCTTTAAGGGTTTCTTTGTCGTCATCCAAGTTTAATATATTGTAATTAACAGTAGCATGTAAAAGAGAACATGATTTTATTCTAATTCGATCTTACGCTTGAGCGAGAAGCATGGCGTTGTACTTCGTTAATCCAGGATTTTGAACATTTAAAAGCTTTTTCGGCAGAGCAAATTCTAATTGGTTTTAATTTGTGGTATGCAAAAATATGATTATATGATTTCTGGTTGCGTAAGTATGTGTCTTGTCGAAATTAAGCTCCACATTAATAGATGAACATGGAAAGCAAACATTGTTAAATGAGTAAATACTTCCATCAAAAGATGTTCATATTGTATATCGTACCTGCAGGCAATGAAATAGTCCCCTATGAGAGCCCACGTCCAACTGCCGGAATCCATCGCTTTGTGTTCATCCTGTTCAGGCAGTCGGTAAGGCAGACCACATATGCTCCGGGGTGGAGATCAAACTTCAACACAAGGGACTTCGCCGCAATCTACAACCTAGGCTCGCCTGTCGCTGCATTATACTTCAACTGCCAGAGGGAGAACGGCTGTGGTGGTAGAAGGTACATTAGATGATATATATAGACGTGTGGTACAATATATACAATTGTGTGCTCGCATCTCTGAAGGCAGAGAAGCATAATAGCAATTGGGGTATAAGAACTCCCTAGCCAAATGAAAAATATGTATTGTGTGTGTGTGTGTGTGTGTGTGTGTGTGTGTGTGTGTGTGTGTGTGTGTCATTGTGTGAGCATTGCGTCAATGCTCAGTCATAAGAACTATAATTAGTTCACTAAAAATTGTAGCTCTGATGTAACGTTATCCTTGCCCTAGCTCTCACTCACCAGAAGTAGGGTTGGGTACTAGTCCAATTATTGGAAAATTGCATGATTTGAGATTAAAAAAAAAAATTGTACTGGTGCAAGTTGCCATGTTGAACTGGCTAGCTTTGACGCATTGAGTTTTGAAAACTCTAAACTACTCCTTATTCTATAAGCTGAAACCAGCATACCTAAAGCAATGTGATAGCTAGCTTCAGGTTAATTGAACCTAGATTTGAGCATCCCTTTATCTTCATAGCACTAAGCTCAATACGATGAAAAGCATGGCCTGATGCAGACATGCTCAGATAACGTTTCAAAGATAATTATTCGCAAAAAAAAAAAATGTTTCAAAGATAAGTTCGTTGTACGTTGTTCAAACAAAAGTAACCATGTCAGCTTAATTCCCTTTTAGATTCCTACAACAGAAAATAGGCCATGGGCAAACTCTAGAGACCGGTATATATATATGTATATATAGATATGATTTGGGCCACTTGGCCAAATGAACAGCTCTTCCATTTGTGTAAAACACTCGCACGTGTATAAATCCTTGAATAAGTTCTTGAAGCCAGAATTTTTTGTCCAAATTGCATGCATCTGAATAGTCCAAATATACGTGGTTATTTATGGGTTGCTGTGAACCGATTGAGTCTCAAAGTGATCTAGGTCAAATGGGCAAGTTTAGCTAGCACAGATGAATTCGGGTAATAATGAGCCCAACAAGCTGAGCCATAGCTAATAAATCTGGCATGGAATTCATTCTAGCTGGTATAAAATTGTAATACAATATTTGTGCTCACTAATGTAAAATTTATTGGAGACATATGAGGTGAAAACCAACTAGTTATTGGAAACTTGTAAACTTTTTACTTTGAGCACCAAATCAACATGAAAGATCCCCCAAAAAAATTGAGTCGATGACTTGAAAAGAAAAACGATAGTGAATTAAACCAACGTGGACTTCAATCGATGGACCGTAGATTAAATGAAAATATGATGAACATGCAATAACTTCAGTAATGAATGATGCATTTGCTCTCTTGGAAGAAATAGAATTAATATTACGCGCAAATCCAGCTTGTCCCGTCTCTTCCTTCAGTCCTCTTTATTCAAGCTGATTACGAGCATTTCAGTATCAGCGTAATAGAATTTACAAGCTAACTAAGGGGCTCCCAAAGCCTGAGCAAGTTTCTTAACAATATAACATTTTTATAGTGAGTGAAAATCCAAGATCAGGTAATAATTCACCAGCAGTGTAAGATCAACGATTTTAGCATTGGGTCAATATGATTATGTTGATTAATGTTAAAATAGTCAATGAGACTAACTTGGTTTATTACTGTGTAAGGTTTAGTCTCACAAATGAAATGTGATAGACTTAAGGTTCCAAACACCTTAAAATGATAAACATCAAGGTGGTAGAGGAGCTTCATAAAGATAAGGACTTATTATTTAGAACAAGTGATCATGGTGTTTAGAGTATCACTTGCATAAATAGATATGTTTGTTTTCTTTGGTCATACTACTATACAAAGAGGGGTTGGGTTAAGTAGCTTTATTTAGTGTCTTTAGGCTATTTACCTAAAGGTGATGCACACAAGGCTTGGATAGCTCTAATAGACCAAAGGTATACCCAAGGCATCAAAGAACCGAAGTAAGGGCAAAGAGAGAAATGTATTGGACATGTCCCATGAATTTGGATTTGATCATACGGGTTTAAACTCAAGGTTTCAGTGAAGATATTTAGATCACTTCAAAAGCTTTCGATAGAGTCTAGGATCAATGAAAACTAGACTTTGGATTGAAAAGTTATGGCCAAAAATGGATTGACGTTTTTGCTGAAAAAAAATGGTTCAGTGGGCAAAATGATCTAGTGGTTTTATAATTTTTTTCAAAGGAGATTCAGCTCAAGTGGTCAATAGGAGATGTGTAGATGTCCTCTCAATCTTTCTGTTCAAACTAAGATCATCAAAATCAGAGTCCAAAACAAAAAAATTATGGCCAAAATACAGGGGGTCACCAGACAGTCCAGTGGTCACTGAACCAATTTGGCTGAGAAGGCCATTTTAGAACGTTCCAATGTCTCCTACTCACCTGATGGTCTGGTGGGTTCACCTGTCTATCCGATGCTCCCGTTTTATAGCTTCACGAATAGTTCTTGCTCTCCACCAATGACTAGTTCTTGGGGTTGGCCCTATATAAACTCCTCTATCGGGCCATTTTGAGGTGATCTCATCCTTGTAAATCTTACACACATATTGAAGAGGTTGAAGAGCACTTTGGTGATAATATTGAGATCAAAGAAATTAGAACAAGATTAAGGATATGATTAATTCTAGTTTAGACCAAGTGTGCATCTAGATAGGTGATGTCTAATAGCTAGAGCCACGGAGTTATCCGACCATCAATACGTAGAATGGGTTATCATAGACAGATTTTAAACCCTATCACATGCAAAAGTGCCTGTGATATAGAGCTTATTATAGATAGTTACAACTTTGTATGTGACAAAGCTACACGCAGACGGATCTAAATGAGACTTGCGTTTGTAATATAGCTAAACATATGTTAGTTTTGAGATACACAGAGACATGTTTTTTTGAAAACTTGTCTATGCGTATTAAGGGTCATAGATGGGTTTTTTTTTGAAAAATCGTATGTGTGACTCTTTCCCCCTGAGAAACCATTTTGCTTCCTGACTGCCCTTATAATATGGCATATATGACACATAAATATATATCACACAAATAAGAACATCACATGCACGTATATATATATATATATATATAGAATATCGTACAGATATATACCACATAAAACACAAATATATAATATATAAAAACACATTGGTCTATACACAATATCAACAGCACACATTGTTCAAAACCTAAGCCTATACACAATCTCTAATTATATCATCTGATCTTCAATGATTGAGTTTCAACAGCACGCCTGTATTTCATCACAATCTCAGCAAAAGTATTGTCTTCATACATCATCTCGTTGTCATACTAATCATGCTCTATCTTAACTAACTCAGTCATACGACAGAACCAAACTATATTTCTTTCAAATCTCTTGCTCTTGTTAAGTAAGAGATGATGGTTCAAATCAGTCTTGCAGTTCATGAAAATATCTCTATTGTGACAAACACCAATAGAGAAATTTCTATCATGAATAAAACATAATAGAACATGATTTACAGCATAAACGAAGAACACATGTTCTACAAGACCAAAATCGACACCAAGCATTTGACCGTGGAAGCAGCCATAGGAACAACCCCATCCTCCCAGCGCTTGATAGTAGTGAACAAAGACATATTCTTATACAAAATTACACTCAATATACACAGGTCGAATCAACCCCTAACAAAATTGCAATGCAAACCCTACTCACCTCAGTGCATGGAAGGGGATTTGGATCTCGAACCTCCCTTTGATGTCAATGAGAAGATCGATTGAGATGAACTTCTCGTCGCTTTAGTGAGGGAGACGAGCGGCTTGTGTCTATGGGGGTAGTGGGAAGCGGAGAGAGGGGATCAAATTTAAACAGTACCTAGGTCTTTAACTACAAACGGCTTTTTAGAAAATCCATCTGTATCTATCATACAGATACAGATAGATCTTACAAGAAACCATCTATGATAATATCAAAGATGGGTATTTTCTAAACTATGTCTGTATTTGTATGATAGAAACAGACAGATTTGTAAAAATCGTCTGTAAGTTCTGACACACCTAAACGGAGGTTATATTATATACACGTCTATCTTAACAACCGTCTGTAAGTATTTTATCAATGACGTATCCTAAGAAATCATATGTGACACTCCATCTGTTTTCATTGATTTTGTGGTAGTGTGTAGAGCTTGACCGTTGTGAGAGGCTCCAATATGGATTAGCGAGGGGTGAGCAGCAACTCAGTGAAACAACGGGAAAAAGTCGGCATGCCGAGTTTGCGTTTTCTAACTCATTTGCATTCCTCAATTATTTAAATTTTACCTTTACCTTTTCTACAATTATCATATGTAGGTCGTAGGATTTGAACCTAGGATATAAAACTTTGTTAGCCATACTAGATACACCTAGAAGCACGTAGATAGAAATTAATTTAGATTTATCTGGTTGAATTGAGCTGAATAATTTTAGAAATCCCTAATTCAACACCCTCACCCTGCGCTTATGGGCGTCACCAGTCCTTACGAGGTGTAGTCACTGCTCGGAGATAAAACTGGCCTGAATCTTTCAGGACTTCAAATTTTGCTTCAATTCAACAAGATAGTTTTAATATCGGAAACCATGGTCTGGGATATGAATTGAACAACATGTCAATTCCAAAGACAAGAAAAAAGCACGGAGTGTGTGGTTGGCAACTAAGGCACTTTTTCTCCAATGGCTAATTAAAAAGTCGAAAATCTCGCGTGGAAGGAATATCTTGATTTGGAGTATGTCAAACTGCATTTTCTTCCCTCTGTTTTCCCCCAAAAAAAAAACAAATGTGATTGAATAAATCTCATTAGGAACTTCTTTGAATTCTTGGTAACCAAACTTTTGGTAACTATGTATATATTTTTCCTTGTCCGGGATAGGATCAAGTGTACGTGCTCAAATTTTTTCAAAAAAAGTAGTCCAAGAATCAAACAGAAAGATTGACTACCTATACCAATACAAGCTATCCATTTGATGCTTTATCTTCCAACAAGACAGCATAATGCCTAAAATATAAATATTTAGCTCATACTTACTACATTAGCATCGCTCAGAATTACGCTTCTGCATGCGTGCAACCGCAGTTGCCTGTAAGTCCAGACTTATGAAAATTCTTAGTGAGAAGAGGTGATGCCGATGGCACGGGAGATTTTGATTTTCAGTAGGATAGTAGGAACCCAGATAACAAGCGCTAGATTGGGTCTGAACGATCCGAATCTGAGGGTTGATAATTGAAGGATTACACACTTAGTTCGCACATGGAAGGGCACGAGTTCAATCTTGAACAATTTAGAGGTCTTCTATATGCAAATGGTTCACAAAATAGGTTCCTCAGAGCAGGGAAGAATTCTTCAAGGCGTCATACTATTTTTCACCGAGGCGGTGGCTGGAAAAGTGACAACATCACGTCTCGTGGTCATATGTCTAGAACAAGAAGGTATCGAAACTCGTCTTTCTCGCAACGCCGAGAATTTTAGACGTGTCAGAGCTGACTATTGCCTAGCGGTTAGCAACACTTTTCCGATAGCAGCCCTACTCTTATGATGGGGAGGATTTTTTTTTATATCACATAGAAATAACTGAATCCAAAAAAAATAACTTCGAATTGGGAGGACTATTCACAAGTCTGTCCAAATTGAGGGGCTACGGCCTGGTGGAACGAAGTTTTCTTCTGGTCAACTCTCCGCCATGTCAAGAACAGGTTTGACCTACCTGTTCATTTATTTATCCGTTATAAAAGAGTCATGTACCAAAGTTCTCTATCATGCGTATGGGCTAGGCCAAATACCTTTTAAGAAAATTTTGATTCCCAATGTCTAACTAGATCCACATCATCTATATGTCCACGCTTGCTGCCAAATAGTAGAATGGAGAAAATAGTAAAATCAGACAGTTTAGATTTAATTTCCACGGCTATCAATACAACGAAGTACGTCGATTCAGCAACAGTAACATCGTAGAACTATCACCAACGTATACTTTCTGGTGATGCGGTTTCAGCAATCAGTTTAACCTCCAAGACTATTCGAAACATTTTTTATTTCCCTGTCGTGTGTTTCAGGTATCTCTCACTTGACTCTACTACCGTGTTGTCTCCGCAGCACTATTTATTTCCTGTCGTCGCCTCCAAACTCGGTCGAGTTCCCATTCCAGAAAACATTTTTATCGTCGGATGGACCATGGTCATCCCTCCCCAGAGTGTGGACATTGGCACCGAACGGTCTGGACCGCCTTCGCAGTGAATTTCCAGAGCTCTCACCATCTGCTTGTTGGCTCCTGTTATCAGGGAGCGTCCGATGTTCAGAAGCTGTCTCCGTTCCAGGACGATTCCATTGACCAGAGCTTGGCCCTGTTTCAAGGAGACAATTGCACTGATCAGAAATCACAGGACTAAAAATTATCCCAGACCAAATAGAAGAACAATTAACATCCGTGGTAGTTATGGGCCTTGGGCCCAGCAACAGCAGCTGCGAGGCTGCCGCGCGACAAAGCGGCAGCAGCAACAACAGAATACGAGAAGCACCAGGGGAGAGAAATTAGTTAGTGAAGCAATAAGTTAGATTGAGTTTGTTATCCAGGTTAGCCTTATCTGTTATTCCCTCCGTTCAAGAATGAAAGGCGTATTTTGTTTTGAAAAAATCATCAAAAGTAAACTTTAACCATTAATTTCTCTTATAATATATTGTCAATTGCTATAATCAATATCATATTAAAAGTACTTAGAAATACAAACCTATTGAAACAAAGTTTGTATATTAAACATGCATATAATTTAACTAATTGTCGGTCAAAACTCATGAAGTTTGACATTTTTTAAACAAAATACACATTCTTAAACGGAGGGAGTTTGTTAGTAGCCAGCACTATATAATGTGCCACGGCTCTTCAATTAAAGGCAAGCAAGAAATAAACAAGTCTTGGCATGATCAGAGTCTCCTGCCGCAGGGACAAGCCCTCCTGTTAGTGACAAGAGCGATCTCGCCATTATCCCGTTCCCCCGGCTGTTCAGAGCCTCCTGGTTCCGTCTGGAACAAGTCCAGCAAGCTTGGAGGGCGAATCTGCCTCCATCCCGGTCTTCATATCGCATATCAGCAGTAGACATTATTATTGAGAACAGTATGAAATAATAAAACATACTCTGCTGCTGCAGGCCTCCATTTGCCTGTTGCTCCGGATTTGATGAAGTGGGGTTTCCAGTTAAATAGGAGAGAGGATTCACGTATGAGAGGACTGTTCTCAAATAACCAAAATATCCCCCACCATCTGAATTGCCATCCACATTATAAGATGGTGATGACGATTGGCGCCTCGACACCTGAACAGGCTGACGATGTGGAACAACAATCATAGCCTGACGATTTTGAATACCCAGCTCACACAGCATGGCGTCCATATCTGAACAACAATTTGATGATCAATTTGGCAGTTCTGTCTAAAGATAAAAATATAAAATACAATGGATAAATCACAAATTCAGGAAATGTTCTAGGCAATGATTATGATGTAAAAGCAAACTAGAGAAGCAAAAAAAAAAGGTAGGTGTGTTTGAAATGCACTTCAGCACTCTTGGCACAATGTACCATACTTGAAACACCACATTCAAATTGTCTGATAATCAGATAAATGTAGTGGCAGTAAAAAAAATCAAATTGACATCGTTATAGCAAATGAAGTTGACTAAAAGAGGGTGTGTTTCCATTGAGATTCTCTCAAAAAAATCGAAATCGGTTTCCAAGTTTACTTATTTAGTTATTTGGAGCAATGGTTGGAATTAACTCAAGAATTTGTCACAAGTTGATAATTCTTACTGGGTGTTGTGGCTTGGGGACTTGGAGAGATGGTGCAGGAAGGAACAGTGCTCAATGGGAGGCGTCTCCCCGGATATATGGTTGCTAGGGTGCTCAACGCCGGTAATTGGAACTCAACTTCTTGCTTAATCCCACCTAATGACAATCTACTGCCTTTATAGATCAGACCTTACTTCACCTTCTTGGCCGATCCTATCCACTTTGACGCGCCTTTGTTTCCTTCCCGCGATGCCTATAGGTTCAGCCCCACATAACATATCTCCCCCAGCTCGTCTTCAAGCTGAAATGAAGGGTAGCACTGCTGGAATTGGTTCAGATCTTCCCACGACGCAGCTGAGGCCGGTTGACTGCGCCATTGCAGAAGCACTTCCCGAATGCCCCAGCCAAGCCGGACCTTTAACGCACGCTCTGGTTCTTGAATGACGGAACCGTTGTGCACCGGCGGAAGGGCCGGAGGTGTAGATGGTGGGGCACCAACAAATTTCTTCAGGAGACTGACGTGGAACACGTCGTTGAGGTGGGCACGCAGAGGAAGCTTGAGCCAGAATGCTGCTGGGTTGATATTGGGGGAAAATAGATCAGCCTGAAGATAATGGTTGACGATCGCTATCAAAGGTCCCTCCAGAGCCTTCGGCCTCCGGACTCAGCAGAAGGCCTTATCCCTAGAGGCTGCGAACCCCTTCGGGCCACCTCCCCGGCACGTACGTGGCCTTCCGAAGGCTCGAAGATATAGCAAGTCCATCCAGAGCCTTCGATCTCTGAATTCAGCAGGAGGCCTTGTCCCCGGAGGCTACGGACCCCTTCGAGCCACCCCTTCGGTGTCCATGCGGCCCTCCGAAGCCTAAAGACGCAGCCGGCCTCCGAAGATAATATTAGGGAAGAAAGGACATCCCCTACAACTGACCTGACGCGAGGTGACGGCAATTAATACCGGTGCAAGTGGTGCTTATCCTGACACCCCAGCACGATGCAAGTCGTCCTGACACCCCCTGCAGAGTGGCATCGGGCCATAATTGGCAACCGGCTCACCCCTCAGGGGCAGTCACAAAAATAGTTACCACGATAGATATTTATCTTCTATGAAGGGTAAAAGGTAGTTATCCAGGATAAGGCTCAGTAATTCGATCAGGTCCTAGATACTTGTACATCGTGATAACTTGTACACTAAACTACATACTACCTTATAAATAGGGGGTCGTGGTTACCTGGAAGAGGGAGGAAAGGAGCCTGCTTAACACAGCACAGAAGAGCGTAATCACAAGTCTTCATGTGATACTCCCACTATTCCGGTCCATATCTTTACTATCAATACATTCGTTGTATTCCTTACTCTCAAACTTCGTCTCCAATCTTGAGTCTCCTCCTTAGAAGAAACTCTCGCCGTACTTGCTGGGACAAGACGAACTTTTGTTCCAACAATGACGCCGTCTTTGGGGACCGAACACAGAAGTACCAAAGAGAAGTAGGAATCCACCAGAAAAACCACCAACGCGCTAGCCGCCATATCCACCATTACAACCATGCAACCATATATGTGACTGTCTCAGCCGTGCACATCATGTATACCCTCTAGCCCCACTGCCATATGGAACGGCATTCCTCTGGTCTTGACCAACCAAGAACCTTGGGTCGGTACGGAAACTCCAGACGGCATGAAGCCCCTCCAGCCTCTACACGGTGAAGACCTCACTGCACCAGAAGAGGTCGCGGCCGAGGTCGTAGCCAAGCAGGCCGCTTTCCAATGGTTCTAGGCGGTCGAAACCCGAAATGTTCCCGCTTGGACTTGGTCCCAAGGTATCTCCTTCGACAGCACCAAGGATGCCCCGGGCGAGCCAAAACCTTCGACAGCACCTGGGGCGCCCCTCCGGCAAAATAAGGTTCCAAAGAGACGCAATGCTCCAAAGTGCGCAGACCTCGCCAGCGCCTCCGACACAGCTCTCGTGACGCCAACCGCATGCGGGGAACCCCGAGCCCACCTCGTCCAGGGAGGCGCAATCGGAGCCACTCCGACTCTAAAAACCGGTTCACCAGACGACCCCGATGGTCTCCCCAAAGGAAAGGAGGCCCTGGGCGGATTACCTCCGGAGCCAGGCAACGGCTAAGCGCTGAGGGAGTCGAGGACCACCTCTCCAGACTAGCCTTCGGCTCCACCTCCGACAAACGCCGTCGCCAGGCTCCAAGCAGATTACCTCCAGAGCCGGGCAACAGCTAAGGGTCGAAGGGATCGAGGACCATCTCTCCCAGCTTAGCCATAAGCTTTGAGGCCTTCAAGCCTCATAATAGAGGCCTTATTCTGGCAAAGGTACGCCCACTATTACCTATATATAGTTTACTTAGCTGATCAATCTTTCATACAGTACGATAAAAAATATATTGGAGGCCTCCAACCTTACTGCTAGAAGTTTTTTCAACAGATAGCCATTAAGTAGAAATGGTAAATCTAGATTGTCCCTGTTTAGCAGTAAACAGTAGAACTTAAGTTACATCTTCATTTGACATGAGTTATGAATAGTCGTTTGACCTAGTTATTCTTATACTGCAATTAGCTGCTTATTGCCAACAGTAGACTGCAAAACTTAACTAGTACGTAACCATGCAAAACCCACACCCGCAGTTGCGTCGCATGCCTAGGTCACCCATGTTAGTCGCTGAATTCTTACTCTTGGTAGTAGCTGAATTCTTACTCTCATCGAGAGAGGATGACACTAGGAGTTGGGGCAATTTTTCCTTTATTTCTCACACAAATGCCATACCAACCTGAGGGGTTGGGGATACATATTTATAGGCCCATGGCCAGCCAAGCATATGCCAAGATGCTAGTCTAAGATGCTGTCCTAGATGCTGTCCTCTAGTCTAAGATGCTAGTCTAAGATGCTAGTCCTAGATGCTGTCCTAGATGCTGTCCTAGTGTCTTAGATGCTGTCCTAAAGCATATGGGCAGCAAGACCACCATGTGGCAGCCCCACAAAGACCATGCAGCAGCCCCACAAAGACCATGTGCTGCACAAGGACTTATCCCATCATTCTCCCCCTAAGTCTTGTGCGTCGTCTTGTGGGAAGATTGAACCATCCCGGTCCTGGAGCAGAGCTCAAGGAACTTGAGCCTCCCAAGAGGCTTGGTGAGCAGGTCCGCAAGCTGATCCTTGGTGTTGATGTAGCTCGCCTTGATGCTCCCTTCCTCCAAACAGCCTCGGATGAAGTGGTACCTCACCCGGATGTGCTTGCTCCGTTCATGGAAAACGGGGTTCTTTGCCAGGGCTAGAGCGGACTTGTTGTCCACCCTGAGCTCCACCGCTCTAGTGTCTCTGCCGAGGAGATCACCAAGCAGTCGAGCGAGCCAGAGCGCCTGAGTCGAAGCGGTGGAGGCCGCTATGTACTCGGCCTCGCAGCTGGACAGGGCCACCACCTGCTGCTTGACCGACTGCCAGCTAACGAGGCACTTGCCGAGGAAGAAGAGGATCCCGCTCGTGCTCTTGCTGGTGTCGATGTCGCCGGCGTGGTCGCTGTCGCTGTACCCGACGAAGTGTGCCGCCCCAGGGCACCTAGGGTAGTAGAGGCCGTGGTCGAGAGTCCCCGCAACGTAGCGGATGATCCTCTTCACAGCCTGCTGGTGCTCCGTCGTCGGTCGCTGCATGAACCGACTAACGTAGCCGACGGAGAATGCCAAGTCCGGCCGTGTGTGGGCGAGGTAGCGAAGGCTCCCCACAAGACGCCGGTACTGCGTAGCGTCCACCTCCTCCGTCGTGCTGTCGCGGCTCAGCTTCAGCCTCTCCTCCATCGGAGTGAGAGCTGGGTTGCAGTCGGTGAGCCCAGCTAGCTCAACGACGCGCTTGGCGTAGGCGGTCTGTCGAAGCGTGATCCCGGAGTCATCCTGGTGCACCTCGATCCCCAGGTAGAAGGAGAGAGGTCCCAGGTCACTCATCTGGAAGGTGGCCTTCATCTCTTCCTTGAATGCCGCCACCTCCGCATCCTTGGTGCCGGTGATCACCAAGTCGTCGACGTAGACACCCACCAGCAGAGCAGTTCCTCCACTGCCCCGTCGGTAGATGGCCGCCTCGTGCAGGCTTTGCTCGAAGCCCATCCCTTTTAGCGTGGAATCCAACTTGGCATTCCACGCCCTCGGTGCCTGCCGCAAGCCATAGAGGGCCTTGCGCAGGCGGAGCACCTTGCCCTCCTTGCCGGGGATCGTAAATCCCGGCGGCTGGTGCACGTAGACCTACTCCTTCAAGTCGTCGTTAAGGAACGCCGACTTGACGTCCATATGATGAACACGCCAGCCCTCCTGGGCAGCTAGCGCAAGGAGGAGTCGCACGGACTCCATCCGTGCCACGGGAGCGAAGGCGTCGTCGAAGTCGACCCCCTCCTGCTGCACGAAACCTCGTGCCACCAAGCGAGCCTTGTGCTTGACTATGGCGCCGGCTTCATCCCTCTTCAGCTTGAACACCCACTTAAGGGTGATCGCTCGGTGACCACGAGGGAGGTCAGCAAGCTCCCAGGTGCGGTTCTTCTCAACCGCATCCATCTCCAACTGCATCGCGGCGCGCCATGCCGCGTGTCTCTCGGCCTCTGCAAACGACCGAGGCTCGCCGTCGTCACACGCAAGGTGCAACTGCGCCTCCAGATCGTGAGGCACCAGTCCCGGCACCGGCTGGTCGCCGAGAAGGTTCTCCATCGTACGGTACCGCAACGGCTCGCCGTCGTGGTACGCGTCGATGCGCTCCTCGTCGTGAGAGAGCGGAGTAGCGAGCTCAACCGGGCTGTGCTCGACACGAGCTGGTGTTGGAGTAGACGTGCCCGGAGAGGTGCCTGTCGGTGCTGGAGTGCGTGGCGTTGCCGGCTGTGGTGGAGCCGGCGAAGAACTCATCGCAGCCGAGGTCCTGGCTGGAGAACGTGGTGCTGTCGAAGTAGCAGGCGCCGGGGTCGGTGGAGGCTCGGGGACTGGGGTAGACACGCTCGTCGAAGAAGAGCTGCCTACTCCCCCAGTTCCCTCGAAGTGGACGTACTCGACAGTGAAGTCGTCGTACGTCGGAGCCGATCTGTCGTCCATCGCCTTGTCCCACGCCCATCCTCGCCCTTCGTTGAACACAACGTCGCGCGCCGTGTGCACACGCTGTGTCTTCGGGTCGAGGATGCGGTAGGCCTTCGAGCCCTCCGCGTAGCCGATGAACACTCCCGGAGTGCTCCTGTCGTCGAGCTTGCTGATGTGGCCAAGCTCCTTGGCGAACGCGAGGCAGCCGAAGACCCGCAAGTGGGAGACCGCCGGCTTGCGCCCATGCCAAGCCTCGTACGGCGTCCTGCCGTCGAGCGCCTTGGTAGGCGAGCGGTTGAGGATGTAGACGGCCGTCACCACCGCTTCTCCCCAGAAGACAGCCGGCATCCCCCTCTGCTTGAGGAGGGCCCGAGCCATCCCCACAACCGTCTGGTTGCGCCGCTCGACGACGCCGTTCTGCTGCGGGCTGTACGGCGCAGAGTAGTGGCGCTGAATGCCCTTATCAGCGCAGTACGACGCGAATTCAGCCGCCGTGAATTCGCCGCCGTTGTCGGTGCGCAGCACGCGCAGCTTGTGGCCGCACTCCGCCTCCGCAGCAGCCTGCGCGCGCCTGATGGCGTCCGCAGCCTCTCCCTTGCTGCCGAGGACCATCACCCACATGTAGCGGGAGAGGTCGTCGACGAGCAGCAGGAAGTAGCGTCGTCCTCCCGGTGTGGCCGGTGTCACCGGGCCACACAAGTCCCCGTGCACAAGCTCGAGCCTCTCCTTGGCTCGGAAGCTCGCCCGCTGGGGAAAGGGGAGTCGCCTCTGCTTCGTCAACACGCAGACGTCGCAGAGCTGCTCCACATGGTCGAGGCACGGCAGGCCTCACACCATCTCTGCGGCACTGAGCCGCTTCAGGGCCTCGAAGTGAAGGTGCCCGAAGCGCTCGTGCCACTGCCACGTCTCGTCGTCCCGACGAGCGGCGAGACAGAGGGGTTGTGCCACCTGCACGTTAAGGACGTAGAGTCGATTTGTGCCTCTGGTTACCTTGGCAAGAAGGCGACGACGGCGATCCCAAATCCTCATGACTCCATCCTCAACAACCACGCGCGAACCGTTCTCATCCAGCTGTCCCAAGCTGATGATAGAGTTCCTCAACGCGGGAATGTAGTAGACTCCGGTGAGCAGCCTGTGCTCACCAGACACGGCGGTGAAGATGACGGAACCGACGCCCTTGATCTCCACGCCGGAGGCATCCCCAAATTTAACGGAGCCTCGGACGCTAGAGTCAAGCTCGGTGAAGAACTCCCATCGACCGGTCATGTGATGGGTGGCGCCGGTGTCGAGACACCACCCGTCAGTCTTGTCGTTGCCGGAGCCGTCGCGGAGGAGGGCGTGTGCTTTTGGCTCGTCAAGGTGGAGGAGAGCCGCTGCGGCCGGTGCCGCTGGAGGTAGCTCTATGCTCGCATGAGCCATGAACAGAGCCGGCTCCTCCTCCTCCGCCTGTGCGACGTGGGCCTGGCCGCGTCGTGGCTGACGACAGTCCTTGGCCCAATGGCCAAGCCGACCGCAGTTGCGGCAGGTGTCGTCTCGTGCCGGCTTGTGCTTGCCGGCGGCGCCGCCCTGGGCGCCTCCGCGGGCATCACCCTCGGCACGTCCTCGCGCCCCGGCCTGGGCGTCTCTGCGCGCCTTGCGCGGCTTGCCACGCTTGCGGCCGCCTGTCGTGGAAGAAGGCTCCCCCTTCCTCCGGTCACCCTGGCAGGCATCCCACTGTTCCCGAGTGAGAAGGAGCTTCCCGCCAGTGGTGATGGGCCCCGAGAGAGATTGTGGCTCATCGCTGTCGACGACCTTGAGGCGACCTATCGCCTCCTCGATCGACATCGTGGAGAGATCCAGCAGAGACTCGATCGAGCGAGCCATCTGCTTGTACTTCTCGGGGACGCAACGGAAGAGCTTTTCGACAGCTCTCTCCTCGCCGTAGGTGTCATCGCCGAACTGCACCATCTTCTGCAACAGAGTGTTGAGACGGAGAGCAAAGTCATCAACGTCCTCACCTGGCTTGAAGGTCAGGTTCTCCCACTCCTTGCGAAGTGCCTGCAGTGTGGACTTGCGGGCGCGGTCGCTGCCGATGCGTGCCGTAGCGATGGCGTCCCAAGCCTCCTTGGCAGTCCGCTTATTGGTAAGCGAGAACTGCATCTCGGACGGGACTGCTGCGATGAGGGCATCCAGCGCCCGTCGATCCTGGTCGTAGTCGACGTCGCCGTACCGGACTGCCTCCCACATGTGCCGCACCTGGAGCTTTACCCTCATCACCGCAGCCCACTCGACGTAGTTGGTCTTAGTGAGGGTAGGCCACCCACCGCCGGGGCCGACGTCCCTGACAACAGCCTGGAACCCGTGGTGACCACGGTACCGATCCGGGGAGAGAGAGCCACGCCGCCTGTAAAGGCCGCGCTCTCCATCGACCCGTCCGCCACCGTTGCCGAGCGCGCCTCCTCCAGGAGCGCCGCCGGCGTGCGCGCCTCCTCCAGGAGCGCCGCCGGCGCGTCCGCGCCTGTCTGGGCTGCCGCCCCGCTCGTGGGCGTGCGCCGCTGCCCACTGTGCCGCCCGCTCTCGCGCTGCCTCTGCCTCCGGCAGCTCGAGGTCCGCGTCGGCGCTGTCGTCAGCAGAAATGGAGCTGCCGGTGCTGCCGCGCAGAGCCTCGACCTCCGCTGCCGCCGCACACGCTGCAACTGCCGCCGCTCTGGCTGCTGCTAGCTCCGCCGCTGCTAGCCTCGACGCCCTTGCCGCCGCCGCAGCGGTCTCTGCCGCCGCTCGCTCGCGTTCCTCTGCCGCGGCAAGTTCGGCCTCCTGCCGACGCCGCGTGCTCGAGGCGACCGAGCGCTGAGACTGCCCTGCGGACATGACGCGCTACTGGGGGAGGGCTGCTGCGTGGGGAGAGGGCTGCTTCAGACGAGCTACTGCTGCTCTGCGCAGAGGGAGAGGGGTGAGCAGGAGCAACCGGGGCTGCTGCTGCTCTTAGCTGGGGCTGCTGCGAGGCTGAGGGGGGAGATGAGCAGGAGATGCTCAGGCTACAGGATAAACAGGCTCTGATACCACTTGTTAGTCGCTGAATTCTTACTCTTTGTAGTAGCTGAATTCTTACTCTCATCGAGAGAGGATGACACTAGGAGTTGGGGCAATTTTTCCTTTATTTCTCACACAAATGCCATACCAACCTGAGGGGTTGGAGATACATATTTATAGGCCCATGGCCAGCCAAGCATATGCCAAGATGCTAGTCTAAGATGCTAGTCTAAGATGCTGTCCTAGATGCTGTCCTCTAGTCTAAGATGCTAGTCTAAGATGCTAGTCTAAGATGCTGTCCTAGATGCTATCCTAGTGTCCTAGATGCTGTCCTAAAGCATATGGGCAGCAAGACCACCATGTGGCAGCCCCACAAAGACCATGCAGCAGCCCCACAAAGACCATGTGTGCACAAGGACTTATCCCATCAACCCAGAGGGCAGATTTTGTCAGAATGACCTGGAAGGCATTGCACAACCTCGGCAGTGTCGAAGTCACGGTTGCCGCCCTTGTTGCAAGTTAACCAAGTCGACAAACCGTGTCCACGACGACGTACCTTCCTCTCGTTCCATTCGCATGTACCACTGCTGGGCAACATCGACGAGATGGTACGATGCGAGCCAAACATTTTCTTTGATGACGCGCTGGCCGCGAAAAAATTGTTTGTAGCGATTGAGGAATGGAAGTGGATCTCCCTGGCCGTCGTACTTAGGAAAGTCCACCTTATGAAATCACGGCGGTCGCTCGTAACCACCGTTGTCGCATCCCCGAAAGCCACCATTGTCGCGGTCTCAGTAGCCGCCTTCGTCGCGCCTGCGATACCACTCGTCGACGCGGTCGAGGTAAGCACTGTCGTCGCAGCCACGGTTGCCGCCCTTGTTGCGTCCGCGGAAGCTGTCATTGTCGTGGGCGCGGTACGCCGTCATAACGGCCGCAGTGGCCGCCATCATGGCGATCACGGTAGCCGTCATTGTCGCGGAGTAGGCGAACGATGTTGTCACGACCGCGGAGCGCCTCATCGTGGTCGTGGTAGACGTCGTGCTACCGATTTGTACGCAACGTGTCGTCGTTCAAGGCGTGTACATCACGTTGCCGCTTAAGGCGACTGATGGCTAGGTGGTGAGCTCGTTGCTGTTGGTCAAAGTCGCAGAGGCATCCTTCAATGGAGTCCAGCTTAGCGAGTTTGTCCATGATCAGCGCTAAGGTTTGCCGTGTCTCTTCGGAAGCACTGTCTTGACTGCCGGTCATGGCATCGTTGGGCACAGGATCGTTGGAACTCGAACCTAATACCAAGATGTTGTGGCTTGGGGGCTTGGAGAGATGGCACAGGAAGTAAGAGTGCTCGATGAGAGGGCAAGGTCAATAACTTTGCCTCCCCGGAGCTATGGTTGCTAGGGTGCTCAGCACCGGTAATTGGAACTCAACTTCTTGCTTAATCCCACCGAATGACAATCTACTGCCTTTGTAGATCAGGCCTCATTTGTGATAAGGAAAGAGTAAACAAATATTTGTGAAAAGGCCTCATTTGTTATAGATCAGGCCTCATTTGTGGAAGGAAACTAACAAATATTTCCTAACAAATGATATTTATTTCCTAACAAACGGTATCTTCGCCTTCTTGGCCGATCCTATCCACTTTGACGCACCTCTGTTTCCTTCCCGCGACGCCTATAGGTTCGGCCCCACATAACAAAGGACTACTTAACAAGGTAACTCATAATCTGCTATCATTCCTAGATCTTACTTGATACCAGATATAAGGATAGCCTTAGATTAATTCGCATTTTACAAGTTGGACCGTAATTACATGATTGGAAATGTAATTAGATTTTGATTGATGTGTGATCCGATAAAGCATATTTTACCTCCATCATCCCTTTTCTAAATCCAATTCTGAATATTACAATTTCAATGAATAAATCATCTCAAAATCCAATCAATCAGAAGAAGTTATTTGCCACAAATCAAGATTCTGATAAAGTTGAACCACCTCATGGGTGCACATTGATGAAGGCTAAAAACACTACCTTGAAGAACACTGAACGAAATGTTATAAAACTAAGAAAAATGCATCTGATTAGTCTCTTGATGGGTTTTTGGATGATGACTACTTTTTGAACTAAATTTCTGAAATTCTAACAAAATATTTCCCATATCCAGACAGGCCCTTAACCTGCCACAAAACCAGCAAAGTCACCGGTTCACCAGTTGATCAGCCGATTTTGAAAACTATGCTTAGGAACAAGAAAAAATTATTTTTTTACCGATGCATTCACAAATATTCCTATCGAAAAAAATGGGCATACTGAATATCAACAAAATGATGTGAAGACAAATAATGTCTACCAGAAATAAATATTCCGTACCTTGTTCAGTGAATACTTTTTTTGGATAAATCATAGAGAGATCATACGAGCTGATCCCACTGCCTTTGTTTTCATCCACAATATTCTTCACTTTCCTTAAAACATCTTGTTTTGTCAGTTTGATCTCCAGTCTATTTCCACTGGGCATACGAACGCTAAGCTGAATATCATCTGACTTCACAGAATTTGAGGCCACTTCATCAGGGGTGCTAGAAGTTGTTGCCTTTTCTTGTTCCACAAGCAATTGGGAACAAACTTTTCTACTGGTGGCTGTACTAGGAGTTGTCTCTGAAGCAACTGCAGTGCAACTTCCATCCATTTTGTTCTTTCTTTTCGGTGATGGTGTACTGTCTTTTCCTTTTGGATTTTCGGAACTGGCCATATTTGAGCTCCTTGAGTTATCAGGCAAATCACATTTAACTTTGGTACGTGCTGAATCTAGCTCAACAGTTCTATCAACTGGGTCTGAATCTGATTTTGAGCCTTCATTTTCATTTATCTTAATAGGTTCCTGGTTCAGAAAAGAGCAATGTTTTATCACTTTGTAACGCACTGCATTGGGCAAAACCTCCATTGAATATAAAGATAATGGAACATGGACATGGAAAAAACTTACATGGGTGGTGCTTCTAGGAAGTTGTGAAACTAAATCAGTTGAATGAGAAAATTCGCTGGCTCCAGAAATGCCTGGTGATTGACTGGATGAAGCAGAAGGATTTCCTGAAGTAGACGAACCTCCTTGAGGCAAAGTAGTAGAAGCGGTATTCATAGACTCAGCACTTCTTGAAGCAAGCGATGCTGTCAACAAGGTTGCCGCTGTCTCCTACAACAATTCTGTATATGTTTACAAGAGCTCTATTGCTAGTCAAAAAGTTGGTAAACAGACTAACACAGTTCATATGGCACATAGTAACAAAATCAAAGAATTTTGTAAAGAGTCCCTAACATACTCATGGGTGAAAGGGTAAAGAAAATTCATGCACGTGTGCAATATTTTATTGCATGTATCATCAACAAAACCCACATCTTTCATCCTAAATTTTCATGGCATGTTTGGGCCCACCGAGCAATAGAACCAAAGTGATAAAACTGGATATTCATCGAAAATACAAGACCTCTTTCATGGAGCCCCACAAAGAAAGCAATTACAAAACTGGAAATTCGTGAGTGCAGATCCAGACTTCCAGTTGTGTGAGAGATTAAAACTACATGTCAAACAAGGACAGAAATTTATACTTGGATCAACTATCAACTGAGCAGCGCTGCTCAGTTGTTGGTTCAATATACAGGTTGAAAATTCCTAGAGATCCATGATCAGCATAGTGAAACATCTCTGGAACAGACAAGTAGTATAATATATGGGGTTCGTATTATACATACCTGCAGATGAAGGGCAGCCCAAGCTTTCTCAATACTTTCTTTCAGATCTTCAGAGCTGATATATCCCTCTGAGAATCGCGCTCATATTAGTACAATTCAAAAGTCATCACTTATGGAAAGACGGTCTTTTCTGCGGAAAGTTCTGATTTAGTATTGGCATACCATGATTCCATAGCATAACTCCATTCAGTCCAATTACGGATATACTTGGTACTGACTTCTGGGGATCTGATTGAAATATTTTAAGGACGAAACTGCATAAATTAACTAGAACACACATAATCTTAGAATGTCCTAGTGTCGCAAGAGGTTGGAGAAACTGCAAATCCTTAAAAATAGTTGCATTATAACTTAGCTGCAGGACCCACTCAATGGACAGTAATTCGTGCTTAAGTACAAAAATAGTTGCATTATAATATGCATCTCAACATACTGAACAATTATGTCAATCTATGACGGCAGCAAATCAGGTATGCTGAAACAAATTATAATTTGAACCGTGCATATGCAATGCAGGACATCCTGTTGACAACAAAAGAAAACATAGATAATCAGATAAATGGCTACATTTATTGTTAATCAAGATAGTGCACTAGAAAGAGCACAGTCCAATTCTCTATGTCGCACTAACAACCTTCATTATGAGAGTTCCAACTAGCTTCCCACATGATAATATCTTACCTTCATACTACTTTAAAAGATGGGTTGGTGGTTTGTAGGTTCTCTCATTTGCCTCCTCACCACTTTAAAAACATGAAGACAAAAAGTAGGAGAAAACCTAGAGAAAATTGATTCTTATATCCAACTTTCAAACAAATTATATCTCTTCCTAGATTTTAGGCAACAAACAACCTTTTCCTCCCACACCTTCCTGAAAGTTCTCTTTTAGTCCTCAACTAACCCCTACAAACTTGCATGTTACCTCCTAAGCAGCACCAATACGGATACGGGTATCGATATCGGACCGATACGGATACGGGGATACACCCTTTTTCCAGGAAACCCAATACGCTGATACGTTTTACTATTTAAAAAAACAGCAAATCTCTCCTGGCAATTCAACATCGCATCATGGTACTAGGCCCTTGGGGGGCACCGTGCCAGCAAAGTCTGCGGTGGCAGGGGCGGTTGCTGCGCGCCTCCGCTCAACACTCCTCCTGCCCCCTCTACAGCCATTGCCGGAATGTGACGGTGGTGAAGAGGGCACGAATGTGCACCGCACGAGTGCCCCTACTAACAGCATCTCCAACATTGCATCAGCACAACATCTCCTGGATGCAAATCAGAAGAGGGGGAAGGGGAAGAAAGGAGGAAACGGGGGAGGAGAGGAACTCACTGCCGGCGGAAGAGGATGTGACGATGAGATATGAGAGAGAAGCAGCAAATTCGGATCTTGATTGTATCTATCTCTCCGCTCCACCCTGTCGCAAAATGACACCTCACGCTTGCCACCTGTGCCCGTCTCAGACGCATCGATCGCCCATTGCTGGATTGCCACGTGCTAGCCCCTCTCTGAATCTGTTGGCAGTGAGTTCCCCTTCTGTGAATCTGAAGAGAGGGAAGGGGAAGGAGGAAAAGGGGGAGAAGAGGAAGAGGAACTCACAAATAGGTGCAGGAGGGTGTCGTTGGCTCGCCGCCAGCAGGTGGTGGAGGCCTAACGACCAGCGAGAGGGAGGCCGAAGGCGTGCAGGCGAGGGCGGCGGTTGGGAGCCTAGGAGATGCAGCTGGGAGTGGGAGCTTGGAAGGGCGGCGGTTGAGGGTTGCGGTTATACGGCTGGGAGTGGGAGACTAGGTCGGACCGTATCCTACAGATATCTTAGAAGTATCCTAGAGGTATCTGTAATTTCTTTATTTACTTTTTTACGGTTACTTTGAGGATACGTATCTGATATGGATACAACCCCTTCTGGAGGTATTGGTGTTTCATAGGTTATCTCTACAAACAAATCTTAGCAAAAATTCACATGTTATCTTTTCAAAATTCCAACAATAAACTCTCTTCTTATCCCATTTCTCGTAATATTTGAGAAATACGAATGCTATCATCTCTGTTGTCATGCAAGTATCCAACAAGTATCAGTATCAGATATAAGTATCTTCTCTGATACGTCAATTTTTGAAAGTATCCACACAACATAGTGTACCGTCACCTCCATGCCATGCATTATCAGCACGTTAGCCAAGGGGATATGCTCCTGGCACATCATGTCGAGTGTGAATCTAGAGCTGAGTTGCAGCAGGCCCGATTTGGCCATGTGTGATGTGTGCATGGTGTTATGGTGCTTTGTGGTTGAGCTGGGGGAATGACGCAGGCCCACCTAAGTAACACGGGTTCTATGCAGGCCAGAATGGAGCTCCCCATGTCGGGCATATGCTAAGTTAAATAATGTCCTTACAGTTCGAAAAAAATAATAATGTCTTTACAAGAGAAATTCATGAAGAAATAAATAAGCACATATCACGCTTAGAGAAAAGGGCTCACTGACTTTTATAGATAAAATCTTATAAAAAAAAGTAATAGTAGAGTATAAAATCAAGAGGGTGTTCATCTCTAACAAAGAAAATCCCCCACAAACATGAATGCGTTAAAAATAAACATAAAAGGATACAGATAGCTGAAAATTGTGATGCACCAACATTGCCTTGTTTTAGATGCAAAAAGACACATCTGCCTATCACTTCGACGACCTGAGAGCATAAACATACATAAATACATGAGCAACGTGGCAACTTCAATACCTAATAATAATAACAGAAATCAAACTTCTCTTAAGAAAAGTTGAAAGAACCTACATTTTCATCAACCAGTGTTGACTGTTCCAAACTGCTCGAAGCATCATCTTCACCTGAAATGGAACAAAGATATGATGTTCAATTAATAGGCTGGATTGACCACAATCCAATATGTCAATTAAAGAATTAGACAGGACAGTGTGTTGGATATTGTCCAGCAGGGCACTCTTTTTGTACAGAAAACTAATAAGGACGCAGGAGAAGGAAACTACCAGAGCATGACAACTTGAGCTTTGGCACAGATAACAATAATAATAAGAAAAAGTACCTTTGACCTCGTAGAACCTAACTAGTGAAAGGGCATCAAAGAGAAAAAAGGTCATACATGCCAATAACTTATGTTGCTAACAGGTTGCCTTGAATTGCAAGTACAATGGTGCATTGATCTAGATGTTGAATGGATATGGTAACTTTTCACCTCAGTTTCAATTAAAAATAATTAGGTGAGCATTTAATATCCACCAAACTTGAGAAAAACTCATATTGCTTAACGAGGTACACAACATAGCTAGAAGCAGTTGAAGTTGAATCACCTGATATGTAGACTACAAAGAGCTTTTTCTCCCTTCTTGACTGATTAATTGCATCAGGAATGGATCCTTTGTGCGTCAAGGAATTAATTGTTCTCTCCATCTGTACATTGAAAAAAGAAAAAGTGCATCATTACATGGATAATTTCATGGAACCACACACATATACCAACCAAGTACAGTTCATAAGGGAGAGCTGACTACATGAATTAGAAACAAGAAAGGGGATCTTCAGTAAGATATTGGCTCTTCTTGTTAGCCATGGCATAATTATTGAATTGTTTGCTGTAGAACCTGCTTTCTTTCTTTCCTTTCTATCATCATCATTAGAGTTGAAAACTTGAAATTCCGTTGCCACTTGAAAATTGTCACAAGTCATTCTGTGGAGTGGTATACAGGTTTGAAACTGAAACTGACATTTAAGTAAACTGGGACAGTTCAGTGGTACATGTTAAATCCTGCGATCCTTGGGTAGTATATAACCAATTTCCTAGTTTAGCTACGGATAGGTTTTTAGCAATTCAAATTGAACATGTTTCCACTCTGGAACACAAATGGAGAAGAAAGGGTTCCCCTCCTCGTTGAAGACAACCCAAGAAATCATATTAGGCGAACAAAGAACATGCTACTAGGCGAGAATTGGACCATATAATAGAAGCTTTAACAGAATTCAGAAACAAAAAAAAAACCTACGTTGTCAAGCAAAAAGAAAGCCAATCATAAGATCATTTCCACCACGAGGGCGTAGGAAAAGGCGCAGGTCGCAGGGAGCCCACCAAAACCTGGTAACTGATTCACTCACCAAGAACCCACAGCCCACTGCAGGTTACCGACGACAAATCCGCACAGTAATCTAATCCACGTACGGACGAGACGACCCGAGCCACAAGATCTGTCGAGAATCAGCACAAATTGACATGCCAAGAAAAATTTCTGGTCATCCATACCAAGAAAGAACCGGACGGGATCAGTACGAACCAAGAAAATTAGGGCTAGAAAGGCTGGTCGCCGCCAACTGGATGTAATTCCAAACAAAGATTTGTTCGCATCAAGCACAGTACGAACTTCTCCAGATAGTCTAACCCGCGTATAAGAAACCCGCGGCTAATCTTGCCGATGAGCGGACAGGAGGGGACCAAGAACCGGACGGCACCAACCGGCCAGGCCTGCCCGGGGTACTGAGAGCAAGCGTGGGAGTCAACCAGCAAGGGCAGGCTTACCACGAGAGGCCGATCCGGATCCCGAGACCGGGCGGAGGAGGAGAACGACGACGAGGGGAGCGGAGAAGCTGAGTAGGCGACGGGGATGGGGTGGGGGCGATTCCTGGATCGATGACGGAGGGGTTGAACGGGTAATGGTGGCTGTGGGTCGGATCAGATCAGGGCCCACAGGTTTGGTACAGAAATCCCTTCGCATGTCATTAGGTTTGGTCCTGATTCGAGTCGGATCTAGATCCGAATTGTATTTCACACTCACAGGTATCCTACCTTTGAGCAACGGGCAGACTACGTTAGTTAAAATAAAAAAAATTTACTATATCCATAGAAAATAATACTAGTAGTAAATCATAGACGGTTACCACTCGACGTGCAGTGCAGCGAAAGAAAAGTTAGAGTAGATTGATCCAACGTCCTGTGCGTCAAACTTCTCAAACAACTTATTAATCAGATCCGCGACCAGCCCCGCGCAAGTGGTCACACTCCTCGACCAATTCTGAGCAGATGGCCGTGCTCCTCGACCAACTCTGAATAGATGGTCGTGCTTCTCAACCAACTCCGCGACTACGTCACTTTCAATTTGCCGAGAAGATCAGCGTCGCAATAGCAGCAGCGCCTCTACGGTATCCACACGTACTGGGCAGAAAAGTCAAAACGCCGATATGCTAGCACTACACACGCGGCTAGAGTTTTAGCAGATCGTGTGAAAAGCTGCAACTAGGGTTTCCGAGTGGCTCAACCTCAGCACGCCCTATCTACGCCTCTATAGAGCTTGCCAATAGGCTTCCATGTTAGAAACCCTTTAAGACTCTAACTTCTCATGGATCACAATCCAATCAAAACCTATATGCGAATCCAATTCGCATATTTTGTTCTAACCTATTAAGTTTGTAACCCGTTAGGTTCATGTACAAATGGCTACGACTCGAAATCCCTTTTTTCAAACCGAAATCAATAGCGGCCCCTAGTAGGATATGTTGACTTCCGAGTATACATAAAAGATCATATCGGCAAAATCTTGATATACACATGCACGGATCCTTTCGCCTCACGATATCAGTCAAACTCAAGGCGAGATACGTGCCACCCTTATGATAGCTCGACCATTCACTCGATCAAGTAATGGATTCATAGCTATGTACTTTCTCAATCCAACTACCTCGAGGAGTCCAGAGATATCTCTCCCGTAATCAAGGAGGGGCAAGTTCTATCTTGATCGTTCATACCCCACGATATGTTTCATAACAAACCCGAAAACCACATTTATGACTATCCAGTTACGGAATAGCATTTGACAGCCTCAAAGTATGCCACTACACATTTTGAGAATCAATGATGATCTCAGGTCTAATGATCCTGTAGATACACCATTTAAGATAACAACTGATGGCACATTATAAATAACAATCTCAGTAGTATCTCAAGGTGGGTCTATCTAACATTATGTTATCTAACATAAATATCCATATTATTGACCTGATATCTCTATACCTATGATCCATGAAATATGATCATCAATCAATACATGTGATAGTCTTATGTATCATCATAATGATATGCGACCAGGGATCGACTAAGAATAACATCCTGATATAAACAAAGAGTTTCATGAACAAGTCACATACTTGGCAATCAATGTAAATAATAGTCATTCTTGAAATAACAAATTATTCGGTAGTACATGAACATAGACGTATGATAAAATTATCTTTATGATTGCCTCTTGGACATTCACCTTCAATCTCCCACTTGCACTAGAGTCAATCATGTAAGTATCTAATACACATAGCTCTCATATGCGCCTCATGCTTGGGCCACAGGAGTGGCTGGGTCAACGGATCAGAAATATTCAAATTCGTGTGCACCTGCAAGTCCATCGAGGGCGATTAATAGATAATTGGCTGTCACCCTATTATCACTGCCGACTGCTTGAATAACAGTGATATAGATCTGTAACCACTCGTTAGGGTTAAGCTTCCTGATGTACTTCTAGATCGGGCCTGCTTTGAATTTATCGGGCCATCGTATCTCCTGAAGCTCAGATGTGAATGCTTCGCAACCTCCATCGAATTCTTTATGAGGTGGTGGGGGAGGACTATTACATCTATTCCTTTTAATAGGGGAGTCACGTCGACCATCACATCCTAGAGATCTGCATTTGTTATAGCGATGATCGTCCTCACAGCGTTCCTCATGGAGGTTGTCTATAACTTTTCGTAGATCGTGCCTGATGAGGTCATCCCTAGCATCGACAATAATATTATTAAGAATAAGGATGCAACTAATATTGTTGGTCCAGTTACACGAAAGCGGGCTAAACAATTAGAGAAGGAAATTCATTCCCAGGTGAATGCTAACCTTATTGTAATCAATGACAATATTTCAAATCATTCGATGCTTCCAAGTTGTTGTTTGAACATTCTTAGGAACGATGGCATATGCGCAAGAGCATGAGATGATGATGGTTTTTGTCCTCCAACAGTGTGGTGATCAGCTGGTTTGATGAGAGCATATTAAAGTACAGATCATAGAGTGTGGTGATCAGCTGGTTTGATGATGATAGGTGAAAGCTATCCCTAAATATCAATTACTATTTCTATATACAATTATTATACCACACCCTACATGCTAATTGCAGGAAGTAGATGTTTGGACGTACTAGAGAGAATAAAGGGAAGAAGAACCATTGAGCATGGACCTTAATTACTTTGTGATGACATCAGCAACAAGACTAGCGGCCAGCCCTTTACTTCTCACGTCCACAAGCAAGCAAGGAAGCACAAGAGCCATCCAAAATAAGAGAAGTTAGAGGAAAACTATTCAGCTTCCATGTAATTATTTTATTGTGTGAACTGAACACAACCATTATCTCTATATGTATCCACGCACTAGAGGGGAGGGGGGACTTTTTGGCTGCCATTTTCAGAACACTCATCTTTGAGATAATATACGTGAGTCTTGAGAGGCTTACAAACTTGTTCTTTCGATTCCTGAGGGAGTTGTAGAACGCCGAACTACAGTTCACCCAGTTCGTGCCTTCATGTCTATACGGCGTGATTGCGTGGTCTGGTTTTGTCGGTACGTGGAAGGGCGATTGTCTCGGTTGTTCGTCGCGTGTGCAAGATCTCGCGGTGCGCAGCCTCGTCGTCAGGTCACGCAACGATATTTATCAAGTTAGTGTGAGGATCCTTCGAGAAGATCGGGCCACAAAAGTCGCTCTCGTGTAATCTGTACACGTGCGCGCATCAGTGCCAATCGTGAAGAATGCGATGCATTAAGTCTTCCTGATTCTTATGCCCATGGAGGGGGTAGTTGCAGTTCAACCTGCATGGCTGTACTCAAGGTCGACCTCATGTGCTTCCTGCTTGTGACCCCTAAACTTGAGAGCGTCTAAGGTCTATGGCTCCTTGAACTAACATCTTGCCGGTTAGGGTGCCTAGAGTCACTAGGATTGTTTACTCGAGCAGCTTGGATCTGAACCGCATCAAGTAAAGTCTTCATCTGATTAACCATGGGGATTAAGGGATTCATCGGATCCTCCTCTGGTTCTTAGAATTAGATGAGCTCCCTGGACATTAGCCTCTAGAGTACTGAAAACATCACTGCCAAGGCTTGACTGCAATCGAGCCTATGAAGCCCCATGATGGTTGTCCTGAGAGAGTTCGTTCCTCGATTTTGGGACCGCTGGTGGTGGGGGCATGCCCACAGGAGTCGTCGTTGAAGGCCAGGAGGCACCTGACCTCCCGTAATCCGTCGATGAAGGATTATGTCAGGGGCACACAAAGCCCCAACCGCAGACGTTTCTAGTGGTATATTTCTGGCAACACCGATATTGTGGGGGGGGGGGGGGGTTGCTACTAATGAGTCCTCTGGAATTCTAGCAACATCGTTTACCATAGCGTTCAGATCTTCTGTTGTCGGATCTGGGGATGTGCTGGCAACTCCTCCGGCCATGAACACGAATTGATCTATTCAGCTGCTCTGGTTATCGATGGAGCCATTGTTCCCACTCTCGTGACTCACACCGTCGCTGTCGGTGTCCATGAATTGCAGAACGTTAGGCTCCATGGGATCCCACTCAAGGCGTCCCACCTCGAAGTATGCGTCCAATGGGCTGGACTCGAGAATAACGATGTGGATCAATCCACCTTGATCATCCCAGCAGAAAACCATAGTTTTGAATGTGATCTCCGATTCGGTAGGAGGCTATGTGAAGATGGCTGGCGTCGACTCAAAGTGGTCATAGAAACCATAGTTAGAGAATCCAATTCGAGCGTGTACTTGAGACATGATCAATCCTAAAAAGCAAATGATGCCCCTACCTAGCACGCCAACTGTCGAAGATTAGTTCCTGACAATATGTACGTAATTGACTAGGGTACCTTTGAGATCAGGGATCGGGCACGAAACGAGACACACGATGTAGATAGGTTCAGGCCTCCAGAAGGAGTAATACCCTATGTCATATTTAGATGTTGCCGCAGTATATTGATTAACTCCAGTGCAAGCAATGTGGCTAGACCTATTACAAGGAGTAGATTGGATCTAAACTAATCTAGGGTTGAAGTTGCCGAGTTCACCTATGCTAGGGTCTTGGTGCTTGCATCGAGCTACATATGTGTTGATCTGGCTTGAGTTCTCCTCTCCAGGGGTCTAGATCCTCACCTTATATAGGGCTGATGTACCGCTTCCTATCCAGTTGTAATCGATAGGGAGCCTTTCACCTTGTCCGCTAGGACAAAGCAGATAGATCTAGCCGAGATACTAGTCATACTCAAGTTGGGTAACCAATCGAGATCTTCGTAATATATACCTTCTAGATTTTGGGGTGTATTAGGTACCACAGATTCAGTTCCGCAATTTCTGGAGTTGTTAAGTATGCACGCGGTGTATCTTGTCCGTATATGGTATATTCCTTATGTGTATATACCCCATAGTTAGATATTCGACAAGCAGCAACTGATGCGTGGGCAGTGCTCGAGGTCTAGCGTAGTTCTAGCTAAGAGGCGTCGTTGAAGCAGAACATTCAGCCTAAATTACTAGCTTCTCAATAGATCAAAACTAAAAAAACTAAGGTGGCAGGCAGGACGTTGCTGCGAAATGCGTAACCAAGTTTATAAGCATCTCCCTGCACCTGCTCAAATAGGCCACATGATTCTTTAGACATCGCTGACACAAGGACGCATACTACCTCAATGGAGAGCAAAGTACTTGCGTTGTGACGCTCTAGGCCGATGGCGGTGTGGATGGTGGTGCTTCTTAGGCTGGTCAAAACCTTGGGCTCCCTGCATGCTGGCGGATTGGATCCTGGAGGCAGCGGTTGTGCAAGCAAGGGGTGGCACACGGGCACAAGAGATGAGGAATTGAGAAGAGAATGAGAGCGTGAGGTGTTTTAGGGTTGACAATGGGCCATGGGCTGATTCTGTTCGGCCTCACCTAGGCTTCAAAACAAGATGTTATGGCCCAAAGTCTCGGAAGGAGGTATCGGCAAGTATCGACGATGTATTGAAAATTATTAATTTTGTTTTTAGATCATAATTTCCCGATACCCCCCGATACCCGTATCACACCATATTGATGTATCCCACTGTATTTGATACAGGTACGTCGACCTCTGCCACGTATCAGTGAAACTTAGGTCAAGAATAATGACAATTTATTGCCTAACATCATATGCAAGCACTGTCAATAGTGCAACTAGGCCCAAAGCAAGTTCCCAATTTCGACGAATATTTGTTCCTTCAAAAGAATTAACCAGTGAATAATTGACGGTCTCTGCTAATACTGAAGTTACCAGCCAAAAACTGGTATATCCTTGCTAGGAGAAATATCCAAATTAAGAAACCGTCCCCCATCTCTAACCACAGTTTTTTAGTAATATCATGAGAATATACATAGTATACAACAAAAGAAAAAGAAAATACTGAGCCAAGGAGGTAGCCAATTGTAGGATCAAGGAGGACGACTAGGGTGGTGAATAGGTAGTTCTAACATTTCTAGCAAGATTTAACCGATTCTAATGCGAAATTAAAATGATCGGTTACAACACATATAAAACCCCCAAAATCTACGTCTCAATAAATGACCAATTCTATATCTATGTCAAGGTTTGCAATCTAGGGTGACATGTATGCAATTATAATTCTAATAATATAAATTGCATAAAGTAAATAAGCTTAAATAGATAAGCCACAAATGAGACACATAATTTTTTATCATAGTCTTGAAGACTTGCCGGTCTCCCATAATCTATATTGAGGTGGGTTCAAGCCTTTAACCTCTCCTCTATCAAGTATGCAATTCTCACCATGAGCAACTTGATCTTGAGTCGGATTAATCCAATGAATCACTCACTACCTCAATTTCACTAGAGTTGCACTTTATCACTTTGGCAAGGCATGCACAAAACCTCTCACAATCAAATTGGACCTTCTCACAAGCTTCTTTGAGAAGATTACCGGATCACAATGTCACCGCACTATCTGTATCACAAACACTAAGAGTAACAAACCAAGATAAACTCGACTCTCACCAAGTGCCCAAACCTTAATCTCCAATGCAAATGCACTTGATTCTTGCCTCACACCCCTCTTTATGTACAACACATACACAAATGTGCGGGGAGGACTTTACTTAGCTCAAGTATGCTCAATGGAAGGAGGAGAGTAGCTCCAAGCTGCTAGACACGAGGTATATATAGGAAACACCTCCAAAACTAGTTGTTATACCCAAGATGACCTCTCTGTGCATCTGGCGATCAGACCGCGGTACATCTGGCGGTCAGACCGTCACTCATCCAATGGTTCTAAAACTAGCTGTGACAGTCGTTCAAGCCTCTGGCGGTCAAATCATCCACCTTGACAGTCGGACCGCCACTCGTTCCAGATAGATAAATTAGTTCGAGCAGTCAGACCACCACTTTGGTAGTTAGACCGCCAACCTCTCTAAGAAAACGAAGGTTCTCTACAAACTCCAGTGGTCAAACTGGCCACCTTGGTGATTAGACCGTCAACCTCTCTAGGAAAATGAAGTTTCTGTGTCAGGTCCAGTGGTTAGTCAGGAAATATTGGTAGTCAGACTGCCACTCCTAGATTAACACAGCTAACACTTAGAGAAACGGTGATAACTTTTGAACCCGATGTCCGATTTTAGATGATCTTGGACTGTAAGGAAAGCTTATTCAGATGGCTACACATCCCAACTAATTTCTTGATCTCAAACACATTGGATAAAACCTAAAACATAGTCCAAAGATCCACCACAATGAAAACTATATGAACATTAATCTTTTGCAAAACAAATTTGCAGCCTAAAGGTTCCATGTGATCAAGGGTTTAAAGCATTCACTATGACAACTTGTAAAACATCTTTGCAAACTTAGTGATATGCCACACGTAGTAGGAACATGGACTTAAGCTATTTGCAAAACCCATTTGCAAACCATATCATCTTACAAGAGTATGCACATATAAAATTGAGCTTATCAGCACATGGTAAAAACTCAAGCAATCTTTTAGACCCTCTTAATAATACAATATTTATCTTGTCAATTCGGTCATTTCTCTTCTATAATCACCATTGACGGGTAAAAGAAAATACTCTATATTTTATAGCTTTGCTTTTAGCTAGCCATGTCGTTGGACTTGACAGACACATCATCTGAGTCCAGATGTTTCTTCTAGCCTTGTTATCAACTCTTCACTTGAGCTTGATGATGATGTTCATCCTTGCTTCTTATCTCGATCCTCTTTTGATCTTCCAAAAGCTTGATGAAGTTCACTTGATTGCTTCCCATGCACTAAGCATGGAAGACTTTTTTTTCACATCATCTTCATCTAGTTCACCATAGAGGTATGAACCGCAAGCATCAAGCACACAGGTTGTCCACTAAGCTTGTCTTGATCTTGCTCTTTCAACCCTGCACATTGAATATCTCAATTCAATATTTGCCTTCATATGAAACCTAACCCTAACTTACTGTCAAGCACATAACACATGGGTTAACGTCCATAAAACTCAATTGATAATTTCATACCTTTAGTTACTTGATCTCTACAAGTAACTTTGATCTTCACACTTATTGTCAATATTCTTAAGATCATCTTCAAACTTCGAGGTTTCTCCCTCTCTAGTTTCTTCTTCATCGCATGAGCATCACTTAGAGCTCAATGTCAATATATTTTGAGCTCAATTCCATGTCTCAATAAATCCATGCTTTATCACTTATGCATCTCCTACGGAACAACATACTAACAATTCTTAACATAATTATTAGTCCATAGGTATTATCACCACTTACCCAGACATCATCTAGAGCTCATTCATCTTGATGTATTTCTCTTTATCACATGGCATTCCTCAATGAATCCATGCTCAATTCTCCATGAATCACTTATAAAGCAACATACTAACAATTCTCAACACAATTGTTAGTCTATTAGTCTACAGATATTATCATTAATTACCAAAACCACACTTAAGGGCTAGATGCACATTCACCAATACTGTTTATCCTAGTTTAGGATGATATAATTATTAAGAAAATTGGCATAACATTCAATCTTATTTGCACACATAGTAATAGCTTCTCCGAAATTCTTGGTAGATAATATAGGCAAATGTAGTATCCAGCTCAATAAGCCAAACTCATTTTAGTTGTTCTGATACCGCTATCTAAAAAAAAATATGTTATTACCTGTGAAAAAAGAGAATATTATCAACAATGCTTCATATGGTTCGTTCAAATATTCTTTTGAAGCCTCACACTGCTACAAAATGAGCCATCCATGCCCCCTTTCCATTGTCAGTTCGAAAACAACTGGTAGTAATAAGGTATCACTGTCGGTTTACAAGCTCTAACGACTGATCAATCAGTGAGCTATTAAGAACCGATTGTGATACACACTATCACTATTTTTTTAACATGAAATGGCAGTGATGACAGGAATACATCACTATTGGTTGTTGTCATAGACCGACAGTGATACTTCTTTATCACTGCTGGCTCTCAAGCTCCAATGGCCGATGAGTCAATGAGCCATTAAGAACCGACAATGATATCTACTATCACTATCGGTTGGTATCCATTGTCCCCAAGCCTGAGTTGATCAAAGAGGAGCTATGTTCTGCTCAGCGGTGGCTCTTTGTGGCGACCTTGCGTGGGGAAGCTTCAAAATTCAGAGGAAACCATCCATGTGTACTTCAAGTTTAGTAAGTTCATCTATATTTTATTTGTACTTACATTTACTTGCTAGATTGCTGTAGATTTTTAAAATATGTGCTTGTTGCATGATGATGAATTTTGAAGGAGCTAGAGCTCCAAAGACTCAATGAATTTAAGATAATTGATTTTAGGTATACATTACTTAGGTTAGTAAGTTCATCTACATTTCATTTGTATTTAGATTTACTTGTTAGATTGCTCTAGATTTTCAAAATAGGTGATTGTTCCTTGATGATGAATTTTGAAGGAGCTAGAGCTCCAATTGACTTAGTGAATTTAATATAATTGATTTTAGGTATACATATTCTAGGTATGAATTTATTTATCATTATATTCTATTTTATTGATAATAATTAATTAAATGGGTAGTTATTTCATATTAATTCAATGGATTTATAATAATAGATAAAATTGCAAATGGACTAAATATGGATGTACGATACTGTTTGTAGTAGCCCATAGTTCTTTAACAACATGGAAGCTTTTTTTAGCATTGTCGCGGCATATGAGTCAAATAATTGTGATGACTACATATATTGTCCATGCACTGATTGCAAGAATAAGAAATAGTTTTCAAGCACAGAGCATATTCGTGCACACTTGCTTCAGAGGAGTTTCAAGCCTGGCTATACCCATTGGACCAAACATAGTGAAGATAAGGAGATTGAACATGAAGGCAATCCACTATCGAAGAAGATGGATGCAACGATATGACGGTTGGCGAAGACAATGATATGCCATCATTAGAAGATATTTTGGTCCACGACAGTGAAGATGATATATAACAGATGTTGCGTGATGGGGAGGGGGACTTCACCAGTGAAAGACAACATCAAAAGTTATTGCGTATGATAGAGGGCTCTAAAACATCATTATTCTTGAACTGTAATGATAAACACACAAAGCTGCATATCTAACACTGCTACAATTGAAGGTTAGCAATGGTTTGTCCGATGAGAGCTTGAACGAGTTGTTCCGATTCTTGGGTGACTTGCTACTAGATGGGAACGTGTTGCTTGAAACCATGTATTAGGCCAAACTGGTTGTATGCCCATTGGTATTGGAAGTAGAGAAAACAAACGCATGTCCAAACAACTACAAACTTTATCGCAAAGATTTTGTAGAATTACATGCATGTCCGGTGTGCAGATCAGCACGGTACAAGCTATGTAACAATGATGATGACGTGGGGTGAACCATAAGATGAAAAGTCCCCTTCTAAGTTGGTGTGGTATTTTCCTATAATCTCTCATTTGAAGCGATGGTTTGTGACAAAAGGTATGTCTAGTTGATATGATGGCATGCTGAAGAGCGTAAGAAAAATAGAATGCTCAGACACCTTGCTGATGCCATCCTGTAACACATGGAAAGTTCTTCGAGTTCTCTTTTTCAGTATTTGGGTTTGTCGCTTTTGGTTTTCAAGTCACCGGGAAATATGTATAGGAGAAAATACACTTTCTACATAGGAACACTACAAAGGAGAAAAGGTTGACCAGGAAGATAATGAGGGAGTGAAAAGTTAACTTTTTGATCCATCACTCGGATGGACGATCAGAGACCATGGATGTGTAGAGCTCGTTGAAATGATTCCGTTTGACTACTCACATGCCACGTTTGGAGTTCGAATGGTAGAATTTCAATTTGGGCATGCGAGAGAATTCTGAAAAAAAAGAGATCGGCTCCCCTCCCTATGTAACTTACCCCCTAATCCTTTTCGGTTACCCCCCTCCCAGATGCCTTCACCCTCCACAGATCGAGCCATCCTCCCATGGTGTCCCTCCTCCTCCTCTCTCTCTCTTTCTCTGAACTGCAGCAAAAGAACAAGAAGAAAGGAGAGAAAATGAAGGAGAAGGTGGGAGGGTGCTAGAAATTGAAAGGGGAATCCGTTTTGCCGTCGTTTCCTCGTGTTTTGCCACTGTTCTCTTCAGGGATCCCCTACGTATAAACCCTCCCTTGCTGTTCATGGTTTTTTTTTTGATGATTATGATCTATAGATGACGATTTGTGGGGATTAGTGATGGGATTTGGCAATTGACATCGATTTAACTGTTCTTCATATAAGCTGATTGGATAGTGCTGCTGTCTTTGTGGTTTTGCGACCTAGATGAATTTTCCTGCTGCAGCCATCAACTAGAAAGTTGTAGCTAATGTCGATACCAAGATTTCATAAATTTTTCATGATTTTAGGCAGTGTGGTTCAGAAGATATGCATTTTTTAATTTGCCTATCAGGTTTTGATGAGGTTCTGGACAGTCATAGATCTATTCAGTTTTTGACCATCTTAGAGGCTGAACAAGTTTTCCTAGTATGAAGAAAATTGTAGAGTTTTTTCCAAGCTTTCCAGATTGGTGAAGAATGCCACTTTTGGTGGAGTAGAACTTCAGTTATATGCTGTTGAATCTAGCTATCTTGTTTTACTATCAAACTCTGCAGCAAAAGTTCAGAGATGAATTAGATGACATAAATGAATTTTCCTGCACAAAGTTATATGACCGTGATCCTTGCTATTTATATGTCGTGTGGTATATTGTGGTTCTGATATATGAGTGCTTGAGCAGGTGGTGTTACACCGAGGCGTGTATTGTCTTTGTCATCGGTAAAGGCAAGTGAATGTAGTGGTTGTACTACAACTTTAACTTGTTTTTTTACCGCCTACATGCTAAAATGGAGCACACATATTTATGCTTCATGATTTAAATTGATGAAGAACTTGCTGTTTAAAATATGTTTTGAGGTAGGATGTTCTTAGGTCAATGATAGTAATGAGGTAGGTGAGCAACTGAAGATCATAACATAGGGTTGTCCTTTTTATTTGTCTCAAGGGAATAGAGTTATCTTGTTGTCTTTTATACATGCAATATGAAAAAGGTTAATTGTGGGTGAGCTTTTGGGGATTAGTTACCTTATTGAAGCCTGCGTAGAAGAAGTTTTTCATTTGTGGTTATACAATGAAGTATTCTATTGTTCAGTTCATACACAATATGTTGCCATATGATCCTAAGGTCTTTATTTATGCCTTGATGGATGCATATGAAGATTGCATTGTTTATACCCCTCTTTCCATTGTCCATTGGTGAAGATCATGGTATATATCTTTTACCTTCCGATATTTGAAGTATTGCAGTATAGTATTGCATCTTGTGTATTCATGTTATGAGTGCATCCGAGCCAGGTTAGTGAGAAAGTCATATAACTATTCTGAAGTGCATTGAAGCTAGGTCGGTGAGAAAGTTATATGACTATTCCGGAGTGCTCTTGAGCATTAGAAGTTATGTTGCCGTCTTATGGCCACGACCATACCAGTACGCATCGTACGTTCCCGAGTATGGGTGTGATGTAAAAGTTGACGTGGCATTTGCATCGCATATGCATGTATTAAAGCTTTATACATTAGTGAAGTCTATGCATTGGAAGTGAATCCATAGAAGTGAAGTATGAAGTGGAGTCATATTTATTGAAGTATGTTCTACGAGTTATTTGTGAAATGTTATTTCTCCAAAAATCATATGAAGTGGGTTATGCTTGACTTATTTATGCAGACTTGTTGGTTGCTTACGTATGGACCTGCATTTCATAGCATTCATATGCACCATGTTGCATTGCATTTTGATTGGCTGAGTTGAAGTGCGTGTATGTAGTTAAGTAATCTTGTTACTTGTGGATATCTTTATGATGTTAACTTCTGTGGTGTTGCATTTTTTTCCCATATGGTTGGAATGTTGTTTATGATGCAGGAGGTTAAGAGACTCTTTAGAGTCCTATGTTTTCTTTGGTATTAGAAGCTTAGTTTTAGTTAAGATGACCCTTCACGACATATGCGGTAAGTAGTTCCTGTTTATAGCATAATACATGTGAAAGTATACCATAAAAATTAATATAAGGAGTTCTATTCCCTAGAAGTTATTATGTAGTTGTTGTTTGTTTTACTTATATGAATCTCTATCTATTACCATGTTAGTAGCTATACTTGTACAATTATCTAACTAAATTGTTAAGCAACTGGCCGTACATTCTACTTGTTATACCACATATCTAAATTGATCCTTCATAAACTTATGGTCTAAATAGCTTGTTAAAGTAGTTCGCTTGCTAAGATTTTTAATCTCACTCTTGCATTAATCTTTCCAAGTATCTGATACTTGTCACAAAGGGAAGGGGAATAGTACATTTTGCACATCATGTCCTCACATGAAATTCACTGTGTTGTATTAATAAGAATGTTTAGTTCGTGGAGCCGTGTGCTTGAAGTTTAAAGTATGATCATGAAGTTAAACTTTATGTTTACTCTTAGTTCTTGTTAAGGATGTTTTGAAATGCTAGTGTGCTATGTTATATCTCGGTTATCTATGTTAATGCTTCCATGTAGCCTCTCTTTTTGGAAGATGCTGCCGGATTTTTGTAGTTCAGCGTGTTTCTAGTGCAGTGTAGAGGCATTCTAGGTCTGTATAGCGCCTAGTGTGTTACACATGCAATGGAGGAACATCTATAGAAAATACAAGAAGAAATTTACATATGATATGAGGAATATAAGGTTTGGGTTGAGTACATATGAGATGTATCCTTTCGGCAACATGAATAATAGTCATAGCACTTGACACGTGACTCTATGTATCTACAACATTTCACATTGTATGTGTATGATCTAATACGCGCAAAATACTCAATCCAAGAGGGGTTGAATGATTACAGAAGCTAAATTTAATTTTTAAATCACCCTAAATAAATATTCAATTTATTCGCAAAATTCAGTTCGGGACAGACAACTATCACACCACTAAAAGTGATGTATAGAAAAATCAACCGTTAGATTGACCTAATTTTCTATAGGAACTAAAGAATCATACAAAACTATTCCCACAAGAATCAGGTCAATCGAATATCTAATTTTAAAGATATAAAATTCACAAGCAAACTGTGACAGACTATGATGAAAATAAATCAAACGTAAATAACTTGAGAATTACCAAAATTCAACCAACTAATTTTTTCTTAGAATTACCTTGCTGCTTGATGATGATTTTAAATGGATCAAACCAAGATAAATTGCAACTATGAACGATCCACAATCACCGCAGAACGATAAACACGGAGAGAAACTTACAAAATTTATACTTTATTATATAGATGTGTTACAAGATATGTCTTCAAACCATCTAAAAATTTCCTCACAAAACCCTAGATTAGTTCTACTCTGCTCTCTATTGCTCGTTGGTCTGTACTATTTCTCCTACGCACTGTATGCAACCCTTTATAGCTGGTAGCAACTCCGACCGAGTCTGACTCCGAGTTTTTTTATTTTTATATTTTTTTCAATTAAAAATTTAAATAAACAGATTTCTCGTCGTAATAATTGCAAAAATAGGCGCCTGCAGCCCCCCGAGAGGGCTGCAACCCTCTCAGAGGGCGGTTAGGAAACCTTACTGCCCCTTGAGAGGGCGGGTGGCTTAACCGCCCTCTGAGAGGGTGGCAAGACAGCTAACTTCTCAGAGGGCAGTTAGGAAGCCTTACTGCCCCTTGAGAGGGCGGGTGACCTAACCGCCCTCTGAGAGGGTGGCAAGGCAGCTAACCGCCCTGTCAGTAGGTGGGTAGGGCTTCCCGCCCAATGGGAGGGCGGGTACAATGCCAACCGCCCTCTCAATGAGCGGGTAGGACAAATTGTTTTTAAAAGTTACAAAATTTACTGGAAAATGTTGCTCAGTATTAAAAAGTTGCAAAATTTGGAATTAAAATGGTTAAATAGTATTCAAAACGGTATATTAGGGAAGCGAGATTTTGGAGTAGTTTACGTATTATTCGGAGGATAAAAAATCAATATTTGTGAACAAATTGTATATGTGAAGCACTCGTAGCATATTACGCGACAATAGGGTTGCAAACGGCGATAAACATAAGATTATATGTATGGTGGAAAACATTACATTGGAGTGTAACCACGACGACATGACGAGAAAAAAAGGTGGGATGTACGGTTCTCACAAAGACCTACTTAATAGTGCGTCATTTCTAATCATAACATGCCTTAGGGACTTGAAATATGTCGGGTTACATTAGATACTCTCTATTGAGTGCACCTAGGATATTTGCCCTTTCGCAGGGCATCGAGACCTGCCGCCTTAGAGTGACGAGCCCTCTCCCGCTTCCTTGCCCTCTCAGCCTCCCGAGCCTGAGCTGCGGTATGGTCTTGCGTTTCCTTCCTCATGCACTCTTCTTTCTGCCGCTTCAGGCATAGTTCCTCTTGCTGTTACTCGTACTCCTGACGTGCGTAAGCTTCCCTCCTCCACCTCGTGGTCATGTCGACCCACTGCTTCTGGTCCTCATTTTGCTCAATGTCGAGCAATTGAATAAAATCATAGATCGGTGGAGGGGACTGGACAAATAGAACAAGATGAGAGATTAGTAAAACAGGGTGTGAAATCGGGAAAGATGTGGCTGATCTTTGTTGCTATACCGGTGGATACTCATACGGTCCATGTTGAGGCTTGTTGTATAGGTAGTTGGCACACATGAAGAAGCGCTTCTCATAGGTGTGTGAGATGTCCTGGGACTCGCGAAGCCTACAACGGTCACCACAGAAACACATCGGTGGTTCGATGCCCTGAGGGATGAAAATCCCCCAATGTTTCTTGGGTGGGCTTGGTGGAGCTGAGGAAGACATTGCAGTTGAGAGAACTGAGAAATGAGTGGTGCATCCATGTATGGAGGTTGGGTTATTTATGGTGGGGGAAGGTAGGAGCATTGGATTCCCTCTTGAAGAAAGGAGTGGGTGGAAGGGCTTAGAGGGCGACAGGAGCATTGAACTCCATCTTGAAGAATGAGAAAGTTGTGGCATTGATGCTGGATAGAGATTTCATGTGTCAAGGTACATGTGTTGTCATTAAAGTTTTGGTAAAAGCTGTCCTGTGTTGGCACTTCTTGTCTAAAGCCAGCGCAAGGACAAATGTGTTGTGATTTTATGGTTAAAGTTGAGTGGTGCGGTCAATTCGTTTCTGCAAATTACGCCAGGAAAAATGTGATGTCATTTAATGGTTAAAGTTCAGTTGTGTGGTCACTTCATGAGTAAAGTTAGACTCCCGACAGAGTTATCGAGCGGTCACTTCGTGTATAAGTAGCTTTGTAAGAAATACTTTTTTAGGTATGTCGTGAACGGTCCATACATCGCTGAGGACGATAGAAAGTAGCGTGTGGTCACGTTGGATTAAGAAATGCAACTAGCATGTGATCACATAGTTATAAGAAATGCAGTTACGACATGGTTAGTGAACCATAAAGATTACACACGTCCAAATATGTAAGAATAGATCGCGAATCGAATATGCAAGGACAACAGATGCCCAACTAAACTGCGGTACCTCCTCGCCAACAGCATCTACTATCAACTTAGCGTACGGCACAAGGCTCCTCGCAACCAGGTGGCCTTAGCTGCTGGTTAACCCAGCCAAACAGCCAAAGGAGATAGGCCTCCAAATGCCTGGACACCGTGTACGTGTTGGCCTACAGGTGCATGTACTCCGGCTGCAAGTATGACAAGTGATAATAAGGAACAGAACTAGATACAGAAAAGTAAATGAGAAGTTGCATTGTACAGTACCTGGAACTGTAGGATCCACTTCTTCGTGGGCCCTTGTGGATCGGACAAGAACTTAGGCATGTAGGGGGGTGCGTCATCTGTCCGCTCAACTGGGCTAAAGCGCTGATGCATGACGTTCATCCAGTCAGCATCCATGTCGATGACCCCAACCGCAGCTCCCGCGCAAGGTAAGCCTAAGAGGTAGGCTACGTCCTGTAAGGTCGGGGTCATCTCGTCGCAGGGGAGGTGGAAAGTACATGTCTCCGACCTCCATCGGTCAACCAGGGCTGCTATCAGCGAGCGGTCAAAATAGAAACAACGCACCGCTGCCTTGGGGTTCTCCGTCTGTTGGGGATTATCTCCCGCCACCCCTAACTCGAAGGGAATCGCGAAGTCTACTGGAGATGCTGCGTGATAGCTATTGTGCTTCTGTTGCAGAAGTTTGTTTGTCAGCCGCGGAAATCATGGAGCGATGTTGGTCAAAGGGTGTAGGTGCCCTCGCATCTTCAAGTTCCTAAACCGGCGAAGACGAAGGCTCACGACCTTCGACTGGCGGGCGAAGCCCTGGTTCGCATCCCGCATCGTTTGGAGTAGGCGAAGACGTGAGCTGACCTTCGCCGGGAGGCGAGGGCTACCCGGCATGCGCCCGGGCGAAAGAGGCTTCGGCGCCCTTCGAAGGGATGAACCACCTTGACACAGTGGGCCCGACTACGGTCGTCCTGGGTACTGCTGTAATTATGCGATCATGCTCATTTGTACCATAATGCCCCTGGATATTCCGAGAATGTAGCAGGTTAGGGGGTAAGATATGTAAACGGAACCTGTGGTCGCCGGGTACGGGCTATAAATAGAGCCACAGTATAACTGGAAGGGGTAAACGAAACTGTTTCGCCTCCAACATGTGTCACTCTGAGGGACCTTCGATATCTCTGTATCCGAAGGCCCACCTTGTCTGGGAATTCGATCCCAACAATTGGCACCATCCACGGGATCGAACCCACGAAGGCATGCCACCCAAGAAGAAATTGAAGCCACCCAGAACAGCGGAGGTGTTACTGGAACCCCCAGCCGCGGCCGGGCCTTCGGCCGATGACCCACTCCGGCCGTACCAGGATCAAGTAATGCTTCAGCCGGGGTGGGGGGGGGGGGCTTCGGCCGGACGAGAGTGGCACTGCGAAGTTCACATAGGACCACAACAACCTAGCGATGGCCGACAGGGCGAAGCACTGCAGGTTGGCACGGAGCAAGTGCCGGTCATGGAACCAATAGATTGCACTCGCTTCGATCTTCCAGAAAGAGAAGGCGAAAGGGGACGGAATGAAGAATGGGAGGAACTCGACGACTTCGCAAAGTTTGAGTACGAGGAAGAAACAAACAAAGAAAGAAACGAAAGGCTAGAAGCCGAAGAGTTGGAAAGGCAGCTAGCGCAGAAGAAGCTCATGTTGGATGGCCTAGCAGCGAGTCAGAAAGCCGCAGAGTACCGCAGGCGGGCAGACGAAGCAAGAAAAACATTGGAAAAGATCCAAGAGGAAATTGATATACTCCACCAAGCGGAGGGCATGTCTCGCCGGCCAACGCCGCCAGGAGACTTGATACGAGCTTCGTAGGAAGTTCAGTGAAGATCTTCCACGGGAGATCCGGAGTCACCCCTGGTGTTGGTGACACAGGAACCAGGGGTCCCTGAGTCCCGAGGCCAGATCAGCAGTTTGCCATGTGGCGCCCTCCCACGGGATCACCTCCGCAAGATACGAGAAGACTAAGTCCCAGGAGAGGGTACTCGGGTCCATGAACAGTGGTCCTCGAGTACCCGAGTTCCCCGATGACCCGAGAAGACCGAGTGCCGGGAAGGGAGTGCTCGGGGCTGCGAACTGTGGCCCCCGGGCACTCAAGTCCCCCGACGACCAGAAAAGCCAAGTACCAGGAAGGGGGTGCTCGGGGTTGCGAACAGTGACCCTCGAGCACTCGGTTCCCCGACGGCCTCAGAAGTCCTTCGCCGGTGGCCCCCACAGAGGTCCAACGGTGAGGTGTCAACCAGTGAAAGGCCCAATGCTGCATTTAAGAGGGCGCGTGGCCTGTTACCTCCAACTGCTCCCCCACGCTTGCTGACAGTCCCTGCCATGTTCTGGTAGGGGGGCGTGGGGACATTTAATGCACGGGTCTCATCGTGGGACATCCGGCGCGCCTCCGGATAACATCGCGAAGCCCAAGGCGCCCCGCCTGCCGCCCTGCTGTGTCAGGTGTACAAGACCGATCGGGCACGCCGGGCTGCTCGGTGGCTGCCCGGTGGACCCTCCCCGCGGCGCTCGTTGAAGAACGGTAGGATAACGAACAAGACCGGACGGGGCGCGTTTTCAACCCTCCCGGTCACTTCGCGCAGCTGTCCATGATGGTTGCTTTCCATTTATGGCGCCTCGGAAATCGCGCCCTCTCTTTCTGGCACGCTACCGCCCCAACGGGTATTTAAGGCGGGGCGGGCTCCCCGGAGAAGACGGGGGTGAGAAGAGGTGAAGACTAGTAGAGACAAGTTAGTTACAGCCAAGTGAATGGAAGCTAGGTAAGACAAAGGCTTAGTACAAGCACAGAAGCTCAGATCACTGAAGAACAAGGAGCCCGAAGCTCTAGGCTAGACAAATATTCTTGTAACCAGCAACACCTCTGAGAGACATTCTCAGAGCATTTATAGCATACACACAGGAGTAGGGTGTTACGCTCAGTGCGGCCCGAACCTGTCTAAAAAACCTCCTGTGCACTTACTACTTCTGCATCCGATCATTCCATTCCACCTGCATCACATTTATTTCACCTGCAAAACAGATTCAGAATCATCCCCCCGTCCGAATCTCAAAGGGGGTCCCTCCGGATCCCTGCTTGAGGAGTTCACCCTCCGATAGCTGGAGCGCGAGGCAGGGGGGTTGCATCCCTGAATTTGTTTTGTTTTCCTGCAGAAAAAATGGCAGGTGGACATCGTCTCCGATGCACCGGCTCCAGCTCCAGTGAAGAAATGGAGCCCCTCACACAGGAGGCCCCAGTCGTTGCTGCTCCTCAGCAGCAGCCACGGTCCGCTCGCACGGCACTCCCCTCTCATGGGGACCATGGCGATGGGCCCAGCAGGGCCGCCGCCGCTGTTGCAAGCGCACCACCTAACCCTCAGCGAGCGGTAGAAACTCCTGCCGCGAGATCCACGTCTGGACAGCGCCGGGTGCCGCTACGGCGTAGGCTCGCCTTCGGCGATGCCAGTCCTGGGAGTAATGGAACCCACTAGGGTTTGTTCCTGATCCTTCGATGAGAGTTGGGGATAACTTCGATTTGGGGTGGATTCGACGTTGGCTGTCCGACTACAACGACCACAAGGGGCTGCGCCTTAGCAACAGGTACACCGTCTCCGTTGGTGATGTTCTTGCCGTGCCAAGAACACCACTGCTCCTGCTAGCAATCGAGAACAAGCAAGAACAAGATGAACAAGCAAATAACTCACGGAATGAAATCCAAAGGATTGATCTGAATCACAAGTTGGGGTCTTGAATCAAGCAAATCGGGTGGTCTGATCGACACACGCGTTTACAAGGAAGTAGCAGTAGCTAACTTGCATCTAAACAAAACCCAACCTTGCTCCTGGCGGCTGGAGGTTCTATTTATAGGTAGAAGGCAGCCAGGAGGCGTGGGGTGAAGAAACCCTAACACAAGATGGGCCCCTAGTGGGCTGAACTAGATACAAGGACCTCAGCCCAAGACTGGAGGTCTAAACGTCTTCTGGTCGATTCTGAGCAGCTCTGGTGGAGTTTTGCAATGAGGTTGGACCTATTTGAAAATAGACATCAAGATCTTTCCAACAAGTACTCATGGGCCTCAAACAACCTTCGGAGTCAAGAAATATGGGCCAAGCAATTTGGGCCAGCCTGGCTGTCCGAACTTGATGTCCGAACCTAATGTGCAAACTTCTGCAGCTTGAAGATCTTGATGTCTGAAGTGGACGTCCACACTTGAGTCATCTGGTTCTTCTCCCATGTTCCTAAGTATAAGAAAATCATCACAAGACTTTAGTAGTACCCCATTCAAAGAAGAACTCATTTTCAGAGCGAGGAACGACTTTACCTGATAATTGAGTTGTCGTGCCCGAGCTCTTGTCATTGGTCCTTGTTGTGCAGTAGGTGTAGTTGTATCGTTGGAAGGGATGTCCTCATCATCCTCCCCTTCTTGCAGTTGAGTCGTCCTCGACTCGAGGTTATCTTCCTCTCCCAAATATGGTTTCAAATCTGCAATGTTAAATGTGGGGCTGACCCCAAAATCTGTAGACAACTCAAGCTTGTATGCATTATCATTGATCCTTTTTAGCACTTTAAAAGGACCATCAGCTCTAGGAAGCAACTTAGACTTTCTCAAATTAGGGAACCTATCTTTTCTCAAATGCAGCCAAACTAAATCACCCGGTTCAAAAGTAACATGCTTCTTTCCTTTGCTACCAGCAAGTTTATATTTAGCATTCATGTGCTCTATGTTCTCTTTTGTGGTCTTATGCATTTTTAAAATCAGCTCAGCACGTTGTTTAGCATCAAAATTCAATCTATCCAAAGTTGGAAGAGGCAGCAAATCAATTGGGGCACGAGGCACAAAGCCATAAACAATCTCAAAATGGCTCTTTTTAGTAGTAGAATGTTGTGAACGATTGTAAGCAAACTCAACATGAGGCAAACATTCTTCCCACAATTTTATCTTCTTCTTTAAAACAGCCCTAAGCATGGTAGATAAAGTTCTATTCACAACCTCAGTTTGTCCATCAGTTTGGGGATGACAAGTAGTGAAAAATAATAACTTAGTCCCCAATTTAGTCCACAAGGTTCTCCAAAAATGACTAAGAAATTTTGCATCTCAATCGGAAACAATTGTGTTTGGCACTCCATGCAATCGAACAATCTCACGAAAGAACAAATCAGCAATATGAGTAGCATCATCGGTCTTATGGCATGGTATGAAATGTGCCATCTTCGAAAATCTGTCCACAACTACAAAGACACTATCCCTCCCCTTCTTTGTTCTAGGCAGTCCTAAAACAAAGTCCATAGAAATATCCTCCCATGGTGCACTAGGAACAGGTAGAGGCATATACAAACCGTGAGGATTAAGGCGTGACTTAGCTTTTTGGCATGTTGTGCAGCGAGCAATGAATCTCTCCACGTCTCTCCTCATCTTGGGCCAAAAGAAATGACTAGCAAGGATGTCCTCTGTCTTCTTCACACCAAAGTGTCCCATCAGCCCTCCTCCATGCGCTTCCTGCAACAATAACAAATGCACGGAGCTAGCTGGAATGCATAGCTTGTTAGCTCTAAATACAAACCCATCATTGATGACGAATTTGTTCCACGTTTTTCCCTCCTTGCAATTTAGCAACACATCTTTAAAATCAGCATCTTGTGCATATTGCTCTTTTATTGTTTCCAAGCCAAAAATTCTGAAATCAAGTTGTGAAAGCAAGGTGTAACGCCTAGACAAAGCATCAGCAATGACATTCTCCTTCCCTTTCTTGTGTTTGATGACATAAGGGAAAGATTCAATGAATTCAACCCACCTAGCATGTCTACAGTTCAGTTTTGCTTGGCTTCGAATATGTTTTAAAGACTCATGATCAGAATGTATAACAAACTCTTTGGGCCATAAATAATGCTGCCATGTTTCTAAAGTCCGAACTAGAGCAAGTAATTCTTTATCATAAGTAGAATAGTTCAAACTAGGTCCACTCAACTTCTCGCTGAAATATGCTACAGGTTTTCCCTCTTGTAACAACACACCTCCCAAACCAATTCCACTTGTATCGCATTCAAGCTCAAAAGTTTTAGTGAAATCAGGAAGTTGGAGCAAATGTGCATGTGTTAACTTATCTTTCAATGTGTCGAAGGCGCTCTTGTGTGCTGTAGCCCATGTGAATGTAACACCCCTCTTGGTGAGTTCGTGCAATGGGGCTGCAATGGTGCTGAAATCCTTCACAAAGCGGCGATAGAATCCAGCAAGTCCGAGAAAACTTCTCACTTGTGTGACTGTCGTGGGAACCGACCAGCTATGTATTGCTTCAACCTTGGCTTGATCAACTTCAATTCCCTGTGGGATCACAACATAGCAAAGAAAAGAGACTCGATCCGTGCAAAAGGTGCACTTCTCAAGGTTACCAAACAAACGTGCATCACGTAGAGCATAAAAAACAACACGCAAATGATCGAGATGTTCCTCTAGTGATTTGCTGTATATCAAAATGTCATTAAAATATACCACCACAAATCTGCCAATGAAAGCGCGTAAAACTTCGTTCATTAATCTCATGAAGGTGCTGGGTGCATTAGTGAGACCAAAAGGCATGACCAACCACTCATATAGACCAAACTTAGTTTTAAACGCTGTTTTCCATTCATCTCCTAGCTTCATGCGAATCTGGTGGTAACCACTACGCAAATCAATTTTTGTGAACACAATTGAGCCACTTAATTCATCTAGCATATCATCTAGCCTAGGAATAGGATGACAATATCTGATTGTAATGTTATTAATCGCTCGGCAGTCTACACACATGCACCAAGATCCATATTTCTTAGGAACCAAAAGCACAGGAACAACGCAGGGGCTAAGAGACTCACGCACATAACCTTTGTCGAGCAATTCTTGCACTTGGCGCTGAATCTCTTTAGTCTCTTCCGGGTTGGTCCTGTATGGCGCACGGTTGGGCAGGGAGGCCCCGGGGATGAGGTCAATCTGGTGCTCAATCCCACGAATTGGTGGCAGCCCCGATGGCACCTCCTTTGGAAAAATGTCCGCATACTCCTGCAAAAGGTTAGTGACAGCAGGAAGCAAGGAAGAAGGTATCTCCTCAAGTGAAAACAAAGTTTGTTTGCAAATTAAGGCATAGCAAATAGCAGTGGTAGCATTGATCTCATCCAAATCAGATTTGGTAGCAATGAAACATGACCCTTTCAGCTTAATCTCATTTTTAGTATCATGAACAGATTTGGCATTTTTCATTTTATGCTTCTCAAGTTCATTTGCCACAATCTGATTTTCACTCTTAGCATGCTTCTGATTCTTCAATTTACTAGCTCTAGTAAGTTCATCTTTTAAAATTGCTTCAGGAGACATTGGATGCAAAATAAATTTCTGGCCATTGTGCATAAAAGAGTATTGATTAGCTTTACCATGGTGCAAAGAATCAATGTCAAACTGCCATGGTCTACCTAACAACATAGAGCATGCTTGCATGGACACAACATCGCAATCAATAGAATCATGATAAGAACCAATGGCAAAATTAATTCTCACCAACCGTGTTACCTTCACCTTACCGCTACTGTTCAGCCATTGAATGTAGTAAGGTTGCGGGTGTGGCCAGGTGCTCAACGCAAGCTTTTCCACCATTTCAGCACTTGCCAAGTTGTTGCAGCTCCCTCCATCAATGATCACTCGGCAAGAGCGCTCTTTGATCACACACTTGGTTTCGAACAAAGTGTGGCGCTGATTTTGTTCAGCCTTCTCCATTTGTGCGCTCAACACTCGCTGCACCACGAGGCTCTCATAGTGCTCAGCATGTTCTGTTCCAATGTGCTCCTCATCTTGGTTGTGCTCCCCATCTCCCCCTGCATTGTTAGCTACAAGCAAATGTGCTCCTCATCTTGGTTGTGCTCCCCATCTCCCCCTGCATTGTTAGCTACAAGCAAAGCATATGTTTCTTCATCTGAATCACTAGCAGAGGAGTACCCACCATCTGGACTCACAACTAGCACACGTGCGCTTGGGCAGTCCTTGCGAATATAGCCGTAACCCTTGCAACGGAGGCATTGAATGTCTCTAGTTCGCCCCGAAGATGCAATTGAGGACGAACTCTTGGTTGGTGCAGCAGCTGCCCCCTTTGTTGTTTCAGGAGGGCAAGGTGAGGAATTTGTCGTCGAAGGGCGTGGCTTGCTGCTTGAAGAAGATGGTGCAGTGGCTCAGTTCAGTTGACCAGCGGGGTTGGATGGTGTCCAAGAGGTAGCACTACCTGCAGAAATGTTAGTTCTTGTGCTAGCTCTCCGTCCCTGTACTTCCCTTTCAGCCTTACAAGCAAGATGAAACAAACGAGTGATCGAATTATATTCTTTGTAAGCCAAAATATCCTGAATTTCCCGGTTCAGCCCGCCCATGAACCTAGCCATAGCTGCATCCTCATTTTCTACCAAACCACACCGAAGCATCCCTGTTTGCAGCTCTTGATAATATTCTTCTACAGATTTGTTTCCCTGTCTCAAAAGCTGTAGCTTATGCAGAAAATCTCGTGCATGATAAGAGGGAACAAATCTAGCTCGCATGATTCTTTTCATAGCTTCCCAAGTTTGTGGAGTGTTGTTTTGGTGGCTGCGAATGTATTCACTCCACCAAATAGCAAGGCTCAAACTTGTTTTTGGGGATTTCGGTTCTATCCTATTTTTGGGATTTCTGGATTGCAGGTAAAACAAAGAATGGGTAGAATCTCTCACCGAAAAACCTTGCTCTGATTACCACATAATGGAACCCACTAGGGTTTGTTCCTGATCCTTCGATGAGAGTTGGGGATAACTTCGATTTGGGGTGGATTTGACGTTAGCTGTCTGACTACAATGACCACAAGGGGCTGCTGCGCCTTAGCAACAGGTACACCGTCTCCGTTGGTGATGTTCTTGCCGTGCCAAGAACACCGCTGCTCCTGCTAGCAATCGAGAACAAGCAAGAACAAGATGAACAAGCAAATAACTCACGGAATGAAATCCAAAGGATTGATCTGAATCACAAGTTGGGGTCTTGAATCAAGCAAATCGGGTGGTCTGATCGACACACGCGTTTACAAGGAAGTAGCAGTAGCTAACTTGCATCTAAACAAAACCCAACCTTGCTCCTGGCGGCTGGAGGTTCTATTTATAGGTAGAAGGTAGCCAGGAGGCGTGGGGTGAAGAAACCCTAACACAAGATGGGCCCCTAGTGGGCTGAACTAGATACAAGGACCTCAGCCCAAGACTGGAGGTCTAAACGTCTTCTGGTCGATTCTGAGCAGCTCCGGTGGAGTTTTGCAATGAGGTTGGATCCATTTGAAAGTAGACATCAAGATCTTTCCAACAAGTACTCATGGGCCTCAAACAACCTTCGATCAAGAAATATGGGCCAAGCAATTTGGGCCAGCCTGGCTGTTCGAACTTGATGTCCGAACTTGATGTGCAAACTTCTGCAGCTTGAAGATCTTGATGTCTGAAGTGGACGTCCACACTTGAGTCATCTGGTTCTTCTCCCATGTTCCTAAGCATAAGAAAATCATCCCAAGACTTTAGTAGTACCCCATTCAAAGAAGAACTCATTTTCAGAGCGAGGAACGACTTTACCTGATAATTGAGTTATCGTGCCCGAGCTCTTGTCATTGCTCCTTGTTGTGCAGTAGGTGTAGTTGTATCGTTGGAAGGGATGTCCTCATCAAGGAGCTCGGGGGCTGTGACAAGCCCTCGGGTGAAGCCACAGTTCGGGCCTGCCGTGTACAACGACCGGTGTACTTCGTCAGTGAAGTCCTCCGAGACGCCAAGACAAGATATCCCCAAACCCAGAAGCTGCTCTATGCCATGCTTGTCGCTTCTCGGAAGTTGCACCACTACTTCCAGGCGCACAAGGTCTCGGTGGTTACCACGTATCTCGTCCTGGAGCTGCGGTACATATCTCGTCCTGCCTGCCGATCAGGATGAAGGGGAACCCTGCCTAGTTAAGGGGACCCTGGCGGCGCCCTCAGTGGGGAATCCCGTCAGGGTGCCACCGCCCGGTGAGTGCGCTGTGCTTTCCGGCGGTTCTCAAGATGCATCGTGGATCGATGAGATCCGAGGGTACTTGAAATAAAATATCCTCCCCGGGGATGATGCCTCTGCCGAGAGGATTGCACGGCAGTCCAAACGCTATGCCATTGTAGACGGGGGTCTCTACCGGTGCGGCACGGACGGTGTCCTCCTGAAATGCATCACCCGGGCAGAAGACGGTGTGCTTCTCACTGAGATCCACTAGGGCGAGTGCGGTGGCATTCATCGTTCCGCACGCTGGTTGGGAAGGCCTTCCGGCAAGGTTTCTACTGGCATACAGCTCTCCAGGACGCTTCTGAGTTGGTTCGGCGCTGCAGGGCGTGCCAGTTCCACTCAAAGCAGATTCACCAGCCAGCTCAGGCTCTTCATACCTTCCCCCTGTCATGGCCTTTCACGGTCTGGGGGTTGGACATCCTGGGTCCATTCCCCCGAGCAATCGGGGGCTATGAGTACTTCTACGTCGCCATCGAAAAATTTACCAAGTGGCCGAAGGCGGTCCCAGTCATCAAGGTTACCAAGAACACGGCGCTTCAGTTCATCCGCAGTATCACAAGTCGCTTCGGCGTCCCGAACAGAATCATCACCGACAATGGCACTCAGTTTACAAGTTCTCTGTTCGGGGACTACTGCGAGGACCTCAGCATCAAGCTCTGCTTCGCCTCTGTCGCTCTTCCTTGGAGCAACGGGTAGGTCGAGCGTGCGAATTCTGAGATACTGAAGGGGCTCAAAACCCGGACCTACGACGTACTCGCAAAGCATGGGAAAGGGTGGATCGACGAGCTACCTGCTGTGCTATGGGCCAATCGGACCACGCCAAGCCGCGCCACCGGGGGACGCCATTCTTCCTCGTGTACGGCGCAAAGGAGGTCCTCCCCTCCGAGCTCACTCTTGGCTCCCCTCGGGTGCATGCCTACTCCAAAGGCAAACAGGAATAGCGAAGGCGCGACGACGTCGACTACTTGGAAGAGCGCCGGTGACGTGCCGCCGTCCGAGCAACCAGATACCAGCAAGGCCTGCGGCACTATCATCACCGTCACATCCGGGCCCGGTCACTCGGGGTTAGGGATCTAGTTCTCCGACACGTTCAATTGCGCGAAGGAAGGAATAAACTGTCTCTCATGTGGGAATACCCCTTTACCGTGATCGGTGTCCCGCGACAAGGCTCGTTCCGGCTGGCTACGGAGGATGGGCAGCCGCTCCCAAACGCGTGAAACATCGAGCATCTGCGCAAGTTCTATCCTTAGGTGGACATGTTTATGCTCGGGCCAACTAGGCCGGGGGTCCCCCCCGCCCAAGTTGGCCGGAGGCTACCACCAACTATGTAAGTCACCCAACCTTGTACAAAATTGTCAATATATACTCTCATTTTTCAGTTCTTATTTCAAATTCTGTTCCAAATTTTCTCTCTGGAATCCATATGTTTAATCTGTCTGGTGAGATGCTCAATTGTGCGAGAAAAACGTGCTCTCTCATTTTTCCCCGTTGATAAAAGAATCCCGATCGGTATGCGCGCAGGCAGTTGCCGCTGACCTAAGTCTGTTGTGGTAGGCTGTGGTGTCCGGTGCCATGGCAGTACCCCGAGCATCACCGAGCCTATGAGGTTCTCGGGTAATCCTACCGCTTGAGGAAAGAGTGGTCGGGACCGCCTAGACCCCAAGGGCGGGCTGTCGGTGCTCGGTCTGGTCAGTCCTTCCCGGGCGCCACTGAACCATAGGACCTCTGGGTTATGCCTCTGTCTGTATACTTCGCTGGTCCGGGTATTCGAGAGGTCTCGGGTCAAAATCGAGAGCAGTCTATAATGAGTACCTCACTAACAGAGCGCACCAAACAAAGAATCTTTTTCTATTTTCTAAAGCTTACAGATCAACAACCAAGAATGCGAGCAGCTCAATCGCAAGGGCCTTAGTGCCCAGGGCGCTGCTCGAGCGTGTGGGGTCATCGGGCAGTCCTACCGCTCGGGCACGAGTGGTCGGGATCGTCTGGCCCCTGGCTCCCTCTCATGCTCTCAAGTGCTCGGGCATTTCGTCCGAGGGAACCAAGTTCCTGGGTACCCCGAGCTCGGAGCGTATACCCCTCTTGGATCGGTCGGTCGAAAGGCTGACAGCTGTCCGGTGAGTGGCTAAAATCATACGAGTTTACATTCTTACTTACTTAGCAATCTATAGTTCCCGAGTTATCCTCGGGACCCTCGCATTCTAATCTGTTCGGCGAGATGGTCTCCTCGCGCACAAAACCTTGCCCACGTGCTTGCTTTTTCCGGAATGACAGAACAGACAGTAGTCAGGTGTACCGTACGAACGGCGATGTTTGAACGAAGTCTTTCTTGGTGGTCGTGGTGTTTGGCCAGTTGGGCACTACCCCGGGCACTACCGAGCCTCTAGGGTTCTCGGGTAATCCTACCGCTTGAGCAAAGAGTGGTCGGGACCGCCTAGACCCTGGGGGTGGGCTGTCGGTGCTCGGTCTGGTCCATCCTAGCCCGGACACCACCAAACCGTGGGGACTTTTGGTAGCATTTCCGCCCGCACGTGTCTCCGGTCTGCTTGTTTGAGTGGTCGCAAAGTGGAAAAGTGTTCACTGGTCATGGCGTGCTCCGTGCTGGATCGACCTATCTCCCGAGCAAGGAAGTTCGTGCCTTTGTCTCTTGACTTAGCCGCTGCTGACTCGCGAGGGCTTGGGGGCTAAACGCGCGGATTGGTCTCACTACTCGTGAGATGAGTGGTCGGGGCGACTTCGCTCTCAGGGAAGTAAGGTCGGGCTCGCCCCGGCTAAGTACTTCTCGGGACGTCAAGTGAAAAGCAAAAAGACTTCATCAAGCATCAAGACAAACATTGGAGTTGCGATCCCGAAGAAAGGCTTCTATCATATTCAAAAAGAACCGTTCGGAGGGATCACTCCCATATTTACAACAAATCAAAAAACAAAAGCCTAGTCTTGGTCGGCGGGCACTGAAGGCGGCATGGAGTCTTCGCTGCTGTTGCCCCTGCTTGGTACCGGCAGCGGCTCCCTTGTGAAGCACACTACCACCTCGGTGGCGACGCCCCGGACAGCCTCCCGGGCGGCCCCTTCCTCGGCCTCGACCACCCCCTGCCGGACTGGCTCCAGCGAGAAGTTGGGATCTCGGCTCCAGTAGCAGGCCAGGAAGTGCTCGGCCACCGCTTGGGCCAGAGCGTGCCCCTCCCGGGATGCCAACTCCTGCACAGCCCGGGGAAGAGCCTTCAAGTGCATGCTGATCTACTCGAAGCTGAGGGCGATGTGGCCGATGGTCTCTTGGTCCATCCCCTTCTCGCCCACGATGACTCGCCCAAGCCCAGCCACCCTCATGGACCTTCGTGCTTGCCGAAGGATGTCTTGCATCATCAGCTTCATGTTGGCCCGCTCCACGACAACGGTCTCGAGCTCGTCCTTCGTAATCTGTAGCCGCTCCTCAAGGCTAATCCCCTCGGCCGTGCTGGTCGGGACGCCGCTGGTCGCCGCGGCTTTGGCTTGTCCCCGCTTCACCTGCTCGATGAGGGCAGCAAGGGCCCACTCCCGGGCGACCAGCTCAGCTTCCCATTTGGCGGCCTGCTCCTCCTGAGCAGTTAGGGCCGTCGACGTCGAGGCAGCCTCTGCTTCGCGCCGAGTGATCTGCTCCTCCCGGGCGTCCTGAGCTGTTGCCGTGATTTCGATGTCAGTCTCGCAGATCGCAACCTCCTCCTCCCGACGGTGGACTTCGGAGCGACCCTGCTCGAGTTCGTCGTTCCGGCGGGCTAAGTCTGCCCGGGCGGTCTCCACAGACCTCTCGCGCTGACCGATGGCCTCCTCCCGAGCACGGACCAGCCGCTCCCGCGCAAGGAGCTCCGTGGCCCGTCGCCGTGACGCCTACTCCAAGCGGCTGGCTTCCTCCTGCGCGACGACAGCCTCATCGCGCACCTCCTCCGGAGCCTCCCACTCCTCGGCCACGGCGCGCATCGCCCTCTCGTGGATTGCGCGGGCCGAGGCGAAGTGGGCCTCCAAGAGCCGGCCGACTTCTAGGCGCCCCTTCTTCTCGACAAGGGCGGCATGGTCCCTCTCGAGCTATGCTCGCTCCCTCGTCACGGCCGCCTCCAGCCGCTCGATCACCTCCCGGGCGCTTCCTAGCACGTCCGGGAGGGGTTCTGCGGCCTGGTTGGACGACGGCCGGGTGTTGGGTCCCCTGCGAGCCCTCTCAACAGAGGCGCTCGGGGTCCCCGATGTTTGCCACGTCGGCGCTTCCTTCGCCGCGGCCACTTGCCCTACCCTCGAAGTGCTCGGGGCGGGCTCGGCTGGCGCCGGCTGCTCGGGCGCGGCCGCTGCCCTCGGCTCAGGGCAAGGTGGCGCCCGCGGATCCGGTTTGGCCGGCGCGCTTGGCTCAGGGGCGAGCGCGCTCGGCTCGGGGGCAGGAGCCGGCCTTGGCGCCTTTGGTCTCTGGCGGGGTCCTTGGGTGGCCTGAAAACAAAAAAAGGGGTTAGTCCCCTAACTTACATCCGGGCAAACGCGCTCGGGAGAAAAAGAGAACTCACGTAGACTTTGGTCCGCGGTATTGCCACCGGGACTCTGGGATCTTGAACTCGAGGCCCTGCGGCTTCGGCCCGGGGTCCGCCTTCCTCCTCTTCGGCCTGGGGCTCTGTCCCTCGGGCTGTTGAGGGTCCGCCGTGGAGCCTGCCTCTGGCGGTAGGTCGGCCCAGGCGCCTGCTGTAGCGCCGCCGCGCCAGCCTTGGTCTTCGGGCTCCCGCGCCCTGGACCATGCCTCCGTCGCGGATTCCGCGCCGGACGACTGGCCGCCCCGGCCTTCCTCCTTCACGTCGCCCGCCGACGGTCGTTGCCGTGAGGCGACGGCGACGACGAGGATGACAGCTGAGGCACAAATGCCCGGGGGCGCTTTCCTTTGTCCCCCGGGGCCGCTGCTCCGCTGCCGGCGGCGCCTCTCGCTCCGGCCTGATGGCTGCTGCCTACGGCAGCCCCATGGCTGGCCTCCGGCCTGCTGCCTACGGCGTCCCTGCCGCCGGCCTGCTTCCGGCCGCCCGCGGCCTCCCTGCCGCTAGCCTGCGGCCTGCCGCCCACGGCGTCCCCATTGCCGGTCCTCTGCGCACAGCCCGTCTCCTCATCTACCCTAGGAATCTGGATAGTCCCAGGGTTCCGGCGCCCCGGTCGGTCGACCAGACCCTGGGCGTCGAACTCGGGCAGCGTTGCTTGCAGCGCCACTTGGCCTGTGTCCGTGTAGAGTGCCAATTGCTCCCGGGGCAGGACCGCCCGGGTGAGGTCTTCCACGTCGGTCACCACCCGCAGTAGAGCCGCAAGCGCCCCCTCGTCCAGGTTCCCGTCCTCGCCGATCTGGGTCCTGGTGATGTCATTGGGGCCCATGTACATCCAGCAGGGGCGCCAGGCGGCGGCGCAGATAGTCCACCACCACCATCACCGACGCCAACCCCGCCCGGCGCAGGTTGTCGATGCGGTTCAGTACAGGCCGCATCCTCGCGTCCTCCGCCAGGGCCGCCTTCCAGATCGACCTTTGGGGCTCCGCCGCGAACTCCGGCAGCGTGAGGCGGTCGTGAGGACTGACGTCAATGTAGACCCAGTCGCACCGCCAGTCGTCCCACTTGCTCCGCAGTATCTGCGGGATGTATAGCTCTGCCAGCCTGTCCTGCAGCCGGAAGTTGCAGCAGCCGGCGACGTCCGTGGTGGAGGAGCCTTGCTTCTTCCCGGCTGGCCGCAGGATGAAGAAGTGGTGGAACCGCGCCACCGACGGCGGCACTCCCACGAACATTTCGCAGAAGTGCGCGAATATCACCAGGATGACCACTGAGTTCGGACTTAGGTGGATCAACTGGATGCCGAACGTGTCCAGGATCTGAAGGAAGAATGTCGAGAATGGCGGCACCAGCCCAGTCGCCACGAAGGAGATGAAGACGACGATGCGTTTCGGTCGGTCCGTGATGGGCGGGAAGCTCGCCAGCCTCACCACCGAGGCCTCCCGCTGGCCTTCGGGCACCATCAGCTTGCGGACCTTCTCCGCCCCCTCCTCGTTGATGATCCATGACTCCAGCAGCACGCTATCAGGCCCCTTGTCACGGCGGCTGCTTCCTGCCTTCGGCATTTTGTCGGTGGTGGGGAGTGTGCTGGAACAGGTGGGGAAGGAGAGCGTTGTGGGCTGAAGAAAGAGCGAGAGCTCTCGAGCGTAAGGAACAAGAAGAAGGCAAGAGACTTGATCGCAAGGGTGGCGTAAAGGGGCAGCGGTTCGCTCCCCTCTCCCTTTTATATCGTGGGGATTGCAAACAACGCCTGCCGCGGCGCGTTCGGTGAGAAGAATTTCCTCGTTCGGCGCGGGCGCCAGGCGAATCTCCCTTGATCTGCGCGGTTGCCAGGCGCACAATCCCCGATCTGCGTGGGCACCATGCGCGCCGCCCGCCTCGTTATCACGCGCCTCGGGAGTCGGTTGGATACGCGTCCGTCTGGCTCCCCGCTGGGCTATACCAGAAGCCTGGGCCAGAGAGATCAGCGCCTGAAAACAGGCCACGTAGCTTCGGTGCTGGGATTGTCCTCGGTGAAGATGAGGGCCCCATCCGCAGTCTCTGAGCCATCGCCTATCGATGGACCCAGGGGCTGCTGTCGTTGACACAGGAACCAGGGGTCCCCGAGTCCCGAGGCCAGATCAGCAGTTTGCCATGTGGGGCTCTCCCGCGGGATCACCTCCACAAGGTACGAGAAGACTAAGTCCCGGGAGATGGTGCTCGGGGCCATGAACAGTGGTCCCTGAGTACCTGAGTTCCCTGATGACCCGAGAAGACCGAGTGCCGGGAAGGGAGTGCTTGGGGCTGCGAATAGTGGCCCCCGGGCACTCAAGTCTCCCGACGACCAGAAAAGACAAGTACCGGGAAGGGGGTGCTCGGAGCTGCGAACAGTGGCCCCTGAGCACCCGAGTACCCCAAGGACCCAAGGGAAGTCAGTTCTGGGAGAGAGTGCTCGGGGCCGTGAACAGTGGCCCCTGAGCACTCGGTTCCCTGAGGACCAAGAAAGGGCATATCCGGGAGAGTGCTCGGGGCTATAAACAGTGACCCCCGAGCACTCGATTCCCTGACGGCCTCAGAAGTCCTTCGCCGGTGGCCCCCACAGAGATCCAGCATTGAGGTGTCAACCAGTGAAAGGCCCGATGCTGCATTTAAGAGGGCGCGTGGCCTGTCATCTCCAACTGCTCCCCCACGCTTGCTTACAGTCCCTGCCACGTTCTGGCAAGGGGGCGTGGGGACATTTAATGCACGGGTCCCATCGCGGGACATCCGGCGCGCCTCGGGGTAACATCGCGAAGCCCAAGGTGCCACGCCTGCCGCCCTGCTGTGTCAGGTGTACAAGACCGAGCGGGCACGCCGGACTGCTCAGTGGCTGCCCGGTGGGCCCTCCCTGCGGCGCCCGGTTAAGAACGGCATGATGACGAACAAGACCGGACAGGGGCGCGTTTTCAACCCTCCCAGTCACTTCGCGCAGCAGCCCATGATGGTTGCTTTCCATTTATGGCTCGAACCCTCCCTTTCTGGGCACGCTACCGCCCCGGTGGGTATTTAAGGCTGGGCGGGCTCCCCGGAGAAGATGGGGGTGAGAAGAGGTGAAGACTAGTAGAGACAAGTTAGTTACAGCCAAGTGAATGGAAGCTAGGCAAGACAAAGGCTCAGTACAAGCAAAGAAGCTCAGATCACCGAAGAACAAGGAGCCCGAAGCTCTAGGCTAGACAAATATTCTTATAACCAGCAATACCTCTGAGAGACATTCTCAGAGCATTTATAGCATACACACAGGAGTAGGGTGTTACGCTCAGTGCGGCCCGAACCTGTCTAAAAAACCTCCTGTGCACTTACTACTTCTGCATCCGATCATTCCATTCCACCTGCATCACATTTACGCCCATTTATTTCACCTGCAAAACAGATTCAGAATCATCCCCCCGGTCGAATCTCAAATGGGGTCCCTCTGGATCCCTGCTTGAGGAGTTCACCCTCCGACACCTGGCCATGGACCTGCAAAATCAGCCATGGCCAGGATTCATGAAGCCCAGAGTGGTTATGTTTGATGGAGAATCAGACCCGAAAGAATTTGTCATGAGTTTCGAAGCAGCTGTAGAGTCTACCAGGGGGGACGATGTAACCTTGGCGAAGGCCTTTGTATTGGCCATAAAGGGAATAGCAAGGTCATGGTATTCCGCGTTACCCCCAGGATCCATATATTCATGGGAACAGCTGCGCACTGCACTATACAGCAACTTCCAGGGGAACCGGGCAGACAACATCACCGCAACAGACCTCTTCGCGCTGAAGCAGCAACCAACAGAAACTTTGCAGAGCTATATGCGCCGATTCGTACACATACATTGTCAGGCGAAGGGGTTGAGAGAAGATACAATTATCGATGCCGCAATACAGGGCATCAGAGGGGTCTATTGGCAGGAAAGCTCACCAGAAAAAGACCCGCAAGCGTCCAAGAGCTGCTCAACAAAATGGAAGAAACCTCAAGATCTGAGCTCGATCATCTCCGAAGGAAAAATGAATTAACAGCCGCCAAAGTAAAACAACATGCACCACCTAAAGAGGCAGGTGGCGGCAATCATAAAGACAGACTGCACCGTCTAAGAAAACCCGAAGGCTCTGATTATCCAAGGCAAGAAGAAGTCAATCAGATCAACCCCAGCCCGCCCGAAGCCGTTCAGGGATCATGCGAAGCCTACAGCTTATCCAATAGAGGAGGCCGAGCGGGCAGGGGAAGAGGCCGCGGAGGCGAAGGACGAGTTCCGCACGACCCGGCAACCTTCTACTGCGAGCTGCATGGCGAAGGAGCCGGCCACCGGACCAAACAGTGCCCACAGGTCGTAGCTATGAAAGAAAGCTTAGCGAAGTAGTCTGCTGATCATGGAAGGACAGTTCACCATGCAACAAGCTTCGGAAGAAGCGAAGGGTGGAAGAACCACAATCAGAACATGGTGTTTCCGAACCAGTGGCATCAAATTCCAGCGCCACAGTATGCACCTACAACTTCAGCTCAATTTCATCGAACTAGGCAAATGAACCTTCAGGGCGACCTACCTCCGCCACCGCCAAGACCCGCAATCGAGGCACCACCAGAAAGTAGCAAATCAGTTAACACAATAAACCATGGGTACAACATGGTGTTGGCCATCTCAGGGGGATCAAACCAGCAAACAGAATCCAAGAGACAACGAAAAGAATACGTGTGAAGGGTCAACCACGTCGGAGTGGGACCAACGTACATCAATTCAAGATGGTCGAACATTCCCATTACATTCTCGCAAGAGGATATGAGGGTATTAGACTATCCGCACACAGATGCCTTCGTCATTGCCACGAACATCTCGGGAAATGAAGTACACAGGATATTGATCGATGGAGGAAGCTCGGCGGACATTATCTTCGCTGACGCCTTCGACAAAATGGGGCTGCGAAGAAGTGACTTAAAGCAAGCTGGATCGCCATTGCTAGGCTTCGGAGGAAACACAATCAACACTCTGGGAAAAATAACAATCCCAGTGTCGTTTGGTGAGTAGATGAATTTCCGCATAGAAGACATTACCTTTGATGTGGTGGACATTGGCTACCCGTACAATGCAATATTTGGGAGGGGAGTCCTCAATACATTCGGAGCAATACCACACCACGCATACTTGTGAATGAAGATGCCTGGCCCGGAAGGAGTCATAAAGGTGTTGGGAGATCAGCGAGTGGCTAGATGGGAATCGAAGTGGGAATAGCTCCAGGAAGAAGAAATGTCCACAACATAACAGACCCTTCGATGGGTCGCGAAGCAAGCCGCAACCAGCCAAAGATAGGAAAAGTAGCGAAGGCTGCACCAGAAGGGGCTACCAGAATAGTACAGTTAAATCATGAAAAAGAAGATAAAAAGGTCACTATAGGAGTAGAGGCTCCGGCAGAGGATTAGCAACAACTTGTAATGTTCCTTCACGACAACGATGATGTCTTCGCTTGGTCTCCCAGGGACCTGCAAGGAGTAAGTCAGAAAATCATTCAGCAGAACCTAAATGTGGACCCCAAAGCGAAGCCAAGGAAGCAGAAGCTTAGAAAAGCTTCGGGCGAAAGAGAAGAATCAGCGAAGGCTGAAGTAGAAAAACTGCTCGATGCCGGAGTCATACGCGAAGTAATGCACTTAGAGTGGCTGGCCAACCCTGAGTAAGAAAAAGCAATGGAAAGTGGAGAATGTGCATCGACTTCACAGACTTAAATAAAGCTTGTCCCAAGGATGACTTCCCACTGCCTAGAATTGACCAGCTGGTAGACTCTGCGGCCGGCTGTGAGATGCTAAGCTTCCTAGATGCTTATGCAGGGTGCCATCAGATATGGATGGCGAAGGAAGACGAAGACAAAACGAGTTTCAAAACCTCCTTCGGAACATACTACTTCAAAAGGATGCCTTTCGGACTCCGAAATGCTGGAGCAACCTTCACGAGGTTGGTGCAGGCTGTATTAAAGCCGCAGCTGGGATACAATGTATTGGCCTACGTTGATGACATAGTGGTAAAGAGTACCAGGAGGAGCCAACACATCGAAGACCTCCGGGAAACCTTCGACAATCTGCGAAGAGCATGTTTAAAGTTAAACCTAGAAAAATGCGTCTTCGGAGTGCAATCCGGAAGACTCCTAGGGTTTTTAGTGTCGAAAAGAGGCATCGAAGTGGATCCTCAGAAGATACAAGCAATTTTAGATATGAAACCACCATAGAACAGAAAGCAAGCCCAACGCTTGACAGGAAGGCTAGCAACATTGAACAGGTTCATTGCAAAGTCTGCTGAGCAAAGTTTACCATTCTTCAAGGTGTTAAAAAGTTCTGACCCTTTCAAATGGGATGCGGAGCAGCAAGCAGCCTTCGATGAGTTAAAAATCTACTTGACGAAGCTTACAGCACTGACCAGCCCGGATCCAGGCGCAGATTTGCTGTTATACATAGCGGCATCCCCATCGGCAGTCAGTGTTGTACTTGTACAGGAAAAACTCGAAGACAATAGGCTGCGCCAAGCACCGGTATATTATGTATCCGAAGCCCTAGCAGGCCCAAAAAAGTCATACACAAAGTTGGAAAAAGTAGCGTATGCACTGGTAATGGCATCCCGCAAGCTTCGCCACTATTTCACATCTCACAAGATTACATTACCAACTTCCTAAAACAAAGAAGCCATTGGAGGAATAGCGAAGTGGGCAATAGAGATCGCTCCATTCATGATCATTTTTGTGGCAAGAACATCATTAAAATCGCAAGCACTGGCAGACTTCGTGGCGGAATGGACACCCTTAACCAAGGCCTCGGATGATGAACCACCAGAACTTGTCTGGACCGCGTATTGCGACGGAGCTTGGGGAACTACAGGAGCAGGAGTTTCGGCAGTAATGTTTTCATCTTTGGGGACGAAGCTACGATACACTGCCAGGTTAGAGTTCCGCTCCACAAACAATACGGCGGAATATGAAGCAATCCTCCTGGTACTTCGCAAGGCGAAGGCTTTGGGGGCCCGGAGAGTACTTGTCAAAACAGACTCGAAGGTCGTAGCAAGTCAAATTGACAAAACATTCCAGGCAAAGGAACCAGAGCTGATTAAGTACAGAGCAGTGGTGCGAAGAATGGAAAAATACTTCCTCGGATTCACAGTCAAGAGTGTATCAAGAAATGATAACACCGAAGCAGATGAGATAGCGAAAGCGGCTTCGCAAAACCTGCCTATGCGTTCAGACGTTTTCTATCAGAAGCTGACTGAACCGGCCCTTGAAGACAATTTGAACCAAACGCGTCTGGTTGCGACAGTCGAAAGCGAAGACTGGCGTTCTCCAATACTGGCATATCTTTGTGGTCAGAGAGACATCGAAGATCAGGTCGGAGCAAAGCGCCTAGCAAAGAGGGCCAGAAATTACAAAGTTATGGAAGACAATTTGTACAAAGCAGGGGTCTGTGCACCATTCTTGCGATGCATATCTCATAAAGAAGGCTAGAAACTGTTAAGAGAAATTCACAGCGGGTTGTGCGATTCTCATATCAGAATAAGGGCTTTGGTCGGAAAAGCATACAGGCAAGGCTTCTATTGGCCAACGGCTGTAAACGATGCAGATCAACTGGTCCGAAGTTGCCAACAGTGCCAATTCTGGGCGAAAGGATCGGATAGACTGACGACGAAGACACAACTCATTCCGCCGATCTGGCCATTACGGCGATGGGGAATTGACATTGTTGGGCAGCTGCCGCCTGCTCCAGGGAATTTGTGGTACGTGGTGGTGGCAGTAGAGTACTTTTCAAAATGGGTCGAGGCAATGCCACTTGTGACCATAACATCAAGAAACATATAGAAATTCCTATGGCAGAATATTGTATGCCGCTTCGGAGTCCCAAGCGAAGTAACCGTGGACAATGGCACTCAGTTCGATAGTGCGGGTTTTAGGGATTTCTGCAATGGTCTGGGGATAAAAGTAACTTTTGCATCAGTATACCACCCACAATCTAATGAGGCAGTTGAGAGAGCGAATGGCATCATCTTCGCGGGGTTTGCGAAGCATCTTCCGGATTGCCAAAAGGGAAGTGGGTCGAAGAACTGCCCAAGGTACTATGGTCATTAAGAACAACGGTTACAAGACCAACTGGATACACGCCATTTCGCCTTCTCTTCGGCGAAGAGGCCATGACCCCAGAGGAATGCAAAACCAAATCATTCAGGGTTGGGAATGAAACAGAGCAATGCGAAGAACTATCATCGAAAGATGCCCTTGAAGAAGTAAGATTGCAAGTCGCAGAAAATCTGGCCGGTTATCAACAAGAGACAACAAAATGGAGAGATAGGAATATATCCGAAAAGACCTTCGCCCCTGAAGACTTGGTGCTGCGAAGGTTCGGTACATCAACATCGGTTGGAAAACTTCAGAGTAAATGGGATGGCCCTTTCATAGTAAAAAGATCTTTGAGACTTGGCTCATATCATTTAGCTACTATGGAAGGTGGGGAGCTTCCACACACTTGGAACGTAGACAATCTTCGCAAGTTCTACGCCTGAAAGTCGGCAACTAAGTCCGAGACTCCAATGTAATTTTTCTTTCGTAGTATTTCTTGTAATCACATTGTAAGGGTACTGCACTTTTTTCCTCACAGGGGACCCCTTCACTAGGGGATGAGGTTTTTAACGAGGCAGGAACATATGTAAACATTGATAGTAGCACCCCCAAAAAATGTTGTTTGTCTCGAGTAGTTTATCGTCGAAGTGCGCCAACCTAGAGGTAGATTGGCGCACCAATCGACAACGAGAACACGGTGCAAAGTGTAAGCAAACAGGTGTACACTTTCAACCTTTACGGGAATACAAAAACCACTCGGGGGCTAAGAGCGCCTGCCCCTGCAACGAAGGAAAAACATACCTTTGGGAGAAAAAATGAAGTGTCGCTTGACCGACGAAACGGCAGCGCACTTCGCGAAAAAGTCGGGGGCTAAGAGTGCCTGCCCCTGCACCGAAAGAAAAACATACCTTCAGGAGTAAAAATGAAGTGTCTCTTGACCGACGAAACGGCAGCGCACTTCGCGAAAAAGTCGGGGGCTAAGAGTGCCTGCCCCCGCACCGAAGGAAAAACATACCTTCAGGAGTAAAAATGAAGTGTCACTTGACCGACGAAACGGCAGCGCACTTCGCAAAAAAGTCGGGGGCTAAGAGTGCCTGCCCCCGCACCGAAGGAAAAACATACCTTCGGAAGAAAAATGAGGTATCGCTTGACCAACGAAACGGCAGCACACTTCGCGAAAAACTCGGGGCAAAGAGCGCCCGCCCCCGAGACGAAGGAAAATCAGACCTTCGAAGCTTAAAGTCGGGAGCAAAGAGCGCCCTCCCCCGAGACGAAGGAAAATCAAACCTTCGAAGCTAAAAGTCGGGGGCAAAGAGTGCCTGCCCCCGCGACGAACTCAAAAGGAACCAAATCTCTACAGGCCGAAGTTACCTGTGACTAAAAGTCAGGGGGGGGGGGGGACGGCGTTTTACCAAAAAAAAAAACATAAAAGTCCTATGCAATCGCAGGAAACTGCGGCGAAAGTCGGGGGAACGACGTCGCTAAGTACGTCCAATCCGAAAACCGTACCAACAAGATTTGGAACATCACAAATCGCAGAAAACGCTTCGGGCGCCATGTCACTAAAGTGTAACAAAAGAACAAGTCATAATACAAAACCGATTTATTTCGCATCGTCATCAACATTTGGATCAACAAAATCCTTATACCAATGACTGAAAGAAAATTGAAAAGCAATGCCTTCGCTAGCATGAAAATGCGTTGTTGGGGCCGGATGGGCCCCAACTTGAGTACAATATGACGGTGACATACGGATATTGTCGTTACCACCATTGTGCCTCACTACTTGCGAAGAGGGACCATGGCGATAGCAAAATTGCGATTGGTGCAAAACTGACTCTTCGTCCTGAGGCTCAATCTTTGGCTCAAGGAGCGCCGATGTGCCTTCGACGTCTCCCCTCGCTACACGGCGCAGATTCCGTTCAGCTCGGTGACTAGCTAGCGTTGAAGGACTAACGGATTTCCAAAAAGCTTTTATCCTAGCATTCATATCATCATATGACCTACACTTCGCATGCCAATACCGCTCCAGCTCGATATCGGCATGGCATCGGTGAAATGATTCCCAGTAAGACCAAGACACATAAAACCTCATCATGGTCAAAGGGACAGCTTCTTCGGATACCTGCGCAGGGAAAGCAAAAAAGTCAATAACACTTTGATATAAACATAAAATATATTACACAACCAATGTGTTATATCGTCAATCACAAAAGCGAAAACAAAAACAAGACGACCCTTCGCGCTGAGTCAGCCCACCTTCCCAGTATCTTCGGCTATCGTGGTCGTTGGTTTCGACGAGGGGTCATCCCTCGCCTTGGCCTGAAAAAAAAAACAAATTATTACACATAATTTATTTATAATCTTCGATCAGATAAAACAATAGTTAACTCAGCGTACCCTTTGTCGGTTCATTTTGGCTTCTCGAAGAGCGAGCTCACGGCCGTGCTTGCACCAATAATTGGTGGTGAATGATCGAGCAATGCTCTTCGACGCCTTCGTAACGGCCGAAGTCGACAGATCCGCCGCGTACTGGAAGGAAGGCCTCTGGAGAGCAGTATGATGGTCACAACCCGTCATCTCGACAGACTGCACGAGACTTCGAGCGGCAACCATCGCGTAGAAGTCGCCGTAAAGTTGCGCGGCAGGAAGGAGGCTTCCACTGCTTTCGTTGATCCAACTTATAAGTCCACCCAACCCAACAAGTTCTACTGATGGGGTAGTCGCCGAGGCGCCAATACCTTCGAAGGTATGACTGATTGCTTCGCACGCGGTGACCACCTTTGGCTCAAGCTCCCCAATAACATTAAGGGAATCATCATTAAAAGCCTTCGCCTTGCTTAATTCAGATTGCAGCCGCTGCGCTTTATCCTTCTCTGACGCGCAAAGTGCCTGCAAGTCGCACACTTGCGCCTCAGAGGACTGTAGGTTCTGGCGAAGGCAGCTTAGTTTGCTATCGGCAATCTGCTTCTCCGAGCGAAGGGTGCTAAGCTCCTTTTCAAGCTGTTCCAGTCGCAATTCAGCATCCTTCGCTCGCCGCGACAGCTCGCGTTTTTGGCCTTCAGCTTTCTCTGCCCGTTTTTGCAGCAAGTCAATCTGCGCGTGTGCGCTTCGAGCCCGGGCTTCGGATTTCTCAACCTGCATACGCTGAGCTCGCGATAGAAGCAAAACCTGCAGCGTTGAATACAAGTCAGCAAAATACCGAGTATAATAATGTAAGAAAATAAACAATATACCTTCTCAATAGCCACATCAGAGGCATCGAGCAGCTCGTTTGTGGACTTTTGGGCGAGCGGAATTTCGAGTTCGGGGAGGACGAAGGTACCAAAAATCTTCTTCGCATCACTAACCTCCCTGGAACTTGGCACAAAAGCGGCGGGCCGCAACACCTCAGGCGCAATGGCCTTTGCATGAAGCAGCCCGCCGAGACCCATCAAACCCTTCCCGCCGCGGTGGGGCGCACTCGGCGTCGACTCTTCGGTCTCAGAAGATGAGCTCGAAGGCGAAGAGAGCGATGAGTACGCCACCACTCCTATGTTGTCGGCTCCCTCGGTTTCGGGCTCCTCCTGAGTGGCGGCCTCGGGTATCGCCCCCGCCTCTGTCAACTCCTCGTCATCACTCAGTATTAATGTTGGAAGATCGACGCGAGAGCAAAACAATGATTTTGGCGCCTGGCCCTCCTGCGCGCCTTCGGAACTCTCCCACCGGGCCATGTCGTGCGAGGCAGCGGAACCCTCCGGAGATGTTTCTGTGTGAAAAACCTCAGGTGCGGCTTCACGCGGCCTTTTCCAGAGGGCAACAGCTTTCTTAGTCCGGCCTCCCTTCGGTGACCGCTCGGAGTGCTTCCTCTTCGTCGAAGGGCCAGCAGCGGCCTCTTCTCCCGCGTCTGCTGCTGGGGAGCCCCCCCGCGCCACTTTGCAGCACAGCGGCGATCTTCGGTCGTTCAGAATATGATAGACCTCGATTCTGGAAGACTCTATTCAGCCTTCGGGTAAGACCCTGGTCGGCACAGAGCTGTGCTTTGCCCGGTGTGAACTTGCCAACCAACATTATAGCCTTGGCATCTACCTCAGCTACTGACAAATCTGGAAAAAATTATAACCGTTAGGCAAGGACATTCAAATTATGTAACCATGTATGGGCAAGGGAGTACCTACGAAGCCATGTATAGTAGGATGGGGCCGGCAGAGCCCCTCGGGCCCTTTGTCCCCGAATTCCGAAATAACCCAGCCACGGCTCAGGGGCCAGACTCCGGCAGCTACGAACTCCTCTACCAAGTCGCGAGTCGAAAGATACTTCGTGCACCTGGCGAAGGCCTCAAGGGCCATTTGCTGCGATGAATTTAGCCGCACATCTGGCGCGTGGTTTCCCCTAACTTCTTCGCATCTAGATACAACATATTCTTCGGCCTCCACTTTGTGGTAAAACCACCACTGGGTCCAGTCGCTAGGCCACTTGTTCTTGTACACAACGACGGGCGTAGATAACCCAGCGCGATATGCGAAGTTCAAGCACCCATAGTGAGCCTCGCTCTGCACTCCGCGGGCAAAGACTGGCTTCGGTTGGTGGTGCAGACGGTGCGCGGCAACGAAGGCCCTGGCGGACGCCTTCACACCCTCCGAGCGAGCGGCCCAGGCGAAGAGACCCATTCTCACTATGGCGTTAGGGGTTAGTTAATGCAAATAGACTTCGAACAGTTTCAATACTTTAATCACCATCTTGTCACAAGGAAGGTGAAGGCCGGCCCGGAAATAGCGCACAAACACAACAGCCTCGTCATCAGCCGGCTCCGGTATCTCTTGTTGGCCGGGAAGCCAGACTTTCGAAACATCGCTGATTAAACCTTCTCTGACGAGGCCGGCCAAAACTTCGCCGTCCACTTTGGATTGGCCAATCCAGTAGGTCTTCGGTCGGGACGATCTAAGCTTCGAGGCCATCTAGTCCAAGGAATGCCTTCAACAGCAGGTCACACGGAGTGATGGAAACTGGGGGCTTCGTCTAAGGTGTTCGAAAAACTTTACTCGACTTCGTGCGAGAGCGACAGCTTTAGCAAGGACACGGTAAAATTTTTTTGACAGTGGCCCGATATTTATAGGGCGAGGCGGTGGCGGTTACAATTTCCCACATCGAAAATTGAACCGGCACCGAAAACCATGCTTAGGTGTCCACCAAGAACATGAAATGCAGGCAGTTACAGGGATTGTTCGGTAGCTACTAAGGAGCAGTTTGAAAAAAAAATGATATACAACAGCCAAAATTAACAGCGTGCATTGAATCCAGTATACTTCGACAGACCGAAGGGGACGGCGTTGAGATATCCTAAAGGCTACAGGCTCGGCCTATCGAAGATAAACCTTGCCAGTAGAGGGCTACTATTGGGGATCATCTCCCGCCACCCCTAACTCGAAGGGAACTGCGAAGTCTACTGGAGATGCTACGTGATAGATATTGTGCTTCTTTTGCAGGAGTTCATCTGTCAGCCGCAGAAATCATGGAGCAAAGTTGGTCGAAGGGTGCAGGTGCCCTTGCATCTTCAAGTTCCCGAACCGGCGAAGACGAAGGCTCACGACCTTCGATTGGCGGGCGAAGCCCTGGTTTGCATCCCGCATCGTTTGGAGCAGGCGAAGACGTGAGCTGACCTTCGTCGGGAGGCAAGGGCTACCCGGCGTGCGCCCGGGCGAAGGGGGCTTCGGCGCCCTTTGAAGGGATGAACCACCTCGACATAGTGGGCCCGACTACGGTTGTCCTGGGTACTGTTGTAATTATGCGATCATGCTCATTTGTACCATAATGCCCCCGGATATTCCGGGAATGTAGCAGGTTAGGGGGTAACATATGTAAACGGAACCTGTGGTCGCTGGGTACGGGCTATAAATAGAGCCACAGTGTAACCGGAAGGGGTAACCAAAACTGTTTCACCTCCGACACGTGTCACTCTGAGGGACCTTCGATATCTCCGTATCCGAATGCCCACCTTGTCTGGGAATTCGAGCCCAACACCATCGATCGGGCCTCCACCAAACGACAAAGCGGTAGGAGTCCTGCTGCTGCCAACCTGAACCATTGCGAATATAAATAAACCAGAGGATGCAATACATAAATGAATCGGCACATGCGTATGAAAGTATCAACTTACCTGTGTTTCCACCGATCGTCGACTGTAAGTAGCTCTCAAGGGACACATGGTCGGAATACTCCTAACTCCGTCTGGTGCACGGCGGACAAGAAGCTGTGGTGCCTCTTGTCCACTGCAGGGTCGAGAATCTCGGGGGTCGTAGGGTGCTCCATATCTGCATTTAAATGACATGTACATTAATATATTGCAACATGTAGACAAGAACAATATATATTGAATGGAAATTTACATTACAACTATATGTAACATGAATATATTGCAACATGTACTTACAAATGAAATGTTAAAATACTAGACAGTGAAATATAAATATAACAGCAAGGTACGCTAAATACAATCACACTAGAACGCGCTGCAATACTCACCTACACAACAGGTGCATTTTTAGGATAATACTTATACCTGTGACCTGTTTCATTGCACTGGCTGCATTGCTTGACCCTAGGACCCACCTCGGATTCATCCATATCGTTGCGAATCCGGCGAGTTTGTCGACGATCCAGTGCGTTCTTCATCTTTTCCAAATTAGGCACATAGATTCGTGAATGGCCTAGATTACTTAAAGTAACAACAATGCCGTAACCATACAGCTCATGATTCCAGGTGTTCAGTATCTGCTCCTTCATTAAATACTTTGAAACATATTGCCTGGGAAGCATATTGTGCTCCGCACACGCAGCTATCACGTGTGTACAAGGTTTGTGAAGTAATTGTGGCTTCTGGCAAGTACAAATGCATGTCCCACTCCTAAGATGTCCCACTCCTAAGCACGCACTCTTGCACATGCCGCTCACGTCTTTCACCCTTGTGCACACCCAACACAGAACACTGAACCTGTGCTCCGCAGACCCCTCTTAATTAGTGCGATGCATGTGTGCCTTCTTTGTGGCCTTCTCCAGATACTCACATAGCATCCATTCATAAAGCTTACGATTATCTTACATTATTTTTTTAGCAGCTGCATACTGATCAATGAAGTATTTACAAGTCCCATGCAAAATACCTTCTACAATTCCAACAAGTGGGAGGGACCTCATTCCTCGCTTAACCCAGTTATAAACCTCAGCAAGATTTGTTACTGTCATACATCAATGCCCATTTTTCATTTGGCTCATTACGTATCCACTGTGAAAAGCTCCTAATAGTTAACCCTGACCTCCTTACTATCTGAGGAGTATCTGTTGGGAGAGGTCCAAGAGCTATCAGTTCATCACCAGTGGCTACAACCTCTGCTGTCTGTTTCAGAGTTAGTTCGTCTAGTCTTGCCCACATGGCATTGAACTTCCGTTGCTGGTTTTGACTGCACAATTTTTTGAAAAACTTCATCAACTCTTTGTTTTTGAACTGTCTATAGAAGTTCGCGTCCATATGGCGCATGCACCACCTGCTCTTCAAGTCGGGCCACTGTGCTGCAACACCCCGTCGAACACGCCCATATTGCATATCCAGCAAAGCCTATAACAACTTTGCATGTCTATCATGAATCAGACACACATCTGGCCGGTCAAGAATAATAGCATGTTTCACCCACTCAAGGAATCAATACCAGGTGTCACCGTTCTCACTCTCCACGAAAGCAAACCCCAGTGGCAAGACTTGTTACCGTCGACCCCAATTGCAAACAATATCTGTCCTTTGTACTTCCCAGTCAGGAATGTCCTATCCAGGCAAATAATGGGTCGACAGTACCGAAATGCTTTGATGGTTGCAGCGAATGCAAAGAAAGCACGCTGTAATACTCGTTTCCCGTTGTACTCCGCATCAGTCGAGGGGTAATGCTTGATATCATAGTAACTACCTGAATTTCTTTCATATATTGTGGCTAATTGACGAGTTAGATTGTGATATGAATCTTCATATGTTCCGAACCTCACCTCAATAGCCTTCTGGTCTCGATGCCACTGGTTGACCCTCACGTGGCCCCAGGAGTAGGTGAGGGGGTCGGGTGGACCGACCTGCCTGGTAGGCCTAGTAGGGAGCACCGGTGTCGAGGTCTCGTCCTGTGTGGGCTGTGTCCAAAGTAGAGCACTGGGTACCTGGGACCGCTGGAGGACAGCGTAGTCTAGTGTGCCCCTGAAGAAGTCCCGAACGAGGTCGTAAGCGGGGTCCGGGCCAGCCACATCGTCCTGACTAGGGTACGAGGACTGTGAAGGATCTGCTGGCATCTATTTGTACTGGTTGGAGGGACCTACGAACAAATAATTATATTAGATATGGACAATGTGGAAATGAAGGTAGTAGTACAAAATGCACAATTGTACCTGTATGGTATGCCAGTGCAGTAGAAGATGGCCAGGCGGGCGTGGCGTAGTATGGCTCGAACGGTGCTGGTGGGATCGGGCACGGGGCAGCTGAAGACGGGCTAGCCTCATCACCGAAATAACATGTGGACAATATTAGATGTATTGCTGAATATATTGAATACGGGGATGTAGTGGCGCCCAGTACCTGAGGGGGAGGCACAGGGCTCGATCTACGAGGTTGCGTTGAGGCGTGTGTAGGTGCACCTAATATTTGTTTAAAAAACATTGCACCAGTAAGAAATGAATATATTTCAATGCCATGCGAATTAAAAATTCGTACCTATTTGCTCCGATCCTGCATGACGTGGTAAAAGGGGTCATGTGGATGCCGACACCGATGAACGGCGGTGCACATCTGACCTTCGGGACGACTCGGCGTGGACCCCACTAGGCCTGGGAGGCGCTCCAACTACGTCTGTGGTGGACCGGCATGAGGTAAGCTTCAAGGCCCGTGCGGTCTTGTCAAAAAGCCCGCGACATCCGACGCACTGAGGTGCACCCCTTGCCTAAGGCGGTCCATGGTACCAGCTGCGTCCCTATGGACATCGTAAATGATATCTTCCTGTGGATATGGACAAGAAAAAACAATTTAAATCTACAGGTGTACGGCACAAAGGTCCTCGCAACCAGGTGGCCTTGGGCGCTGGTGAACATAACCCAGCCAAACAGCCAAAGCAGATAGGCCTCCAAATGCCTAGTCATCGAGTACGTGTTGGCCTGCGGGTGTATGTACGCCGGCTGCAAGTATGACAGGTGGTAATAAGGACCATAACTGGATACTCTAATAGTAAATGAGAGGTTGTATTGTACGGTACCTGGAACTGTAGGATCTACTTCTTCGTTGGCCCTCGTGCATCAGACAAGAACTCAGGCACGTAGGGGGCTGCATCGGCCTTCCGCTCAACTGGGTCAAAGCGCTGATGCATGACGTCGATCAAATCAGCATCCATGTCGATGACCCCAACCGCAGCTCCCGCGCAAGATAAGCCTAAGAGGTAGGCTACGTCCTGCAAAGTTGGGGTCATCTCACCGCTGGGGAGGTGGAACGTATGTGTCTCCGGCCTCCATTGGTCAACTAGTGCTGCTATCAGCGAGTGGTCAAAATAGAAACGACGCGTAGCTGCCTCGGGGTTCTCCGTCGATCGGGCATCAACCAAACGGCAAAGGTAGGAGTCCCACCGCTACCAACCTGAACAATTAGGAATAAAATAAATAGGGGAATGCAATACATCAATGATATGGCAAATTCGTATGAAAGTATCGAAGTACCTTTGCTTCCACCTATCCTCGATCGTAAGTTGCTCTCCAGGGCCACGTGGTCGAAACACTCCTAACTCCGTCTGGTGCTCGGCGGATAAGAAGCTGCGGTGCCTCTTGTCCACTGCAGGAACGAGAAGCTCGGGGGTCGCACGGTCCGCCATATCTGCATTTGAAAGACATGTACGTTAATGCATTGCAACATGTAGACAGGAACAATATACATTGAATGCAAATTCACTTTACAACTATATGCAACATGAATATATTACGACATGTATTTACAAATGAAAGGTTCAAATGCTAGACAGAGAAGTACAATTAAGACAGCAAGCTACGCTAAAAACAATCACACTAGAACGCGTCATAATACTCACCTAGACAATAGGTGCATTTTTAGGATAATACTTGTACGTGTGACCTGTTTCATTGCATTGACTGCATCGCTTGACCCTAGGACCCGCCTCGGATTCATCCATATCTTTGCGAATCCGGCGAGCTTGTCGGCGGCCAGGTGCATTTTTCATCTTTTCCAAATCAGACACATAGATTCGTGAAGGCCCTGGATTACTTGTAAAAGTGTTAATAATGCCATAACCATACAGCTCATGATTCCAGGTGTTCAGTATTTGATCCTCATGAAATACTTTGAAACATATTGCCTGGGAAGCATATTGTGCTCCGCACACGCAACTATGACATGTATACAAGGTTTGTGGAGTAATTGTGGCTTCTGGCAAGTACAAATGCATGTCCCACTCCTTAGCACGCACTCTTGCACATGCCGCTCACATCTTCCACCCCTCCGACCCTTATCCTGGCACAAGACAGTGAACCTGTGCTCCGCAGTACCCTCTTGATTTGCACGATGCATGTGGGCCTTCTTTGTGACCTTCTCCATATACTCACATAGCATTCGTCCATAGAGCATACGATTGTCCTCCATTACATTTTTAGCAGCTGCGTACCGATCAATAAAGTACTTACAAGTCCCATGCAAAATGCCTTCTACAATTCCAATAAGTGGGAGAGACCTCAATCCTCGTATGACCCAGTTATAAACCTCAGCAAGATTTGTTGTCATTACTCCATACCTTGCCCCACCACTGTCGTACAGGAAAGCCTATTTTTCATTCGGCTCATTATGTATCCACTGTGAAAATCTCCTAATAGCTGACCCTGACCTCCTTACTATCTGTGAAGTATCTATTTTGAGAGGTCCAAGAGCTATCGATTCATCATCAGTTGGTGCAGCCTCCGCTGCCTGTTTTAGAGTTAGTTCGTCCAGTCTTGCCCATAGGGCATTGAACTTCCGTTGCTGGTTTTGACTGCATAACTTTTTGAAAAGCTTCATCAACTCTTTATTTTTGAACTTTCTGTAGAAGTTCACACCCATATGGCGCATGCACCACCTGCTCTTCAGGTTGGGCCACTGTGCTGCTACACCCTGTCGAATACTACCATGTTGCATATCCAGCAAAGCCTGCAACAACCCTATATGTCTATCATGAATCAGACACACATTTGGCCGGTCAAGAACAATAGCATATTTCACCCCCCCCCTCAAGGAACTAATACCAACTGTCCCCGTTCTCACTCTCCACGAAAGCAAACCCCAGTGGCAGGACTTGGTTGTTACCGTCGACCCCAGTTGTAGACAATATCTGTCATTTGTACTTCCCAGTCAGGAATGTTCCATCCAGGCATATGATGGGTCGACAGTACTGAAATGCTTTGATGGTTGCAGCGAATGCAAAGAAAGCACGCTGCAATACTCGTTTCCCACTGTCTCTGAATCTGTCGAGGGGTAATGCTTGATATCATAGTAGCTGCCTGGGTTCATTCCACAAATTATGGCTAATTGACAAGGTAGATTGTGATATGAATCTTCATATGTTTCGAACCTCATCTCAATAGCCTTCTGTTTTGCCCTCCATACCTTCGCATAGTTTATTGTGTATTGGAACCTTTGCTCAATAGTACGGATTATTGATCGTGGCTCATACCTTAGGTTGTCCACAATCTCCCCGTACATAACATTAGCAATGAAGGCAGATGACGGGTTCTGGTGGGCGAACTCTATTTCCTCAATGTGACAATTATGTTCCTTGACTATTGAGCACTGCCAGTAGTCTACCCATTTCCCTCTGAATATGTGCACCCGCCAAGGACATTGAGGCACCAAACACTTCACATCATACTCCCTTTTACTGGATTTAACAACCTTAAACTGCCTCTAAAGAGACAACGACTAGAATTTAACTGCATCAATAACTACCTCCTTTGTAGGGTACATAGCACCCTGAGACACCTCGTTCTCATGGTACTGCCATGGTGTCCGATCAGCCTCGCTAACCACCAGCTTTGAAAATTCATGATCTCTCCACTCTGCAGGCACTGGAGCATTACCCTCCTCGTCAGATGATTCCCTATCGGTAAGGCCTTCCTCCAACTTTTGATCCTCCAACTCCATCTCTTCAATGATGCTAGGGATATGCTCCCCCTTATCGGCTACACCCATCGGTTGCATCTCAGAAATATCCCCAACATCTGCCCTGGTCCCGACATTAACTTGGTCCCGCTACTGCTTCAGCAGAGTTCACCTCTGTTTGATCGTTCAAGTACTCCTCAGCTAACAAAATCAGAGGCAAGCTACGTTCACAAGATATATCTATATACTGCCTCCAACTTGATGTGGCTTCGATCGGAACAAGCTCGCCAAAGTATCCATGACTAGCACGACTGAGGATAGCTTTTAGCTTAAGCTCATGTTGCTACGGATCCAGTTGGAAAAACCGCATGAGCCACTTGCACACACCCGCAATGGTCCTCTCATTAGCTTTACTAAGACCCTTTATGACATGACGAAATCCAGACAGATCTACACCGTTAGGACCGTACCAAATTTCACCCTCACCATAGTATATTTGAAAAATTAATTTATCTGACATCCCTAGAAACATCCGCAAATATAACCAATGTTAAGACCGATGAACTATATTTCTCAGTATTGGAGATAAAAAATTTACTGACACCGATTCATACATAACAATAGGTTTTTCAATAATACCCCTACCCAAACTTACCTACAAATATTACTCTATACAATCTATATTTAATAACTATCCTACCATGTCGGAATTAATGTTCACAGTATACTAAACGCTACATCCTAGGTCATACAATTATCATACAGTACTAGTTCCTATGTCACATAATACTACCCTACAATTATTACTCTATACAATCTACATATTCAAAACTAACATACTACAAATAATATTCTGTATTTCACTGCTATCCTACCATGTCGTAAGTAAAATTGACAACTTTTACATGTCTGAAACCTATGTCATATACTACTACTGTACTAATTAACAACAATAAAAGTATAGAAGAACTTACCAGAAAGTGATCTTCAAATCCGCAGATCAAATGCAGCAGGGCTTCACCGCGCTCTCTTCCTCTCCTCTCCTCTCTTCTCCTCTCCTCCCTCTTCAGAGTTTTTTTTTTCTTTTTTCGGATTAAAATGAGAATTTTGCCTCATTTTTGGGCTTTTTATAGAGGAGGGAGCAAGGGGGGAGGCGGGCAGGTAGCCACCTTCCCGCCCCCTCAGAGGGTGGAAAGGAGCCGTACCCGCCCTCTTAGGGAGCGGTAAGGCCTCGGCTCGGGCGGGCACCCCCTTGTCACCCTCTGAGGGGGCGGTTAGGCCATCTGCCCTCCCAGGGGGTGTTAAGCAGGCCTAACCGCCCTCTTAGAGGGCTGCAGACGCCTAGTTTTGCAATTTTTTTCATGAGGAATCTATTTATTTAAATTTTTAATTGAAAAAATATAAAAATAAAAGGCCATCACGCCTCGAGGCCACCAAGGCCGACACCACGGAGCCTAGGTTCCACGTGGGCTTCACGACATGCAAAGCCAGCATGTGCTCCACTGAAAAAAGAAAAATGCTGAGCACACACTCGTTTTCTTCATTCCATAAATTATTTATTCTATAGCATGCAATCCATCCATATTTATTGTTACACCCGGTTTTAACGGCCAAAACCAGATACGACTTATGTATGTCCAAGATGTTCAACACACATAAGGACGTCATAGGTGAAGTAACAAAAAGCAATATTTTTAGAATAAACGTTAAACTCTTACAGCAATTGATATATATTGTCTTCTATGAAAATATCTGCAGCGGAACAGAAACACTAGTGCCCAACAACACCGCAGCCAACCGACCGGGAGACACGCGCCTAGAACGTCGCAACCTCATTTTGATAGTCTTCAACATCTTCACTCATTGAGCAGCAGCACACATGTCGTATGGCGTAGGAAAAATAGCAAGTGTGAGCACATAACGCGCTCAGCAAGTGTGAGAAAGATAATGATATGCAGGCTTATATCAAGAATAGACTAACACATAGTATATTTGCGTAAATGCGAGTAATGAAAACATATTTAGACTCAATAGCATTAAACAATTATTAAGTGAATATAACCCATAAATCCAGCATACAAGGCTCTCTACCTTGCATACCATAACCGTCTAGTACTCCATGTACTATAACTAAAACCACAACCAAATCCATAACCACAATCTATAATCACAACACATAAACCCACTAATCATGTGAGGATCCAAGTCTCTCATAACCGTAAGTATGCTTGTTATAATAGTTTTTACACTCTACAGAGGTTGTATAACTTTCCCACGAGTCGTGATTTCATTACCTGCAAGCAGATGACTAAAGTCTCCATGTTGCAATGCTGGCCAAGCACTATACACACGCCAGTGGTGTGTTGCCAGGAGAACACTACGAAGCCTTTACAAAGAATCCTCCCAGTATGTGTCACCAACACTCCAAGTTTCACCGCTATGGTTTACGAAATTCCCTTCCAACCCAGAAGCCCCCCTCTTGTGCCTTACTGTTTCTAAGGTACGCAGCCTTCAGTATACAGCGCCTCCAACTGGCCCACACAGTACTGGGAAAACTCTAATTAATCAGCTAAGCCTACCCATACCAGTCTCGTGTTTGTACGAAACTTGTCGAGTTGTCGCTCCACAAACCGGTCCTTACTTAGGTTACTTTAGCAAACACTAAACTAACATCATAACCATGACCACTATCACCAACATCCCTATGCTCAAGGCCTAAGGTTCCATGTTGCTAGACCATTAACAATTTAACCACCATTGTTGCATATGTTCATTAGTCAAGCTTATGACACTTTCCAGTATCCCAAAGCATGGCTAAGCAATCTACCCAACAAAAATACCTAACCATAAACCATTTAGGTTCCAAGGGATGATAAGGAAAAATCTAGGAAAAACTCTAACATAGGTGACTACCCATCATATTGATAGACACTGCATGCAGTTTTGTAAAATAAAACAGTTTAAATCATAGGTTCAAAATGATCAAGGACACTTGACTTTTACCCAATGCTGCTCAGTGTTGTCGAAATCTTGGTCTTGAAGTCCCTCGAACTGCTTCGGAACGTTATCGACTAATCGCAAGAACTACTGACAAACAACACAAAGGAAAACACTAAGAACAACAAACCAAACATCATTAAAACACTTTAAAAACACTATGATTGGATAGGGATGATTTTACAAACATTTATACGCAAGATTCGCCTAAATCGGACTTAAGATGAAAATAGAACAGCTTTCGAGAGATGGATTAGACTGAAAAGGAAATGCTGATTTTTCGGAACTATCTTCCTATGGGAAAGGCTTTATTGCATAATCATTGTATCAGGATTGACAACATTATTGCGTAAGATTTAAGAAGTGTAGGGCAGATCAGACTTCGCTGACTAGACTAAGGAGAATGATGTGACACTGACTTGGTATGCTATGCAAGTACCATCTTGGATTATAGAACGGATACGCGGAGATCTAGTCTCGACTACCTATGATGGATCAAAAAGACGAAGGCTGCGCTTCTAGGTTAAGGATACTACTGGTGACTCTATGTAGCGGTGGTGGTTGGAGTTTCGTTGGAGATGGTGATCGGGCGTGTGGCCACATACATCGATGTTGGCTTCGGTGGTGTTTCAGTGAAACAAGGAAAGTATGGCGTACAATGTGGAAAACTAACTTAGTGGTATGGTTGGTTTTGGAAGGGGTCATCCAAGGTAGTGGCAAAACAACGATGACTGCTGCTAGGTTTGGTGATGACCGTGAACAGATGCAGGAACGAAGACGCTCGCGTTCCTAGAGATTGGCTATGAAATTTGAGAAACTGTTTGAATAGAGATGTTCATATATCCTGGGAACACAATGCTACGGTATAGTTTTGGGTAAATCATCCACTGAGAGGAAGAATGATCAACAGAGATGAGACGGTGATGGCTGCGACGTGCTGTGGTTGGCATTGGCTTCCTGGTCGTGTCACTGCACAAACGGGGATGGGCTCCTAGGGTCATATAGAAGACTCAATGGGACATGCCGTGACGTAGTTGGTGCATCCATATGGCTTTCGGATTTATGAGGAACGCGAATGGATTTATGAGGAACGCGAATGCAAATCCGGTGTGCGTGTAGAACGCATCCAAAAACCGGACAGCGGGCATGTCGACCTTGATTACGGTGGTTTGGCTACTCTACTGACCGACCTGGTTGGTGAGGGCGTGGCGAACATCATGGGACATGCATCGGTGAAAGGGCTTGGTGATTTGACCTTTGGTCGGCCGGGAACGTCGATGCCAATCAGCCACAGCGTAGCTGTCTGCGATGGCGACGATCGTGGAGGTGCAGATCGAGTTTTTGCCAAGGATAGGGCTTGGCTAGGGACTTAGTATGATACTAAAACAGTAGTTAGGGAGGAGAAGAAGGAGTCCTCACCTTGCTTTGATGGTCGAGGAAGTAGGATTCGCGAAGAAGACGACGTGGTAGCTCATCACGGGCGGCGGCGATGGCGGCTCCGGTGAACGGCGATGTACGGACAGGGCAGCAGCGACTTCTAGGGTTTGGTGGCCTAGAATAGGAGTAGGAGAGGGTGTGCAACTCATATTTATAGGGCTAGGGGCTGCTGGTTGAGGTGGAGCCCAAGCCGAACACGAATCGGATTCGAGTTCGAGTCGGTTACGGTTTCCTTTTTCGCAGCTCTCCATTCCAAAGATGATATCTCTATCTTCCAGACTCCAAATTGGACTTTTCTTGATTCCAAATTGTAGTAATCGAAAAGATCTACAACTTTCATATTCATTGGAACTTTTGAAAATGCCATCTTGATTTCCTAAAATGCACCACAAGATAAACTATTTGAACTTGGACTTATCTGCACAGTACTGATTTCGGGGGCCATAACTCCTAGCTCCATTATCGAAAAGAGGACTTTGATAGGTTCAAATCGAAGCACTCGACGAGACCTACAACTTTGGTATTGTCAAGATTTGTATTTGAGGCCGTTTTGAACTCCGAAACTTTATGAGAAGATGAGGCTGTCCAGGACTCCGCTAAAATTTGCAGATTTCATGGATCCTTTGTTGGGCCATCTAGACGATTTAGCTAAGGGTTTGGACTTGAGCAAGACTGAGCCCAAAGATACTTTAGATATATCTAGTGTTTAGAAAAAAAACTTTTGCAGAAAAATTTAAATAGGGTTTGAATTTGAATTGAGTTTGGAGTGAATTTAAGAGAAACAAAAATAAGGTTGAACAAGAATAGGAGTAGATAACGAATTTGAATTTGAATTTGGATTTGGGTAGAATTTGAGAAAGAGGAGAGATAGACTTTAAACAAGGATTTGGATATATTTGAATTGAACTGGAGAAGGATCAGGTATAATTAAGAATTGAATAGACCGTGAATTTAAGGATTTTGAATTCCAACCATTAAGATCCTTAACTTATTTACTATTGAGTTTTGTAAAATCTTTTCAAAATATTTTTCACTTAAAATACCAAAGAGAAAGAAAAGAAAAAAGAACTCTAATGCATTTTTACCTGGCTCCTAGCAAAACTCAGCATGCAATGCACACAAAATAATAACCTATATTGATTGATTAATTAAGAAAATAGGTTTTAAACATATACTACTGGTGAAGCTATTCAATAATCTTGGAAAAATTTAGAAATTTAAGAAATCTGAAAATCAGGGTGTGACACTTATGAAATAATTTTTTCACGCCATCACATGACACTCCGATCTTTCGCACCATAGATCATATCTTATGGTGCAATTTTTCATCACAAGTCCATACATCTCCCATGTACGTCTCATGAAGTGATCATCTTCACATGCACTACTCCTTAGTCCGAACGTCTCGCATGAACTTCTGACCATCTTGACCTAAGTTCCTCCCTAAACCTAGTTCTAATCCTATCACTAACCACAAACGCTTTGAAGACGACACCTACATAAGAACAAACTAAAAAACAATTCCGAGCACAAGTTTCAGAAACTTGACTCACATCAATCCACACAACATCACTCACATAGGTATATTGTACATACCAAAAAACAAATACCTCCATGCTACCATGAGCATCATCATCACATTCGTGCCATCTCAATCACATGAAACAATAAATCACTTTGTGTCTTTTGTTAATTTCACAATTATGCTAATTATGCATTTGCCAATTTTTCAGCACATGATCTCACAATCTTTCTCTTGATAAAAACATTGGCAACACCTCAAAAATGAACATTGGCAATACCTTTTCAGATATGTTTCCTTTTAAATCAAGAAGCAAAGTTAAAAACCAAAAGTTCAATCAAAAGATCCAAATTTTCTTTTCCTTTGTTCAAAATCAAAATTATCTCCCTAAGAGAAATAAAAAGAATGATTAAAACCCAAATCTCCCCTCCTTTGACAATGGATTCATCAAGAATACAAAAGACACTCCTTTTCACTCTCTCTTTTGTTTTTTTTTCATGTTTTTTTTATAACAAGCATCATAAAACATCAACATATGAAACAAATATTTGACCAAGCCAAGCTATCAAGAATAATTGTGCCAACCTGTCTACACAAATACAAATATAGTGTAATCACAACTTATCAAGTATAATTAACAATTTATTTGCAAGGCATGGTCTTCCAATCTTAACCACTTCAATCATAAAAAACATTGAAACTTTAACACTTTTTGTGCTTGAAAAACTAATTGACAGCTTGACAGCATATAAGATAAAATCCCTTTGTAAGAAATTATATGCATCATCAACCTTACTTTCCAACCATGACAAACCAATGTCAAAAAGATAAGCAGAAGCTTAAGATCATTGGTCTTGGTCATACACAACTTCTTCCAAGTTCATATCAAAGTGCAATGATAAGCAGTCTCATAAAAAAGAAGTGTGACAATGCATATTTCCTTGATATTTCACCTATCAACTATTTTTCAGCATTTAGCACATAGCTTTGATACTTCACATTTAGCATTTTTAGAAGAGATCAAAGTAGCCAAGAAAGTTTGACCATGACAAAATTTGATCTAAGTTTTCATTCCGATTTAAAAGTCATGACAAGTGCAAAAACCTTGTAGTATTAACATGGCTTCAAATGTCATACATGTATAAAGTAAATGCTCATCATATTTTTGTTGTTTTTCAAAAAGCAATAACTCTCCCTCAAACAAATCCTCTCAAAAATTCTTTTTTCAAAACAGTTAAATGAAAGAGAAAACTTTCCTCTAAGCAAAAGAAGGGAATTTTCAAAAATTGCTCCCCTCAACAGAGTAACCAATGTAATCGAGGGAGATAAGAAGATATGTGTTTGATTTATCATGGCATGTTCTTTTAAGCATAAATATGAATCATGATCAGAACATCTTAAATATGAAAAGTCATGATGCAACATGATCGAACATGTGGGTGTCGAGGGTTGCCCCTGACAAAGATATTGGGGTATACCTAACGACGGGCATGTGATCCACGACCTGGGGCCGTATGTCCTAACTGCGTGCGTGTGATGAACTCAAGAACACTGATAGTTATTTAGGTTTGGGCCTCTGTGTCTCCCTCCCTTTATATATCCGAGGGAGAGAGGACTAACATAGGGACCCAAGCTAGACCCAGGTCTAGCTAATCCTTCTACACTATGCCCATCATTACAACGAGTGGCCGCATTCCACTTGCCCTATCGGTTTGCAGGGTTTGTGCCATCGGTCCTACGCCCGCGCCATTCTTATCACCTTGTCTGCCAGGTCCCGTCCCCATGTGTCGTCTGCATTCCTACAAAACCTATTGCCACGCTTTTTCAGGCCGTCCTATAGTGTTTAATGCTACGAGACGGGACACAACAAGCTTGTGCTGGTCACGCATAGGTTTTCCTGGAAGGACGACCTGGATAAGAGATAACACTTGAGTGAAAAAGTATGTAATGAAATTAGACTGATTATGCACATACCTACCTCGCGACCAAAGAAAATTAGCCGCGGGGTTTCCCTCTAAGACCTAGAGAAAGGTCACAGAAACTGGTCATGTGGTCATTGGCTGGACGCGCCGGGGGACCATGCTCCTTCCCAATTATAACGTGTAGAAAAAGGTTGATATTTGACCGCCATGGGTCCCCTCTTCTAGGGGACCCTATTATTATTTACACAGATAGTAGCCCCAAGCTCCCTCGTGGATACGGTAGACCGAGTAGTTTGTCATGTGGTCGTGGTCGGACCCAGTCATACCATTTAGGCCCTGAGTGAACATGAGTTCGCCCAAGGAGTGGTTGGTGATATGGTCCACTTTTGTGGCTGGCTTAGAAAACCATATCCCGAGGGGAGCTTAAACGTCCGGAGAGAGAGAGAATCCTAGGAGAGAGAAAAAGGAAGGCGTGTTCATGGGAGAGAGAAATTTTAATTGACGCCGGACCCGAGAGGTTTTTGGTTCCCCATACAGCCTCTCGAATTCTGAAATGGTTGGGCTTGCGGTGGTTGGGATATCGTGCTGGCCCCATAAGTTGGACAACCAAAGGCTCCTCATGAAACTTTTCGCCATATCCCTACTCAGCAAGCCCAAGAGCCCAACACCCATCGCCTTCATCTTCATCAGAGCTTTCCTTACAGCCCCATAGACTCCCATGGCACCGTGCATTGGCAACGAGCCCGACTTTCCCAAGTCAAAGCGCACCGAATCAAGGCAAAAGGCGATGTATGAGAGTCATCTGCTCCCTCATCGCCTTTCTTCTGGGTGCCGCACTGGGGAGGACACGCCTGCTCCCCACGAGAGGGAGGTCGTGATGTTTGCCTCCTTCTTCCTGGTCGGTCTTGTGCCATCCTTCTTCGAGTTCTTCACTACTGTTGCTTCCTTCTATGATGTCCATCACCTCCACCTCAACCCCAACTCCATTATCATGCTGAGCGTTTTTGCCCATATGTGCGAGAACATTATCGGGGTTGAGCCGTGCCTTGATCTCTTTAGGCACTTCTACAAGGCCAGGCCGGTGGCTAGGCCGGCCTCTGGAGCTACGGGTTTTGTCTCCGCGATGGCCTCGCTGGCTCATACCTCGAGATGGGCCTTAAGTCCTCGTGGTCGGGCTGGAGGGAGGACTGATTCTACCTCATGACTGAGGACGCCATGGATAATATCCGCATGCCAAGTGGACCGGTTCAGTACCAAGAGGACCGGGGAACCACCCCCATGGATCACCGAATCTCCATGAAATACTTGGTCAAAATAATTGATCATATCAAGAAAGAGAGGAAGACTAAGAGCAAGAGGGATACAAGAGGAAGACGCAAGGCATTTGCAAGCATGCGAAGATAGGTGAGTGAAGATAAAGATTCAAGTTCAAGTGATGAGAGCTTAACAACCTATTCCTTCGAGAGAAGCTCTTTCTCAAGGTCATCATCGTGCAAGCCATCACACAAGTGTCTCATGACAAAAGTTATGAATAGCAATATAAGTGATGATGAATCTAATGAGGATTCTCGCACCCACAAGAACTTCTTGATTTGATCAATGAGCAACAAAGCGCCTTAAAGAAACAATCTAAAGAACTTAAGAAGTTCAATGCACTTAATGACATTCATGCTACCTTTGTTTCCAATTATAAATGATTGTTGAGTAAATTTGAATTGCTAAACAAGGAGCATGGAGAGCTTAAGGCAAAATTTTGAGTGCATTGAATCTCAACCTAAGGTCCCTTTGATGCAATCTACCTCTCTATTTAATTTCCATCCTAAAGTAGATACTTGTACTTCTTGTAATGATTTAATTGATTTATCTAGCTCACCCCTTTGCAATGAGATATGCATTGAGAATGTTCTTGTAGAATCATCTAATGAACTCATTGTACAAGAAAATGATGAGTTTAAGCAAAAAGTGGAGAAGCTTAAGAAGGACTTGGCAATATTAAAGGGCAAAAATATATCCAGCCTCCTCAAGATAACCATGCTACCATGGTGAGCAAGCTTGCGGAGGGGTCCACCATGACATGCTTCAAATGCCATCAGGAAGGCGACAAGTTCTTCCAATGCAAGCAAGTCAAGAAGGAGACAAAGGAGAAGAAGATAGTGATAAACCTCTCCAACAAGACCTCTACCTTCTACACCAAGCCTAATTACAAGATCAAGACCAAGAGCAACCACTACAAACTCAAGAAGAAGGATAGGTGATTGCGCACAAGGTTGGAAGAAAAAGGAATGAGGGAGCCCCAATTGGTTGGGTACCCAAGGAAAAGCTCAAGAACCAACCCAAGGCAAAAAAGAAAAAGCTCAAGAACCAACCCATTTGGGTACCCAATGAAGTAATCACCAACATGAAGGAGCCCCAATCGATTTGGATTTCAAATATGATTTGAAGGCCAAAGGTTGGCTCGGGGGAGTTAGATACTTGGCACATAAAATGAGGTGAAAATTCAAGCAAAGAAGCCAATTATACAAGTTTGGGCACATTGATGAAAATCGTGATCATCATATACCCAACATCCCCCATCCAAAGGTAAAAAAAGGTAATAGTAGCTTGATTCTTGCTCATGTATTTTGTGTTGTATCTAGTTACTTTACCTTGCCTAGGATTGCATATGCATATTTCAATTTATTGCAATGCATAGTATAGGTCTTTCATATGGTAGGTTGCTTGTACTTCACTCTAACCCATGAGCAATCTACATGATTTATTAGTGGTAGATTCCTTTCATGGCACTAGTCTTACATTTAATATCATTTATGCGCCATGAGTCCAATCAATAGGGTAAATTCCCCATTGTTATCAATAACAAGCGCATATCTCTCACAAGTATTCAATACTTGTATGCATGCTTTTACAGGGAGACTAACATGTGTTGCAAATTATATCTTTTGTAGGCTCATGGAGTAATCCTCAAGTACTCAGAGGTATGCAATGCTTAAAAGCTTCAATCGATATTATTGTTAATTCTTTTGTTCATTTAAGACGCCCCCATTCATAACATGGCCTAAACTTCCTATCTCTACGTATTATCTAATTGCGCATATGTTTCTATCTTATCATATGTATGCACACATATAGAGAGAGTTTAAATCATATTATGTGAGTTTCATGAACTGTGATCTATATGCTTATATTTCAATTGGTACTATTTTCTTGAATTGATTTCTTATAAGTGGTGTCCCTTCAATTGGTATCATTTTATTGGATCATGATTTATGAAGCTCGCTCCCATGTGCTCTAACATTTTTCCTTAAGTTCAACATCTGTTTGTAGCCCTTTTTGAGATTGTTGACAAAGGGGAAGAATTTTAGTGACCAAAGCAAAAAGCAATATACAAGATGACATGTCTAGGAGAGAACAAGCAAGATGCAAGATAGCAGCATATCAAGATTGACAAAGGGGGAATTCTCGCACGGGTCGACCAAGAGAGAAAGTGGCGATAGAGAAAGGGAGAGCCACAACAATAGGGGGACAAAGTTGTGAGTACATGCATCCAAGCAAAGAGATAAGACCTTTGGCCATTTACATTCGATATCATTTTTGATTTACCTCTTGCTTTGGTTGTGTTGTCTTCAATCACCAAAAAGGGGAGATTGTAGCAAACATGCCCTTGTTGGAGATTGTAGTGTAACATTTAGGGCATGTATGTGGTTTTGGTGATTAATGAAACATAGTCAATTGGACTAACATGTTTATCCAGTATATGTTTTAGTAGGTCTCATAGATGCTGATAAAGAAGCCATCGCAGCCGGGATAATGATTGACTGAATTAGAGAAGTCCCTAGAGAATTTCTCTAACTAGATGGTCCGGTGCTCTATGTGGTGAACACACCAGAGCATTTCTGACAAAGGGGGAGAGAATGCTAAAGACCTCACCGGAAGGTCCGGCGATTAGCAAATGTGCTCACCGGAGCAATTCTTCCAGAGAAGGGTGCTGTGCTGAAGAATGGAGAATAGTTGGCCAGCTAGTCCAGTGCTTAGCTTGTGCACACCGGAGGATTTCACCAGAGTATTTTCCAGTGCAGAGGAGAAGATGAAGACCAAACCGGATAGTCCGGTGCTTGGAATGTTCACACCGGAGCATTTCTTGCAAAGGCAATGACAAGTGTTGAAGAATGAAGAACAACGCACTGTAAGATCAACACATTGGAGCATTTCTTGGAGAGAAAAAGTGGCACGATTTGGCGTAAGTGAACTCGCCAGAAGAATAGAGTTAATGATTTCACCAGAGTCCAATAGCTAATTTCTGATGATGTACACACAAAATTGTCTGGTGATTTTACTACAATTGTTACCAGACAATTCGGTGTTAACAGCTTTTTGGAGCTATTGGGTTAATGACTCGTTGGCGAGTTTGAGGCTATAAGTACCTCTTCACTTGGTCATTTGAAGGCGTTGGAGTCCAGAGGAACACAAAGACACTTGAGAAGACATCTAAGCCATTCAAGTGCCTAAAATGATTATCCAAGTCAATTAGGCACAAGATTAGAGAATGCTTAGTGCTTATGGGACTAGAATGAGTTGCAGCTTGAAGAAGGGATCAAGGAGTGATCCTAGCTTGTACCAAGTGGTACGCCGATGCCTTGGAGTCTTAGTGACTCACTGGCAACTTGAGCCATAGTTGCTCAAGCTTGTTGGCTCTCTGACTTGGTGTGGAGTGACGATAAGATGCTTGTACAGGGATGCGAAGACCCTTAGCTTGGTGGCTTAAGCTTCAAAGTGATCACGACGACAAATGCTAGAAGAGAGGCTAGCGGTGAGACCTTACCTTGGTGGCTTGGTGGCTCATCCGGCTTAAGGCTTTGCCTTTGTGGCTCAAGAGTCGTGATCGGGTGCCAACCGGAAGCATATCTTTGGTGGAGCTTCAACATGGACTAGGGGTGGCATTCATGCCATCGATACCACGCGATAAAAATCTCTTGTGTTGAGTTTGCTTTCTCTACTGTCCTTATGCTTCCGCATTTACATTCTTGCAATCTACCTTTGTGTAATAACTTTCCTAGAGTAGTTTTGCTAAAACGAGCCTACAACACACCGTATGGTCCTCCAAGGTGTCATATGTCATGTTGAAGCATTTTTCGGTTTATTTTGCTCCTGTGCTAATTTTCATAAAAACAGGTCTAGAAGTGGTGGATATTTAATAAAAGATACGACAGTAACTAAATATGCCTGCAATGCACCGTATGGTCCTGTCAAGTGTCGTTGGTCATATTGGAGCTTGTTCCGGTTGTCTTCATATTGGAGCTTGTTCCGGTTGTCTTCGCTTCGGTGTTAATTTGGTCTGAAATAGGGACTAAAATGGCTCCAAAACGGGTGCATTTCATAGAAGTTATCACAAGAATCAAATGTGCCTGCAATGCACCATATGGTCCTCCCAGGTGACTATTTTGGAGCTTGTTTCGGTTGTTTTCGTTCCAATGTTAATTTTGTCCAAAAATGGGTCTAGTACTGGTGCATTTCACAAAAGTTATTACAGGAGAAAAACACGCAACACACTGTATGGTCCTCCCAGTGACTTAGGACATGTTGCAGCTTGTTCCGGTTGATTACGCTCCAGAGTTAATTTTGTCCGAATTGGGGTCGAAAATGGGTGCATTTCACAAAAGTTATCACTAGAGCAAAACGCGACTGCAACGAACCGTATGGTCCTCCCAGGTGTCTTAGGTCATGTTGGAGCATGTTGTGGTTCTTTTTGCTATGGTGTTAATTTGATCCAAAAATGGTCCAGAACTACTGGATTTCACAAAAGTTATGACTGTAATGAAACAAGCCCAGAACGCATTGGATCCTCCTTGCAATTGTTGTAGGTCCTGTTGGAGCTTGTTTTGGTTGATTTTGTTCCAGTATTAATTTGGTTCGAAACAGGCCAGAAAACGGGTCCAGAATAGGTGCATTTTATAAAAGTTATCACTGGTGCGAAACGCACCGCTAACACACCACCTTGGATACACACACCAATTATTCTAAAGATGAGTCCAAACCAGATGCGATACATGGACCAATTACTCGAGCTAGAGCACGTCAATTAAACTATCAGGTTCACTCATTCCTTGGGTTTTATGCTTCTAGTTTAGAGAATGGAATTATACGTAATTCTTGTGATTTGCATGGCATCAGGAACTATGAAGAAGAGGGAGCAAGGAACACATTTACCCATGATTCCCTCACCTTTTTTAGGCCCAAGGGAAGCAAGAGTTTGAGTTGAACACATTCTAGATTCGTATTCAGATTCTCCTGACAGCATAAGTTTCCGACTGCCATAGATTTTTATATAGAAGGAATCATGGAGCCCATGAGTGCATGATGGAAAGCTCTTCTCGTCTGTTTTCATAAGGATCTGGCCTCACCTTCAAATTCTATCTGATCTATTCGAAATCGGCCAAACAAAGCGCATCACTTTTCCAATCTGAGTCAACATGGGCTTTGGGCTTTGTATCAAGTAGAGTCTACTAGGGATGCGTCCTAGGGTTAGATCATGACCCTCAACACCCTCCTGGTAATCCTCTACCCCTTTAAATATCCCCCATAGCCGTCATGAATAGATCAGGTTCTATTACATTGGTTTAGCTACCTGCAAACCTTTAGTCTTCAAGTTGTGCTGGACAACCACCTTGTCAAGATCATCAATAGAACCCCACTTTGTTCATTTGGAAAGGTACTGTTTTTCAATATGTTTCCAAATATAGATTGCTTTTACTTGAATTCTTGCTAGTTCTTCGGTTGCTCACTGGAATTGAACCTTGTGTTCAGGTTGATCGTGCTCACGGCAAGGTCAACAACCCTCCAGAGTTGGTTTAGCGATTGATAAGGCGCATCAACGTCGTACGTTGTAGTTGGATCATCAAAGTAACTTCCACCAAATCGAAATAATCCCACTCATCAAAAGATTGGGAGCAACCTCCTTATCAAGTGGTATTAGATTTGAGGTTGCTCGATGAGAGGTTTCCTATTTTTATTACTAATAGATTGTTTCAACTCTAAAGTCCAAAAAAAGCCAAAAAAATGTATTAGGTTAGATAGATCATAACATCCGAACCATTGTTTTTAACTATTTGCAATTTCATCTTGTATCTGCTTTGCTGAATTCGTTCTACATCCCTCTAGAAGTTGCTAGTCGTGTTCTTTTTGCATCACTTAAGCCATGGCTTTTTGCTCCAATATGTTTCATTGAATTGTTGGTGTTTTGTTATCAGAATCTAGTGTTTCTTGATATGTTGGAAAGCTTGTGTCATCTTCTATCTAGTTGTGTCCTCCAATACCAGACCATAACAAAAATAGTGTCACAAGAATTTTCTTCCTCTCATTAGCTGCTGTTTTGAGCACCCTGCATTTTGTAGCAATCATCTTGCTGTTTGGTGCGACTGGCTAGTTCCTGCTGGTTGTGCAACAAAACATCACTTATAACTACTGAGTTGCACGTTTTCCTTTGTGAACCCATCTATTCTTTGCGACAACTTTGATCCTATTTGAGACTAGCTTGTTGAATTTGCTCAAGGGACTGCTCAATGGTAAGTTGTGCACCACAAGTTTTTTTTCATCAAGTCGTGATCATCATCACGTTTTCAGGATCCATGCTGTTTTGCAAGTTTGTGTTGGCCAAAAAAGTCAAAAAAGAAAGAAAGAAAATAGAAATGAAATATATATATATATATATATATATAGAAAAAAAGAGGCCAAAAGTTTTTGATATCAAGTATATTTTTTTTGGGCTGCAGTTCATCAAGTTTTGTTTGGCGTGCTATTCTTTGAGCAATCTTGTGCGCTATTATTTCAAATTTGAGAAATAGCTAGCGTCTTAAACTGTTGCAATACGAGCTTTGATGTCAATCACAATTTTTTTTATAGCTCATCCTTTGATTGCAATAGTCCCATTATCTTTGTGTGTGTGTTGCTGTCTACTCATCATTTTTATCACTTGATCAGTAACTAGACTAGTGGTAGAGCATCTTTTCAGTGTGCATTACTATTTGATATATTGTGCTACTAAATTGTGAGCGTGAGAAAACTGTATCCAAGCTCCACATTCTATCTTGTACGTTTGTTCGGTCCCTTGGCATTCGCTTTATCCAAGCTTCAAAGAACTATTGACACCACCAATGACCAACAACACTTATTGCACGGTAAGAACTTGTAAGAGTGGTTAAAGCTTGAGAGTCGAGTGAGTTTTCACCACATCCTATGTAGTGATAGGAACATTATATTTGTGTTTTTTTGTCTTCTACTAACATGTCAAATAATGAGAGTCCACAACAACACTCTCCACGCATGAAAGGTATTATTTCTCACTTTGAGAGGATGACGAGGATCATAACCGAGGGCCTTAGTTGAGATGTATGACTCACTAATGAGCATATGTCACTGCAAGTAGACCGCCTCCAGTTCATCGAGACCATGTAGGGAGTTGCTAACACTACCCTTACCAGCATTTTATCTAGACTTGATATGCTTGCAGCTGCTATCCCAAGACCTTCCAACGGTGGAAACTCCAAAAACTATGCTGCTGATTCGAAGGATGACAATGTCGTCAATTACGACAATGACCGTGACAGTGTCGGCTACGCTTTAATCGGCAAGGTATCTGACGTGATCCACAACACGAGGCACGCGACCATGATGATGTTTTCTCTAAGGTAAAATTCAACATGCCATCATTCGAAGGTAAATATGAGCCTGATGGTTACCTCAGTTGGGAATTACTTGTTGATAAAAAATTTGCATGCCATGATTTCCCTAAGGATAGAAGAGTTAGCGCTGCCACTAGTGAATTCACTTATTTTGCTTCTGTTTGGTGGAGAGAGCATTGCCCCCTTCATCCAAATAATATACCCACCACTTGGGAAGCATTAAAGCTGATCATGAGACATCGATTTGTTCCCTCATACTATGCTAGAGATTTATTAAACAAATTGCAGTGCTTACGCCAAGGTACTAGTTCAGTAGAGGAATATTATCTAGAGGAATATTATCAAGAATTCCAAGTTGGCATGTTACGTTGTGGTTTAGTTGAGGACGAGGAGGCTTCTATGGCTCATTTCTTAGGTGGTTTGAATCGCGAAATCCAGGACATTCTAGATTATAAGGAGTATAATTCAATGACATGTTTATTCCATGTTGCTTGTAAAGTTGAACGTTCGGTGCAAGGATGACAATCATGGACAAAAACTACCTTTTCTGCATGTTGCACAACTACGTGGATGCCTCACACCTCCGCTGTTCCGTCCACCCATAACACCACACCAAGTTCCTCCATCAACAAACCTGGATCCTCTCCTTAAATTTCAGCACCCTGAACACCTGAACTGATGCAAAGTGCCACACAAGCTTCGACTAGAAGTTCATCATCATCGGTTGCGTCAACGGGACGTACAAAGGACACTCAATGCCATTGCTGCAAGGGATTCGGTCACATGATGAGGGAGTGTCCGAGAAAGCACATGCTAATAATTCTTGAGGATGGCGAGTACAATTCAGCAAGCGATCTTGATGAAGGAACCTATTCTTTGCTTTCTGAACATGAAGATGGCAAACCAAATTCAGAACATGCAGAAGAGCATGTGAGCGCCGGTAATGCGGACCAATATTTGAGTATAATTGCACAACACATGCTTAGTTCTCAGATTGCTTGTGCTAAGAAAAATCAGAGTCCCAACTGTTTCAAATTAAAGGCATCATCAAGGAGCAATCAGTTCGTATAATTATTGACGGTGGGAGTTGTAACAATCTAGCTAGCATGGTGTTGGGGGGAAAATAAACCAGCTTGAGGATAATGGTTGAAGATTACCATCTAGGTCCCTCCAGAGCCTTGATCTCTGGACCCTCAGTGAAAGGCTCGACCTCCGAAGTCATCAGATCCCTTCACGGTACCTCTTCGTACCTGCGAAGCCTTCCCTTTGCGTAGCTGGCTCGGCCTCCCGAAGGCTCAGCCTCCCAAAAACCCGACCTCCTGAAGCCTTGGTCCCCGAAGCTTCAGCCTCCTGAAGCCTCGGCCTTCCGGAGTCCTGCTTCCCGAAGCTTTCACCTCCCGGTTCCATGCCTCCCGAGGCCCTCGCCTCGGGCTATCCGGGCCGCCTTCCTGAAGGCTACAAGGTGAGTCAGCAGGCTTTAGGAAAGATCTACCAAAAGGGGAGCACCGGTCGTGCTTTGCCTGGAAGGAAGTGACCAGCATTAGAAGCCTAGGCTGATGGACGCTGCTCTGACACTCCGGCGTAATGGGGGGATATCCTGACACCCCTGACACTGCGGCACTAGGCCACAATTGGTGACCGGCTTGCCGCACTCCAGGGGGCAAGCACCACGATAGTTACCATATCTCCCCGATAGAATAGAAAGTAGTTATCCGGGATAAGACCCAGTAATTCGGTCAAATCCTAAATATTTGTATATTATGATAACTTGTACGCCAAGCTACGTATGGCCCTATAAATAGGGGCCATGGTCATCTGGGCAGGGAGACGGGCAAGATAGCGAAAAAGACACAGAGGTAAAAGCACACCAAATCACGCTGTGATACTCCTCCCAGAGTGATCTATTTTTTCTACCATCAATATATTCATGGTGTTCCTTCCTCTTAAACTTCGTCTCCAAGCTTGAGTCTCCTCCGTAGAAGAAACTCTCGTCGTACTTGCTGGGGCAAGAGGAACTCTTGCTCCAACACATGGAGATGGTGAAGAAGCTAGCACTTTCCACTAGACCGCATCCTCATCCCTACTACATTCAATGGTTCAACAACAGTGGTAAGGTTAAGGTAACTCATATGCTGAGAGTACATTTTGCTTTAGGTTCTTATCATGATTATGTTGATTACGTTGTCGTACCTATGCAAGCATGCTCTATGTTGTTAGGTAGACCACGATAATATGATAAAGATTGTTTGGATCATGGTAGAGCAAATCAATACTCTTTCATGAACAAAGGAAAGAAGATCGTGTTACATCCTATGACTCCTGAATAATTTTGAAAGATGATTTTGCTAGAGCTAGCAAAAATTATGAGACCCCAAAATCTGAAAATCAGATTGTACCATGTGAGTTGGAGCAATCTCATAACCCAAATAAAACTGAACCGAGTCATTCTAAGGAAATAAAATTAAAAGGTTCCAGTATCCTTGCAACAAAAATCTGACATCTCAGCTTTAGATGTTCGAAATTCCACTTGTTACGGTTTGATATGCAAATACGCATTGTTTTCATTCGAGGATATTCCATCTTCTTTGCCTCTGACTGTTGCTAACCTTTTCTAGGAGTACACTGATGTATTTCCAAATGATGTACCACCAAGGCTACCACCAATTAGAGGTATTGAGCACCAAATTAACCTCATTCTAGGGGCCTCTTTGCCTAATCGTGCGCCATACAGAACCAATCTAGAAGAATCTAGGGAGATACAATGTCAAGTTCAAGAATTACTTGATAGAGGGTATGTGCGTGAGTCTCTTAGTCCTTGTGTTGGTCTAATCATTTTAGTGCCTAAGAAAGCTGGATCATGGAGGATATGTGTGGTTTGTAGAGCAATCAATAATATCACCATTAGATATTGTCATCTTATTCCTAAGTTAGATGATATACTTAATGAATTAAGTGGTTCTATGGTGTTTTCTAAAGTTGATTTGCGTAGTGGGTAACACCAGATTCGCATCAAGTATGGGGATGAATGGAAAACAACATTCAAAACTAAGTTTGGTTTATATGAGTGGTTAGTAATACTTTTTGGTTTAACTAATGCACCTAGCACCTTCATGAGATTAATGAACAGAGTTTTGCATGTTTTTATTGGTAGATTTGTGGTGGTATATTTTGATGACATTTTGATAGATAGCAAATCTTTAGAGGAACGCGTTAACCATTTATGTGCTATTTTTGATGCTTTACGTGACGCATGCTTATTTGGTAACTTTGATAAGTGCACTTTTTGTACGGATTGAGTTTCTTTTCTTGGCTATGTTGTTACTCCGTAGGGCATTGAAGTTGATCAGGCCAGGGTTGAGGCAATCCAGAGTTGGCCAACTCCTACCATGGTTACCCAGGTGATAAGTTTTCTAGGACTTGCTGGATTCTACCATCGATGATACGGAGGTGGCCCGATCTTCTCGGTAAGAGACAATGATAAAAGATGTGAAGTAGATGATGTCGCTAGCTGAACACTTGCACCATGTATGAACTCTCAACTCTTCAAAATACGCGCAACATACACACATGTAGATGATCGTCGCGAGACCACGAGTGACAATCACCAAGGATAAAGTAGTCTGCCCTCTACGGGTCATGGACTCTACTATATATACTACCTAGGAGTATGGAAACCGAATTGGACTCGTTACAACATAAAAAAGGAAACCTAAGCTAAAACCAATGTATTATTTTGATGACTGAGATCGACTCGATACGAATTTGGCAATGGGGCTAGATCCGTTGGAAATGTTACCAAATAAGCTTTCCAGAGGGTAATTACACAGCCCAATTCAACTTCGTATGAGAGACTTATGGTACTTCTAATCGATATCTGTTTGTCTGCAATAAACCGAGTTCGAGTTGACTTCAATCTTTCCTATTTTGCTGCTCCTTGATTGATTCCGTGTAGAACTTGAATAGAAAGTCTCCAATACCTTTGGAAAGTTCATGTACAGTTGCATATGACCTTTAGACACCTTGTGATAACCTTTTTTGTCCCACGCATCCCTCAGCTCTTCTTTGTCTATGTGCCAACAAACAATGGAGCTCTTCTTCCTCTTGTGCATCGTATTGATCCAAATACCTAAGGACAAGTAAATTACAAGATTGGGGTAGTATAAAATTCTCCTTAATTAATGATATACTCAATAAGAAACAAGTTGACCTGATTTTGTATTTTCTTGGCACGTGCTCTTGTAATTGGTCCAGTTAGCAACTTGATGCGTATATCTTGACCATTAGGTGGTGATGAAGAATATGTCGTAAGATTGTCCTCATCATCTCTCACCTCTTGAAAAGGTGTCGCCCTCGATGCTAGATCGTTACCACCGAAAAATGGTGATAAATCAGCAACATTGAATGTAGAGCTCACACCGTACTCATCTCCCAGAAGCTTGATCTTGTATGCATTGTCATTGATTCGCTGTAATACTTTAAACATTCCATCACCTCTTGGCAGTAGCTTTGACTTGCACCATTCTGGAAAATGATTTTTGCGATATTGTAACCACACTAAATCACCCGGTTCAAACAGTACCTTCTTCCTTTTCTTGTTTGCTTTCTCAGCATTGCACTTCGACTTCTTCTCAATTTCTTCTTTTGTTTTCAAATGTAATTTCTTGACATAGTCAGCTCGCTTTGACGCTTCCATATTTACTTGGTGTTTACTTGGAAGTGGCAGCAAATCAAGGTGGATTCACTCTAAGTTTCTCTCGCTCTTTCTCACTCTCGACGTGCACCTCAATTTTCTGCATTGAAGAATTCACAATCCGTTGCGGTGTAAGCGGCTTCAAGATGATCTCCTTATTATTCCATCGGAATGTATAGCATTTGGTATGCCCATCGTGAATAGCAGATCGGTCATATTGCCATGGCCGTCCCAACAGCAAGTGACAGACCGTCATAGGCACAACATCACAATCCACAGTGTTGGTGTACTTCCCAATAGTAAATGTCACACGTACCATATAGGTCACCTTCACTTCCTCTTTATCACTCAACCATTGCACATGATACGGCCGTGGATGTGGCAAAACTTCAAACCCAACTTATTGCACATGTCTTTGCTAGCCAAATTGTGACAACTACCTCAATCAATAATAACTTTGCACACAATGCCGTTATCAAGCTTTGCCCAAGTCTGAAACAAATTGCATCGTTGTTCGAGTGACGGTGATGGCATCACACTAAGTACTTTGGGTGTGCAAACAATGGAATACTACTCAGGGTTAGGAAACTCTGGATCACACTCACATTGCTCTATCTCATCAGTGTGCAAAAGTGGTGTTGCATCAAATAACTCGTCATCACTAGCAGAAACATACCCATCATCTGTAATAAGCATAACCTTTGTATTTGGGCAATCTTTCTGAAAATGGCCAATTCCTTTGCACTTGCAGCAAACCAAGTCATGTGAACGCCCTGTTGACCCCATAGTAGAGGCTGCGCTACTAGCAGGCATCGCTGGGTGACGTGTCGGTGGTGGAGTACTCTCAGGTTTCTTACTTGCTGAACTGCGCATTGCTAAATTGCTTCCAGTCTGAGGGCCTGTTTGTTTGAGCTTCTGCTTTTGAGCTTTTCTGAAAAGCTGTGCTTTTGGCTTGTCTGAAAAGCTGCTTTTGGAAATAGGCTGTTGGCTTCTACAATAAATTTTTGGCTTCTCAGCACATAGCTTCTCAGAAAAGCATATCTCAGCGAGCTTCTCAGCTTTAGTTCATTTTCCTCAGAAGCAGGCTTCTAGCTTCTCCAGAAGCCACTTCTCCAGAACCCTGTTTGTTCTTGCTTCTGGCTTCTGGCTTCTGCCAGTAGCAGAAGTAGAACCAGAAGCAGGAAACAAACAGGGCCTGAGTACTCTTGTTTGGCTGACTTATTTTGTATGGCTGCCCCACACTTGCTGAAAAACGTGAATGGGCAGCAAACTTTGCATCTTCACTAACTTGGCACTCAGCTTCACGCACTTGGTGTAGCAACTCAATCACATCATTGTAAGGATGGTGATTGACAATGCACTTGATGGCATAATTCACACCAGCTAGGAATCTTGCCATTGTTTGCTCTTCATTCTTGCGCACATCAGCATGTATCATGATGGTCTCCATCTCCTTGTGATACTCATCAATTGATTTGAGACCCTGTCATAGTCCTGTTAAATTCTCAAACAGTGAGCATTTGTAGTGACGAGGAACAAAACATGTACGCAAGTGTTGCTTCATTTGCTCCCATGTGATAATAGGCAACTCATGGCACTCCATCCACTTGTGAACAAAGTTCTCCCACCAATATGTAGCATAATCATCCAATCCATTGGACACAAGCAATAGCATCTTCTCATTGGAATAGTTGTTCATCCGGAATAGCTTATCAATTATCAGTTCCCATGTAAGGTAATCTTCCACATCCGTACCACCTAAAAAGATAGGAATAGCAAATTTGGGCTTATCAATAAAATCCTCGTCGATGTCCTATCTATGGTGATGCATGTTGTTGTTGTGGTGTTGCGGTTGCGGGGTTGTCGCTCATCGTAAGCGTCAGCGGGGAAATCACCATCGATGTAGAGCTCAGTGTCGTCAACCCAGCTACGTGCACCATGCATACGTGCAACAGCATTATGAATGCCTATGTTGACACCTCCTCCTTGGGCGCCGTTAAAAACATCGTTGCCCCGACCACACCGGGAAACAACAAGACACGCCGTTGCATCTTGCTGTGCCGCCAAACGATGAGCTTGTCACTGTTGTCGTTCCTCATCCATGCGAATAGCGCGCTCCTCCTTGGTCTCGGTGTGCTGAATAACTTGAGGCCTTGAACACTTGTGTCGTCGGCTCGTAGACCCCCACGCACATGGAGATTTGCAAACATAGCGCGCAACTCTTCAAAGTTGTTGATTTCTATACGCAGCTGTGTGACCTCCTCCCCAAGTGTGTTCAATCTACTCTGAACCTCCCTGAGTTCATCACGCACACCATTGTCACCATCTTGGAGTTGCTTTTGCAGCATCTCATGCAACCTAGTGTACTTAAACCATGTAACCGGTACATCCGGATTACGCGGATTCTCCTCTTGTCCTGACATGGCAAAAGCTCACAAATACCAAGTGAAAAATATATGTTGATATAAGTGAAACACTCAACGCTCACAGCTCACTATTATGAAACAAGACAAGCTTATTGTTCCAAAGTAAATTAAAGATAGCAGAAGTACACTCGTGACAGCAAACAATCAAGGACAACAACACACTCATAATGATAATAGGACTATTGCAACCAAGGAATGAGCTAAGAAGATGGCCAAACCAAGCTCATAATGCAATAGTTCAAGGAGAGACACTAGCAATTGCTCGAAATAACTGAGGGCACAAGATTGCTCAAAATAACCGTAGATTAGTTTCGTTTTTCTGTCCTCTACAACAAACAATAGTATCACAAAATTTTGATATCTTCCTAGCTGCTATTTCTTCAAGAACCAATATATCCTTTGTGTACAGTTGAACCTTTTGAGACTAGCAAATTGATTTGCTCAAGGGAATGCTCTTGTTTCCAGTTGTGCAGATTAGTTCTATCAATACAACACTCATATTTTGGATTTTATCTTGTATTTAGCCGAGAACAACAAAAAAGAAGTAAAACCAGTACAAAAGAGAAAAAATAGAAGAAAAAAGAGGCAAAGAAAGACATGCTCAATTGAATAATCCTCTTGTTGTTTTGTACAATCTTGTGCCCTCAGTTTTTTCGAGCAATTGCTAGTGTCTTTTCTTGAACTATTGCAATACGAGCTTGGTTTGGCCATCTTCTTAGCTCATCCCTTGGATGCAATAGACCCATTATCATTGTGAGTATGTTGCTGTCCTTGATCGTTCGCTGTCACGAGTGTACTTTTGTTATCTTTAATTTACTTCGGAACGGTAAGCTTGTCTTGTTCCAGAATAGTGAGTTGTGAGCGTTGAGTGTTCCACTTATATCCACATATATTTTTCACTTGGTATTTGTGAGCTTTTGCCATGTCAGGACAAGAGGAGGATCCACGTAATCCGGATGTACAGGTTTCATGGTCTGAGTACACTAGGCTATGTGAGATGCTGCAAAAGCAACTCCAAGATGGTGACAAAGGTGTGCGTGATGAGCTCGGGGAAGTTCAGACTGGATTGAACACACTCAGGGAGGAGGTCACACAGCTGCGTGCAGAAATCAACAACAACTTTGAAGAGTTGTGCTCTATGTTTGCAAATCTCCATGTGCGTGGGGGTGTACGGGCTGACGACACAAGTGTACACGCGCCTCAAGCTGTTCAGCACACTGAGACCGAGGAGGAGCACGCTTTTCGCATGGATGATGAACAACGACAGCGACAAGCTCGTTGTTTAGTGGCAAAGCAAGATGCAACGGCGCGTCTTGTTGCTTCCGGGCGTGGTCGAGGCAATGGTGTTTTTAACGGCACCCAAGGAGGAGGTGTCAACATAGGCGTTCATAATGCTGCTGCACATATGCATGGTGCACGTAGCAGGGCTGATGATGCTAAGCTCTCCACCGACGATCCCTGCTGATGCTTATGACGAGCGACAACCCCGCAACCGCAACAACAACGTGCATCACCATAGGCAGGACATCGACGAGGATTTTATTGCTAAGCCTAAATTTTCTATTCCTCTCTTTTCAGGTGGTATAGATGTGGAAGATTACCATACATGGGAACTGAAAATTGATATGCTATTCCGGATGAACAACTATTCCAACGAGAAGAAGCTATTACTTGCGTCCAATGGATTGGATGATTATGCCACACATTGGTGGGAGCAGTTTGTTCACAAGCGGATGGAGCACCATGAGTTTCCTATTATCACATGGGAGCAAATGAAGCAACACTTGCGTACATGTTTTGTTCCTCGTCACTACAAACACTCACTGTTTGAGAAGTTGACAGGGCTACGATAGGATCTCAAATCAATTTATGAGTATCATAAGGGGATGGAGACCATCATGATACATGCATGTGTGTGAGAATGAAGAACAAACAATGGCAAGATTCATAGCTGGTATGAATTATGCCATCAAGCGCATTGTCAGTCACCATCCTTACAATGATATTATTGAGTTGCTGCACCAAGCGCATGAAGCTGAGGGCCAAGTTAGTGAAGATGCAAAGTTTGCTGCCCATTCACGTTTTTCAGCAAGCATGGGGCAGCCATACAACATAAGTCAGCCAAACAAGAGTACTCAGTTTGAAAGCAATTTAGCAATGCGTAGTTTAGCAAGTAAGAAGCCTGAGAGTACACCACCACCGACACGTCGCCTAGCGATGCCTGCTGGTAGCGCAACCTTTTCTATGAGGTCAACAGGGCGTTTATGTGACTTGGTTTGCCATAAGTGCAAAGGAGTTGGCCATTTTCAGAAAGATTGCCCAAATACAAAGGTTATGCTTATTACAGATGATGGGTATGTTTCTGCTAGTGATGACGAGTTATTTGATGCAACACCAGTTTTGCACACTGATAGATGGAGCAATGTGAGTGTGATCCAGAGTTTCCTAATCCAGAGCAGTATTCCATTGTTTGCACACCCAAAGTGCTTAGTGTGATGCCATCACCATCACTCGAACATTGGTGCAGTTTGTTTTAGACTTGGACAAAGCTTGATAATGACAAGGTGTGCAAAGTTATAATTGATGGAGGTAGTTGTCACAATTTAGCCAGCAAAGACATGTCCAATAAGTTGGGTTTGAAGTATTTGCCACATCCACGGCCGTGTCTTGTGCAATGGTTGAGCGATAAAGAGGAAGTGAAGGTGACCTATATGGTGTGTGTGACATTTACTATTGGGTAGTACACCGACACTATGGAATGCGATGTTGTGCCTATGATAGTCTGTCACTTGTTGTTGGGACGGCCGTGACAATATGACCATTCTGCTATTCACGATGGGTGTACCAATCACTATACATTCTGATGGAACAATAAGGAGATCATCTTGAAGCCACCACAACAGATTGTGAATTCTTCAATGCAGAAAATTGAGGTGCACGTCGAGAGCGAGAAAGAGCGAGAGAGAAACATAGAGTGACTCCACCTTTGGTGAGTGAGCGCCACAAGCCAAATCTAAGTGGTACAAAGAAAAGTGAGGGAGAGAAGAATTTAGTAATGCTAGCCACCAAATCATAGATGAGAGAATTCAGTAAGGATTCTAATTTGGTGCACTTTGTACTGCTGTAAAAAGATGCATTACTTTTGACTAACAACGTGACTTTTCTTCCTAGTGTTGTTTCTTGTGTTTTGCAGGAATACAACGATGTGTTTCCGATGGAGGTGCCCACTGGTTTACCACCGATCAGAGGGATAGAGCATCAAATTGATTTGATTCTAGGCGCGACGCTACCTAATCGATCACCATACTGTACCAACCCCGAGGTAACGAAAGAAATTCAGAAACAAGTGCAAGAGCTTCTCTCGAAAGGGTATGTTCGCGAAATCTTAAGCCCTTGTGATGTTCCTGTTATTTTGGTTTCTAAGAAAGATGGTACATGGCACATGTGCATAGATTTTAGAGCGATTAGTAATATCACTATTCAATATCGTCACCCTATTCCTCGCTTAGATGACATGTTAGACGAATTGAGTGGTGCTGTTATTTTCTCTAAAATTGATTTCCGTAGTAGTTACCATCATATTAGGATAAAAGAAGGGGATGAGTGGAAAACAACCTTTAAAACAAAATTTGGTTTATATGAGTGGTTTGTCGTGCCGTTTGGTTTAACCAATGCGCCTAGTACTTTCATGCGACTAATGAATCATGTTTTAAGACATTTCATTGGTAAATTCGTAGGCGTGTACTTTGATGATATTTTGATTTATAGCTGTACTGAACCTGAATATATTGATCATATTCACCAAGTGCTAGAAGTCTTACATGATGCAAAGCTGTTTGGTAACTTAGAAAAATGCACTTTTTGCAGACATCGTGTGATATTTGTAGGATATGTGGTTTCAAAACAGAGAGTAGAAGTAGATGAATCTAAAATTGAAGCTATTAAAAAATTGACCTACACCTGTGAATGTTAATCAAATTCAGAGCTTTCATGGTCTCGCTGGTTTTTATCGGCGCTTTGTTAAAGATTTTAGCACCATCGCTGCCCCTTTGAATGAATTGACTAAAAAGAATGTTGAATTTCGTTGGGGGGAAGCACAACAAGCTGCTTTTGATGAGCTTAAGAAACGATTAACTGAGGCACTGTTACTTGTTTTACCTGATTGCACTAAGATTTTTGAAATTGAATGTGATGCTAGGGGAATTGGTATTGGTGGTGTTTCACTGTAGGAGGGTAGACCGGTAGCGTACTTCAGCAAGAAACTGAATGGTTCCCAATTGAATTATCCGGTCTATGATAAGGAGCTTTATGCGTTAGTGCGAGTGTTACAAGTCTGGCAACATTATTTATGGCCTAAGGAGTTTATTATGCATTCTGACCATGAATCCTTAAAATATTTGAAGGGTCAATCTAAACTGAACCATCGTCATGCTAAGTGGGTTGAATTCATTAAGTCGTTTCCTTACATTGTAAAATATAAGAAGGGAAAAGAAAATGTGGTTGCTAATACTATTTCTAGGAAAAATGTGCTTTTAAATCGTTTAGATGTGCAAGATCCTGGTTTAGAGAGTTTGCGTCATTTATATGCTAATGACCATGATTTCGCTATTCCCTATGCACACTGCAAGGAGGGGAAGGGTGGGAAAAATATTATTTACATGATGGATTTTTGTTTCGTGCTTACAAATTATGCGTTCCACAATCGTTCGTATGTTTGCTCTTGCTGTAGGAATCTCATGCAGGTGGATTGACGGGGCATTTTGGACATGACAAGATATTGTCTATGCTGAGTGATCATTTTTTTGGCCTAAAATGAGGCGTGATGTGGAAAGGCATGTGCAACGATGTATTACTTGCCACAAGGACAAATCGAAGTAAAATCTACACGGGTTATATACTCCTCTACCTGTTCCTAATGCAGCATGGGAGGATATTAGTATGGATTTTATTTTAGAATTGCCTAGAACAGGGGGGGGGGGGAGATTCTTTTTTTGCTGTTGTGGATCGATTTTTGAAGTTGGCATAGTTCATTCCGTGCCACAAGAGCAACGATGTGTCGCATGTTGCTAACTTATTTTTCAAGGAGATCGTGAGGTTGCATGGTGTGCCACGTACCATTGTGTAGGAACTCTGTTCATGAGCTACTTCTGGAAGACACTTTGGAGTAAATTAGGGACGAAGTTGTTATTCAGCACAACTTGTCATCTCCAAACTAATGGTCAAACGAAAGTGGTGAACCGCACACTTTCATCACTGCTAAGGACCATAATCAAGAAGAATCTAAGAGAGTGGGAGGACTGTTTGCCACACGTGTAATTCGCTTATAACCGGGATATGCACTCCACTACCAGTTGTGTCCTTTTTAGGTGGTGTATGGTTTTAAACCGATTATGCCGCTTGATTTGCTGCCAGTTCCAAGTCAACACCAAGTAAATATGGAAGCGTCAAAGCGAGCTGACTATGTCAAGAAATTACATTTGAAACAAAAGAAGAAATCAAGAAGAAGGTGAAGTACAATTCTGAGAAAGCAAACAAGAAAAGGAAGAAGGTACTATTTGAACTGGGCAATTTAGTGTGGTTACATTACGCAAAGATCATTTTCCAGAACAACGCAAGTCAAAGCTGCTGCCAAAAGCTGATGAACCGTTTAACGTATTACAGCGAATCAATGACAATGCATACAAGATTGAGCTTCCAGGAGATGAGTACGGTGTCAGCTCTACATTCAATGTTGTTGATTTATCACCGTTTTTTGGTGGTAACAATCTAGCGTCGAGGGCAACGCCTTTTCAAGCGGGGGGAGATGATGAGGACAACCTTATGACACATTCTTCACCGCCACCTAATGATCAAGATATACACATCGAGTTGCCAACTGGACCAATTACAAGAGCACGTGCCAAGAAAATACAAGATCAAGTGAACTTGTTTCTTAATGACCATATCATTAATATTAAGGAGAATTTTATACTACCCCAATCTTTTAATTTACTTGTGCTTAAGTATTTAGATCAATACGATGCACAAGAGGAAGAAGAGCTACATTGTTTGTTGGCACATGGACAAAGAAGAGCTGAGGGATGCGTGGGAGAAAAAGGTTATCACAAGGTGTCTAAAAGTCATATGCAGTGTACATGCACTTTCCAAAGGAATTGGAGAGTTTCCTTTCAAGTTCTATACGGTATCAATCAAGGCATAGCGAAATAGGAAAGATTGAAGCCGACTCGAACTCGGTTTATTGCGACCAAACAGATGTCGATTAGAAGTACCATAAGGCTCTCATACAAAATTGGATTGGCTATGTAAATACCCTCTGGAAAGCTTATTTGATAACCTTTCCAACGGATCCAGCCCCATTGCCAAGTTCGTATCGAGTCGGCCTTAGTCATCGAAATAATACGTCGGTCTTAGCTTAGGTTTCATTTTTTATGATGTAACGAGTTCAATTCGGTTTCCATAGTCCTAGATAGTATATATAGTGGAGTCCACGACCCATAGAGGGCGGACCACTTTATGCATAAGATTGAGGCATAGCTATTGCTTGTTCTTTCATACCAGCGTTCATGGGAGGATAGCTGAGAGAGAATTAGGTGATCATTGTTTATTGTTCTACAATCCAAGGTCACGTTGTCGTTCCGCTGGGAATTGGGGACTTGGTGATCGTCACTCGTGGCCTCGCGATGATCATCTACAGGTGTGTGTTAGGCGTATTTCGAAGAGTTGAGGGTTCGCACATTGGTGCGAGTGTTCAACTAGCGACATCGTCTACTTTGCATCTTTTATCGTTGGCTCTTCCTGAGAAGATCGGGCCACCCCCGTATCAAGAATGAATCTGAAAATCAGCAAGTAGCGAAACAAAATTTTCCACCCTGAAAGGAGGTGACAACTTCTAAGTCCAATGGAATTGTTATGCTTGCTACAAAATCTGGCCTTACTGAAATTTATGACAATGAGCTGCCATGCTATGCTTTGATATGCAAAGATGCTTTAGTTTCACTAGATGATATATCTTGCCTCCTACTATTGCTAACCTTATGCAGTAGTTTGTGAGGTTTTTCCAGCTGAAGTACCCCTATGATTACCACCAATTCGAGGAATAGAAAATCAAATTGATTAGATTCTGAGAGCAACTTTGACAAACCGTGCTACATATAGGACTAACCCAGAAGAGACTAAGGAAATTCAACGACAAGTCCAAGACCTTTTGGGTCGTGGATTTGTACAAGAAAGCCTTAGTCCTTATGTTGTTCATGTTTTTACTAGGCTAGATGACATGCTTGATAAGTTGAGTGGTTCTATAATTTTCACTAAAATTGACTTGCGAAGTGGTTACCACCAGATTAGAATGAAACTTGGAGATGAATGGAAAACTGCATTTTAAACTAAGTTTCGCTTGTATGAGTATGTGCTTTCATTGGAAGATTTGTGGTGGTATATTTTGACGATATCTTGATTTATAGTAAGTCACATGAGTCACACTTTAATCATCTACGTGTTGTTTTTAATGCTTTTAGAGATGCATGTTTGTTCGGTAATCTAGAAAAGTGCATCTTTTGCAAGAATTGAGTCTCTTTTCTTGGCAATGTTGTTACTCTATAGGGAATAGAAGTGGATGAAGAAAAAATTGAAGCCATAAAGAGCTGATCAATCCCTGAGACTGTTACTTAAGTGAGAAGTTTTCATGGTCTTCTGGGTTTCTATCAGTGCTTTGTGCGGGATTTCAGCATCATTGCTGCCCTATTGAATGAATTGACGAAGAAAGGAGTGGTTTTCAAGTGAGGACCTACACAAGAAAAAGCATTCAAGTTGTTGAAAGAGAAACTTACTCATGCTCCTTTATTCCAACTCCCTGATTTTGGTAAGACCTTTAAGCTAGAGTGTGATGCTAGCGGGATTAAAATTGGAGGTGTGCTAATTCAAGAAGGTAAACCTATTGCTTATTTCATAGATAAATTAAGTGGGATAAGTCTGAATTATTCTACATATGATAAAGAATTGTATGCTTTAGTTCATGTGCTTGAAACTTGTCAACATTACCTATGACCCAAAGAATTTGTTATACATTCTGATCATGAGTCACTGAAACATATTAGGAGTCAAGCTAAATTGAATAAACGACATGCTAAATAGGTTGAATTTATTGAGTCTTTTCCCTATGTCATAAAGCATAAGAAAGAAAAGGATAATATGATTGCTGATGCGCTTTCTAAGCGTTATACCATGTTATCTCAACTTAATCATAAGATTTTTGGGTTAGAGACTATTAAGGACTTATATGCTACTGATTTAGACTTTAAAGAAGTGCTTGAATATTGTAAAGAAAGAAAAATATGGAATAAATATTTGCTGAATGAAGGATTGTTCTATCGTGCTAACAAGCTATGCATTCTAGCTAGCACTGTTCGTCTTTTGTTGTTACAAGAGACGCATGGAGGAGTATTGATGGCACAGAGAAAAGGAGACTGAGGATGTGGTGGCCACCCACTTCTTTTGGCGAAAGATGAGGCGTGATGTCGAGCGCTACATTTTACGTGGTACCACATGCAACAAAGCTAAGTCTCGCTTAAATCCACATGATCTTTACCTCTTCCTGTTCCTAGTGCACCATGGGAGGATATATTTGTGGATTTTGTTTTAGAATTGCCTAGGACAATGAGGGGGAGGGATAGCATATTTTTAGTTGTGGATAGTTTTTCTAAAATCGCACATTTTATACCTTGTCATAAGAGCGATGATACTATAAACATAGCTGATTTGTTTTATAGGAAAATTATTCGATTATATGGAGTGCTAAATACTATTATCTCAGATTATCACGCAAAGTTTTTGAGTCACTTTTGGAGATCACTTCAGAATAAATTGGGGACAAAGGTACTGTTTTCTACTACGTGTCATCCCCAGAACGACGGTCAAATAAAGGTTGTCAATTGTACATTATCGACCATGTTATGGGCTGTTCTAAAGAAAAATTTGAGGATATGGGAAGAGTGTTTATCGTATATTGAATTTGCTTATAATAGGTCGGTACACTCCACCACCAAGGTAAGTCTGTTTCAGGTAGTGTATGGATTTAATCCCCGATCTCCTATTGATTACTATCTTTGCCTACTTTTGAAAGACTTAATTTAGATGTAAGAAACATACTGAATTTATTCTTAAGTTGCATGAAATAAAAAAAAAGAATATAGAGAGTATGACTGAAAAGTATAGGATTACTGGAAATAAAGGTAGGAAGGAAATAAAATTTGAACCGGGTAATTTACTTTGGTTGCATTTGAGGAAGGATAGGTTTCCAGAACTAAGAAAATCAAAGTTTATGTCTAGAGCTGATTGACCATTTAAGATAATTGAGAAAATCAATGACAATGCATACAAATTAGACTTACCTGTAGAATTTAGGGTTAGTCCCACATTTAACATTTCAGATTTGAAGCACTACTTAGGAGAAGAAGAAGAGCTTAAGTCGAGGATGACTCCAATTAAAGAGGGGAGGATGATGAGCCCATGGACAATTATAAGAGCACGTACACGATAATTAGACCACCAGGTGAACTCGTTTTTCACTGTTCATGCTTCCTAGGATGGATTACTATTGAATTCTTGTGATGTTTTACTGCTTAGGAACATGGGAGAAGCACCACAACCTTAATCGTACATCACCCCTTGAAGACCACATCTACTCGAACTTGAGGCTGAGCTCTAGTCGTGGTCGTGATCGAAGTCGTGGTCGAGTCTCAAGACAATACGTTAGTAAAACAGGCATAACTCTCTCATATGAAGTCTATTTTAGACGATCTTAGACATTCTGGAAAGCTTATGATGAGCCATTTCCAATGGATATGAGCTCGACCAAATACTCCTTATAGTTTAGTCGGAGTCAAATAAATAAGGTGCTACACCACTATTTTGAACCTAGTTGGGTTTTGTAATCGTGTCGAGGTTGGAGTCCCGGTTGTGTACACCTCTTTTCACAGCAACACAACCCTAGGTCGACCTCCTCATATCCCCTTATAAATTTACAGTAGTCATCATAGTTTAGGTTCGGGTTTAGCTTAGATTATTCTGTTTTAGACAGTTTCACCGTTTATCAGTTTGTTGAACCCCAACTCGAGTCTTCGTTGGTAATCAGCAATATTCAGATTGCATCTACTGTTCTTGCTTGTGTTCTCGATTTGCTAGCAAGAAAAACCCTCTTGGCGAGGTCAACTACGTTTTGGCATGGTTGATAACTATGAAGTAGTGGTGTAGTGGTTGCAATGGTTCTTAATCTGTTCTGATTGGAGTCTTTGGATCATTAACGTCGAAGCTCCACCAAATCGACTTATCGTACCAAATCGACTGCGTTTTGGCATAGTTGATAACTACGGAATTTAGTAGCATTAAAATATCATAACAATTTAGTAGTAACCCATCTAAGGAAACATGAACAATGAGAAACGAGTTCACTTGGTGGTCTAATTGTCGTGCACGTGCTCTTGTAATTAGACCTTGTATGATTTGAGGATTATTGACAGTATTGATCGTATCCGAAGGAGCCATTGGCTCATTATTCTTGGTCTCCTCCAAGGCCTAACGGAGCTCTGCTACCTCATCTCGAGCCTCGTCATGGTCGCGACAAGGGCCTGGCACCGCGCACACCCCAACGCCCTCGCCAAAATCAGTTGCTGCAGAACATAGCATAGGGAACGATAAGATGAGATACCAAAATCCACGAAACTCCGGTTAACTGCCTACCTCCAGACGTGCCTCCACTTTCTCTAGAAGACCCCGGGCCAGCAATTGCTCAATCTCTCCACTCCTGAGGAGAGATGAGGCCGAGGCAAAAGCCTTCAATTCCTCCAAGCATAGCACAAAGTCATCTGGGATCAGGACCTCAAGGTTGGGACCCCCCCCCCTCAACTGTTACAGAGGCAGCTCTTGCAGAGGGTTCAGTGCCATAAACACCAGTCACAAGACCAAGAGGTCATAAACTGGCTCGAAATCTCGTGGTGGTGAAATCACGCCCTTCATGGTGACTATAGGGGACACCTCTGGATGGGTTGTTGATTCCTGCTGAGGCCCCGTAACCTCGGGAATGGGAGTTGAGGACCCGTCTATCCCCATGCCTCCTAGAAACACCAAAAAATTACAGAAGTCAAGACTCCTTGTGCATCACCATGACAGAACAGAAGCCTACAAGGCGGGAGCTACCTTACCAATGCCTCGGGTTTCTCTGACCAAGGGACCCGTGACCTCCTCATCATCAGAGGGCATCAGCCCCCACCTTGTGCAGAAATCTAGGGAGGCTTCACCGCCTCCCCCTCTAGTCTGGCAGTGGCCAACAAGGTCTGGAAGGGCAAGGCCCTTCCCATGATCACCTCCTTTGGGCTAGGCCCCATCTTCGGCTAGGCCGCCTATGCTTTCGGTGCTCCCGACCTCTAACATTTTGTTCCGCCTAATGACGCCTCAGATGGCTCGGCCTCCGAGCCAGCCCGTGAGCCTTCAGAGGTCAGTGGGGGCTGAGCTCAAGGTGGGCTGGCAGGGGTTACAGAGGCTGTGGTGCCAAAAACCCTGCGCCCCTGCTTCCTAGCAACCTTGGGCTCCGGTGGTTTTGACCGCGCTAGGGCATCCATCCCGAGACGAAGGCATACGTGGTTGTGCTGCTCCCCGCTTCTAACCATGCTTATGCGTTGGTTCCACATTGTGGTGGTTGCTAGCCCAAGAACTCCTCCATGATTTCCAGCGAAAGGTAGTTCTCTGAAAGAAAAAGGTGTTTCGCATCTATGAATTTAAATCTAGACAACGAAGAGGACTCACCAGAACTGTTGGTGGGCCCAGAGTATATGCTCGGCTCTTCTTCCCCACCTTGCTCAAAGACATGATTCCAATCCGCCCGAAGGGGTCGGACATGCAGCATAGTGAACTCCTTCGTGAGATCACTCATACTCATCCTTTTGGCCACCCTTTGGAGGAGCATCAGCCGCGAAGCAAGCTGGACATCTAAGATATCCAGCACCGAGGCCTGGACGTACAAGATGTCACGGTTTGTAGAGGGAAGGGGGGATCCAAAGCCAACATCATAGTAAAACCATCGCTCTGACCACCCAGTTTACCACTGGCTATTGTTGGCCTTCGCCAGAAACACATCCACTCTGGCCAGAGCTAGAAGTTCACGCTCCCAAAGCTGAGGACCTTCATCACTCCATCCTACATCCAAGTCTTTGGTTGGCAACTCATGTAATGAAGGGCGGCAAAAAGGTCCGCCCTCCTTTCACACCCATCCGCTCACATAGCCCACTCGAAGATGGCTAGGCAGATGATGGCGTTGACGTGGAGCTATGGGAGCTCCACGTAGAAGTAGCGGAGCACCCCATCGACCAGCGACACGGCTGGGAAGCCCAAAGCCAGGTCTAAAAAGGCTTCGAACACTACGGTCTCATGGCCCAGAGGCTCTAGAACCTCCTCTCCCTGCGGAGCTCGAGCGACGGATCTGGAGGGGATTTACTCCTCATCAACCATCTGGTCGAGCTCGGTGTCGTCGATGGCGGATCCTCCTAGTACAGCGGCCTGTTAGGGATATTTCCTGCTAGCGCAGTAGAGCTCCATGCCCACCGATGGCCTAGGTAGTGACAAAAGAATCGGCGCCCCCTGGGTGTCCGCCACCCCATGCGCATCAATGGTCCTGCTTGTCGCCAACATATCGGTTCCGCCCTAGGCACTAGAACTAGCCATACGAATCTCTGCGAGGTGCCAAAAGACACGAGGCGGTCAAGAAGATGGGAGAATAGTGACCGGTGGATGCGTGCATGTGCTAGTGCAGGAGCTGCCGGATGCAGATGCAGATGAGAATAAGGCGCAGAGCAAGGTTGTCGTTTGGCCTAGACCCTCTCCTTATAAAGATAAGGGAGGAGTTATCCCAGCTAGAGAAATGCACTCACGCCCCGTCCCTTCACCCACAAGCCCACAGTCATGGAGGAGCGGAACAGCTCCCCACGACCCTTTAATGACAAAGCACCACATACCCCACTATCGCTCCACACGGAGTAATAACACCATCAACCGCGGGTCGCATTTAATGTCCCCCCTCATGTCGAATGATCAGTTCTGTTTGATTGTCCTAGACCTTTCAAAGCAATTCAAGCGATACGAAGGACCATAGGCCATCAGTTGCAGTGTCAGGAACAGCCAGAGGCCTGCTCCAAGAAAAACTGCGAGGCCAACCTGCATGAGGGTCTACTATTGGCGGTCGTCCTTAAGGACCCCCGATGCCCCTTGGCCCAGCCAGCTAGTGCCTATGGACCTTAGGTCCCAGAATGCCTTTCGGATGGTGAGGCTTCGAAGGCGCCCGGGCCTGCGTAGGCTCTGCGAGACTTGAGGAGTGAGTCATCACGATTGGAGAGAAGTCAACCATAGGGGGCCTGCCAACCATCCTCCGCCTACAAGGAAGTGATCGTCATTTAATGCTGATGTACGTAGGAGCCATCCTAACATCCTAGGGCAAGTAGGAGCTAGCCTGACACCTTGGCGACCGGCCGAGCACCATGCCCTTCGGGCCACTTGTGCCTCTGTATTTTCCATAGCAGATAGTATCTTCTGATTAAGGGTAAATGCATCCTACCTAGACCCATGCCATGTGATTCGACCGACCCTGGGTCCATGTGGGATAGCGATGGTTTGTATATCTATCTGTGTAAGCGTATACTTGTATATTTACACCCTAGATAGCTATAAATACCGATCCGTGGCCATCAAACCTCGGGATGAATCCTTGAATGATCAATACATATGGTTTTCCCCCTATCCACTTCTTCTCCATGCTTGAGCCATTCGTGTGAGTCTGCTCTCACCGTACTTCTTCGTGGAATACATTTTCTTTCATCAGCAATCATCGTTAGGGATCTCTTGACCTTCGAGATAGGCTCGGAATGGCATCCTCCAAGTCGGTTCGCGTTCGAGTAGAGCAGTTTCTGTGTCTACGGACCTGCCTCGCTAACATGACTAGACTATTGGTTGAGTTAGGCAGCATCTATACTCAAGGCAATTGAGACAGATGATATGAGGATTTTCTCGGCAAAGACTCCCACATATGTTGGTGAACGAAACGAAGCGAACCTGGCGAGTTCGTCGGCAGTGGAGTTGTCACCTCATTTAGATAAGCCGCCATGTTATCGTCTATGCACTGGTACTCCTTTTGCACTTTCTTTATGACTACCTATGAGTCCCCTTTCACGAGTAATTTCCTGATTCCATGTGAAGTAGCTATGCGGAGCTCGTTTAACAGTCCCTCGTATTCTGCAACATTATTGAAAGCTTTAAAATTTAATTGCATAATGTACCTAAGTTTGTCCCCTGTTGGAGAGTTGAGTACGATGCTAGCCCCTAAGCCTTGAAGTGTAAGTGATCCATCAAAGAAAATCATCCAATGGTCCTCTACCACATTTGGTTTTGTTTCTATAACGTTTGTGCACGGTGCATAATCAACGTTGAACTCGTTGAGCTCAACCTTGCGCGATTTGTCCCATAGCCTCCGTATTGCGTATAACATCCTTTAGTGGATACGTCGTCACGACAGTGACCTTGTGCACTTGGAAATAATGTCGTAGCTTCCGAGAAGTACAACAACTTTTTCCTTGTGGGTATCGTAGTTTTGCATCGCGTAGGACTTCACTCACATAGTAAACCAGCCTCTGGACCTTGGCCTTCTTCTCAAGACATTTCCATTTTACCAATAGGACCGTAGTTACAACTTGTGGGGTAGCTGCAATGTACAAAAAGAGCTCATCTTTGTCGTTAGGCGGGGTTGGAATTAAAGAGACGATAAATACCTTTTCAAGTCTTGAAAAACCTTCTCCACATCTTCTATCCACTCGAACCGGTCATGTTTCTTCAGCAGATTGAAGAAAGGCATCCCTTACTTGCCCATCCTGCTGTAACACCCTAGGGGCTACAAGACCTAGAATGCCACTAACTATACGACCTATAGCTGAACTTATAGAAAAATCAATAGCATCTCCTCTTAATTTTAAGTAATGCAGGAGCAACTACATAGATAAACAATATGTGAGGCATAGCACACTAGCATTTAAAATTACCCTAACAAGGATCAAGAGTAAACTATTAATTTCAATATCACAACAACACTATAATCTTCGAGCACACGACTCTAACAACTAAAGATAATTTATTATTACAACTCATTGATATTAAGTGCAGACATGAAGTGCAAGACGTGCTTCTAATCCCTTCCCTCCATGCTAGCATCAAGAACAACCTGGGGGAAAAATTGCAAGAGTGAGATTGGAATATCTCAGCAAGTGAACCACTTTAACAAGATATTTAAATCACAATAAATAACAATTTAATATTGTAACAAGTATTCAGAAGAGCATCATGATAACAACATTCATAGCATCTTGATTCTACAACAGTTTTAAAGCTCCACTTCTTCATGTTAAGCAATATGTGATCATAACAAAACTATGACATCATAAGTTTGTAAAAGAACTACTCCTCAACTCAAATAACCTATGATTCATAAGGAACAATAGATAACAACCCACCAAACCACCGACATATATAACCCTAGAAAAACTGTAAGTGTAGGTGTTGCACATGATTCAACATAAGCACAAAAAAATGAAATAACTTCTATAGTGCATATGAATGCCATGCAAAACCACATATAAAATCTTCATAATTCTAAAAGCCATACCGCAATGTATATCACCACTGAGAAGCGTCACTTCTCATAATAACTTCCAAAGCATCTGTAACGTATCCAACAATCATTTACATAGCAACTTTGATATATAATGCTTCCACATGAATAATCTTCAATGATTATAAATAAAATTCACATGCATGCAATATAATGAATATGTTCACCGCCTTCATACCCAACAATGTATGAAGCTGCATCAATTACGGCAATATATGATGATATACCGATACAGTTGCAACCATAAGATCACGACATAACATCAAGAGCACTCTGGAAATAGTCATATAACTTTCTCACCGACCTGGCTTATGCACTCCACAATAGTTATATGACTTTCTCATCGACCTGGATCAAATGCAAAACAATGAAATGCGATGCAGCTGATATATAACAATCGTAAGAAAGAGAACCACATTGTTCAACATCCTCCACATATCCACATATAAGGCATACTTAGAAATAAATGACATAAGTTATGATCATCAATATGTATCAACATGTATAACATACTTCAAATTGTTGAATAGACTACTCCACTATAAGGTCTCATATAAAACTGTTTCTACGCAAAACATAGACATGATAAGTACTACACATATGCCAACTCCTGATTCACCGCTTTAAATAGTAAGACTGCATTATCAACTACTTATGACCATATAAAATAGTCTAAGTTATGAACTTCACTTAAACCCCTACTTTCATGATGTAAGGACTTAGGTACAACCTTCATTTAGATATGAACGAGACAACATGTCCATTTTATCTTCCATTTAGTATGGTTTTCCAACCTACTTCACTACCACTTTTGTAAACTTCTACATAACCTGTATCATTATCCTCATGTATTCCAGCCATTGAAAGGTAAAAGGTGTGGATGTTCTAAAAGATTCTAAAACCACCAAAATCGACATAACCACTGCACTAAGGTTCATCGGCAATGAAGCCCTTAAGGAAACAAATAATATTTATTATAATAATTAAAGTTAGTCATTTCACGGATGGGCCACATAAACAAGCATCACACGTAAGCAATATATCAACAACCAATTCTGAATTTTTAAAGCTGTCATAAAGGAGTATCATCATACAAGCATTAAGCAATGTACTAACAATATAGCTACATTACCACCTTCTTATCCGAACCTTCCAACATAAATAGCACAGCAGACACAATACCTCAAATTATTGAATATAATCATGTGTGCTGCATTTTAAAGATGTCGGTAGTAAAAATAACAGGTTAAAGTTGTAGCAACGCAACAGCTACATTCACTTGCCTTTACTGACGACGAGAACGGTAAGGCTCAAGTGCGATCCAGAGTACCGCCACCTAATTTACAACCACATCTTAGCACAAGCACTCCAAGTAACAAGAACATATATAATATAAGGCACTCCTATGCCCAAAACCCTCAAACAACCAAGAACCATTAAAAACAGCACACCTCGCATTGGTTCAATAAGAGAAGCAATGCTTCTCTTTTTCATATCTATTTTTATACTGCAGATATAATGGAAAATAATTACATTCTTGAAATCCATAGAACAAGGCCTACACCTTTTGTAGAGAAAACAAATTTTCATTCTGCCATTAAGGTGACCTAAACGGCAACTATAAACAGGCTTCAGAAACTGTCTAAAAATTCAGGCAGCAAGATTCACATTTTTATATCTACTAAACCATACATAAAACATTTCTCAAAATTAAATGACCCATAAATTTTCATCCTAAACAAATTTGTTATATATTTGATCTTCAGAAAATGACATTATCAATCCCTAAGCAAGCTCTGAACATTCATCAGCATATGATGTGGGCCTTACGATCAAGGGGGAGAATGTTGGATTGATCTCAACTAACTAATCCTAATAGACCGAGAGATAAGGGGAGCTCTGACTCCACACGAACTCCATGATCGGGGGTGCCAACCAACATGTTGGTTGCGGTCCCACCCCATGCAGCACCACAAAACTAGATGAGGGGGTGTCCGGCAAAAGTAGGGAATCAAGCTTAAGAAAATTAGTCACCTTTCCTACACCATAAACCCTAATTGATCCTTAGGGGTGCTGTTAACAGGGTGAAGGTCGCCGCTACCGCTGTTGACATCAGCTACGTCAGCATGCCAACTACGACTACCGCACCGACGACCTTACGCTCTGCATCAACCTCTCCCTCACACTGCTTGCCACTGCATCACCATCTACCCCGAATCATCAAGATCTGGCATCGCTGAACTCTGGTTTGTTCACGCTTCCGCATGTTTAGTGGTGTTCAGTTACTAGAGCTAGTGATCTTGATGATTAGATAAAGATTATACCTAACAGACTTGTATACCATATTTTTATGAAGACCTTCTTCCTGATAGTAGAATCTTGACAATTTTCCATGAGCTACAATTTCAGAACACAAAAGAGAAAAAAAAACAATACATATCAGAGAACGAACAAAGCTACAGATCGAACACACATGTAGGTTTTGAACATTGAGATTATGGCTATAGGCATATCCACGTCATCATTTAGAGTTTCTTAGTGCCTTTGCCTAACAAGAATGGAAATTGGAGCAACCGAGAATCAGCAAAGTAATAAAAATAATTAGTAAAGTCTGACCTTACTTTGCATGTCGAAAATTGATGTATCTATTAGAACATTCCGCCGCACCATGCTCATTTGATGATAGACATAAACAAATCTTTGAACATGTGTAGACCGTCTCTGATACATAGAGAATTGATTAACCAAAAATTTTGCATTTCACAAAGGAACTGCCTACTAAATAAACTGCTCACCCATCCATGACTCCCACACCATCAGCAGCCTAGACACCAGTTCCACCACCATCACGCCGAACGCCACTACCACCAGTGGCTTGCCCATCAGCACATCCAAACTCCCCAATTCAAGCTTGCCATGGGCCAAGGCCAAGTGTTGCGCCCCTACATGCAGTACCACCAACACTACCCACACGAACATACACATCTAATGCAATGGCGGGACCAAATCTTGGCACAAAGTGGCCAAGAGATCAGCAAAACAGCTCTAAATTGGCAATTCCATGGGACCGAACATGACGACTTGGTTCTTGATAGGCCCAACGGCGCCGTGTTCCCTCTAGTTGAAGTCACCGTGTTACGTCCAGTTGAAGTCATCAGGGAGGCCATCTGTGGGCAGCACAGGAGCCTCGTGGGCCCAACTGGCGGTGCCGAGGGTGATGATCAGAGCGCAGAGGGAAGGGGAGTGCATCGGTATGCACGTGGGCACAGAGGGGTCGCGAGTTTGGTGGAGTCAAGCATCGCGAAGGAAGACTAGAAGAGAGGGTTGATGGATATGGTGAGAAGAACGAGTATTGCGCTCAATCACTAGATGTGGCGAAAATAGCACAATGGGTTTTGGGCTCTTGTCTCAACTGCTGGTACCACTATTTGCACGAAGGAAGCAACCAAATTGAGAGAAAGAATCATTGACACAATGATGAAGAGATGGGTCGAATATCTAACTATAGGTATATACACATAAGGAGTACACTTATATAGAGAGGGTATATCGTACGCATGTTTAACAACTACGAATATTACGGACCCGAATCTGCAGGACCTGATACACTTGGAGATTTTGAAGACATATACTAGGAAGGTCTCAATCGGGTTGTCCGACTTGAGTACAACTAGTATCCAGATTGGATTCATTTGTTTTGCCTTGACCGACAAGATGAAGAACTCCCTGTCGACTACGGTCGAGACTAAGGTGGTGCCTTAACCCCTTTATAAGGTGGGGACCCTGACCCTTGGAAAACAACTTATGAACCACGAGAAAATCTACATGTATGCAACTCAACGCAAGCAAGACCAAGATCCTAGCAATCGGAGATACTCAGCAACCTTAACCCTAGATTAGTCTAGATCCAATCCCCTCCATTGTAATAGGTCTAGCCACATTGCTCATACTCGAGATATTAATATACAGCAGCATCCACAAAGGACGTAGGGTATTATTCCAATCGAGGGCCCGAACCTTTATACATTGTGTGCCTTGTTTCCTACTTGATCCTTGATCTCGAAGGTACCCTATTTTAATTACGAATATATTGTTGGGTACTAATCTTCAATAGTTGGAACGCTAGGTAGGGGGCCTTCATGTATTTTTCAGGATCAATCATGTCTCACGTGCGCATCCGCGTCGGATTCTCCGACACCAGCATCTGCGATCACTTCAAGTTGGCAGCTGTCATCTTCACATCGCCTCCTACCGGCTCTGAGATCACCTTCGAAACTATGGTGTACCGCTAGGATGATCAAGGTGGATTGATCCACACCGGTATCATCAGGTCCAGCCCATTGGACGGCGGAGAGTCAGGTGAACCCTAGTATTCAGCATCGAGTTGTCATAGGGATGCCGCTTGGTCAGGTGATGCCTCCACCAACAACAGTTCCAAGATTGAGGAACGAACTCCCTTAGAACAACGACCACGGAGCAATATCGGCTCGGTCGTAGCCTAGCATTGGCAACGGTGTTTTTAGTACTCAGGAAGCCAACGTCGTCGGTGCTCATTTGATTGTAAGATCCTTTCCCAAATTGGATCCAACGAATCCTTTAACCCCAATGATCAACTACTTGAAGACTTTGCTTGATGCGACTTAGATCTAGGCTGCTCGACTAAACATCCCAAGCGACTCTAGGCACCCCAGTCGGCAAGGTGCTAGTTCTAGGTGCCATGAAAGCAGACATCCTCAGGTCGAGGGATCACAAACAGGAAGCTCAAGTGGTTGAGCTTGAGCGCAGCCCTGCAGGTCGAACTGTAATTGCCACATCCACAATCTCATGAACTAGGAAGACCTAAGGAACTGCATCCCTCATGACAGGTGCGACTTATGCGAAGTGATTGACAACCGCTATGAGGAACACCGTGAAGATGATCATCGTTATAATGACCGCATGTCTTCAGGACAGGACGCTCGACGTGACTCCAATGTTCGAAGAAACAAGCATGACAGTTCTCCCTCATCACCTCATGAAGAATTCGACAGAGGCTGTGAAGCTTTCACACCTGAGCTCCGGTTGATACAATGGCTCAAGAAGTTCAAGACAGGTCCGATCCAAAAGTACGATGGGAAGAACAACCCCAATGAGTGGTTACAAACTTACACGACTGTTAGTCAAGTGATTAGCAGCGATAACAAGTTAATGGCTAATTACCTGCTAAACACCCTCAATGGACCTACAAGGTCCTAGTTGTTGAACCAGCCACCTAACATGATCCGATCGTGGGCCGAGTTGAAGGCTTAGTTCATCGCCAAAATCCAAGGTACGTTTGAATGCCTGGGAACAGAAGAATCTTCCACCAGCTGAACCAAGGCAAGGACGAATCTAATTGGGACTTCATCTGGAGGTTTAGTAGCAGGTGTAATGTGATCCTAGACATCTCTGATAGGTTGGTCATCATCGCCTTCAAGAGAGGCATCAAAGACAGAGATCTGGTCGGGAAGCTAGCTACCTGAAAGATCAATATGGTAAAAGAACTCTTTGAATTGGCTGAGAAGGTTGTGAAGCATGCTGAAGCTCAGGCACACACCAAAAACTCTTAGTCTGGAAAAGACAATCCTGACACTTCAAAGAATGAGCGGAAGAAGAGCAAGTCTGCTGCAGGGGGGAAATACCCCAGCCCGTAGATATCACTAAAAGGTCGCCACCGGGAGCTCTGTTGGAACTCTTGGGTTTCAACTCCACAGAAGAAAGCCTAGCTTCTGGAGATCGTGGGTCCCTTCGGAAGCTATCCCTAAGATGGGAGAAGAAGTCATCCTCTAGGGGAGAGTGGGAGTCATCTCTTGGGACCCTCAACACACTCGGAGACATAGCCTACCAGAGCCCCTATCTCTAAGAGCCCTCAATACCCCTAGAGCCATAGCCTCCCAAAGCCTTTGTCTCCCGGAGCCCTCGACGCCCCCGAAGCCACAGTCACCCGGAGCCCCAGTCTCCCAGGGCCCCTGTCTGCCGGAGCCCTCGATGCCCCCGACGCCATAGCCTCCCAGAACCACAGTCTCCCAGGGCCCCTATCTCCCGGAGCTTGGGTAGGCTCCCAAGAACCCAGAGGGAGGAGCCGCCTAATCTTGGAGAAAGATCAACCAGATGGGGCCCACCAGCTATCCTCCTCCGGTAAGTAAGTAACTGGCATTCAATGCGATGCATGTGGGAGCCATCCTGACATCCCAAGTGCAAGTGGGGGCCAGACTGACACATTGGACAGTGCGGCTCCGCAATAGGCGATCGGCTGGGCACAAAATTCCTAGGGCCACTTGCACTACTGTATTACCATAGTAGATAATATCTTCTAGTTAGGAGTAAAATACATCCTACCTAGACCCATGCCAAGTGATTTGAATGGTCCTAAGTCCTTGCCAAATAGCGAAGGTTTGTATCTCTATCTTTGTAGGGGTATATTTGTACATTTACACCATCCATGGCACTATAAATACATACCCTTGGCCATCAGACCAATGGATCAATCCTTCTTGACCATCACATATCTGGTGTTCCTCCCCCTTCACTTCTTCAAGCTTGAGCACACTCCTATGAGTGTACTCTTGTCGCACTAATTCGTGCAAGACATATTCTTGCGCCAACAGCATGTCGTCCGTGGGGACTAAACATAGAAGTAACAGGGTAGGTAGGACACTACCAAAAAACACCAAGGTGCTAACCATAGTGGCTATTTTTTACCGCGGCACCCATGCAAAATTATGCATGGCAGCTACGACTAAGCACACCATGTGCCCTCGCCAGCTTCACAGTTAGGCGGAATATCGACTCTCTGGACAACGTCAACCCAATAGCTTGGGTTGGCATGGAGCTCCAGGTCAACATGGAGGTCTTCTAGTAGTGGCATGGTGAGGACCTCGCTGCACCCTAGGAGGTTACGCCCGAGGCTACAGCCAATCAGGCCGTTCTCAAATGGTTCTAGGCGCTCGAGCCCAAGGGCACCCACGCTTGGGCCTAGCCCCAAGGCGTCTCTTGTGAAGATGCCCAAAGCACCTTTGTCGAGACATCTTTGGAGAGTCTGGTTGCCCGACAACCTCCTCGGCCCCCTCTGGCAGAATGAGACTCTGAGGAGGCCCAAGATCCCGGGGGTGCACAGACCCCGCCTGCACTGTCGACATGACGGTTGCAACATTGACCACGTGCAAGGGGCTCCAAATCTGCCACGGTCTCGAAGGCATAGCCAGGACCACTCCAGCTCTAGGGGCTTGGTCACCTAGCAGCCGCATCGGCCTCCCCTAGTGGAAAAGGGACCTAGGGGGACCACAGGCTTTGGTACATGTAGCCCCCGCCAGCACCCACGGCGCCAACCACAGGCTTTGGCACCACCAGAAGGGTACCAGTGCATTTTGCATTGACCGAACGTGGCCACAACATAGATGGTTGCCGAACTCCCACAGCTTTCCTGGAGGAATACCTCGGGAGACAGGCAAGACACTTGATCGGGGAAAAACCGGTCAGGTTACATAAGGGTTGTGAAACTGGAGCAGGCCACAGGTTAGGTCTTCGGGTCTCCTTGAGCCCCCCTTGGCCAGCTATGTCACCACCGGCTCCACTGTCGATACAATACCCTAGTGATGAGGACTGAGTCACACCAATGGCCTGACCTCAGTGGAGCCCGACGGGTCTCCCGCATGGGGGGCGCTACCCTAAACTCTGGATGATCGAAGTCCTTGGTGATCCTTCCCATGTCAAGGTCGATGAGGGTAGAGTCGGTCACGGTAAAAGGATACTGGGCCCTAGTAGGAGGGTCCGGGGCACTCTGGAGGTCTCCAAAATCCTTCGGGGGCCAACCCAGGCCTCCGGAGCCTTTGGAGCCTAATGGGCTCTGGAGGCTTCATAGGCCGAAAGGATCAGCCCTTCCCTTGCTACGGGCTATGAGGGCCTCCAATCCTCTGACTCCAACAAGGAGGCCTCATTTTAAGAAAGGTATGCCTATAACCCCCTAGCAATAGCTTGCCTAGCTAACTAATCTTTTATACAGTAAGATCAGTGAACATAGAAGGTAGCAAGCCTAGTTGTTGAAGCCCTTATAGCCAATAACTGCCAGGTGAAACCTATAGACAGTAAAACCTAAGTTATATCAAAGTTCGATAGTAGTGTATTAAACTTGGTTTGAATTGTGCCCTTGCTCGCAAATGCCATGTAGCACACAGTTGACAAGGCCCTCCGACAAGTCAAAGGCATAAGCCACGATGCCAGAGGTACATAAACTTAACTTAAAAATATATCTCTGATCAGCAGTAAACAACAAGACTTAAGTTATATCTTAGTTTCATATATGCTAGGAATAGCCGTCTGACCTAGCTATAACTTATGATATAACTAGCTTTTCATTAACAACAGTAGACTATCAAACTTAAGCTACATCCTTTCTCAAATAGTACACAGCACTAGAGACGCCCACGTACCCATAATCATAGCATTCCTAGGTCACCTAGAAGGCTTCGAGCCTAGGTTTCCCGGAGGGCATATCATATCCTCGGTAGGCAGTGGAGCATTGGAGACGCTCACATACCCATAGGCATAGCATGCCTAGGTCACTGGAAGGCATTGAGCCTAGGTCTCCTAGAAGGCATTACATAGCCTCAGTAGGCAGTGGAGTCTAAACACCTATAAGCACAGCATGCCTAGGTCACTTGGAAGGTAGAGTATGCCTAGGTTTCCTGGAAGGCATAGCATAGGCTCAGTAGTGTGGATGCCATGCACCGGAGGGACATCCTCGGTAGCAGAGATGCGTCGCACCCGAGGGACATCCTCCACTGGCGGATACGCCCACACACCGATAGGCATAGCATGCCTAAGTCAATTGGAAGGCATCAAGCCTAGATCTCCTGGAAGGCATTACATAGTCTCGGTAGGTAGTGGAGACTACACAGCGGCGGGCACAGCATGCCTAGGTCAGCTGGAAGGTAGAGTATGCCTAGGTCACTTGGAAGGCATTGCATAGCCTCGGTAGTGTGGATGTCATGCACTGGAGGGACATCCTCGGTAGTGGAGATGCGTTGCACCTGAGGGACATCGTCGGGTGGCAGATACGCTCACACACCGATAGGAATAGCATGTCTAGGTCACCTGGAAGGCCTTGATCCTTGGTCAACTGGAAGGCATTGCATAGCCTCGGTAGGCAGTGGAGCCTAGACACCTGCAGGCACAGCATGCTTAGGTCACCTAGAATGCAGAGTATGCCTAGGTCACCTGGAAGATATTGCATAGCATTGGTATTGTAGATGCCACACACTGGAGGGACATCCCCGGTAGGCAGTGGAACCTACACACCTACAGGCACAACATGCCTAGGTCACCCGAAAGGCATTGCATTGCCTCGGTAGTGTGGATGCCAAGCACTAGAGGGACATCCTCGGTGGCAGAGACGCACCTGCAAGCGCAGCATGCCTAGGTTGCCTAGAAGCCAAAGTATGCCTAGGTGTCCTGCAAGGCATGGTATAGACTCGGTAGTGTAGATGCAGCGCACTCGACGGACATCCTAAATGGTGGAGAGGCACCTGGAGCCCTCAAAATTACCATCAAAGGCCACTAAGCACCACTAAAGCAATTAAACCCTCTGGCAAACCATCGCTAGGATCCGGATGGCTTTGTCTCTAGGGCCTCATAGCGGCTAAGGGTCGAGGGGGTTGCAGCTGCCTCCCTCTGCCGACTCGTCAGCTTCACCTCCAACAAACCATCGCCAGGATCTAGATGGCTCTGCCTCCAAAGCCTCACGACGCCTAAGGTCCGTGGGGGTCACACTCTACCTCCCTCGGCCCGCTCATCAGCTTCGCCTCTGACAAACCATCGCCAGACTTTGGATGGCCCTGCCTCCGGAGCATTGCAGTGGCTAAGGGTCGAGGGTGTCGCAGGTTGCCTCCCGAAACCCACTCGGCGGCTTTGCCTCTAGAAAACTATTACCAGGCTCCATATGGCTCTGCCTCTCGAGCCTCATGGCGGCTAAAGGTAGAAGGGGTCGCAGGATGCCTCCCTTGGCCCACTCATCGGCCTTGCCTCTGGAAACTGTCGCCAGGCTCAGGATGGCTCTGCCTCCAGATCCTCATGGTGGCTAAGGGCCGAGGGGGTCGCAGGCTGCCACCCTCAGCACACTCATCTGCTTCGCCTGCGCCAAATCATTGCCAGACTCCGGATGGCTCTGCCTCTAGATTCTTGTGGCGGCTAAGGGCCGAAGGGGTGACAACCAGCCTCCCTCAGCCCACTCGTGGGCTGCGCCTCTAGCAAACAGTTGCAATTCTCTGGATGGCTCTACCTCCGGGGCCTCACGGCGGCTAAGGGCCAAGAGGGTCGCAGATTGCATCCCTTGGCCCACTTGTTGGCTTCGCCTCTAGCAAACCATCGCTAGGCTCCGGATGGCTCTGCCTCTAGGGCATCGCGGTGGCTAAGGGCCGAGAGAGTCACAAGCTACCTCCCTTGGCCCACTCATCAGCTTCACCTCCGGCAAACCGTCGCCAGGCTCTGGATGGCTCTACCTCCAGATCCTCATGCCAGCTAGGGGCCAAGGGGGTTCCAGGCTCCCTCCCTCAGCCCACTCATCGGCTTGCCTCTAGCAAACCATCACCAGGTTCCAGATGGCTCTGCCACCGGAGCCTCGTGGTGGCTGAGGACCGAGGGGGTTGCAGACTGCCTCCCTCGGCCCACTCGTGGGCTTTGCCTCCAGAAAACCATCGCCAGGCTCCGGAAGCAAAACTCACGGTGGCTAAGGGCCAAGGGGATCGAAGGCTGCCTCCCTCGGCCCACTCGTCAGCTTCTCCTTCGGCAAACCATCATTAGGCTTCGGATGGCTCTGCGTCGAGAGCGTAACAAATGGCTAAGGGCCAAGGGGGTCGCAGGATGCCTCTCTCGGCCCACTCATCGGCTTCCCCTTTAGAAAACCGTTTCCAGGCTCCGGATGGCTCTGCCTCGAGAGCCTCACAACGGCTAAGGGCCGAGGGGGTCACAGGCTGCCTCAGTTGGTCCATTCATTGGCTTCGCCTCTGAAAAACCATTGCCAGGCTCCAGATGGCTCTGCCTCTAGAGCCTCACAGCGGCTAAGGGCTAAGGGGGTCGTCGGCTTCTTCCCGCAGCCCAATCGTCGGCTTCGCCTCTAGCAACCCATCGCTAGACTTTGGATGGTTCTACCTCCGGAGCCTCATGCCATCTAAGGGCCGAGAGGGTCACAGGCTGCCTCTCTTAGCTCACTTGTCAACTTCGCCTCTGGCAAACCGTCGCCATGCTTCGGTTGGCTCTACATCCCGGGCCTCACAGTGGCTAAGGGCCGAGGGGGTGGCAGGCTGCCTCCCTTGGCGCAATCGTCGGCTATGCCTCTGGCAAACCGATGCTAGGCTCCGGATGGCTCTGCCTCCGGAGCCTCGTGGTGGCTAAGGGCTGAGGGGTCATAGGCTGCCTCCCTCATCCCACTTATCGGCTTCACCTCTGGCACCCACCGAAGGGATTGCATAGCAGCCAATCAATATGGCTGCATAGACTAACCAATACGAGAGAAGGCATACTAAAATTAAGTGAAAGACCACTATGCATAACATAGAGGCTAATCTGAAATCCTCTACGGTTCATCACACGGTCACTCAAGTCATCGGCTTTGCCTCCCGCGACCGCTGCAGGGCTCCAGATGGATTGCCGTGAGTTGGAAATCTGGAACAAATTTGGAGTGGGAGTTTGCACTGGCTCCGAATAAAAAAGAGGGCTCGCTGCTCCGGCTGCCAAACAACCACGGTATGCGAAGAGGCCAGGGAATGTACCGTAGTTAGGGATTTAAGGCAGATAAAACACATCTGGCCACCTATTCGGGTGATCGCCCACATTTCGATCTGAGGAAAGACATCAAGCAGTTCCCAAGGGTTTAGTTTCATTACTAATAATTTGCACATCCAGAGGACGTTTACAAAGGGCACAAGGACGAATGAAAGAATCCCTAAGAGAGCAATCCAGGGGGACAACGGGTACAAGGTGATGTGCTTCATCTACGGCCTACTACTACAGAACGTAATACAGTGGTTGATCCTTGAATCACCAGAGGAAGAGGAGGAGGATGGAACAAGCTCTGCCGTGGTTCTCTTTCCCTCCTCCTTGACCTTTTCCTTCTCCTCCTTGACTGCCTCCTTCTTCGCCTCCGCCTTCTCCTCCGCATCAATCTCCCTCTCCAGAGAATCGCAGTCGACCTTCTCATCAACATCGGAGATGTCGATGGTCTCAGCTAGAGCAACCGCTTGGACTGGAGACTGAGACAGAGCAATGGGCGGTAGCCTGTTCTGCAAGGAGGGGAGTGCAATGGTCACCGACTCCAATCCTGTAAACGCCAGCGTCGGCACTAAGGGTGACCTAACCATCGAGAACATTGACATCTCCAATGATGAGGAGGAAGAGGACGCCATGGTAAGTCAAGGAGAACTGCTCACCTACATAAATGGTGATGAATCAACAGAGCAAACCCCCGGCTTTATAGCCGGGCTAGCTAGTTGCACATGCCTTGGGAAGGAAGCGGAATCGCCATGGGTGTCAATTCATGGTAATTCCAATTACTCCCCTAAGGGGCCCGTGGTCACACCCCGACTAATCCTCAGCCACGTGGTGCCATCCTACAGTGGCACTTGGGCTTTTGCGCACAAGTCTCATCGCATTTTTGAGACAAGCGCCTTCCGGCGTATACAAGAGTTGTGGGCATAGAGCTCCAAGAAAGACTTCGCATGACCCTATCAGGCACACCACCATTAACTGAAGGGCTTGTGACTGCACCCCGGCTGACCCATGTCCAAATGGCGACACCCTATGGTGGCACTCTAAGTTCCCACGCACACATCTCGTCACGTTCATGAGCCAAGCCCCTTTTGGCGCATGCAATAGTCATGGGCGCAAGGCCCCAAGTGAGACTACGCATAACCCAGTTAGACACACTGCCATTTCCACACGCTATCAGTACTTACATCGAGGACAAAGAACAAATCTTGCCTCCACGCACGACCCCGGCTGCAACAGCTCAAGTGGCAAGAAGGCTTACCATCATAAAACTTGAAGGGCTCATTACAGCCTTCGCCCGGAGACCAAAACATGGTGCCTCTACTAGCATCACAACGACCTTCGACCTCGGTGCCACCTATACCACTGAGCCTCGCCGTCCACATCCGGCTTTGACATCATCACTCATAGTTATCACCAAAAGACTCCTATATGGATAGAGATTACAACATGAGATATCCATGCTACGGGGTCGGGCTAGAGTTAGTTCCTTCTACATCCGCTCACCCCTCCTTACCTTATCTTCGGGGGAAAATAAACCAGCCTGAGGATAATAGTTAAAGATTACCATCCAGGTCCCTCCGGAGCCGTGATCTCCGGACCCTCAGTTAAAGGCTCGACCTTCAAAGTCATCAAATCCCTTCATGTTACCCCTTTGTACCTGCGAAGCCTTCCCTTGGCTTAGCTGACTCGGTCTCCCGAAGGCTCAGCCTCCCAAAAACCCAACCTCCCAAAGCCTCAGTCCCCCGAAGTTTCGGCCTCCTATAGCTCCGGCCTTCCAAAGTCCTGCTTCCCAAAGCTTTTCACCTCCCGGTTCCATGCCTCCCGAGGCCCCCGCCTTGGGCTGCTAGGGCTGCCTTACCGAAGGCTACAAGGTGAGTCAGTAGGCCTTAGGAAAGATCTGCCGGAAGGGGAGCATCAGTCGTACTTTGCCTGCAAAGAAGTGACCAGCATTAAAACCTAGGCTAATGGACGCCGCTCTGACACTCCAGCGTAATGGAGGCTATCCTAACACCCCTGACAGTGTGGCGTGGGGCCGCAATTGGCGACTGGCTCGCCGCACTCCAGGGGGCAGGCAGCACGATAGTTACCACGGTGGATATTTATCTCCACCGATCGGGTAGAAATAGTTATCCGGGACAAGGCCCAGTAATTCGGTCAGATCCCAGATATTTGTACATTATGGTAACTTGTACGCCAAGCTACGCACGACCCTATAAATGGGGGGCCATGATCATCTGGGCAGGAGGATGAGCTAGACAGCAAAAAAGATACAAAGGTGAAAACACACGAAGTCACGCTGTGATAGTCCCCGCAGAGTGATCAATTTTTTCTACCATCAATACATACGTGGTGTTCCTTCCTCTTAAACTTCGTCTCCAAGCTTGAGTCTTCTCCTTAGAAGAAACTCTCGCCGTACTTGCTGGGGCAAGATAAACTCTTGCTCCAACAGCGCGTCGTTCATGGGGACTCGAACACAGAAGTGCTAAGAGAGGTAGGAATCCACCAGGAAAACCACCAAAGGGTTAGGTAAAACCGCAATCCCCACCGTTGCAAGCATGCAACCATATGCATGGTTGTCATAGCCATATGCACCGTATGCATGCTCCAGCCTCGCTGCCGTGTGGGACAGCGTTCCTCTGACCTTGGCCAACTCAGATCCCTGGGTCGGTACAGGAATTCCAGACGGCACGGAGGCTTTCCAGCCTCTGCACGATGAAGACCTCACTGCCACAGGAGAGGATGCGGCCGAAGCCACAGCCAAGCAGGCCGCCTTCCAATGGTTCTGGGCTGTCCAACCCAGGAGTGCTCCCACCTGGGCTTGGTCCCCAGGTATCCCCTTCGATTGCACCTGGGATACCCGAGCGAGCCAACATTTTCAGAAAGTCTGTCCACCCAGCATCCTCCTTGGGCCCCTCAAGCGAAAGAGGGTTCCAAGGAGACGGAGGGCTTCGGGGTGCGCGGAAATCCCCAGCGCCTCTGACGCCGCCCTCGCAACGCCAACCGCGCACAAGGAACCTCAAGCCAACCTCGTTCGGGGAGGCATAGTCAGAACCACTTCGATCTCAAAAGCCGGTTCAACGGACAGCCTTGATGGTCTCCCGAAGGGGAAGGAAACCCGGGGGAAACCATAGGCTCCGGGACACACCGCCTTTGGCAGTGACCCCAATGATAATTCCAAGCTCCGGCGCCCCCAGAGGCACACGGGTGCATCCTGCACAGACCAGGACGCGGCCACAACACAAATGACTGCCGCACCCTCATGACCTTTCGGGAGGAATACCTCGGAAGGCAAGAAGAATACCTGACTGCGGAAGGAGCAGGCGAAGGACGACGCTGGGTTCGGAGGCCTGGGGCCAACTCTCGGGCAAATCCCCGGCCCCTAAACCCTACATCGTCGCTACCGACCCTACCAACGGTACCACGTACAGCAACGAGAACTGAGTCAGGGACACGTTGTCGCCAGGCTCTGGACGGGGCACCTCCGGAGCTGGCAGTGGCTAAAGGCTGAGGGGGTCGAGCACCGCCTCTCCCAGCCTAACCACAGGCTTCGAGCCCACCAAGCCTTGCAATAGAGGCCTTATTCCTACAAAGGTATGCTCACTGTTAACCGCCAAGTAGTTTACCTAGTGATCCGTCTTTCATACGGCCAGGTTAGAGGCTGTTGGAGGCCTCCAACCTTACTGCTAGAAGTCTTTTTTCAATAGATAGCCACTAGGTAGAAGCAGTACAACTTAAGTTACATTCTGATTTAGCATGAGCAGTTATATAACCTAGCTATGTTTTACGCTACAACTAGCTTCTTATTGCCAATAGTAGACTGCAAAATTTAACTAGTATAACCATGCAAAATCCCTACACTCCCGCAGACGCATGGTGCCTAGGTCGCCTATGGGGTGGGTCTGCCCAGGTTTCTTGGAAGGCATTGTGCGGCCTCTTTAGTATGGTTGCCATGTATCAAGAGATTTCCTTGATAAACCGAAGATGTCCTACAGTTGGCATGACAAGCCCACGTACCGCGGACGTAGCATGCCTAGGTCACCTGGAAGGCAAGCCTACCTAGATTTCCTGGAAGGCATTGCATAGTCTCGATAGACAGTGAGGCCCACACACCGCGGGCGCCGCTTATGCCTAGGTCACCTACAAGGCAGATTATGCCCAGGGTGCCCTGGAAAGCATTTGCATAGCGTTAGGTGTCGAAGCCACGCCCCGGGGGATTCCTTGGTGGCGGAGTTGCGGTGCTCCGAGGAATGCTGTCATAAGGAATCCTCGTTGCACGACATACCTACACACCATAGGTGTAGCATACCTAGGTCACTTGGAAGGCAAGACTGCCTAGGTTTCCTGGAAGGTATTGTGTAGCCTCGATAGTGTGTACATGCCAGTTATCAAGGAACTTTCTTGGTAATGTAGTTGCGGCGCCCCCGGGGGATTTCTCCGGAGACGTGAAAAGCCCACACACCTATAAGCATTGCTTGCCTAAACCCAAAGTCACCTGAAAAGGTTTCCCGGAGGGTAGGCTTTGTCCTGGTAGGAAGTGGAGCCCACACACCGTGGGCGTAGCATGCCTAGGTCACCTGGAAAGCAAGACTACCTAGGTTTTCTGAAAGGTATTGTGTAGCCTCGATAGTGTGTGGACGCTGCATATTAGGGGACTGCCCTGATGTGAGGATGCGGTGCTCTGAGGAATGCTGTCGCAAGGAATCCTCTCTGCACGTTATATACCACGGGTGCCGCTTGTGCCTAGGTCACCTGCAAGGCAGATTATGCCTCGGGTGCCCTGGAAGGCATTGCGTAGCTTCGGTCGTATAAATGCCACGTGCCAGGGCACATCCTTGGTGGACAGTGTTGTGGTGCACCCCGGGCGTTTCCTCGGGAGCACGACAATGCTACACACCGTGGGGCGTAGCATGCCTAGGTCACCTGGAAGGCAAGACTGCCTAAATTTCCGAGAAGGTATTACGTATCTCCGATAGTGTGTAGGACCTTCAGCATTAATACATGCCAAGGAGTCTTACAAAACCTTCGACAAAAACGAAGAGTCTTACAAAAACCTCCGACAAAAACAAAGAGTCTTACAAATCTCTGGCAAAAATGGAGAACTTTACAAAACCTACGACAAAAATGGAGAGTCTTACAAAAACCTCCGAGAAAAACAGAGAGTCTTACAAACCTCCAGCAAAAACAGAGAATTTTACAAAAACCTCTGACAAAAACAGAGAACTTTACAAAACCTCTGACCAAAACAGAGAGTCTTACAAAACCTCTGACAAAAACGGAGAGTCTTACAAAAACCTTCGATAAAAACGGAGAGTCTTACAAATCTCCGGTAAAAACGGAGAACTTTACAAAACCTCTGACAAAAACAGAGAGTCTTAAAATCCTCCGCGCAACGGAGAGATTCACCAAACCTCCGACAAAAACAGAGAGCTTTACCAAACCTCTGCACAACGGAGAGCTTTACAAAACCTCCAGCAAAATAGAGAGCCTTACTAAACCTCCGTCAAAACGGAGAGACTTGGAAAACCCCCCGCAATGGGGATGTTTTCCGAAAACTCCACCGGGCAAAAAGGTTATCGAAGGACCTAATGGGAAGAGTACCCGGCATCTTGAAGGCAAATGCCTCCATGCCGAAGGGATACGAATTTTGCTGGACTCCAAAGAGCACAGCACACATATCAAAGGGGTATAAAAATCCCCCTCCCTATAGGGAAAGGTATCACCCGCATGACTCAAACACCTATGGTAAAAGGTAAAATCATTATCCTACCATCTCCTTTAAAGACACATTTCATACGTCATTTTATGAGTGTTATACTAACATTTAATAAAAGCCCACGCTTCGTGGTACGGGAAACATAGTGGAACCCTCGACTGCCCATTGCAGAGATCGCAATTCATGGCAGTGGCTAAGGGCAGAGGGAGTCGCGGACCACCTCTCCTACCTAGCCTTCGGCTTCACCTCTGACACGCTGTCGCTATGCTCCGAACGGGGTATGCTACGTCTGGACAGGGATGTAGTAACACACATATGTATTACTACATATCAATAAATGTGTTACAGAGATTTGTAGTAACATATTTGATATATATCCTTGTTGCCTATGTTACTACGGTAGAGTCTATTGTCGCACATAATAGTTGTTTCTATATATAATAAAAGGTGTTACAACTAAACTATAGTAACACGTATGATATATGTTACTAGAGATAGTAGTAACACATTTTTCATACAGCATGCATTTTTTAGGGAAAAAAGGCAACTTGTGAGAATCGATCTAGGATGCCTCCCTAGCAAGCGAAGTGTATTACCGATGCACTATTATGTCTTATCATTAATAGTTTTTTCTATTTTTTTACATAGCTTTCCTGCATATTGTGTGTTCCTATAGCGATTCTTTTTGTAACACCTTTTATATAGCATTCCGACATACTATAGCGCTTCTTTTTGTAACACATTTTCTATAGCTTTACTACATATTATGTGTTCCTATAGCGCTTCTTTTTATAACACCTTTTATAGCTTTCCTGCATATTATGTGTTCGTATAAAACTTCTTTTTTAACACCCTTTTATATAGCTTTCCTGCATATTATGTGTTCCTATAGTGCTTCTTTTTGTAACACCTTTTCTATAGCCTTCGTGTATATTATGCGTTCCTATAGCGCTTCTTTTTCTAACATTCTATGTGTTCATGTACCCCTTTCATTGCAACACCTTTCTGAATCTCATGATGCATGTGTTACAGGCTACCTTTTCTTAGATAAAGCGCTTTCGTTCCCTCCGTCCTTCAGGCAGTGAGCTTGGTTTGTGCAATTGTTTAAAATGGGTTCTTTACCAATCGGTTGCTGCTGCAATATTCTGTTGTAACACATTTTAAATGTGTTACAGGAATGTGTTGCCAAAGCTATGTTTTCTAGTAGTGGTACCTCCAGAGCTGGGCAGTGGTTAAGGGCCGAGGGGGTCGCGGACCACCTCTCCCGTCTAGCATTCGGCTTCACCTTCGACACGCCATCACCAGGCCCCAGACAAGGTACCTTCGGAGCTGGGCAGCGGTTAAGGGCCGAGCGGGTCGCGGACCACCTCCCCCGCCTAGCCTTTGGCTTCACCTCTGACACACCATCGTCAGGCTCTGGACGGAGCACTTCCGGAGCTGGGCAGTGGCTAACGGCCGAAGGGGTCGCGGACCACCTCTCCTACCTAGCCTTCAGCTTCACCTCCAACACACCATCGCCTTCAACCCGCGCAGTCGCTAAGGAACCGGAAGGGTCAAGGACCACCTCCGGAGCTCATCTCCAAAGGTTCCAGATGGACTTCGCTGAGTCCAAAATTTGGAAGAAATTGGGAAGGAGGCCCTACCAGTGCCAAGCCCGAGGAGTACGCAACAACCGGGAATGACGAGGTCGCCGCTGCTCCACCCGGTTCTCCTTAGTTACCCTACGTATCTACCACCACCAAATTCCGAGGCCACGTCTCCCCCAGAAGGAACAGAATCAGCGATGATCTATGCGAAGGCTCGGGTACCTCGGTCGTCAGAAAAATTAGCCATCGCCTTCGAAGGGGACGAAGAAGCACGATTTGAAAGCACGAAGGCACACGCGCATACGGTCACCCGTTCGAAAGACCCCTTTGCACTCCGATATGGAAGGAGACACGACCGTTCCCGAAGGTCCATATTATATTATTAAACAACTAGTACATCCAGGGGACACATACTAAAGAAATAGTACAGAAATTGCCACAAAGAAGATAGAACCTTACGTAGCAAAATAGGGTGAGAAAGAGTGCAAGGTGACTAAGTTAAGCCATGAGCCTATAGCAAGGCCATGATCAACCATGAGGTTTGGATATATCACGGTGTCACTAAGTATACCATCCTGGTGACCGCCTTCACCTCCTATGGGTCCCGGCAGGAGCCACGCATGGGACAGCGTATGCGCCTCATCTACGGCTTGCCACTGCGGAGGCCGATACGATAGCTGGCTCCCGAGCTGTCGGAGGACGGGGAATAGTTTGAGGACGTCACCGGCGAGGCCTTCTCCCTCACCTTCCCAGCCTCCTCCTTCGCCGCCGTCTCCACAAACGCCTGCTCGCTCTCCCCCCACAGGAGATCCCAGTCGATCTCCTCATCGTCATCAGAGATATCGATCTCGACAGGCATGGCCTCCCCGACCAAAGGTCAGGCCAGAGCGGTGAGCAACCGCCTCCCCTGTAGAGATGGAAGCGGTGTGGCCACCGACGCCTTTGCCGACAACTGAAACGGTCCAGCTCCCAAAGAAGTCATTGAGATCATCGACATCTCCGAAGAGGATAAGGAGGAAGACGATGCCATACTCAAGCCAAGGTTAACTGCTCACTCGTGGGGCCGTGGAGACTCCAGCCGGGTAACCCTAGCTTTATACACGGGCCAGGCAGCCACGTAGGTCTGGAAGATAAAGCGGAACCAACACCGCCGTGTTCCCCATTGAATACCTGGGGGGGGGGGACCGTGGCCATATCCGTGTCCTTCCTCCAACACGTGGCAGCGCTCCACAATGAATGCCTTGTTTTCTCGCACAGACGTCCCGTCACATTAATAACCCAAATCCCTTTCGGCGCGTGACAGGGGGCGTGGGCACAAGACCCTAAATGACTCCCCGCATTGTCCAATCAGAATGCAGCAGTGGCACGTCTTATCCTGCCAAGCAAACGCTTGGGATCCTCCAATCCCACACGTAACCTCTACTCGAGCAACCTCAAAGGGCAGGAAGAACCATACCGAAGGAATCCGGATAACCAATATTAGTCTCAACACGGATCCCGGAAGTACACCACATCCATTGACGTCCCTCTAACCCAGGGTCCCTACACCGCACATGATAGCTCTAACAAGCTCCGGGGCAGATCACCACCACCAGTACGCCATCAGCCTTGGGCTCACCATTGACATCCACGGTTTGTAAACGAAAAAACTTCTTAAAGGACAGGGAATTGCTATCAGGCATCCTTGATGCTATACCAGCCTGGGGTTGGTTTTTCCTCTGCATCATCTCCCCCCTCTGAAACATCAGGACTCGATAATGAGGGAGTACTGTTAGGGGAAAAATAAACCTGTCTGAGAATAATGGTTGAAGATTACCATCCAGGTTCCTTCGGAGCCTTGATCTCCGGACCCTCAGTTAAAGGCTTGACGTCTGAAGTCATCAAATCCCTTCACGGTACCCCTTTGTACCCGCGAAGCCTTCCGTTGGCTTAGCCAACTCGGTCTCCCGAAGGCTCAGCCTCCCAAAAACCCAACCTCCCGAAGCCTAGGTCCCCCGAAGCTTTGGCCTCCTGAAGCCTCGGCCTTCCGGAGTCCTGCTTCCCAAAGCTTTTTCACCTCCTGGTTCCATGCCTCCCGAGGGCCCCGCCTCGGGTTGCCTTCCCGAAGGCTACAAGGTGAGTCAGCAGGCCTTAGGAAAGATCTGCCAGAAGGTGAGCACCGGTAGTGCTTTCCCTACAAGGAAGTGACCGGCATTAAAAACCTAGGCTAGTGGACGCCACTCTGTCACTCCGGTGTAATTGAGGCTATCCTGACACCCCTGACAATGCAGCGTTGGGCCACAATTGGCGACCAGCTCACCGCACTCCATGGGGCAGGTACCATGATATTTACCACGGTGAATATTTATCTCCACCGATCGGGTAGAAACGGGATAAGGCCCAGTAATTCGATCAAATTTCAGATATTTGTACATCATGATAACTTATACACCAAGTTACGCACATCCTTATAAATGGGAGGTCATGATTATTTGGGCAGGAGGACGAGCTAGATAGCAAAAAAGACACAAAGGTGAAAACACACCAAGTCACACTGTGATACTCCCCCAAAGTGATCCAATTTTTCTACCATCAATACATTCGTGGTGTTCCTTCCTTTTAAACTTCGTCCCCAAGCTTGAGTCTCCTCCTCAAAAGAAACTCTCGTCGCACTTGCTGGGCAAGACAAACTCTTACTCCAACACCTTGGGCTAGTAAATGAGAGGATACTGTTGGGGGAAATACCCCAACCCGTAGATATCACTAAGTGGTCGCCACCTGGAGCTCCGTTGGAACCCTTGGGTTTCAACTACGTAGAAGAAAGCTAGGCTTCCGGAGGTTGTGGGTCCCTGCGAAAGCTATCCCCAAGACGGGAGAAGAAGCTTTCCTCTGGGGGACGGTAGGGGTCATCTCTTGGGACCCTCATCACCCTCGGAGACACATCCTCTCAAAGCCCTCGACACCCCTAGAGCCACAGCCTCCCAAAGCCCCAGTCTCTTGGGGCCCTCGATGCTCCCGAAGCCATAGCCTCCCGGAGCCCCAGTCTCCCGAGGCCCTTATCTCTTGGAGCCAGGGTAGGCTCCCTCGGAACCCAGAGGGAGGGATCACCTGATCTTGTTAAAAGATCAACTAGAGGGGGCCCACCAGTTGTCCTCCTTGCTCAAGGAAGTTTCCTGTATTCAATGCGATGCATGTAGGAGCCGTCCTGACATCCCAAGTGCAAGTGGGGGCTGGCCTGACACCTTGGATAGTGTGACACCACAATAGGCGACAGGTCGGGCGCCACGTCCCTAGGGCCACTTGTACTATTGTATTGCTATGGTAGATAATATCTTCTGGTTAGGGGTAAAATACATCCTACTTAGACTCATACCGAGTGATTTGACCAGTCCTAGCTCCCTGTGGGATAGCGATAGTTTATATTACTATCTCTGTAAGGGTATGTTTGTACATTTACACCTTGCATGGCTACAAATACAGACCTTTGGCCATCAAACCAAGGGATCAATCCTTCTTGACCATCACATATATGGTGTTCCTCCCTCTCTACTTCTTCTCCAAGCTTGAGCACACTCCTGTGAGTGTACTCTTTCCGTACTTGTTCGGGCAAGACATATTCTTGCACTAATATCTGGTGACAAGTGCAAGGGTCCAGGCATGACTGTAGCTGTGGACGAGATGAGCAAGTAGCACACATTGAATCCAATAAGAGCCAGAGCCGTGGTGGCGGAAAGTGGTGTCTCGTCCATTAGTCCAACCAGCACGACTTTGATGAGTGTCAAATTATTAACAAGAAGCTTTAAGAGAAGCTCAAGACAACTATTGCTAACTATCATAGCAGACAAGCCAAGCAAGGTGCTAACGAGGACGAGCCCGAGTTCCCCGGGGCTGATCAGTACTTAGCACAGATCTTCAGAGGATCCACCACGTATGAGTCTAAGAGGCCATACAAGGCACCAAGAGAGAGGTTAACCTGGCTCTAACTAGGCCTCTTCGGTACCTCAAGTCGTCAGAAGTCCCTATCACCTTCGATCAAGCTGATTAACCAGCCATGGTCCTACACCCAGCTTGGTACCCGGTTGTGATCCATCCTACTATCCTCAACATCAAGGTTTTCTGAGCCTTGGTCGACAGGGGTAGTTCGCTCAACCTCATCTTTGCTAAGACGTTAGGCAAGATGGGAATCCAAAGGTTGGAGCTCAAGATAGGAGCTGAGCCTTTCCATGGTATAACTCCAAACTCATCGACCATGCCCCTTGGTCAGATCGACTTGCAGGTCACGTTCGGCGAAGCTGACCTTCGACATTGCAGACTTTGAGACGGTGTGCAATATGATCTTAGGCCACCCAATGCTGGGAAACTTCTTAGTCGTGGTGCATTATGTGTACTAGACGCTCAACATCCCTAGTCCTAAAGGGGTCAAAACCATCAAGAGAGATCAACATGCAGCAGTCAAATGTGATAAGCAGAGCCTAGAGATGATTGAACACTTCTGCCGAACGACGACTACCTCAAGAGGCATAGAAGCGTCAAAAGAATCAAGCCGCTACCAAGAGCAAGGACAGTGCCAAGGACTCCAAGCTTGTTAGTCTCGCTGATACTTCCAAGTTGGACAACGCCACCAAGGGTGAGACCAACAATGGCACCAAGGATAAGAAGGTTGATGTGAGTATCAAGGTAGTGCCCCTCGACCTATCTGAGCTAGCCAAGACGGTCAAGATAGACCTCGATCTCAAATAGGAATTCGAGCTCATCACTTCCCTCCAGGCAAACCAAGATGTGTTTGCATGGAAACCGTCCGATATGCCTAGAGTACCTAGGGAGGTGATCGAGCATCAACTAACTATGGTGCAGAAGTAGTGAAGATTCACAGAGGATAGAAAGCAAATCATCCTAGTTGAGGTCAGAAAACTCCTAATGGCAGGCTTTATTCGAGAGGTTCATCATCCCACGTGACTCTCAAATCCTGTCCTCCTGAAGGAAGGAATGAAAAATGGAGAATATGCGTCGAATTTACTGACCTCAACAAAGCTTGTCCTAATGATCCTTTCTCTCTTCCTCACATCGACCAGACTATCGACTCTACGGTGGATTGTGCTTTGCTATGTTTTCTAGATGCCTATTCGAGGTATCGCCAAATTAGCTTAGGAATAGAAGATGAGGAAAAACCCACTTTTATTACTCCCTTTGGTGTATTTTGGTATGTAAAAATGATATTTGGTTTGAAGAGTGCGGGTGCTACTTATCAATGGTGTATTCAGAATTGTTTACAGCCCCAGATTGGGCACAATGTTGAAGTTATGTCGATGATATTGTAGTCAAGTCTAGAATAAAAGATGCATTGATTGACGACCTTAAGTAACATTCGACAACCTCAGGAATTATTGTATGATGCTTAACCATGGGAAATGCACATTCAGCATCCCGTCGAGCAAGCTTTTTGGTTTCCTAGTGTCAAGTCAATGCATTAAGGCCAATCCATGCAAAATCGAGCCTCTCAACCATATACGATCACCTCGAACACTAAAGGAAGTTTAAAAACTGAGAGGAGGATGCATAGCAACCCATAGTCAATTCATGTCCAAGATAGGGGAGCGAGGGATGCTTTTCTTCAAACTACTAAAGAAACATGACCAGTTCGAGTGGATGAAAGATACAGAGAAAGGCTTTTCAAGACTTGAAAAGGAATTTATCATCTCTGTTAAATCTAACTCCATCTAACAACAAAAGGAGCTCTTTTTCTACATTGCAGCTACCTCACAAGTTGTAAGCATGGTCCTAGTGATCGAGTGGGAACGTCCCGAGAAGACGGACAAGATCTAGGAGCCGATTTACTACATGAGCAAAGTCCTACATGATGCCAAGCTATGATACCCGCAAGTGCAGAAGTTGATGTATGCTGTCCTGACAACTTCCCAAAACCCACAACACTTTTCCCAAGTGCACAAGGTCACCGTCGTGATGATGTATCCACTGAAGGATGTTATACGCAATAGGGAGGCTTCTAGACGAATCGTGCAATGGGCGGTCGATCTCAACGAGTTCAAGGCGCACAAGCGTTATGTTAGGAGTACTAGCAGAATTCATCGCCGAATGGACAAACATTGTAGGAACAAAACCAAATGTGATAGAGGACCATTGGACACTTTTCTTCAATGGATTTCTCATGCTCCAAGGCTTGGGGGCTAGGATCATACTCAAATCTCCAACAGGCGATGAACTCAGGTACGCCATTCAATTAGAATTTAAAGCTTCCAACAATATTGTAGAATACGAGGGACTAGTAAACAGGCTTTGCATAGCTGCATCACTTGGAATAAGGAGACTACTCATGAAAGGGGCCTTACAGCTAATAGTTAATCAAGTGAAAAAGGAGTACCAGTGCTTGGATGATAACATGGCAACTTATTTTAAACGAGGTACGAAAGCTTAAGCAAAAGTTCGAAGGCCTGGAAGTCACGCACATTCTGAGAGGCGACAACTCCACCACCGATGAACTCGCCAGGCTTTCTTCGTTTTCATTCGTCAACACCTGTACGAGTCTTCATTGAGAAAATACTCAAACCATCTATCTCAACAGCCTCGAGTACAGATGCTGGCCAACTTGACTAGTAGTCTGGTCAGGTTAGCGAGGTAGGATCCGCAGACACGGAAGCTACACTACTCGAACACAAACCGACTTGAATGACCCCATTCCGAGCCTATCTTGAAGGTCGAGCGATCCCTGGCATTGATGCATCTGGAGAGAAAATTGTTCGTAAGTCCAAGCTTGATGAAGTGCATCACTCAAAAAGAGGGTAACAAAATATTGCTCGATATCCATGGAGGCACGTGTGGTAATTATACGTCGTATCGCACCTTGGTTGGAAAGGTTTTCATCCAAGGTTTCTATTGGCTGACTGCCCTCCAGGATGCTTGCGAGACAGTCAAAAAGTGCAAGAGCTGCCAATTTTTCAGAAGGATGACCACTCGACCAGCCCAAGCTCTGCAAACAATTCTTCTTTCTTGGCCTTTCTCCATATGGGACATGGATATCTTGAGACTGTTCCCAAGGGTCCAAGGTGGTTATATGTTCCTATTCATGGCTATCGACACATTCACTGTCAAAGTAACGGTCAGGTTGAGCGCGCCAAGGCTATAGTCTTGCAAGGTATCAAAACTCGAGTCTTCAATAGGCTGAAACCTATCAAACGCTAGGTGAAGGAACTTCCCTTAGTACTATGGGTCGTGCACACCTTGACTAACAGAGCCATCAATGAAACTCCTTTCTTCTTAGTCTATGGTGGCAGAAGGAGTGCTCCGAACTGAGTTACAGTTTGGATCGCCGCAAGTGGAAAAATTACTCAGAAGGAGGACAAGAGTAGTTGTAGGTAGACGATATCAACCTCCTTGAGGAGTATCGTGATCGAGTATCCATATGACCGACTAAGTATCAACAAGCATTGCGTAGATATTATAGTTAGAAGATCCAGCCTAGGAAACTCACTGTTGGGGACCTTGTTTTACGGAAGGTGCAGAAACAGGCTAGGCGACACAAGTTATCACCTGAGTGGGAGGGGCCCTACATGGTAGTCGAAGTCACTCGACCTGGATCAGTGCGATTATCTACTATGAACGGTGAGGTACTCGAAAACTAGTGGCATATCGATAAACTCTGACAGGTTCATTCATAGATAAGGTAAATTGAAGGTAAGTTGATTACATTTAGTCAGACTAACTATTCTATTACATATTTTTTCTGCTCCTCTGACCTATGTGGCTAGTGCAAAGTTACTAGAAAGTATTCTCCTAGCTCTTGCAAATAGGGAAGGTCCTACTTACCCTCGAATAAGTTGAGGAACCTCTTCTTCTCCTCCTTGGGCGACAGCTGATTGCCTCATGGACTGGCCACCGACCAGCGAAAGGGCCAGGGAAAATGGCCGAGGTGAAGACCCTGCCTGTGCTAGAGTTGCTAACCGGCGTCGAAGGACCCTCCATGGGATGCAGAGATGATCTGGCGTTTGTCGACAGAGGTTACAACCATGCTCTCTTCACCACCAGCGACTCGAGGGCTGCATTGCTGAATACCTCATTAGCATCTTGGTCGATGATCTCATCAAGCGCATCACCATCTTCGTCCCCTTCTTGCACAGCCCGCGTCGCTTAATCCTGCGCTGCTTGCTCCACGGCATCGGTGTCAAGGAAGTGCTGAAGGTGCCAGGTGAAGGGTCAATGACCTCAGATGTACATACTGCACCCTCTTCTCCTAGGCCCCTCACTCAGCTCCTCCTCCTCGGAGGAGACAACGATGACTTTAGGGGGAACCATGGCAAGAGATTTTAGGGAGAGAGATCATACTTCTTCGTTTTCCTGGCATTGCTTGGCAGATGACGACAGAATGGAGGCCATGGTCATAAAATCTACGGGCAATACTGAGCAATGCACAAGGAAAAAGTGGAAGGAGATTGGGGTGAACACGGATGGCCGTAGGTACCCTCTATTTATAGTAATGGGAGTGGGTCAGACTATGGAAATGGAGCCATCAAGATCCGATAGTGCAGGTTGCGATTTCCTGGTCGACTTGGTTGCACGGTGTTCACAAGCTGATGCGTCAGGCGGAAGCCAAGACATCGCCGAGACATTATGGCACGTCCAATCCCTGCGTGGCGGGATGTTGCATTCATTATGAAACGTTGAGTCAAGAGTTGCGGTGAAAACAAGCACGAACGTGAGTGGATTTTCAATGTTCACATACCCGAATGTTTGAATTCACTCAATGACAATAACATAATTATAGCCATATGCTTGTAGGTTTAAATCTTCGAGAATATGGTTGAATGTAATGAGTCAATGCTTATGCTCTACTCTCCACTCAATCCAATCATCGAGTAGACAGTTGGACGCTACATCTTACATTTTTTATGCTTGTGCTTTACTTTCAATTTTGATTATCATATCAACCAGAGAGCCAGGGGCTACATCGCATATGTAAGCTCTTATGCTCTAGTTTCTATTGAATCTAGTCATTGAGCGAAGAGTCAGGGGCTACGTCAGGTATATTTTCTGATGCTACAACTCTACTCTCTCTCTTGGTTATCACATCAAACAGAGAGTCAGGAGTTATATTGTATACTTTTGATGCTATGGCTTTACTCTCCACTCGATCTAGTCATCGAGTAGAGAGTCAGAGGCTACATGTATGTTCTTTCATGGGACATGTATGTTCTTTCTTTGTTGGAGCAAGAGTTTGTCTTGCCCCAGCAAGTACAGCGAGAGTTTCTTCTAAGGAGGAGACTCAAGCTTGGAGACGAAGTTTGAGAGGAAGGAACACCACGAATATATTGATGATAGAAAAAGGTATCACTCTGGGAGGAGTATCACAGCGTTCGCTGTGATGCGTGTTCTGTTTTTGTTGTTCTGTATCCATCGCCCAGAGGACCATGGCCTCCTATTTATAGGGCCATGCGTAGCTTGGCGTACAAGTTATCATAGTGTAGAAATATTCAGGATCTGAACAAATTACTGGGCCTTATCCCAGATAACTACCTTCTATCATATCGGGGAGATAAATATCCACAGTAGTAATTACCGTGGTGCCGGCCCCTGAAGGGGGGCGGGGCTGTTGCCAACTGCGGCCTGACGCCGCACTGTCAGGGGCGTCAGGGTAGGTACCATCATGCCGTGGTGTTAGAGCGGCGTCCACTAGCCTATGCATTTAATGCCGGTCACCTCCTCGCAGGCAAAGTACGACCGGTTCTTCCCTTTTGGCAGATATATTCTGAGGCCTGATGACTCACCCAGTAACCTCCGGGAAGCCCGCCTAGGCAGCGGGAGGCTGAGCTCCGGATGACCAGGGCTTTGGAAGGGGGAGGCTTCAGGAGGCCGAAGCCTTGAAGACCGAGCTTTCGGGAGGCTGAGCTCCGGTAGGCCGGAGCTTCAAAAGGCGGAGGCTTTGAGAGCTCGCGCCTTTGGGAGGCCGACCTGATTAAGCCAAGGCGCCATCAGGGGTCCTTGATAACAACCCCCAACAGTAGCCCCTCGCGGGGGTGGCCAGCGGAGCGGTCGGGCCTGCGGTTCCTTCAGAGCAGGGCTCCCGGTGGTCCCTAGCTTGTGGTTCATGGCTCGTAGTTCGAGAATTACTTGGCTTGTCCGGGGCGGTTTAACCCGGGTCACGGAATGGCACGTTGGATGACATTGGCGATAGGGGGAGGTGCAGTCCTGCCCTGTCAAGTGGGGTGTGGGACGCGTGTCGTCTTGTCGTTGGGGGCCAAGGGAGTCAGTTTCGCTCCCCCATGATTTCGGCCTAGCAGGTGAAAGGACGGCGCGTGCGCCCGCTGCCTAGAGGGGGCAAGTTGATCGCTATTTGTAGTAAGAGGGGGATTTGCCCAGAGCAACCCTTTCTCCAAATCCTCGTTCTCATTTGCCTTTGTCTTCGGCGCCTTTTGCTTTGTGCGAGTTGTCCTTTGATCCCTACTCTTCTCTCTCTTGTAATCCAGCGCCTTTCGCCATCCTCTTGCGGTTCAAATGGCTGACTTGAGTACTCGAGTTAAGCCGAAACTCATACGGCGAGGGAGATGGTCAGAGTGGCCGCAGCGGGGGAGATGGTCAGAGTGGCCGTGGCGGGGGACCCTTAGGTGGCACCGGCTTTCCCGCTGCTGATGGGGCCACTGCCAGGAGTGAAGCTCCGGTGTGCCAGCAAAAGCCACTCCCGACAAACCAATGCGTTGGGAGCGTCTGTCATTCCCGACGAGGAGCTCGACCAGATATTTAGGGAGGGGAAGATTCCCTCCCGAGCTATCGCTCGGTCTTCACTCGGCGAGGAGGTCCCGAAGTTATCATAGTGTACAAATATCCGGGATATGACCAAATTACTGGGCCTTATCCCGAATAACTACCTTCTATCCTATTGGGGAGATAAATATCCACCGTGGTAATTACCGTGGTGCCTGCTCCTGAAGGGGGGCTGGCCAGTTGCCAACTGCGGCCCGGCGCCACGCTACCAGGGGCATCAGGGCAGGTACCATCATGCTGGGGTGTCAGAGCGGCGTCCACTAGCCTAGACACTTAATGCCGGTCACCTCCTCGCAAGCAAAGTACGACCAGTTCTTTCCTTTTGGCAGATCTTTCCTGAGGCCCGATGACTCACCCAGTAACCTCCGGGAAGCCAGCCCGGGCAGCGGGAGGCCGAGGCCTCGGAGACTAGCCTTCGGGAGGCTGAGCTCCGAAAGGCTGGGGCTTCGAAAGGAGGAGGCTTCGGGAGGCCGAGGCCCCGAAGATCGAGCCTTCGGGAGGCTTCGGAAGGCAGAGGCTTTGAGAGGCCGCGCCTTTGGGAGGCTGAGCTGATTAAGCCAAGGGACCGTCGGGGGTCCTTGATAACGACCCCCAACATTCTTACTCTCCGATCAGGAAATCTTCGCCTCGACCAGTGAGTCGGGTGCTTCATAGTAATATAATATTTCATAAACACATGTGTTTTGTAATCATATGTTTTTTTGCAAAAATTTATTGATTACACCGTCACCTTCCGTAGCAGCATCACCAAGAAGGGTTCGGCAAAGCGGAACCTCGAGCTCAAGCTGGTCCGCAACAGTCTCGAGCGCAAGTCCGGCTTCTGAGTCGGCATGTAGGCCATCCGCGATGCCATCACTATTGTGGGGCAGCACAACCGTGTCTGGCTGGCGGGCCACTTGCTGCGCTCCACAATCTCGACGCTAGAGGCCAAGACCATGGCTAGGGCGGGTGCCATCCTGCCCACTTTCCTCTTCAATGCAGCATCATCTATGGAGAGTAGATCAGGGGTACGACTATGGAGGGCAGAGGAGACCGCAAACGGGCACCATGGAGGAGGGGCGTAAAGAAACGGTGCAGGTGCATGAGGCCGTACGTGACAGTATTGGCAGGGGAGGGGGAGGAGGATCAGATCGGGAGCTCATCCGTTGGATAACAAGGCAGACCACCGAACAGATATGTACCGTTGGATGGATGAACCTACCACCGTATGTTCTTTTTAAGTAGTAGTAGAAAAGAGAAATAGAGATATAAAAATCAATATAAATTGCTCAAATGCATATATTCTAAATTTTAAAGTGTTCATTGAAAAAAATATATATGCAAATGAAATAACATTTGTTTGGCATACAAGTAATAATTATAATTAGTAACGTAAGGTAGAATCATATATTATAGCAAACTAATATGTTAAAATTGTAGCAAATCCTAAAGATGTAAAAAAATTCGTTGGAATCCTAGATATTAAGATTATACTCTATCCATTCAGAAATAATAGGCATTTTTTTTTGAAAAGTCAAACTTTGTGTGCTTTAACTAACATTTAATCAAATTATAAAAATATCTAACTCTAGTGTATAAAAATTGTACAACTATTCACAATAAAAATGATTTCACACTATTCAGTTTAATTCTTTCCCTAGTTTTGAGAAGCAATACAAGGAGGGTGAGAATAACCTAGCTGTTGGTCCTTGGTGTAAGAAAATGTTCATGGATATTAATTTGCTCAAAGAAGAGAAGATGCAAGAATATGAAACATATATTCAGATTGGTTTGATGTTGGTGACATGCAAGGCATCTAATTATCATAGATATATTTTTCATGACCCTTCCATGGATATGGGAGGTTTCCTTTTATTGTCCTCCACTAGTTCAAGTGGACCCAAACTCGGAGATTGAAGATAAGGAAGTTTTAGATCGACTTCGATTCGGCCCATCACCGCCAGACAGACCTAGAGTAAAATTACCATAGCTCCATCATACGGAGTCCGGTGGAGGCATATGAATTCTTGATGGAAAGCTTGTTGCATTATGTTTTCAATGGATCCGGCCCCATAGTAAGATTCATGCATGCCTAATAATGGACAAAACAATTTTTGGGTTGTGTTGAGTCCATATAAAAGTCTCTAGTATACTTCGAGTCCAACTCGGTGTATTGGCTGGCCTGAGTGCCTTAGGGCTGGCGCCCTTGTATCCTTAGGCTTTTTTGTTTTGTGTTTATTTGAGAGTTTCCTTGAGAATGAGAGAGATGGAGATCACATCCTCATGGTGATTATCTGGTAACATTGCCTTAGGGTTTGGAGAAGAACGTGATCAGATTTGTTTGATTTGAGTGCGTCCTTGATTTCCTTGGAGATCCAGCCTTCAGATTGTGGTGCAGCTGTGCAGCGTGTGGAAGACTTTGTTACATCTTTGTGTAAGCCAAACTCCTTTTATCTTACAGAAATTGCCACTGTTCTCTTTTTGCTGCTATTTTGTGCCTGAGTAGTTCACCAAGAATTCTAGCATGATTGCATTTTTATTTGGCTAGCCGGAAGAATCAATCTATTATATCGACTAGTCATGTCTTTCTTGGCCGAGATATCAATCAGATCATTGTTATCTGCTGGTGCTATACTATTCAATATCCTACACTAGACGAGTTGATAGATTGAAGAGAACCCACTATTTTTTGCTGATTTAATTGGTAATAAAGAGAAGAGTTTTCTAGCCAAAATTTTGTACGGTGAAAGCGAGGGAAAATTGGGCACCGCAAGCGTATGCTCATCACAATGTCTGTATCTTGAGGGATGGGGGCATCGAACATATCTTGGTGGTAAGCTTTGTTGATCACAAATTGCAATAGCTCTGCAGCCAGTACAAAAGGAGAGGAGAGAGGATCCCCTGTCTCACTCCACGTTTACATTTAAACTTCTACCTAGGTACACCATTAAGTAGGATTGATGATGTCCCAGCATCCAATATTTGTTCTACCCACTTTAACCATAAGTTGGGGAAACCCATATGCTTCATTACTTGGAGTATAGCTTGATGTTCCATAATGTCAAATGCCTTCGTGAAATCTAGCTTTACCATAATGATTTCTCTCTTTGAAAGATGGCATTTATGAATGTACTCAAATGACCAAGCATGGTAATCATGTATGGTTGTAGACTTGACGAAGCCATACTTATTGGAGTGTATCAGCCTTAAAATTACCTGTTGAAGTCTCTCTGCTAGGATTTTAGTTATTAGTTTGATTGAGATTCAAAAGAGATATTGGCATGAAATCATTCAATATTCCTGGAGAATTCTTCTTTGGAACCAAAGTGATGTAGGAATTATTGATGCATTCAAAACTCAGTTCCAGAATATAAAAATCCTAACACAACTTATAGAAAACCTCCTTGATGATGGGACAACATTTTTTCATAAATAAATCATTAAACCTTTGACGATTTGTGAACTTATGATGTTATAAACTTATGAATGAAGCAGCAGATACTCCCTGTAGCCAAATCGCATGCCACACATAGAGACTTATACAAGCTCAGGTCTCCCTTAGGATAATAGCCTTACGTCATGTTTGTCTTGTATTGATTTCGCTTTGGAGTTAATTTGGTCCGAAATGGGGCTAAAAGTGAGTCCAGATCGGATGGATTTCAGAAACTTTATCACAAGAGCATAACACACCCACAACGCATCGTATGGTCCTCCTAGGTATCGAAGGTCATGTTAGAGCATGTTGCGGTTTTTTTGCTCCGGTGTTTTGGTCCGAAACGGGTCCAGAACAGGTGGATTTCACAAAAAGTTATGACTATAACGAAACAAACCTATAACACACTGGATGCTCCTTGCAATTGTCGTGGGTCCTGTTGGAGCTTATTCCGATGATTTTGTTCCGGTATTGATTCGGTCCAAAATGGGTCCAGAACAAGTGCATGTAACAAAAGTTATCACTGAATCGAAAACACGCCTGCAACACACCGTATGGTCCTCCTAGGCACCGTAGGTCATGTTGGAGCTTGTTCCATTTAATTTCGCTCTGGTGTTAATTAGGTCCCAAACAAGTCTGAAAATGCGTCAAGAACGGGTGCATTTCAATAAAATTGTCACTGGAGCGAAACGTGCCCAAAACGTACCAGATGGACATTTAAGATGTCATAGGTCATGATGGAGCTTTTTTACGGATTATTTCGCTTCAAAGTTAATTTGGTCCAAAACGGGCCAGAAAATAGGACTAGAACGGGTGCATTTCATAAAAGTTAACACAGGAGAGAAACGTGCTGGCAATGCACCGCATGGTCCTCCCAAGTGACGTGGGTCATATTGGACCTAATTCTGGTTGATTTCACTCTGGTATTAATTTGGTCTGAAGGGGGATTGAAAACGTGTCTAGAAGGCTGTATTTCAGAAAAATTTTCACTGAAGCAAAACACACCTACAACACACTGTATGGTCCTCAAAGGTGTTGTTGGTCATGTTGGAGCTTGTTCCGATTGTTTTGGCTGTGGTATTAATTTGGTCCGAAACAAGCTTGAAAATGGGTCCAAAACGGGTGCATTTCACAAAAGTTATCACCGAGGCGAACACGCCTGCAATGCATCATATGGTCCTCCCTAGTGATGTAGGTGATGTTGGAGCTTGTTCATCTTAATTTCTCTTTGGTGTTAATTTGGTCCGAAATGGGTTCAGAACTTATGGATTTCACAAAAGTTATGACCATAGCGAAACGCGCCCAGAACGCGCTAGATGCTCTTTCCTGTTGTCGTAGGTCATGTTGGAGCTTGTTACGTTTTATTTCACTTCAGTGTTAATTTGGTTTGAAACGGGCTAGAAAATGGGTCCAGAATAGGTGCATTTCATAAAAGTTATCACCGGTGCGAAACGCGCCGCCAACACACCACCTTGGATACACACACCAATTATTCTGAAGATGAGTCCAAACCAGATGCGATACAAGGACCAATTACTCGAGCTAGAGCACGTCAATTAAACTAACAGGTTCACTCATTCCTTGGGTTTTATGCTTCTAGTTTAGAGAATGGAATTATACGTAATTCTTGTGATTTTCATGGCATCAGGAACTATGAAGAAGAGGGAGCAAGGAACACATTTACCCAAGATTCCCTCACCTTTTTTAGGCCCAATGGAAGCAAGAGTTTGAGTTGAACACGTTCTAGATTCGTATTCAGATGGAAAGCTCTTCTCATCTGTTTTCATAAGGATCCAGCCTCACCTTCAAATTCCATCTAATCTGTTCGAAATCAGCCAAACAAAGTGCATCACTTTTCCAATCCGAGTCAACATGGGCTATGGGCTTTGTATCAAGTAGAGTCTATTAGGGATGCGTCCTAGGGTTAGAGCATGACCCCTAACACCCTCCTGGTCATCCTCTACCGCTTTAAATATCCCCCATAGTCTTCAAGTTGTTCTGGACAGCTACCTTGTCAAGATCATCAACAGAACCCCACTTTGTTCATTTGGAAAGGTATCATTTTTCAATATCTTTCCAAATATAGATTGCTTTTACTTGAATTCTTGCTAGTTCTTCGGTTGCTCACTGGAATTGAACCTCGTGTTCAGGTTGATCGTGTTCACAGCAAAGTCAACAACCCTCCGGAGTTGGTTTAGAGATTGCTAAGGCGAATAAACTTCGTACGGTGTAGTTGGATCCTCAAAGTAACTTCCACCAAATCGAAAGAATCCCACTCATCGAAAGATTGGGACTAACCTCCTTATCAAGTGGTATTAGATTTCAGGTTGCTCGATGAGAGGTTTCCTATTTTATTACTAGTAGATTGTTTCAACCCTAAAGTCCAGAAAAAGCCAAAAAAATGTATTCGGTTAGATAGATCATAACATCTGAACCATTGTTTTTAACTGTTTGCAATTTCATCTCGTATCTGCTTTGTTGAATTCGTTCTGCATCCCTCTAGAAGTTGCTGGTCGTGTTCTGTTTGCATCACTTAAGCCATGGCTTTTTGCTCCAATATGTTTCATTGAGTCGTTGGTGTTTTGTTATCAGAATCTAGTGTTTCTTGATCTGTTGGAAAGCTTGTGTCATCTTTTGTCTAGTTGTGTCCTCCAATACCAGACCATAACAAAAATAGTGCCACAAGACTTTTCTTCCTCTCATTAGCTGCTATTTTGAGGACCCTGCATTTTGTAGCAATCATCTTACTGTTTGGTGCGAGTGGCTAGTTCCTGCTGGTTGTGCAACAAAACATCACTTATAACTACTGAGTTGCACGTTTTCCTTTGTGAACCCATCTATTCTTTGCGACAACTTTGATCCTATTTGAGACTAGCTTGTTGAATTTGCTCAAGGGACTGCTCAATGGTAAGTTGTGCGCCACAAGTTTTTTTATCAAGTCTTGATCATCATCACGTTTTCAGGATCCTTGCTATTTTGCAAGTTTGCATTGGCCAAAAAAACCAAAAAAGAAAGAAAGAAAACAGAACTGAAATATATATATAGAAAAAAAGGAGGCCAAAAGTTTTTAATATCAAGTATATTTTGTTTGGGGCTGCAGTTCATCAAGTTTCGTTTGGCATGCTATTCTTTGAGCAATCTTGTGCGCTATTATTTCAAATTTGAGCAATAGCTAGTATCTTAAACTGTTGCAATACGAGCTTTGATGTCACTCACAATTTTTTTTATAGCTCATCCTTTGATTGCAATAGTCCCATTATTTTTGTGTATTTGTTGCTGTCTACTCATCAGTTTTATCACTTGATCAGCAACTAGACTAGTTGTAAAGCATCTTTTCAGTGTGCATTACTATTTGATATATTGTGCCACTAAATTGTGAGCGTGAGAAAATTGTATCCAAGCTCCACATTCTATCTTGTACGTTTGTTCGGTCCCTTGGCAATCGCTTTATCCAAGCTTCAAAGAACTATTGACACCACCAATGGCCGACAACACTTATTGCACGGTAAGAACTTGTAAGAGTGGTTAAAGCTTGAGAGTCGAGTGAGTTTTCACCACATCCTACTTAGTGATAGGAACATTATCTTTGTGTTTCTTGTCTTCTACTAACAATGTCAAGTAACGAGAGTCCGTAACAACACTCTCCATGCATGAAGGGTATTATTTCTCACTTTGAGAGGATGACGAGGATCATAACCGAGGGCCTTAGTGAGGATGTATGACTCACTAATGAGCATATGTCACTGCAAGAAGACCGCCTCCAGTTCATCGAGACCATGTAGGGAGTTGATAACACTACCCTTACCAGCATTTTGTCTAGACTTAATATGCTTGCAGCTGCTATCCCAGGACCTTCCAATGGTGAAAACTCCAAAAACTACGCTGCTGATTTGGAGGATGACAATCTCGTCAATTACGACAATGACCGTGACAGCGTCGGCTACGCTTTAATCGGCAAGGTATGCGACATGATCCACAACGCGAGGCACGTGATCATGATGATGTTTTCTCTAAGGTAAAATTCAACATGCCATCATTCGAAGGTAAATATGAGCCCGATGGTTACCTCAGTTGGGAATTACTTGTTGATCAAAAATTTGCATGCCATGATTTCCCTAAGGATAGAAGAGTTAGCGCTGCCACTAGTGAATTCACTTATTTTGCTTCTGTTTGGTGGAGAGAGCATTGCCCCCTTCATCCAAATAATATACCCACCACTTGGGAAACACTAAAGCTGAACATGAGACATCGATTTGTTTCCTCATACCAGATTTATTAAACAAATTGCAGTACTTACGCCAAGGTACTAGTTTAGTAGAGGAATATTATCTAGAGGAATATTATCAAGAATTCCAAGTTGGCATGTTACATTGTGGTTTAGTTGAGGACGAGGAGGCTTCTATGGCTCGTTTCTTAGGTGGTTTGAATCGAGAAATCTAGGACATTTTAGATTATAAGGAGTATAATTCAATGACACGTTTATTCCATCTTGCTTGTAAAGCTGAACGTGCAGTGCAAGGACGACAATCATGGACAAAAACTAACTTTTCTACAGGTCGCACAACTTCATGGACGCCTCACACCTCCGTTGTTCCGTCCACCCATACTACCCCACCAAGTTCCTCCATCAACAAACCTGCATCCTCTACTTCAAATTCAGCACAACGAACACCCGAATTGACGCAAAGTGCCACACAAGCTTCGACTAGAAGTTCATCATCATCGGTTGCATCAACGGGACGTACAAAGCACACTCAATGCCATCGCTACAAGGGATTCGGTCACATGATGAGGGAGTGTCCGAGAAAGCACATGCTAATAATTCTTGAGGATGGTGAGTACGATTCAACAAGTGATCTTGCTGAAGGAACCTATGCTTTGCTTTCTGAACATGAAGATGGCAAACCAAATTCAGAACATGCAGAAGAGCACGTGAGTGATAATCAGAGTGCTTAGTTCTCGGATTGCTTGTTCTCAGAATGCGGACCAATATTTGAGTCGGATTGCTTGTTCTCAGAATGCGGACCAATATTTGAGTATAATTGCACAACACGTGCTTAGTTCTAGAGTCACAACTGTTTCAAATTAAAGGCATCATCAAGGAGCGATCAGTTCGTATAATCATTGATGGTGGGACTTGTAACAATCTAGCTAGCATGGAGATGGTGAAGAAGCTAGCACTTTCCACTAGACCGCATCCTCATCCCTACTACATTCAATGGTTCAACAACAGAGGTAAGGTTAAGGTAACTCATACGCTGAGAGTACATTTTGCTTTAGGTTCTTATCATGATTATGTTGATTGTAATGTCATACATATGCAAGCATGCTCTATGTTGTTATGGAGACCACGACAATATGATAAAGATTGTTTGGATCATGGTAGAGCAAATCAATACTCTTTCATGAACAAAGGAAAGAAGATCGTGTTACATCCTTTGACTCCTGAATAATTTTGAAAGATGATTTTGCTAGAGCTAGCAGAAATCATGAGACCCCAAAATCTGAAAATCAGATTGTACCATGTGAGTTGGAGCAATCTCATAACTCGAATAAAACTGAACCGAGTCATTCTAAGGAAATAAAATTAAAAGGTTTCAGTTTCCTTGCAACGAAATCTGACATCTCAGCTTTAGATGTTAGAAATTCCACTTGTTACGGTTTGATATGCAAAGACGCATTGTTTTCATTCGAGGATATTCCATCTTCTTTGCCTCCGGTTGTTGCTAACCTTTTCTACGAGTACACTGACGTATTTCCAAATGATGTACCACCAACGCTGCGACCAATTCGAGATATTGAGCACCAAATTTACATCATTCTAGGGGCCTCTTTGCCTAATAGTGCGCCATGCAGAACCAATCCGGAAGAAACTAGGGAGATACAACGTCAAGTTGAAGAATTACTTGATAAAGAGTATGTGCGTGAGTCTCTTAGTCCTTGTGTTGGTCCAATCATTTTAGTGACTAAGAAACATGGATCATGGAGCATGTATGTGGATTGTAGAGCAATCAATAATATCACCATTAGATATTGTCATCCTATTCCTAAGTTAGATGATATGCTTGATGTATTAAGTGGTTCTATGGTGTTTTCTAAAGTTGATTTGTGTAGTGGGTACAACCAGATTCGCATGAAGTATGGGGATGAATGGAAAACAACATTCAAAACTAAGTTTGATTTATATGAGTGGTTAGTAATACCTTTTGGTTTAACTAATGCACCTAGCACCTTCATATGATTAATGAACAAAGTTTTGCGTGCTTTTATTGGTAGATTTGTGGTTGTATATTTGAATGACATTTTGATATATAGCAAATCTTTAGAGGAACACGTTAACCATTTATGTGCTATTTTTTATGCTTTACGTGATGCATGCTTATTTGGTAACCTTGACAAGTGCACCTTTTGTACGGATCGAGTTTCTTTTTTTAGCTATGTTGTTACTCCGTAGGGCATTGAAGTTGATCAGGCCAAGGTTGAGGCAATCCAGAGTTGGCCAACTCCTACCACGGTTACCCAGGTGCTAAGTTTTCTAGGACTTGCTGGAGTCTACCATCGATGATACGGGGGCGGCCCAATCTTGTCGGGAATAGCCAATGATAAAAGATGTGAAGTAGATGATGTCGCTAGCTGAACACTCGCACCAATGTATGAGCCCTCAACTCTTCAAAATACGCCCAACATACACAGCTGTAGATGATCATTGCGAGACCACGAGTGACGATCACCAAGGATAAACTGGTCTGCCCTCTACAGGTCATGGACTCTACTATATATACTACCTAAGAGTATGGAAACCGAATTGGACTCGTTACAACATAAAAAAGGAAACCTAAGCTAAGACCAACGTATTATTTTGACGACTGACACCGACTCGATACGAATTTGGCAATGGGGCTGGATCTGTTGGAAAAATTATCAAATAGGCTTTCCAGAGGGTACACAGCCCAATCCGAATTCGTATGAGAGACTTATGGTACTTTTAATCGATGTCTGTTTGGCTGCAATAAACCGAGTCCGAGTCGGCTTCAATCTTTCCTATTTTGCTGCTCTTTGATTGATTCCGTGTAGAACTTGAATAGAAAGTCTCCATTGCCTTTGGAAAGTCCATGTATAGTTGCATATGACCTTGACACCTTTTGATAACCTTTTTGTCCCACACATCCCTCAGCTCTTCTTTGTGTATGTGCTAACAAACAATGGAGCTCTTCTTCCTCTTGTGCATCATATTGATCCAAATACCTAAGCACAAGTAAATTACAAGATTGGGGTAGTATAAAATTCTCCTTAAAATTAATGATATGCTCATTAAGAAACAAGTTCACCTAAGCTTATGACCTCCCCCTCTATGCCTTGCGGTAATGATTTTGTATTTTCTTGGCACGTGCTCTTGTAATTGGTCCAGTTAGCAACTTAATGTGTATATCTTGATCATTAGGTGGCGGTGAAGAATGTGTCGTAAGGTTGTCCTCATCATCTCCCCCCTCTTGAAAAGGCATCGCCCTCGATGCTACATCGTTACCACCGAAAAACGGTGATAAATGAGCCACATTGAATGTAGAGCTCACACCATACTCATCTCCCAGAAGCTTGATCTTGTATGCATTGTCATTGATTCGCTGTAATACTTTTAAATAGTCCATCACCTCTTGGCAGCAGCTTTGACTTGCGTCATTCTGGAAAAAGATTTTTGCGATATTGTAACCACACTAAATCACCCAGTTCAAACAGCACCTTCTTCCTTTTCTTGTTTGCTTTCTCAGCATTGTACTTCGCCCTCTTCTCAATTTCTTCTTTTGTTTTCAAATATAATTTCTTGACATAGTCAATTCGCTTTGACGCTTCCATATTTACTTGGTGTTGACTTGGAAGTGGCAGCAAATCAAGTGGGGTAATAGGTTTAAAACCATACACCATCTCAAAAGGACACATCTGAGTAGTGGCCCGGTTATAAGCAAATTCCACGTGCGGTAAACAGTCCTCCAACTCTCATAGATTCTTCTTGATTATGGTCCTTAGCAGTGTTGAAAGTGTGCGGTTCACTACTTCCATTTGACCATTAGTTTGGGGATGACAAGTTGTGCTGAATAACAACTTCGTCCCCAACTTACCCCAAAGTGTCTTGCAGAAGTAGCTCATGAACTTCTCATCGTGTTCCTACACAATGGTACGTGGCACACCATGCAACCTCACAATCTCCTTGAAAAACAAGTTAGCAACATGCGATGCATCGTCGCTCTTGTGGCACGGAATGAAGTGTGCCATCTTCAAAAATCGATCCACAAGAACAAAAACAGAATCTCTCCCCCTCAGGCAATCCTAAAACAAAATCCATACTAATATCCTCCCTTGGTGCATTGGGATCAGGTAGAGGAGTATATAACCCGTGTAGATTTAATTTTGATTTGGCCTTGTGGCACGAATACAACGTTGCACATGCCTTTCCACGTCACGCCACATCTTCAGCCAAAAAAATGATCACTCAGCATACACAATCTCTTCTCATGTCCAAAATGCCCCATCAATCCACCTGTATGAGATTCCTGCAGCAAGAGCAAATGTACGGACGATTTTGGAACGCATAATTTGTTAGTACAAAACAAAAATCCATCATGTAAGTGATATTTTTCCCATCCTTTTCCCTCCTTGCAATGCGCATAGGGAACAACAAAATCATGGTCATTAGCATATAAATGACGCAAACTCTCTAAACCAAGATCTTGCACATCTAAACGATTTGAAAGCATATTTTTCCTAGAAAGAGCATCAGCAACCACATTTTCTTTTCCCTTCTTATATTTTACAATGTAAGGAAACAACTCAATGAATTCAACCCACTTAGCATGATGATGGTTCAGTTTAGATTAACCCTTCAAATATTTTAAGGATTCATGGTCAGAATGTATAATAAACTCCTTAGGCCATAATGTTGCCAGACTTGTAACACTCGCACTAACGCATAAAGCTCCTTATCATAGACCGGATAATTCAATTGGGAACCTTTCAGTTTCTCGCGGAAGTATGCTACCGGTATACCCTCTTGCAGTAAAACACCACCAATACCAATTCCCCTAGCATCACATTCAATTTCAAAAATCTTATTGAAATCAGGTAAAATAAGTAGCGGTGCCTCAGTTAATCGTTTCTTAAGCTCATCAAAAGCAGCTTGTTGTGTTTCCCCCCAATAATATTCAACATTCTTTTTAGTTAATTCATTCAAAGGGGCAGCAATGGTGCTAAAATCTTTAACAAATCGCAGATAAAAACCAGCGAGACCATGCAAGCTCCGAATTTGATTAACATCCACAGGTTTAGGCCAATTTTTAATAGCTTCAAATTTAGATTCATTTACTTTTACTCCCTGTTCTGAAACCACATATCCTAGAAATATCACATGATCTTTGCAAAAACTGAATTTTTCTAAGTTACAAAACAGCTTTGCATGACGTAAGACTTCTAGCACTTGGTGAATATGATCAATATATTCATGTTCAGTATGGCTGTAAATCAAAATATCATCAAAGTACACAACTGATTCATTAGTCGCATGAAAGTACTTGGCACATTGGTTAAACCAAACGACATGACTAACCACTCATACGAACCAAATTTTGTTTTAAAGGCTATTTTCCACTCATCCCCATCTTTCATCCTAATCTGATGGTAACCACTACGCAAATCAATTTTAGAGAAAATAACAACACCACTCAATTCGTCTAACATGTCATCTAAGCGAGGTACAGGGTGATGATGTCGAATGATATTATTAATCACTCTACAATCTATGCACATGTGCCATGTACCATCTTTGTTAGGAACCAAAATAACAGGAACAACACAAGGGCTTAGGCTTTCGCGAACATACCCTTTCGAGAGAGGTTCTTGTACTTGTTTCTGAATTTCTTTTGTTTCCTCGGGGTTGGTACGGTACGATGGTCGATTAGGTAGCATCATGTCTGGAATCAAATCAATTTGATGCTCTATCCCTCTGATCGGTGGTAAACCAGCGGGCAACTCCGTCGGAAACACATCGCTGAATTCCTGTAGAACACAAGCACCACTAGGTAGAGAAGTCACGTCGTTAGTCAAAAGTAATGCATCTTTGTACAGCAGTACAAAGTGCACCAAATTAGGATCCTTGCTGAATTCTCTCATCTCTGATTTGGTGGGTAGCATTACTAAATTCTTCTCTCCCTCACTTTTCTTTGTACCACTCAGATTTGGCTTCTGGCACTCACTCACCTAAGGTGGAGTCTCTCTATGTTTCTCTCGCTCTTTCTCACTCTCGACGTGCACCTCAATTTTCTGCATTGAAGAATTCACAATCTGTTGTTGTGTAAGCGGCTTCAAGATGATCTCCTTATTGTTCTATAGGAATGTATAGCGATTGGTACGCCCATCGTGAATAGCAGAACGGTCATATTGCCAAGGCCGTCCCAACAGCAAGTGACAAACCGTCATAGGCACAACATCACAATCCACAGTGTCGGTGTACTTCCCAATAGTAAATGTCACACGCACCATATAGGTCACCTTCACTTCCTCTTTATCGCTCAACCATGATATGGCCGTGGATGTGGCAAATACTTGAAACCCAACTTATTGCACATGATACGGCCGTGGATGTGGCAAATACTTGAAACCCAACTTATTGCACATGATACGGCCGTGGATGTGGCAAATACTTCAGACCCAACTTATTGCACATGTCTTTGCTGGCCAAATTGTGACAACTACCTCCATCAATAATAACTTTGCACACCTTGTCGTTATCAAGCTTTGCCTAAGTCTGAAACAAATTACACCGTTGTTCGAGTGACGATGATGACATCACACTAAGCACTTTGGGTGTGCAAACAATGGAATACTACTTGGGGTTAGGAAACTCTGGACCACACTCACATTGCTCTATCTCATTAGTGTGCAAAACCGGTGTTGCATCAAATAACTCATCATCACAAGCAGAAACATACCCATCATCTGTAATACGTATAACCTTTGTATTTGGGCAATATTTCTGAAAATGGCCAACTCCTTTGCACTTGTGGCAAACCAAGTCACGAGAACGCCCCGTTGACCTCATAGTAGAGGCTGCGCTACCAGCAGGCATCGCTGGATGACATATCGGTGATGGAGTACTCTCAGGCTTCTTACTTGCTGAGCTGCGCATTGCTAAATTACTTCCAGACTGAGTACTCTTGTTTGGCTGACTTATGTTGTATGGCTGCCCCACGCTTGCTAAAAAACATGAACGGGCAGCAAACTTTGCATCTTCCCTAACTTGGACTCAGCTTCACGCGCTTGGTGCAGCAACTCAATCACATCATTGTAAGGATGGTGATTGACGATGCGCTTGATGGCATAATTCATACCAACGAGGAATCTTGCCATTGCTTGCTCTTCATTATCGCACACATCAGCATGTATCATGATGGTCTCCATCTCCTTATGATACTCATCAATTGATTTGAGACCTTGTCGTAGCCCTATTAAATTCTCAAACAGTGAGCATTTGTAGTGACAAGGAACAAAACGTGTACGCAAGTGTTGCTTCATTTGCTCCCATGTAATAATAGGCAACTCATGGCGCTCCATCCACTTGTGAACAAAGTTCTCCCACCAAGGTCTGGCATAATCATCCAATCCATTGGACAGTAATAGCTTCTTCTCATTGGAATAGTTGTTCATCCAGAATAGGTTATCAATTATCAATTCCCATGTAAGGTAATCTTCCACATCCGTACCACCTAAAAAGACAGGAATAGCAAATTTGGGTTTAGCAATAAAATTTTCGTCAATGTCCTATCTATGGTGATGCATGTTGTTGTTGCGTTTGCAGGGCTGTCGCTCATCGTAAGCGTCAGTGGGGAAATCATCATCGATGTAGAGCTCAGCGTCGTCAGCCTAGCTACGTGCAGCTGCATTATGAACACCTATGTTGACACCTCCTCCTTGGGCGCCGTTAAAAACATTATTGCCTCGACCACACCAGGAAACAACAAGACGCGTCGTTGCATCTTGCTGTGCCGCCAAATGATGAGCTTGTCGCTGTTGTCATTCCTCATCCATACGAATAGCGTGCTCCTCCTCGGTCTCGGTGTGCTGAATAGCTTGAGGCCTTGGACACTTGTGTCGTCAGCTCGTAAACCCCCACGCACATGGAGATTTGCAAACATAGCGCACATCTCTTCAAAGTTGTTGTTGATTTTTTTACGCAGCTATGTGATCTCCCCAAGTGTGTTCAATCTAGTCTGAACCTCCCCGAGCTCATCACGCGCACCATTGTCACCATCTTGGAGTTGCTTTTGTAGCATCTCACGCAGCCAAGTGTACTCAAACCATGTAACCGGTACATCCGGATTACACAGATTCTCCTCTTGTCCTGACATGGCAAAAGCTCACAAATACCAAGTGAAAAATATATGTGGATATAAGTGGAACACTCAACGCTCACAGCTCACTGTTATGAAACAAGACAAGCTTATCGTTCCGAAGTAAATTAAAGATAGCAAAAGTACACTCATGACAGTGAAAGATCAAGGACAACAACACACTCACAATGATAATGGGACTATTGCAACCAAGGATTGAGCTAAGAAGATGGCCAAACCAAGCTCGTATTGCAATAGTTCAAGGAGAGACACTAGCAAATCCAAAATAGGAGATGTCCCTTGAGCAAATCAATTTGCTAGTCTCAAAAGGTTCAACGGTACACAAAGGATATATTAGTTCTCGAAGAAATAGCAGCTAGGAAGGTTTTAAAATTTTGTGAGACTTTTGTTTGTTGTAGACGATAGAAAAACAAAACTAATCTACGGGTAAATAGCTCTCACCGAGTAGCCCTGGAATCTAATACCACGATGATACGAGAGTGGCCCGATCTTCTCGGGAAGAGCCGATGATAAAAGATGTGAATTAGACGATGTCGCTAGCTGAACACTCGCACCAATGTACGAACCCACCTCTTTTCGGAATACGCCCAACACACACCTATAGATGATTGTCGCAAGACCACGAGTGATGATCGCCAAGTCTCCAATTCCCAGCGGAACGACAACTTGACCTTGGATTGCAGAACAATAAACAATGATTGCCTAATTCTCTCTCAGCTGTCCTCGCATGAACGCTGGTATGAAAGAACAAGCAATAGCTATGTTTCTATCTTATGCATAAAGTGGTCTGCCTTCTATGGGTCATGGACTCTACTATATATAGTACCTAGGACTATGGAAACCGAATTGCACTCATTACAACATAAAAATGGAAACCTAAGCTAAGACCGACATATTATTTTTATGACCGAGACCGACTCGATACCAATTTGGCAATGGGGCTACATCCGTTGGAAAGGTTATCAAAATACGCTTTCTAGAGGGTATTTACACAGCCCAATCTGACTTCGTATGAGAGACTTATGGTACTTTTAATCGACGTCTGTTTGGCTGCAATAAACCGAGTCCGAGTCGGCTTCAATCTTAACTATTTTGCTGCTCCTTGATTGATTCCATGTAGAACTTGAAAGGGAAGTCTCCAATGACTTTGGAAAGTCCATGTACAGCTTCATATGACCTTGAGACACCTTGTGATAACCTTTTTATCTCACTCATCCCTCAGCTCTTCTTTGTTTATGTGCCAACAAATAATGCAGCTCTTCTTCCTCTTGTGTATCGTATTGATCCAAATACCTAAGCACAAGTAAATTAAAGATTGGGGATAAAATTCTCCTTAAAATTAATGCTATGGTCATTAAGAAACAAGTTCACCTGATCTTGTATTTTCTTGGCACGTGCTCTTGTAATTGGTCCAGTTGGCAACTCGATGAGTATATCTTGATCATTAGTTGGAGTTGAAGAATGTGTCGTAAGGTTGTCCTCATCAGTGTGTTTTGAGGGAAGAACTCACAATGTTGTTGGATGATCATTGACAAACTATTAATGACGACATTGATAAGAAGCTTGCAGGAACTAATACCACATTGCAGCGACTCAATGAAAATATTGTAATGCTCAATACACACTTTGATCGATTGGTTAATACACCAGCGAACAATGATAGAGTGGATCCTCATGGTGCAGCTCATAAACAAGAGGAGTCTGTCGTAGATGATGAAATTTTGAGGCAAGAATGTGACACCTTTGATGAACGATAAAGGAACCGATTGAACTTTAACCATCAAGGTATAAGAGATAATAATTTCCAGCAACATAACTCACATATTAATGATGATGCATTTGCTAAGGTTAAGTTTACCATCTTTTGAGGGTGTTTATGATGCTGAAAGATATTTAGATTGGGAGATGATGATAGAACAGAAGTTTAATGCTCATTTAGTTCCTAAAGTGCATAGAGTTAGGCAATCCACTATTGAATTTAAAAATTTTGCAACCATCTGGTGGAATAGGGTATGCATTGACGGGTTAGCACCTACTACATAGAATGCTTTAAATGTTGCTATGCGTAACAGATTTGTTTCACCTTCTTTTAAACATGATTTGCGTATGAAATTGCAACGCTTAAACCAAGTTGATAGTTCTATAGAAGAGTATTATCAGGAACTACAAATTAGCATGCTGCGTTGTGATATTATTGAGGATGAAGAGGCTGCAATTGCACACTTTTATGGAGGGTTTAAGACGTGAAATTCAGGACATAGTCGATTACAAAGAAGATGATAGGATTCCTAGGTTGTTCCAACTTGCATGTTTAGCAAAAAAAAAAATGCAGGGATGACAACAATTTTGGAAGCTCGACTACTTCAAAATTAACACCGGGTCAAGACAAAACAGCACCACGAAGAGTTCCAACGAAGGGTGGCTCTTCTTCGGTTGCTTCAACTGGTCGCACGACTGGTATTATTTGCCACTGATGTAAGGGAATAAGACATGTCATGAAGGATTAACCAAGTCAGCGAGAGTACATTGCAATATGGGATGATGGATATGTAGGTGCTAGTAATGTTGAGGATAAATATGCTCTTGCAGCTAACCTTGTAGATGAAGACGACGAACACGAGACAAATATCGACCACGAGGAAGAATTCGGTGCTACTGCCACGGAGAATTATAGGACCCTCATTGGGCAGCGAGTGTTAAGCACTCAAATGGAGCAAGCGGTTCTACAACACCACAATCTATTTCAGATATTCCTCATAGTCAAGGATTACCATGTTTGTGTCATTATTGATGGAGGGAGCTGCAACAATTTGGTAACTTAATATTTGATGGAGATGCTTGCCTTGCCGGCAAGAACCCATCCTCACCCTTACCATATTCAATTGTTCAACAACAGGGATAAGGTGAAGATAATGCAAACGGCTATGGTTCATTTTTCTATTAGTTCATACCATGATTGTGCTAATTTTGATGTATACCCATGCAAGCATGCTCTCTTTTGCTAGGTCGATCATGAGAGTTTGATACATATGCAACACACATCATGGTAGAAGTAATAAGTACACCCTTATATATAAAGGAAATAAAATAACATTTCTACGTTCAACCCCTGCTGAAATTGTGAAATGTGAAAAAGAGATAGCTGAAAATAAGAGAAAAGAGCATAAGCATTGATGAGGAGAACCTTACGACACATTCTTCACCGCCACCTAATGATCAAGATATACCCATCGAGTCACTAACTGGACCAATTACAAGAGCACGTGCCAAGAGATATAAGATCAGGTGAACTTGTTTCTTAATGACCATATAATTAATATAAAGGAGAATTTTATACTACTCCAATCTTATAATTTACTTGTTCTTAAGTATTTGGATCAATACGACGCACAAGAGGAAGAAGAGCTGCATTGTTTGTTGGCACATAGACAAAGAAGAGCTGAGAGATGCGTGGGAGAAAAAGGTTATCACAATGTGTCTAAAGGTCATATACAACTGTACATGGACTTTCCAAAGGCATTGGGGACTTTCTATTCAAGTTCTACACGGAATCAATCAAGGAGCAGCAAAATAAGAAAGATTGAAGCCGACTCGGACTCAGTTTATTGCAGCCAAACAAACGTCGATTAAAAGTACCATAAGTCTCTCATACAAAGTCGGATTGGGCTGTGTAAATACCCTCTGGAAAGCTTATTTGATAACCTTTCCAACGGATCCATCCCCATTGCCAAATTCGTATCGAGTCTGTCTCAGTTGTCAAAATAATATGTCGATCTTAGCTTAGGTTTCCTTTTTTTATGTTGTAACGAGTCCAATTCGGTTTCCATACTCCTAGGTAGTATATATAGTAGAGTCCACTACCCATAGAGGGTAGATCACTTTATGCATAAGAATAAAACATAGCTATTGCTTGCACTTCCATACCAGCGTTAATTAGAGGACAGCTGAGAGAATTAGGCAATCATTATTTATCGTTCTGCACTCCAAGGTCAAGTTGTCGTTCCGCTGGGAATTGGGGACTTGACGATCGTCACTCGTGGTCTCGTGACAATCATCTACAGGTGTGTGTTGAGCATATACCAAAGAGTTGAGGGTTCCTACATTGGTGCAAGTGTTCAGCTCTTCCCGAGAAGATCGGGCCGCCCCCGTATCATCGTGGTATCAGATTCTAGGGCAACACGGTGAGAGCTATTTACGCGTAGATCAGTTTTGTTTTTCTGTTCTCTACAACAAACAAAAGTCTCACAAAATTTTGATACCTTAATAGCTGCTATTTCTTTGAGAACCAATATATCCTTTGCGTACAGTTGAACCTTTTGAGACTAGCAAATTGATTTGCTCAAGGGACTGCTCTTGTTTTCATTTGTACGGATTAGTTGTATCAATACAACACTCCTATTTTGGATTTTATTTTGTATTTAGCCGAGTACAAATAAAAGAAGTAAAACCAGTACAAAAGAGAAAAAACAAAAGAAAAAAGGCAAAGAAAGAGGTGCTTGGTTGAATAATCCTCTTGTTTCGGAGTTCTATGTTTCAAGTTATACACTCCTATTTTGCGCACTTTGTTGTTTTGTGCAATCTTGTGCCCTCAGTTTTTTCGAGCAATTGCTAGTCCCTCCTTGAACTATTGCAATAAGAGCTTGGTTTGGCCATCTTCTTAGCTCATTCCTTGGATGCAATAGACCCATTATCATTGTGAGTGTGTTGCTATCCTTGATCGTTCGCTGTCACAAGTGTACTTTTGTTACCTTTAATTCACTTCAAAATGGTAAGCTTGTCTTGTTCCAGAACAGTGAGTTGTGAGCGTTGAGTGTTCCACTTATGTCCACATATATTTTTCACTCAGTATTTGTGAGCTTTTGCCATGTCAGGACAAGAGGAGGATCCGCGTAATCCGGATGTACAGGTTTCATGGTCCGAGTACATTAGGCTATGTGAGATGTTGCAAAAGCAACTCCAAGATGGTGACAACGGTGTGCGTGATGAGCTCGAGGAAGTTCAGACTGGATTGAACACACTCGGGGAGGAGGTCACACAGCTGCGTACATAAATCAACAACTTTGAAGAGTTGTGCTCTATGTTTGCAAATCTCCATGTGTGTGGGGGTGTACGGGCTAACGACACAAGTGTACACGTGCCTCAAGCTGTTCGGCACACCGAGACCGAGGAGGAGCGTGCTATTCGCATGGATGAGGAACAACGACAGCAATAAGCTCATCGTTTGGCGGTGTAACAAGATGCAACAGCACATCTTGTTGCTTCCGGGCGTGGTCGAGGCAACGGTGTTTTTAACGGCACCCAAGGAGGAGGTGTCAACATTAGCATTCATAATGCTGCTGCACATATGCATGGTGCACGTAGCTGGGCTGACGACGCTGAGCTCTCCATCTACGATCCCTACTGACGCTTATGATGAGTGACAACCCCGCAACCGCAACAACAACATGCATCACCATAGATGGGACATCGACGAGAATTTTATTGCTAAGCCCAAATTTGCTATTCCTCTCTTTTCAGGTGGTACAGATGTGGAAGATTACCTTACACGGGAACTGAAAATTGATAAGCTATTCAGGATGAACAACTATCTGAACGAGAAGAAGCTATTACTTGCGTCCAATGGATTGGATGATTATGCCACACATTGGTGGAGCAATTTGTTCACAAGCGGATGGAGCGCCATGAGTTGCCTATTATCACATGGGAGCAAATGAAGCAACACTTGCATACACGTTTTGTTCCTCGCCACTACAAAGACTCACTGTTTGAGAAGTTGACAGGGCTACGACAAGGTCTCAAATCAATTTATGTGTATCATAAGGAGATGGAGACCATCATGATACATGTTGATGTGTGCGAGAATGAAGAGCAAGCAATGGCAAAATTCCTAGCTGGTATGAATTATGCCATCAATGATATGATTGAGTTGCTGCACCAAGCGCGTGAAGCTGAGTGCCAAGTTAGTGAAGATGTAAAGTTTGCTGCCCATTCACGTTTTTCAGCAAGCATGGGGCAGCCATACAACATAAGTCAGCCAAACAAGAGTACTCAGTCTGAAAGCAATTTAGCAATGCGTAGTTCATTAAGTAAGAAGCCTGAGAGTACTCCACCACCGACACTTCGCCTAGCGATGCCTGCTGGTAGCGTACCCTTTTCTATGTGGTCAACAGGGCATTCACGTGACTTGGTTTGCCATAAGTGCAAAAGAGTTGGCCATTTTCAGAAAGATTGCCCAAATACAAAGGTTATGCTTATTATAGATGATGGGTATATTTCTGTTAGTGATGACGAGTTATTGGATGCAACACCAGTTTTGCACACTGATAAGATGGAGCAATGTGAGTGTGATCCAGAGTTTCCTAATCCAGAGCAGTATTCCATTGTTTGCACACCCAAAGTGCTTAGTGTGATGCCATCACCATCACTCGAACATCAGTGCAGTTTGTTTCAGACTTGGACAAAGCTTGATAACGACAAGGTCTGCAAAGTTATAATTGATGGAGATAGTTGTCACAATTTGGCCAACAAAGACATGTGCAATACGTTGGGTTTGAAGTATTTACCACATCCATGGCCGTGTCATGTGCAATGGTTGAGCGATAAAGAGGATGTGAAGGTGACCTATATGGTGCGTGTGACATTTACTATTGGGAAGTACAACGACACTATGGATTGCGATGTTGTGCCTATGACGATCTGTCACTTGCTGTTGGGACGGTCGTGGCAATATGACCATTCTGCTATTCACGTTGGGCATACCAATCGCTATACATTCCGATAGAACAATAAGGAGATCATCTTGAAGCTGCTTACACCACAACATATTGTGAATTCTTCAATGCAGAAAATTGAGGTGCATGTCGAGAGTGAGAAAGAGCGAGAGAAACATGTAGTGACTCCACCTTTGGTGAGTGAGCGTCACAAGCCAAATCTGAGTGGTATAAAGAAAAGTGAGGGAGAGAAGAATTCAGTAATGCTAACCACCAAATCAGAGATGAGAGAATTCAGTAATGCTAGCCACCAAATCAGAGATGAGAGAATTCAGTAAGTATTCTAATTTTGTGCACTTTGTACTGCTGTACAAAGATGCATTACTTTTGACTAACGACGTGACTTCTCTACCTAGTGGTGCTTGTGTTCTGCAGGAATTCAGCGATGTGTTTCCGACGGAGTTGCCCGCTGGTTTACCACCGATCAGAGGGATAGAGCATCAAATTGATTTGATTCCAGACATGATGCTACCTAATCGACCATCGTACCGTACCAACCCCGAGGAAACAAAAGAAATTCAGAAACAAGTACAAGAACCTCTCTCGAAAGGGTATGTTCGCAAAAGCCTAAGCCCTTGTGTTGTTCCTGTTATTTTGGTTCCTAACAAAGAGGGTAGACCGGTAGCATACTTCAGCGAGAAACTGAAAGGTGCCCAATTGAATTATCCGGTCTATGATAAGGAGCTTTATGCGTTAATGTGAGTGTTAGAAGTCTGGCAACATTATTTATAGTTTAAGGAGTTTATTATACATTCTGACCATGAATTCTTAAAATATTTGCAAGGTCAATCTAAATTTAATTGTCGTCATTCTAAGTGGGTTGAATTCATTAAGTTGTTTCCTTACATTGTAAAAAATAAGAAAGGAAAAGAAAATGTGGTTGCTGATGCTCTTTCTAGGAAAAATGTGCTTTCAAATTGTTTAGATGTGCAAGTTCCTAGTTTAGAGATTTTGTGTGATTTATATGCTAATGACCATGATTTTGTTGTTCCCTATGTGCACTGCAAGGAGGGAAAAGGATGGGAAAAGTATCACTTACATGATGGATTTTTGTTTTGTGGTAACAAATTATGCGTTCCAAAATCGTCTGTACATTTGCTCTTGCTGCAGGAATCTCATACTGGTGGATTGATGGGGCATTTTGGACGTGAGAAGACATTGTGTATGCTGAGTGATCAATTTACTGGCCCAAGATGAGGCGTGACGTGGAAAGGTATGTGCAACGATGTATTAATTGCCACAAGGCCAAATCGAAAATTAAATCTACACGGGCTATATACTCCTCTACCTGTTCCGAATGCACCAAGGGAGGATATTAGTATGGATTTTGTTTTAGGATTGCCTGAGGGGGAGAGATTCTATTTTTGTTGTTGTGGATCGATTTTTGAAGATGGCACACTTCATTCTGTGCCACAAGAGCGATGATGCGTCGTATGTTGCTAACTTGTTTTTCAAGGAGATCATGAGGTTGCATGGTGTGCCACGTACCATTGTGTAGGAACACGATGAGAAGTTCATGAGCTACTTCTGCAAGACACTTTGGGGTAAGTTGGGGATGAAGTTGTTATTCAGCACAACTGGTCATCCCAAAACTAATGGTCAAACGGAAGTGGTGAACCGCACACTTTCAACACTACTAAGGACCATAATCAAGAAGAATCTAAGAGAGTGGGAGGACTGTTTGCCGCACATGTAATTCGCTTATAACCGGGCTATGCATTCCACTACTCAGTTGTGTCCTTTTGAGGTGGTGTATGGTTTTAAACCGATTATGCCACTTGATTTGCTGCCACTTCCAAGTCAACACCAAGTAAATATGGAAGCGTCAAAGCGAGCTGACTATGTCAAAAAATTACATTTGAAAACAAAAGAAGAAATCAAGAAGAAAGCGAAGTACAATGCTGAGAAAGCAAACAAGAAAAGGAAGAAGGTACTGTTTGAACTGGGCGATTTAGTGTGGTTACATTATCGCAAAGATCGTTTTCTAGAATAACGCAAGTCAAAGCTGCTGCCAAAAGGTGATGGACCGTTTAAAGTATTACAACGAATCAATGACAATACATACAAGATCGAGCTTCCAAGAGATGAGTACGGTGTGAGCTCTACATTCAATGTTGCTGATTTATCATCGTTTTCGGTGGTAACGATCTAGCATCGAGGGCAACACCTTTTCAAGCGGGGGCAGATGATGAGGACAACCTTACGACACATTATTCACCACCACCTAATGATCAAGATATACACATCGAGTTGCCAACTGGACCAATTACAAGAGAACGGGCCAAGAAAATACAAGATCAGGCGAACTTGTTTCTTAATGACCATATCATTAATTTTAAGGAGAATTTTATACTACCCCAATCTTTTAATTTACTTGTGCTTAAGTATTTGGATCAATGTGATGCACAAGAGGAAGAAGAGCTACATTGTTTGTTGGCACATAGACAAAGAAGAGTTGAGGGATGCGTGGGAGAAAAATGTTATCACAAGGTGTCTAAAGGTCATATGCAGTTTACATGGACTTTCCAAAGGCATTGGAGAGTTTACTTTCATGTTCTATACGGAATCAATCGAGGAGTAGCAAAATAGGAAAGATTGAAGCCGACTCAGACTCGGTTTATTGCGGCCAAACAGACATCGATTAGAAGTACAATAAGTCTCTCATACAAAAATCGGATTGGCTATGTAAATACCCTCTGGAAAGCTTATTTGATAACCTTTCCAACGAATCCAGCTCCATTGCCAATTTTGTATCGAGTCGGTCTCTGTCATCAAAATAATACGTTGGTCTTAGCTTAGGTTTATTTTTTATATTGTAACGAGTTCAATTCGGTTTCCATAGTCCTAGGTACTATATATAGTAGAGTCCACGACCCATAGAGGGCAGACCACTTTATTCATAAGATTGGGGCATAGCTATTGCTTGTTCTTTCATACCAGCGTTCATGCGAGGATAGCTGAGAGAGAATTAGGTGATCATTGTTTATTGTTCTAAATCCAAGGTCAAGTTGTCGTTCCGCTGGGAATTGGGGACTTGGCGATCATCACTTGTGGTCTTGCGACAATCATCTACAGGTGTGTGTTGGGCGTATTCCGTAGAGTTGAGGGTTCGCACCCTGGGCCAGCAACTGCTTAATCTCTCCACTCCTGAGGAGAGATGAGGCCTAGGCAAAAGCCTTCAATTCCTCCAAGTGCAGCACAAAGTCGTCTAGGGTCAGGACCTCAAGGTCGGGACCCCCCTCAACTGTTACAGAGGCAGCTCTTGCATAGGGTTCGGTGCCATAGACACCAGTCACAAGACCAGGTCATAGACTGGCTCGACATCTCGTGGCGGTGAAATCACGCCCTTCATGGTGACTATAGGGGACACCTTTGGATGGGTTGTTGATTCCTGCTGAGGCCCCGTAACCTCGGGAATGGGAGCTGAGGACCCATCTATCCCCATGCCTCCTAGAAACACTAAAAAATTACGGAAGTCAAGACTCCTTGCGCATCACCACGACAGAACAGAAGCCTACAAGGCGGGAGCTACCTTACCAATGCCTCTGGTTTCTCTGACCAAGGGACCCGTGACCTCCTCATCGTCAGAGGGCATCAGCCCCCACCTTGTGCGGAAATACAAGGAGGCTTCACCACCTCCCCCTCTAGTCTGGTAGTGGCCAACAAGGTCTGGAAGGGCAAGGCCCTTCCCACGATCGCCTCCTCCGGGCTAGGCCCCATCTTTGGCCAGGCCGCCTATGCTTTTGGTGCTCCCGACCCGCCTCTGACGCTTTGTTCCGCCCAATGACGACTCGGACGGCTCGGCCTCCAAGCCAGCCCATGAGCCTTCGGAGGTCAGTGGGGGCTGAGCTCGAGGTGGGTTGGCCGGGGTTACGGAGGCGTGGTGCCAAAAACCCCGCGCCCCCGCTTCCTAGCAACCTTGGGCTCCGGCGGTTTTGAGCACGCCGAGGCCTCCACCCTGAGATGAAGGCATACATGGTTGTGCTGCTCCCCGCTTCTAACCATGCTTATGCGTTAGTTCCACACCATGGTGGTTGCTGGCCCAAGAACTCCTCCACGATCTCCACCGTTTGGTCCAGCGAAAGGCAGTTCTCTGAAAGAAAAGGTGTTTCACGTCTACGAATATAAAACTGGACAACAAAGAGAACTCACTAGAACTGTTGGTGGGCCCAAAGTACACGCTTGGCTCTTCTTCCCCACCTTTCTCAAAGACATGATTGCAGTCCGCCTGAAGGGGTCGGACATGCAGCATAATGAACTCCTCCGTGAGATCACGCATACTCATCCTTTTGGCCACCCTTTGGAGGAGCATCAACCGCGAAGCAAGCTGAGTGTGTGAGATATCCACCACCGAGGTCTGGACGTACTAGATGTCATGGTTTGTAGAGCGAAGGGGGGATCCAAAGCCAACATCATAGTAAAACCCCATCGCTTTGACCACCCGGTTTACCACTGGTTGTTGTTGGCCTTCGCCAAAAACACATCCTTATACTCTGGCCAGAGCTAGAAGTTCACACTCCCAAAGCTGAGGACCTTCATCATTCCATCCTCCATCCATGTCTTTGGTTGGCAACTCACGTAATGAAGGGCGGCAAAAAGGTCCGCCCTCCCTTCACACCCATCCGCTCACATAGCCCACTCAAAGATGGCTTGGCAGATGATGGTGTTGACGTGGAGCTATGGCAGCTCCACGTAGAAGTAGCAGAGCACCCCTTCGACCAGCGACATGGCTGGGAAGCCCAGAACCTTGTCAAAAAAGGCTTCGAACACTATAGACTCATGGCCCAGAGGCTCTGGAATCTTTTCTCCCTACGGAGCCCGGGCGACAGATCTGGAGGGGATTTACTCCTCATCGACCATCTGGTCAAGCTCAGCGTCGTCAATGGCGGATCCTCCTAGTACAACAGAGGGATATTTCCTGCTGGCGCAGCGGAGCTCCATGCCCACCGATGGCCTAGGTAGTGACAGAAGAATCGGTGCCGCCTGGGTGTCCGCCACCCCACACGCATCAATGGTCCTGCTTGTCGCCAACATATCGGTTCCGCCCTGGGCACTAGAACTAGCCATACGAATCTCTGGGAGGTGACAAAAGACGTTAGGCGGTCGAGAAGATGGGAGAATAGTGATCGGTGGATGCGTGCATGTGCTAGTGCAAGAGTGCCAGATGAAGATGCAGATGAGAACAAGGCACAGAGCAAGGCCATCGTTTGGCCTAGACCCTCTCCTTATAAAGATAAGGGAGGAGTTATTCAACCTAGAGAAACGCGCGCACACCCAGTCCCTTCACCCACAAGCCCACGATCATCGGGGAGCGGAACAGCTCCCCATGACCCTCTAATGACAAAGCACCACATACCCCACTATTGCTCCGTACTTCTTCGTGGAATACATTTTCTCCCGCCAACAACCATCGTTAGGGATCTCTCGACCTTCAAGATTGGCTCAGAATGGCGTCCTCCAAGTCGGTTAGCATTCGAATAGAACAGCTTCTGTGTCTACTAACCTGCCTCGCTAACCTGACTAGACTGTTGGTTGAGTTGGGCAGCATCTATACTCAAGGCTATCGAGACATATGATATGAGGAATTTCTCGGTGAAGAATCCCACATGTGTCGGTGAATGAAACGAAGTCAGCCTGGCGAGTTCATCGGCGATGGAGTTGTCACCTCTCTAAATGTGTGTGACTTCCAGCCCTTCTAAATTTTGCACGAGCTTTCATACCTCATTTAGATAAGCTGCCATATTATCGTCCACGCACAGGTACTCCTTTTGCACTTGCTTTATGACTATCTATGAGTCCCCTTTCATGAGTAGTTGCCTGATTCCATGTGAAGTAGCTATGTAGAGCTCGTTTAACAGTCCCTCGTATTCTACAACATTATTGGAAGATTTAAAATTTAATTGCATAATGTACCTAAGTTTGTCACCTGTTGGAGAGTTGAATACGATGCTAGCCCCCGATCCTTGAAGTGTGAGTGATCCATCAAAGAAAATCATCCAATGGTCCTCTACCACGTTTGGTTTGTTTCTTTAAAGTTTGTGCGCGGTGCATAATCCACATCGAACTCGTTGAGCTCAACCTTGCGTGATTCATCCAATAGTCTCCATATTGTGTATAACATCCTTTAGTGGATACGTCATCACGACGGTGACCTTATGCACTTGGAAATAATATCGCAGCTTCCGGGAAGTACAACAACTTTTGCACTTGTGGGTATCGTAGTTTTGCATCATGTAGGACTTCACTCATGTAGTAAACCGGCCTCTGGATCTTGGCCTTCTTCTCGGGACATTCCCATTTTACCAATAGGACCATACTTACAACTTGTGGGGTAGCTACAATGTACAAAAAGAGTTCCTCTTTGTCGTTAGGTGGCATTAGAATTAAAGAGACGATAAATACCTTTTCAAGTCTTAAAAAGCCTTCTCTGCATCTTTCGTCCACTTGAACCGGTCATGTTTTTTCAGCAGATTGAAGAAAGGCATCCCTTACTCGCCCATCCTGCTGTAACAACCCAGGGGCTACAAGACCTAGAATGCCACTTAACTATACGACCTACAACTGAACTTACAGAAAAATCAGTAGCATCTCCTCTGTATTTTAAGTAATGCAGGAGCAACTACATAGATAAACAATATGTGAGGCATAGCACACTAGCATTTAAAATTATCCTAACAAGGATCAAGAGTAAATTATTAAGTTCAACATCACAACAACACTATAAACTTCGAGCACACGACTCTAACGACTAAAGATAACAACATTCATAGCATCTTGATTCTACAACAGTTTTAAAGCTCCACTTCTTCATGCATTATGTGATCATAGCAAAAATATGACATCATAAGTTTGTAAAAGAACTACTCCTCAACTCAAATAACATATGATTCATAAGGAACAATAGATAACAACCCACCAAACCACCGACATATATAACCCTAGAAGAACTGTTAGTGTAGGTGTTGCACATGATTCAACATAAGCACAATAAAATGAAATAACTTCTATAGTGCATATGAATGCAATGCAAAAACACATATAAAATCTTCATAATTCCAAAAGCCATACCGCAATGTATATCACCACTGAGAAGCGTCACTTCTCATAATAACTTCCAAAGCATCTGTAACGTATCCAACAATCATTTACATAGCAATTTCGATATATAATGCTTCCACATGAATAATCTTTAATGATTATAAATAAAATGCACATGCATGCAATACAATGAATATGTCCACCGCCTTCATACCCAACAATGTATGAAGCTGCATCGTATTACGGCAATATATGATGATGTACTGATACGGTCGCAACCAAAAGATCACGACATAACATCAAGAGCACTCTGGAAATAGTCATATAACTTTCTCACCGACCTGGCTTATGCACTTCGCAATAGTTATATGACTTTCTCATTGACGTGGATCAAATGCAAAACAATGAAATGCGATGGAGCTGATATATAACAATCGCAAGAAAGAGAACCACATTGTTCAACATCCTCTACATATCCACATATAAGGCATACTTAAAGATAAATGACATAAGTTATGATCATCAATACGTATCAACATGTATAACATACTTCAAATTGTTGAATAGACTATTCCACTATAAGGTCTCATATAAAACTGTTTCTATGCAAAAACATAGACAGGATAAGTACTACACATATGCCAACTTCTGATTCACCGCTTCAAACAGTAAGACTGCATTATCAACTACTTATGCTATATAAAATAGTCTAAGTTATGAACCTCACATAAACCCCTACCTTCATGCTGTAAGGACTTAGGTACAACCTTCATTTAGATATGAGCGAGACAACATATCCATTTTATCTTCCATTTAGTATGGTTTTCCAACCTACTTCACTATCACTTTTGTAAACTTCTACATAACCCATATCATTATCCTCAGGTATTCCAACCATTGAAAGGTAAAAGGTGCGGATGTTCTAAAAGATTCTAAAACCACCAAAATCGGCATAACCACTACACTAAGGTTCATCAGCAAGGAACCCCTGAAGGAAACAAATAATCTTTATTATAATAATTAAAGTTAGTCATTTCACGGATGGGCAACATAAACAAGCATCACACGTAAGCAATATATCAACAACCACATTCTGAATTTTTAAAGCCATCATAAAGGAGTATCATCATACAAGCATTAAGCAATGTGCTAACAACATAGCTACATTACCACCTTCTTATCCGAACCTTCCAACATAAATAGCACAGCAGACACAATACCTCAAATTATTGAATATAATCACGTGTGCTGCATTTTAAAGATGTAGGTAGTAAAAATAACAGGTTAAAGTTGTAGCAACGCAACAGCTACATTCACTTGCCTTTACCTCAAATTATTGAATATAATCATGTGTGCTGCATTTTAAAGATGTAGGTAGTAAAAATAACAGGTTAAAGTTGTAGCAATGCAACAGCTACATTCACTTGCCTTTACCGACGACAAGAATGGCAAGGCTCAAGTGCGATCCAGAGCACCACCACCTAATTTACAACCACATCTTAGCACAAGCACTCCAAGTAACAAGCACATATAGAATATAAGGCACTCCTATGCCCAAAACCCTCAAACAAGCAAGAACCATTAAAAATAGCACACCTCGCATTGGTTCAATAAGAGAAGTAGTGCTTCTCTTTTTCGTATCTAGTTTTATACTGCAGATATAATGGCAAATAATTACATTCTTGAAATCTATAGAACAAGATGTACACCTTTTGTAGAGAAAACAAATTTTCATTCTGCCATTAAGGTGACCTAACCAGCAACTATAAACAGGCTTCAGAAACTGTCTAAAAATTCAGGCAGCAAGATTCACATTTTTATATCTACTAAACCATACATAAAAACAATTCTCAAAATTAAATATGACCTATAACTTTTCATCCTGAACTTTGATCTTTAGAAAATGACATTATCAAGCCCTAAGCAAGATCTGAATGAGGGGCCTATGATGTGGGCCTTAAGATTAAAGGGGAGAATGTTGGATTGATCTCAGCCAACTAATTCTAACAGACCGAGAGATAAGGGGAGCTCTGACTCCACATGAGCGCTATGATTGAGGATGCCAACCAACACGTTGGTTGCGGTCCCACCCCATGCAGCACCACAAAACTAGATGAGGGGGAGTCCGACAAAATTAGGGAATCAAGCTTAAGAAAATTAGCCACCTCTCCCACACCATAAACCCTAATTGATCCTTAGGGCTGCTGTTAATAGGGTGAAGGTCACCGTTACCGCCGATGACATCAGTTATGTCAGCATGTCAGCTATGACTACCGCACCGACGACCTTACGCTCTGCATCAACCTCTCCCTCACACTGCTTGCCACTGCATCACCATCTACCCAGAATCATCAAGATCTGGCATCTCTGAACTCTGGTTTGTTCACGCTTCCGCATGTTTAGTGGGGTTCGGTTACTAGAGCTAGTGATCTTGATGTACCTAACAGACTTGTATACTATATTTTATGAAAACCTTCTTCCTGATAGCAGAATCTTGACAATTTTCCATGAGCTGCAATTTCAGAACACAAAAGAGAAAAAAAACAATACATATCAAAGAATGAACAAAGTACAGATCGAACACGCATGTAGGTTTTGAACATTGAGATTATGGCTATAGGCATATCCACGTCATCATTTAGAGTTTCTTAGTGCCTTTGCCTAACAAGAATGGAAATTAGAGCAATCGAGAATCAGCAAAGTAATCAAAAGTAATTAGTAAAGTCTGACCTTACTTCGCATGTCGAAAATGGATGTATCTATCAGAACATTCCACCGCACCATGCTCATTTGAAGATCGACATAAAAAAATCTTTGAACATGTGTAGACCGTCTCTGATACATATAGAATTGATTAACCAAAAATTACCACCAGTGGCTTGCCCATCAGCACATCCAAACTCCCCAATTCAAGCTTGCCATGGGCCATGGCCAGGTGTTGCGCCCCCAACATGCAGTACCACCAACATTGTCCGCATGAACATATACACATCAAATGCAATGGCGGGACCAAATCTTGGCACAAAGTGGCCAAGAGATCAGAAAAACAGCTCTAAATCGGTGATTCCATGGGACTGAACATGACGACCTGGTTCTTGATAGGCCCACACGGCGTCGTGTTCCCTCTAGTTGAAGTCACCGTGTTCCCTCCAGTTGAAGTCATCAGGGAGGCTATCTGTGGGCAGCACAGGAGCCTCATGGGCCCAACTGGCGGTGCCGAGGGTGATGATCGGAGTGCAGAGGGAAGGGGAGTGCATCGGTATGCATGTGGGCACAGAGGAGGTCGCGAGTTTGGTGGAGTCAAACATGGCAAAGGAAGACTGAAAGACAGGGTTGATGGATATGGTGAGAAGAACGAGTATTGCGCTCAATCACTAGATGTGGCGAATATATATTGTTGGGTACTAATCTTCAATAGTTGGAACGCCAGGTAGGGGGCCTTCATGTATTTTTCAGGATCAATCATGTCTCATGTGCGCATCCGCGTTGGATTCTCCGACACTGGCATCTGAGATCACTTCAAGTTGGCGGCTGTCATCTTCACATTGCCTCCTACCGGCTCTGAGATCACCTTCGAAACTATGGTGTACCGCTAGGATGATCAAGGTGGATTGATCCACACCGGTATCACCAGGTCCGGCCCATTGGACGGCGTCAGAGTTGTCATAGGGATGTCGCTTGGTCAGGTGATGCCTCCACCAACAACAGTTCGAAGATTGAGGAACAAACTCCCTCAGAACAACGATCACAGAGCAATATCGGCTTGGCCGCAGCCTAGCATTGGCAATGGTGTCTTTAGTACTACGGAAGCCAACGTCCTCGGTGCTCATTTGATTGTAAGATCCTTCCATAAATTGGATCCAATGAATCCTTTAACCCTAATGACCAACTAGTTGAAGACTTTGCTTGATGCGGCTTAGATCTAGGCTGCTTGAGTAAACATCCCAGGCAACTCTAGGCACCCCAGCCGGCAAGGTGCTAGTTCTAGGAGCCATGAACACAGACATCCTAGAGTCAAGGGATCACAAACAAGAAGCTCAGGTGGTCGAGCTCGAGCGCAGCCCTACAGGTCGAACTGTAATTGCCACATCCACAGGCTCATGAACTAGGAAGACCTAAGGAACTGCATCCCTCATGACAGATGCGACTTACGCGAAGTGATTAACAACCGCCATGCGGAACACATGAAGACGATCATCGTTATAAAGACCGCATGTCTCCAGGACAGGACGCTCGACGTGACTCCAATGTTCGAGAAACAGGCATGACAGTTCTCCCTCATCACCTCATGAAGAATTCGACGGAGGCTGTGAAGCTTTAACACCTGAGCTCCAGTTGATACGATGGCTCAAGAAGTTCAACACGGGTCCGATCCAAAAGTACGATGGGAAGAACAACCCAAATGAGTGGTTACAGACTTAGACGATTGCTTGTCGAGAGGTTAGCGACGACAACAAGTTAATGGCTAATTACCTGCAAACCACCCTCAATGGACCTACAAGGTCCTATTGTTGACCCAGCCACCTAACATGATCCGATCGTGGGCCGAGTTGAAGGCTTAGTTCATCGCCAAAATCCAAGGTACGTTCGAATGCCCGGGAACAGAACACAACCTCCACCAGCTGAACCAAGGCATGGACGAATCTCATTGGGACTTCATCTGGAGGTTCAGCAATAGGCGTAATATAATCCCAGACATCTCTGATAGGTCGGTCATCATCGCCTTCAAGAGAGGCATCAAAGACAGAGATCTGGTCGGGACGCTGGCTACCTGAAAGATAAATATGGTCAAAGAACTCTTTGAATTGGCTTAGAAGGTTGTGAAGCAGGCTGAAGCTTAGGCGCACACCAAAAACCCTTAGTCTGGAAAAGACAAGCCTGACGCTTCAAAGAATGAGGGGAAGAAGAGCAAGTCCAGTGTAGGGGGGAAATACCCCAACCCGTAGATATCTCTAAAAGGTTGCCACCGAGAGCTCCGTTGGAACCCTTGGGTTTCAACTCCACAGAAGAAAGCCTAGCTTCTGGAGACTATGGGTCCCTCCGAAAGCTATCCCTAAGACGGGAGAAGAAGTCGTCCTCTAGGGGAGGGTGGGAATCATCTCTAGGGACCCTCAACACCCTCGGAGACATAGCTTCCCAGAGCCCATGTCTCCCAGAGCTCAACACCCCTAGAGCCATAGCCTCCCAAAGCCCTTGTCTCCCGGAGCCCTCGACGCCCCCGAATCCCCAGCCTCCCGGAGCCCTAGTCTCCTAGGGCCCTTGTATGCCGGAGCCCTCGATGCCCCCGATGCCACAGCCTCCCGAAACAACAGTCTCTCGGGGCCCTTGTCTCCCAAAGCCTGGGTAGGCTCCCCCAGAACCCAGAGGGAGGAGCCGCCTGATCTTGGAGAAAGATCAACCAGAGGGGGTCCACCAACTATCCTCCTCTAGTAAGGAAGTAACCAGCATTCAATGTGATGCATGTGGGAGCCATCCTGACATCCCAAGTGCAAGTAGGGGCCGGACTGACACATTGGACAGTGCGGCTCTGCAATAGGCGACCGGTTGGGCGCCAAATCCCTAGGGCCACGTGCACTACTGTATTGTCATAGTAGGTAATATCTTCTAGTTAGAGGTAAAATACATCCTACCTAGACCCATGCCAAGTGATTTGACTGATCCTAGGTCCTTGCCGGGTAGCAAAGGTTTGTATCGCTATCTTTGTAAGGGTATATTTGTACATTTACACCATACATGGCACTATACATACATATCCTTGGCCATCAGACCAATGGACCAATCTTTCTTGATCACATATATGGTGTTCCTCCCTGTCTACTTCTTCTTCAAGCTTGAGCACACTCCTGTGAGTGTACTCTTTCCGCACTAATTCGTGCAAGACATATTCTTGTGCCAACAACATGTCGTCTGTGGGGAACTAAACATAGAAGTACCAGGGTAGGTAGGACACTACCAAAAAACCTCAAGGTGCTAACCATAGTGGCTATTCTTCACCGCGCACCCATGCAAAATTATGCATGGCACCTACGACTAAGCACACCATGTGCCACCTCCAGCTTCATAGTTAGGCGGAACATCAAATCTCTGGACAACGTTGACCCAATAGCTTGGGTTGGCATGGAGCTCCAGGTCAACGCGGAGGTCTTCTAGCAGTGGGACGGTGAGGACCTCGCTGCACCCTAGGAGGTTACGCCCGAGGCTGCAGCCAGGCAGGCTGCCCTCAAATGGTTATGGGCACTCAAGCCCAGGGGCACCCACGCTTGGGCCAAGCCCCAAGGCGTCTCCTGTGACGATGCCCAAAGCACCTTTGTCGAGACGACATATTTGGAGAGTCTGGTTGCCCGACAACCTTCTCGGCCCCCTCTTGTGGAACGAGACTCCAAGGAGGCCCAATATCCTGGGGTGCGCAGACCCTGCCTGCTCCGTCGACACGACGATTGCAACATTGACCACGTGCAAGGGGCTCCAAATCCGCCATGGTCTCAAAGGAGTAACCAGGACCACTCCAGCTCTAGGGGCTTGGTCGCCTAGCAGCCGCATTGGCCTCCCCTGGTGCAAAAGGGACCCAAGGGGACAACGGGCTCTGGTACATGTAGCCCCTGCCAGCGTCCACGGCGCCAACCACAAGCTCTGGCACTACCAAAAGGGTACTAGTGCATTTTGCATTGACCGGACGTGGCCACAACATAGATGGTTGCCGAACCCTCACAGCTTTCCTGGAGGTCACTTGACTAGGGGAAAAACCAGTCAGGTGACCCAAGGGTTGTGAAATTGGAGCAGGCTGCAGGTTAGGTATTCGGGCCTCCTTGAGCCCCCCTCAGCCAGCTATGCCACCACCGTCTCCATCGTCAATACAATACCCTAGTGATGAGGACTGAGTCACACCAATGGCTCGACCTCAGTGGAGCCCGACGGGTCTCCCACATGGGGGGCGCTGCCCTAAACTCCGGATGATCGAAGCCCTTGGTGATCCTTCCCATGTCAAGGTCGATGAGGGTAGGGTCTATCACGGTAAAAGGATGTTGGGCCCTAGTAGGAGGGTCCGGGGCGCTCTGGAGGTCTGCAGGCCAAAATCCTTCGGGGGCCGACCCAGGCCTCCGAAGCCTTTGGAGTCTAATGGGTTCTGGAGGCTTCATAGGCCAAAAGGATCAACCCTTCCCCTGCTACGGGCTATGAGGGCCTCTGATCCTCTGACTCCAATAAGGAGGGTTCATTTTAGCAATGGTATGCCTGTAACCCCCTAGTAATAGCTTTCCTAGCTAACTAATCTTTCATACAGTAAGATCAGTAAACATAGAAGGTAGCAAGCCTAGTTGTTGAAGCCCTTATAGCCAATAACTGCCAGGTGAAACCTATAGACAGTAAAACCTAGGTTATATCAAAGTTTGATAGTAGTGTATTTTACTTGGTTTGAATTGTGCCCTTGCTCGCAAATGCCATGTAGCACACAGCTGACAAGGCCCTCTAACAAGTCAAAGGCATAAGCCACGATGCCAAAGGTACATAAACTTAACTTAAAGATATATTTCTGATCAGCAGTAGACAACCAGACTTAAGCTGTATCTTAGTTTGATATATGCTAGGAATAGCCATCTGACCTAGCTATAACTTATGATGTAACTAGCTTTTCACTAACAATAGTAGACTGTCAAACTTAAGCTACATCCTTGCTCAAATAGTACACAGCACTAGAGACGTTCACATACCCATAGGCTTAGCATGCCTAGGTCACCTAGAAGGCATCGAACCTAGGTTTTTCCTGGAGGGCATAGCATATCCTCGGTAGGCAGTGGAGCATTAGAGATGCCCACATACCCATAGGCATAGCATGCCTAGGTCACTAGAAGGCATGGAGCCTAGGTCTCCTGGAAGGCATTACATAGCCTCGATAGGCAGTGGAGCCTATACACCTACAGGCACAGCATGCCTAAGTCACCTGGAAGGTAGAGTATGCCTAGGTTTCCTGGAACGCATAGCATAGGATGGACATCCTCGGTAGCAGAGATGCGTCGCACTCGAGGGACATCCTCGAGTGGCGGATACGCCCACACACCGATAGGCATAGCATGCCTAGGTCACTTGGAAGGCATTGAGCCTAGATCTCCTGGAAGGCATTGCATAGTCTCGGTAGGTAGTGGAGCCTACACAGCTGTAGGCACAACATGCCTAGGTCACCTAGAAGTAGGGTATGCCTAGGTCACCTAGAAGGCATTGCATAGCCTCGGTAGTGTGGATGCCATGCACCGGAGGGACATCCTCAGTAGCGAAGATGCGTTGCACCTGAGGGACATCATCGGGTGGCAGATACGCTCACACACCAATAGGCATAGCATGTCTAGGTCACCTAGAAGGCATCGATCCTAGGTCTCCTGAAAGGCATAGCATAGCCTCGGTAGGCAGTGGAGCCTATACACCTGCAGGCACAGCATGCTTAGGTCACCTGGAATGCGGAGTATGCCTAGGTCACTTGGAAGGCATTGCATAGCATTGGTATTGTAGATGCCACGCACCGGAGGGACATCCTTGGTAGTGGAGATGCGTTGCACCTAAGGAACATCCTCGGGTGGCAAATACGCCCACACACCAATAGGCATATCATGCCAAGATCACCTAGAAGGAATGGAGCCTAGGTCCCCTAGAAGGCATTGCATAGCCTCGGTAGGCAGTGGAGCCCACACACCTAAAGGCACAACATGCCTAGGTCACCTGAAAGGCATTACATAGCCTCGATAGTGTGGATGCCATACACTAGAGGGACATCCTCGGTGGCATAGACGCACCTGCAAGCGCAGCATGCCTAGGTCCCCTAGAAGCCAAAGTATGCCTAGGTGTCCTGGAAGGCATGACATAGACTCGGTAGTGTAGATGCCACGCACCCGAGGGACATCCTCAATGGCGAAGAGGCACATGGAGCCCTCAAAATTACGGTCAAAGGCTACTAAGCACCATCGAAGCAATTAAACCCTCTAGCAAACCATCGCTAGGCTCCGGATGTCTTTTCCTCTAAAGCCTCACAGCGGCTAAGGGCCGAGGGGTTTGCAGGCTACCTCCCTCTACCCACTCGTCAGCTTCGCCTCTGGCAAACCATCGCTAGGATCCAAATGGCTCTGCCTCCAGAGCCTCATGACGCCTAAGGGCCATGGAGGTCACACGCTGCCTCCCTCGGCCCACTCGTCGGCTTCGCCTCTGACAAACCATCACCAGACATTGGATGGCTCTGCCTCCAGAGACTTGCGGTGACTAAGGGCCGAGGGGGTCGCAGGCTACCTCCCTCGGCCCACTCGGTTGCTTCGCCTCTAGACAACTGTTACTAGGCTCCATACGGCTCTGCCTTTGGAGCCTCATGGCAGCTAAAGGTCGAAGGGGTCGCAGGAATCCTCCCTTGGCCCACTCATTGGCTTTGCCTCTGGAAACCGTCGCCAAGCTCCGGATGGCTCTGCCTTCGGATCCTCGTGGTGGCTAAGGGCCGAGGGGTCGCAGGCTGCCACCCTCGGCACACTCATCTGCTTCACCTCCGCCAAACCCTCGCCAGACTCCGAATGGCTCTACCTCCAGATTCTCGTGGCGGCTAAGGGCCAAGGGGGTCGCAAGCTACCTCCCTCAGCCCACTCGTCGGCTGCGCCTCTGGCAAACCGTTGCAATTCTTTGGATGGCTCTGTCTCCGGGGCCTCAAGGTGGCTAAGGGCCGAGAGGGTCGCAGGTTGCCTCCCTCGGCCCACTTGTTAGCTTCACCTCTAACAAACTGTCGCTAGGCTCCGGATGGCTCTGCTTCCGGAGCCTTATGGCGGTTAAGGGCCGAGGGGGTCACATGCTTCACCTCCAAAAAGCCATCGCCAGCGTTCGAATGCCTCATGGCAGCTAAGGTTTGATGGGGTAACAAGCTACCTCCCTTGGCCCACTCATTGGCTTAACCTCTGGCAAATCGTTGCCATACTCTAGATGGCTCTGCCTCTAGGGCGTCACATTGGCTAAGGGCCGAGGGGGTCACAAGCTGCCTCCCTTGGCCCACTCATCAGCTTCGCCTTCGGCAAACCATCGCCAGGCTCCGGAGCCTCGTGCCGGGTAAGGGCCGAGGGGGTTCCAGGCTCCCTACCTCGACCCACTCATTGGCTTCGCCTTAGCACCAGAGCCCTCGTGGTGTTTAAGGGCCGAGGGGGTCACAGACTACCTCCCTCGACCCACTCATCGGCTTTTCCTCTAGAAAACCATCGCCAGGCTCTGGAAGCAAAACTCACGCTGGCTAAAGGCCGAGGGGATCGAAGGCTGCCTCCCTAGGCCCACTCATCAGCTTCGCCTTCGGCAAACCATCGTTAGGCTCCGAATGGCTCTGCCTCCAGGCCATAATGATGGCTAAGGGCCAAGGGGGTTGTAGGATGCCCCTCTCGGCCCACACATCGACTTCACCTTTAGAAAACCGTTGCCAGGCTCCGGATGGCTCCGTGTCCAGAGCCTCACAGCGGCTAAGGGCCGAGGGGGTCAAAGGCTGCCTCCCTTGGTCCACTCATCGGCTCTGCCTCTGGAGCCTCACAGCGGCTAAGGGCTGACGCGGTCGCAAGCTTCCTCCCTCAGCCCAATCGTCAGCTTCGCCTCTAGTAACCCATCGCAAGACTCTGGATGGCTCTACCTTCAAAGCATCATGGCATCTAAGGACCGAGAGGGTCACAGGCTGCCTCCCTTAGCTCACTTGTCAGATTCGCCTCCGGCAAACCGTCGCCATGCTCCGGGTGGCTCTGCATCTGGGGCCTCGCTGTGGCTAAGGGCCGAGGGGTCACAGGCTGCCTTCCTCATCCCACTCATCGGCTTCACCTCTGGCACCCGCCGAAGGGATTGCATAACAGCCAATCAACATGGCTGCATAGACTAACCAATACGAGAGAAGGCATACTAAAATTAAGTGAAAGACCGCTATGCGTAACATAGAGGCTAATCTGGAATCCTCTAGGGTCCATCAAACGGTCACTCAAGTCATCGGCTTCGCCTCCCGCGACTGCTGCAGGCCTCCGGATGGATTACCGTGAGTTGGAAATCTGGAACAAATTTGGAGTGGGAGTCTGCACCAGCTCCGGATAAAAAAAGAGAGCTCGCTGCTCTGGCCACCAAACAACCGCGGCATGCAAAGAGGCCAGGGAATGTATCGTAGTTACGGATCAAAGGCAGATAAAACACATATCTGGCCACCTATTCGGGTGATCGCCCACATTTCGATTTGAGGAAAGATATCAAGCAGTTCCCAAGGATTTAGTTTCATTACTAATAATTTGCAGAAGCTCTACCGTGGCTCTCTTTCCCTCCTCCTCGACCTTTTCCTTCTCCTCCTTGACTGCCTCCTTCTTCGCCTCCGCCTTTTCCTCCGCATCAATCTCCCTCTCTAGAGAATCCCAATCGACCTTCTCATCATCATCGGAGATGTCGATAGTCTCAGCTGGAGCAACCGCTTGGACCGGAGACTGAGACAGAGCAATGGGCAGTAGCCTGTTCTGCAAGGAGGGGAGTACAATGGTCACCAGCTCCAATCCTGCAAACGCCAGTGTCGGTGCTAAGGACGACCTAACCATCGAGAACATTGACATCTCCAATGATGAGGAGGAAGAGGATGCCATGGTAAGTCAAGGAGAACTGCTCACCTACATAAATGGTGATGAATCAACAGAGCGAACCCCCGGCTTTATAGATGGGCTAGCTAGTTGCACGCGCCTGGCGAAGGAAGCGGAATTGCCATGGGTGTCAATTTGTGGCAATTCCAATTACTCCCCTTAGAGGCCCGTGGTCACACCCTAACTAATCCCCCGGCCACGTGGCTCCATCCTACAGTGGCACTCGGGCTTTTGCGCGCAAGTCTCATCGCATTTTTAAGATGAGCGCCTTTCGGCGTATACAAGAGTCGTGGGCATAGAGCTCCAAGCAAGACTGCACATGACCCTATCGGTTACGCATAGAGGCTCGTGACTGTACCTCAGCTGACCCATGTCCAAATGGCGACACCCTACGGTAGCACTCTAGGTTCCCACGCACACGTCTCATCACGTTCCTGAGGCAAGCCCCTTTCGGCGCATGCAGTAGTCTTGGGCGCAAGGCCCCAAGCGAGACTGTGCATAACCCAGCCAGACACACTGCTATCGGTACTTACATCGAGGACAAAGAACAATTCTTGCCTCCATGCACGATCCCTACTACAATGGCTCAAGTGGCAAGAAGGCTTACCATCAGAAAAGCTGAAGGGCTCATTACAGCCTCTGCCTGGAGACCAAAACATGGTGCCTCTACCAGCATCATAACGGCCTTCGTCCTCGGTGCCACCTACACCACCGAGCCTCGCTGTCCACATCTTTGACATCATCGCTCATGGTTATCACCAAAAGACTCTTATATGGATCGAGGCTACAACATGAGATATCCACACTACGGGGCCGGCTAGAGTTAGTTCCTTCTACATCCGCTCACCCCTCCTTACCTTGGGCTAGCAAATGAGGGGGTACTGTTGGAGGAAAAACCCCAGCCCGTAGATATCACTAAATGGTCACCACCAGGAGCTCTGTTGGAACCCTTGGGTTTCAACTTTGCAGAAGAAAGTCGGGCTTCTAGAGGCCGTGCACCACCTCCCTTGGGCCACTTGCACTATTGTATTGCTATGGTAGATAATATCTTCTGGTTAGGGGTAAAATACATCCTACCTAAACCCATGCCGAGTGATTCGATCAGTCCAGGTCCCTGTGGGATAGCGATAGTTTATATCACTATCTCTGTAAGGGTATGTTTGTACATTTACACCTTGCATGGCTATAAATACAGACCCTTGGCCATCAGACCAAGGGACCAATCCTTCTTGACCATCACATATATGGTGTTCCTCCCTCTCTACTTCTCCAAGCTTGAGCACACTCCTGTGAGTGTACTCTTTCCGTACTTGTTCGGGCAAGACATATTCTTGCGCTACTATCTGGTGACAAGTGCAAGGGTCCGGGCACGACTGTAGCTGTGGTCAAGATGAGCAAGTAGCTCAACATCGGATCCAATAAGGGCCATAGCCATGGTGGCTAAAAGTGGTGTCTCGTCCATTAGTCCAACCAGCATGACTTTGATGCGTGTCAAATTATTAATAAGAAGCTTGAAGAGAAGTTCAAGACAACTATTGCTAACTATCATAGCAAACAAGCCAAACGAGGTGCTAACGAGGACGAGTCCGAGTTCCCTGGGGCCGATCAGAACTTAGCACATATCTTGAGAGGATCCACCACATATGAGTCTAAGAGGCAGTACAAGGTGGTCGAAAGAGAGGTTAACCTGGCTCTAACTAGGCCTCTTTGGTACCTCAAGTCGTCAAAAGTCCCTAATACCTTGGATCAAGCTGATTAACCAGCCATGGTCCTACACCCGGCTTGGTACCCAGTTGTGGTCCATCCTATTATCCTCAAAATCAAGGTTTGTTGAGCCTTGGTCGACAAGGGTAGTTCGCTCAACCTCATCTTTGCTAAGACGTTAGGCAGGATGGGAATCCAAAGGTCGGAGCTCAAGATAGGAGCTGAGCCTTTCCATGGTATAACTTCAAACTCATCGACTATGCCCCTTGGTTAGATAGACTTGCAAGTCACGTTCGGCGCACCTAACAACTTCCATAGAGAGAAGCTGACCTTCGACAATGTGGACTTTCAGATGGTGTACAATGTGATCTTAGGCCATGCAATGCTGGGAAACTTCTTGGCCGTGGTGCATTATGTGTACTAGACACTCAACATCCCCAATCCTAAAGGGGTCATAATCATCAAGGGATATCAACATGTAGCGGTCAAATGTGACAAGTAGAGCCTAGAGATGATTGAACACTTCTGCCAAACGGTGACTACCTCAAGAGGCATAGACTCTAAGCGTCAAAAGAATCAAGCAGCTACTAAGAGCAAGGACAGTGCCATGGACTCCAAGCTTGTAAGTCTCGCTGATACTTCCAAGTTGGACGACGCCACCAAGGGTGAGACCAACAATGGCACCAAGGATAAGAAGGTTGATGTAATTATCAAGGCAGTGCTCCTCGACCTATTTGAGCTAGCCAAGACGATCAAGATAGACCTCGATCTCAAATAGGAATTCGAGCTCATCACTTCCCTCAAGGCAAACCAAGATGTGTTTGCATGGGAACTGTCCGGTATGCCTAGAGTCCCTAGGGAGGTGATCGAGCATCAACTAACTGTGGTGTAGAAGTAGCGAAGATTCACGGAGGATAGAAATCAAGCCATCTTGGTTGAGGTCGGAAAACTCCTAATGGCAGGCTTTATTCGTGAGGTTCATCATCCCACGTGGCTCTCAAATCCTGTCCTCCTAAAGAAATGAATGACAAGTGGAGAATATGTGTCGAATTTATTGACCTCAACAAAGCTTGTCCCAAGGATCTTTTCCCTGTTCCTCACATCGACCAGACTATCGACTCTATTCGAGGCATAGCCAAATTAGCTTCGGAGTAGAAGATGAGGAAAAACCCACTTTTATTACTCCCTTTGGTGTATTTTGGTATGTAAAAATGATATTTGGTTTGAAGAATGCTGGTGCTACTTATCAATGGTGTATTCAAAATTGTTTACAACCTCAGATTGGGCACAATGTTGAAGCTTATATCGATGATGTTGTAGTCAAGTCTAGAATTAAAGATACATTGATTCAGGACCTTAAGTAACATTTGACAACCTTAGGAATTATTGTATGATGCTTAACCCTAAGAAATGCACATTCGGCATCCTGTCGAGCAAGCTTCTTGGTTTTCTAGTGTCAAGTCGGGGCATTAAGGCCAAACCAGGCAAAATCGAGCCTCTCAACTAGATACGATCACCTCAACACTAAAGGAAGTTTAAAAACTGACAGGATGCATAGCGGCCCTTAGTCAATTCATGTCCAAGATGGGCGAGTGAGGGATGCCTTTCTTCAAGCTACTAAAGAAACATGACCAGTTCGAGTGGATGAAAGATACAGAGAAGGCTTTTCATGACTTGAAAGGAATTTATCATCTCTATTAAATCTAACCCTACCTAACAACAAAGAGGAGCTTTTTTTGTAAATTGCAGCTACCCCACAAGTTGTAAGCATGGTCCTAGTGGTCGAATGGGAATGTTCTGAGGAAAAGGACAAGATCTAGAAGCCAATTTACTACGTGAGCGAAGTCCTACATGATGCCAAGCTCTGATACCCGCAAGTGCAGAAGTTGATGTATGCTGTCCTGATGACTTCCCGAAAGCTACAACACTTTTTCCAAGTGCATAAGGTCACCGTTGTGATGACGTATCCACTGAAGGACGTTATACGTAGTAGGGAGGCTTATGGACGAATTGTGCAATGGGTGGTCGAGCTCAACGAGTTCAAAGCGCACAAGCGTTACATCAGGAATACTAGCAGAATTCATCGCCGAATGGACAAACATTGTAGGAACAAAACCAAATGTGATAGAGGACCATTGGACACTTTTCTTCGATAGATTGCTCACGCTCCAAGGCTTGGGGCTGGCATCATACTCAAATCTCCAGCAGGCGATGAATGCAGGTACATCATTCAATTAGAATTTAAAGCTTTCAACAATGTTGCAGTATACGAGGGACTAGTAAGCAGGCTCCGCATAGCTGCATCACTTGGAATCAGGAGACTACTCGTGAAAGAGGCCTTACAGCTAGTAGTAAACCAAGTGAAAAAAGGAGTACCAGTGCTTGGATGACAACATGGTAGCTTATTTAAACGAGGTACGAAAGCTTGAGCAAAAGTTCAGAGGCCTAGAAGTCCTGCACATTCGGGGAGGTGACAACTCCACACCGATGATGATGAGGACATACATGCTCAGGCCACCACAACTCCAGAAGTCATTCAAGGACCAGTTACTCGAGCCCGTGCACGTGAACTCAATTACGTTCTCCTGTTAAGTAACCAAGGTCCAGCTGAAGGGTGAAGAAGGAGGGCTTCATCAAGGTGCTGCGCCACCTGCATTAGGGGCTGGCCCATGTCATGTTTTGCCAAGTTTAGGAGAGAATAAAGGGGGATTGTTTTCTTTCCATAGATGCTAGCGCCTGGATTAGGAAGGAATAGGAGCAGAGGCGCATGCCTTGCATGGCCCCTACACCTATTAAATCCAAGGCTGCGCCCCTCCCCTGAGGGGGTTTTTCTTTTGTTTTGGTTTAGCCATTGTGCAAACACTGATCTGCAGTTGTGTCCAACGACCACCTGATAGACAGCAATTGTGAACCCCACATTCGAGCGATTTAGTTACAGTCTGCCTACATCTCGTTCTTGCTTGTTTCTTTCGAATGCTTACAGGAATTGAACCTCGTGTTCAGGTTGATCTTGCCCAGCAAGGTCAATAACCATTTGGAGTTGGTTTAGCGATTGCTAAGGCGCCACAACCTGTTCGTTCGTAGTCGGATCGCGAGAGTCACCTCCGTCCCAAATCGAAGTTATCCCCCTCACCGAAAGATCGGGCACTCCAATTCTATCAGATGAACTCGCCAGGCTTGCTTCGTTTTGTTCATCGACTCCTGTAAGAGTCTTCATTGAGAAAATATTCAAACCATCTATGTCAACAGCCTCGAGTACAGATGCTGGCCAACTTGACCAGTAGTCTGGTCAGGTTAGCGAGGCAAGATCCGCAGACACAGAAGCTGCACTACTCGAACACGAACCGACTTGGATGACACCATTCCGAGCCTATCTTGAAGGTCGAGCGATCCTTGACAATGATGCATCTGGAGAGAAAATTGTTCGTAAGTCCAAGCTTGATGAAGTGCATCACTCAGGAAGAGGGTAACAAAATACTACTTGATATCTATGGAGGCACGTGTGGTAATCATGTGTCGTATCGCACCTTGGTCGGAAAGGTTTTCCTCCAAGGTTTCTATTGGCTGACTGTCCTCCAGGATGCTTGCGAGACAGTCAAAAAGTGCAAGAGCTGCCAATTTTTCAGAAGGATGACCACTCACCAGCCCAAGCTCTGCAAACAATTGTTCTTTCTTGGCCATTCTCCATCTAGGACATGGATATTCTGAGACCGTTCCCAAGGGTCCAAGGTGGTTATATATTCCTATTCATGGCTATCGACACGTTCACTATCAAAGTAATGGTCAGGTTGAGCACGCCAAGGCTATAGTCTTGCAGGGTATCAAAACTCAAGTCTTCAATAGGCTGAAAGCCTATCAAACGCTAGGTGAAGGAACTTCCCTTAATACTATGGATCGTGCACACCTCGACTAACAGAGCCATTAGTAAAACTCCTTCCTTTTTAATCTATGGTGGCAGAAGGAGTGCTCCGAACTGAGTTACAGTTTGATGAGTACATACTTTCCACAGATACACGCATTCCTCCTACCACACAACACGCTGAACAGGTGATAGAAGGACCAATAACGCGAGCACAAGCACGCCAACTTAATCATCAGGTGAACTTGTTCCTAGGGCTGCCTACAAATGTTTACAATAATGGATTACTATTTAACTATTGTGATGATTTTATTGTTCTTAGGAACCAGGGAGAAGAACCACACAAGCCCAAGTATATAAGTGGAGGTGAGTTCAATTTGGATTCGGCCCTCCTTACAGCAGCAAATGATAAAGGTCATAACTGTTGATTCCGAAGGATTCTCGGGGCCCATGAGTACTTGATGGAAAGATAATTTTATGTACTTTCAGATGGATCCAGCCTCATCTCGAAATTACCCCTGAGCTATCCGGAATAGTTAAAGAGAGTCACGTCTATTTTCCGGTCCGAATCAAACTTGGGCCTTGTATTAGAGTCCAATTCGGCTTCCTGTGTTTTGGCCAAAACTTCTCCTCTTCTATCTCATCAATAGACAGCCCCTCTTCTAGGGTTTGGGTTTTGATAGAATAGATCTAGCTTTTGCTACTTCGCCTTGTAAACGCGCGTGTCGGCTAGACCGCCCGATTACTTGTTTTCGGAACCCCGCCACTTCTGTTTTCAGATTGTGCTCTTCATCTATATTCGCAATTAAGTTGCTTATTCATCTTTTTCTTGCTCGATCTTTGATTGCTTGCAGGAACAAATACCCTCGTGGTTAGGTTAATCGTGCTCCGAAAGGTCACGAACAACTTCTGGAGTTGGTGTATCGATCGCTAAGGCGCAGCGTTATTGGACGTTGTAGTCGGATCGTCAACATCTATTCCACCTAAATTGACATCTACCCTTCTCATCGAAAGTTCGGGACCAGCGCATCTATCACAGTTTGGATCGCCACCAGTGGAAAATTACTCAGAAGGAGGGCAAGAGTAGTTGTAGGTAGATGATATCAACCTCCTTGAGGAGTATCGTGATTGAGTATCCATATGACCGACTAAGTATCAACAAGCATTGTGTAGATATCATAGTTAGAAGATCCAGCCTAGGAAACTCACTGTTGGGGACCTTATTTTACGGAAGGTGCAGAAACAGGCTAGGCGACACAAATTTTCACCTGAGTGGGAGGGGCCCTACATGGTAGTCGAAGTCACTCGACCTGGATCAGTGCAATTATCTACTATGAACGGTGAGGTACTCGAAAACTAGTGGCATATCGATATACTCTGACAGTTTCATTCGTAGATAATGTAAATTGAAGGTAAGTTGATTACATTTAATCAGACTAACTATTCTATTACATATTTTTTTCTGCTCCTTCTGACCTATGTGGCTAGTGCAAAGTTACTAGAAAGTATTCTCCTAGCTCTTGCAAATAGGGAAGGTCCTACTTACCCTCGAATGAGTCGAGGAACCTCTTCTGCTCCTCCTTGGGGTGACAACTGATCGCCTCAGGGACCGGCCACCAACCAGCGAAAGAGCCAGGGAAAATGGTCGAGGTGAAGACCCTGCCTGTGCTAGAGCTGCTAACCAGCGTCAAAGGACCCTCCATGGGATGTAGAGATGATCTGGCGGTTGTCGACAGAGGTGACAACCATGCTCTCTTCACCACCAAAGACTCGAGGGCTGCATTTTTTAAGACTTCATTAGCAACCTGGTCGATGATCTCGTCAAGCGCATTACCATCTTTGCCCCCTTCTTACGCAGCCCGCGTCGCTTAATCCTGCGCTGCTTGCTCCACGGCATCGGTGTCAAGGAAGCGCCGGTGGTGCCAGGTGAAGGGTCAATGACCTCAGATGTACATACTGCACCCTCTTCTCCTAGGCCCCTCACTCAGCTCCTCCTCCTCGGATAAGACAACGATGACTTTCAGGGGAACCATGGCAATAGGTTTTAGGGAGAGAGATCATACTTCTTCGTTTTCCAAGCATTTTTTGGCAGATGACGACGGAGTGGAGGCCATGGTCTTAAAATCTACGGGCAATACTGAGCAATGTGCAAGAAAAAATGGAAGGAGATTGGGGTGAACACGGATGGGCTTAGGTACCCTCTATTTATAGTAACGGGAACGGGTCAGACTATGGAAATGGAGCCATCAAGATCCGATAGTGCCGGTTGCGATTTCCTGGTCGACTTGGTTGGACGGTGTTCACAAGCTGATGCGTCAGGCGGAAGCCAAGACATCGCCGAGACATTATGGCACATCCAATCCCTGCTTGGCGGGATGTTGCATCATTATGAAACGTTGAATCAAGAGTTGCGGTGAAAACAAGCACGAACATGAGTGGATTTTTAATGTTCACATACCCGAATGTTCGAATTCACTCAATGACAATAACATAATTATAGCCATATGCTCGTAGGTTTACATCTTCGAGAATATGGTCGAATGTAACGAGTCGATGCTTATGCTCTATTCTCCACTCAATCCAATCATCGAGTAGATAGTTGGACTCTACATCTTACATTTTTTGTGCTTGTGCTTTACTTTCTATTTTGGTTATCATATTAACCAAAGAGCCAGGGGCTACATCGTATAATGTAAGCTCTTATGCTTTAGTTTCTATTGAATCTAGTCATTGAGCGAAGAGTCAAGGGCCACATCAGGTATATTTTCTGATACTACAGCTCTACTCTCTCTCTCTTGGTTATCACATCAAACAGAGAGTCAGGGGTTATATTGTATACTTTTGATGCTATGCTTTACTCCCCACTCGATCCAGTCATCGAGTAGAGAGTCAGAGGTTACATCATATATTTTCATGGGACATGTATGTTCTTTCTTACTCTCCAATCAGGAAATCTTCTCCTCGACCAGTGAGTCAGGTGCTTCATAGTAATATAATATTTTGTAAACATATGTGTTTTTGTAAACATATGTTTTTTGCAAAAATTTATCGACTACACTGGATAGAACAAATGTAGACATGTGTTGGGTCGATAATGAGCAACTACACCTCATAAGTCATAACGGCAGTAGAGATTGTCAGATATCTCACGCCTAACTGCTCACAAAGTTCTAGAATCCTAGTCAATTCCATGTGTTCTTTAGTTCTTTGTCGTGTTCATGTTTGCATGCTAGCTAAGTACATAAGTCAGTCAAAGTTTACAAAAATCATCATATTCTCACTTTTTTCATTTTTGCACTAGTTTCCTTTTTGTTACTCTTTCGTCTACTTCGAGTGCTTACTCGAGGGCCGATGAATTTAATAATCTATCTAGTTGAGCTTTTAGGTGTCAACAGATATACAATCAATCAGTTTCAAGGATGGTCATAACATGTACCAATCGGTATTGCATCTACTTATGATAATTCTATTTCATCGACAATGAAATAGGCAACAACATGCTAAACAAGTAAAATAGCAGTAATATTACAGACATCCCCAAATAATCAGATAAGTTTTCAAATGTTTTGAGTTGAGGACTATAAGAAATCAACTTGAAGGACTTCCCTCGTATCGTTGTGAGGCAGTGTAAGCGCTAAAGCTTTGACGAAGGTGGGAATCATAGGCCTGATGCTTTGGATTCCTATCACCTCTTTTGTAGAGCACTCGAACCCCTCCATCACCATCGGTGTTTTCCCCTTGGCCTTGGCTCCCTCTATGATGTATTCTTGCATCATCAAAATCGACCAGACATTCATTAGGAGCTTCATCTCATCAAGTTGCTTGGGAGAGGCATCGGTGGCCATCGTGCTAGGATTCTTCTCAGGCGATGAAGGAGCCATGGCATCTACAGAAGAGATCAAAGCCAAGGAGCTTGGTTTTTTGTGCAGAGACGCATGCTTGGGTAGAGAAAGATGAAAGCTTGTGAGAGAAGAGTGATGGCAAGAGTAAGAAAGAATAGCTACAATCCAGATTCGTACGGATAAATAACCAGGAACGTATCGTCTCTTTGGTAACTACTCCCTTATTATGGCACCTCGTTCGGCGTGAAAGGTGGGGTGATGGCGTCAATGGAATCATTACATGCCCATCCATGCGCATGTGCATATACCCAATAGTTCAAATTTCAGGGTTTTTCTCTTTTAACTCTACGCAGAGTCAGGTGTTGATAAGTCAGGTTTTTAAGCATTTTTTGAGCCTCGAGTGTGAACAATGATAGGACACTTGACCCAACTATGTGCCCCTTGATACTTGGAAGCGGACATTTTTCTGCTCGATTCTTTCGACTACAAGCTTAATCCACCTTACTTGATCATGTCTAGACTTGGCAGTACTCGAGTGGGTGCTTGTGAAAGCCTTCCCTTCTAAGCAATGTTAGGGGGCTACTGTTGAATATCTAACTATAGGGTATATACGCATAAGGAGTACACCATATACAGATAGGGTATATCGTATGCTTGTTTAACAATTATGGATATTGCAAACTCGAATCAATGGGATCCGATACACTAGGATATTTTGAAGACATATACTAGGAAGGTCTTGATCAGGTTGTCCGACTCAAGTACAACTAGTAACTAAGTTGGATTCATTTGCTTTGCCTTGACGAATAAGATGGACTACCTATTGACTACGATCGAGACTAAGGTGGTGCCTTGTCCCCTTTATAAGGTGGGGAACCTGACCCCCAGAGAACAACTTCTGAATCATGAGACAATCTACACATACGCAACTTGACGCAAGAAAGACCAAGACCTAGCAATCAGAGATACTCAACGACTTTAACCCTAGATTAGTCTAGATCCTATCCCCTCCATTATAATAGGTCTAGCCACATTGCTCATACTCAAGATATTAATATACATCAACATCCACATAGGACGTAGGATATTACTCCAATCGAGGGTCCAAACATGTAAACATCACATGTCTTGTTTCCTGCTCAATCCATGATATCAAAGGTACCTCAGTTTAATTACAAATATATTGTCAAGCACTAATCTTTGATACGTTCGAGTCATGTAGGTTTGATAGTTGGATCTAGCACCGGCATGAGCTTCGATTGGAACTGCCATGGACACGGCGGCACGACCGGGGCAGAATGCGGCACACAGAGGTAGGCAATGGGCGGAGTGGCCTCATCTAGATGGCATGGAGGGCTGAGCAGAATGCGGCACATGGAGGTAGGCAATGGATTTAGACGGGAATGGAAGAAGCGGGGTATGAGGAGAAGGAAGCGGCAATCTCGGCAACGGTTGGTCAGGCTCAATGAGAGATTTTCCATTTGTGCGCGTGATCAAGTGTGTGAATTAGGGAGGTTGCGATGTGCGGATTGCGGAGGGGTTGGCAGGGGAGTGATGGGGGAAGGCGAACCATGGTTCTGTCCATCGGATCATATGGCACACCACCAAATCGATCCGAGCCATTATATGAATGAACCAGAGATAGAGAAAAGGAATTCAACATTAGTCAAACTCGTTGGATGTTGCCTCTTCCTCATCGTAAGGATTGCATGGCAACTCACGGACATTAAGAGGGAAGACCCGTTTCAAGCACGCTACACTTTAGAACCATATTTCTTCCTTTTTCTTGCACAGAAGGAGCAGACGAAGAGAGAAGCAAAATGCCATCACCGAAGGACCTCTTTAATGTTTCGAGACCGACTTTTTTTACATATACATATGAATTGTTGAGTTGCTTAATTTTCTTTATGGTTAATTGTATCTCCAATTATCTTCTGCCTTGAAGTACAAAGTAAAAGAGCAACAGCTGTACTAAGTACCATCAATTTAAATTTCTATTCCTGTTTGAAAGAATGAGGACGACAAAGTATATTTTGTTTTCTCCAATTTGAATTATGAATGAACGACCCTAATCTTTGATGGTGATATACCCTAGAGACAATCTTAGAGATGATTCATTACATAAAAAAATGGACAAAGGAGACATGATTTAGTAATGGGTCATTATACAACCCACTTATATAGCCTCGGGTCGGAATCGGGCATAGACCTATCACTAATTATAGGTCATAAGTGACGGGTTATAATACTACCTGTAACTTCTGATATAGGTGACGGGTTATAACTACACCCGTTACTTATGACCTAATCATAGGTGACGGGTCTCCCCGTACCAGTCATTAGTGATAAGTCATATTACGACCCGTCATTATGGTATATGTGACGGTCATATTAGACTCATCACTTCTGACTTGCTTTGTTATAAGATCTTGACCCGCTACTGTGTGTGGCCAGACTGGCCAGCACTGTGCGCACACAGTAGATCGGCGATTTTCTCCAGTTCCTCCGATACTCTCTAATATTTTGTTTATTTGAAGTTTAAATTGATGCTAGGTCTTTGAAGGTTTGCATCTCCCCCTTTCCTCCTCCTCTAATCCCTATTTAGTGATTTGTTATGTTTTGAGTTGTAATCAGCCATTTTGCATCTTTATCCAAAATATTAGTACAAGTGAGTTGTATTTATATTAGATTTGGTACTAGGTTTGCCCGATCTACCACGAGATGCCACGAATCTAGTGTAATTGTATGAAATTTTTAATTGCATGCTTAACCACGAAATTAAGGTAATTATTAATGAAGAATGAATGCTTTTACATTAATTGTAGATGATGGACAGAAGTTGGATGTACCTTGAGACCCGGACTTGTTCGGAGAATTTGAGAGGTTGAAGCATTTCATGAGTGCTACCTTGGCGGATATTAAAGATCGTGGTAAAACGACAATGTATTGTCCATGTCACGACTGCAGAAATGATAAGAAGAAGTTCGTGAAACCAGATAATATCCGTGCACACTTGGTCATGCGTAGATTTATAGAGAATTATACATGTTGGAACAAACATAGCGAGGAAGGCCTTAACAAAGGAGAGATGGATCGGGTCCTCCATACTAACAGTGTGGATCAAGGACTTACACTCGGTGAAATGGATCATGATCTCATGGGCGAGGACATATTAGTTTTCAATGATAATGATGTTAAGAATTTTGTGGAGAATGTGGACTAGATGGTGCAGGATGTTGAGCGGCACGACGAGTATAACAATCGTGAGTTTGCTAAATTCTAGAAATTTGTGCGAGATTCCAAGATGCCCCTTTATCCCAACTGTAAGGAGAAGTACACGAGGATATTTGGTAACCTAAAGCTTCTACAGCTGAAGGCAACCCATGGTTAGACTGATAAGAGTTTCGAAGCATTGCTGGATCTGCTAAGGGACATACTACCGAAGGGGAACTTGGTGTCTGAGGGTGTCTACGACGCGAAGGAGATAATTATCCTTTAGGACTGGAAAAAGGAAAAAAAATACATCAATGTAAGAAGGATTGTATCTTGTTTCACGGAGAGTACGCAGAGCTGGATCAATGCCCCTTGTGTGGAACCTATCGTATAAGCGTAGAAATGATGGTGGTGATGGGGATAGAGGCACGAAAAATAAAGGGCTTCCTAGGAAGGTGGTGTGGTATTTTCCTATAGTTCCGCATCTGAACCGTCTATTTGCCAACAGAAAGGAGGCCCAATTGGTGAGTTGGCATAAGGAGCGTAAGAACGACGCAATGATATGGCACCTAGGGATTCTGCTCAGTGGCGGATTGTTGATTCCACATTTGGTTGGTTCGCTGAAGGATTAAGGAACATTAGGTTTGCTATGAGCACAGATGGTATGAATCTATTCGGTAACATGAGTACCTCACATATCACCTGGCATGTTGTATTGTAGATCTACAATCATCCACCCCGGCTTTGTAACAAGCGGAAATACATTATGTTATCGATCTTGATATCAGGACTAAAACAACCTGGCAACGATATTGATGTGTACCTCAGATTTATTCGATGAGCTTAAGAAACTCTGGTCGGAAGGCATCGAGGTTAAGGATCAGTACAAGCAAGAGTACTTTACCTTGCACACCATGTTGTTCGTCACCATCAATGATCTGCAAACACTTCGTAACTTATCAGGTCAGAGCAAAAGAAAAGATGAAGCTTGCCCCCAGTACTTAGACGGATCGGGCCCTCCATACTGATAGTGTGGATCAAGGACTTATACTGAGTGAAATGGATCATGATCTCATAGACAAGGACATATTAGGTTTCAATGATAATGATCTTGAGGATTTTTTTGGAGAATATGGACTAGATGGTGCGGGATATTGAGGGCATGATGAGTATAACAATTGTGAGTTTGCTAAATTCTAGAAATTTGTGCGAGATTCCAAGTCGCCCTTTATCCTAACTGTAAGGAGAAGTACACGCGGATATTTGGTAACTTAAAGCTTTTATAGCTGAAGGCAACCCATGGTTGGACTGATAAGAGTTTTGAAGCATTACTGGATCTGCTAAGGGACATGCTACCGGAGGGGAACTTGGTGTACATGAGGGCATAATCATGTCTAAGTTTATGTATTTCTGAATAATGTGTTATTCCAAGAATCATTATCATTTAGATTGATTAGCAAGTATGTGACTTGTTTGTGAAACACTTTTGTTAGGAGAACGCCCCAACCGAGAGATATTTAGGCGATGCAATATGATATTACTATAGCTGTCATAGTATCTTAGCCACCATGTGGTATGTGAAGGGGTGAAATGCCAAAAGTTTAGGTATATGATTGCAACATAATATCTTAGGGGAAAACCGGTAATTCCCCTGCCCCTTCTCTCTATAAATATGCCCTCCAAGGGTAGGAGAGGGAGGACCCCAGTGATTTTTTTCCATTACACAAATGATATTTCTCTCCCTCTCTCCTTTTCACTCATAAACTCTGTCTCCAAGCTTGAGCCTCCACTTATAAGTGGGGGTCTCGTTGTATCTGTTCGGGGCTCGCTCTCATGCTCCAACAGCGTGCCGTTTGTGGGGATACGAACTAAGAGCCTTGCCAGAAGGAGAAAGTAAGAGAAGGCACCATGCACCGAGAGCAAGACGCCAGCATGCACGCCACCTCTGGCCTGGATGTGTCATTACCCCGCAAGCAGGTGTGCTTTGGTGCACACACAGCGACCACGCCCTCCGTGCGGGCGAGCTGTGTCCAAAACTGCATGCGCACGCGTATGCCAGCCCGTAGTTGCCTACACCTACAACTGCAAGTCGGAGTACTCCCTCACCCACCCTTCGGAGAGAACACAAGGGCCTCTCGGGCCCCTCCAAACACGTCTAGGATAAAGGAGATGCAACTGCGAGCACCACTCCGTGAGCACGACCCCATTGGCGTCTTGTGAGTGAAGAGCCCATGCTTGCATCGACCCGAGCGAGCATGAACGATGACTGTGGGATGCTGCGAGCTACTCCCGAGACCGTCCGGAGGCAAAACACGTACGAGTGTGGTTCCCCATGCCCTTTCAACCTCGATTGAAGGCTAACCCATTTGAAAGAAAAATCAAAGGTAAAACCCATGCGAACCTCCACAAACAAGGTAAGTGCATTCACCTATTTATTGTGCAGTAGTTAGGTATACCCTGTTCATTATTAGTGTCAGCTGGTGGTCTGTTGGACCTGCAAGTGGACTAGCTAGTACTTCTGCTGGTATTTTAATCGTTACATGCCATTCTCTGTGAAAGAATCCACTGCACCTAGTTGCTATCAGCTTTGGGACATTGGAAACCTTCGTTTATTAACACCAAAGATCTACGCTTGAGCTAAAAAGATAATGATGAAAAATAGAGTAAACCTGTTTAAATACCACAAGATAAGGTTATAAATGCTCCACCGTGCATGTAGTGGTAGAGATAGAGTAGGTAACCAGTCAAAAAAACTATCCTACCTGACGCACACATTGTCCACAGCAGAGCATGGTGTCGCAAAACTTGACAAAAAGCTTTTATGTTCACACCATGACCCAGGGATATTTACTCTCGTGGTGTAAGAAATAGTAGTATATTTTATTTACCATACGCAGAAGAGATAGTAGCATGCATGTGGATGGTACGAGAGGATAGCTCTTAACTTTTGTGGTACCCACGTTTTCTTGATGCTAGCAAGCTTATCTTGTGTCTGCATATCAGCACAATTAATGCACCTTTACTGTGGCTACTAGCTCCTATGGGTTGTCGTACTACCGTACGCATATTCTTAAAAATGCATGCAGCTGGCCGAGAGCGATCTCGAGCGTGTGCTTAGCTTTGACAAGTCCTCGAGTTGCGTCAGCATGCTATCCAGCGGGCCACTCTAGAGGTTGAGCGCTTCATGCAGTCTCCATAGACCACGCCAGAGGATGGGCGCTCTGAGATAACTCCATGCTCTGCAATACCTCCACGGCCTCCGCTTCTCTGTAGCTCCAAGTGCGAAGCCGCCGAGCGAGAGCCTCCCCGAGCCACCATGCTGGAGCTTGGCTCAGAGCCTTGCCGGACTGGAGCCTCCCCCATGCTCTGATGCCTCACCATACTTTGGCCTCGATGGGCTCCGTTCTCACCGACCTTCGGTGCCTCCATGCCTCGCCATACTCCAAAGCCTTGATGGAGCCTTTCCGCTTGCCGAACCACCTCCATGCTCACTGTCAGAGCCCTCCGCGCTCACGACCAGAGCCCTCCACACTCACTGTTGCATCAGGCACCAAACAAGGAGCACACACAAACACTAAAGAGAAGCTAACACTCAGACTCAACGCGAACACACACACAAGCACATGCACATAGAGAAGAAAGCTAACATTGCTCACACCATACAAGCTCACAAACTGAATACACACAAGAGGAACACCTCACAGCTGGAGCTCCGTCCAACTTCCGGAACCCACTGCGCTCTACGGTAGGAGTCCGTCCACCTCGCTACTAGTAGAGTCTATCTCTGGCCACCGGAGCCTCCAAGCCGTGCCTACTCTGACCTCCTTAGTCTCCGGCCATGACTTACACCGGAGCCTCCAAGCCACGCCTACTCTAGCCTCCGGAGTCTCCGACCACAACTACACTGGAGCCTCAAAGCCACATCTACTCTGGCTTCTGGAGTCTCTAACCACGAATGCACCAAAGCCCCTAGCCACGTCACTCCAAAGTTGTCTACACTGGCTCCGATGCCTCCGGCCGTGCCACTCCGGCATCGCCTACACCAGCTCCGAAGGCTCTGGAGCTCCACTCCAACGTCGCCTACACTGGTTCCGATGCCTCCGACCATGCCACTCCGGCATCGCCCGCACCGGCCTCCAAAGTGCCCGGCCGCTCCACTCCATCTTTGGCACTGTTTACTTGTTTCAACCGCCTCTACACCTCCTCAACCCAATGCCCGATGCCAGCACCCTGCACTGCATCGTCGCCTTCCGTAGCAGCATCACCAAGAAGGGTTCGGCAAAGCAGAACCTCGAGCTCAAGCTGGTCCGCAACGGTCTCGAGCGCAAGTCCGGCTTCTGAGTTGGCATGTAGGCTATCCCCGATGCCATCATTACTGTGGGGTAGCACAACCATGTTTGGATGGCGGGCCACTTGCTGCGCTCCAAAATCTCGATGCTGGAGGCCAAGACCATGGCTAGGGCGGGCGCCGTCCTGCCCACTTTCCTCTTCAACGCGGCATCATCTATGGAGAGTAGATTAGGGGTATGACTATGGAGGGCAGAGGAGACCGTGAACGGGCACCATGGAGGAGGGGCGTCAAGAAACGGTGCAGGTGCATGGGAGGAGGATCAGATCGGGAGCTCATCCGTTGGATAACAAGGCAGACTACCGAACGGATATGTACCGCTGGATGGATGAACCCACCATCGTATGTTCTTTTTAAGTAGTAGTAGAAAAGAGAAATAGAGATATAAAAATCAATATAAATTGCTCAAATGCATATATTCGAAATTTTAAAGTGTTCATTGAAAAAAATATGTGCAAATGAAATAACATTTGTTTGGCATACAAGTAATAATTATAATTAGTAACGTAAGGTAGAATCATATATTATAGCAAACTAATATGTTAAAATTGTAGCAAATCCTTAAGATGTTAAATAAATCGTTGGAATCCTAGATATTAAGATTATACTCTATCCATTCAGGAATAATAGGCATTTTTTTTAAAGTCAAACTTTGTGTGCTTTAACTAACATTTAATCAAATTATAAAAATATTTAGCTCTAGTGTATAAAAATTATACAGCTAGATTCACAATAAAAATGATTTCACACTATAGATTTTGTAGCTATAAATGATATATTTTGTGAAAAAACCTTAGTCAAAATTTAGTTTCGAAGATAGAGCCCAAAAAATATGCTTACTATATCATAACGGAGGGAGTAGCAAACTAAGATTGTAGCTTGGATCATACCGTCCTACTCATGTATCTGTAATTGAATAGTTTCAAGACCTTAAGACTCAGAACAAGATTCTGACTAGGCATTCCAGTCTGCCGCCACCAATATATAATGCATCAGCTTCAGTGGAGAACTGGAGATGCTACGAGGGCCTGTTTAGTGCAGTGTCCCATGCGGCCGTGCTAGACGTACCAGATAATGAGGAAAAAAGTTTGAAATCAAATTATAAATATGATACCAGATTTGGGAGACATGGTCATTTGAAATTTCAAATTTTGAAAAGCAAATTCATTTATTGCAAAAACCTTATCTTGCCGTAACATTTGGGGCATGATTAACAGAGCTCCTAGATCAGCTCCAAAGTGAAATCAGCAGGAGCTCTGTCAAACGACAGTTTGTAGCTTTCAGTTTTCAAAGTGCAGTAATTCTGTAAGAGTGGTTCTCTAAAATGAATTTAGATGCTGAGAACTAAAAAAATCAGCTTCCTTAATTCACATCCACAGCCCAAAGTGCAAATATATAATACTAGAGACACCCAAACCCAAGACTACTAGGCAATGACCATTTTACCCTTAACATCTATCTGACAGCCAAAGGTATTTGCAAGCAGCTCCATTTTCTACGCTGAGACATTGATAAGTATCATCTTAGACTTGCTGCAGTTTACTTTGAGCCCAGTGGAAGATGCAAATGTTTGTAAGGTTGCTTTTAGGAATACTAGCTGATTTACATCTCCTTGCATGATCATGAGTATATCATTTGCATACTAGATGATTGGAAAGTCAATGTGATGTGACAATCAAGTCTTCATTTTGTCCTGCTGGTAATGCTCTGGAATATTCAACTATTCAGTTTAATTCTTTCCCTAGTTTTGAGAAGCAATACAAGGAGGGTGAGAATAACCTAGCTGTTGGTCCTTGGTGTAAGAAAATATTCATGGATGTTAATTTGCTCAAAGAAGAGTTGCAAGAATATGAAACATATATTCAGATTGGTTCGATGTTGGTGGCATGCAAGGCATCTGATTATCATAGATATATTTTTCATGACCTTCCATGGATGTGGGAGATTTCCTTTTATTGTCCTCCACTAGTTCAAGTCAACCCAAACTCGGAGATTGAAGATAAGGAAGTTTTAAATCGTCTCCGATTCGGCCCATCACCGCCAGACAGACCCAGAGTAAAATTACCATAGCTCCATCATACGGAGTCCGATGGAGGCATATGAATTCTTGATGGAAAGCTTGTTTCATTATGTTTTCAATGGATCCGTCCCATAGTAAGATTCATCGTGCGTGCCTAATAATGGTCAACAATTTTCGGGTTGTGTTGAGTCCATATAAAACTCTCTAGTATAGTTCAAGTCCAACTCGGTGTATTGGCTGGCCTGAGTGCCTTAAAGCCTAGGGTTGGCGCCCTTGTATCCTCATGCTTTTTGTTTTGTGTTTACCTGAGAGTTTCCTCCAGAAGGAGAGAGATGGCGATCCCATGGTGATTATCTGGTACCGTTGCCTTAGGGTTGGAGAAGAACCTGATCAGATTTGTTTGATTTGAGTGCATCCTCGATTTCCTTGGAGATCCATCCTTCGGATCATGGTGCAGCTGTGCGGCGTGTGGAAGGCTTTTGTTACATCTTTGTGTAAGCCAAACTCCTTTTATCTTACAAAAATTGCCGTTGTTCTCTATTTGCTGATATTTTGTGCCTGATTAGTTCACCAAGAATTCTTGCACGATTGCATTTTGATTTTGCTAGCCTCCAAGCCACGCCTACTCTGGCTTCTGGAGTCTCTGACCATGAATGCACCGAAGGCCCCAGCCACGCCACTCCAAAGTTGCCTACACCGGCTCCGATGCCTCCAGCTGTGCCACTCCGGCGTCGCCTACACCAGCTCCGAAGCCACTGGTGCTCCACTCCAAAGTTGCCTACACCGGCTCCGATGCCTCCAGCTGTGCCACTCCGGCGTCGCCTACACCAGCTCCGAAGCCACTGGTGCTCCACTCCAACGTCGCTTACACTGGTTCCGATGCCTCGCCACTCCAGCATCGCCCACACCGGCCTCCAAAGTATCTGGCCGCTCCACTCCATCTTTGGCACTGTTTACTTGTTTCAACCGCCTCCACACCTCCTCGATCCAATGCCCACTGCCAGCGCCCTGCACTACATCGTCACCTTCCGTAGCAGCATCACCAAGAAGGGTTCGGCAAAGCGGAACCTCGAGCTCAAGCTGGTCCGCAATAGTCTTGAGCGCAAGTCCGGCTTCCGAGCCGGCATGTAGGCCATCCGTGATGCCATCACTATTGTGGGGCAGGACAACCATGTCTGGCTGGCGGGCCACTTGCTGCGCTCCACAATCTGGACGCTAGAGGCCAAGACCATGGCTAGGGCGGGCGCTATCCTACCCACTTTCCTCTTCAACGTGGCATCATCTATGGAGAGTAGATCAGGGGTACGACTATGGAGGGCAGAGGAGACCGCAAATGGGCACCATGGAGGAGGGGCGTAAAGAAATGGTGCAGGTGCATGAGGCCGTACGTGACAGTATTGGCAGGGGAGGGGGAGGAGGATCAGATCGGGAGCTCATCCATTGGATAACAAGGCAGACCACCGAACAGATATGTACCGTTGGATGGATGAACCCACCACCGTATGTTCTTTTTAAGTAGTAGTAGAAAAGAGAAATAGAGATATAAAAATCAATATAAATTGCTCAAATGCATATATTCTAAATTTTAAAGTGTTCATCAAAAAAATATGTGCAAATGAAATAACATTTGTTTGGCATACAAGTAATAATTATAATTAGTAACGTAAGGTAGAATCATATATTATAGCAAACTAATATGTTAAAATTGTAGAAAATCCTAAAGATGTTAAAAAATTCATTGGAATCCTAGATATTAAGATTATACTCTATCCATTAAGAAATAATAGGCATTTTTTTTAAAAGTCAAACTTTGTGTGCTTTAACTAACATTTAATCAAATTATAAAAATATCTAACTCTAGTGTATAAAAATTGTACAACTATTCACAATAAAAATGATTTCACACTATTCAGTTTAATTCTTTCCCTAGTTTTGAGAAGCAATACAAGGAGGGTGAGAATAACCTAGCTGTTGGTCCTTGGTGTAAGAAAATGTTCATGGATGTTAATTTTCTCAAAGAAGAGAAGATGCAAGAATATGAAACATATATTCAGATTGGTTTGATGTTGGTGACATGCAAGGCATCTAATTATCATAGATTTTTTTTATATTTTTCATGACCCTTCCATGGATATGGGAGGTTTCCTTTTATTGTCCTCCACTAGTTCAAGTCGACCCAAACTCGGAGATTGAAGATAAGGAAGTTTTAGATCGTCTCCGATTCAGCCCATCACCGCTAGACAGACCTAGAGTAAAATTACCATAGCTCCATCATACGGAGTCTGATGGAGGCATATGAATTCTTGATGGAAAGCTTGTTGCATTATGTTTTCAATGCATCCGGCCCCATAGTAATATTCATGCATGCCTAATAATGGACAAAACAATTTTCGGGTTGTGTTGAGCCCATATAAAAGTCTCTAGTATAGTTCGAGTCCAACTCGGTGTATTGGCTGGCCTGAGTGCCTTAAAGCCTAGGGCTGGCACCCTTGTATCCTCAGGCTTTTTTGTTTTGTGTTTATTTGAGAGTTTCCTCGAGAAGGAGAGAGATGGCGACCACATCCTCATGGTGATTATCTGGTACCGTTGCCTTAGGGTTTGGAGAAGAACGTGATCAGATTTGTTTGATTTGAGTGCGTCATTGATTTCCTTGGAGATCTATCCTTCGGATCGTGGTGCAGCTGTGCGGCGTGTGGAAGACTTTTGTTACATCTTTGTGTAAGCCAAACTCCTTTTATCTTACAGAAATTGCCACTGTTCTCTTTTTGCTGCTATTTTGTTCCTGAGTAGTTCACCAAGAATTCTATCATGATTGCATTTTGATTTGGCTAGCCGGAAGAATCAACTAGGCATGTCTTGCTTGGCCGAGATATCAATCAGATCATTGTTATCTGCTGGTGCTATACTATTCAATATCCTACACTAGACGAGTTGATAGATTGAAGAGAACCCACTATTTTTTGCTGATTTAATTGGTAATTAAGAGAAGAGTTTTCTTGCCAAAATTTTGTACCGTGAAAGAGAGGGAAAATTGGGCATTGCAAGCGTATGCTCATCACAATGCCTGTATCTTGAGGGATGGAGGCATTGAACATATCTTGGCGGTAAGCTTTGTTGATCGCAATTTGCAATAGCTCTACAGCTAGTACAAAAGGAGAGGGGAGAGGACCCCTGTCTCACTCCACGTTTACATTTAAACTTCTACCTAGGTACACCATTAAGTAGGATTGATGATGTCCCAGCATCCAATATTGTTTCACCCACTTTAACCATAAGTTGGGGAAACCCATATGTTTCATTACTTGGAGTATAGCTTGATGTTCCATAATGTCAAATGCCTTCGTGAAATCTAGCTTTACCATAATGATTTCTCTCTTTGAAAGATGGCATTTATGAATGTACTCGAAGGACCAAGCAAGGTAATCATGTATGGTTGTTGACTTGATGAAGCCATACTTATTGGAGTGTATCAGCCTTAAAATTACCTGTTGTAGTCTCTCTGCTAGGATTTTAGTTATTAGTTTGATTGAGATTCAAAAGAGATATTGGCATGAAATCATTCACTATTCCTGGAGAATTCTTCTTTGGAACCAAAGTGATGTAGGAATTATTGATGCATTCAAAACTCAGTTCCAGAATATAAAAATCCTAACACAACTTATAGAAAGCCTCCTTGATGATGGGTCAACATTTTTTCATAAATAAATCATTAAACATGTCGATGATTTGTGAACTGATGACCTTACAAACTTATGAATGAAGTAGCGGATACTCCCTATAGCCGAATCGCATGCCACACACAGAGATTTATACAGATCCAGGCCTCCCTTAGGATAATAGACCTATGACATGTTTGTCGTGTATTGATTTTGCTTCGGAGTTAATTTGGTCCGAAATGGGGCTAAAAGTGAGACCAGGATGGATGGATTTCAGAAAATTTATCACCAGAGCATAACGCACCCACAACGCACCGTATGGTCCTCCTAGGTATTGAAGGTCATGTTAGAGCATGTTGCGGTTTTTTGCTCTGGTGTTTTGGTCCGAAACGGGTCCAGAACAGGTGGATTTCACAAAAGTTATGACTATAACGAAATGAGCCTAGAACACACTGGATGCTCCTTGCAATTGTCGTGGGTCCTGTTGGAGCTTATTCCGATTGATTTTGTTCCGGTATTAATTCGGTCCAAAATGGGTCCAGAACAAGTGCATGTAACAAAAGTTATCACCGAATCGAAACACGCCTGCAACGCACCGTATGGTCCTCCGAGGCACCGTAGGTCATGTTGGAGATTGTTCCTTTTAATTTCGCTCCTGTGTTAATTAGGTCCCAAACAAGTCTGAAAATGGGTCAAGAACTGGTGCATTTCACAAAATTTGTCACTGGAGCGAAACACGTCTAGAACGCACCAGATGGACATTTAAGGTGTCATAGGTCATGATGGAGCCTTTTACGGATTATTTTGCTTCAGAGTTAATTTGGTCCGAAACGGGCCAGAAAACTGGACCAGAACGGGTGCATTTCATAAAAGTTAACACAGGAGAGAAACACGCCGGCAATGCACCGCTGGTCCTCCCAAGTGATGTGGGTCATATTGGACCTAGTTCTGGTTGATTTCACTCCGGTATTAATTTGGTCTGAGGGGGGATCGAAAACGTGTCTAGAAGGCTGTATTTCAGAAAAATTATCACTGAAGCAAAACACGCCTACAACGCACTGTATGGTCCTCAAAGGTGTTGTTGGTCATGTTGGAGCTTGTTCCAATTGTTTTCGCTGTGGTATTAATTTGGTCCGAAACGGGCTTGAAAACGGCTCCAAAACGGGTGCATTTCACAAAAGTTATAACCGAGATGAAACACGCCTGCAATGCACCATATGGTCCTCCCTGGTGACGTAGGTGATGTTGGAGCTTGTTCATCATAATATCTCTTTGGTGTTAATTTTGTCCGAAATGGGTCCAGAACTTATGGATTTCACAAAAGTTATGACCATAGCGAAACACGCCCAGAATGCACTAGATGCTCCTTCCTGCTGTCGTAGGTCATGTTGGAGCTTGTTACGGTTTATTTAACTCTGGTGTTAATTTGGTTCGAAACGGGACAGAAAACGGGTCCAGAATAGGTGCATTTTATAAAAGTTATCACCGGTGCGAATCGCACCGCCAACACACCACCTTGGATACACACACCAATTATTCTGAAGATGAGTCCAAACCAGATGCGATACAAGGACCAATTACTCAAGCTAGAGCACATCAATTACACTATCAGGTTCACTCGTTCCTTGGGTTTTATGCTTCTAGTTTAGAGAATGGAATTATACGTAATTCTTGTGATTTGCATGGCATCAGGAACTATGAAGAAGAGGGAGCAAGGAACACATTTACCCAAGATTCCCTCACCTTTTCTAGGCCCAAGGGAAGCAAGAGTTTGAGTTGAACACGTTCTAGATTCGTATTCGGATTCTCCTGACAGCATAAGTTTCCGACTTCCATAGATTTTTATATAGAAAGAATCATGGAGCCCATGAGTGCATGATGGAAAGCTCTTCTCGTCTGTTCTGTTTTCATAAGGATCCAGCCTCACCTTAAAATTCCATCTGATCTGTTTGAAATCGGCCAAACAAAGCGCATCACTTTTCCAATCCGAGTCAACATAGGCTTTGGGCTTTGTATCAAGTAGAGTCTATTAGGGATGCGTCCTAGGGTTAGAGCATGACCCCCAACACCCTTCTGGTCGTCTGCTACCCCTTTAAATACCCCCCATAGCCGTCATGAACAGATCGGGTTTTGTTACATTGGTTTAGCTACGTGCAAACCTTTAGTCTTCAAGTTGTGCTAGACAGCCACCTTGTCAAGATCATCATTTGGAAAGGTATCGTTTTTCAATATCTTTCCAAATATAGATTGCTTTTACTTCAATTCTTGCTAGTTCTTTGGTTGCTCACTGGAATTGAACCTCGTGTTCAAGTTGATCGTGCTCACAGCAAGGTCAACAACCCTCCGGAGTTGGTTTAGCGATTGCAAAGGCGCATCAATGTCTCACGGTGTAGTTGGATCATCAAAGTAACTTCCACCAAATCGAAAGAATCCCACTCACCGAAAGATTGGGATCAACCTCCTTATCAAGTGGTATTAGATTTCAGGTTGCTTGATGAGAGGTTTCCTATTTTTATTACTAGTATATTGTTTCAACCCTAAAGTCCAGAAAAAGCAAAAAAAAAATGTATTAGGTTAGATAGATCATAACATCCGAACCATTGTTTTTAACTGTTTGCAATTTCATCTCGTATCTGCTTTGTTGAATTCGTTCTGCATCCCTCTAGAAGTTGCTGGTCGTGTTCTTTTTGCATCGCTTAAGCCATGGCTTTTTGCTCCAATATGTTTCATCGAGTTGTATTAGGTTAGATAGATCATAACATCAGAATCTAGTTTTCTTGATGTGTTGGAAAGCTTGTGTCATCTTCTGTCTAGTTGTGTCCTCCAATACCAGACCATAACAAAAATAGTGCCACAAGAATTTTCTTCCTCTCATTAGCTGCTGTTTTGAGCACCCTGCATTTTGTAGCAATCATCTTGCTGTTTGGTGCGAGTGGCTAGTTCCTGCTGGTTGTGCAACATTTTCTTTTGTGAACCCATCTATTCTTTGAGACAACTTTGATTATATTTAAGACTAGCTTGTTGAATTTGCTCAAGGGACTGCTCAATGGTAAATTGTGCACCACAAGTTTTTTTTTTCACCAAGTGCGATCATCACCACGTTTTCAGGATCCTTGCTGTTTTGCAAGTTTATGTTTGCCAAAAAACCAAAAAAGAAAGAAAGAAAACAGAACTGAAATATATATATCTATAGAAAAAAAGGAGGGCAAAAGTTTTTTATATCAAGAATATTTTGTTTGGGGCTGCAGTTCATCAAGTTTCGTTTGGCGTGCTATTCTTTGAGCAATCTTGTGTGCTATTATTTCAAAGTGAGCAATAGCTAGAGTCTTAAACTGTTGCAATACGAGCTTTGATGTCACTCGCAATTTTTTTTATAGCTTATCGTTTGATTGAATAGTCCCATTATCTTTGTGTGTGTGTTGTTGTCTACTCATCACTTTTATCACTTGATTAGCAACTAGACTAGTGGTAGAGCATCTTTTCAGTGTGCATTACTATTTGATATATTGTGCCACTAAATTGTGAGCGTGAGAAAACTGTATCCAAGCTCCACATTCTACCCTGTACATTTGTTCGGTACCTTGGCAATCGCTTTATCCAAGCTTCAAAGAACTATTGACACCACCAATGGCCGACAACACTTATTGCACAGTAAGAACTTGTAAGAGTGGTTAAAGCTTGAGAGTCAAGTGAGTTTTCACCACATCCTACGTAGTGATAGGAACATTATCTTTGAGTTTCTTGTCTTCTACTAACAATGTCAAGTAACGAGAGTCTGCAACAATACTCTCCACGCATGAAGGGTATTATTTCTCACTTTGAGAGGATGACGAGGATCATAACCGAGGGCCTTAGTGAGGATGTATGACTCACTAATGAGCATATTTCATTGCAAGAAGACCGCCTCCAATTCATCGAGACCATATACGGAGTTGCTAACACTACCCTTACCTGCATTTTGTCTAGACTTGATATGCTTGCAGCTGCTACCCCAGAACCTTCCAACGGTGAAAACTCCAAAAACTACACTGCTGATTCGGAGGATGACAATGTCGTCAATTACGACAACGACAGTGACAGCGTCAGTTACGCTTTAATCGGCAAGGTATGCGACGTGATCCTCAACGCAAGGCACGCGATCATGATGATGCTTTCTCTAAGGTAAAATTCAACATGCCATCATTCGAAGGTAAATATGAGCCCGATGATTACCTCAGTTGGGAATTACTTGTTGATAAAAAATTTGCATGCCATGATTTCCCTAAGGATAGAAGAGTTAGCGTTGCCACTAGTGAATTCACTTATTTTGCTTCTGTTTGGTGGACTCGCATTGCTCCCTTCATCCAAATAATATACCCACCACTTGGGAAGTATTAAAACTGATCATGAGTCATTGATTTGTTCCCTCATACTATGCTTGTAAAGCTGAACGTGCGGTGCAAGGACGACAATCATGGATAAAAACTAACTTTTCTGCAGGTCGCACAACTTCATGGACGCCTCACACCTCCGCTGTTCCGTCCACCTGTACCACCACACCAAGTTCCTCCATCAACAAAGCTGCATCCTGTACTTCAATTTCAGCACCCCGAACACCCGAACCGATGCAAAGTGCCACACAAGCTTCGACTAGAAGTTCATCATCATTGGTTGCATCAACGGGACGTACAAAGGACACTCAATGCCATCGTTGCAAGGGACTCAGTCACATGATGAGGGAGTCTCTGTCAAAGCACATGCTAATAATTCTTGAGCATGGCAAGTACGATTCAGCAAGCGATCTTGATGAAGGAACCTATGCTTTGCTTTCTGAATATGAAGATGGCAAACCAAATTCAGAACATAGAGAAGAGCACATGAGGGCCGGTAATGCAGACCAATATTTGAGTATAATTGCACAACACGTGCTTAGTTCTCAGATTGCTTGTGCTGAGCAAAATCACAGTCACAACTGTTTCAAATTAAAGGCATCATCAAGGAGCAATCAGTTCGTATAATCATTGGTGGTGGGAGTTGTAACAATCTTGCTAGCATGGAGATGGTGAAGAAGCTAGCACTTTCCACTAGACCGCATCCTCATCCCTACTACATTCAACAGCAGTGGTAAGGTTAAAGTAACTCATATGCTGGGAGTACATTTTGCTTTAGGTTCTTATCATGATTATGTTGATTGTGATGTCGTAACTATGCAAGCATAATCTATGTTGTTAGGTAGACCACGACAATATGATAAAGATTGTTTGGATCATGGTAGAGCAAATCAATACTCTTTCATGAACAAAGGAAAGAAGATTGTGTTACATCCTATGACTCCTGAATAATTTTGAAAAATGATTTTGCTAGAGCTAGCAGAAATCATGAGACCCCAAAATCTGAAAATCAGATTGTACCATGTGAGTTGGAGAAATCTCATAAGCCGAATAAAACTGAACCGAGTCATTCTAAGGAAATAAAATTAAAAGGTTCCAGTTTTCTTGCAACGAAATCTGACATCTCAGCTTTAGATGTTAGAAATTCCACTTGTTACGGTTTGATATGCAAAGACGCATTGTTTTCATTCGAGGATATTCCATCTTCTTTACCCCCGGCTGTTGCTAACTTTTTCTAGGAGTACACTGACGTATTTCCAAATGATGTACCACCAAGGCTGCCACCAATTCGAGGTATTGAGCACCAAATTAACCTCATTAGGGGCCCCTTTGCCTAATTGTGCGCCATACAGAACTAATCCGGAAGATACAACATCAAGTTCAAGAATTACTTCATAAAGGGTATGTGCGTGAGTCTCTTAGTCCTTGTGTTGGTCCAATTATTTTAGTGTCTAAGAAAGATGGATCATGGAGCATGTGTGTGGATTGTAGAGCAATCAATAATATCACCATTAGATATTGTCATCCTATTCCTAAGTTAGATAATATGCTTGATGAATTAAGTGGTTCTATGGTGTTCTCTAAAGTTGATTTGCGTAGTGGGTACCACCAGGTTCGCATGAAGTATGGGGATGAATGGAAAACGGCATTCAAAACTAAGTTAAGTTTCGTGGTTAGTAATACTTTTTGGTTAACTAATGCACCTAGCACCTTCATGAGATTAATGAACAAAGTTTTGCGTGCTTTTATTGGTAGATTTGTGGTGGTATATTTAGATGACATTTTGATATATAGAAAATCTTTAGAGGAACGCGTTAACCATTTATGTGCTATTTTTGATGCTTTACGTGATGCATGCTTATTTGGTAACCTTGACAAGTGCACCTTTTGTACGGATCGAGTTTCTTTTCTTAGCTATGTTGTTACTCCGTAGGGCATTGCAGTTGATTAGGCCAAGGTTGAGGCAATCCAGAGTTGGCCAACTCCTACCACGGTAACCCAGGTGCTAAGTTTTCTAGGACTTGCTGGATTCTACCATCGATGATATGGGCGGCCCGATCTTGTCGGGAAGAGCCAATGATAAAAGATGTGAAGTAGATGATGTTGCTAGCTGAACACTCGCACCAATGTATGAGCCCTCAACTCTTCGGAATATGCCCAACATACACACCCGTAATTGATGTCTGTTTGGCTGCAATAAATCGAGTCCGAGTCGGCTTCAATCTTTCCTATTTTGCTGCTATTTGATTGATTCCGTGTAGAACTTGAATAGAAAGTCTCCAATGCCTTTGGAAAGTCCATGTACAGTTACATATGACCTTTAGACACCTTGTGATAACCTTTTTGTCCCACACATCCCTCAGCTCTTCTTTGTCTATGTGCCAACAAACAATGGAGCTCTTCTTCCTCTTGTGCATCGTATTGATCCAAATACCTAAGAACAAGTAAATTACAAGATTGGGGTAGTATAAAATTCTCTTTAAAATTAATGATTAAGAAACAAGTTGACCTAATTTTGTATTTTCTTGGCACGTGCTCTTGTAATTGGTCCAGTTAGCAACTTGATGTGTATATCTTGATCATAATCTCCCCCCTCTTGAAAAGGCGTCACCCTTGATGCTAGATCGTTAACATCGAAAAATGGTGATAAATCAGCAACATTGAATGTAGAGCTCACACCTTACTCATCTCCTAGAAGCTTTATCTTGTATGCATTGTCATTGATTCGATGTAATACTTTAAACAGTCCATCACCTCTTGGCAGCGGCTTTGACTTGTGTCATTCTGGAAAACGATTTTTGTGATATTGTAACCACACTAAATCACCCGGTTCAGACAGCACCTTCTTCCTTTTCTTGTTTGCTTTCTCAGTATTGTACTTCGCCTTCTTCTCGATTTCTTCTTTTGTTTTCAAATGTAATTTCTTGACACAATCAGCTCGCTTTGACGCTCCATATTTACTTGGTGTTGACTTGGAAGTGGCAGCAAACCAAGTGGCATAATCGGTTTAAAATCATACACCATCTCAAAAGGACACATCTGAGTAGTGGAGTGCACAACCAGGTTATAAGCAAATTCCACGTGCGGCAAACAGTCCTCCCACTCTCTTAGATTCTTCTTGATTATGGTCCTTAGCAGTGTTGAATGTGTGCGGTTCACCACCTCCATTTGACCATCAGTTTGGGCATGACAAGTTGTGCTGAATAACAAATTTGTTCCCAACTTACCCCAAAGTGTCTTCCAGAAGTAGCTCATGCTCATGAACTTCACATAGCGATCGGACACAATACACACCATGCAACCTCATGATCTCCCTAAAAAACAAGTTAGCAACATGCGACGCATCGTCGCACTTGTGGCATGGAATGAAGTGTGCCATCTTCAAAAATCGATCCACAACAACAAAAACAGAATCTCTCCCCCCTGAGTTCTAGGCAATCCTAAAACAAAATCCATACTAATATCTTGCCAGACTTCTAACAAAATTTGGTCCATGTAGAGGAGTATATATACATGTGTTGATTTAACTTCGATTTGGCCTTGTGGCAAGTAATATATTGTTGCACATGCCTTTCCACGTCACGCCTCATCTTAGGCCAAAAAAATGATCACTCAGCATAGACAATGTCTTCTCATGTCCAAAATGCCCCATCAATCCACCTGCATGAGATTCCTGCAGCAAGAGCAAACATACAGACGATTGTGGAACACATAATTTGTTAGAACGAAACAAAAATCCATCATGTAAATGATATTATTCCCATCATTTTCCCTCCTTGCAGTGTGCATAGGGAACAGCGAAATCACGCACATTAGCATATAAATGACGCAAACTCTCTAAACCAGGATCTTGCACATCTAAACGATTTAAAAGCACATTTTTCCTAGAAAGAGTATCAGCAACCACATTTTCTTTTCGTTCTTATATTTTACAATGTAAGGAAACAACTCAATGAATTCAACCCACTTAGCAAGACGATGGTTCAATCTAGATTGACCCTTCAAATATTTTAAGGATTCATGGTCAGAATGTATAATAAACTCCTTAGTCCATAAATAATGTTGCCAAACTTGAAACACTCGCCCTAACGCATAAAGCTCCTTATCATAGACCAGATAATTCAAGTGGGAACCTTTCAGTTTCTCACGGAAGTATGCTACCGGTCTACCCTCTTGCAGTAAAACACCACCAATACCAATTCCCCTAGCATCACATTCAATTTCAAAAATCTTATTGAAATAAGGTAAAATAAGTAACGGTGCCTCAGTTAATCGTTTCTTAAGCTCATCAAAAGCAGCTTGTTGTGCTTCCTCCCAACGAAATTCAACATTCTTTTTAGTTAATTCATTCAAAGGGGCAGTGATGGTTCTAAAATCTTTAACAAAGCGCCGATAAAAACCAGCGAGACCATGAAAGCTTTGAATTTGATTAACATCCACAGGTGTAGGCCAATTTTTAATAGGTTCAATTTTAGATTCATTTACTTTTACTCCCTGTGCTAAAACCACATATCCTAGAAATATCACACGATCCTTGCAAAAAGTGAATTTTTCTAAGTTACAAAACAGCTTTGCATGATGTAAGACTTCTAGCACTTGGCAAATATGATCAATATGTTCAGGTTTAGTACAACTGTAAATCAAAATATCATCAAAGTACACAACTAAAAATTTACCAATGAAATGTCTTAAAACATGATTCATTAGTCGTATGAAAGTAGTAGGCACATTGGTTAAACCAAACGACATGACTAACCACTCATACGAATCAAATTTTGTTTTAAAGGCTGTTTTCCACTCATCCCCATCTTTCATCCTAATTTGATGGTAACTACTACGCAAATCAATTTTAGAGAAAATAACAACACCACTCAATTCATCTAACATGTCATCTAAGCGAGGTACAACGTGAAGATGTTGAATGATATTATTAATTGCTCTACAATCTACGCACATGCGCCATGTACCATCTTTCTTAGGAACCAAAATAACAGGAACAACACAAGGGCTTAGGCTTTCGTGAACGTACCCTTTGGAGAGAGGCTCTTGTACTTGTTTCTTAATTTCTTTTGTTTCCTCGAGGTTGGTACGGTACGGTGGTCGATTAGGTAGCATCGCGCTTGGAATCAAATCAATTTGATGCTCTATCCCTTTAATTGGTGGTAAATCAGCGGGCTTGTCGCACTCACTCACCAAAGGTGGAGTCACTCTATGTTTCTCTCGCTCTTTCTCACTCTCGACGTGCATCTCAATTTTCTGCATTGAAGAATTCACAATCTGTTGTGGTGTAAGCGGCTTCAAGATGATCTCCTTATTGTTCCATCAAAATGTATAGCGATTGGTACGCCCATCGTGGATAGCAAAACGGTCATATTGCCACGGCCATCCCAACAGCAAGTGACAAACTATCATAGGCACAACATCGCAATCCATAGTGTCAGTGTACTTCCCAATAGTAAATGTCACGCGCACCATATAGGTCACCTTCACTTCCTCTTTATCTGTCACATCCCAAGTTCCGTAATCGTATGATTAAGCTTAATCATGTGTCATTAGTATCATAATTAAGTTCGAGGGGACTTATTTGGCACATTAGAGCAATTCGTTTAAAATCATTTGGATAAGAGAAAGAAGATTTAGGGGAGAAAAGAATAGAAATTGCATTGGAAATACCCATTTTCAATTAACATGTGGGCCTCACAAGTGGCCCCACTATTCCACCCACCAAATGGGGCAGCCCCACCTGCTCCCTCTCTCTCCTCCCAAACTCCCCACGCCCTCACTCAGCAGCTCAGCTGCAGCAGCCCCTTCCACTCTCCCACTCAAGCTCCCTCTCCCTTTCTCCCAAAATCTGAGCTCAAGTGGAGGATTCAAGGTATGCATGTGGTACCATTGCTCTAGCTCATGAGCTGCTCATCTATCCAATTCAATTTCGTTTTCGTGGAGGAATCAAGTAGTTCTTCAAGTTCTTGGCGTTCTTGAGCTTTTTGGAGAAAAATGGACTTTTGGTCAAAAATGAGTTCTAGAGTCGTGTTGCTAGTTGATGAGCGAGTTCCAGTACCCTTGGACTACCCCTAACATGTTCCCTTTAGGCTTGGAAATGATTCCAACTTGAATCGACCAAAAATCAACTTGAGAACAGCTTTTCTGGGCTGACCCGGATATTCCGGACTCACTCGGATACTTCGGGTTCAGCAGAAATCGTCCGTTGAATTTTGTTCAAAATTAGTTAGGGTTTAGGGTGCGAGATTGGTTTAGAATCCTTTGGATGGGGCATATACACGTTTGGGCAGCACAGATTTGTAAAGTGAGTTCAATCACCCAAGGAAAAAGTTGTGGAAAACCCAAGTCTGTTTCACCCGGATAATCTGGGTAAGCCCGGAGACTCCGGGTAGTTGCGTTATCGAGCAACCGAGAGCTTCGTTCGGAGCCTCACTCGGGGTGTCTGGCACATCCTGGATAGTCCAGACCCAAGGTTCCGGGTTAAGTTAGAGTAGTGGATAACCAAGAGCCTTCCCCAGAGGATGGCCCGGATACTGCGGAACCCGGATATTCTGGATTCACCCGGATACTCTGGGTCAGTCAAATAAAAGACAGTAACCGAGTGCCTCTCCCGGAGGTTCACCTGGAGGGTCCGAACCCGGATACTCTGAACCAGTCCGGATACTCTGGATGGTTGTTGTTTTCAGATTTCATGTAGATCGTTTAGAGTTGCATTGATTCTTATGTCTTATACTTCCAGCATGTTTTGCGCTTTTGTGGCATACCTTGTTGCATTCATTCATGCTCATCATTGCACGCGTTTTTGTTTAGTAAACAAGGAGCCAGAGCGTGGCACGGTTGCAGATGAAGACGACTCTAATCTTCTGGATTTCTGTGAGTGTTGCGTGGTGGGTAATTATAGGCAGCCACCTGAGCAGCAATGCAAGCAACTAAGCATATTGCACCTTTGTTCAATTAAATGAAGTCTAAAATTGGTATACTATGCTTATGTACGTTTGCATGTGTCTAGTCGAGATTGGGTACAAGTGGGTAGATCCTATGTTGAATGCATTACTTCTACCTTGAAATGTTGTTTATCCTTTCCTTGTAGCCTTGACTATGTTGTTGATGTCTAGATTACAAGTTAAATCGAAATGCTTAGCAATGCATAGGTCATTCGGTAGAAGTCGAGCGGTGAATTGTCTCATCGTTCGTGAGCATAGATGTTATTTACTTTCATAATGATATCAATGTTGGATATGCAATGAAGATGGTTGTATGAGTGGTGAGTATGAGACAAGATGTGGGCGGTGCTAAGAGGTGCTTATCCTGCCCGGATGTGGAGTTTCCCTACGTATGGCAGGAGAGGAAATCGGACACCGTAGACCGCTTGCGTCGTTTAAGCACTGATCGTCGGCGTAGTCAGCTTTAGCACTTATCATACTCACCACATGCTGATCTAATGGTAAGGTGAGCCGAATACCTTTGTAGCTGTGGTCATTTGGGGCCTGAACATCGATGGTGTGAGTGGACGGTGTTGTAGGGTACTAGTTTGCTCTGGGAGTAGTTCTAGTACTGTCACACCGAGTGATACATGTTTCAAATGATCGGGGCTAATTGGGAAAGGTTGACATGAGTACCCACTTGTATGGATCTATGTGGTCATACAAGTCGTATGGTCCTCAAGTCGTGTGGGTCCAGGAGTATCCCCTGCAAGGTGTAAAAACATTTTGAAATGCTGTGATCTCGGTCATGAGCGTGCTTTTGTCCATCTGCATCGGTCGTAGAGTTTTTGCTTGTAGTTGATTGTTGGATATGTGGGGATGGTTGAGTTGGTCCTTGTTTTATGTATGTTCATAATGGTTCCTATTATTTAGGTTCAGTTGGTTATGGCAGGTTAAAGTTATATTGCCGTTAGTTAAGTTTGTTGCTCACACATATATGTCTAGGTTGCTTACCGCCAAACAATGTGCTTCTCGTTGTTGTCGTTCCTCATCCATGCGAATAGCACGCTCCTCCTCGGTCTCGGTGTGCTGAATAGCTTGAGGCCTTGGACACTTGTGTTGTCAGCTCGTAGGCCCCCACGCACATGGAGATTTGCAAACATAGCGCGCAACTCTTCGAAGTTGTTGTTGATTTCTGTATGCAGCTGTGTGATCTCCTCCCCAAGTGTGTTCAATCTAGTCTGAACCTCCTCGAGCTCATCACGCACACCATTGTCACCATCTTGGAGTTGCTTTTGCAGCATCTCACGCAGCCTAGTGTACTTAAACCATGTAACCAGTAAATCCGGATTACACGGATTCTCCTCTTGTCCTGACATGGCAAAAGCTCACAAATACCAAGTGAAAAATATATGTGGATATAAGTGGAACACTCAACGCTCACAGCTCATGTTATGAAACAAGACAAGCTTATCGTTCCAAAGTAAATTAAAGATAGCAAAAGTATACTCGTGACAGCGAACGATCAAGGACAACAACACACTCACAATGATAATGTGACTATTGCAACCAAGGAATGAGCTAAGAAGATGACCAAACCAAGCTCGTATTGCAATAGTTCAAGGAGAGACACTAGCAATTGCTCGAAATAACTGAGGGCACAAGATTGCTCAAACTAACAAAGTGTACTTGAAACTTAGATTTCCGAAACAAGAGGATTATTCAACTGAGCACCTTTTTCTTTGCCTCTTTTTTTTCTTCTGTTTCTTCTCTTTTTTTCTATTTTGCACTAGTTTTACTTCTTCTTCTTTTTACTTAGCTAAATACAAGATAAAATCCAAAATAGGAGTTTGCTAGTCTCAAAAGGTTCAACGGTACACAAAGGATATATTAGTACTCGAAGAAATAGCAGCTAGGAAGGTCTTAAAATTTTATGAGACTTTTGTTTGTTGTAGAGGACAACAAATAAAACTAATCTACAGGTAAATATCTCTCATCGAGTAGCCCTGGAATCTGATACCATGATGATACGAGGGTCCTGATCTTCTCGGGACGAGCCGATTATAAAAGATGTGAAGTAGAAGATATTGCTAGCTTTACACTAGCACCAATGTACGAACCCTCCTCTCTTCGGAATATGCCCGACACACACCTGTAGATGATTGTCGTGAGACCACGAGTGATGATCGCCAAGTCTCCAATTCCCAGTGGAACGACAACTTGACCTTGGATTGCAGAACGATAAACAATGATTGCCTAATTCTCTCTCAGTTGTCCTCGCATGAACAATGGTATGAAAGAACAAGCAATAGCTATGTTTTAATCTTATGCATAAAGTGGTCTGCCTTCTATGGGTCGTGGACTCTACTATATATACTACCTAGGACTATGGAAACCGAATTGCACTCGTTACAACATAAAATCGGAAACCTATGCTAAGACCGACATATTATTTTTATGACTGAGACCGACTCGATACCAATTTGGCAATAGGGCTGCATCCGTTGGAAAGGTTATCAAATACGCTTTCTAGAGGGTATTTACACAGCCCAATCCGACTTCGTATGAGAAACTTATGGTACTTTGAATCAACGTCTATTTAGCTGCAATAAATCGAGTTTGAGTCGGCTTCAATCTTTCCTATTTTGCTGCTCCTTGATTGATTCCATGTAGAACTTGAAAGGGAAGTCTCCAATGACTTTGGAAAGTCCATGTACAACATATGACCTTGAGACACCTTGTGATAACCTTTTTATCCAACGCATCCGTCAGCTCTTCTTTGTCTATGTGCCAACAAACAATGCAGCTGTTCTTCCTCTTGTGTATCATATTGATCCAAATACCTAAGCACAAGTAAATTAAAGATTGGGGTTGTATAAAATTCTCCTTAAAAATAATGTTATGGTCATTAAGAAACAAGTTCACCTGATCTTGTATTTTTTTTCACGTGCTCTTGTAATTGGTCCAGTTGGCAACTCGATGCATATATCTTGATCATTAGGTGGAGTTGAAGAATGTGTCGTAAGGTTGTCCTCATTAGTGTGTTTTGAGGGAAGAACTCACAATGTTGTTGGATGATCATCAACAAACTATTAATGACGACATTGATAAGAAGCTTGCAGAAACCAATACCACATTGAAGTGACTCAATGAAAGCATTGTAATGCTCAATACACGCTTTAATTGATTGGTTAATACACCAGCGAACAATGGTCGAGTGGATCCTCATGGTCCAGCTCATAAACAAGAGTAGTCCATCGTAGATGATGAAATTTTGAGGCAAGAATGTGACGCTTTTGATGAACGATAAAGGAACCGATTGAACTTCAACTGTCAAGTATAGGAGGTAATAATTTTCAGTAATATAACTCACATATTAATGATGATCTATTTGCTAAGGCTATGTGTAACAGATTTGTTCCACTTTCTTTTAAACATGATTTGCATAAGAAATTGCATCGCTTAAACCAATGTGACAGTTCTATAGAAGAGTATTATCAGGAGCTACAAATTAGCATTCTACGTTGCGATATTATTGAGGATGAAGAGGCTGCAATTGCACGCTTTTATGGAGGGTTTAAGGTGTGAAATTTAGGATATAGTCGTTACAAAGAATACGATAGGATTCCTAGGTTGTTCCAACTTGCATGTTTAGCAGAAAAAGAATTGCAGTGATGACAACAGAGGCTAAGGAATAATTTTGGAAGCTCGACTACTTCAAAATCAACATCGGGTCAAGACAAATAGCACCACGAAGAGTTCAACGATGGGCTCTTCTTCGGTTGCTTCGACTGGTTGTACAGCTGGGCTTATTTGCCACTGATGTAAGGGAATGAGCCATGTCATAAATGATTAACCAAGTCAGCGAGCATACATTGCAATAGGGGACGCTGGATATGTAAGTGCTAGTAATATTGAGGATAAATATGCTCTTGCAGCTAACCTTGTAGATGAAGAGGACAAACACGAGACAAATATCGACCACGAGGAAGAATTCGGTGCTACTGCCACGGAGAATTATAGGACCCTCATTGTGCAGCGAGTGTTAAACACTGCGGAATAGCTACAACACACAATCTATTTCAGATATTCCTCGTAGTCAAGGATTACTGTGTTTGTGTCATTATTGATGGAGGAAGCTGCAACAATTTGGTAACTTCAGATTTGATGGAGATGCTTGCCTTACCGACAAGAACCCATCCTCACCATTACCATATTCAATGGTTCAACAACAAGGATAAGGTGAAGGTAATGCAAACGGCTAGGGTGTATTTTTCTATGATTCATACTATGATTGTGCTGATTTTGATGTATACCCACGCAAGCATGCTCTCTTTTAATAGGTCAACCATGGGAGTTTGATACATAATGGGAGTTTGATACATATGCAACATATCATGGTAGAAGTAATAAGTACACCCTTATATATAAAGGAAAGAAAATAACATTTCTACCTTTAATCCCTGCTGAAATTGTGAAATTTGAAAAAGAGATAGCTGAAAATAAGAGAAAAGAGCATAAGCATTGATGAGGACAACCATACGACACATTCTTTACCGCCACCTAATGATCAAGATATATGCATCGAGTTGCCAACTGAACCAATTACAAGAGCACGCGCCAAGAAAATACAAGATTAGGTGAACTTGTTTCTTAATGATCATATCATTAATATAAAGGAGAATTTTATACTACTCCAATCTTGTAATTTACTTGTGCTTAAGTATTTGGATCAATACGATGCACAAGAGGAAGAAGAGCTGCATTGTTTGTTGACACATAGACAAAGAAGAGCTGAGGGAGGCGTGGGAGAAAAAGTTGTCTAAAGGTCATATGTAACTGTACATGGACTTTCCAAAGGCATTGGAGACTTTCTATTCAAGTTCTACACGGAATCAATCAAGGAGCAACAAAATAGAAAAGATTGAAGCCGACTCGGACTCAATTTATTGCAGCCAAACAGACATCGATTAAAAGTACCATAAGTCTCTCATATAAAGTCGGATTGGGCTGTGTAAATACCCTCTGGAAAGCTTATTTGATAACATTTCCAACAGATTAAGCCCCATTGCCAAATTCATATCAAGTCGGTCTCAGTCGTCAAAATAATACGTCGGTCTTAGCTTAGGTTTCCTTTTTTATGTTGTAACGAGTCGAATTCGGTTTCCATACTCCTAGGTAGTATATATAATAGAGTCCACGACCCATAGAGGGCAGACCACTTTATGCAAGATTAAAACATAGCTATTGCTTGCACTTTCATACCAGCGTTCATGCGAGGACAGCTGAGAGAATTAGGCAATCATTATTTATCGTTCTGCAATCCAAGGTCAAGTTGTCGTTACGCTGGGAATTGGGGACTTGATGATCGTCACTCGTGGTCTCGTGACAAAAGTCTCACAAAATTTTGATACCTTCCTAGATGCTATTTCTTTGAGAACCAATATATCCTTTGCGTACAGTTGAACCTTTTGAGACTAGCAAATTGATTTGCTCAAGGGACTGCTCTTGTTTTGAGTTGTGCGGATCAGTTCTATCAATACCACACTCCTATTTTGGATTTTATGTTGTATTTAGCCGAGTACAAAAAAAGAGGTAAAACCAGTACAAAAGTGAAAAAAACAGAAGAAAAAAAGAGGCAAAGAAAGAGGTGCTCGGTTGAATAATCCTCTTGTTTTGGAGTTCTAACTTTCAAGTTATCCACTCCTATTTTACGCACTTTGTTGTTTTGTGCAATCTTGTGTCCTCAGTTTTTCGAGCAATTGCTAGTGTCTATCCTTGAAATATTGCAATACGAGCTTGGTTTGGCTATCTTCTTAGCTCATTCCTTGGATGCAATAGACCCATTATCATTGTGAGTGTGTTGTTGTCCTTGATCGTTTGCTGTCATGAGTGTACTTTTGTTATCTTTAATTCACTTCAGAACGGTAAGCTTGTCTTGTTCTAGAATAGTGAGTTGCGAGCGTTGAGTGTTCCACTTATATCCACATATATTGTTCACTCGGTATTTGTGAGCTTTTGCCATGTCAGGACAAGAGGAGGATCCGCGTAATCCGGATGTACAGGTTTCATGGTCTAAGTACACTAGGCTATGTGAGATGTTGCAAAAGCAACTCCAGGATGGTGACAATGGTGTGCGTGATGAGCTCGGGGAAGTTTGAACTGGATTGAACACACTCAGGGAGGAGGTCACATAGCTGCGTACAGAAATCGACAACAACTTTGAAGAGTTGTGCTCTATGTTTGCAAATCTCCATGTGCGTGGGGGTGTACGGGCTGACGACACAAGTGTACATGTGCCTAAAGCTGTTCAGCACACCGAGACCGAGGAGGAGTGCGCTATTCGCATGGTTGAGGAACAACGACAGCGACAAGCTCATCGTTTGGCGGCACAGCAAGATGCAACGGCGTGTCTTGTTTCTTCCGGGCGTGGTCGAGGCAACGGTGTTTTTAACGGCACCCAAGGAGGGGGTGTCAACATAGGCATTCATAATGCTGCTGCACATATGCATGGTGCACATAGCTGGGCTGGCGACGCTGAGCTCTCCATCGACGATCTCTACTGACGCTTATGATGAGCAACAGCCCTGCAACCACAACAACAACATGCATCACCATAGATAGGACATCGATGAGGATTTTACTGCTAAGCCCAAATTTGTTATTCCTCTCTTTTCAGGTGGTACAGATGTGGAAGATTAACTTACATGGGAACTGAAAATTGATAAGCTATTCTGGATGAACAACTACTCCAACGAGAAGAAGCCATTATTTGCGTCCAATGGATTGGATGATTATGCCACACATTGGTGGGAGTAGTTTGTTCACAAGCGGATGGAGCACCATGAGTTGCCTATTATCACATGGGAGCAAATAAAGCAACACTTGCGTACACGTTTTGTTCCTCCTCACTACAAACACTCACTGTTTGAGAAGTTGATAGGGCTACGACAGGGTCTCAAATCAATTTATGAGTATCATAAGGAGATGGAGACCATCATGATATATGCTGATGTGTGCGAGAATGAAGAGCAAACAATGGCAAGATTCCTAACTGGTATGAATTATACCATCAAGCGCATTGTCAGTCACCATCCTTACAATGATATGATTGAGTTGCTGCACCAAGCGCGTGAAGCTGAGCGCCAAGTAAGTGAAGATGCAAAGTTTGCTGCCCATTCACATTTTTCAGCAAGCGTGGGGCAGCCATACTACATAAGTCAGCCAAACAAGAGTACTCAGTCTAAAAGCAATTTAGCAATGCGTAGTTCAGCAAGTAAGAAGCCTAAGAGTACTCCACCACCAACACGTCGCATTGTGATGCCTGCTGGTAGCGCAGCCTTTTCTATGGGGTCAACGGGGGGCGTTCACGTGATTTGGTTTGCCATAAGTGCAAAGGAGTTGACCATTTTCAGAAAGATTGCCCAAATACAAAGGTTATGCTTATTACAAATGATGGGTATGTTTCTGCTAGTGATGACGAGTTATTTGATGCAACACCAGTTTTGCACACTGATGAGATGGAGCAATGTGAGTGTGATCCAGAGTTTCCTAATCCAGACCAATATTCCATTGTTTGCACACCCAAAGTGCTTAGTGTGATGCCATCACCATCACTCGAACATCGGTGCAGTTTGTTTCAGACTTGTACAAAGCTTGATAATGACAACGTGTGCAAAGTTATAATTGATCGAGGTAGTTGTCACAATTTGGCTAGCAAAGACATATGCAATAAGTTGAGTTTGAAGTTTTTGCCACATCCACGGTTGTGTCATGTGCAATGGTTGAGCGATAAAGAGGAAGTGAAGGTGACCTATATGGTGCGTGTGATATTTACTATGGGGAAGTACACCGACACTATGGATTGCGATGTTGTGCCTATGACGGCCTGTCATTTGCTGTTGGGACGGCCGTGGCAATATGACCATTCTTCTATTCATGATGGGCCTACCAATCGCTATACATTCCGATGGAACAATAAGGAGATCATCTTGAAGCTGCTTACACCACAACAGATTGTGAATTCTTCAATGCCGAAAATTGAGGTGCACGTCCAGAGTGAGAAAGAGCGAGAGAAAATAGAGTGACTCCACCTTTGGTGAGTGAGCACCACAAGCCAAACCTGAGTGGTACAAAGAAAAGTGAGGGAGAGAAGAATTTAGTAATGCTAGCCACCAAATCAGAGATGAGAGAATTCAGTAAGGATTCTAATTTGGTGCACTTTGTACTGCTGTACAAAGATGCATTACTTTTGACTAACGACGTGACTTTTGTACCTAGTGTTGTTTCTTGTGTTTTGCAGGAATGCAACGATGTGTTTCCGATGGAGGTGCCCGCTGGTTTACCACCGATCAGAGGGATAGAGCATCAAATTGATTTGATTCCAAGCGCGACGTTACCTAATCGACTATCATACTGTACCAACCCTGAGGAAACAAAAGAAATTCAGAAACAAGTGCAAGAGCTTCTCTCCAAAGGGAATGTTCTTGAAATCGTAAGCTCTTGTGTTGTTCCTATTATTTTGGTTCCTAAGAATGATGGTACATGGCACATGTGCATAGATTTTAGAGCGATTAATAATATCACTATTCAATATCATCATCCTATACCTCGCTTAGATGACATGTTAGACGAATTGAGTGGTGCTGTTATTTTGTCTAAAATTGATTTCCGTAGTAGTTACCATCAGATTAGGATGAAAGAAGGGGATGAGTGGAAAATAGCCTTTAAACAAAATTTGGTTTGTATGAGTGGTTTGTCATGCCGTTTGGTTTAACCAATGCGTCTAGTACTTTCATGCGACTAATGAATCATGTTTTAAGACATTTCATTGGTAAATTTGTAGTTGTGTACTTTGATGATATTTTGATTTACAGCCGTATTGGACCTGAACTTAGATCATATTTGCCAAGTGCTAGAAGTCTTACGTGATGCAAAGCTGTTTGTTAACTTAGAAAAATGCACTTTTTGCAAAGATCATGTGATATTTGTAGGATATGTGGTTTCAGCATAGGGAGTAGAAGTAGATGAATCTAAAATTGAAGCTATTAAAAATTGGCCTACACCTGTGAATGTTAATCAAATTCAGAGCTTTCATGGTCTCGCTGGTTTCTATTGGCGTTTTGTTAAAGATTTTAGCACCATTGCTGCCCCTTTGAATGGATTAACTAAAAATAATGTTGAATTTCATTGGGGGGAAGCACAGCAAGCTGCTTTTGATGGGCTTAAGAAACGATTAACTGAGGCACTGTTACTTGTTTTACCTGATTTCATTAAGATTTTTGAAATTGAATGTGATGCTAGTGGAATTGGTATTGGTGATGTTTTACCGCAAGAGGGTAGACTGGTAGCATACTTCAGCGAGAAACTGAAAGGTGCCCAATTGAATTATCCGGTCTATGAGAAGGAGCTTTATGCGTTAGTGCGAGTGTTAGAAGTCTGGCAACATTATTTATAGCCTAAGGAGTTTATTATACATTCTGACCATGAATTCTTAAAATATTTGCAAGGTCAATCTAAATTGAACCGTCGTCATTCTAAGTGGGTTGAATTCATTAAGTCGTGTCCTTACATTGTAAAATATAAGAAGGGAAAAGAAAATGTGATTTCTGATGCTCTTTCTAGGAAAAATGTGCTTTCAAATTGTTTAGGTGTGCAAGTTCCTGGTTGAGAGAGTTTGCGTGATTTATATGCTAATGACCATGATTTCGTTGTTCCCTATGTGCACTGCAAGGAGGGAAAAGGATGGGAAAAACTATCACTTACATGATGGATTTTTTTTTGTGCTAACAAATTATGTGTTCCAAAATCATCCGTACGTTTGCTCTTGCTGCAGGAATCTCATGAAGGTGGATTGATGGGGCATTTTGGACGTGAGAAGACATTGTCTATGCTGAGTAATCTTTTTTTGGCCTAAGATGAGGCATGACGTGGAAAGGCATGTGCAATGATGTATTATTTGCTACAAGGCTAAATCAAAGTTAAATCTACACGGGTTATATACTTCTCTACCTGTTCCCAATGCACCATGGGAGGATATTAGTATGGATTTTGTTTTAGAATTGCCTAGAACAAAGAGGGGCGGGGGGAGATTCTATTTTTGTTGTTGTGGATCGATTTTTGAAGAGTCTTCATTCCGTGCCACAAGAGCGACGATACGTCGCATGTTGCTAACTTGTTTTTCAAGGAGATCATGGAGTTGCATGGTGTGCCACGTAACATTGTGTAGAAATGCTATGAGAAGTTCATGAGCTACTTTTGTAAGACACTTTGGGGTAAGTTCGGGACGAACTTGTTATTCAGCACAACTTGTCATTCCCAAACGAAAGTGGTGAACCGCACACTTTCAACACTGTTAAGGACTATAATCAAGAAAAATCTAAGAGAGTGGGAGGACTGTTTGCCACACGTGTAATTCGCTTATAATCGGCATATGCACTCCACTACTCAGTTGTATCCTTTTGAGGCGGTGTATCGTTTTAAACCGATTACGCCGCTTGATTTGCTGCCACTTCCAAGTCAACAGCAAGTAAATATGGAAGCGTCAAAGCGAGCTAACTATGTCAAGAAATTACATTTGAAAACAAAAGAAGAAATCAAGAAGAAGGCGAAGTACAATGCTGAGAAAGCAAACAAGAAAAGGAAGAAGGTACTGTTTGAACTGGGGCGATTTAGTGTGGTTACATATCGCAAAGATCATTTTCCAGAACAACACAAGTCAAAGCTGCTGCCAAAAGGTGATGGACCGTTTAAAGTATTACAGCGAATCAATGACAATGCATACAAGATCGAGCTTCCAAGAGATGCATACGGTGTGAGCTCTACATTCAATGTTGCTGATTTATCACTGTTTTTCGGTGGTAACGATCTAGCGTTGAGGGCAACGCCTTTTCAAGTGGGGGGAGATGATGAGGACAACCTTACGACACATTCTTCACCACCACCTAATGATCAAGATATACATATCGAGTTGCCAACTGTACCAATTACAAGAGCACGTGCCAAGAAAATACAAGATCAAGTGAAATTGTTTCTTAATGACCATATCATTAATTTTAAGGAGAATGTTATACTACCCCAATCTTTTAATTTACTTGTGCTTAAGTATTTGGATCAATACGATGCACAAGAGAAAGAAGAGCTACATTGTTTGTTGGCACATAGACAAAGAAGAGCTGAGGAATGCATGAGAGAAAAAGGTTATCACAAGGTGTCAATAGGTCATATGCAGTGTACATGGACTTTCCAAAGGCATTGGAGAGTTTCCTTTCAAGTTCTACACGGAATCAATCAAGGAGTAGCAAAATAGGAAAGATTGAAGCCGACTCGGACTCGGTTTATTGCGGCCAAACAGACGTCGATTAGAAGTACCATAAGTCTCTCATACAAAATCGGATTGGCTATGTAAATACCCTATGGAATGCTTATTTGATAACCTTTCCAACGGATCCAGCCCCATTGCCAATTTCGTATCGATTCGGTCTCATTCATTGAAAATACATTGGTCTTAGCTTAGGTTTCATTTTTTATGTTGTAACGAGTTCAATTCGGTTTTCATAGTCCTAGGTAATATATATAGTAGAGTCCACAACCCACAGAGGGTAGACCACTTTATGTATAAGATTGAGGCATAGCTATTGCTTGTTCTTTCATACCGGCGTTCATGCGAGGATAACTGAGAGAGAATTATGTGATCATTGTTTATTGTTCTACAATCCAAGGTCAAGTTGTCGTTCTACTGGGAATTGGGGACTTGGCGATCGTCACTGGTGGTCTCGCGATGATCATCTACAGGTGTGTGTTGGGCGTATTCCAAAGAGTTGAGGGTTTGCACATTGGTTCGAGTGTTCAGCTAGCGACATCGTCTACTTCATATCTTTTATCATCGGCTCTTCCCAAGAAGATCGGACCACCCCCGTATCAAGCATGAATCTGAAAATCAGCAAGTAGCGAAACAAAATTTTCCACCCAAAAAGGAGAAGGTGAGAACAACTTCTAAGTCCGATGGAATTGTAATACTTGCTACAAAATCCGGCCTTACTGGAATTTATGACAATGAGCTATCATGCTATGCTTTGATATGCAAAGATGCTTTATTTTTACTAGATGATATATCTTGCCTCCTGCTGTTGCTAACCTTTTGTAGGAGTTTGTGGAGGTTTTTCCGGCTGAAGTACACCTAGGATTACCACCAATTCGAGGAATAGAACATCAAATTGATTAGACTCCGAGAGCAACTTTGACAAACCGTGCTACATATAGGACTAACCTGAAAGAGACTAAGGAAATTCAGCGACAAGTCTAAGACCTTTTGGGTCGTGGGTTTGTACAAGAAAGCCTTAGTCCTTATGTTATTTCTGTTCTTTTGGTTCCTAAGAAAGATGGTAGTTGGTGTATGTGTGTTAATTGTAGGTCCATCAACAGTATTACTACAAGATATCATCATCCTATTCCTAGACTAAATGACATGCTTCATGAGTTGAGTGGTTCTATAATTTTCACTAAAATTGACTCGCGAAGTGGTTACCACCAGATTAAAATGAAACTTGGAGATGAATGGAAAGCTGCATTTTAAACTAAATTTGGCTTATATGAGTACATGCTTTCATTGGAAGTTTTGTGGTGGCATACTTTGATGATATCTTGATTTATAGCAAGTCACATGAGTCACACTTTGATCATTTACGTGCTGTTTTTAATGCTTTTAGAGATGCATGTTTGTTCGGTAATGTCAAAAAGTGCATCTTTTCTAAGAATCAAGTCTCTTTTCTTGGCAATGTTGTTACTCCAAGTGAGAAGTTTTCATGATTTTGCAGGTTTCTATCAGTGCTTTGTGCGGGATTTCAGAACCATTGTTGCCCTATTGAATGAATTAATGAAAGAAGGAATGGTTTTCAAGTGGGGACCTACATAAGAAAAAGCATTCAAGTTGTTGAAAGAGAAACTTACTCATGCTCGTTTACTCCAACTCCCTGATTTTGGTAAGACCTTTGAGCTAGAGTGTGATGCTAGCGGGATTAGAATTGGAGGTGTGCTAATTAAAGAAGGTAAACCTATTGCTTATTTCAGAGATAAATTAAGTAGGCAAAGTCTGAATTATTCTACATATGATAAAGAATTGTATGCTTTAGTTCATGTTCTTAAAACTTGGCAATGTTATCTATGACCCAAAGAATTTGTTATACATTCTGATCATGAATCACTAAAACATATTAGGAGTCAAGCTAAATTGAATAAACGATATGCTAAATGGGTTGAATTTATTGAGTCTTTCCCCTATGTCATAAAGCATAAGAAAGAAAAGGATAATATGATTGCTGATGCGCTTTGTAGGTGTTATACCATGTTATCTCAACTTAATCATAAGAATTTTGGTTTAGAGACTATTAAGGACTTATATGCTACTAATTTAGACTTTAAAGAAGTGCTTGAACATTGTAAATAAGGAAAAATATGGAATAAATATTTGCTGAATGAAGGATTGTTCTATCATGCTAACAAGCTATGCATTCCAGCTAGTTTTGTTCGTCTTTTGTTGTTACCGGAGATGCATGGAGGAGGATTGATGGCACAGAAAAAAGAAGACTAAGGATGTACTGACCACCCATTTCTTTTGGCCAAAGATGAGACGTGACGTCGAGTGCTACGTTTTACATTGTACCACATGCAACAAAGCTAAGTCTCGCTTAAATCCACATGGTCTTTATATGCCTCTTCCTGTTCCTAGTGCACCATAGGAGGATATTTCTATGGATTTTGTTTTAGGATTGCCTAGGACAATGAGGGGGAGGGATATCATATTTGTAGTTGTGGATAGATTTTCTAAAATGGCACATTTATACCATATCATAAGAGCGATGATGCTATAAACATAGTTGATTTGTTTTATAGGAAAATCGTTTGACTTTATGGAGTGCCTAATACTATTATCTCGGATTATGACTCAAAGTTTTTGAGTCACTTTTGGAGATCACTTTGGAATAAATTGGGGACGAAGCTGCTATTTTCTACTACCTGTCATCCCTAGACTGACGGTCAAACAAAGGTTGTTAACTGTACATTATCGACCATGTTATGGGCTGTTCTAAAGAAAAATTTGAAAATATATGAAGAGTATTTACTGTATATTGAATTTGCGTACAATAGGTCGGTACACTCTACCACCAAGGTAAGTCCGTTCCAGATAGTGTATGGATTTAATCGCCGATCTTCTATTGATTTACTACATTTGCCTACATTTGAAAGACTTAATATAGATGTAAGAAACATGCTGAATTTATTCTTAAGTTGCATGAAATAACAAAAAAGAATATAAAGAGCATGACTGAAAATATAGGATTACTGGAAGTAAAGGTAGGAAGGAAATAAAATTTGAACCGGGTGATTTACTTTGGTTGCATTTGAGGAAGGATAGGTTTCCAGAACTAAGAAAATCAAAGTTAATGTCTAGAGCTGATGGGCCATTTAAGATAATTGAGAAAATCAATAACAATGCATACAAATTAGACATACCTGTAGAATTTGGGGTTAGTCCCACATTTAACATTTCAGATTTGAAACCCTACTTGGGAGAAGAAGAGCTTGAGTCGAGGACGACTCCAATTAAAGAGAGGAGGATGATGAGCCCATGGATAATTATAAGAGCACGTACACGATAATTAGACCACCAGGTGGACTCATTTTTCACTGTTCATGCTTCCTTGGATGAATTACTATTAAATTCTTATGTGTTTTACTGCTTAAGACCATGGGAGAAGCACCACAACCTTACTCAGACATCACCCTTGAAGACCACATCTACTCAGACTCGAGGCTGAGCTCTAGTCGTGGTCGTGGTCATGGTCGAAGTCGTGGTCGAGTCTCAGGACAATACGTCAGTAAAACGGGCATAACTCTCTCATATGAAGTCCATTTTAGATTGTCTTAGACATTGTGGAAAGCTTACGATGAACCATTTCCAATGGATATGAGCTCACCTGGTGGTCTAATTGTCGTAATCCATCCAAGGAAACATGAACAGTGAGAAACGAATTCACCTGGTGGTCTAATTGTCGTGCACGTGCTCTTGTAATCGAACCTTGTATGATTTGAGGATTATTGGCGGTATTGATCGTATCCGAAGGAGCCATGGGCTCATCATTCTTGGTCTCCTAATGGAGCTCTACCAACTCATCTCAAGCCTCGTCGTAGGTCGCGATAAGGGCCTAGCGTCGTGCACACCCCAACGCCCTCGCCAAAATCAGTTGCTGCAGAACACAGCATAGGAACAATAAGATGAGCTACCAAAATCCAAGAAACTCCGATTAACTGCCTACTTGCAGAGCCTCCACCTCCAGGCGTGCCTCCACTTCCTCTAGAGGACCCTGGGGTAGCAACTGCTCAATCTCTCCACTCCTGAGGAGCGATGAGGTCGAGGCAAAAGCCTTCAATTCCTCCAAGTGCAGCACAACGTCGTCTGGGGTCAGGACCTTAAGGTCGGGATGAGACCCCCTCAACTGTTACAGTGGCAACTGTTGCAGAGGGTTCGGCGCCATAGACACTAGTCACAAGACCAGGTCATAGACTGGCTCAACATCTTGTGGCGGTGAAATCACTCCCTTCATGGTGACTATAGGGGACACCTCTGGATGGGTTGTTGATCCCTGCTGAGGCCCCGTAACCTCGGGATGGGAGCTGAGGACCCGTCTATCCCCATGCCTCGTAGAAACACCAAAAACTTACAAAAGTCAAGACTCCTTGTGCATCCCCACGACAGAATAGAAGCCTACAAGGCGGGAGCTACCTTACCAATGCCTCTGGTTTCTCTGACCAAGGGACCCGTGACCTCATCATCATCAAAGGGCATCAGCCCCCACCTTGTGTGCAAATCCAGGGAGGCTTCACCGCCTCCCCCTCTAGTCTGGCAGTGGCCAACAAGGTCTGGAAGGGCAAGGCCCTTCCCACGATCACCTCCTCTGGGCTAGGCCTCATCTTCGGCCATGCTGCCTATGCTTCCAGTGCTCCCGACTCTCCTTTGACACTTTGTTCCGCCCAATGACGCCTCGGATGACTCAGCCTCCAAGCCAGCCCGTGAGCCTTTGGAGGTCAGTGGGGGCTGAGCTCGAGGTGGGCTGGCAGGGGCTACGTAGGTTGTGGTGCTAAAAATCCGACGCCCCCACTTCTTGGCAACCTTGGGCTCCGGCGGTTTTGACCACTTCGGAGCCTCCACCTTGAGACGAAGGCATACATGGTTGTGCCACTCCCTGCTTCTAACCGTGCTTATGTGTTGGTTCCACACCGTGGTGGTTGCTAGCCCGAGAACTCCATGATCTCCGCCGTTCGGTCCAGCGAAAGGCTGTTCTCTGAAAGAAAAAGATGTTTCACATCTACAAATTTAAAACTAGACAACAAAGAGGACTCACCAGAACTGTTGGTGGGCCTAGAGTACCTTGCTCAAATACATGATTCCACTCCGTCCGAAGGGGTCGAACATTCAGCATAGTGAACTTCTCTGTGAGGTCACGCATACTCATCCTTTTGGCCACCCTTTAGAGGAGTATCAGCTGCGAAGCAAGCTGGGCATCTGAGGTATCCAGCACCCAGGTCTGGACGTACTAGGTGTCATGGTTTGTAGAGCGAAGGGGGGGGGGGGATCCAAAGCCAACATCATAATAAAACCATCGCTTTGACCACCCGGTTTACCACTGCCTGTTGTTGGCCTTTGCTAGAAACACATCCTTGTCCTCTGGACAGAGCTAGAAGTTCATGCTCCCAAAGCTGAGGACCTTCATCACTCTATCCTCCATCCAGGTCTTTGGTTAGCAACTCACATAATGAAGGGCGGAAAAAAGGTCCGCCCTCCCTTCACACCCGTCCGCTCACATAGCCCACTCGAAGATGGCTAGGCAGATGATGGCATTGACGTGGAGCTATGGGAGCTCCATGTAGAAGTAGTGGAGCACCCCTTCGACCAGTGTCATGGATCGGAAGCGCAGAACAAAATCAAAAAAGGCTTCGAACACTACAGCCTCATGGCTCTGGAACCTCCTCTCCCTCCGGAACCCAGGCGACGGATCTGGAGGGGATTTACTCCTCATCGACCATCTGGTCAAGCTCGGCGTCATCAATGGTGGATCCTCCTAGTACAGTGAACTGTTAGGGATATTTTCTACTAGTGCAGCGGAGCTCCATGCCCACCGATGGCCTAGGTAGTGACAGAAGAATCGTCGCCGCTTGGGTGTCCACCACCCCACACGCATCAATGGTCCTGCTTGTCGCCAACATATCGGTTCCGCATTGGGCACTAGAACTAGCCATACGAATCTCTGGGAGGTGGCAAAAATGCTAGGCGGTCGAGAAGATGGTTGAATAGTGACCGATGGATGCGTGCATGTGCTTGTGCAGGAGCGGCTGGATGTAGATGCAGATGAGAATAAGGCGCAGAGCAAGGTCGTCGTTTGGCCTAGACCCTCTCCTTATAAAGATAAGGGAGGAGTTATTCCCCCTAGAGAAACGCGCGCACGCTCCGAATGACAAAGCACCACATACCCCACTATCACTCCACATTGAGTAACAACACCATCAACCGCGGGTCGCATTTAATGTCCTCCATCACGTCGAATGATCGATTCAATTTGATTGGCCTAGACCTTTCAAAGCAATTCAACCAATATGAAGGACCATAGGCCATCAGCTGTGGCGTCAGGAACCGCCGGAGGCCTGCTCCAAGAAAAAAACTGCGAGGCCAACCCGCACGAGGGTCTACTATTGGGGGTTGTCATTAAGGACCCCCGATGCCCCTTGGCCCAGCCAGCTGATGCCTATGGACCTCAGGTCCTTGAATGCCTTTTAGATGGTGAGGCATTGAAGGAGCCCAGGCCTGGGTAGGCTCTGCGAGATTGGAGGAGTGAGTCATCAAGATTGGAGAAAAGTCAACCATAGGGGCCCCGCCAACCATCCTCCGCCTACAAGGAAGTGACCGTCATTTAATGCTGATGTAAGTACAAGCCATCCTGACATCCTAGGGCAAGTAGGAGCTGGCCTGACACCTTGGCGATCGGCCGAGCACCATGCCCTTCGGGCCACTTGTGCCTCTGTATTTTCCATAGCAGATAATATCTTCTGATTAATGGTAAATGCATCCTACCTAGACCCATGCCATGTGATTCGACCGGCCCTAGGTCCATTTGGGATAGCAATGGTTTGTATAGCTTTCTCTGAAAGCATATACTTGTATATTTACACCTTTTTAGCACTATAAATACCGATCCTTGGCCATCAAGCCTTGGGATGAATCCTTGAATGATCAGGTTTTCCCTTCTATCCACTTCTTCTCCATGCTTGAGCCATTCGTGTGAGTGTGTTCTCACCGTACTTCTTCGTGGAATACATTTTCTTCAGCCAGCAATCATCGTTAGGGGTCTCTCAACCTTCGAGATTGGCTCAGAATGGCGTCCTCCAAGTCGGTTTGCATTCGAGTAGAGCAGCTTCTGTGTCTACGGACTTGCCTTGCTAACCTGACTAGACTATTGGTTGAGTTGGGCAGCATCTATACTAAAGGCTATTGAGACAGATGATATGAGGAGTTTCTCAGCGAAGACTCCAACATGTGTCGGTGAACAAAACGAAGCGAGCCTGGCGAGTTCATCGGTGATGGAGTTGTCACCTCTCTAAATGTGCGTGACTTCCAGCCCTTCTAAATTTTGCATGAGCTTTCATACCTCATTTAGATAAGCCGCCATGTTATCGTCCATGCACTGGTACTCCTTTTTTGCACTTGCTTTATGACTACTTATGAGTGCCCTTTCATGAGTAGTTGCCTGATTCCATGTGAAGTAGCTATGCGGAGCTCGTTTAACAGTCCCTCGTATTCTGCAATATTATTGGAAGCTTTAAAATTTAATTGCGTAATGTACCTAAGTTTGTCGCCTGTTGGAGAGTTGAGTACGATGCTAGCCCCGAGCCTTGAAGTGTGAGTGATCCATCAAAGAAAATCATCCAATGGTCCTCTACCACATTTGGTTTTATTTCTTTAACATTTGTGCGCTGTGCATAATCCACGTTGAACTCGTTGAGCTCAACCTTGTGCGATTTGTCCAATAGCCTCTGTATTGCGTATAACATCCTTTAGTGGATACGTCGTCACGACGGTGACCTTGTGCACATGGAAATAATGTCGTAGCTTCCGGGAAGTACAACAACTTTTGCACTTGTGGGTATCATAGTTTTGCATCGTGTAGGACTTCACTCACGTAGTAAACCGGCCTCTGGATCTTGGCTTTCTTCTCGGGACATTCCCGTTTTACTAATACGACCGTACTTACAACTTGTGGGGTAGCTACAATGTACAAAAAGAGCTCCTCTTTGTCGTTAGGTGGGGTTAGAATTAAACAGATGATAAATACCTTTTCATGTCTTGAAATGCCTTCTCCGCATCTTCCGTCCACTCGAACCGGTCATGTTTCTTCAGCAGATTGAAGAAAGGCACCCCTTACTCGCCCATCCTGCTGTAACACCCCAAGGGCTACAAGACCTAGAATGCCACTTAACTATACGACTTACAGCTAAACTTACAGAAAACTCAATAGCATCTCCTCTGTATTTTAAGTAGTGCAGGAGCAACTACATAGATAAACAATATGTGAGGCATAGCACACTAGCATTTAAAATTATCCTAACAAGGATCAAGAGTAAACTATTAAGTTCAACATCACAACAACACTATAAACTTCGAGCACATGACTCTAACGACTAAAGATAATTTATTATTACAACTTATTGATATTAAGTGCAGACATGAAGTGCAAGACGTACTTCTAATCCCTTCCCTCCATGCTTGCTTCAAGAACAACGTGGGGGAAATTGCAAGAGTGAGATTGGAATATCTCAGCAAGTGAATCACTATAACAAGATATTTAAAGCACAATAGATTAAATAACAATTTAATATTGTAACAAGTATTCAGAAGAGTATCATAATAATAACATTCATAGCATCTTGATTCTACAACAGTTTTAAAGCTCCACTTCTTCATGTTAAGCATTATGTGATCATAGCAAAACTATGACATCATAAGTTTGTAAAAGAACTACTCCTCAACTCAAATAACCTATGATTCATAAGGAACAATAGATAACAACCCACCAAACCACCGACATATATAACCCTAGAAGAACTGTAAGTGTAGGTGTTGAACATGATTCAACATAAGCACAATAAAAAGAAATAACTTCTATAGTGCAGATGAATGCAATGCAAAACCACATATAAAATCTTAATAATTCCAAAAGCCATACCGCAATGTATATCACTACTGAGAAGCGTCACTTCTCATAATAACTTCCAAAGCATATTTACGTATCCAATAACCATTTACATGACAACTTCGATATATAATGCTTCCACATGAATAATCTTCGATGATTATAAATAAAATGCACATGCATGCAATACAATGAATATGTCCACTGCCTTCATACCCAACAATGTATGAAGCTGCATTGTATTACGGCAATATATGATGATGTACCGATACGGTCGCAACCATAAGATCACGACATAACATCAAGAGCACTCTGGAAATAGTCATATAACCTTCTCACCGACCTGGCTTATGCACTCCGCAATAGTTATATGACTTTCTCATCGACCTGGATCAAATGAAAAACAATGAAATGCGATGCAGCTAATATATAACAATCGTAAGAAAGAGAACCACATTGTTCAACAACCTCCACATATCCACATATAAGGCATACTTAAAGATAAATGACATAAGTTTTGATCGTCAATACGTATCAACATGTATAACATACTTCAATTTGTTGAATAGACTACTCCACTATAAGGTCTCATATAAAACTTTTTCTACGCAAACATAGACAGGATAAGTACTACACATATGCCAACAACTAATTTACCACTTTAAACAGTAAGATTGCATTATCAACTACTTATGACCATATAAAATAGTCTAAGTTATGAACTTCACTTAAACCCCTACCTTCTTGCTGTAAGTACTTAGGTACAATCTTCATTTAGATATGAGCGGGAAAACATGTCCATTTTATCTTCCATTTAGTATGGTTTTCCAACCTCCTTCACTACCACTTTTGTAAACTTCTACATAACCCGTATCATTATCCTCATGTATTACAGCCATTGAAAGGTAAAAGGTGTGGATGTTCTAAAAGATTCTAAAACCACCAAAATTGACATAACCACTACACTAAGGTTCATCAGCAATGAACCCCTTAAGGAAACAAATAATCTTTATTATAATAATTAAAGTTAGTCATTTCACGGATGGGCCACATAAACAAGCATCACAAGTAAGCAATATATCAACAACCACATTCTGAATTTTTAAAGCCATCATAAAGGAGTATCATCATACAAGCATTAAGCAATGTACTAACAACGTAGCTGCATTACCACCTTCTTATCCGAACCTTCCAACATAAATAGCACAGCAGACACAATACCTCAAATTATTGAATATAATCACGTGTGCTGCATTTTAAAGATGTAGGTAGTAAAAATAGCAGGTTAAAGTTGTAGCAACGCAATAGCTACATTCACTTGCCTTTACTGACGACGAGAATGGCAAGGCTCAAGTGCGATCCAGAGCACCACCACCTAATTTACAACCACATCTTAGCACAAGCACTCCAAGTAAGAAGCACATATAGAATATAAGGCACCCCTATGCCCAAAACCCTCAAACAAGCAAGAACCATTAAAAATAGCACACCTCGCATTGGTTTGATAAGAGAAGCAGTGCTTCTCTTTTTCGTATCTATTTGTATACTGCAGATATAATGGCAAATAATTACATTCTTGAAATCTATAGAACAAGACCTAAACCTTTTGTAGAGAAAACAAATTTTCATTCTGCCATTAAGGTGACCTAAAGGGCAACTATAAACAGGCTTCACAAACTATCTAAAAATTCAGGCAGCAAGATTCACATATTTATATCTACTAAACCATACATAAAACAATTCTCAAAATTAAATATGACCTATAACTTTTCATCCTAAACAAAATTTTTATATATTTGATCTTCAGAAAAATGACATTATCAAGCCCTAAGCAAGCTCTGAACATTCATCAGCATATGATGTGGGCCTTATGATCAAGGGGGAGAATGTTGGATTGATCTCAGCCAAACTAATCCTAACAGACCGAGAGATAAGGGGAGCTCTGACTCCATAAGAGTGCCATGATCGGGGGTGCCAACCAACACGTTGGTTGCGGTCCCACCCCATGCAGCACCACAAAACTAGATGAGGGGGAGTCCAACAAAATTAGGGAATCAAGCTTAAGAAAATTAACCACCTCTCCTACACCATAAACCCTAATTGATCCTTTGGGGTGCTGTTAACAGGGTGAAGGTCGCCGCTACCGCCGTTGACATCAGCTACATCAGCATGCCAGCTACGACTACCGCACCGACGACCTTACGCTCTGCATCAACCTCTCCCTCACACTGCTTGCCACTGCATCACCATCTACCTCGAATCATCAAGATCTGGCATCGCTGAACTCTGGTTTGTTCACACTTCCGCATGTTTAGTGGTGTTAAGTTACTAGAGCTAGTGATCTTGATGATTAGATAAAGATTATACCTAACAGACTTGTATATACCATATTTTATAAAGACCTTCTTCCTAATAGCAGAATATTGACAATTTTCCATGAGCTACAATTTCAGAACACGAAAGAGAAAAAAAAACAATACATATCAGAGAATGAACAAAGCTACAGATCGAACACATATGTAGGTTTTGAACATTGAGATTATGGCTATAGGCATATCCACGTCATCATTTAGAGTTTCTTAGTGCCTTTGCCTAACAAGAATGGAAATTGGAGCAACCGAGAATCAGCAAAGTAATAAAAAACAATTAGTAAAGTCTGACCTTACTTCTCATGTCGAAAATTGATGTATCTATCGGAACATTCCCCCACACCATGCTCATTTGATGATCGACATAAAAAAATCTTCGAACATGTGTAGACCATCTCTGATACATAGAGAATTGATTAACCAATTTTTTTTGTATTTCACAAAGGAACCACCTGCTAAATCAACTGCTCACCCATCCATGACTCCCACACCATCAGCGGCCTGGACACCAGTGCCACCACCATCACGACGATCGCCAGTACCTCCAGTGGCTTGCCCATCAGCACATCCAAACTCCCCAATTCAAGCTTGCCATGGGGCCAAGGCCAGGAGTTGCGCCCCCAACATGCAGTACCACCGACACTGCCCGCACTAACATACACATCAAACGCAATGGCAGGACCAAATCTTGGCACAAAGTGGCCAAGAGATCAGCAAAACAGCTATAAATCACGATTCCATGGGACTGAACATGACAACCTCATTCTTGATAGGCCCAACGGCGTCGTGTACCCTCTAGTTGAAGTCACCGTGTTCCTTCCAGTTGAAGTCATCAGGGAGGCCGTCTATGGGCAGCACAAGAGCCTCGTGGGCCCAACTGGCGGTGCCCAAGGTGATGATCGGAGCGCAGAGGGAAGGGGAGTGCATCGGTATGCATGTGGGCACAGAGGGGGTCGCGAGTTTGGTGGAGTCAAGCATGGCGAAGGAAGACTGGAAGAGAGGGTTGATGGATATGGTGAGAAGAACGAGTATTGCGCTCAATCACTAGATGTGGCGAAAATAGCACAATTGGTTTTGGGCTCTTGTCTCAACTGCTGGTGCCACTATTTGCATGAGGGAAGCAACCGAACTGAGAGAAAGAATCATTGACACAATGATGAAGATATGGTTCTACGATCTTGGCACTATTATGTCGAATATCTAACTATAGATATATAACATAAGGAGTACACCGTATATCGTACGCATGTTTAACAGCTAAGAATATTGCAGACCCAAATCTGCAGGACCCGATACACTTGGAGATTTTGAAGACATATACTAGGAAGGTCTCAATCGGGTTGTCCGACTCGAGTACGACTAGTATCCAAATTTGATTCATTTGTTTTGCCTTGGCTGACAAGATGAAGAACTCCCTATCGACTACGGTCGAGACTAAGGTGGTGCCTTAACCCCTTTATAAGGTGGAGACCCTAAACCCTGGAGAACAACTTTTGAACCACGAGAAAATTTACATGTATGCAACTCAACTTAAGCATGACCAAGATCCTAGCAATCAAAGATACTAAACAACCTTAATACATTCATGTAAGAAGGATTGTATTTTATTTCGCGGAGAGTATGCAGGGTTGGATCAATGCCCCTTGTGTGGAATCTTTCGATATAAGTGTAGATATGACAGTGGTGATGGGGACGGAGACAGGAAAAATAAAGGGCCTCCTACGAAGGTGATGTGGTATTTTCCTATAGTTCCCTTCTGAATCGTCTATTTGCTAACAGAAAGGAGGCCCAATTATTGCGTTGGCATAAGGAGCGTAAGAATGATACAATGATACGACACCTAGGGATTCTGCTCAGTGGTGAATTATTGATTCCATATTTGGTTGGTTCGCTGAAGGATTCAGAAATATTAGGTTTGCTATGAGCACAGATGGTATGAATCCATTTGGTAACATGAGTACCTTACATATCACCTGACCTGTTGTATTGTAGATCTACAATCTTCCACCCTGGCTTTGTAACAAGCAGAAATACATTATGTTGTCGATGTTGATATCAGGACTAAAACAACCAGGCAATGATAATGATGTGTACCTCAAACCTTTATTCGATGAGCTTAAGAAACTCTGGTCGGAAGGCGTCGAGGTTTAGGATCAGTACAAGCAAGAGTACTTTACCTTGCATGCTATATTGTTCATCACCATCAATGATCTGCAAGCACTTCGTAACTTATCAGGTCAGAGCAAAAGAAAAGGTGAAGCTTGCCCCCATTGCTTAGATGGATCGGGCCCTCCATACTGACAGTGTGGATCAAAGACTTACACCCAGTGAAATGGATCATGATCTCATAGACGAGGACATATTAGGTTTCAATGAAAATGATCATGAGGATTTTTTGGAGAATATGGACTAGATGGTGCGGCATATTGAGCGGCACAATGAGTATAACAATAGTGAGTTTGCTAAATTCTAGGAATTTGTGCAAGGTTTCAAGATGACCCTTTATCCCAACTGTAAGGAGAAGTACACGCAAATATTTGGGAACCTAAAACTTTTACAGCTGAAGGCAACATATTGTTGGACTGATAAGAGTTTCGAAGCATTACTGGATCTGCTAAGGGACAAGCTACCGGAGGGGAACTTGGTGTACATGAGGGCATAATCATGTCTATGCATTTCTGAATAATATGTTATTCCAAGAATCATTGTCATTTAGATTGATTAGCAAGTATGTGACTTGTTCGTGAAACACTTTTGTTAGGGGAACACCCCAACCAGGAGATATCTAGACGATGCACTGATAAGGCAGTGGCTAGTCGTGAACTTTCAGGGAGAGGGGATAACCTGACTACAACGACCAACAGGGGCGCTGCGCCTTAGCGACAGTTACACCGACTCCAATTTGTTGCTGTTCTTGCCGTGCCAAGAACAACATTGAACCTGCTAGCAAATCGAAGAACAAGCAAGAACAAGTTGACATGCAAACAGTGCACAGACCTTGCCAAGGATGAAACCAATACACATGAAGTTGGGGTTCTAAATCAAGTAAAATAGGTGGTCTAGCCAACACACGCGTTTACAAGGAAGGAGCTGAAGCTATCTTGCATCTAAACAAAACCGAACCTTGTTCCTGGCGGCTGCTTGTGCTATTTATACATAGGAGGCAGCCAGGAGGTGTGGGGGGGAACCCTAACTTAGAATGGGCCCCTAGTGGGCTCTACGGGATACAAGGACCAAGGCCCATGGCTGGAGGTCCGAATGTTCTTTCGCCGATTCTGAGCAGCTCTGATGAAATATGATGCTAGTGTTGGATCCATATGAAAGTAGATGATGAGATCTTTTCAATAAGTACTCATGGGCCCCAATCACCTTCCAAAGCAAAGAATTATGGACAAATTAAAATGGTGCTGCCTGGAGGTTCGAACGTGCAGTCTGGACGTTTCGTCCGATCATCTTCTTGTTTACACCAGCATCCACCTGATGGTTACATTGGTTACTCTTGTGTCCAGCTAGTTCATCTCCCAAGTTTATGATAATTGATTCGGCGTGCTCGAGCTCGAGTCGTTGGTCCCTTCTGTGCAATAGGCATGGTTGCATCAATGGAAGGGATGTCCTCATCATCCTCCTCTTCTTTCATCGGAGTTGTCCTCAACTCAAGTTCATCGTCTTCTCCCATGTATGGCTTTAAATCTGCATTGTTAAAGATTGGGCTAACCTAAAAATATGCAGGCAGCTCAAGCTTGTATGTATTTTCGTTAATCCTTTCTAGCACTTTGAATGGTTCATCAGCTCTAGAAAGCAACTTAGACTTTCTCAAATTAGGGAACCTATTCTTTCTCAAATGCAACCAAACTAAATTACCCGGTTCAAAAGTGACATGTTTCTTTCCTTTGCTACTACCAAGTTTATACTTAGCATTCATGCACTCTATGTTCTTTCTAGTGGTCTCATGCAGTTTTATCATTAATTCAGCATGTTGTTTAGCATCAAAATTCACCCTCTCCGAGGTTGGAAGAGGCAAAAGATCAATAGGAGCACGAGGCACAAACCCATAAACAATCTCAAAAGGGCATTTCTTAGTAGTAGAATGTTGTGAACGATTATAAGCAAACTCAACATGAGGCAAGCACTCTTACCACATTTTTATATTCGTTTTCAAAACAACCCTAAGCATGGTAGACAAAGTTCTATTCACTACTTTGGTTTGCTCATCAGTTTGGGGATGACAAGTAGTGGAAAATAAAAACTTAGTCCCCAACTTAGCCCACAAAGTTCTCCAAAAATGACTAAGAAATTTTGCATCACGATCAGAAATAATGGTATTTGGCACACCATGCAAACGAACAATCTTCCGAAAGAACAAATCAGCAATATGTGTAGCATCATCACTCTTATGACATGGTATGAAGTGTGCCATCTTAGAAAATCTGTCCACAACAACAAAGACACTATCCCTCCCCTTCTTTGTTCTAGGCAATCCTAGAACAAAGTCTATAGAAATATCCTCAGGTAGAGGCATATACAAACCGTGAGGATTAAGGTGTGACTTAGGTTTTTGACATGTTGTGCAGCGAGTAACAAACCTCTCCACGTCTCTCCTCATCTTGGGAAAAAAAACCTGACCAGCAAGGATGTCTTCTGTTTTCTTTACACCAAAGTGTCCCATCAGCCCTCCTCCATGCACTTCCTGCAACAATAACATACGCACGGAGCTAGCCGGAATGCATAGCTTGTTAGCCCTAAACACAAACCCGTCAGTGAGGATGAATTTGTTCCATGTTTTACCCTCCTTTCAATTCAGTAACACATCTTTGAAATCATCGTCATGTGCATATTGTTCTTTAATTGTTTCCAAACCAAATATTTTGAAGCCAAGCTGTGAAAGCATGGTGTAACGCCTAGACAAAGCATCAGCAATGACATTTTCCTTCCCTTTTTTGTGTTTGATGACATAGAGAAAAGACTCAATAAATTCAACCCACTTGGCATGTCTACAGTTCAGTTTTGCTTGACTTCGGATGTGTTTTAAAGACTCATGATCAGAATATATAGCAAACTCTTTGGGCCATAAATAATGCTGCCATGTTTGCAAAGTTCGAACTAGAGCAAACAATTCGTTATCATAAGTATAATAGTTCAAACTAGGCCCACTCAACTTCTCGCTGAAATATGCTACAGGTTTTCCCTCTTGTAACAACACCTCCCAAACCAATTCCACTAGCATCACATTCAAGCTCAAAAGTTTTATTGAAATCAGAAAGTTGGAGCAAAGGTGCATGTGTTAACTTATCTTTCAACGTGTTGAAGGCGTTCTTGTGTGCTGCAGCCCAAGTGAATGGCACACCCTTCTTGGTGAGTTCGTGCAGTGGGGCTGCAATGGTGCTGAAATCCTTCACAAAGCAGTGGTAGAATCCAGTAAGTCCGAGAAACCTTCTCACTTGTGTCACCGTTGTGGGAACCGGCCAGTTGTGTATGGCTTCAACTTTGGCTTGATCAACTTCAATTCCCTGCGGGGTTACAACATAGCCAAGAAAGAGACTCGATCCATGCAAAAGGTGCACTTCTCAAGGTTACCAAACAAATGTGCATCACGTAGAGCATTGAAAACAGCACGCAAATGATCAAGATGTTCCTCTAGTGATCTGCTATATATGAGAATATCATCAAAATATACCACCACAAATCTGCCAATGAAGGCGTGTAAAACTTTATTCATTAATCTCATGAAAGTGCTGGGTGCATTAGTGAGACCAAAAGGCATGACAAACCACTTATATAGACCGAATTTAGTTTTAAACGTTGTTTTCCATTCATCTCCTAACTTCATGCGAATCTGGTGGTAACCACTATGCAAATCAATTTTAGAGTTTATGATATCTAATTGTAATGTTATTAATTGTTCGGCAATCTACACACATATGCCATGATCCATCTTTCTTAGGAACTAAAAGCACGGGAACAACACAGGGGCTAAGAGACTCACGCACATAACCTTTGTCAAGCAATTCTTGCACTTGGCGCTGAATCTTTTTAGTTTCTTTCGGATTAGTCCTGTATGGCACACGATTGGGCAAGGAGGCCTCGGGAATGAGGTCAATCTGGTGCTCAATCCCTCAAATTGGTGGCAGCCCCGGTGGCACCTCCTTTGGAAAAACATCAGCGTACTCTTGCAAAAGGTTAGTAACAGTAGGAGGCAAACAAGTAGAGATATCTTCGAGTGGAAACAATGTTTCTTTGTACACCAAAGCATAGCAAACAACAGTGCTAGCATCAATTTCCTCCAAATCAGATTTAGTAGCAATGAAACAAGATCCTTTCAGCTTAATCTCATTCTTATTACCATGAACAGATTTTGTGTTTTTCTTTTTATGTTTCTCAAGTTCAGTTGCCACAATCTGATTTTCACTCTTAGCATGCTCAAGATTTTTTAGTTTTCTAGCTCTAGCAATTTCATCTTTCAAAATGGCCTCAGGCGACATAGGATGCAACACAAATTTCTTGACATTATGCACAAATGAGTACTGATTTGATTTGCCAAAATACAAGGAATCTTTATCATGTTGCCATGGTCTACCTAACAACATAGAGCATGCTTGCATAGACACAACATCACAGTCAATATAATAATGATAAGAACAAATGGCAATGTTTACTCGTACCAACCGTGTTACCTTCACCTTGCTGCTGCTGTTGAGCCACTGAATGTGGTAACACTTGCCAAGTTGTTGCAGCTCCCTCCATCAATGATCACGCGGCAAGAACGCTCCTGGATTGTCACTTGGTTTGAAACAAGGTGTGTCGCTGATTTTGTTCAGCCCTCTCCATTTGTGCACTTAGCACTCGCTGCATCTTCGGCCCCAATGTGCTCTACATCTTGGTGGTACACATCATCCTCTCCTACATTGTTAGCTGTAAGCAAAGCATATGTTTTTTTCATCTAAATCACTAGCAGAGGAATACTCACCATCCGCTCGCACGACCAGAACACGTGAGCTTGGGCAATCCTTGCGCACATGACCATAGCCCTTGCAGCATAGGCACTGAATGTCCCTTGTGTGTCCCGATGGTGCCACTGAGGAAGAACTCTTAGCATGCGTGGCTGCTGCCCCTCTTGTTGGTTCAGTTGGACATGGTGCAAAATTTGATGCGGAGGGATGCGGCTTGCTGCTCGAGGAGGATGGTGCAGCTGCTCGGGTCGATGTTGTAGCAGCGATGGAAGGCATCCAAGAGCTAGCACGACCTGCAGGAATGTTAGTTCTCACGCTAGCTCGTCGTCCCTGCACTTCTCTTTCAGCGTTGCAAGCAAGATGAAACAAACGAGTGATTGAATTATATTCTTTATAAGCTAAAATGTCCTGAATCTCCCGATTCAGCCCACCCATAAATCTGGTAATAGCAGCGTCCTCATTCTCCTCTAAACCACAACAAAGCATGTCCATTTGCAGCTCTTGATAATACTCTTCTACAAATTTAGTGCCTTGACTTAGTTGCTGCAATTTATGTAATAAATCGCGTGCTTGATATGAAGGAACAAATCTGACCTGCATGACTCGTTTCAAGGCTTCCCAAGTTTGTGGAATATTATTTGGGTTCTTACGATGGTACTCCCTCCACCAAACAGAAGCGAAATCAGTAAACTCACTAGTGGCAGCCCTAACATGTTTCTCCTTAGGAAATTCATGGCAAGTAAATTTTTGATCAATAGCTAATTCCTAAGTGAGGTATGTGTCAGGATTATACTTTCCATCAAAAGAGGGTATGATAAACTTGATCTTGCCAAAAGAGTCATCTGCACGTACCTCTCGTCGTGGTGGGTGAGCACCTGTACCGTGGTGGTTGCGGCGGCGTTGTTGCCTGCGTTGATTACCATTTACCTCTTCATCAAGCTCGGTGTCCACAGAATATTCTATGTCATCCTCACCCACGACGCTGCCCACGGTGTTGTGGTTGTTGTTGTTGCGTGGTCCCAAACCATCATGACCATTCTGGTCCATCCTCTCCAATTGATCCATGATACCTGCAAGAGAAATGTTAACAGCCCCAAGAGAGCTCTCCAATGAGGCCAGCTTGGTGTTGGTGTCAATCTAAGCCGTCTCCAATTGGCCAAGGCGTTCATTGGTGACCTGAACATCCTCATCAAGGTGTTCAGCATGCACCCTCACTTGGCGTTCAAAGTGTTGTATGATGCCTCTCGTACGCGGTGAATGTTGAGATGTATCATCCGCATCTCCTGACATGGTTAGTATGCAGCAAAGAATTCACAAGAAATTAAGCCTATCAACTAGTGGAACTAGGTGACATCACTCCATCTCTCCCTCAGACTTGTACAACCAAGTTCTTACATGTTCTTACCACGCTTTTGTAGATGGTGTTGGCAGCCGGCAAGAACAACAAAAAGGCAGCAGCAAGCACAAACCTGTGACGTTGTAGATAAATTTGTGGAGCTATAGGTGGCTGCAAGAAAATTCAAAGGGACAGCTGGAATCACGTTAGTCGATGCAAATTGAATAAACGTTCAAACGATGGTACCGTGCTGGTCCTAGGCTAACCCGTGCTAGAGATGCGAGCTTGAACACAACGATGGTACCCCTTCTTTCTTTTCTCCTCTTTTTCTTTTCCTTTTCTCTCTTTTTTCTGATTTTTTTCTTTTTTTTTTGTTTTTGCACAACTAGCTCAACTCTGAAAACTTTTCACAAGGATTTCAGAAAGTCATTATATACATACACTTCTCTCTCTCTCTCTCTCTCTCTCTCTCTCTCTCTCTCTCTCTCTCTCTCTCTCTCTCTCAAGTAAGAATACTCACTTCTGAACAAAGAGAGAGTGTTTGGTTCGGTGTCTTGGTATGTTTGGACCTGTCCACAAGTTAGAACGACCAAAAGAGTAGCCTAATGGATCTGCTATTTGGGTGGCTATTCGGACCGATCTGAAAAACTAAGAACGAGTAGGTGTTTGCGGTGGCAGCGGAGGTGTATATGGGGGAAAAGATGGCGGCGGTTCTGGTGGTGGTGGTGGTGGTGTTGGAAGTGGATCTGGTGGTAACGATGGTGACCAAACTGTGAGCAGAACTCGAAACTCTAATGGATTAGACACTAAGAACCAGCAAATCGATCAATCGATGCAACCAAAAACTCAACAAGCAAGAACTAAGCAGAATAGCAAAGGCTTAAATTTGTTTTTGGGATTTCGGTTCTAACCTATTTTTGGGATTTTTGGACTGTAGTTAAAGTAAAGAATGGGTAAAACTCTCACCAATTAACCTTGCTTTGATACCACAATATAAGGCAAGGACTGGTCCTGACCGTTCGGTGAGAGAGGATAACTCAATTTAGGGTGGATTTGATGTTGTGTTGCCCGACTACAACGACCAACAGGAGCACTGCGCCTTAGCGATAGAACAAGGCCTACACCTTTTGTAGAGAAAACAAATTTTCATTCTGCCATTAAGGTGACCTAAACGGCAACTATAAACAGGCTTCAGAAACTGTCTAAAAATTCAGGCAGCAAGATTCACATTTTTATATCTACTAAACCATACATAAAACATTTCTCAAAATTAAATGACCCATAAATTTTCATCCTAAACAAATTTGTTATATATTTGATCTTCAGAAAATGACATTATCAATCCCTAAGCAAGCTCTGAACATTCATCAGCATATGATGTGGGCCTTACGATCAAGGGGGAGAATGTTGGATTGATCTCAACTAACTAATCCTAATAGACCGAGAGATAAGGGGAGCTCTGACTCCACACGAACTCCATGATCGGGGGTGCCAACCAACATGTTGGTTGCGGTCCCACCCCATGCAGCACCACAAAACTAGATGAGGGGGTGTCCGGCAAAAGTAGGGAATCAAGCTTAAGAAAATTAGTCACCTTTCCTACACCATAAACCCTAATTGATCCTTAGGGGTGCTGTTAACAGGGTGAAGGTCGCCGCTACCGCTGTTGACATCAGCTACGTCAGCATGCCAACTACGACTACCGCACCGACGACCTTACGCTCTGCATCAACCTCTCCCTCACACTGCTTGCCACTGCATCACCATCTACCCCGAATCATCAAGATCTGGCATCGCTGAACTCTGGTTTGTTCACGCTTCCGCATGTTTAGTGGTGTTCAGTTACTAGAGCTAGTGATCTTGATGATTAGATAAAGATTATACCTAACAGACTTGTATACCATATTTTTATGAAGACCTTCTTCCTGATAGTAGAATCTTGACAATTTTCCATGAGCTACAATTTCAGAACACAAAAGAGAAAAAAAAACAATACATATCAGAGAACGAACAAAGCTACAGATCGAACACACATGTAGGTTTTGAACATTGAGATTATGGCTATAGGCATATCCACGTCATCATTTAGAGTTTCTTAGTGCCTTTGCCTAACAAGAATGGAAATTGGAGCAACCGAGAATCAGCAAAGTAATAAAAATAATTAGTAAAGTCTGACCTTACTTTGCATGTCGAAAATTGATGTATCTATTAGAACATTCCGCCACACCATGCTCATTTGATGATAGACATAAACAAATCTTTGAACATGTGTAGACCGTCTCTGATACATAGAGAATTGATTAACCAAAAATTTTGCATTTCACAAAGGAACTGCCTACTAAATAAACTGCTCACCCATCCATGACTCCCACACCATCAGCAGAGTAGACACCAGTTCCACCACCATCACGCCGAACGCCACTACCACCAGTGGCTTGCCCATCAGCACATCCAAACTCCCCAATTCAAGCTTGCCATGGGCCAAGGCCAAGTGTTGCGCCCCTACATGCAGTACCACCAACACTACCCACACGAACATACACATCTAATGCAATGGCGGGACCAAATCTTGGCACAAAGTGGCCAAGAGATCAGCAAAACAGCTCTAAATTGGCAATTCCATGGGACCGAACATGACGACTTGGTTCTTGATAGGCCCAACGGCGCCGTGTTCCCTCTAGTTGAAGTCACCGTGTTCCGTCCAGTTGAAGTCATCAGGGAGGCCATCTGTGGGCAGCACAGGAGCCTCGTGGGCCCAACTGGCGGTGCCGAGGGTGATGATCAGAGCGCAGAGGGAAGGGGAGTGCATCGGTATGCACGTGGGCACAGAGGGGTCGCGAGTTTGGTGGAGTCAAGCATCGCGAAGGAAGACTAGAAGAGAGGGTTGATGGATATGGTGAGAAGAACGAGTATTGCGCTCAATCACTAGATGTGGCGAAAATAGCACAATGGGTTTTGGGCTCTTGTCTCAACTGCTGGTACCACTATTTGCACGAAGGAAGCAACCAAATTGAGAGAAAGAATCATTGACACAATGATGAAGAGATGGTTCTATGATCTTTGCACCGTTATGTCGAATATCTAACTATAGGTATATACACATAAGGAGTACACTTATATAGAGAGGGTATATCGTACGCATGTTTAACAACTACGAATATTACGGACCCGAATCTGCAGGACCTGATACACTTGGAGATTTTGAAGACATATACTAGGATGGTCTCAATCGGGTTGTCCGACTTGAGTACAACTAGTATCCAGATTGGATTCATTTGTTTTGCCTTGACCGACAAGATGAAGAACTCCCTGTCGACTACGGTCGAGACTAAGGTGGTGCCTTAACCCCTTTATAAGGTGGGGACCCTGACCCTTGGAAAACAACTTATGAACCACGAGAAAATCTACATGTATGCAACTCAACGCAAGCAAGACCAAGATCCTAGCAATCGGAGATACTCAGCAACCTTAACCCTAGATTAGTCTAGATCCAATCCCCTCCATTGTAATAGGTCTAGCCACATTGCTCATACTCGAGATATTAATATACAGCAGCATCCACAAAGGACATAGGGTATTATTCCAATCGAGGGCCCGAACCTTTATACATTGTGTGCCTTGTTTCCTACTTGATCCTTGATCTCGAAGGTACCCTATTTTAATTACGAATATATTGTTGGGTACTAATCTTCAATAGTTGGAACGCTAGGTAGGGGGCCTTCATGTATTTTTCAGGATCAATCATGTCTCACGTGCGCATCCGCGTCGGATTCTCCGACACCAGCATCTGCGATCACTTCAAGTTGGCAGCTGTCATCTTCACATCGCCTCCTACCGGCTCTGAGATCACCTTCGAAACTATTGTGTACCGCTAGGATGATCAAGGTGGATTGATCCACACCGGTATCATCAGGTCCAGCCCATTGGACGGTGGAGAGTCAGGTGAACCCTAGTATTCAGCATCGAGTTGTCATAGGGATGCCGCTTGGTCAGGTGATGCCTCCACCAACAACAGTTCCAAGATTGAGGAACGAACTCCCTCAGCAATATCGGCTCGGTCGTAGCCTAGCATTGGCAACGGTGTTTTTAGTACTCAGGAAGCCAACAACCTCGGTGCTCATTTGATTGTAAGATCCTTTCCCAAATTGGATCCAACGAATCCTTTAACCCCAATGATCAACTACTTGAAGACTTTGCTTGATGCGACTTAGATCTAGGCTGCTCGACTAAACATCCCAAGCGACTCTAGGCACCCCAGTCGGCAAGGTGCTAGTTCTAGGAGCCATGAAAGCAGACATCCTCAGGTCGAGGGATCACAAACAGGAAGCTCAAGTGGTTGAGCTTGAGCGCAGCCCTGCAGGTCGAACTGTAATTGCCACATCCACAATCTCATGAACTAGGAAGACCTAAGGAACTGCATCCCTCATGACAGGTGCGACTTATGCGAAGTGATTGACAACCGCTATGAGGAACACCGTGAAGATGATCATCGTTATAATGACCGCATGTCTTCAGGACAGGACGCTCGACGTGACTCCAATGTTCGAAGAAACAAGCATGACAGTTCTCCCTCATCACCTCATGAAGAATTCGACAGAGGCTGTGAAGCTTTCACACCTGAGCTCCGGTTGATACAATGGCTCAAGAAGTTTAAGACAGGTCCGATCCAAAAGTACGATGGGAAGAACAACCCCAATGAGTGGTTACAAACTTACACGACTGTTAGTCAAGCGATTAGCAGCGATAACAAGTTAATGGCTAATTACCTGCTAAACACCCTCAATGGACCTACAAGGTCCTAGTTGTTGAACCAGCCACCTAACATGATCCGATCGTGGGCCGAGTTGAAGGCTTAGTTCATCGCCAAAATCCAAGGTACGTTTGAATGCCTGGGAATAGAAGACATCTTCCACCAGCTGAACCAAGGCAAGGACGAATCTGATTGGGACTTCATCTGGAGGTTTAGTAGCAGGTGTAATGTGATCCTAGACATCTCTGATAGGTTGGTCATCATCGCCTTCAAGAGAGGCATCAAAGACAGAGATCTGGTCGGGAAGCTAGCTACCTGAAAGATCAATATGGTAAAAGAACTCTTTGAATTGGCTGAGAAGGTTGTGAAGCATGCTGAAGCTCAGGCACACACCAAAAACTCTTAGTCTGGAAAAGACAATCCTGACACTTCAAAGAATGAGGGGAAGAAGAGCAAGTCTGCTGCAGGGGGGAAATACCCCAGCCCGTAGATATCACTAAAAGGTCGCCACCGGGAGCTCTGTTGGAACTCTTGGGTTTCAACTCCACAGAAGAAAGCCTAGCTTCTGGAGATCGTGGGTCCCTTCGGAAGCTATCCCTAAGATGGGAGAAGAAGTCATCCTCTAGGGGAGAGTGGGAGTCATCTCTTGGGACCCTCAACACACTCGGAGACATAGCCTTCCAGAGCCCCTATCTCTAAGAGCCCTCAATACCCCTAGAGCCATAGCCTCCCAAAGCCTTTGTCTCCCGGAGCCCTCGACGCCCCCGAAGCCACAGTCACCCGGAGCCCCAGTCTCCCAGGGCCCCTGTCTGCCGGAGCCCTCGATGCCCCCGACGCCACAGCCTCCCAGAACCACAGTCTCCCAGGGCCCCTATCTCCCGGAGCTTGGGTAGGCTCCCAAGAACCCAGAGGGAGGAGCCGCCTAATCTTGGAGAAAGATCAACCAGATGGGGCCCACCAGCTATCCTCCTCCGGTAAGTAAGTAACTGGCATTCAATGCGATGCATGTGGGAGCCATCCTGACATCCCAAGTGCAAGTGGGGGCCAGACTGACACATTGGACAGTGCGGCTCCGCAATAGGCGATCGGCTGGGCGCAAAATTCCTAGGGCCACTTGCACTACTGTATTACCATAGTAGATAATATCTTCTAGTTAGGAGTAAAATACATCCTACCTAGACCCATGCCAAGTGATTTGAATGGTCCTAAGTCCTTGCCAAATAGCAAAGGTTTGTATCTCTATCTTTGTAGGGGTATATTTGTACATTTACACCATGCATGGCACTATAAATACATACCCTTGGCCATCAGACCAATGGATCAATCCTTCTTGACCATCACATATCTGGTGTTCCTCCCCCTTCACTTCTTCAAGCTTGAGCACACTCCTATGAGTGTACTCTTGTCGCACTAATTCGTGCAAGACATATTCTTGCGCCAACAGCATGTCGTCCGTGGGGACTAAACATAGAAGTACCAGGGTAGGTAGGACACTACCAAAAAACACCAAGGTGCTAACCATAGTGGCTATTTTTTACCGCGGCACCCATGCAAAATTATGCATGGCAGCTACGACTAAGCACACCATGTGCCCTCGCCAGCTTCATAGTTAGGCGGAATATCGACTCTCTGGACAACGTCAACCCAATAGCTTGGGTTGGCATGGAGCTCCAGGTCAACATGGAGGTCTTCTAGTAGTGGCATGGTGAGGACCTCGCTGCACCCTAGGAGGTTACGCCCGAGGCTACAGCCAATCAGGCCGTTCTCAAATGGTTCTAGGCGCTCGAGCCCAGGGGCACCCACGCTTGGGCCTAGCCCCAAGGTGTCTCTTGTGAAGATGCCCAAAGCACCTTTGTCGAGACATCTTTGGAGAGTCTGGTTGCCCGACAACCTCCTCGGCCCCCTCTGGCAGAATGAGACTCTGAGGAGGCCCAAGATCCCGGGGTGCACAGACCCCGCCTGCACTGTCGACATGACGGTTGCAACATTGACCACGTGCAAGGGGCTCCAAATCTGCCACGGTCTCGAAGGCATAGCCAGGACCACTCCAGCTCTAGGGGCTTGGTCACCTAGCAGCCGCATCGGCCTCCCCTAGTGGAAAAGGGACCTAGGGGGACCACAGGCTTTGGTACATGTAGCCCCCGCCAGCACCCACGGCGCCAACCACAGGCTTTGGCACCACCAGAAGGGTACCAGTGCATTTTGCATTGACCGAACGTGGCCACAACATAGATGGTTGCCGAACTCCCACAGCTTTCCTGGAGGAATACCTCGGGAGACAGGCAAGACACTTGATCGGGGAAAAACCGGTCAGGTTACATAAGGGTTGTGAAACTGGAGCAGGCCACAGGTTAGGTCTTCGGGTCTCCTTGAGCCCCCCTTGGCCAGCTATGTCACCACCGGCTCCACTGTCGATACAATACCCTAGTGATGAGGACTGAGTCACACCAATGGCCCGACCTCAGTGGAGCCCGACGGGTCTCCCACGTGGGGGGCGCTACCCTAAACTCTGGATGATCGAAGTCCTTGGTGATCCTTCCCATGTCAAGGTCGATGAGGGTAGAGTCGGTCACGGTAAAAGGATACTGGGCCCTAGTAGGAGGGTCCGGGGCACTCTGGAGGTCTCCAAAATCCTTCGGGGGCCAACCCAGGCCTCCGGAGCCTAATGGGCTCTGGAGGCTTCATAGGCCGAAAGGATCAGCCCTTCCCTTGCTACGGGCTATGAGGGCCTCCAATCCTCTGACTCCAACAAGGAGGCCTCATTTTAAGAAAGGTATGCCTATAACCCCCTAGCAATAGCTTGCCTAGCTAACTAATCTTTTATACAGTAAGATCAGTGAACATAGAAGGTAGCAAGCCTAGTTGTTGAAGCCCTTATAGCCAATAACTGCCAGGTGAAACCTATAGACAGTAAAACCTAAGTTATATCAAAGTTCGATAGTAGTGTATTAAACTTGGTTTGAATTGTGCCCTTGCTCGCAAATGCCATGTAGCACACAGTTGACAAGGCCCTCCGACAAGTCAAAGGCATAAGCCACGATGCCAGAGGTACATAAACTTAACTTAAAAATATATCTCTGATCAGCAGTAAACAACAAGACTTAAGTTATATCTTAGTTTCATATATGCTAGGAATAGCCGTCTGACCTAGCTATAACTTATGATATAACTAGCTTTTCATTAACAACAGTAGACTATCAAACTTAAGCTACATCCTTTCTCAAATAGTACACAGCACTAGAGACGCCCACGTACCCATAATCATAGCATTCCTAGGTCACCTAGAAGGCTTCGAGCCTAGGTTTCCCGGAGGGCATATCATATCCTCGGTAGGCAGTGGAGCATTGGAGACGCTCACATACCCATAGGCATAGCATGCCTAGGTCACTGGAAGGCATTGAGCCTAGGTCTCCTAGAAGGCATTACATAGCCTCAGTAGGCAGTGGAGTCTAAACACCTATAAGCACAGCATGCCTAGGTCACTTGGAAGGTAGAGTATGCCTAGGTTTCCTGGAAGGCATAGCATAGGCTCAGTAGTGTGGATGCCATGCACCGGAGGGACATCCTCGGTAGCAGAGATGCGTCGCACCCGAGGGACATCCTCCACTGGCGGATACGCCCACACACCGATAGGCATAGCATGCCTAAGTCAATTGGAAGGCATCAAGCCTAGATCTCCTGGAAGGCATTACATAGTCTCGGTAGGTAGTGGAGACTACACAGCGGCGGGCACAGCATGCCTAGGTCAGCTGGAAGGTAGAGTATGCCTAGGTCACTTGGAAGGCATTGCATAGCCTCGGTAGTGTGGATGTCATGCACTGGAGGGACATCCTCGGTAGTGGAGATGCGTTGCACCTGAGGGACATCGTCGGGTGGCAGATACGCTCACACACCGATAGGAATAGCATGTCTAGGTCACCTGGAAGGCCTTGATCCTTGGTCAACTGGAAGGCATTGCATAGCCTCGGTAGGCAGTGGAGCCTAGACACCTGCAGGCACAGCATGCTTAGGTCACCTAGAATGCAGAGTATGCCTAGGTCACCTGGAAGATATTGCATAGCATTGGTATTGTAGATGCCACACACTGGAGGGACATCCCCGGTAGGCAGTGGAACCTACACACCTACAGGCACAACATGCCTAGGTCACCCGAAAGGCATTGCATTGCCTCGGTAGTGTGGATGCCAAGCACTAGAGGGACATCCTCGGTGGCAGAGACGCACCTGCAAGCGCAGCATGCCTAGGTTGCCTAGAAGCCAAAGTATGCCTAGGTGTCCTGCAAGGCATGGTATAGACTCGGTAGTGTAGATGCAGCGCACTCGACGGACATCCTAAATGGTGGAGAGGCACCTGGAGCCCTCAAAATTACCATCAAAGGCCACTAAGCACCACTAAAGCAATTAAACCCTCTGGCAAACCATCGCTAGGATCCGGATGGCTTTGTCTCTAGGGCCTCATAGCGGCTAAGGGTCGAGGGGGTTGCAGCTGCCTCCCTCTGCCGACTCGTCAGCTTCACCTCCAACAAACCATCGCCAGGATCTAGATGGCTCTGCCTCCAAAGCCTCACGACGCCTAAGGGCCGTGGGGGTCACACTCTACCTCCCTCGGCCCGCTCATCAGCTTCGCCTCTGACAAACCATCGCCAGACTTTGGATGGCCCTGCCTCCGGAGCTTTGCAGTGGCTAAGGGTCGAGGGTGTCGCAGGTTGCCTCCCGAAACCCACTCGGTGGCTTTGCCTCTAGAAAACTGTTACCAGGCTCCATATGGCTCTGCCTCTCGAGCCTCATGGCGGCTAAAGGTAGAAGGGGTCGCAGGATGCCTCCCTTGGCCCACTCATCGGCCTTGCCTCTGGAAACTGTCGCCAGGCTCAGGATGGCTCTGCCTCCAGATCCTCATGGTGGCTAAGGGCCGAGGGGGTCGCAGGCTGCCACCCTCAGCACACTCATCTGCTTCGCCTGCGCCAAATCATTGCCAGACTCCGGATGGCTCTGCCTCTAGATTCTTGTGGCGGCTAAGGGCCGAAGGGGTCACAACCAGCCTCCCTCAGCCCACTCGTGGGCTGCGCCTCTAGCAAACAGTTGCAATTCTCTGGATGGCTCTACCTCCGGGGCCTCACGGTGGCTAAGGGCCAAGAGGGTCGCAGATTGCATCCCTTGGCCCACTTGTTGGCTTCGCCTCTAGCAAACCGTCGCTAGGCTCCGGATGGCTCTGCCTCTAGGGCATCGCGGTGGCTAAGGGCCGAGAGAGTCACAAGCTACCTCCCTTGGCCCACTCATCAGCTTCACCTCCGGCAAACCGTCGCCAGGCTTTGGATGGCTCTACCTCCAGATCCTCATGCCAGCTAGGGGCCAAGGGGGTTCCAGGCTCCCTCCCTCAGCCCACTCATCGGCTTGCCTCTAGCAAACCATTACCAGGTTCCAGATGGCTCTGCCACCGGAGCCTCGTGGTGGCTGAGGACCGAGGGGGTTGCAGACTGCCTCCCTCGGCCCACTCGTCGGCTTTGCCTCCAGAAAACCATCGCCAGGCTCCGGAAGCAAAACTCACGGTGGCTAAGGGCCAAGGGGATCGAAGGCTGCCTCCCTCGGCCCACTCGTCAGCTTCTCCTTCGGCAAACCGTCATTAGGCTTCGGATGGCTCTGCGTCGAGAGCGTAACAAATGGCTAAGGGCCAAGGGGGTCGCAGGATGCCTCTCTCAGCCCACTCATCGGCTTCCCCTTTAGAAAACCGTTTCCAGGCTCCGGATGGCTCTGCCTCGAGAGCCTCACAACGGCTAAGGGCCGAGGGGGTCACAGGCTGCCTCAGTTGGTCCATTCATTGGCTTCGCCTCTGAAAAACCATTGCCAGGCTCCAGATGGCTCTGCCTCTAGAGCCTCACAGCGGCTAAGGGCTAAGGGGGTCGTCGGCTTCTTCCCGCAGCCCAATCGTCGGCTTCGCCTCTAGCAACCCATCGCTAGACTTTGGATGGTTCTACCTCCGGAGCCTCATGCCATCTAAGGGCCGAGAGGGTCACAGGCTGCCTCTCTTAGCTCACTTGTCAACTTCGCCTCTGGCAAACCGTCGCCATGCTCCGGTTGGCTCTACATCCCGGGCCTCACAGTGGCTAAGGGCCGAGGGGGTGGCAGGCTGCCTCCCTTGGCGCAATCGTCGGCTATGCCTCTGGCAAACCGATGCTAGGCTCCGGATGGCTCTGCCTTCAGAGCCTCGTGGTGGCTAAGGGCTGAGGGGTCATAGGCTGCCTCCCTCATCCCACTTATCGGCTTCACCTCTGGCACCCACCGAAGGGATTGCATAGCAGCCAATCAATATGGCTGCATAGACTAACCAATACGAGAGAAGACATACTAAAATTAAGTGAAAGACCACTATGCATAACATAGAGGCTAATCTGAAATCCTCTACGGTTCATCACACGGTCACTCAAGTCATCGGCTTTGCCTCCCGCGACCGCTGCAGGGCTCCAGATGGATTGCCGTGAGTTGGAAATCTGGAACAAATTTGGAGTGGGAGTTTGCACTGGCTCCGAATAAAAAAGAGGGCTCGCTGCTCCGGCTGCCAAACAACCACGGTATGCGAAGAGGCCAGGGAATGTACCGTAGTTAGGGATTTAAGGCAGATAAAACACATCTGGCCACCTATTCGGGTGATCGCCCACATTTCGATCTGAGGAAAGACATCAAGCAGTTCCCAAGGGTTTAGTTTCATTACTAATAATTTGCACATCCAGAGGACGTTTACAAAGGGCACAAGGACGAATGAAAGAATCTCTAAGAGAGCAATCCAGGGGGACAACGGGTACAAGGTGATGTGCTTCATCTACGGCCTACTACTACAGAACGTAATACAGTGGTTGATCCTTGAATCACCAGAGGAAGAGGAGGAGGATGGAACAAGCTCTGCCGTGGTTCTCTTTCCCTCCTCCTTGACCTTTTCCTTCTCCTCCTTGACTGCCTCCTTCTTCGCCTCCGCCTTCTCCTCCGCATCAATCTCCCTCTCCAGAGAATCGCAGTCGACCTTCTCATCAACATTGGAGATGTCGATGGTCTCAGCTAGAGCAACCGCTTGGACTGGAGACTGAGACAGAGCAATGGGCGGTAGCCTGTTCTGCAAGGAGGGGAGTACAATGGTCACCGACTCCAATCCTGTAAACGCCAGCGTCGGCACTAAGGGTGACCTAACCATCGAGAACATTGACATCTCCAATGATGAGGAGGAAGAGGACGCCATGGTAAGTCAAGGAGAACTGCTCACCTACATAAATGGTGTTGAATCAACAGAGCAAACCCCCGGCTTTATAGCCGGGCTAGCTAGTTGCACGTGCCTTGGGAAGGAAGCGGAATCGCCATGGGTGTCAATTCATGGTAATTCCAATTACTCCCCTAAGGGGCCCGTGGTCACACCCCGACTAATCCTCAGCCACGTGGTGCCATCCTACAGTGGCACTTGGGCTTTTGCGCACAAGTCTCATCGCTTTTTTGAGACAAGCGCCTTCCGGCGTATACAAGAGTTGTGGGCATAAAGCTCCAAGAAAGACTTCGCATGACCCTATCAGGCACACCACCATTAACTGAAGGGCTTGTGACTGCACCCCGGCTGACCCATGTCCAAATGGCGACACCCTATGGTGGCACTCTAAGTTCCCACGCACACATCTCGTCACGTTCATGAGCCAAGCCCCTTTTGGCGCATGCAATAGTCATGGGCGCAAGGCCCCAAGTGAGACTACGCATAACCCAGTTAGACACACTGCCATTTCCACACGCTATCAGTACTTACATCGAGGACAAAGAACAAATCTTGCCTCCACGCACGACCCCGGCTGCAACAGCTCAAGTGGCAAGAAGGCTTACCATCATAAAACTTGAAGGGCTCATTACAGCCTTCGCCTGGAGACCAAAACATGGTGCCTCTACCAGCATCACAACGACCTTCGACCTCGGTGCCACCTATACCACTGAGCCTCGCCGTCACATCCGGCTTTGACATCATCACTCATAGTTATCACCAAAAGACTCCTATATGGATAGAGATTACAACATGAGATATCCATGCTACGGGGTCGGGCTAGAGTTAGTTCCTTCTACATCCGCTCACCCCTCCTTACCTTATCTTCGGGGGAAAATAAACCAACCTGAGGATAATAGTTAAAGATTACCATCCAGGTCCCTCCGGAGCCGTGATCTCCGGACCCTCAGTTAAAGGCTCGACCTTCAAAGTCATCAGATCCCTTCATGTTACCCCTTTGTACCTGCGAAGCCTTCCCTTGGCTTAGCTGACTCGGTCTCCCGAAGGCTCAGCCTCCCAAAAACCCAACCTCCCAAAGCCTCAGTCCCCCGAAGTTTCGGCCTCCTATAGCTCCGGCCTTCCAAAGTCCTGCTTCCCAAAGCTTTTCACCTCCTGGTTCCATGCCTCCCGAGGCCCCCGCCTTGGGCTGCTAGGGCTGCCTTACCGAAGGCTACAAGGTGAGTCAGTAGGCCTTAGGAAAGATCTGCCGGAAGGGGAGCATCAGTCGTACTTTGCCTGCAAAGAAGTGACCGGCAATAAAACCTAGGCTAATGGACGCCGCACTGACACTCCAGCGTAATGGAGGCTATCCTAACACCCCTGACAGTGTGGCGTGGGGCCGCAATTGGCGACTGGCTCGCCGCACTCCAGGGGGCAGGCAGCACGATAGTTACCACGGTGGATATTTATCTCCACCGATCGGGTAGAAATAGTTATCCGGGACAAGGCCCAGTAATTCGGTCAGATCCCAGATATTTGTACATTATGGTAACTTGTACGCCAAGCTACGCACGACCCTATAAATGGGGGGCCATGATCATCTGGGCAGGAGGATGAGCTAGACAGCAAAAAGGATACAAAGGTGAAAACACACGAAGTCACGCTGTGATAGTCCCCCCAGAGTGATCAATTTTTTCTACCATCAATACATTCGTGGTGTTCCTTCCTCTTAAACTTCGTCTCCAAGCTTGAGTCTTCTCCTTAGAAGAAACTCTCGCCGTACTTGCTGGGGTAAGATGAACTCTTGCTCCAACAGCGCGTCGTTCATGGGGACTCGAACACAGAAGTGCTAAGAGAGGTAGGAATCCACCAGGAAAACCACCAAAGGGTTAGGTAAAACCGCAATCCCCACCGTTGCAAGCATGCAACCATATGCATGGTTGTCATAGCCATATGCACCGTATGCATGCTCCAGCCTCGCTGCCGTGTGGGACGGTGTTCCTCTGACCTTGGCCAACTCAGATCCCTGGGTCGGTACAGGAATTCCAGACGGCACGGAGGCTTTCCAGCCTCTGCACGATGAAGACCTCACTGCCACAGGAGAGGATGCGGCCGAAGCCACAGCCAAGCAGGCCGCCTTCCAATGGTTCTGGGCTGTCCAACCCAGGAGTGCTCCCACCTGGGCTTGGTCCCCAGGTATCCCCTTCGATTGCACCTGGGATACCCGAGCGAGCCAACATTTTCAGAAAGTCTGTCCACCCAGCATCCTCCTTGGGCCCCTCAAGCGAAAGAGGGTTCCAAGGAGACGGAGGGCTTCGGGGTGCGTGGAAATCCCCAGCGGCTCTGACGCCGCCCTCGCAACGCCAACCGCGCACAAGGAACCTCAAGCCCACCTCGTTCGGGGAGGCATAGTCAGAACCACTTCGACCTCAAAAGCCGGTTCAACGGACAGCCTTGATGGTCTCCCGAAGGGGAAGGAAACCCGGGGGAAACCATAGGCTCCGGGACACACCGCCTTTGGCAGTGACCCCAATGATAATTCCAAGCTCCGGCGCCCCCAGAGGCACACGGGTGCATCCTGCACAGACCAGGACGCGGCCACAACACAAATGACTGCCGCACCCTCATGACCTTTCGGGAGGAATACCTCGGAAGGCAAGAAGAATACCTGGCTGCGGAAGGAGCAGGCGAAGGACGACGCAGGGTTCGGAGGCCTGGGGCCAACTCTCGGGCAAATCCCCGGCCCCTAAACCCTACATCGTCGCTACCGACCCTACCAACGGTACCACGTACAGCAACGAGAACTGAGTCAGGGACACGTTGTCGCCAGGCTCTAGACGGGGCACCTCCGGAGCTGGCAGTGGCTAAAGGCTGAGGGGGTCGAGCACCGCCTCTCCCAGCCTAGCCACAGGCTTCGAGGCCACCAAGCCTCGCAATAGAAGCCTTATTCCTACAAAGGTATGCCCACTGTTAACCGCCAAGTAGTTTACCTAGTGATCCGTCTTTCATACGGCCAGGTTAGAGGCTGTTGGAGGCCTCCAACCTTACTGCTAGAAGTCTTTTTTCAATAGATAGCCACTAGGTAGAAGCAGTACAACTTAAGTTACATTCTGATTTAGCATGAGCAGTTATATAACCTAGCTATGTTTTACGCTACAACTAGCTTCTTATTGCCAATAGTAGACTGCAAAATTTAACTAGTATAACCATGCAAAATCCCTACACTCCCGCAGACGCATGGTGCCTAGGTCGCCTATGGGGTGGGTCTGCCCAGGTTTCTTGGAAGGCATTGTGCGGCCTCTTTAGTATGGTTGCCATGTATCAAGAGATTTCCTTGATAAACCGAAGATGTCCTACAGTTGGCATGACAAGCCCACGTACCGCGGACGTAGCATGCCTAGGTCACCTGGAAGGCAAGCCTACCTAGATTTCCTGGAAGGCATTGCATAGTCTCGATAGACAGTGAGGCCCACACACCGCGGGCGCCGCTTATGCCTAGGTCACCTACAAGGCAGATTATGCCCAGGGTGCCCTGGAAGGCATTTGCATAGCGTTAGGTGTCGAAGCCACGCCCCGGGGGATTCCTTGGTGGCGGAGTTGCGGTGTTCCGAGGAATGCTGTCACAAGGAATCCTCGTTGCACGACATGCCTACACACCATAGGTGTAGCATACCTAGGTCACTTGGAAGGCAAGACTGCCTAGGTTTCCTGGAAAGTATTGTGTAGCCTCGATAGTGTGTAGATGCCAGTTATCAAGGAACTTTCTTGGTAATGTAGTTGCGGCGTCCCCGGGGGATTTTTCCGGAGACGTGAAAAGCCCACACACCTATAAGCATTGCTTGCCTAAACCCAAAGTCACCTGAAAAGGTTTCCCAGAGGGTAGGCTTTGTCCTGGTAGGAAGTGGAGCCCACACACCGTGGGCGAAGCATGCCTAGGTCACCTGGAAAGCAAGACTACCTAGGTTTTCTGAAAGGTATTGTGTAGCCTCGATAGTGTGTGGACGCTGCATATTAGGGGACTGCCCTGATGTGAGGATACGGTGCTCTGAGGAATGCTGTCGCAAGGAATCCTCTCTGCACATTATATACCACGGGTGCCGCTTGTGCCTAGGTCACCTGCAAGGCAGATTATGCCTCGGGTGCCCTGGAAGGCATTGCGTAGCTTCGGTCGTATAAATGCCACGTGCCAGGGCACATCCTTGGTGGATAGTGTTGTGGTGCACCCCGGGCGTTTCCTCGGGAGCACGACAAGGCTACACACCGTGGGGCGTAGCATGCCTAGGTCACCTGAAAGGCAAGACTTCCTAAATTTCCTAGAAGGTATTACATATCTCCGATAGTGTGTAGGACCTTCAGCATTAATACATGCCAAGGAGTCTTACAAAACCTTCGACAAAAACGAAGAGTCTTACAAAAATCTTCGACAAAAACAAAGAGTCTTACAAATCTCTGGCAAAAATGGAGAACTTTACAAAACCTACGACAAAAATGGAGAGTCTTACAAAAACCTTCGAGAAAAACGGAGAGTCTTACAAACCTCCAGCAAAAACAGAGAATTTTACAAAAACCTCTTTCAAAAACAGAGAACTTTACAAAACCTCTGACCAAAACAGAGAGTCTTACAAAACCTCTGACAAAAACGAAGAGTCTTACAAAAACCTTCGATAAAAACGGAGAGTCTTACAAATCTCCGGTAAAAACGGAGAACTTTACAAAACCTCTGACAAAAACAGAGAGTCTTAAAATCCTCCGCGCAACGGAGAGATTCACCAAACCTCCGACAAAAACAGAGAGCTTTACCAAACCTCTGCACAACGGAGAGCTTTACAAAACCTCCGGCAAAATAGAGAGCCTTACTAAACCTCCGTCAAAACGGAGAGACTTGGAAAACCCCCCGCAATGGGGATGTTTTCCGAAAACTCCGCCGGGCAAAAAGGTTATCGAAGGACCTAATGGGAAGAGTACCCGGCATCTTGAAGGCAAATGCCTCCATGCCGAAGGGATACGAATTTTGCTGGACTCCAAAGAGCACAGCACACATATCAAAGGGGTATAAAAATCCCCCTCCCTATAGGGAAAGGTATCACCCGCATGACTCAAACACCTATGGTAAAAGGTAAAATCATTATCCTACCATCTCCTTTAAAGACACAGTTCATATGTCATTTTATGAGTGTTATACTAACATTTAATAAAAGCCCACGCTTCGTGGTACGGGAAACATAGTGGAACCCTCGACTGCCCATTGCAGAGATCGCAATTCATGGCAGTGGCTAAGGGCAGAAGGAGTCGCGGACCACCTCTCCTACCTAGCCTTCGGCTTCACCTCTGACACGCTGTCGCTATGCTCCGAATGGGGTATGCTACGTCTGGACAGGGATGTAGTAACACACATATGTATTACTACATATCAATAAATGTGTTACAGAGATTTGTAGTAACATATTTGATATATATCCTTGTTGCCTATGTTACTACGGTAGAGTCTATTGTCGCACATAATAGTTGTTTCTATATGTAATAAAAGGTGTTACAACTAAACTATAGTAACACGTATGATATATGTTACTAGAGATAGTAGTAACACATTTTTCATACAGCATGCATTTTTTAGGGAAAAAAGGCAACTTGTGAGAATCGATCTAGGATGCCTCCCTAGCAAGCGAAGTGTATTACCGATGCACTATTATGTCTTATCATTAATAGTTTTTTCTATTTTTTCACATAGCTTTCCTGCATATTGTGTGTTCCTATAGCGATTCTTTTTGTAACACCTTTTATATAGCATTCCGACATACTATAGCGCTTCTTTTTGTAACACATTTTCTATAGCTTTCCTATAGCGCTTCTTTTTATAACACCTTTTATAGCTTTCCTGCATATTATGTGTTCGTATAAAACTTCTTTTGTAACACCCTTTTATATAGCTTTCCTGCATATTATGTGTTCCTATAGTGCTTCTTTTTGTAACACCTTTTCTATAGCCTTCGTGTATATTATGCGTTCCTATAGCGCTTCTTTTTCTAACATTCTATGTGTTCATGTACCCCTTTCATTGCAACACCTTTCTGAATCTCATGATGCATGTGTTACAGCCTACCTTTTCTTAGATAAAGCGCTTTCGTTCCCTCCGTCCTTCAGGCAGTGAGCTTGGTTTGTGCAATTGTTTAAAATGGGTTCTTTACCAATCGGTTGCTGCTGCAATATTCTGTTGTAACACATTTTTTAATGTGTTACAGGAATGTGTTGCCAAAGCTATGTTTTCTAGTAGTGGTACCTCCAGAGCTGGGCAGTGGTTAAGGGCCGAGGGGGTCGCGGACCACCTCTCCCGTCTAGCATTCGGCTTCACCTTCGACACGCCATCACCAGGCCCCAGACAAGGTACCTTCGGAGCTGGGCAGCGGTTAAGGGCCGAGCGGGTCGCGGACCACCTCCCCCGCCTAGCCTTTGGCTTCGCCTCTGACACACCATCGTCAGGCTCTGGACGGAGCACTTCCGGAGCTGGGCAGTGGCTAACGGCCGAAGGGGTCGCGGACCACCTCTCCTACCTAGCCTTCAGCTTCACCTCCAACACACCATCGCCTTCAACCCGTGCAGTCGCTAAGGAACCGGAAGGGTCAAGGACCACCTCCGGAGCTCATCTCCAAAGGTTCCAGATGGACTTCGCTGAGTCCAAAATTTGGAAGAAATTGGGAAGGAGGCCCTACCAGTGCCAAGCCCGAGGAGTACGCAACAACCGGGAATGAAGTTACCCTACGTATCTACCACCACCAAATTCCGAGGCCACGTCTCCCCCAGAAGGAACAGAATCAGCGATGATCTATGCGAAGGCTCGGGTACCTCGGTCGTCAGAAAAATTAGCCATCGCCTTCGAAGGGGACGAAGAAGCATGATTTGAAAGCACGAAGGCACACGCGCATACGGACACCCGTTCGAAAGACCCCTTTGCACTCCGATATGGAAGGAGACACGACCGTTCCCGAAGGTCCATATTATATTATTAAACAACTAGTACATCCAGGGGACACATACTAAAGCAATAGTACAGAAATTGCCACAAAGAAGATAGAACCTTACGTAGCAAAATAGGGTGAGAAAGAGTGCAAGGTGACTAAGTTAAGCCATGAGCCTATAGCAAGGCTATGATCAACCATGAGGTTTGGATATACCATCCTGGTGACCGCCTTCACCTCCTATGGGTCCCGGCAGGAGCCACGCATGGGACAGCGTATGCGCCTCATCTACGGCTTGCCACTGCGGAGGCCGATACGATAGCCGGCTCCCGAGCTGTCGGAGGACGGGGAATAGTTTGAGGACGTCACCGGCGAGGCCTTCTCCCTCACCTTCCCAGCCTCCTCCTTCGCCGTCGTCTCCACAGACGCCTGCTCGCTCTCCCCCCACAGGAGATCCCAGTCGATCTCCTCATCGTCATCAGAGATATCGATCTCGACAGGCATGGCTTCCCTGACCAAAGGTCAGGCCAGAGCGGTGAGCAACCGCCTCTCCTGTAGAGATGGAAGCGGTGTGGCCACCGACGCCTTTGCCGACAACTGAAACGGTCCAGCTCCCAAAGAAGCCATTGAGATCATCGACATCTCCGAAGAGGATAAGGAGGAAGACGATGCCATACTCAAGCCAAGGTTAACTGCTCACTCGTGGGGCCGTGGAGACTCCAGCCGGGTAACCCTAGCTTTATACATGGGCCAGGCAGCCACGTAGGTCTGGAAGATAAAGCGGAACCAACACCGCCGTGTTCCCCATTGAATACCTGGGGGGGGACCGTGGCCATATCCGTGTCCTTCCTCCAACACGTGGCAGCGCTCCACAATGAATGCCTTGTTTTCTCGCACAGACGTCCCGTCACATTAATAACCCAAATCCCTTTCGGCGCGTGACAGGGGGCGTGGGCACAAGACCCTAAATGACTCCCCGCATTGTCCAATCAGAATGCAGCAGTGGCACGTCTTATCCTGCCAAGCAAACGCTTGGGATCCTCCAATCCCACACGTAACCTCTACTCGAGCAACCTCAAATGGCAGGAAGAACCATACCGAAGGAATCCGGATAACCAATATTAGTCTCAACACGGATCCCGGAAGTACACCACATCCATTGACGTCCCTCTAACCCAGGGTCCCTACACCGCACATGATAGCTCTAACAAGCTCCGGGGCAGATCACCACCACCAGTACGCCATCAGCCTTGGGCTCACCATTGACATCCACGGTTTGTAAACGAAAAAACTTCTTAAAGGACAGGGAATTGCTATCAGGCATCCTTGATGCTATACCAGCCTGGGGTTGGTTTTTCCTCTACATCATCTCCCCCCTCTGAAACATCAGGACTCGATAATGAGGGAGTACTGTTAGGGGAAAAATAAACCTATCTGAGAATAATGGTTGAAGATTACCATCCAGGTTCCTTCGGAGCCTTGATCTCCGGACCCTCAGTTAAAGGCTTGACGTCTGAAGTCATCAAATCCCTTCACGGTACCCCTTTGTACCCGCGAAGCCTTCCGTTGGCTTAGCCAACTCGGTCTCCCCAAGGCTCAGCCTCCCAAAAACCCAACCTCCCGAAGCCTAGGTCCCCCGAAGCTTTGGCCTCCGGAGTCCTGCTTCCCAAAGCTTTTCACCTCCTGGTTCCATGCCTCCCGAGGGCCCCGCCTCGGGTTGCCTTCCCGAAGGCTACAAGGTGAGTCAGCAGGCCTTAGGAAAGATCTGCCAGAAGGTGAGCACCGGTAGTGCTTTCCCTACAAGGAAGTGACCGGCATTAAAAACCTAGGCTAGTGGACGCCACTCTGTCACTCCGGTGTAATTGAGGCTATCCTGACACCCCTAACAATGCAGCGTTGGGCCACAATTGGCGACCAGCTCACCGCACTCCATGGGGCAGGTACCATGATATTTACCACGGTGAATATTTATCTCCACCGATCGGGTAGAAACGGGATAAGGCCCAGTAATTCGATCAAATTTCAGATATTTGTACATCATGATAACTTATACACCAAGTTACGCACATCCTTATAAATGGGAGGTCATGATTATTTGGGCAGGAGGACGAGCTAGATAGCAAAAAAGACACAAAGGTGAAAACACACCAAGTCACACTGTGATACTCCCCCAAAGTGATCCAATTTTTCTACCATCAATACATTCGTGGTGTTCCTTCCTTTTAAACTTCATCCCCAAGCTTGAGTCTCCTCCTCAAAAGAAACTCTCGTCGCACTTGCTGGGCAAGACAAACTCTTACTCCAACACCTTGGGCTAGTAAATGAGAGGATACTGTTGGGGGAAATACCCCAACCCGTAGATATCACTAAGTGGTCGCCACCAGGAGCTCCGTTGGAACCCTTGGGTTTCAACTACGTAGAAGAAAGCTAGGCTTCCGGAGGTTGTGGGTCCCTCCGAAAGCTATCCCCAAGACGGGAGACGAAGCTTTCCTCTGGGGGACGGTAGGGGTCATCTCTTGGGACCCTCATCACCCTCGGAGACACATCCTCTCAAAGCCCTCGACGCCCCTAGAGCCACAGCCTCCCAAAGCCCCAGTCTCTTGGGGCCCTCGACGCTCCCGAAGCCATAGCCTCCCGGAGCCCCAGTCTCCCGAGGCCCTTATCTCTTGGAGCCAGGGTAGGCTCCCTCGGAACCCAGAGGGAGGGATCACCTGATCTTGTTAAAAGATCAACTAGAGGGGGCCCACCAGTTGTCCTCCTTGCTCAAGGAAGTTTCCTGTATTCAATGCGATGCATGTAGGAGCCGTCCTGACATCCCAAGTGCAAGTGGGGGCTGGCCTGACACCTTGGATAGTGTGACACCACAATAGGCGACAGGTCGGGCGCCACGTCCCTGGGGCCACTTGTACTATTGTATTGCTATGGTAGATAATATCTTCTGGTTAGGGGTAAAATACATCCTACTTAGACCCATATCGAGTGATTTGACCAGTCCTAGCTCCCTGTGGGATAGCGATAGTTTATATCACTATCTCTGTAAGGGTATGTTTGTACATTTACACCTTGCATGGCTACAAATACAGACCTTTGGCCATCAAACCAAGGGATCAATCCTTCTTGACCATCACATATATGGTGTTCCTCCCTCTCTACTTCTTCTCCAAGCTTGAGCACACTCCTGTGAGTGTACTCTTTCCATACTTGTTCGGGCAAGACATATTCTTGCACTAATATCTGGTGACAAGTGCAAGGGTCCAGGCATGACTGTAGCTGTGGACGAGATGAGCAAGTAGCACACATCGAATCCAATAAGAGCCGGAGCCGTGGTGGCGGAAAGTGGTGTCTCGTCCATTAGTCCAACCAGCACGACTTTGATGAGTGTCAAATTATTAACAAGAAGCTTTAAGAGAAGCTCAAGACAACTATTGCTAACTATCATAGCAGACAAGCCAAGCAAGGTGCTAACAAGGACGAGCCCGAGTTCCCCGGGGCTGATCAGTACTTAGCACAGATCTTCAGAGGATCCACCACGTATGAGTCTAAGAGGCCATACAAGGCACCAAGAGAGAGGTTAACCTGGCTCTAACTAGGCCTCTTCGGTACCTCAAGTCGTCAGAAGTCCCTATCACCTTCGATCAAGCTGATTAACCAGCCATGGTCCTACACCCAGCTTGGTACCCGGTTGTGATCCATCCTACTATCCTCAACATCAAGGTTTTCTGAGCCTTGGTCGACAGGGGTAGTTCGCTCAACCTCATCTTTGCTAAGACGTTAGGCAAGATGGGAATCCAAAGGTTGGAGCTCAAGATAGGAGCTGAGCCTTTCCATGGTATAACTCCAAACTCATCGACCATGCCCCTTGGTCAGATCGACTTGCAGGTCACGTTCGGCGCACCTAACAACTTCCACATAGAGAAGCTGACCTTCGACATTGCAGACTTTGAGACGGTGTGCAATATGATCTTAGGCCACCCAATGCTGGGAAACTTCTTAGTCGTGGTGCATTATGTGTACTAGACGCTCAACATCCCTAGTCCTAAAGGGGTCAAAACCATCAAGAGAGATCAACATGCAGCAGTCAAATGTGATAAGCAGAGCCTAGAGATGATTGAACACTTCTGCCGAACGACGACTACCTCAAGAGGCATAGAAGCGTCAAAAGAATCAAGTCGCTACCAAGAGCAAGGACAGTGCCAAGGACTCCAAGCTTGTTAGTCTCGCTGATACTTCCAAGTCGGACAACGCCACCAAGGGTGAGACCAACAATGGCACCAAGGATAAGAAGGTTGATGTGAGTATCAAGGTAGTGCCCCTCGACCTATCTGAGCTAGCCAAGACGGTCAAGATAGACCTCGATCTCAAATAGGAATTCGAGCTCATCACTTCCCTCCAGGCAAACCAAGATGTGTTTGCATGGAAACCGTCCGATATGCCTAGAGTACCTAGGGAGGTGATCGAGCATCAACTAACTATGGTGCAGAAGTAGTGAAGATTCACAGAGAATAGAAAGCAAATCATCCTAGTTGAGGTCAGAAAACTCCTAATGGCAGGCTTTATTCGAGAGGTTCATCATCCCACGTGACTCTCAAATCCTGTCCTCCTGAAGGAAGGAATGAAAAATGGAGAATATGCGTCGAATTTACTGACCTCAACAAAGCTTGTCCTAATGATCCTTTCTCTCTTCCTCACATCGACCAGACTATCGACTCTACGGTGGATTGTGCTTTGCTATGTTTTCTAGATGCCTATTCGAGGTATCGCCAAATTAGCTTAGGAATAGAAGATGAGGAAAAACCCACTTTTATTACTCCCTTTGGTGTATTTTGGTATGTAAAAATGATATTTGGTTTGAAGAGTGCGGGTGCTACTTATCAATGGTGTATTCAGAATTGTTTACAGCCCCAGATTGGGCACAATGTTGAAGTTATGTCGATGATATTGTAGTCAAGTCTAGAATAAAAGATGCATTGATTGACGACCTTAAGTAACATTCGACAACCTCAGGAATTATTGTATGATGCTTAACCATGGGAAATGCACATTCAGCATCCCGTCGAGCAAGCTTTTTGGTTTCCTAGTGTCAAGTCGATGCATTAAGGCCAATCCAGGCAAAATCGAGCCTCTCAACCATATACGATCACCTCGAACACTAAAGGAAGTTTAAAAACTGAGAGGAGGATGCATAGCAACCCATAGTCAATTCATGTCCAAGATAGGGGAGCGAGGGATGCCTTTCTTCAAGCTACTAAAGAAACATGACCAGTTCGAGTGGATGAAAGATACAGAGAAAGGCTTTTCAAGACTTGAAAAGGAATTTATCATCTCTGTTAAATCTAACTCCATCTAACAACAAAAGGAGCTCTTTTTCTACATTGCAGCTACCTCACAAGTTGTAAGCATGGTCCTAGTGATCGAGTGGGAACGTCCCGAGAAGACGGACAAGATCTAGGAGCCGATTTACTACATGAGCAAAGTCCTACATGATGCCAAGCTATGATACCCGCAAGTGCAGAAGTTGATGTATGCTGTCCTGACAACTTCCCAAAACCCACAACACTTTTCCCAAGTGCACAAGGTCACCGTCGTGATGATGTATCCACTGAAGGATGTTATACGCAATAGGGAGGCTTCTAGACGAATCGTGCAATGGGCGGTCGATCTCAACGAGTTCAAGGCGCACAAGCGTTATGTTAGGAGTACTAGCAGAATTCATCGCCGAATGGACAAACATTGTAGGAACAAAACCAAATGTGATAGAGGACCATTGGACACTTTTCTTCAATGGATTTCTCATGCTCCAAGGCTTGGGGGCTGGGATCATACTCAAATCTCCAACAGGCGATGAACTCAGGTACGCCATTCAATTAGAATTTAAAGCTTCCAACAATATTGTAGAATACGAGGGACTAGTAAACAGGCTTTGCATAGCTGCATCACTTGGAATAAGGAGACTACTCATGAAAGGGGCCTTACAGCTAATAGTTAATCAAGTGAAAAAGGAGTACCAGTGCTTGGATGATAACATGGCAGCTTATTTTAAACGAGGTACGAAAGCTTAAGCAAAAGTTCGAAGGCCTGGAAGTCACGCACATTCGGAGAGGCGACAACTCCACCACCGATGAACTCGCCAGGCTTTCTTCGTTTTCATTCGTCAACACCTGTACGAGTCTTCATTGAGAAAATACTCAAACCATCTATCTCAACAGCCTCGAGTACAGATGCTGGCCAACTTGACTAGTAGTCTGGTCAGGTTAGCGAGGTAGGATCCGCAGACACGGAAGCTACACTACTTGAACACAAACCGACTTGAATGACCCCATTCCGAGCCTATCTTGAAGGTCGAGCGATCCCTGGCATTGATGCATCTGGAGAGAAAATTGTTCGTAAGTCCAAGCTTGATGAAGTGCATCACTCAAAAAGAGGGTAACAAAATATTGCTCGATATCCATGGAGGCACGTGTGGTAATTATACGTCGTATCGCACCTTGGTCGGAAAGGTTTTCATCCAAGGTTTCTATTGGCTGACTGCCCTCCAGGATGCTTGCGAGACAATCAAAAAGTGCAAGAGCTGCCAATTTTTCAGAAGGATGACCACTCGACCAGCCCAAGCTCTGCAAACAATTCTTCTTTCTTGGCCTTTCTCCATATGGGACATGGATATCTTGAGACTGTTCCCAAGGGTCCAAGGTGGTTATATGTTCCTATTCATGGCTATCGACACATTCACTATCAAAGTAACGGTCAGGTTGAGCGCGCCAAGGCTATAGTCTTGCAAGGTATCAAAACTCGAGTCTTCAATAGGCTAAAACCTATCAAACGCTAGGTGAAGGAACTTCCCTTAGTACTATGGGTCGTGCACACCTTGACTAACAGAGCCATCAATGAAACTCATTTCTTCTTAGTCTATGGTGGCAGAAGGAGTGCTCCGAACTGAGTTACAGTTTGGATCGCCGCAAGTGGAAAAATTACTCAGAAGGAGGACAAGAGTAGTTGTAGGTAGACGATATCAACCTCCTTGAGGAGTATCGTGATCGAGTATCCATATGACCGACTAAGTATCAACAAGCATTGCGTAGATATTATAGTCAGAAGATCCAGCCTAGGAAACTCACTGTTGGGGACCTTGTTTTACGGAAGGTGCAGAAACAGGCTAGGCGACACAAGTTATCACCTGAGTGGGAGGGGCCCTACATGGTAGTCGAAGTCACTCGACCTGGATCAGTGCGATTATCTACTATGAACGGTGAGGTACTCGAAAACTAGTGGCATATCGATAAACTCTGACAGGTTCATTCATAGATAAGGTAAATTGAAGGTAAGTTGATTACATTTAGTCAGACTAACTATTCTATTACATATTTTTTCTGCTCCTCTGACCTATGTGGCTAGTGCAAAGTTACTAGAAAGTATTCTCCTAGCTCTTGCAAATAGGGAAGGTCCTACTTACCCTCGAATAAGTTGAGGAACCTCTTCTTCTCCTCCTTGGGCGACAGCTGATTGCCTCATGGACTGGCCACCGACCAGCGAAAGGGCCAGGGAAAATGGCCGAGGTGAAGACCCTGCCTGTGCTAGAGTTGCTAACCGGCGTCGAAGGACCCTCCACGGGATGCAGAGATGATCTGGCGTTTGTCGACAGAGGTTACAACCATGCTCTCTTCACCACCAGCGACTCGAGGGCTGCATTGCTGAATACCTCATTAGCATCTTGGTCGATGATCTCATCAAGCGCATCACCATCTTCGTCCCCTTCTTGCGCAGCCCGCGTCGCTTAATCCTGCGCTGCTTGCTCCACGGCATCGGTGTCAAGGAAGTGCTGAAGGTGCCAGGTGAAGGGTCAATGACCTCAGATGTACATACTGCACCCTCTTCTCCTAGGCCCCTCACTCAGCTCCTCCTCCTCGGAGGAGACAACGATGACTTTAGGGGGAACCATGGCAAGAGATTTTAGGGAGAGAGATCATACTTCTTCGTTTTCCTGGCATTGCTTGGCAGATGACGACAGAATGGAGGCCATGGTCATAAAATCTACGGGCAATACTGAGCAATGCACAAGAAAAAGTGGAAGGAGATTGGGGTGAACACGGATGGCCGTAGGTACCCTCTATTTATAGTAATGGGAGTGGGTCAGACTATGGAAATGGAGCCATCAAGATCCGATAGTGCAGGTTGCAATTTCCTGGTCGACTTGGTTGCACGGTGTTCACAAGCTGATGTGTCAGGCGGAAGCCAAGACATCGCCGAGACATTATGGCACGTCCAATCCCTGCATGGTGGGATGTTGCATTCATTATGAAACGTTGAGTCAAGAGTTGCCGTGAAAACAAGCACGAACGTGAGTGGATTTTCAATGTTCACATACCCGAATGTTTGAATTCACTCAATGACAATAACATAATTATAGCCATATGCTTGTAGGTTTAAATCTTCGAGAATATGGTTGAATGTAATGAGTCAATGCTTATTTTCTACTCTCCACTCAATCCAATCATCGAGTAGACAGTTGGACGCTACATCTTACATTTTTTATGCTTGTGCTTTACTTTCAATTTTGATTATCATATCAACCAGAGAGCCAGGGGCTACATCGCATAATGTAAGCTCTTATGCTCTAGTTTCTATTGAATCTAGTCATTGAGCGAAGAGTCAGGGGCTACGTCAGGTATATTTTCTGATGCTACAACTCTACTCTCTCTCTTGGTTATCACATCAAACAGAGAGTCAGGAGTTATATTGTATACTTTTGATGCTATGGCTTTACTCTCCACTCGATCTAGTCATCGAGTAGAGAGTCAGAGGCTACATGTATGTTCTTTCATGGGACATGTATGTTCTTTCTTTGTTGGAGCAAGAGTTTGTCTTGCCCCAGCAAGTACAGCGAGAGTTTCTTCTAAGGAGGAGACTCAAGCTTGGAGACGAAGTTTGAGAGGAAGGAACACCACGAATATATTGATGATAGAAAAAGGTATTACTCTGGGAGGAGTATCACAGCGTTCGCTGTGATGCGTGTTCTGTTTTTGTTGTTCTGTGTCCATCGCCCAGAGGACCATGGCCTCCTATTTATAGGGCCATGCGTAGCTTGACGTACAAGTTATCATAGTGTAGAAATATTCAGGATCTGAACAAATTACTGGGCCTTATCCCAGATAACTACCTTCTATCATATCGGGGAGATAAATATCCACAGTAGTAATTACCGTGGTGCCGGCCCCTGAAGGGGGGCGGGGCTGTTGCCAACTGCGGCCTGACGCTGCACTGTCAGGGGCGTCATGGTAGGTACCATCATGCCGTGGTGTCAGAGCGGCGTCCACTAGCCTATGCATTTAATGCCGTTCACCTCCTCGCAGGCAAAGTACGACCGGTTCTTCCCTTTTGGCAGATATATTCTGAGGCCTGATGACTCACCCAGTAACCTCCGGGAAGCCCGCCTGGGCAGCGGGAGGCTGAGCTCCGGATGACCAGGGCTTTGGAAGGGGGAGGCTTCAGGAGGCCGAAGCCTTGAAGACCGAGCTTTTGGGAGGCTGAGCTCCGGTAGGCCGGAGCTTCAAAAGGCGGAGGCTTTGAGAGCTCGCGCCTTTGGGAGGCCGACCTGATTAAGCCAAGGCGCCATCAGGGGTCCTTGATAACAACCCCCAACAGTAGCCCCTCGCGGGGGTGGCCAGCGGAGCGGTCGGGCCTGCGGTTCCTTCAGAGCAGGGCTCCCGGTGGTCCCTAGCTTGTGGTTCATGGCTCGTAGTTCGAGAATTACTTGGCTTGTCCGGGGCGGTTTAACCCGGGTCACGGAATGGCACGTTGGATGACATTGGCGATAGGGGGAGGTGTAGTCCTGCCCTGTCAAGTGGGGTGTGGGACGCGTGTCGTCTTGTCGTTGGGGGCCAAGGGAGTCAGTTTCGCTCCCCCATGATTTCGGCCTAGCAGGTGAAAGGACGGCGCGTGCGCCCGCTGCCTAGAGGGGGCAAGTTGATCGCTATTTGTAGTAAGAGGGGGATTTGCCCAGAGCAACCCTTTCTCCAAATCCTCGTTCTCATTTGCCTTTGTCTTCGGCGCCTTTTTCTTTGTGCGAGTTGTCCTTTGATCCCTACTCTTCTCTCTCTTGTAATCCAGCGCCTTTCGCCATCCTCTTGCGGTTCAAATGGCTGACTTGAGTACCCGAGTTAAGCCGAAACTCATACGGCGAGGGAGATGGTCGGAGTGGCCGCAGCGGGGGAGATGGTCAGAGTGGCCGTGGCGGGGGACCCTTAGGTGGCACCGGCTTTCCCGCTGCTGATGGGGCCACTGCCAAGAGTGGAGCTCCGGTGTGCCAGCAAAAGCCACTCCCGACAAACCAATGCGTTGGGAGCGTCTGTCATTCCCGACGAGGAGCTCGACCAGATATTTAGGGAGGGGAAGATTCCCTCCCGAGCTATCGCTCGGTCTTCACTCGGCGAGGAGGTCCCGAAGTTATCATAGTGTACAAATATCCGGGATATGACCAAATTACTGGGCCTTATCCCGAATAACTACCTTCTATCCTATCGGGGAGATAAATATCCACCGTGGTAATTACCGTGGTGCCTGCTCCTGAAGGGGGGCTGGCCAGTTGCCAACTGCGGCCCGGCGCCACGCTACCAGGGGCATCAGGGCAGGTACCATCATGCTGGGGTGTCAGAGCGGCGTCCACTAGCCTAGACACTTAATGCCGGTCACCTCCTCGCAGGCAAAGTACGACCAGTTCTTTCCTTTTGGCAGATCTTTCCTGAGGCCCGATGACTCACCCAGTAACCTCCGGGAAGCCAGCCCGGGCAGCGGGAGGCTGAGGCCTCGGAGACTAGCCTTCAGGAGGCTGAGCTCCGAAAGGCTGGGGCTTCGAAAGGAGGAGGCTTCGGGAGGCTGAGGCCTCGAAGATCGAGCCTTCGGGAGGCTTCGGAAGGCAGAGGCTTTGAGAGGCCGCGCCTTTGGGAGGCTGAGCTGATTAAGCCAAGGGACCATCGGGGGTCCTTGATAACGACCCCCAACATTCTTACTCTCCGATCAGGAAATCTTCGCCTCGACCAGTGAGTCGGGTGCTTCATAGTAATATAATATTTCATAAACACATGTGTTTTTGTAATCATATGTTTTTTTGCAAAAATTTATTGATTACACCGTCACCTTCCGTAGCAGCATCACCAAGAAGGGTTCGGCAAAGCGGAACCTCGAGCTCAAGCTGGTCCGCAACAGTCTCGAGCGCAAGTCCGGCTTCTGAGTCGGCATGTAGGCCATCCGCGATGCCATCACTATTGTGGGGCAGCACAACCGTGTCTGGCTGGCGGGCCACTTGCTGCGCTCCACAATCTCGACGCTAGAGGCCAAGACCATGGCTAGGGCGGGTGCCATCCTGCCCACTTTCCTCTTCAATGCAGCATCATCTATGGAGAGTAGATCAGGGGTACGACTATGGAGGGCAGAGGAGACCGCAAACGGGCACCATGGAGGAGGGGCGTAAAGAAACGGTGCAGGTGCATGAGGCCGTACGTGACAGTATTGGCAGGGGAGGGGGAGGAGGATCAGATCGGGAGCTCATCCGTTGGATAACAAGGCAGACCACCGAACAGATATGTACCGTTGGATGGATGAACCTACCACCGTATGTTCTTTTTAAGTAGTAGTAGAAAAGAGAAATAGAGATATAAAAATCAATATAAATTGCTCAAATGCATATATTCTAAATTTTAAAGTGTTCATTGAAAAAAATATATATGCAAATGAAATAACATTTGTTTGGCATACAAGTAATAATTATAATTAGTAACGTAAGGTAGAATCATATATTATAGCAAACTAATATGTTAAAATTGTAGCAAATCCTAAAGATGTAAAAAAATTCGTTGGAATCCTAGATATTAAGATTATACTCTATCCATTCAGAAATAATAGGCATTTTTTTTTGAAAAGTCAAACTTTGTGTGCTTTAACTAACATTTAATCAAATTATAAAAATATCTAACTCTAGTGTATAAAAATTGTACAACTATTCACAATAAAAATGATTTCACACTATTCAGTTTAATTCTTTCCCTAGTTTTGAGAAGCAATACAAGGAGGGTGAGAATAACCTAGCTGTTGGTCCTTGGTGTAAGAAAATGTTCATGGATGTTAATTTGCTCAAAGAAGAGAAGATGCAAGAATATGAAACATATATTCAGATTGGTTTGATGTTGGTGACATGCAAGGCATCTAATTATCATAGATTTTTTTTATATTTTTCATGACCCTTCCATGGATATGGGAGGTTTCCTTTTATTGTCCTCCACTAGTTCAAGTGGACCCAAACTCGGAGATTAAAGATAAGGAAGTTTTAGATCGACTTCGATTCGGCCCATCACCGCCAGACAGACCTAGAGTAAAATTACCATAGCTCCATCATACGGAGTCCGGTGGAGGCATATGAATTCTTGATGGAAAGCTTGTTGCATTATGTTTTCAATGGATCCGGCCCCATAGTAAGATTCATGCATGCCTAATAATGGACAAAACAATTTTTGGGTTGTGTTGAGTCCATATAAAAGTCTCTAGTATACTTCGAGTCCAACTCGGTGTATTGGCTGGCCTGAGTGCCTTAGGGCTGGCGCCCTTGTATCCTTAGGCTTTTTTGTTTTGTGTTTATTTGAGAGTTTCCTTGAGAAGGAGAGAGATGGAGATCACATCCTCATGGTGATTATCTGGTAACATTGCCTTAGGGTTTGGAGAAGAACGTGATCAGATTTGTTTGATTTGAGTGCGTCCTTGATTTCCTTGGAGATCCAGCCTTCAGATCGTGGTGCAGCTGTGCAGCGTGTGGAAGACTTTGTTACATCTTTGTGTAAGCCAAACTCCTTTTATCTTACAGAAATTGCCACTGTTCTCTTTTTGCTGCTATTTTGTGCCTGAGTAGTTCACCAAGAATTCTAGCATGATTGCATTTTTATTTGGCTAGCCAGAAGAATCAATCTATTATATCGACTAGTCATGTCTTTCTTGGCCGAGATATCAATCAGATCATTGTTATCTGCTGGTGCTATACTATTCGATATCCTACACTAGACGAGTTGATAGATTGAAGAGAACCCACTATTTTTTGCTGATTTAATTGGTAATAAAGAGAAGAGTTTTCTAGCCAAAATTTTGTACGGTGAAAGCGAGGGAAAATTGGGCACCGCAAGCGTATGCTCATCACAATGTCTGTATCTTGAGGGATGGGGGCATCGAACATATCTTGGTGGTAAGCTTTGTTGATCACAAATTGCAATAGCTCTGCAGCCAGTACAAAAGGAGAGGAGAGAGGATCCCCTGTCTCACTCCACGTTTACATTTAAACTTCTACCTAGGTACACCATTAAGTAGGATTGATGATGTCCCAGCATCCAATATTTGTTCTACCCACTTTAACCATAAGTTGGGGAAACCCATATGCTTCATTACTTGGAGTATAGCTGGATGTTCCATAATGTCAAATGCCTTCATGAAATCTAGCTTTACCATAATGATTTCTCTCTTTGAAAGATGGCATTTATGAATGTACTCAAATGACCAAGCATGGTAATCATGTATGGTTGTAGACTTGACGAAGCCATACTTATTGGAGTGTATCAGCCTTAAAATTACCTGTTGAAGTCTCTCTGCTAGGATTTTAGTTATTAGTTTGATTGAGATTCAAAAGAGATATTGGCATGAAATCATTCAATATTCCTGGAGAATTCTTCTTTGGAACCAAAGTGATGTAGGAATTATTGATGCATTCAAAACTCAGTTCCAGAATATAAAAAATCCTAACACAACTTATAGAAAACCTCCTTGATGATGGGACAACATTTTTTCATAAATAAATCATTAAACCTTCGACGATTTGTGAACTTATGATCTTATAAACTTATGAATGAAGCAGCAGATACTCCCTGTAGCCAAATCGCATGCCACACATAGAGATTTATACAAGCTCAGGTCTCCCTTAGGATAATAGCCTTACGTCATGTTTGTCTTGTATTGATTTCGCTTTGGAGTTAATTTGGTCCGAAATGGGGCTAAAAGTGAGTCCAGATCGGATGGATTTCAGAAACTTTATCACAAGAGCATAACACACCCACAACGCATCGTATGGTCCTCCTAGGTATCGAAGGTCATGACTATAACGAAACGGGTCCAGAACAGGTGGATTTCACAAAAGTTATGACTATAACGAAACAAACCTATAACACACTGGATGCTCCTTGCAATTGTCGTGGGTCCTGTTGGAGCTTATTCCGATGATTTTGTTCCGGTATTGATTCGGTCCAAAATGGGTCCAGAACAAGTGCATGTAACAAAAGTTATCACTGAATCGAAAACACGCCTGCAACACACCGTATGGTCCTCCTAGGCACCGTAGGTCATGTTAGAGCTTGTTCCATTTAATTTCGCTCTGGTGTTAATTAGGTCCTAAACAAGTCTGAAAATGCGTCAAGAACGGGTGCATTTCAATAAAATTGTCACTGGAGCGAAACGTGCCCAAAACGTACCAGATGGACATTTAAGATGTCATAGGTCATGATGGAGCTTTTTTACGGATTATTTCGCTTCAAAGTTAATTTGGTCCAAAACGGGCCAGAAAATAGGACTAGAACGGGTGCATTTCATAAAAGTTAACACAGGAGAGAAACGTGCTGGCAATGCACCGCATGGTCCTCCCAAGTGACGTGGGTCATATTGGACCTAATTCTGGTTGATTTCACTCTGGTATTAATTTGGTCTGAAGGGGGATTGAAAACGTGTCTAGAAGGCTGTATTTCAGAAAAAATTTCACTGAAGCAAAACACACCTACAACACACTATATGGTCCTCAAAGGTGTTGTTGGTCATGTTGGAGCTTGTTCCGATTGTTTTGGCTGTGGTATTAATTTGGTCCGAAACAGGCTTGAAAATGGGTCCAAAACGGGTGCATTTCACAAAAGTTATCACCGAGGCGAACACGCCTGCAATGCATCATATGGTCCTCCCTAGTGATGAAGGTGATGTTGGAGCTTGTTCATCTTAATTTCTCTTTGGTGTTAATTTGGTCCGAAATGGGTTCAGAACTTATGGATTTCACAAAAATTATGACCATAGCGAAACGCGCCCAGAACGCGCTAGATGCTCTTTCCTGTTGTCGTAGGTCATGTTAGAGCTTGTTACGTTTTATTTCACTTCAGTGTTAATTTGGTTTGAAACGGGCTAGAAAATGGGTCCAGAATAGGTGCATTTCATAAAAGTTATCACCGGTGCGAAACGCGCCGCCAACACACCACCTTGGATACACACACCAATTATTCTGAAGATGAGTCCAAACCAGATGCGATACAAGGACCAATTACTCGAGCTAGAGCACGTCAATTAAACTAACAGGTTCACTCATTCCTTGGGTTTTATGCTTCTAGTTTAGAGAATGGAATTATACGTAATTCTTGTGATTTTCATGGCATCAGGAACTATGAAGAAGAGGGAGCAAGGAACACATTTACCCAAGATTCCCTCACCTTTTTTAGGCCCAAGGGAAGCAAGAGTTTGAGTTGAACACGTTCTAGATTCGTATTCAGATGGAAAGCTCTTCTCATCTGTTTTCATAAGGATCCAGCCTCACCTTCAAATTCCATCTAATCTGTTCGAAATCAGCCAAACAAAGCGCATCACTTTTCCAATCCGAGTCAACATGGGCTATGGGCTTTGTATCAAGTAGAGTCTATTAGGGATGCGTCCTAGGGTTAGAGCATGACCCCTAACACCCTCCTGGTCATCCTCTACCGCTTTAAATATCCCCCATAGTCTTCAAGTTGTTCTGGACAGCTACCTTGTCAAGATCATCAACAGAACCCCACTTTGTTCATTTGGAAAGGTATCATTTTTCAATATCTTTCCAAATATAGATTGCTTTTACTTGAATTCTTGCTAGTTCTTCGGTTGCTCACTGGAATTGAACCTCGTGTTCAGGTTGATCGTGTTCACAGCAAAGTCAACAACCCTCCGGAGTTGGTTTAGAGATTGCTAAGGCGAATAAACTTCGTACGGTGTAGTTGGATCCTCAAAGTAACTTCCACCAAATCGAAAGAATCCCACTCATCGAAAGATTGGGACTAACCTCCTTATCAAGTGGTATTAGATTTCAGGTTGCTCGATGAGAGGTTTCCTATTTTATTACTAGTAGATTGTTTCAACCCTAAAGTCCAGAAAAAGCCAAAAAAATGTATTCGGTTAGATAGATCATAACATCTGAACCATTGTTTTTAACTGTTTGCAATTTCATCTCGTATCTGCTTTGTTGAATTCGTTCTGCATCCCTCTAGAAGTTGCTGGTCGTGTTCTGTTTGCATCACTTAAGCCATGGCTTTTTGCTCCAATATGTTTCATTGAGTCGTTGGTGTTTTGTTATCAGAATCTAGTGTTTCTTGATCTGTTGGAAAGCTTGTGTCATCTTTTGTCTAGTTGTGTCCTCCAATACCAGACCATAACAAAAATAGTGCCACAAGACTTTTCTTCCTCTCATTAGCTGCTATTTTGAGGACCCTGCATTTTGTAGCAATCATCTTACTGTTTGGTGCGAGTGGCTAGTTCCTGCTGGTTGTGCAACAAAACATCACTTATAACTACTGAGTTGCACGTTTTCCTTTGTGAACCCATCTATTCTTTGCGACAACTTTGATCCTATTTGAGACTAGCTTGTTGAATTTGCTCAAGGGACTGCTCAATGGTAAGTTGTGCACCACAAGTTTTTTTATCAAGTCTTGATCATCATCACGTTTTCAGGATCCTTGCTATTTTGCAAGTTTGCATTGGCCAAAAAAACCAAAAAAGAAAGAAAGAAAACAGAACTGAAATATATATATAGAAAAAAAGGAGGCCAAAAGTTTTTAATATCAAGTATATTTTGTTTGGGGCTGCAGTTCATCAAGTTTCGTTTGGCATGCTATTCTTTGAGCAATCTTGTGCGCTATTATTTCAAATTTGAGCAATAGCTAGCATCTTAAACTGTTGCAATACGAGCTTTGATGTCACTCACAATTTTTTTTATAGCTCATCCTTTGATTGCAATAGTCCCATTATTTTTGTGTATGTGTTGCTGTCTACTCATCACTTTTATCACTTGATCAGCAACTAGACTAGTTGTAAAGCATCTTTTCAGTGTGCATTACTATTTGATATATTGTGCCACTAAATTGTGAGCGTGAGAAAATTGTATCCAAGCTCCACATTCTATCTTGTACGTTTGTTCGGTCCCTTGGCAATCGCTTTATCCAAGCTTCAAAGAACTATTGACACCACCAATGGCCGACAACACTTATTGCACGGTAAGAACTTGTAAGAGTGGTTAAAGCTTGAGAGTCGAGTGAGTTTTCACCACATCCTACTTAGTGATAGGAACATTATCTTTGTGTTTCTTGTCTTCTACTAACAATGTCAAGTAACGAGAGTCCGTAACAACACTCTCCATGCATGAAGGGTATTATTTCTCACTTTGAGAGGATGACGAGGATCATAACCGAGGGCCTTAGTGAGGATGTATGACTCACTAATGAGCATATGTCACTGCAAGAAGACCGCCTCCAGTTCATCGAGACCATGTAGGGAGTTGCTAACACTACCCTTACCAGCATTTTGTCTAGACTTGATATGCTTGCAGCTGCTATCCCAGGACCTTCCAATGGTGAAAACTCCAAAAACTACGCTGCTGATTTGGAGGATGACAATCTCGTCAATTACGACAATGACCGTGACAGCGTCGGCTACGCTTTAATCGGCAAGGTATGCGACATGATCCACAACACGAGGCACGTGATCATGATGATGTTTTCTCTAAGGTAAAATTCAACATGCCATCATTCGAAGGTAAATATGAGCCCGATGGTTACCTCAGTTGGGAATTACTTGTTGATCAAAAATTTGCATGCCATGATTTCCCTAAGGATAGAAGAGTTAGCGCTGCCACTAGTGAATTCACTTATTTTGCTTCTGTTTGGTGGAGAGAGCATTGCCCCCTTCATCCAAATAATATACCCACCACTTGGGAAACACTAAAAAACATGAGACATCGATTTGTTTCCTCATACCAGATTTATTAAACAAATTGCAGTACTTACGCCAAGGTACTAGTTTAGTAGAGGAATATTATCTAGAGGAATATTATCAAGAATTCCAAGTTGGCATGTTACATTGTGGTTTAGTTGAGGACGAGGAGGCTTCTATGGCTCGTTTCTTAGGTGGTTTGAATCGAGAAATCTAGGACATTTTAGATTATAAGGAGTATAATTCAATGACACGTTTATTCCATCTTGCTTGTAAAGCTGAACGTGCAGTGCAAGGACGACAATCATGGACAAAAACTAACTTTTCTGCAGGTCGCACAACTTCATGGACGCCTCACACCTCCGTTGTTCCGTCCACCCATACTACCACACCAAGTTCCTCCATCAACAAACCTGCATCCTCTACTTCAAATTCAGCACAACGAACACCCGAATCGACGCAAAGTGCCACACAAGCTTCGACTAGAAGTTCATCATCATCGGTTGCATCAACGGGACGTACAAAGGACACTCAATGCCATCGCTACAAGGGATTCGGTCACATGATGAGGGAGTGTCCGAGAAAGCACATGCTAATAATTCTTGAGGATGGTGAGTACGATTCAACAAGCGATCTTGCTGAAGGAACCTATGCTTTGCTTTCTGAACATGAAGATGGCAAACCAAATTCAGAACATGCAGAAGAGCACGTGAGTGATAATCAGAGTGCTTAGTTCTCGGATTGCTTGTTCTCAGAATGCGGACCAATATTTGAGTCGGATTGCTTGTTCTCAGAATGCGGACCAATATTTGAGTATAATTGCACAACACGTGCTTAGTTCTAGAGTCACAACTGTTTCAAATTAAAGGCATCATCAAGGAGCGATCAGTTCGTATAATCATTGATGGTGGGACTTGTAACAATCTAGCTAGCATGGAGATGGTGAAGAAGCTAGCACTTTCCACTAGACCGCATCCTCATCCCTACTACATTCAATGGTTCAACAACAGAGGTAAGGTTAAGGTAACTCATACGCTGAGAGTACATTTTGCTTTAGGTTCTTATCATGATTATGTTGATTGTAATGTCATACATATGCAAGCATGCTCTATGTTGTTATGGAGACCACGACAATATGATAAAGATTGTTTGGATCATGGTAGAGCAAATCAATACTCTTTCATGAACAAAGGAAAGAAGATCGTGTTACATCCTTTGACTCCTGAATAATTTTGAAAGATGATTTTGCTAGAGCTAGCAGAAATCATGAGACCCCAAAATCTGAAAATCAGATTGTACCATGTGAGTTGGAGCAATCTCATAACTCGAATAAAACTGAACCGAGTCATTCTAAGGAAATAAAATTAAAAGGTTTCAGTTTCCTTGCAACGAAATCTGACATCTCAGCTTTAGATGTTAGAAATTCCACTTGTTACGGTTTGATATGCAAAGACGCATTGTTTTCATTCGAGGATATTCCATCTTCTTTGCTTCCGGTTGTTGCTAACCTTTTCTACGAGTACACTGACGTATTTCCAAATGATGTACCACCAACGCTGCGACCAATTCGAGATATTGAGCACCAAATTTACATCATTCTAGGGGCCTCTTTGCCTAATAGTGCGCCATGCAGAACCAATCCGGAAGAAACTAGGGAGATACAACGTCAAGTTGAAGAATTACTTGATAAAGAGTATGTGCGTGAGTCTCTTAGTCCTTGTGTTGGTCCAATCATTTTAGTGACTAAGAAACATGGATCATGGAGCATGTATGTGGATTGTAGAGCAATCAATAATATCACCATTAGATATTGTCATCCTATTCCTAAGTTAGATGATATGCTTGATGTATTAAGTGGTTCTATGGTGTTTTCTAAAGTTGATTTGTGTAGTGGGTACAACCAGATTCGCATGAAGTATGGGGATGAATGGAAAACAACATTCAAAACTAAGTTTGATTTATATGAGTGGTTAGTAATACCTTTTGGTTTAACTAATGCACCTAGCACCTTCATATGATTAATGAACAAAGTTTTGCGTGCTTTTATTGGTAGATTTGTGGTTGTATATTTGAATGACATTTTGATATATAGCAAATCTTTAGAGGAACACGTTAACCATTTATGTGCTATTTTTTATGCTTTACGTGATGCATGCTTATTTGGTAACCTTGACAAGTGCACCTTTTGTACGGATCGAGTTTCTTTTTTTAGCTATGTTGTTACTCCGTAGGGCATTGAAGTTGATCAGGCCAAGGTTGAGGCAATCCAGAGTTGGCCAACTCCTACCACGGTTACCCAGGTGCTAAGTTTTCTAGGACTTGCTGGAGTCTACCATCGATGATACGGGGGCGGCCCGATCTTGTCGGGAATAGCCAATGATAAAAGATGTGAAGTAGATGATGTCGCTAGCTGAACACTCGCACCAATGTATGAGCCCTCAACTCTTCGAAATACGCCCAACATACACAGCTGTAGATGATCATTGCGAGACCACGAGTGACGATCACCAAGGATAAACTGGTCTGCCCTCTACGGGTCATGGACTCTACTATATATACTACCTAAGAGTATGGAAACCGAATTGGACTTGTTACAACATAAAAAAGGAAACCTAAGCTAAGACCAACGTATTATTTTGACGACTGACACCGACTCGATACGAATTTGGCAATGGGGCTGGATCTGTTGGAAAAATTATCAAATAGGCTTTCCAGAGGGTACACAGCCCAATCCGAATTCGTATGAGAGACTTATGGTACTTTTAATCGATGTCTGTTTGGCTGCAATAAACCGAGTCCGAGTCGGCTTCAATCTTTCCTATTTTGCTGCTCTTTGATTGATTCCGTGTAGAACTTGAATAGAAAGTCTCCATTGCCTTTGGAAAGTCCATGTATAGTTGCATATGACCTTGACACCTTTTGATAACCTTTTTGTCCCACACATCCCTCAGCTCTTCTTTGTGTATGTGCTAACAAACAATGGAGCTCTTCTTCCTCTTGTGCATCATATTGATCCAAATACCTAAGCACAAGTAAATTACAAGATTGGGGTAGTATAAAATTCTCCTTAAAATTAATGATATGCTCATTAAGAAACAAGTTCACCTAAGCTTATGACCTCCCCCTCTATGCCTTGCGGTAATGATTTTGTATTTTCTTGGCACGTGCTCTTGTAATTGGTCCAGTTAGCAACTTAATGTGTATATCTTGATCATTAGGTGGCGGTGAAGAATGTGTCGTAAGGTTGTCCTCATCATCTCCCCCCTCTTGAAAAGGCATCGCCCTCGATGCTACATCGTTACCACCGAAAAACGGTGATAAATGAGCCACATTGAATGTAGAGCTCACACCATACTCATCTCCCAGAAGCTTGATCTTGAATGCATTGTCATTGATTCACTGTAATACTTTTAAATAGTCCATCACCTCTTGGCAGCAGCTTTGACTTGCGTCATTCTGGAAAACGATTTTTGCGATATTGTAACCACACTAAATCACCCAGTTCAAACAGCACCTTCTTCCTTTTCTTGTTTGCTTTCTCAGCATTGTACTTCGCCCTCTTCTCAATTTCTTCTTTTGTTTTCAAATATAATTTCTTGACATAGTCAATTCGCTTTGACGCTTCCATATTTACTTGGTGTTGACTTGGAAGTGGCAGCAAATCAAGTGGGGTAATAGGTTTAAAACCATACACCATCTCAAAAGGACACATCTGAGTAGTGGCCCGGTTATAAGCAAATTCCACGTGCGGTAAACAGTCCTCCAACTCTCATAGATTCTTCTTGATTATGGTCCTTAGCAGTGTTGAAAGTGTGCGGTTCACTACTTCCATTTGACCATTAGTTTGGGGATGACAAGTTGTGCTGAATAACAACTTCGTCCCCAACTTACCCCAAAGTGTCTTGCAGAAGTAGCTCATGAACTTCTCATCGTGTTCCTACACAATGGTACGTGGCACACCATGCAACCTCACAATCTCCTTGAAAAACAAGTTAGCAACATGCGATGCATCGTCGCTCTTGTGGCACGGAATGAAGTGTGCCATCTTCAAAAATCGATCCACAACAACAAAAACAGAATCTCTCCCCCTCAGGCAATCCTAAAACAAAATCCATACTAATATCCTCCCTTGGTGCATTGGGATCAGGTAGAGGAGTATATAACCCGTGTAGATTTAATTTTGATTTGGCCTTGTGGCACGAATACAACGTTGCACATGCCTTTCCACGTCACGCCACATCTTCGGCCAAAAAAATGATCACTCAGCATACACAATCTCTTCTCATGTCCAAAATGCCCCATCAATCCACCTGTATGAGATTCCTGCAGCAAGAGCAAATGTACGGACGATTTTGGAACGCATAATTTGTTAGTACAAAACAAAAATCCATCATGTAAGTGATATTTTTCCCATCCTTTTCCCTCCTTGCAATGCGCATAGGGAACAACAAAATCATGGTCATTAGCATATAAATGACGCAAACTCTCTAAACCAAGATCTTGCACATCTAAACGATTTGAAAGCATATTTTTCCTAGAAAGAGCATCAGCAACCACATTTTCTTTTCCCTTCTTATATTTTACAATGTAAGGAAACAACTCAATGAATTCAACCCACTTAGCATGATGATGGTTCAGTTTAGATTAACCCTTCAAATATTTTAAGGATTCATGGTCAGAATGTATAATAAACTCCTTATGCCATAATGTTGCCAGACTTGTAACACTCGCACTAACGCATAAAGCTCCTTATCATAGACCGGATAATTCAATTGGGAACCTTTCAGTTTCTCGCGGAAGTATGCTACCGGTATACCCTCTTGCAGTAAAACACCACCAATACCAATTCCCCTAGCATCACATTCAATTTCAAAAATCTTATTGAAATCAGGTAAAATAAGTAGCGGTGCCTCAGTTAATCGTTTCTTAAGCTCATCAAAAGCAGCTTGTTGTGTTTCCCCCCAATAATATTCAACATTCTTTTTAGTTAATTCATTCAAAGGGGCAGCAATGGTGCTAAAATCTTTAACAAATCGCAGATAAAAACCAGCGAGACCATGCAAGCTCCGAATTTGATTAACATCCACAGGTTTAGGCCAATTTTTAATAGCTTCAAATTTAGATTCATTTACTTTTGCTCCCTGTGCTGAAACCACATATCCTAGAAATATCACATGATCTTTACAAAAACTGAATTTTTCTAAGTTACAAAACAGCTTTGCATGACGTAAGACTTCTAGCACTTGGTGAATATGATCAATATATTCATGTTCAGTATGGCTGTAAATCAAACTATCATCAAAGTACACAACTGATTCATTAGTCGCATGAAAGTACTTGGCACATTGGTTAAACCAAACGACATGACTAACCACTCATACGAACCAAATTTTGTTTTAAAGGCTATTTTCCACTCATCCCCATCTTTCATCCTAATCTGATGGTAACCACTACGCAAATCAATTTTAGAGAAAATAACAACACCACTCAATTCGTCTAATATGTCATCTAAGCGAGGTACAGGGTGATGATGTCGAATGATATTATTAATCGCTCTACAATCTATGCACATGTGCCATGTACCATCTTTGTTAGGAACCAAAATAACAGGAACAACACAAGGGCTTAGGCTTTCGCGAACATACCCTTTCGAGAGAGGTTCTTGTACTTGTTTCTGAATTTCTTTTGTTTCCTCGGGGTTGGTACGGTACGATGGTCGATTAGGTAGCATCATGTCTGGAATCAAATCAATTTGATGCTCTATCCCTCTGATCGGTGGTAAACCAGCGAGCAACTCCGTCGGAAACACATCGCTGAATTCCTGTAGAACACAAGCACCACTAGGTAGAGAAGTCACGTCGTTAGTCAAAAGTAATGCATCTTTGTACAGCAGTACAAAGTGCACCAAATTAGGATCCTTGCTGAATTCTCTCATCTCTGATTTGGTGGGTAGCATTACTAAATTCTTCTCTCCCTCACTTTTCTTTGTACCACTCAGATTTGGCTTCTGGCACTCACTCACCTAAGGTGGAGTCTCTCTATGTTTCTCTCGCTCTTTCTCACTCTCGACGTACACCTCAATTTTCTGCATTGAAGAATTCACAATCTGTTGTTGTGTAAGCGGCTTCAAGATGATCTCCTTATTGTTCCATAGGAATGTATAGCGATTGGTACGCCCATCGTGAATAGCAGAACAGTCATATTGCCAAGGCCGTCCCAACAGCAAGTGACAAACCGTCATAGGCACAACATCACAATCCACAGTGTCGGTGTACTTCCCAATAGTAAATGTCACACGCACCATATAGGTCACCTTCACTTCCTCTTTATCGCTCAACCATGATATGGCCGTGGATGTGGCAAATACTTGAAACCCAACTTATTGCACATGATACGGCCGTGGATGTGGCAAATACTTGAAACCCAACTTATTGCACATGATACGGCCGTGGATGTGGCAAATACTTCAGACCCAACTTATTGCACATGTCTTTGCTGGCCAAATTGTGACAACTACCTCCATCAATAATAACTTTGCACACCTTGTCGTTATCAAGCTTTGCCTAAGTCTGAAACAAATTACACTGTTGTTCGAGTGACGATGATGACATCACACTAAGCACTTTGGGTGTGCAAACAATGGAATACTACTTGGGGTTAGGAAACTCTGGACCACACTCACATTGCTCTATCTCATTAGTGTGCAAAACCGGTGTTGCATCAAATAACTCATCATCACAAGCAGAAACATACCCATCATCTGTAATACGTATAACCTTTGTATTTGGGCAATATTTCTGAAAATGGCCAACTCCTTTGCACTTGTGGCAAACCAAGTCACGAGAACGCCCCGTTGACCTCATAGTAGAGGCTGCGCTACCAGCAGGCATCGCTGGATGACATATCGGTGGTGGAGTACTCTCAGGCTTCTTACTTGCTGAGCTGCGCATTGCTAAATTACTTCCAGACTGAGTACTCTTGTTTGGCTGACTTATGTTGTATGGCTGCCCCACGCTTGCTAAAAAACATGAACGGGCAGCAAACTTTGCATCTTCCCTAACTTGGACTTAGCTTCACGCGCTTGGTGCAGCAACTCAATCACATCATTGTAAGGATGGTGATTGACGATGCGCTTGATGGCATAATTCATACCAACGAGGAATCTTGCCATTGCTTGCTCTTCATTATCGCACACATCAGCATGTATCATGATGGTCTCCATCTCCTTATGATACTCATCAATTGATTTGAGACCTTGTCGTAGCCCTATTAAATTCTCAAACAGTGAGCATTTGTAGTGACAAGGAACAAAACGTGTACGCAAGTGTTGCTTCATTTGCTCCCATGTAATAATAGGCAACTCATGGCGCTCCATCCACTTGTGAACAAAGTTCTCCCACCAAGGTCTGGCATAATCATCCAATCCATTGGACAGTAATAGCTTCTTCTCATTGGAATAGTTGTTCATCCGGAATAGGTTATCAATTATCAATTCCCATGTAAGGTAATCTTCCACATCCGTACCACCTAAAAAGACAGGAATAGCAAATTTGGGTTTAGCAATAAAATTTTCGTCAATATCCTATCTATGGTGATGCATGTTGTTGTTGCGTTTGCAGGGCTGTCGCTCATCGTAAGCGTCAGTAGGGAAATCATCATCGATGTAGAGCTCAGCGTCGTCAGCCTAGCTACGTGCAGCAGCATTATGAACACCTATGTTGACACCTCCTCCTTGGGCGCCGTTAAAAACATTATTGCCTCGACCACACCAGGAAACAACAAGACGCGTCGTTGCATCTTGCTGTGCCGCCAAATGATGAGCTTGTCGCTGTTGTCATTCCTCATCCATACGAATAGCGTGCTCCTCCTCGGTCTCGGTGTGCTGAATAGCTTGAGGCCTTGGACACTTGTGTCGTCAGCTCGTAAACCCCCACGCACATGGAGATTTGCAAACATAGTGCACATCTCTTCAAAGTTGTTGTTGATTTTTTTACGCAGCTATGTGATCTCCCCAAGTGTGTTCAATCTAGTCTGAACCTCCCCGAGCTCATCACGCGCACCATTGTCACCATCTTGGAGTTGCTTTTGTAGCATCTCACGCAGCCAAGTGTACTCAAACCATGTAACCGGTACATCCGGATTACACAGATTCTCCTCTTGTCCTGACATGGCAAAAGCTCACAAATACCAAGTGAAAAATATATGTGGATATAAGTGGAACACTCAACGCTCACAGCTCACTGTTATGAAACAAGACAAGCTTATCGTTCCGAAGTAAATTAAAGATAGCAAAAGTACACTCATGACAGTGAAAGATCAAGGACAACAACACACTCACAATGATAATGGGACTATTGCAACCAAGGATTGAGCTAAGAAGATGGCCAAACCAAGCTCGTATTGCAATAGTTCAAGGAGAGACACTAGCAAATCCAAAATAGGAGATGTCCCTTGAGCAAATCAATTTGCTAGTCTCAAAAGGTTCAACGGTACACAAAGGATATATTAGTTCTCGAAGAAATAGCAGCTAGGAAGGTTTTAAAATTTTGTGAGACTTTTGTTTGTTGTAGACGATAGAAAAACAAAACTAATCTACGGGTAAATAGCTCTCACCGAGTAGCCCTGGAATCTACTACCACGATGATACGAGAGTGGCCCGATCTTCTCGGGAAGAGCCGATGATAAAAGATATGAATTAGACGATGTCGCTAGCTGAACACTCGCACCAATGTACGAACCCACCTCTTTTCGGAATACGCCCAACACACACCTATAGATGATTGTCGCAAGACCACGAGTGATGATCGCCAAGTCTCCAATTCCCAGCGGAACGACAACTTGACCTTGGATTGCAGAACGATAAACAATGATTGCCTAATTCTCTCTCAGCTGTCCTCGCATGAACGCTGGTATGAAAGAACAAGCAATAGCTATGTTTCAATCTTATGCATAAAGTGGTCTGCCTTCTATGGGTCATGGACTCTACTATATATAGTACCTAGGACTATGGAAACCGAATTGCACTCATTACAACATAAAAATGGAAACCTAAGCTAAGACCGACATATTATTTTTATGACCGAGACCGACTCGATACCAATTTGGCAATGGGGCTACATCCGTTGGAAAGGTTATCAAAATACGCTTTCTAGAGGGTATTTACACAGCACAATCTGACTTCGTATGAGAGACTTATGGTACTTTTAATCGACGTCTGTTTGGCTGCAATAAACCGAGTCCGAGTCGGCTTCAATCTTAACTATTTTGCTGCTCCTTGATTGATTCCATGTAGAACTTGAAAGGGAAGTCTCCAATGACTTTGGAAAGTCCATGTACAGCTTCATATGACCTTGAGACACCTTGTGATAACCTTTTTATCTCACTCATCCCTCCGCTCTTCTTTGTTTATGTGCCAACAAATAATGCAGCTCTTCTTCCTCTTGTGTATCGTATTGATCCAAATACCTAAGCACAAGTAAATTAAAGATTGGGGATAAAATTCTCCTTAAAATTAATGCTATGGTCATTAAGAAACAAGTTCACCTGATCTTGTATTTTCTTGGCACGTGCTCTTGTAATTGGTCTAGTTGGCAACTCGATGAGTATATCTTGATCATTAGTTGGAGTTGAAGAATGTGTCGTAAGGTTGTCCTCATCAGTGTGTTTTGAGGGAAGAACTCACAATGTTGTTGGATGATCATTGACAAACTATTAATGACGACATTGATAAGAAGCTTGCAGGAACTAATACCACATTGCAGCGACTCAATGAAAACATTGTAATGCTCAATACACACTTTGATCGATTGGTTAATACACCAGCGAACAATGATAGAGTGGATCCTCATGGTGCAGCTCATAAACAAGAGGAGTCTGTCGTAGATGATGAAATTTTGAGGCAAGAATGTGACACCTTTGATGAACGATAAAGGAACCGATTGAACTTCAACCATCAAGGTATAAGAGATAATAATTTCCAGCAACATAACTCACATATTAATGATGATGCATTTGCTAAGGTTAAGTTTACCATCTTTTGAGGGTGTTTATGATGCTGAAAGATATTTAGATTGGGAGATGATGATAGAACAGAAGTTTAATGCTCATTTAGTTCCTAAAGTGCATAGAGTTAGGCAATCCACTATTGAATTTAAAAATTTTGCAACCATCTGGTGGAATAGGGTATGCATTGACGGGTTAGCACCTACTACATAGAATGCTTTAAATGTTGCTATGCGTAACAGATTTGTTCCACCTTCTTTTAAACATGATTTGCGTATGAAATTGCAACGCTTAAACCAAGTTGATAGTTCTATAGAAGAGTATTATCAGGAACTACAAATTAGCATGCTGCGTTGTGATATTATTGAGGATGAAGAGGCTGCAATTGCACACTTTTATGGAGGGTTTAAGACGTGAAATTCAGGACATAGTCGATTACAAAGAAGATGATAGGATTCCTAGGTTGTTCCAACTTGCATGTTTAGCAAAAAAAAAAATGCAGGGATGACAACAATTTTGGAAGCTCGACTACTTCAAAATTAACACCGGGTCAAGACAAAATAGCACCACGAAGAGTTCCAACGAAGGGCGGCTCTTCTTCGGTTGCTTCAACTGGTCGCACGACTGGTATTATTTGCCACTGATGTAAGGGAATAAGACATGTCATGAAGGATTAACCAAGTCAGCGAGCGTACATTGCAATAGGGGATGATGGATATGTAGGTGCTAGTAATGTTGAGGATAAATATGCTCTTGCAGCTAACCTTGTAGATGAAGAGGACGAACACGAGACAAATATCGACCATGAGGAAGAATTCGGTGCTACTGCCACGGAGAATTATAGGACCCTCATTGGGCAGCGAGTGTTAAGCACTCAAATGGAGCAAGCGGTTCTACAACACCACAATCTATTTCAGATATTCCTCATAGTCAAGGATTACCATGTTTGTGTCATTATTGATGGAGGGAGCTGCAACAATTTGGTAACTTAATATTTGATGGAGATGCTTGCCTTGCCGGCAAGAACCCATCCTCACCCTTACCATATTCAATTGTTCAACAACAGGGATAAGGTGAAGATAATGCAAACGGCTATGGTTCATTTTTCTATTAGTTCATACCATGATTGTGCTAATTTTGATGTATACCCATGCAAGCATGCTCTCTTTTGCTAGGTCGATCATGAGAGTTTGATACATATGCAACACACATCATGGTAGAAGTAATAAGTACACCCTTATATATAAAGGAAATAAAATAACATTTCTACGTTCAACCCCTGCTGAAATTGTGAAATGTGAAAAAGAGATAGCTGAAAATAAGAGAAAAGAGCATAAGCATTGATGAGGAGAACCTTACGACACATTCTTCACCGTCACCTAATGATCAAGATATACCCATCGAGTCACTAACTGGACCAATTACAAGAGCACGTGCCAAGAGATATAAGATCAGGTGAACTTGTTTCTTAATGACCATATAATTAATATAAAGGAGAATTTTATACTACTCCAATCTTATAATTTACTTGTTCTTAAGTATTTGGATCAATACGACGCACAAGAGGAAGAAGAGCTGCATTGTTTGTTGGCACATAGACAAAGAAGAGCTGAGAGATGCGTGGGAGAAAAAGGTTATCACAATGTGTCTAAAGGTCATATACAACTGTACATGGACTTTCCAAAGGCATTGGGGACTTTCTATTCAAGTTCTACACGGAATCAATCAAGGAGCAGCAAAATAAGAAAGATTGAAGCCGACTCGGACTCGGTTTATTGCAGCCAAACAAACGTCGATTAAAAGTACCATAAGTCTCTCATACAAAGTCGGATTGGGCTGTGTAAATACCCTCTGGAAAGCTTATTTGATAACCTTTCCAACGGATCCATCCCCATTGCCAAATTCGTATCGAGTCTGTCTCAGTCGTCAAAATAATATGTCGATCTTAGCTTAGGTTTCCTTTTTTTATGTTGTAACGAGTCCAATTCGGTTTCCATACTCCTAGGTAGTATATATAGTAGAGTCCACTACCCATAGAGGGTAGATCACTTTATGCATAAGAATAAAACATAGCTATTGCTTGCACTTCCATACCAGCGTTAATTAGAGGACAGCTGAGAGAATTAGGCAATCATTATTTATCGTTCTGCACTCCAAGGTCAAGTTGTCGTTCCGCTGGGAATTGGGGACTTGACGATCGTCACTCGTGGTCTCGCGACAATCATCTACAGGTGTGTGTTGAGCATATACCAAAGAGTTGAGGGTTCCTACATTGGTGCAAGTGTTCAGCTCTTCCCGAGAAGATCGGGCCGCCCCCGTATCATCGTGGTATCAGATTCTAGGGCAACACGGTGAGAGCTATTTACGCATAGATCAGTTTTGTTTTACTGTTCTCTACAACAAACAAAAGTCTCACAAAATTTTGATACCTTACTAGCTGCTATTTCTTTGAGAACCAATATATCCTTTGCGTACAGTTGAACCTTTTGAGACTAGCAAATTGATTTGCTCAAGGGACTGCTCTTGTTTTCATTTGTACGGATTAGTTGTATCAATACAACACTCCTATTTTGGATTTTATTTTGTATTTAGCCGAGTACAAATAAAAGAAGTAAAACCAGTACAAAAGAGAAAAAACAAAAGAAAAAAAAGGCAAAGAAAGAGGTGCTTGGTTGAATAATCCTCTTGTTTCGGAGTTCTATGTTTCAAGTTATACACTCCTATTTTGCGCACTTTGTTGTTTTGTGCAATCTTGTGCCCTCAGTTTTTTCGAGCAATTGCTAGTCCCTCCTTGAACTATTGCAATAAGAGCTTGGTTTGGCCATCTTCTTAGCTCATTCCTTGGATGCAATAGACCCATTATCATTGTGAGTGTGTTGCTATCCTTGATCGTTCGCTGTCACAAGTGTACTTTTGTTACCTTTAATTCACTTCAAAATGGTAAGCTTGTCTTGTTCCAGAACAGTGAGTTGTGAGCGTTGAGTGTTCCACTTATGTCCACATATATTTTTCACTCAGTATTTGTGAGCTTTTGCCATGTCAGGACAAGAGGAGGATCCGCGTAATCCGGATGTACAGGTTTCATGGTCCGAGTACATTAGGCTATGTGAGATGTTGCAAAAGCAACTCCAAGATGGTGACAACGGTGTGCGTGATGAGCTCGAGGAAGTTCAGACTGGATTGAACACACTCGGGGAGGAGGTCACACAGCTGCGTACATAAATCAACAACTTTGAAGAGTTGTGCTCTATGTTTGCAAATCTCCATGTGCGTGGGGGTGTACGGGCTAACGACACAAGTGTACACGTGCCTCAAGCTGTTCGGCACACCGAGACCGAGGAGGAGCGTGCTATTCGCATGGATGAGGAACAACGACAGCAATAAGCTCATCGTTTGGCGGTGTAACAAGATGCAACAGCACATCTTGTTGCTTCTGGGCGTGGTCGAGGCAACGGTGTTTTTAACGGCACCCAAGGAGGAGGTGTCAACATTAGCATTCATAATGCTGCTGCACATATGCATGGTGCACGTAGCTGGGCTGACGACGCTGAGCTCTCCATCTACGATCCCTGCTGACGCTTATGATGAGCGACAACCCCGCAACCGCAACAACAACATGCATCACCATAGATGGGACATCGACGAGAATTTTATTGCTAAGCCCAAATTTGCTATTCCTCTCTTTTCAGGTGGTACAGATGTGGAAGATTACCTTACACGGGAACTGAAAATTGATAAGCTATTCAGGATGAACAACTATCCGAACGAGAAGAAGCTATTACTTGCGTCCAATGGATTGGATGATTATGCCACACATTGGTGGAGCAATTTGTTCACAAGCGGATGGAGCGCCATGAGTTGCCTATTATCACATGGGAGCAAATGAAGCAACACTTGCATACACGTTTTGTTCCTCGTCACTACAAAGACTCACTGTTTGAGAAGTTGACAGGGCTACGACAAGGTCTCAAATCAATTTATGTGTATCATAAGGAGATGGAGACCATCATGATACATGTTGATGTGTGCGAGAATGAAGAGCAAGCAATGGCAAAATTCCTAGCTGGTATGAATTATGCCATCAATGATATGATTGAGTTGCTGCACCAAGCGCGTGAAGCTGAGTGCCAAGTTAGTGAAGATGTAAAGTTTGCTGCCCATTCACGTTTTTCAGCAAGCATGGGGCAGCCATACAACATAAGTCAGCCAAACAAGAGTACTCAGTCTGAAAGCAATTTAGCAATGCGTAGTTCATTAAGTAAGAAGCCTGAGAGTACTCCACCACCGACACTTCGCCTAGCGATGCCTGCTGATAGCGTACCCTTTTCTATGTGGTCAACAGGGCATTCACGTGACTTGGTTTGCCATAAGTGCAAAGGAGTTGGCCATTTTCAGAAAGATTGCCCAAATACAAAGGTTATGCTTATTATAGATGATGGGTATATTTCTGTTAGTGATGACGAGTTATTGGATGCAACACCAGTTTTGCACACTGATAAGATGGAGCAATGTGAGTGTGATCCAGAGTTTCCTAATCCAGAGGAGTATTCCATTGTTTGCACACCCAAAGTGCTTAGTGTGATGCCATCACCATCACTCGAACATCAGTGCAGTTTGTTTCAGACTTGGACAAAGCTTGATAACGACAAGGTCTGCAAAGTTATAATTGATGGAGATAGTTGTCACAATTTGGCCAACAAAGACATGTGCAATACGTTGGGTTTGAAGTATTTACCACATCCATGGCCGTGTCATGTGCAATGGTTGAGCGATAAAGAGGATGTGAAGGTGACCTATATGGTGCGTGTGACATTTACTATTGGGAAGTACAACGACACTATGGATTGCGATGTTGTGCCTATGACGGTCTGTCACTTGCTGTTGGGACGGTCGTGGCAATATGACCGTTCTGCTATTCACGTTGGGCGTACCAATCGCTATACATTCCGATGGAACAATAAGGAGATCATCTTGAAGCTGCTTACACCACAACATATTGTGAATTCTTCAATGCAGAAAATTGAGGTGCATGTCGAGAGTGAGAAAGAGCGAGAGAAACATGTAGTGACTCCACCTTTGGTGAGTGAGCGTCACAAGCCAAATCTGAGTGGTATAAAGAAAAGTGAGGGAGAGAAGAATTCAGTAATGCTAACCACCAAATCAGAGATGAGAGAATTCAGTAATGCTAGCCACCAAATCAGAGATGAGAGAATTCAGTAAGTATTCTAATTTTGTGCACTTTGTACTGCTGTACAAAGATGCATTACTTTTGACTAACGACGTGACTTCTCTACCTAGTGGTGCTTGTGTTCTGCAGGAATTCAGCGATGTGTTTCCGACGGAGTTGCCCGCTGGTTTACCACCGATCAGAGGGATAGAGCATCAAATTGATTTGATTCCAGACATGATGCTACCTAATCGACCATCGTACCGTACCAACCCCGAGGAAACAAAAGAAATTCAGAAACAAGTACAAGAACCTCTCTCGAAAGGGTATGTTCGCAAAAGCCTAAGCCCTTGTGTTGTTCCTGTTATTTTGGTTCCTAACAAAGAGGGTAGACCGGTAGCATACTTCAGCGAGAAACTGAAAGGTGCCCAATTGAATTATCCGGTCTATGATAAGGAGCTTTATGCGTTAATGTGAGTGTTAGAAGTCTGGCAACATTATTTATAGCTTAAGGAGTTTATTATACATTCTGACCATGAATTCTTAAAATATTTGCAAGGTCAATCTAAATTTAATTGTCGTCATTCTAAGTGGGTTGAATTCATTAAGTCGTTTCCTTACATTGTAAAAAATAAGAAAGGAAAAGAAAATGTGGTTGCTGATGCTCTTTCTAGGAAAAATGTGCTTTCAAATTGTTTAGATGTGCAAGTTCCTAGTTTAGAGATTTTGTGTGATTTATATGCTAATGACCATGATTTCGTTGTTCCCTATGTGCACTGCAAGGAGGGAAAAGGATGGGAAAAGTATCACTTACATGATGGATTTTTGTTTTGTGGTAACAAATTATGCGTTCCAAAATCGTCTGTACGGTATGTCATTTGCTCTTGCTGCAGGAATCTCATACTGGTGGATTGATGGGGCATTTTGGACGTGAGAAGACATTGTGTATGCTGAGTGATCAATTTATTGGCCCAAGATGAGGCGTGACGTGGAAAGGTATGTGCAACGATGTATTAATTGCCACAAGGCCAAATCAAAAATTAAATCTACACGGGCTATATACTCCTCTACCTGTTCCGAATGCACCAAGGGAGGATATTAGTATGGATTTTGTTTTAGGATTGCCTGAGGGGGAGAGATTCTATTTTTGTTGTTGTGGATCGATTTTTGAAGATGGCACACTTCATTCTGTGCCACAAGAGCGATGATGCGTCGTATGTTGCTAACTTGTTTTTCAAGGAGATCATGAGGTTGCATGGTGTGCCACGTACCATTGTGTAGGAACACGATGAGAAGTTCATGAGCTACTTCTGCAAGACACTTTGGGGTAAGTTGGGGATGAAGTTGTTATTCAGCACAACTGGTCATCCCAAAACTAATGGTCAAACGGAAGTGGTGAACCGCACACTTTCAACACTACTAAGGACCATAATCAAGAAGAATCTAAGAGAGTGGGAGGACTGTTTGCCGCACATGTAATTCGCTTATAACCGGGCTATGCATTCCACTACTCAGTTGTGTCCTTTTGAGGTGGTGTATGGTTTTAAACCGATTATGCCACTTGATTTGCTGCCACTTCCAAGTCAACACCAAGTAAATATGGAAGCGTCAAAGCGAGCTGACTATGTCAAAAAATTACATTTGAAAACAAAAGAAGAAATCAAGAAGAAAGCGAAGTACAATGCTGAGAAAGCAAACAAGATAAGGAAGAAGGTACTGTTTGAACTGGGCGATTTAGTGTGGTTACATTATCGCAAAGATCGTTTTCTAGAATAACGCAAGTCAAAGCTGCTGCCAAAAGGTGATGGACCGTTTAAAGTATTACAACGAATCAATGACAATGCATACAAGATCGAGCTTCCAAGAGATGAGTACGGTGTGAGCTCTACATTCAATGTTGCTGATTTATCATCGTTTTCGGTGGTAACGATCTAGCATCGAGGGCAACACCTTTTCAAGCGGGGACAGATGATGAGGACAACCTTACGACACATTATTCACCGCCACCTAATGATCAAGATATACACATCGAGTTGCCAACTGGACCAATTACAAGAGAACGGGCCAAGAAAATACAAGATCAGGCGAACTTGTTTCTTAATGACCATATCATTAATTTTAAGGAGAATTTTATACTACCCCAATCTTTTAATTTACTTGTGCTTAAGTATTTGGATCAATGTGATGCACAAGAGGAAGAAGAGCTACATTGTTTGTTGGCACATAGACAAAGAAGAGTTGAGGGATGCGTGGGAGAAAAATGTTATCACAAGGTGTCTAAAGGTCATATGCAGTTTACATGGACTTTCCAAAGGCATTGGAGAGTTTACTTTCATGTTCTATACGGAATCAATCGAGGAGTAGCAAAATAGGAAAGATTGAAGCCGACTCAGACTCGGTTTATTGCGGCCAAACAGACATCGATTAGAAGTACAATAAGTCTCTCATACAAAATTGGATTGGCTATGTAAATACCCTCTGGAAAGCTTATTTGATAACCTTTCCAACGAATCCAGCTCCATTGCCAATTTTGTATCGAGTCGGTCTCTGTCATCAAAATAATACGTTGGTCTTAGCTTAGGTTTATTTTTTATATTGTAACGAGTTCAATTCGGTTTCCATAGTCCTAGGTACTATATATAGTAGAGTCCACGACCCATAGAGGGCAGACCACTTTATTCATAAGATTGGGGCATAGCTATTGCTTGTTCTTTCATACCAGCGTTCATGCGAGGATAGCTGAGAGAGAATTAGGTGATCATTGTTTATTGTTCTAAATCCAAGGTCAAGTTGTCGTTCCGCTGGGAATTGGGGACTTGGCGATCATCACTTGTGGTCTTGCGATAATCATCTACAGGTGTGTGTTGGGCGTATTCCGTAGAGTTGAGGGTTCGCACCCTGGGCCAGCAACTGCTTAATCTCTCCACTCCTGAGGAGAGATGAGGCCTAGGCAAAAGCCTTCAATTCCTCCAAGTGCAGCACAAAGTCGTCTAGGGTCAGGACCTCAAGGTCGGGACCCCCCCTCAACTGTTACAGAGGCAGCTCTTGCATAGGGTTCGGTGCCATAGACACCAGTCACAAGACCAGGTCATAGACTGGCTCGACATCTCGTGGCGGTGAAATCACGCCCTTCATGGTGACTATAGGGGACACCTTTGGATGGGTTGTTGATTCCTGCTGAGGCCCCGTAACCTCGGGAATGGGAGCTGAGGACCCATCTATCCCCATGCCTCCTAGAAACACTAAAAAATTACGGAAGTCAAGACTCCTTGCGCATCACCACAACAGAACAGAAGCCTACAAGGCGGGAGCTACCTTACCAATGCCTCTGGTTTCTCTGACCAAGGGACCCGTGACCTCCTCATCGTCAGAGGGCATCAGCCCCCACCTTGTGCGGAAATACAAGGAGGCTTCACCACCTCCCCCTCTAGTCTGGTAGTGGCCAACAAGGTCTGGAAGGGCAAGGCCCTTCCCACGATCGCCTCCTCCGGGCTAGGCCCCATCTTTGGCCAGGCCGCCTATGCTTTTGGTGCTCCCGACCCGCCTCTGACGCTTTGTTCCGCCCAATGACGACTCGGACGGCTCGGCCTCCAAGCCAGCCCGTGAGCCTTCGGAGGTCAGTGGGGGCTGAGCTCGAGGTGGGTTGGCCGGGGTTACGGAGGCGTGGTGCCAAAAACCCCGCGCCCCCGCTTCCTAGCAACCTTGGGCTCCGGCGGTTTTGAGCACGCCGAGGCCTCCACCCTGAGATGAAGGCATACATGGTTGTGCCGCTCCCCGCTTCTAACCATGCTTATGCGTTGGTTCCACACCATGGTGGTTGCTGGCCCAAGAACTCCTCCACGATCTCCACCGTTTGGTCCAGCGAAAGGCAGTTCTCTGAAAGAAAAAGGTGTTTCACGTCTACGAATATAAAACTGGACAACGAAGAGAACTCACTAGAACTGTTGGTGGGCCCAAAGTACACGCTTGGCTCTTCTTCCCCACCTTTCTCAAAGACATGATTGCAGTCCGCCTGAAGGGGTCGGACATGCAGCATAATGAACTCCTCCGTGAGATCACGCATACTCATCCTTTTGGCCACCCTTTGGAGGAGCATCAACCGCGAAGCAAGCTGAGTGTGTGAGATATCCACCACCGAGGTCTGGACGTACTAGATGTCATGGTTTGTAGAGCGAAGGGGGGATCCAAAGCCAACATCATAGTAAAACCCCATCGCTTTGACCACCCGGTTTACCACTGGTTGTTGTTGGCCTTCGCCAAAAACACATCCTTATACTCTGGCCAGAGCTAGAAGTTCACACTCCCAAAGCTGAGGACCTTCATCATTCCATCCTCCATCCATGTCTTTGGTTGGCAACTCACGTAATGAAGGGCGGCAAAAAGGTCCGCCCTCCCTTCACACCCATCCGCTCACATAGCCCACTCAAAGATGGCTTGGCAGATGATGGTGTTGACGTGGAGCTATGGCAGCTCCACGTAGAAGTAGCGGAGCACCCCTTCGACCAGCGACATGGCTGGGAAGCCTAGAACCTTGTCAAAAAAGGCTTCGAACACTATAGACTCATGGCCCAGAGGCTCTGGAATCTTTTCTCCCTACGGAGCCCGGGCGACAGATCTGGAGGGGATTTACTCCTCATCGACCATCTGGTCAAGCTTAGCGTCGTCAATGGCGGATCCTCCTAGTACAACGGAGGGATATTTCCTGCTGGCGCAGCGGAGCTCCATGCCCACTGATGGCCTAGGTAGTGACAGAAGAATCGGTGCCGCCTGGGTGTCCGCCACCCCACACGCATCAATGGTCCTGCTTGTCGCCAACATATCGGTTCCGCCCTGGGCACTAGAACTAGCCATACGAATCTCTGGGAGGTGACAAAAGACGTTAGGCGGTCGAGAAGATGGGAGAATAGTGATCGGTGGATGCGTGCATGTGCTAGTGCAAGAGTGCCAGATGAAGATGCAGATGAGAACAAGGCACAGAGCAAGGCCATCGTTTGGCCTAGACCCTCTCCTTATAAAGATAAGGGAGGAGTTATTCAACCTAGAGAAACGCGCGCACACCCAGTCCCTTCACCCACAAGCCCACGATCATCGGGGAGCGGAACAGCTCCCCATGACCCTCTAATGACAAAGCACCACATACCCCACTATTGCTCCGTACTTCTTCGTGGAATACATTTTCTCCCGCCAACAACCATCGTTAGGGATCTCTCGACCTTCAAGATTGGCTCAGAATGGCGTCCTCCAAGTCGGTTTGCATTCGAATAGAACAACTTCTGTGTCTACTAACCTGCCTCGCTAACCTGACTAGACTGTTGGTTGAGTTGGGCAGCATCTATACTCAAGGCTATCGAGACATATGATATGAGGAATTTCTCGGTGAAGAATCCCACATGTGTCGGTGAATGAAACGAAGTCAGCCTGGCGAGTTCATCGGCGATGGAGTTGTCACCTCTCTAAATGTGTGTGACTTCCAGCCCTTCTAAATTTTGCACGAGCTTTCATACCTCATTTAGATAAGCTGCCATATTATCGTCCACGCACAGGTACTCCTTTTGCACTTGCTTTATGACTACCTATGAGTCCCCTTTCATGAGTAGTTGCCTGATTCCATGTGAAGTAGCTATGTAGAGCTCGTTTAACAGTCCCTCGTATTCTACAACATTATTGGAAGATTTAAAATTTAATTGCATAATGTACCTAAGTTTGTCACCTGTTGGAGAGTTGAATACGATGCTAGCCCCCGATCCTTGAAGTGTGAGTGATCCATCAAAGAAAATCATCCAATGGTCCTCTACCACGTTTGGTTTGTTTCTTTAAAGTTTGTGCGCGGTGCATAATCCACATCGAACTCGTTGAGCTCAACCTTGCGTGATTCATCCAATAGTCTCCATATTGTGTATAACATCCTTTAGTGGATACGTCATCACGACGGTGACCTTATGCACTTGGAAATAATATCGCAGCTTTCGGGAAGTACAACAACTTTTGCACTTGTGGGTATCGTAGTTTTGCATCATGTAGGACTTCACTCATGTAGTAAACCGGCCTCTGGATCTTGGCCTTCTTCTCGGGACATTCCCATTTTACCAATAGGACCATACTTACAACTTGTGGGGTAGCTACAATGTACAAAAAGAGTTCCTCTTTGTCATTAGGTGGCATTAGAATTAAAGAGACGATAAATACCTTTTCAAGTCTTAAAAAGCCTTCTCTGCATCTTTCGTCCACTTGAACCGGTCATGTTTTTTCAGCAGATTGAAGAAAGGCATCCCTTACTCGCCCATCCTGCTGTAACAACCCAGGGGCTACAAGACCTAGAATGCCACTTAACTATACGACCTACAACTGAACTTACAGAAAAATCAGTAGCATCTCCTCTGTATTTTAAGTAATGCAGGAGCAACTACATAGATAAACAATATGTGAGGCATAGCACACTAGCATTTAAAATTATCCTAACAAGGATCAAGAGTAAATTATTAAGTTCAACATCACAACAACACTATAAACTTCGAGCACACGACTCTAACGACTAAAGATAACAACATTCATAGCATCTTGATTCTACAACAGTTTTAAAGCTCCACTTCTTCATGCATTATGTGATCATAGCAAAAATATGACATCATAAGTTTGTAAAAGAACTACTCCTCAACTCAAATAACATATGATTCATAAGGAACAATAGATAACAACCCACCAAACCACCGACATATATAACCCTAGAAGAACTGTTAGTGTAGGTGTTGCACATGATTCAACATAAGCACAATAAAATGAAATAACTTCTATAGTGCATATGAATGCAATGCAAAAACACATATAAAATCTTCATAATTCCAAAAGCCATACCGCAATGTATATCACCACTGAGAAGCGTCACTTCTCATAATAACTTCCAAAGCATCTGTAACGTATCCAACAATCATTTACATAGCAATTTCGATATATAATGCTTCCACATGAATAATCTTTAATGATTATAAATAAAATGCACATGCATGCAATACAATGAATATGTCCACCGCCTTCATACCCAACAATGTATGAAGCTGCATCGTATTACGGCAATATATGATGATGTACTGATACGGTCGCAACCAAAAGATCACGACATAACATCAAGAGCACTTTGGAAATAGTCATATAACTTTCTCACCGACCTGGCTTATGCACTTCGCAATAGTTATATGACTTTCTCATTGATGTGGATCAAATGCAAAACAATGAAATGCGATGGAGCTGATATATAACAATCGCAAGAAAGAGAACCACATTGTTCAACATCCTCTACATGGATACATATAAGGCATACTTAAAGATAAATGACATAAGTTATGATCATCAATACGTATCAACATGTATAACATACTTCAAATTGTTGAATAGACTATTCCACTATAAGGTCTCATATAAAACTGTTTCTATGCAAAAACATAGATAGGATAAGTACTACACATATGCCAACTTCTGATTCACCGCTTCAAACAGTAAGACTGCATTATCAACTACTTATGCTATATAAAATAGTCTAAGTTATGAACCTCACATAAACCCCTACCTTCATGCTGTAAGGACTTAGGTACAACCTTCATTTAGATATGAGCGAGACAACATATCCATTTTATCTTCCATTTAGTATGGTTTTCCAACCTACTTCACTATCACTTTTGTAAACTTCTACATAACCCGTATCATTATCCTCAGGTATTCCAACCATTGAAAGGTAAAAGGTGCGGATGTTCTAAAAGATTCTAAAACCACCAAAATCGGCATAACCACTACACTAAGGTTCATCAGCAAGGAACCCCTGAAGGAAACAAATAATCTTTATTATAATAATTAAAGTTAGTCATTTCACGGATGGGCAACATAAACAAGCATCACACGTAAGCAATATATCAACAACCACATTCTGAATTTTTAAAGCCATCATAAAGGAGTATCATCATACAAGCATTAAGCAATGTGCTAACAACATAGCTACATTACCACCTTCTTATCCGAACCTTCCAACATAAATAGCACAGCAGACACAATACCTCAAATTATTGAATATAATCACGTGTGCTGCATTTTAAAGATGTAGGTAGTAAAAATAACAGGTTAAAGTTGTAGCAACGCAACAGCTACATTCACTTGCCTTTACCTCAAATTATTGAATATAATCACGTGTGCTGCATTTTAAAGATGTAGGTAGTAAAAATAACAGGTTAAAGTTGTAGCAATGCAACAGCTACATTCACTTGCCTTTACCGACGACAAGAATGGCAAGGCTCAAGTGCGATCCAGAGCACCACCACCTAATTTACAACCACATCTTAGCACAAGCACTCCAAGTAACAAGCACATATAGAATATAAGGCACTCCTATGCCCAAAACCCTCAAACAAGCAAGAACCATTAAAAATAGCACACCTCGCATTGGTTCAATAAGAGAAGTAGTGCTTCTCTTTTTCGTATCTAGTTTTATACTGCAGATATAATGGCAAATAATTACATTCTTGAAATCTATAGAACAAGATGTACACCTTTTGTAGAGAAAACAAATTTTCATTCTGCCATTAAGGTGACCTAACCAGCAACTATAAACAGGCTTCAGAAACTGTCTAAAAATTCAGGCAGCAAGATTCACATTTTTATATCTACTAAACCATACATAAAAACAATTCTCAAAATTAAATATGACCTATAACTTTTCATCCTGAACTTTGATCTTTAGAAAATGACATTATCAAGCCCTAAGCAAGATCTGAATGAGGGGCCTATGATGTGGGCCTTAAGATTAAAGGGGAGAATGTTGGATTGATCCCAGCCAACTAATTCTAACAGACCGAGAGATAAGGGGAGCTCTGACTCCACATGAGCGCTATGATCGAGGGTGCCAACCAACACGTTGGTTGCGGTCCCACCCCATGCAGCACCACAAAACTAGATGAGGGGGAGTCCGACAAAATTAGGGAATCAAGCTTAAGAAAATTAGCCACCTCTCCCACACCATAAACCCTAATTGATCCTTAGGGCTGCTGTTAACAGGGTGAAGGTCACCGTTACCGCCGATGACATCAGCTATGTCAGCATGTCAGCTATGACTACCGCACCGACGACCTTACGCTCTGCATCAACCTCTCCCTCACACTGCTTGCCACTGCATCACCATCTACCCAGAATCATCAAGATCTGGCATCTCTGAACTCTGGTTTGTTCACGCTTCCGCATGTTTAGTGGGGTTCGGTTACTAGAGCTAGTGATCTTGATGTACCTAACAGACTTGTATACTATATTTTATGAAAACCTTCTTCCTGATAGCAGAATCTTGACAATTTTCCATGAGCTGCAATTTCAGAACACAAAAGAGAAAAAAAACAATACATATCAAAGAATGAACAAAGTACAGATCGAACACGCATGTAGGTTTTGAACATTGAGATTATGGCTATAGGCATATCCACGTCATCATTTAGAGTTTCTTAGTGCCTTTGCCTAACAAGAATGGAAATTAGAGCAATCGAGAATCAGCAAAGTAATCAAAAGTAATTAGTAAAGTCTGACCTTACTTCGCATGTCGAAAATGGATGTATCTATCAGAACATTCCACCGCACCATGCTCATTTGAAGATCGACATAAAAAAATCTTTGAACATGTGTAGACCGTCTCTGATACATATAGAATTGATTAACCAAAAATTACCACCAGTGGCTTGCCCATCAGCACATCCAAACTCCCCAATTCAAGCTTGCCATGGGCCATGGCCAGGTGTTGCGCCCCCAACATGCAGTACCACCAACATTGTCCGCATGAACATATACACATCAAATGCAATGGCGGGACCAAATCTTGGCACAAAGTGGCCAAGAGATCAGCAAAACAGCTCTAAATCGGTGATTCCATGGGACTGAACATGACGACCTGGTTCTTGATAGGCCCACACGGCGTCGTGTTCCCTCTAGTTGAAGTCACCGTGTTCCCTCCAGTTGAAGTCATCAGGGAGGCTATCTGTGGGCAGCACAGGAGCCTCATGGGCCCAACTGGCGGTGCCGAGGGTGATGATCGGAGTGCAGAGGGAAGGGGAGTGCATCGGTATGCATGCGGGCACAGAGGAGGTCGCGAGTTTGGTGGAGTCAAACATGGCAAAGGAAGACTGAAAGAGAGGGTTGATGGATATGGTGAGAAGAACGAGTATTGCGCTCAATCACTAGATGTGGCGAATATATATTGTTGGGTACTAATCTTCAATAGTTGGAACGCCAGGTAGGGGGGCCTTCATGTATTTTTCAGGATCAATCATGTCTCGTGTGCGCATCCGCGTTGGATTCTCCGACACTGGCATCTGAGATCACTTCAAGTTGGCGGCTGTCATCTTCACATTGCCTCCTACCGGCTCTGAGATCACCTTCGAAACTATGGTGTACCGCTAGGATGATCAAGGTGTATTGATCCACACCGGTATCACCAGGTCCGGCCCATTGGACGGCGTCAGAGTTGTCATAGGGATGTCGCTTGGTCAGGTGATGCCTCCACCAACAACAGTTCGAAGATTGAGGAACAAACTCCCTCAGAACAACGATCACAGAGCAATATCGGCTTGGCCGCAGCCTAGCATTGGCAATGGTGTCTTTAGTACTACGGAAGCCAACGTCCTCGGTGCTCATTTGATTGTAAGATCCTTCCATAAATTGGATCCAACGAATCCTTTAACCCTAATGACCAACTAGTTGAAGACTTTGCTTGATGCGGCTTAGATCTAGGCTGCTTGAGTAAACATCCCAGGCAACTCTAGGCACCCCAGCCGGCAAGGTGCTAGTTCTAGGAGCCATGAACACAGACATCCTAGAGTCAAGGGATCAAAAACAAGAAGCTCAGGTGGTCGAGTTCGAGCTCAGCCCTACAGGTCGAACTGTAATTGCCATATCCACAGGCTCATGAACTAGGAAGACCTAAGGAACTGCATCCCTCATGACAGATGCGACTTACGTGAAGTGATTGACAACCGCCATGCGGAACACATGAAGACGATCATCGTTATAAAGACCGCATGTCTCCAGGACAGGACGCTCGACGTGACTCCAATGTTCGAGAAACAGGCATGACAGTTCTCCCTCATCACCTCATGAAGAATTCGACGGAGGCTGTGAAGCTTTAACACCTGAGCTCCAGTTGATACGATGGCTCAAGAAGTTCAACACGGGTCTGATCCAAAAGTACGATGGGAAGAACAACCCAAATGAGTGGTTACAGACTTAGACGATTGCTTGTCGAGAGGTTAGCGACGACAACAAGTTAATGGCTAATTACCTGCAAACCACCCTCAATGGACCTACAAGGTCCTATTGTTGACCCAGCCACCTAACATGATCCGATCGTGGGCCGAGTTGAAGGCTTAGTTCATCGCCAAAATCCAAGGTACGTTCGAATGCCCGGGAACAGAACACAACCTCCACCAGCTGAACCAAGGCATGGATGAATCTCATTGGGACTTCATCTGGAGGTTCAGCAATAGGCGTAATATAATCCCAGACATCTCTGATAGGTCGGTCATCATCGCCTTCAAGAGAGGCATCAAAGACAGAGATCTGGTCGGGACGCTGGCTACCTGAAAGATAAATATGGTCAAAGAACTCTTTGAATTGGCTTAGAAGGTTGTGAAGCAGGCTGAAGCTTAGGCGCACACCAAAAACCCTTAGTCTGGAAAAGACAAGCCTGACGCTTCAAAGAATGAGGGGAAGAAGAGCAAGCCTCTCAAGACTCACGCTGGAACAAGAACTCAAAGAGTTTGTATTTTTGAATTTGCAATCCTCAAGTTACTGTTCACATCACCCATTACAGGGATATATAATACTAGTGGAGTTTCAGTTTGGAAGAAATAAATGAGAACATGTAGTGGAAAGTTGTAACACTACTTTTATTAATAGCCAGGCCTAGTGGGACGCATGGATGGTTGGCATTCTTCTGCATGCATGCTGGAACGTGTGTGGATAGCAACCCGGTTGCTGGCTGCATGCATTCCTATCTTCCGAAATATTTGCTTGCACTCCAACGACTGTTATTCATGGTAGCTAAATGTTCTTTTCTCTCTCTCTTGCACGTCCAGGTTCCTTGCTTATATTTGGCGGGCAGAATCCATCATCATCCCACGCTTGTTCGTGCACTCCATCATTCCTAAGAACATTGAAACAAGTACTCAAAAGCATAGGCCCATTCAACATAATCTGATTATTAAGCATAAGGTTAGCGTTCACCTGAGAATGAATTTCCTTCTCCAATTGTTTTGCTCTACTCCTTGTAATCGGACCAGCTATATCAAATATAGTTTCATTTGGAGATGAATGAATGCTAGGAATGTCCTCATTAGATGATGATGAGGACATACATGCTCAGGCCACCACAACTCCAGAAGTCATTCAAGGACCAGTTACTCGAGCCCGTGCACGTGAACTCAATTACGTTCTCCTGTTAAGCAACCAAGGTCCAGCTGAAGGGTGAAGAAGGAGGGCTTCATCAAGGTGCTGCGCCACCTGCATTAGGGGCTGGCCCATGTCATGTTTTGCCAAGTTTAGGAGAGAATAAAGGGGGATTGTTTTCTTTCCATAGATGCTAGCGTCTGGATTAGGAAGGAATAGGAGCAGAGGCGCATGCCTTGCATGGCCCCTACACCTATTAAATCCAAGGCTGCGCCCCTCCCCTGAGGGGGTTTTTCTTTTGTTTTGGTTTAGCCATTGTGCAAACACTGATCTGCAGTTGTGTCCAACGACCACCTGATAGACAGCAATTGTGAACCCCACATTCGAGCGATTTATTTACAGTCTGCCTACATCTCGTTCTTGCTTGTTTCTTTCGAATGCTTACAGGAATTGAACCTCGTGTTCAGGTTGATCTTGCCCAGCAAGGTCAATAACCATTTGGAGTTGGTTTAGCGATTGCTAAGGCGCCACGACCTGTTCGTTCGTAGTCGGATCGCGAGAGTCACCTCCGTCCCAAATCGAAGTTATCCCTCTCACCGAAAGATCGGGCACTCCAATTCTATCAGATGAACTCGCCAGGCTTGCTTCGTTTCGTTCATCGACTCCTGTAAGAGTCTTCATTGAGAAAATATTCAAACCATCTATGTCAACAGCCTCGAGTACAGATGCTGGCCAACTTGACCAGTAGTCTGGTCAGGTTAGCGAGGCAGGATCCGCAGACACAGAAGCTGCACTACTCGAACACGAACCGACTTGGATGACACCATTCCGAGCCTATCTTGAAGGTCGAGCGATCCTTGACAATGATGCATCTGGAGAGAAAATTGTTCGTAAGTCCAAGCTTGATGAAGTGCATCACTCAGGAAGAGGGTAACAAAATACTACTTGATATCTATGGAGGCACGTGTGGTAATCATGTGTCGTATCGCACCTTGGTCGGAAAGGTTTTCCTCCAAGGTTTCTATTGGCTGACTGCCCTCCAGGATGCTTGCGAGACAGTCAAAAAGTGCAAGAGCTGCCAATTTTTCAGAAGGATGACCACTCACCAGCCCAAGCTCTGCAAACAATTGTTCTTTCTTGGCCATTCTCCATCTAGGACATGGATATTCTGAGACCGTTCCCAAGGGTCCAAGGTGGTTATATATTCCTATTCATGGCTATCGACACGTTCAATATCAAAGTAATGGTCAGGTTGAGCACGCCAAGGCTATAGTCTTGCAGGGTATCAAAACTCAAGTCTTCAATAGGCTGAAAGCCTATCAAACGCTAGGTGAAGGAACTTCCCTTAATACTATGGATCGTGCACACCTCGACTAACAGAGCCATTAGTAAAACTCCTTCCTTTTTAATCTATGGTGGCAGAAGGAGTGCTCCGAACTGAGTTACAGTTTGATGAGTACATACTTTCCACAGATACACGCATTCCTCCTACCACACAACACGCTGAACAGGTGATAGAAGGACCAATAACGCGAGCACAAGCACGCCAACTTAATCATCAGGTGAACTTGTTCCTAGGGCTGCCTACAAATGTTTACAATAATGGATTACTATTTAACTATTGTGATGATTTTATTGTTCTTAGGAACCAGGGAGAAGAACCACACAAGCCCAAGTATATAAGTGGAGGCGAGTTCAATTTGGATTCGGCCCTCCTTACAGCAGCAAATGATAAAGGTCATAACTGTTGATTCCGAAGGATTCTCGGGGCCCATGAGTACTTGCTGGAAAGATAATTTTATGTACTTTCAGATGGATCCAGCCTCATCTCGAAATTCCCCCTGAGCTATCCGGAATAGTTAAAGAGAGTCACGTCTATTTTCCGGTCCGAATCAAACTTGGGCCTTGTATTAGAGTCCAATTCGGCTTCCTGTGTTTTGGCCAAAACTTCTCCTCTTCTATCTCATCAATAGACAGCCCCTCTTCTAGGGTTTGGGTTTTGATAGAATAGATCTAGCTTTTGCTACTTCGCCTTGTAAACGCGCGTGTCGGCTAGACCGCCCGATTACTTGTTTTCGGAACCCCGCCACTTCTGTTTTCAGATTGTGCTCTTCATCTATATTCGCAATTAAGTTGCTTATTCATCTTTTTCTTGCTCGATCTTCGATTGCTTGCAGGAACAAATACCCTCGTGGTTAGGTTAATCGTGCTCCGAAAGGTCACGAACAACTTCTGGAGTTGGTGTATCGATCGCTAAGGCGCAGCGTTATTGGACGTTGTAGTCGGATCGTCAACGTCTATTCCACCTAAATCGACATCTACCCTTCTCATCGAAAGTTCGGGACCAGCGCATCTATCACAGTTTGGATCGCCACCAGTGGAAAATTACTCAGAAGGAGGGCAAGAGTAGTTGTAGGTAGATGATATCAACCTCCTTGAGGAGTATCGTGATTGAGTATCCATATGACCGACTAAGTATCAACAAGCATTGTGTAGATATCATAGTTAGAAGATCCAGCCTAGGAAACTCACTGTTGGGGACCTTATTTTACGGAAGGTGCAGAAACAGGCTAGGCGACACAAATTTTCACCTGAGTGGGAGGGGCCCTACATGGTAGTCGAAGTCACTCGACCTGGATCAGTGCAATTATCTACTATGAACGGTGAGGTACTCGAAAACTAGTGGCATATCGATATACTCTGACAGTTTCATTCGTAGATAATGTAAATTGAAGGTAAGTTGATTACATTTAATCAGACTAACTATTCTATTACATATTTTTTTCTGCTCCTTCTGACCTATGTGGCTAGTGCAAAGTTACTAGAAAGTATTCTCCTAGCTCTTGCAAATAGGGAAGGTCCTACTTACCCTCGAATGAGTCGAGGAACCTCTTCTGCTCCTCCTTGGGGCGACAACTGATCGCCTCAGGGACCGGCCACCAACCAGCGAAAGAGCCAGGGAAAATGGTCGAGGTGAAGACCCTGCCTGTGCTAGAGCTGCTAACCAGCGTCAAAGGACCCTCCATGGGATGTAGAGATGATCTGGCGGTTGTCGACAGAGGTGACAACCATGCTCTCTTCACCACCAAAGACTCGAGGGCTGCATTTTTTAAGACTTCATTAGCAACATGGTCGATGATCTCGTCAAGCGCATTACCATCTTTGCCCCCTTCTTACGCAGCCCGCGTCGCTTAATCCTGCGCTGCTTGCTCCACGGCATCGGTGTCAAGGAAGCGCCGGTGGTGCCAGGTGAAGGGTCAATGACCTCAGATGTACATACTGCACCCTCTTCTCCTAGGCCCCTCACTCAGCTCCTCCTCCTCGGATAAGACAACGATGACTTTCAGGGGAACCATGGCAATAGGTTTTAGGGAGAGAGATCATACTTCTTCGTTTTCCAAGCATTGCTTGGCAGATGACGACGGAGTGGAGGCCATGGTCTTAAAATCTACGGGCAATACTGAGCAATGTGCAAGAAAAAATGGAAGGAGATTGGGGTGAACACGGATGGGCTTAGGTACCCTCTATTTATAGTAACGGGAACGGGTCAGACTATGGAAATGGAGCCATCAAGATCCGATAGTGCCGGTTGCGATTTCCTGGTCGACTTGGTTGGACGGTGTTCACAAGCTGATGCGTCAGGCGGAAGCCAAGACATCGCCGAGACATTATGGCACATCCAATCCCTGCTTGGCGGGATGTTGCATCATTATGAAACGTTGAATCAAGAGTTGCGGTGAAAACAAGCACGAACATGAGTGGATTTTTAATGTTCACATACCCAAATGTTCGAATTCACTCAATGACAATAACATAATTATAGCCATATGCTCGTAGGTTTACATCTTCGAGAATATGGTCGAATGTAACGAGTCGATGCTTATGCTCTATTCTCCACTCGATCCAATCATCGAGTAGATAGTTGGACTCTACATCTTACATTTTTTGTGCTTGTGCTTTACTTTCTATTTTGGTTATCATATTAACCAAAGAGCCAGGGGCTACATCGTATAATGTAAGCTCTTATGCTTTAGTTTCTATTGAATCTAGTCATTGAGCGAAGAGTCAAGGGCCACATCAGGTATATTTTCTGATACTACAGCTCTACTCTCTCTCTCTTGGTTATCACATCAAACAGAGAGTCAGGGGTTATATTGTATACTTTTGATGCTATGGCTTTACTCCCCACTCGATCCAGTCATCGAGTAGAGAGTCAGAGGTTACATCATATATTTTCATGGGACATGTATGTTCTTTCTTACTCTCCAATCAGGAAATCTTCTCCTCGACCAGTGAGTCAGGTGCTTCATAGTAATATAATATTTTGTAAACATATGTGTTTTTGTAAACATATGTTTTTTGCAAAAATTTATCGACTACACTGGATAGAACAAATGTAGACATGTGTTGGGTCGATGATGAGCAACTACACCTCATAAGTCATAACGGCAGTAGAGATTGTCAGATATCTCACGCCTAACTACTCACAAAGTTCTAGAATCCTAGTCAATTCCATGTGTTCTTTGGTTCTTTGTCGTGTTCATGTTTGCATGCTAGCTAAGTACATAAGTCAGTTAAAGTTTACAAAAATCATCATATTCTCACTTTTTTCATTTTTGCACTAGTTTCCTTTTTGTTACTCTTTCGTCTACTTCGAGTGCTTACTCGAGGGCCGATGAATTTAATAATCTATCTAGTTGAGCTTTTAGGTGTCAACAGATATACAATCAATCAGTTTCAAGGATGGTCATAACATGTACCAATCGGTATTGCATCTACTTATGATAATTCTATTTCATCGACAATGAAATAGGCAACAACATGCTAAACAAGTAAAATAGCAGTAATATTACAGACATCCCCAAATAATCAGATAAGTTTTCAAATGTTTTGAGTTGAGGACTATAAGAAATCAACTTGAAGGACTTCCCTCGTATCGTTGTGAGGCAGTGTAAGCGCTAAAGCTTCGACGAAGGTGGGAATCATAGGCCTGATGCTTTGGATTCCTATCACCTCTTCTGTAGAGCACTCGAACCCCTCCATCACCATCGGTGTTTTCCCCTTGGCCTTGGCTCCCTCTATGATGTATTCTTGCATCATCAAAATCGACCAGACATTCATTAGGAGCTTCATCTCATCAAGTTGCTTGGGAGAGGCATCGGTGGCCATCGTGCTAGGATTCTTCTCAGGCGATGAAGGAGCCATGGCATCTACAGAAGAGCTCAAAGCCAAGGAGCTAGGTTTTTTGTGCAGAGACGCATGCTTGGGTAGAGAAAGATGAAAGCTTGTGAGAGAAGAGTGATGGCAAGAGTAAGAAAGAATAGCTACAATCCAGATTCGTACGGATAAATAACCAGGAACGTATCGTCTCTTTGGTAACTACTCCCTTACTATGGCACCTCGTTCGGTGTGAAAGGTGGGGTGATGGCGTCAATGGTATCATTACATGCCCATCCATGCGCATGTGCATATACCCAATAGTTCAAATTTCAGGGTTTTTCTCTTTTAACTCTACGCAGAGTCAGGTGTTGATAAGTCAGGTTTTTAAGCATTTTTTGAGCCTCGAGTGTGAACAATGATAGGACACTTGACCCAACTATGTGCCCCTTGATACTTGGAAGCGGACATTTTTCTGCTCGATTCTTTCGACTACAAGCTTAATCCACCTTACTTGATCATGTCTAGACTTGGCAGTACTCGAGTGGGTGCTTGTGAAAGCCTTCCCTTCTAAGCAATGTTAGGGGGCTACTGTCGAATATCTAACTATAGGGTATATACGCATAAGGAGTACATCATATACAGATAGGGTATATCGTATGCTTGTTTAACAATTATGGATATTGCAAACTCGAATCAACGGGATCCGATACACTAGGATATTTTGAAGACATATACTAGGAAGGTCTTGATCAGGTTGTCCGACTCAAGTACAACTAGTAACTAAGTTGGATTCATTTGCTTTGCCTTGACGAATAAGATGGACTACCTATTGACTACGATCGAGACTAAGGTGGTGCCTTGTCCCCTTTATAAGGTGGGGAACCTGACCCCCAGAGAACAACTTCTGAATCATGAGACAATCTACACGTACGCAACTTGACGCAAGGAAGACCAAGACCTAGCAATCAGAGATACTCAACGACTTTAACCCTAGATTAGTCTAGATCCTATCCCCTCCATTATAATAGGTCTAGCCACATTGCTCATACTCAAGATATTAATATACATCAACATCCACATAGGACGTAGGATATTACTCCAATCGAGGGTCCAAACATGTAAACATCACATGTCTTGTTTCCTGCTCAATCCATGATATCAAAGGTACCTCAGTTTAATTACAAATATATTGTCAAGCACTAATCTTTGATACGTTCGAGTCATGTAGGTTTGATAGTTGGATCTAGCACCGGCATGAGCTTCGATTGGAACTGCCATGGACACGGCGGCACGACCGGGGCAGAATGCGGCACACAGAGGTAGGCAATGGGCGGAGTGGCCTCATCTAGATGGCATGGAGGGCTGAGCAGAATGCGGCACATGGAGGTAGGCAATGGATTTAGACGGGAATGGAAGAAGCGGGGTAGGAGGAGAAGGAAGCGGCAATCTCGGCAACGGTTGGTCAGGCTCAATGAGAGATTTTCCATTTGTGCGCGTGATCAAGTGTGTGAATTAGGGAGGTTGCGATGTGCGGATTGCGGAGGGGTTGGCAGGGGAGTGATGGGGGAAGGCGAACCATGGTTCTGTCCATCGGATCATATGGCACACCACCAAATCGATCCGAGCCATTATATGAATGAACCAGAGATAGAGAAAAGGAATTCAACATTAGTCAAACTCGTTGGATGTTGCCTCTTCCTCATCGCAAGGATTGCATGGCAACTCACGGACATTAAGAGGGAAGACCCGTTTCAAGCACGCTACACTTTAGAACCATATTTCTTCCTTTTTCTTGCACAGAAGGAGCAGACGAAGAGAGAAGCAAAATGCCATCACCGAAGGACCTCTTTAATGTTTCGAGACCGACTTTTTTTACATATACATATGAATTGTTGAGTTGCTTAATTTTCTTTATGGTTAATTGTATCTCCAATTATCTTCTGCCTTGAAGTACAAAGTAAAAGAGCAACAGCTGTACTAAGTACCATCAATTTAAATTTCTATTCCTGTTTGAAAGAATGAGGACGACAAAGTATATTTTGTTTTCTCCAATTTGAATTATGAATGCACGACCCTAATCTTTGATGGTGATATACCCTAGAGACAATCTTAGAGATGATTCATTACATAAAAAAATGGACAAAGGAGACATGATTTAGTAATGGGTCATTATACAACCCACTTATATAGCCTCGGGTCGGAATCGGGCATAGACCTATCACTAATTATAGGTCATAAGTGACGGGTTATAATACTACCTGTAACTTCTGATATAGGTGACGGGTTATAACTACACCCGTTACTTATGACCTAGTCATAGGTGACGGGTCTCCCCGTACCAGTCATTAGTGATAAGTCATATTACGACCCGTCATTATGGTATATGTGACGGTCATATTAGACTCATCACTTCTGACTTGCTTTGTTATAAGATCTTGACCCGCTACTGTGTGTGGCCAGACTGGCCAGCACTGTGCGCACACAGTAGATCGGCGATTTTCTCCAGTTCCTCCGATACTCTCTAATATTTTGTTTATTTGAAGTTTAAATTGATGCTAGGTCTTTGAAGGTTTGCATCTCCCCCTTTCCTCCTCCTCTAATCCCTATTTAGTGATTTGTTATGTTTTGAGTTGTAATCAGCCATTTTGCATCTTTATCCAAACTCTTAGTACATGTGAGTTGTATTTATATTAGATTTGGTACTAGGTTTGCCCGATCTACCACGAGATGCCACGAATCTAGTGTAATTGCATGGAATTTTTAATTGCATGCTTAACCACGAAATTAGGGTAATTATTAATGAAGAATGAATGCTTTTACATTAATTGTAGATGATGGACAGAAGTTGGATGTACCTTGAGACCCGGACTTGTTCGGAGAATTTGAGAGGTTGAAGCATTTCATGAGTGCTACCTTGGCGGATATTAAAGATCGTGGTAAAACGACAATGTATTGTCCATGTCACGACTGCAGAAATGATAAGAAGAAGTTCGTGAAACCAGATAATATCCGTGCACACTTGGTCATGCGTAGATTTATAGAGAATTATACATGTTGGAACAAACATAGCGAGGAAGGCCTTAACAAAGGAGAGATGGATCGGGTCCTCCATACTAACAGTGTGGATCAAGGACTTACACTCGGTGAAATGGATCATGATCTCATGGGCGAGGACATATTAGGTTTCAATGATAATGATGTTAAGAATTTTGTGGAGAATGTGGACTAGATGGTGCAGGATGTTGAGCGGCACGACGAGTATAACAATCGTGAGTTTGCTAAATTCTAGAAATTTGTGCGAGATTCCAAGATGCCCCTTTATCCCAACTATAAGGAGAAGTACACGAGGATATTTAGTAACCTAAAGCTTCTAGAGCTGAAGGCAACCCATGGTTAGACTGATAAGAGTTTCGAAGCATTGCTGGATCTGCTAAGGGACATACTACCGAAGGGGAACTTGGTGTCTGAGGGTGTCTACGACGCGAAGGAGATAATTATCCTTTAGGACTGGAAAAAGGAAAAAAAATACATCAATGTAAGAAGGATTGTATCTTGTTTCACGGAGAGTACGCAGAGCTGGATCAATGCCCCTTGTGTGGAACCTATCGTATAAGCGTAGAAATGATGGTGGTGATGGGGATAGAGGCACGAAAAATAAAGGGCTTCCTAGGAAGGTGGTGTGGTATTTTCCTATAGTTCCGCATCTGAACCGTCTATTTGCCAACAGAAAGGAGGCCCAATTGGTGAGTTGGCATAAGGAGCGTAAGAACGACGCAATGATATGGCACCTAGGGATTCTGCTTAGTGGCGGATTGTTGATTCCACATTTGGTTGGTTCGCTGAAGGATTAAGGAACATTAGGTTTGCTATGAGCACAGATGGTATGAATCTATTCGGTAACATGAGTACCTCACATATCACCTGGCATGTTGTATTGTAGATCTACAATCATCCACCCCGGCTTTGTAACAAGCGGAAATACATTATGTTATCGATCTTGATATCAGGACTAAAACAACCTGGCAACGATATTGATGTGTACCTCAGATTTATTCGATGAGCTTAAGAAACTCTGGTCGGAAGGCATCGAGGTTAAGGATCAGTACAAGCAAGAGTACTTTACCTTGCACACCATGTTGTTCGTCACCATCAATGATCTGCAAACACTTCGTAACTTATTAGGTCAGAGCAAAAGAAAAGATGAAGCTTGCCCCCAGTACTTAGATGAATCGGGCCCTCCATACTGATAGTGTGGATCAAGGACTTATACTGAGTGAAATGGATCATGATCTCATAGACAAGGACATATTAGGTTTCAATGATAATGATCTTGAGGATTTTTTTGGAGAATGTGGACTAGATGGTGCAGGATATTGAGGGCATGATGAGTATAACAATTGTGAGTTTGCTAAATTCTAGAAATTTGTGCGAGATTCCAAGACGCCCTTTATCCTAACTGTAAGGAGAAGTACACGCGGATATTTGGTAACTTAAAGCTTTTATAGCTGAAGGCAACCCATGGTTGGACTGATAAGAGTTTTGAAGCATTACTGGATCTGCTAAGGGACATGCTACCGGAGGGGAACTTGGTGTACATGAGGGCATAATCATGTCTAAGTTTATGTATTTCTGAATAATGTGTTATTCCAAGAATCATTATCATTTAGATTGATTAGCAAGTATGTGACTTGTTTGTGAAACACTTTTGTTAGGAGAACGCCCCAACCGAGAGATATTTAGGCGATGCAATATGATATTACTATAGCTGTCATAGTATCTTAGCCACCATGTGGTATGTGAAGGGGTGAAATGCCAAAAGTTTAGGTATATGATTGCAACATAATATCTTAGGGGAAAACCGGTAATTCCCCTGCCCCTTCTCTCTATAAATATGCCCTCCAAGGGTAGGAGAGGGAGGACCCCAGTGATTTTTTTCCATTACACAAATGATATTTCTCTCCCTCTCTCCTTTTCACTCATAAACTCTGTCTCCAAGCTTGAGCCTCCACTTATAAGTGGGGGTCTCGTTGTATCTGTTCGGGGCTCGCTCTCATGCTCCAACAGCGTGCCGTTTGTGGGGATACGAACTAAGAGCCTTGCCAGAAGGAGAAAGTAAGAGAAGGCACCATGCACCGAGAGCAAGATGCCAGCGTGCACGCCACCTCTGGCCTGGATGTGTCATTACCCCGCAAGCAGGTGTGCTTTGGTGCACACACAGCGACCACGCCCTCCGTGCGGGCGAGCTGTGTCCAAAACTGCATGCGCACGCGTATGCCAGCCCGTAGTTGCCTACACCTACAACTGCAAGTCGGAGTACTCCCTCACCCACCCTTCGGAGAGAACACAAGGGCCTCTCGGGCCCCTCCAAACACGTCTAGGATAAAGGAGATGCAACTGCGAGCACCACTCCGTGAGCACGACCCCATTGGCGTCTTGTGAGTGAAGAGCCCATGCTTGCATCGACCCGAGCGAGCATGAACGATGACTGTGGGATGCTGCGAGCTACTCCCGAGACCGTCCGGAGGCAAAACACGTACGAGTGTGGTTCCCCATGCCCTTTCAACCTCGATTGAAGGCTAACCCATTTGAGAGAAAAATCAAAGGTAAAACCCATGCGAACCTCCACAAACAAGGTAAGTGCATTCACCTATTTATTGTGCAGTAGTTAGGTATACCCTGTTCATTATTAGTGTCAGCTGGTGGTCTGTTGGACCTGCAAGTGGACTAGCTAGTACTTCTGCTGGTATTTTCATCGTTACATGCCATTCTCTGTGAAAGCATCCACTGCACCTAGTTGCTATCAGCTTTGGGACATTGGAAACCTTCGTTTATTAACACCAAAGATCTACGCTTGAGCTAAAAAGATAATGATGAAAAATAAAGTAAACCTGTTTAAATACCACAAGATAAGGTTATAAATGCTCCACCGTGCATGTAGTGGTAGAGATAGAGTAGGTAACCAGTCAAAAAAACTATCCTACCTGACGCACACATTGTCCACAGCAGAGCATGGTGTCGCAAAACTTGACAAAAAGCTTTTATGTTCACACCATGACCCAGGGATATTTACTCTCGTGGTGTAAGAAATAGTAGTATATTTTATTTACCATACGCAGAAGAGATAGTAGCATGCATGTGGATGGTACGAGAGGATAGCTCTTAACTTTTGTGGTACCCACGTTTTCTTGATGCTAGCAAGCTTATCTTGTGTCTGCATATCAGCACAATTAATGCACCTTTACTGTGGCTACTAGCTCCTATGGGTTGTCGTACTACCGTACGCATATTCTTAAAAATGCATGCAGCTGGCCGAGAGCGATCTCGAGCGTGTGCTTAGCTTTGACAAGTCCTCGAGTTGCGTCAGCATGCTATCCAGCGGGCCACTCTAGAGGTCGAGCGCTTCATGCAGTCTCCATAGACCACGCCAGAGGATGGGCGCTCTGAGATAACTCCATGCTCTGCAATACCTCCACGGCCTCCGCTTCTCTGTAGCTCCAAGTGCGAAGCCGCCGAGCGAGAGCCTCCCCGAGCCACCATGCTGGAGCTTGGCTCAGAGCCTTGCCGGACTGGAGCCTCCCCCATGCTCTGATGCCTCACCATACTTTGGCCTCGATGGGCTCCGTTCTCACCGACCTTCGGTGCCTCCATGCCTCGCCATACTCCAAAGCCTTGATGGAGCCCTTCCGCTTGCCGAACCACCTCCATGCTCACTGTCAGAGCCCTCCACGCTCACGACCAGAGCCCTCCACACTCACTGTTGCATCAGGCACCAAACAAGGAGCACACACAAACACTAAAGAGAAGCTAACACTCAGACTCAACGCGAACACACACACAGGCACATGCACATAGAGAAGAAAGCTAACATTGCTCACACCATACAAGCTCACAAACTGAATACACACAAGAGGAACACCTCACAGCTGGAGCTCCGTCCAACTTCCGGAACCCACTGCGCTCTACGGTAGGAGTCCGTCCACCTCGCTACTAGCAGAGTCTATCTCTGGCCACCGGAGCCTCCAAGCCGTGCCTACTCCGACCTCCTTAGTCTCCGGCCATGACTTACACCGGAGCCTCCAAGCCACGCCTACTCTAGCCTCCGGAGTCTCTGACCACAACTACACTGGAGCCTCAAAGCCACATCTACTCTGGCTTCTGGAGTCTCTAACCACGAATGCACCAAAGCCCCTAGCCACGTCACTCCAAAGTTGTCTACACTGGCTCCGATGCCTCCGGCCGTGCCACTCCGGCGTCGCCTACACCAGCTCCGAAGGCTCTGGAGCTCCACTCCAACGTCGCCTACACTGGTTCCGATGCCTCCGACCATGCCACTCCGGCATCGCCCGCACCGGCCTCCAAAGTGCCCGGCCGCTCCACTCCATCTTTGGCACTGTTTACTTGTTTCAACCGCCTCTACACCTCCTCAACCCAATGCCCGATGCCAGCACCCTGCACTGCATCGTCGCCTTCCATAGCAGCATCACCAAGAAGGGTTCGGCAAAGCAGAACCTCGAGCTCAAGCTGGTCCGCAACGGTCTCGAGCGCAAGTCCGGCTTCTGAGTTGGCATGTAGGCTATCCGCGATGCCATCATTACTGTGGGGTAGCACAACCATGTTTGGATGGCGGGCCACTTGCTGCGCTCCAAAATCTCGATGCTGGAGGCCAAGACCATGGCTAGGGCGGGCGCCGTCCTGCCCACTTTCCTCTTCAACGCGGCATCATCTATGGAGAGTAGATTAGGGGTATGACTATGGAGGGCAGAGGAGACCGTGAACGGGCACCATGGAGGAGGGGCGTCAAGAAATGGTGCAGGTGCATGGGAGGAGGATCAGATCGGGAGCTCATCCGTTGGATAACAAGGCAGACTACCGAACGGATATGTACCGCTGGATGGATGAACCCACCATCGTATGTTCTTTTTAAGTAGTAGTAGAAAAGAGAAATAGAGATATAAAAATCAATATAAATTGCTCAAATGCATATATTCGAAATTTTAAAGTGTTCATTGAAAAAAATATGTGCAAATGAAATAACATTTGTTTGGCATACAAGTAATAATTATAATTAGTAACGTAAGGTAGAATCATATATTATAGCAAACTAATATGTTAAAATTGTAGCAAATCCTTAAGATGTTAAATAAATCGTTGGAATCCTAGATATTAAGATTATACTCTATCCATTCAGGAATAATAGGCATTTTTTTTAAAGTCAAACTTTGTGTGCTTTAACTAACATTTAATCAAATTATAAAAATATCTAGCTCTAGTGTATAAAAATTATACAGCTAGATTCACAATAAAAATGATTTCACACTATAGATTTTGTAGCTATAAATGATATATTTTGTGAAAAAACCTTAGTCAAAATTTAGTTTCGAAGATAGAGCCCAAAAAATATGCTTACTATATCATAACGGAGGGAGTAGCAAACTAAGATTGTAGCTTGGATCATACCGTCCTACTCATGTATCTGTAATTGAATAGTTTCAAGACCTTAAGACTCAGAACAAGATTCTGACTAGGCATTCCAGTCTGCCGCCACCAATATATAATGCATCAGCTTCAGTGGAGAACTGGAGATGCTACGAGGGCCTGTTTAGTGCAGTGTCCCATGCGGCCGTGCTAGACGTACCAGATAATGAGGAAAAAAGTTTGAAATCAAATTATAAATATGATACCAGATTTGGGAGACATGGTCATTTGAAATTTCAAATTTTGAAAAGCAAATTCATTTATTGCAAAAACCTTATCTTGCCGTAACATTTGGGGCATGATTAACAGAGCTCCTAGATCAGCTCCAAAGTGAAATCAGCAGGAGCTCAGTCAAACGACAGTTTGTAGCTTTCAGTTTTCAAAGTGCAGTAATTCTGTAAGAGTGGTTCTCTAAAATGAATTTAGATGCTGAGAACTAAAAAAATCAGCTTCCTTAATTCACATCCACAGCCCAAAGTGCAAATATATAATACTAGAGACACCCAAACCCAAGACTACTAGGCAATGACCATTTTACCCTTAACATCTATCTGACAGCCAAAGGTATTTGCAAGCAGCTCCATTTTCTACGCTGAGACATTGATAAGTATCATCTTAGACTTGCTGCAGTTTACTTTGAGCCCAGTGGAAGATGCAAATGTTTGTAAGGTTGCTTTTAGGAATACTAGCTGATTTACATCTCCTTGCATGATCATGAGTATATCATTTGCATACTAGATGATTGGAAAGTCAATGTGATGTGACAATCAAGTCTTCATTTTGTCCTGCTGGTAATGCTCTGGAATATTCAACTATTCAGTTTAATTCTTTCCCTAGTTTTGAGAAGCAATACAAGGAGGGTGAGAATAACCTAGCTGTTGGTCCTTGGTGTAAGAAAATATTCATGGATGTTAATTTGCTCAAAGAAGAGTTGCAAGAATATGAAACATATATTCAGATTGGTTCGATGTTGGTGGCATGCAAGGCATCTGATTATCATAGATATATTTTTCATGACCTTCCATGGATGTGGGAGATTTCCTTTTATTGTCCTCCACTAGTTCAAGTCAACCCAAACTCGGAGATTGAAGATAAGGAAGTTTTAAATCGTCTCCGATTCGGCCCATCACCGCCAGACAGACCCAGAGTAAAATTACCATAGCTCCATCATACGGAGTCCGATGGAGGCATATGAATTCTTGATGGAAAGCTTGTTTCATTATGTTTTCAATGGATCCGTCCCATAGTAAGATTCATCGTGCGTGCCTAATAATGGTCAACAATTTTCGGGTTGTGTTGAGTCCATATAAAACTCTCTAGTATAGTTCAAGTCCAACTCGGTGTATTGGCTGGCCTGAGTGCCTTAAAGCCTAGGGTTGGCGCCCTTGTATCCTCATGCTTTTTGTTTTGTGTTTACCTGAGAGTTTCCTCCAGAAGGAGAGAGATGGCGATCCCATGGTGATTATCTGGTACCGTTGCCTTAGGGTTGGAGAAGAACCTGATCAGATTTGTTTGATTTGAGTGCGTCCTCGATTTCCTTGGAGATCCATCCTTCGGATCATGGTGCAGCTGTGCGGCGTGTGGAAGGCTTTTGTTACATCTTTGTGTAAGCCAAACTCCTTTTATCTTACAAAAATTGCCGTTGTTCTCTATTTGCTGATATTTTGTGCCTGATTAGTTCACCAAGAATTCTTGCACGATTGCATTTTGATTTTGCTAGCCTCCAAGCCACGCCTACTCTGGCTTCTGGAGTCTCTGACCATGAATGCACCGAAGGCCCCAGCCACGCCACTCCAAAGTTGCCTACACCGGCTCCGATGCCTCCAGCTGTGCCACTCCGGCGTCGCCTACACCAGCTCCGAAGCCACTGGCGCTCCACTCCAACGTCGCTTACACTGGTTCCGATGCCTCGCCACTCCAGCATCGCCCGCACCGGCCTCCAAAGTACCTGGCCGCTCCACTCCATCTTTGGCACTGTTTACTTGTTTCAACCGCCTCCACACCTCCTCGATCCAATGCCCACTGCCAGCGCCCTGCACTACATCGTCACCTTCCGTAGCAGCATCACCAAGAAGGGTTCGGCAAAGCGGAACCTCGAGCTCAAGCTGGTCCGCAATAGTCTTGAGCGCAAGTCCGGCTTCTGAGCCGGCATGTAGGCCATCCGTGATGCCATCACTATTGTGGGGCAGCACAACCATGTCTGGCTGGCGGGCCACTTGCTGCGCTCCACAATCTGGACGCTAGAGGCCAAGACCATGGCTAGGGCGGGCGCTATCCTACCCACTTTCCTCTTCAACGCGGCATCATCTATGGAGAGTAGATCAGGGGTACGACTATGGAGGGCAGAGGAGACCGCAAATGGGCACCATGGAGGAGGGGCGTAAAGAAATGGTGCAGGTGCATGAGGCCGTACGTGACAGTATTGGCAGGGGAGGGGGAGGAGGATCAGATCGGGAGCTCATCCATTGGATAACAAGGCAGACCACCGAACAGATATGTACCGTTGGATGGATGAACCCACCACCGTATGTTCTTTTTAAGTAGTAGTAGAAAAGAGAAATAGAGATATAAAAATCAATATAAATTGCTCAAATGCATATATTCTAAATTTTAAAGTGTTCATCAAAAAAAATATGTGCAAATGAAATAACATTTGTTTGGCATACAAGTAATAATTATAATTAGTAACGTAAGGTAGAATCATATATTATAGCAAACTAATATGTTAAAATTGTAGAAAATCCTAAAGATGTTAAAAAATTCATTGGAATCCTAGATATTAAGATTATACTCTATCCATTAAGAAATAATAGGCATTTTTTTTAAAAGTCAAACTTTGTGTGCTTTAACTAACATTTAATCAAATTATAAAAATATCTAACTCTAGTGTATAAAAATTGTACAACTATTCACAATAAAAATGATTTCACACTATTCAGTTTAATTCTTTCCCTAGTTTTGAGAAGCAATACAAGGAGGGTGAGAATAACCTAGCTGTTGGTCCTTGGTGTAAGAAAATGTTCATGGATGTTAATTTGCTCAAAGAAGAGAAGATGCAAGAATATGAAACATATATTCAGATTGGTTTGATGTTGGTGACATGCAAGGCATCTAATTATCATAGATTTTTTATATATTTTTCATGACCCTTCCATGGATATGGGAGGTTTCCTTTTATTGTCCTCCACTAGTTCAAGTCGACCCAAACTCGGAGATTGAAGATAAGGAAGTTTTAGATCGTCTCCGATTCAGCCCATCACCGCCAGACAGACCTAGAGTAAAATTACCATAGCTCCATCATACGGAGTCTGATGGAGGCATATGAATTCTTGATGGAAAGCTTGTTGCATTATGTTTTCAATGCATCCGGCCCCATAGTAATATTCATGCATGCCTAATAATGGACAAAACAATTTTCGGGTTGTGTTGAGCCCATATAAAAGTCTCTAGTATAGTTCGAGTCCAACTCGGTGTATTGGCTGGCCTGAGTGCCTTAAAGCCTAGGGCTGGCACCCTTGTATCCTCAGGCTTTTTTGTTTTGTGTTTATTTGAGAGTTTCCTCGAGAAGGAGAGAGATGGCGACCACATCCTCATGGTGATTATCTGGTACCGTTGCCTTAGGGTTTGGAGAAGAACGTGATCAGATTTGTTTGATTTGAGTGCGTCCTTGATTTCCTTGGAGATCTATCCTTCGGATCGTGGTGCAGCTGTGCGGCGTGTGGAAGACTTTTGTTACATCTTTGTGTAAGCCAAACTCCTTTTATCTTACAGAAATTGCCACTGTTCTCTTTTTGCTGCTATTTTGTTCCTGAGTAGTTCACCAAGAATTCTATCATGATTGCATTTTGATTTGGCTAGCCGGAAGAATCAACTAGGCATGTCTTGCTTGGCCGAGATATCAATCAGATCATTGTTATCTGCTGGTGCTATACTATTCAATATCCTACACTAGACGAGTTGATAGATTGAAGAGAACCCACTATTTTTTGCTGATTTAATTGGTAATTAAGAGAAGAGTTTTCTTGCCAAAATTTTGTACCGTGAAAGAGAGGGAAAATTGGGCATTGCAAGCGTATGCTCATCACAATGCCTGTATCTTGAGGGATGGAGGCATTGAACATATCTTGGCGGTAAGCTTTGTTGATCGCAATTTGCAATAGCTCTACAGCTAGTACAAAAGGAGAGGGGAGAGGACCCCTGTCTCACTCCACGTTTACATTTAAACTTCTACCTAGGTACACCATTAAGTAGGACTGATGATGTCCCAGCATCCAATATTTGTTTCACCCACTTTAACCATAAGTTGGGGAAACCCATATGTTTCATTACTTGGAGTATAGCTTGATGTTCCATAATGTCAAATGCCTTCGTGAAATCTAGCTTTACCATAATGATTTCTCTCTTTGAAAGATGGCATTTATGAATGTACTCGAAGGACCAAGCAAGGTAATCATGTATGGTTGTTGACTTGATGAAGCCATAATTATTGGAGTGTATCAGCCTTAAAATTACCTGTTGTAGTCTCTCTGCTAGGATTTTAGTTATTAGTTTGATTGAGATTCAAAAGAGATATTGGCATGAAATCATTCACTATTCCTGGAGAATTCTTCTTTGGAACCAAAGTGATGTAGGAATTATTGATGCATTCAAAACTCAGTTCCAGAATATAAAAATCCTAACACAACTTATAGAAAGCCTGCTTGATGATGGGTCAACATTTTTTCATAAATAAATCATTAAACATGTCGATGATTTGTGAACTGATGATCTTACAAACTTATGAATGAAGTAGCGGATACTCCCTATAGCCGAATCGCATGCCACACACAGAGATTTATACAGGTCCAGGCCTCCCTTAGGATAATAGACCTATGACATGTTTGTCGTGTATTGATTTTGCTTCGGAGTTAATTTGGTCCGAAATGAGGCTAAAAGTGAGACCAGAATGGATGGATTTCAGAAAATTTATCACCAGAGCATAACGCACCCACAACGCACCGTATGATCCTCCTAGGTATTGAAGGTCATGTTAGAGCATGTTGCGGTTTTTTGCTCCGGTGTTTTGGTCCGAAACGGGTCCAGAACAGGTGGATTTCACAAAAGTTATGACTATAACGAAATGAGCCTAGAACACACTGGATGCTCCTTGCAATTGTCGTGGGTCCTGTTGGATCTTATTCCGATTGATTTTGTTCCGGTATTAATTCGGTCCAAAATGGGTCCAGAACAAGTGCATGTAACAAAAGTTATCACCGAATCGAAACACGCCTGCAACGCACCGTATGGTCCTCCGAGGCACCGTAGGTCATGTTGGAGATTGTTCCTTTTAATTTCGCTCCTGTGTTAATTAGGTCCCAAACAAGTCTGAAAATGGGTCAAGAACTGGTGCATTTCACAAAATTTGTCACTGGAGCGAAACACATCTAGAACGCACCAGATGGACATTTAAGGTGTCATAGGTCATGATGGAGCCTTTTACGGATTATTTTGCTTCAGAGTTAATTTGGTCCGAAATGGGCCAGAAAACTGGACCAGAACGGGTGCATTTCATAAAAGTTAACACAGGAGAGAAACACGCCGGCAATGCACCGCTGGTCCTCCCAAGTGATGTGGGTCATATTGGACCTAGTTCTGGTTGATTTCACTCCGGTATTAATTTGGTCTGAGGGGGGATCGAAAACGTGTCTAGAAGGCTGTATTTCAGAAAAATTATCACTGAAGCAAAACACGCCTACAACGCACTGTATGGTCCTCAAAGGTGTTGTTGGTCATGTTGGAGCTTGTTCCAATTGTTTTCACTGTGGTATTAATTTGGTCCGAAACGGGCTTGAAAACGGCTCCAAAACGGGTGCATTTCACAAAAGTTATAACTGAGATGAAACACGCCTGCAATGCACCATATGGTCCTCCCTGGTGACGTAGGTGATGTTGGAGCTTGTTCATCATAATATCTCTTTGGTGTTAATTTTGTCCGAAATGGGTCCAGAACTTATGGATTTCACAAAAGTTATGACCATAGCGAAACACGCCCAGAATGCACTAGATGCTCCTTCCTGCTGTCGTAGGTCATGTTGGAGCTTGTTACGGTTTATTTAACTCTAGTGTTAATTTGGTTCGAAACGGGACAGAAAACGGGTCCAGAATAGGTGCATTTTATAAAAGTTATCACCGGTGCGAATCGCACCGCGAATCGCACCGCCAACACACCACCTTGGATACACACACCAATTATTCTGAAGATGAGTCCAAACCAGATGCAATACAAGGACCAATTACTCAAGCTAGAGCACATCAATTACACTATCAGGTTCACTCGTTCCTTGGGTTTTATGCTTCTAGTTTAGAGAATGGAATTATACGTAATTCTTGTGATTTGCATGGCATCAGGAACTACGAAGAAGAGGGAGCAAGGAACACATTTACCCAAGATTCCCTCACCTTTTCTAGGCCCAAGGGAAGCAAGAGTTTGAGTTGAACACGTTCTAGATTCGTATTCGGATTCTCCTGACAGCATAAGTTTCCGACTTCCATAGATTTTTATATAGAAAGAATCATGGAGCCCATGAGTGCATGATGGAAAGCTCTTCTCGTCTGTTCTGTTTTCATAAGGATCCAGCCTCACCTTAAAATTCCATCTGATCTGTTTGAAATCGGCCAAACAAAGCGCATCACTTTTCCAATCCGAGTCAACATAGGCTTTGGGCTTTGTATCAAGTAGAGTCTATTAGGGATGCGTCCTAGGGTTAGAGCATGACCCCCAACACCCTTCTGGTCGTCTGCTACCCCTTTAAATACCCCCCATAGCCGTCATGAACAGATCGGGTTTTGTTACATTGGTTTAGCTACGTGCAAACCTTTAGTCTTCAAGTTATGCTAGACAGCCACCTTGTCAAGATCATCATTTGGAAAGGTATCGTTTTTCAATATCTTTCCAAATATAGATTGCTTTTACTTCAATTCTTGCTAGTTCTTTGGTTGCTCACTGGAATTGAACCTCGTGTTCAAGTTGATCGTGCTCACAGCAAGGTCAACAACCCTCCGGAGTTGGTTTAGCGATTGCAAAGGCGCATCAATGTCTCACGGTGTAGTTGGATCATCAAAGTAACTTCCACCAAATCGAAAGAATCCCACTCACCGAAAGATTGGGATCAACCTCCTTATCAAGTGGTATTAGATTTCAGGTTGCTTGATGAGAGGTTTCCTATTTTTATTACTAGTATATTGTTTCAACCCTAAAGTCCAGAAAAAGCCAAAAAAAAATGTATTAGGTTAGATAGATCATAACATCCGAACCATTGTTTTTAACTGTTTGCAATTTCATCTCGTATCTGCTTTGTTGAATTCGTTCTGCATCCCTCTAGAAGTTGCTGGTCGTGTTCTTTTTGCATCGCTTAAGCCATGGCTTTTTGCTCCAATATGTTTCATCGAGTTGTATTAGGTTAGATAGATCATAACATCAGAATCTAGTTTTCTTGATGTGTTGGAAAGCTTGTGTCATCTTCTGTCTAGTTGTGTCCTCCAATACCAGACCATAACAAAAATAGTGCCACAAGAATTTTCTTCCTCTCATTAGCTGCTGTTTTGAGCACCCTGCATTTTGTAGCAATCATCTTGCTGTTTGGTGCGAGTGGCTAGTTCCTGCTGGTTGTGCAACATTTTCTTTTGTGAACCCATCTATTCTTTGCGACAACTTTGATTATATTTAAGACTAGCTTGTTGAATTTGCTCAAGGGACTGCTCAATGGTAAATTGTGCACCACAAGTTTTTTTTTTCACCAAGTGCGATCATCACCACGTTTTCAGGATCCTTGCTGTTTTGCAAGTTTATGTTTGCCAAAAAACCAAAAAAGAAAGAAAGAAAACAGAACTGAAATATATATATCTATAGAAAAAAAGGAGGGCAAAAGTTTTTTATATCAAGAATATTTTGTTTGGGGCTGCAGTTCATCAAGTTTCGTTTGGCGTGCTATTCTTTGAGCAATCTTGTGTGCTATTATTTCAAAGTGAGCAATAGCTAGAGTCTTAAACTGTTGCAATACGAGCTTTGATGTCACTCGCAATTTTTTTTGTAGCTTATCATTTGATTGAATAGTCCCATTATCTTTGTGTGTGTGTTGTTGTCTACTCATCACTTTTATCACTTGATTAGCAACTAGACTAGTGGTAGAGCATCTTTTCAGTGTGCATTACTATTTGATATATTGTGCCACTAAATTGTGAGCGTGAGAAAACTGTATCCAAGCTCCACATTCTACCCTGTACATTTGTTCGGTACCTTGGCAATCACTTTATCCAAGCTTCAAAGAACTATTGACACCACCAATGGCCGACAACACTTATTGCACAGTAAGAACTTGTAAGAGTGGTTAAAGCTTGAGAGTCAAGTGAGTTTTCACCACATCCTACGTAGTGATAGGAACATTATCTTTGAGTTTCTTGTCTTCTACTAACAATGTCAAGTAACGAGAGTCTGCAACAATACTCTCCACGCATGAAGGGTATTATTTCTCACTTTGAGAGGATGACGAGGATCATAACCGAGGGCCTTAGTGAGGATGTATGACTCACTAATGAGCATATGTCATTGCAAGAAGACCGCCTCCAATTCATCGAGACCATATACGGAGTTGCTAACACTACCCTTACCTGCATTTTGTCTAGACTTGATATGCTTGCAGCTGCTACCCCAGAACCTTCCAACGGTGAAAACTCCAAAAACTACACTGCTGATTCGGAGGATGACAATGTCGTCAATTACGACAACGACAGTGACAGCGTCAGTTACAAATCGGCAAGGTATGCGACGTGATCCTCAACGCAAGGCACGCGATCATGATGATGCTTTCTCTAAGGTAAAATTCAACATGCCATCATTCGAAGGTAAATATGAGCCCGATGATTACCTCAGTTGGGAATTACTTGTTGATAAAAAATTTGCATGCCATGATTTCCCTAAGGATAGAAGAGTTAGCGTTGCCACTAGTGAATTCACTTATTTTGCTTCTGTTTGGTGGACTCGCATTGCTCCCTTCATCCAAATAATATACCCACCACTTGGGAAGTATTAAAACTGATCATGAGTCATTGATTTGTTCCCTCATACTATGCTTGTAAAGCTGAACGTGCGGTGCAAGGACGACAATCATGGATAAAAACTAACTTTTCTGCAGGTCGCACAACTTCATGGACGCCTCACACCTCCGCTGTTCCGTCCACCTGTACCACCACACTAAGTTCCTCCATCAACAAAGCTGCATCCTGTACTTCAATTTCAGCACCCCGAACACCCGAACCGATGCAAAGTGCCACACAAGCTTCGACTAGAAGTTCATCATCATTAGTTGCATCAACGGGACGTACAAAGGACACTCAATGCCATCGTTGCAAGGGACTCAGTCACATGATGAGGGAGTCTCTGTCAAAGCACATGCTAATAATTCTTGAGCATGGCAAGTACGATTCAGCAAGCGATCTTGATGAAGGAACCTATGCTTTGCTTTCTGAATATGAAGATGGCAAACCAAATTCAGAACATAGAGAAGAGCACATGAGCGCCGGTAATGCAGACCAATATTTGAGTATAATTGCACAACACGTGCTTAGTTCTCAGATTGCTTGTGCTGAGCAAAATCACAATCACAACTGTTTCAAATTAAAGGCATCATCAAGGAGCAATCAGTTCGTATAATCATTGGTGGTGGGAGTTGTAACAATCTTGCTAGCATGGAGATGGTGAAGAAGCTAGCACTTTCCACTAGACCGCATCCTCATCCCTACTACATTCAACAGCAGTGGTAAGGTTAAAGTAACTCATATGCTGGGAGTACATTTTGCTTTAGATCCTTATCATGATTATGTTGATTGTGATGTCGTAACTATGCAAGCATAATCTATGTTGTTAGGTAGACCACGACAATATGATAAAGATTGTTTGGATCATGGTAGAGCAAATCAATACTCTTTCATGAACAAAGGAAAGAAGATTGTGTTACATCCTATGACTCCTGAATAATTTTGAAAAATGATTTTGCTAGAGCTAGCAGAAATCATGAGACCCCAAAATCTGAAAATCAGATTGTACCATTTGAGTTGGAGAAATCTCATAAGCCGAATAAAACTGAACCGAGTCATTCTAAGGAAATAAAATTAAAAGGTTCCAGTTTTCTTGCAACGAAATCTGACATCTCAGCTTTAGATGTTAGAAATTCCACTTGTTACGGTTTGATATGCAAAGACGCATTGTTTTCATTCGAGGATATTCCATCTTCTTTGCCCCCGGCTGTTGCTAACTTTTTCTAGGAGTACACTGACGTATTTCCAAATGATGTACCACCAAGGCTGCCACCAATTCGAGGTATTGAGCACCAAATTAACCTCATTAGGGGCCCCTTTGCCTAATTGTGCGCCATACAGAACTAATCCGGAAGATACAACATCAAGTTCAAGAATTACTTCATAAAGGGTATGTGCGTGAGTCTCTTAGTCCTTGTGTTGGTCCAATTATTTTAGTGTCTAAGAAAGATGGATCATGGAGCATGTGTGTGGATTGTAGAGCAATCAATAATATCACCATTAGATATTGTCATTCTATTCCTAAGTTAGATAATATGTTTGATGAATTAAGTGGTTCTATGGTGTTCTCTAAAGTTGATTTGCGTAGTGGGTACCACCAGGTTCGCATGAAGTATGGGGATGAATGGAAAACGGCATTCAAAACTAAGTTAAGTTTCGTGGTTAGTAATACTTTTTGGTTAACTAATGCACCTAGCACCTTCATGAGATTAATGAACAAAGTTTTGCGTGCTTTTATTGGTAGATTTGTGGTGGTATATTTAGATGACATTTTGATATATAGAAAATCTTTAGAGGAACGCGTTAACCATTTACGTGCTATTTTTGATGCTTTACGTGATGCATGCTTATTTGGTAACCTTGACAAGTGCACCTTTTGTACGGATCGAGTTTCTTTTCTTAGCTATGTTGTTACTCCGTAGGGCATTGCAGTTGATTAGGCCAAGGTTGAGGCAATCCAGAGTTGGCCAACTCCTACCACGGTAACCCAGGTGCTAAGTTTTCTAGGACTTGCTGGATTCTACCATCGATGATATGGGCGGCCCGATCTTGTCGGGAAGAGCCAATGATAAAAGATGTGAAGTAGATGATGTTGCTAGCTGAACACTCGCACCAATGTATGAGCCCTCAACTCTTCGGAATATGCCCAACATACACACCCGTAATTGATGTCTGTTTGGCTGCAATAAATCGAGTCCGAGTCGGCTTCAATCTTTCCTATTTTGCTGCTCTTTGATTGATTCCGTGTAGAACTTGAATAGAAAGTCTCCAATGCCTTTGGAAAGTCCATGTACAGTTACATATGACCTTTAGACACCTTGTGATAACCTTTTTGTCCCACACATCCCTCAGCTCTTCTTTGTCTATGTGCCAACAAACAATGGAGCTCTTCTTCCTCTTGTGCATCGTATTGATCCAAATACCTAAGCACAAGTAAATTACAAGATTGGGGTAGTATAAAATTCTCTTTAAAATTAATGATTAAGAAACAAGTTGACCTAATTTTGTATTTTCTTGGCACGTGCTCTTGTAATTGGTCCAGTTAGCAACTTGATGTGTATATCTTGATCATAATCTCCCCCCTCTTGAAAAGGCGTCACCCTTGATGCTAGATCGTTAACATCGAAAAATGGTGATAAATCAGCAACATTGAATGTAGAGCTCACACCTTACTCATCTCCTAGAAGCTTTATCTTGTATGCATTGTCATTGATTCGATGTAATACTTTAAACAGTCCATCACCTCTTGGCAGCGGCTTTGACTTGTGTCATTCTGGAAAACGATTTTTGTGATATTGTAACCACACTAAATCACCCGGTTCAGACAGCACCTTCTTCCTTTTCTTGTTTGCTTTCTCAGTATTGTACTTCGCCTTCTTCTCGATTTCTTCTTTTGTTTTCAAATGTAATTTCTTGACACAATCAGCTCGCTTTGACGCTCCATATTTACTTGGTGTTGACTTGGAAGTGGCAGCAAACCAAGTGGCATAATCGGTTTAAAACCATACACCATCTCAAAAGGACACATCTGAGTAGTGGAGTGCACAACCAGGTTATAAGCAAATTCCACGTGCGGCAAACAGTCCTCCCACTCTCTTAGATTCTTCTTGATTATGGTCCTTAGCAGTGTTGAATGTGTGCGGTTCACCACCTCCATTTGACCATCAGTTTGGGCATGACAAGTTGTGCTGAATAACAAATTTGTTCCCAACTTACCCCAAAGTGTCTTCCAGAAGTAGCTCATGCTCATGAACTTCACATAGCGATCGGACACAATACACACCATGCAACCTCATGATCTCCCTAAAAAACAAGTTAGCAACATGCGACGCATCGTCGCACTTGTGGCATGGAATGAAGTGTGCCATCTTCAAAAATCGATCCACAACAACAAAAACAGAATCTCTCCCCCCTGAGTTCTAGGCAATCCTAAAACAAAATCCATACTAATATCTTGCCAGACTTCTAACAAAATTTGGTCCATGTAGAGGAGTATATATACATGTGTTGATTTAACTTCGATTTGGCCTTGTGGCAAGTAATATATTGTTGCACATGCCTTTCCACATCACGCCTCATCTTAGGCCAAAAAAATGATCACTCAGCATAGACAATGTCTTCTCATGTCCAAAATGCCCCATCAATCCACCTGCATGAGATTCCTGCAGCAAGAGCAAACATACAGACGATTGTGGAACGCATAATTTGTTAGAACGAAACAAAAATCCATCATGTAAATGATATTATTCCCATCATTTTCCCTCCTTGCAGTGTGCATATGGAACAGCGAAATCACGCACATTAGCATATAAATGACGCAAACTCTCTAAACCAGGATCTTGCACATCTAAACGATTTAAAAGCACATTTTTCCTAGAAAGAGTATCAGCAACCACATTTTCTTTTCGTTCTTATATTTTACAATGTAAGGAAACAACTCAATGAATTCAACCCACTTAGCAAGACGATGGTTCAATCTAGATTGACCCTTCAAATATTTTAAGGATTCATGGTCAGAATGTATAATAAACTCCTTAGGCCATAAATAATGTTGCCAAACTTGAAACACTCGCCCTAACGCATAAAGCTCCTTATCATAGACCAGATAATTCAAGTGGGAACCTTTCAGTTTCTCGCGGAAGTATGCTACCGGTCTACCCTCTTGCAGTAAAACACCACCAATACCAATTCCCCTAGCATCACATTCAATTTCAAAAATCTTATTGAAATAAGGTAAAATAAGTAACGGTGCCTCAGTTAATCGTTTCTTAAGCTCATCAAAAGCAGCTTGTTGTGCTTCCTCCCAACGAAATTCAACATTCTTTTTAGTTAATTCATTCAAAGGGGCAGTGATGGTTCTAAAATCTTTAACAAAGCGCCGATAAAAACCAGCGAGACCATGAAAGCTCTGAATTTGATTAACATCCACAGGTGTAGGCCAATTTTTAATAGGTTCAATTTTAGATTCATTTACTTTTACTCCCTGTGCTAAAACCACATATCCTAGAAATATCACACGATCCTTGCAAAAAGTGAATTTTTCTAAGTTACAAAACAGCTTTGCATGATGTAAGACTTCTAGCACTTGGCAAATATGATCAATATGTTCAGGTTTAGTACAACTGTAAATCAAAATATCATCAAAGTACACAACTAAAAATTTACCAATGAAATGTCTTAAAACATGATTCATTAGTCGTATGAAAGTAGTAGGCACATTGGTTAAACCAAACGACATGACTAACCACTCATACGAATCAAATTTTGTTTTAAAGGCTGTTTTCCACTCATCCCCATCTTTCATCCTAATTTGATGGTAACTACTACGCAAATCAATTTTAGAGAAAATAACAACACCACTCAATTCGTCTAACATGTCATCTAAGCGAGGTACAACGTGAAGATGTTGAATGATATTATTAATCGCTCTACAATCTACGCACATGCGCCATGTACCATCTTTCTTAGGAACCAAAATAACAGGAACAACACAAGGGCTTAGGCTTTCGTGAACGTACCCTTTGGAGAGAGGCTCTTGTACTTGTTTCTTAATTTCTTTTGTTTCCTTGAGGTTGGTACGGTACGGTGGTCGATTAGGTAGCATCGCGCTTGGAATCAAATCAATTTGATGCTCTATCCCTTTAATTGGTGGTAAATCAGCGGGCTTGTCGCGCTCACTCACCAAAGGTGGAGTCACTCTATGTTTCTCTCGCTCTTTCTCACTCTCGACGTGCATCTCAATTTTCTGCATTGAAGAATTCACAATCTGTTGTGGTGTAAGCGGCTTCAAGATGATCTCCTTATTGTTCCATCAAAATGTATAGCGATTGGTACGCCCATCGTGGATAGCAAAATGGTCATATTGCCACGGCCATCCCAACAGCAAGTGACAAACTATCATAGGCACAACATCGCAATCAATAGTGTCAGTGTACTTCCCAATAGTAAATGTCACGCGCACCATATAGGTCACCTTCACTTCCTCTTTATCTGTCACATCCCAAGTTCCGTAATCGCATGATTAAGCTTAATCATGTGTCATTAGTATCATAATTAAGTTCGAGGGGACTTATTTGGCACATTAGAGCAATTCGTTTAAAATCATTTGGATAAGAGAAAGAAGATTTAGGGGAGAAAAGAATAGAAATTGCATTGGAAATACCCATTTTCTCTTAACATGTGGGCCTCACAAGTGGCCCCACTATTCCACCCACCAAATGGGGCAGCCCCACCTGCTCCCTCTCTCTCCTCCCAAACTCCCCACGCCCTCACTCAGCAGCTCAGCTGCAGCAGCCCCTTCCACTCTCCCACTCAAGCTCCCTCTCCCTTTCTCCCAAAATCTGAGCTCAAGTGGAGGATTCAAGGTATGCATGTGGTACCATTGCTCTAGCTCATGAGCTGCTCATCTATCCAATTCAATTTCGTTTTCGTGGAGGAATCAAGTAGTTCTTCAAGTTCTTGGCGTTCTTGAGCTTTTTGGAGAAAAATGGACTTTTGGTCAAAAATGAGTTCTAGAGTCGTGTTGCTAGTTGATGAGCGAGTTCCAGTACCCTTGGACTACCCCTAACATGTTCCCTTTAGGCTTGGAAATGATTCCAACTTGAATCGACCAAAAATCAACTCGAGAACAGCTTTTCTGGGCTGACCCGGATATTCCGGACTCACTCGGATACTCCGGGTTCAGCAGAAATCGTCCGTTGAATTTTGTTCAAAATTAGTTAGGGTTTAGGGTGCGAGATTGGTTTAGAATCCTTTGGATGGGGCATATACACGTTTGGGCAGCACAGATTTGTAAAGTGAGTTGAATCACCCAAGGAAAAAGTTGTGGAAAACCCAAGTCTGTTTCACCCGGATAATCTGGGTAAGCCCGGAGACTCCGGGTAGTTGCGTTATCGAGCAACCGAGAGCTTCGTTCGGAGCCTCACTCGGGGTGTCTGGCACATCCCGGATAGTCCGGACCCAAGGTTCTGGGTTAAGTTAGAGTAGTGGATAACCAAGAGCCTTCCCCAGAGGATGGCCCGGATACTCCGGAACCCGGATATTCTGGATTCACCCGGATACTCTGGGTCAGTCAAATAAAAGACAGTAACCGAGTGCCTCTCCCGGAGGTTCACCTGGAGGGTCCGAACCCGGATACTCTGAACCAGTCCGGATACTCTGGATGGCTGTTGTTTTCAGATTTCATGTAGATCGTTTAGAGTTGCATTGATTCTTATGTCTTATACTTCCAGCATGTTTTGCGCTTTTGTGGCATACCTTGTTGCATTCATTCATGCTCATCATTGCACGCGTTTTTGTTTAGTAAACAAGGAGCCAGAGCGTGGCACGGTTGCAGATGAAGACGACTCTAATCTTCTGGATTTCTGTGAGTGTTGCGTGGTGGGTAATTATAGGCAGCCACCTGAGCAGCAATGCAAGCAACTAAGCATATTGCACCTTTGTTCAATTAAATGAAGTCTAAAATTGGTATACTATGCTTATGTACGTTTGCATGTGTCTAGTCGAGATTGGGTACAAGTGGGTAGATCCTATGTTGAATGCATTACTTCTACCTTGAAATGTTGTTTATCCTTTCCTTGTAGCCTTGACTATGTTGTTGATGTCTAGATTACAAGTTAAATCGAAATGCTTAGCAATGCATAGGTCATTCGGTAGAAGTCGAGCGGTGAATTGTCTCATCGTTCGTGAGCATAGATGTTATTTACTTTCATAATGATATCAATGTTGGATATGCGATGAAGATGGTTGTATGAGTGGTGAGTATGAGACGAGATGTGGGCGGTGCTAAGAGGTGCTTATCCTGCCCGGATGTGGAGTTTCCCTACGTATGGCAGGAGAGGAAATCGGACACCGTAGACCGCTTGCGTCGTTTAAGCACTGATCGTCGGCGTAGTCAGCTTTAGCACTTATCATACTCATCACATGCTGATCTAATGGTAAGGTGAGCCGAATACCTTTGTAGCTGTGGTCATTTGGGGCCTGAACATCGATGGTGTGAGTGGACGGTGTTGTAGGGTACTAGTTTGCTCTGGGAGTAGTTCTAGTACTGTCACACCGAGTGATACATGTTTCAAATGATCGGGGCTAATTGGAAAAGGTTGACATGAGTACCCACTTGTATGGATCTATGTGGTCATACAAGTCGTATGGTCCTCAAGTCGTGTGGGTCCAGGAGTATCCCCTGCAAGGTGTAAAAACATTTCGAAATGCTGTGATCTCGGTCATGAGCGTGCTTTTGTCCATCTGCATCGGTCGTAGAGTTTTTGCTTGTAGTTGATTGTTGGATATGTGGGGATGGTTGAGTTGGTCCTTGTTTTATGTATGTTCATAATGGTTCCTATTATTTAGGTTCAGTTGGTTATGGCAGGTTAAAGTTATATGTCTAGGTTGCTTACCGCCAAACAATGTGCTTGTCGTTGTTGTCGTTCCTCATCCATGCGAATAGCACGCTCCTCCTCGGTCTCGGTGTGCTGAATAGCTTGAGGCCTTGGACACTTGTGTTGTCAGCTCGTAGGCCCCCACGCACATGGAGATTTGCAAACATAGCACGGAACTCTTCGAAGTTGTTGTTGATTTCTGTATGCAGTTGTGTGATCTCCTCCCCAAGTGTGTTCAATCTAGTCTGAACCTCCTCGAGCTCATCACGCACACCATTGTCACCATCTTGGAGTTGCTTTTGCAGCATCTCACGCAGCCTAGTGTACTTAAACCATGTAACCGGTAAATCCGGATTACACGGATTCTCCTCTTGTCCTGACATGGCAAAAGCTCACAAATACCAAGTGAAAAATATATGTGGATATAAGTGGAACACTCAACGCTCACAGCTCATGTTATGAAACAAGACAAGCTTATCGTTCCAAAGTAAATTAAAGATAGAAAAAGTATACTCGTGACAGCGAACGATCAAGGACAACAACACACTCACAATGATAATGTGACTATTGCAACCAAGGAATGAGCTAAGAAGATGACCAAACCAAGCTCGTATTGCAATAGTTCAAGGAGAGACACTAGCAACTGCTCGAAATAACTGAGGGCACAAGATTGCTCAAACTAACAAAGTGTACCTGAAACTTAGATTTCCGAAACAAGAGGATTATTCAACTGAGCACCTTTTTCTTTGCCTCTTTTTTTTCTTCTGTTTCTTCTCTTTTTTTCTATTTTGCACTAGTTTTACTTCTTCTTCTTTTTACTTAGCTAAATACAAGATAAAATCCAAAATAGGAGTTTGCTAGTCTCAAAAGGTTCAACGGTACACAAAGGATATATTAGTACTCGAAGAAATAGCAGCTAGGAAGGTCTTAAAATTTTATGAGACTTTTGTTTGTTGTAGAGGACAACAAATAAAACTAATCTACAGGTAAATATCTCTCATCGAGTAGCCCTGGAATCTGATACCACGATGATACGAGGGTCCTGATCTTCTCGGGACGAGCCGATTATAAAAGATGTGAAGTAGAAGATATTGCTAGCTGAACACTAGCACCAATGTACGAACCCTCCTCTCTTCGGAATATGCCCGACACACACCTGTAGATGATTGTCGTGAGACCACGAGTGATGATCGCCAAGTCTCCAATTCCCAGTGGAACGACAACTTGACCTTGGATTGCAGAACGATAAACAATGATTGCCTAATTCTCTCTCAGTTGTCCTCGCATGAACAATGGTATGAAAGAACAAGCAATAGCTATGTTTTAATCTTATGCATAAAGTGGTCTGCCTTCTATGGGTCGTGGACTCTACTATATATACTACCTAGGACTATGGAAACCGAATTGCACTCGTTACAACATAAAATCGGAAACCTATGCTAAGACCGACATATTATTTTTATGACTGAGACCGACTCGATACCAATTTGGCAATAGGGCTGCATCCGTTGGAAAGGTTATCAAATACGCTTTCTAGAGGGTATTTACACAGCCCAATCCGACTTCGTATGAGAGACTTATGGTACTTTGAATCAACGTCTATTTAGCTGCAATAAATCGAGTTTGAGTCGGCTTCAATCTTTCCTATTTTGCTGCTCCTTGATTGATTCCATGTAGAACTTGAAAGGGAAGTCTCCAATGACTTTGGAAAGTCCATGTACAACATATGACCTTGAGACACCTTGTGATAACCTTTTTATCCAACGCATCCATCAGCTCTTCTTTGTCTATGTGCCAACAAACAATGCAGCTGTTCTTCCTCTTGTGTATCATATTGATCCAAATACCTAAGCACAAGTAAATTAAAGATTGGGGTTGTATAAAATTCTCCTTAAAAATAATGTTATGGTCATTAAGAAACAAGTTCACCTGATCTTGTATTTTTTTTTCACGTGCTCTTATAATTGGTCCAGTTGGCAACTCGATGCATATATCTTGATCATTAGGTGGAGTTGAAGAATGTGTCGTAAGGTTGTCCTCATCAGTGTGTTTTGAGGGAAGAACTCACAATGTTGTTGGATGATCATCAACAAACTATTAATGACGACATTGATAAGAAGCTTGCAGGAACCAATACCACATTGAAATGACTCAATGAAAGCATTGTAATGCTCAATACACGCTTTAATTGATTGGTTAATACACCAGCGAACAATGGTCGAGTGGATCCTCATGGTCCAGCTCATAAACAAGAGTAGTCCATCGTAGATGATGAAATTTTGAGGCAAGAATGTGACGCTTTTGATGAACGATAAAGGAACCGATTGAACTTCAACCGTCAAGTATAGGAGGTAATAATTTTCAGTAATATAACTCACATATTAATGATGATCTATTTGCTAAGGTTAAGTTTACTATACCATCTTTTGAGGGTACTTATGATGCTAAAAGGTATTTAGATTGGAAGATAATGGTAGAACAGAAGTTTAATGCTCATTTAGTTCCTAAAGTGCATAGAGTTAGGTAAGCCACTATTGAATTTAAAAATTTTGCAACCATCTGGTGGAATAGGGTATGCATTAACGGGTTAGCACCTACTACATGGAATGCTTTAAAAGGTTGCTATGTGTAACAGATTTGTTCCACTTTCTTTTAAACATGATTTGCATAAGAAATTGCATCGCTTAAACCAATGTGACAGTTCTATAGAAGAGTATTATCAGGAGCTACAAATTAGCATTCTACGTTGCGATATTATTGAGGATGAAGAGGCTGCAATTGCACGCTTTTATGGAGGGTTTAAGGTGTGAAATTTAGGACATAGTCGTTACAAAGAATACGATAGGATTCCTAGGTTGTTCCAACTTGCATGTTTAGCAGAAAAAGAATTGCAGTGATGACAACGGAGGCTAAGGAATAATTTTGGAAGCTCGACTACTTCAAAATCAACATCGGGTCAAGACAAATAGCACCACGAAGAGTTCAACGATGGGCTCTTCTTCGGTTGCTTCGACTGGTTGTACAGCTGGGCTTATTTGCCACTGATGTAAGGGAATGAGCCATGTCATAAATGATTAACCAAGTCAGCGAGCATACATTGCAATAGGGGACGCTGGATATGTAAGTGCTAGTAATATTGAGGATAAATATGCTCTTGCAGCTAACCTTGTAGATGAAGAGGACAAACACGAGACAAATATCGACCACAAGGAAGAATTCGGTGCTACTGCTACGGAGAATTATAGGACCCTCATTGTGCAGCGAGTGTTAAACACTCAAATGGAGCAAGCGGAATAGCTACAACACACAATCTATTTCAGATATTCCTCGTAGTCAAGGATTACTGTGTTTGTGTCATTATTGATGGAGGAAGCTGCAACAATTTGGTAACTTCAGATTTGATGGAGATGCTTGCCTTACCAACAAGAACCCATCCTCACCATTACCATATTCAATGGTTCAACAACAAGGATAAGGTGAAGGTAATGCAAACGGCTAGGGTGTATTTTTCTATGGTTCATACTATGATTGTGCTGATTTTGATGTATACCCACGCAAGCATGCTCTCTTTTAATAGGTCAACCATGGGAGTTTGATACATAATGGGAGTTTGATACATATGCAACATATCATGGTAGAAGTAATAAGTACACCCTTATATATAAAGGAAAGAAAATAACATTTCTACCTTTAATCCCTGCTGAAATTGTGAAATTTGAAAAAGAGATAGCTGAAAATAAGAGAAAAGAGCATAAGCATTGATGAGGACAACCATACGACACATTCTTTACCGCCACCTAATGATCAAGATATATGCATCGAGTTGCCAACTGAACCAATTACAAGAGCACGCGCCAAGAAAATACAAGATTAGGTGAACTTGTTTCTTAATGACCATATCATTAATATAAAGGAGAATTTTATACTACTCCAATCTTGTAATTTACTTGTGCTTAAGTATTTGGATCAATACGATGCACAAGAGGAAGAAGAGCTGCATTGTTTGTTGACACATAGACAAAGAAGAGCTGAGGGAGGCGTGGGAGAAAAAGTTGTCTAAAGGTCATATGCAACTGTACATGGACTTTCCAAAGGCATTGGAGACTTTCTATTCAAGTTCTACACGGAATCAATCAAGGAGCAACAAAATAGAAAAGATTGAAGCCGACTCGGACTCAATTTATTGCAGCCAAACAGACATCGATTAAAAGTACCATAAGTCTCTCATATAAAGTCGGATTGGGCTGTGTAAATACCCTCTGGAAAGCTTATTTGATAACATTTCCAACAGATTAAGCCCCATTGCCAAATTCGTATCAAGTCGGTCTCAGTCGTCAAAATAATACGTCGGTCTTAGCTTAGGTTTCCATTTTTATGTTGTAACGAGTCGAATTCGGTTTCCATACTCCTAGGTAGTATATATAATAGAGTCCACGACCCATAGAGGGCAGACCACTTTATGCAAGATTAAAACATAGCTATTGCTTGCACTTTCATACCAGCGTTCATGCGAGGACAGCTGAGAGAATTAGGCAATCATTATTTATCGTTCTGCAATCCAAGGTCAAGTTGTCGTTACGCTGAGAATTGGGGACTTGATGATCGTCACTCGTGGTCTCGTGACAAAAGTCTCACAAAATTTTGATACCTTCCTAGCTGCTATTTCTTTGAGAACCAATATATCCTTTGCGTACAGTTGAACCTTTTGAGACTAGCAAATTGATTTGCTCAAGGGACTGCTCTTGTTTTGAGTTGTGCGGATCAGTTCTATGAATACCACACTCCTATTTTGGATTTTATGTTGTATTTAGCCGAGTACAAAAAAAGAGGTAAAACCAGTACAAAAGTGAAAAAAAACAGAAGAAAAAAAGAGGCAAAGAAAGAGATGCTCGGTTGAATAATCCTCTTGTTTTGGAGTTTTAACTTTCAAGTTATCCACTCCTATTTTACGCACTTTGTTGTTTTGTGCAATCTTGTGTCCTCAGTTTTTCGAGCAATTGCTAGTGTCTATCCTTGAAATATTGCAATACGAGCTTGGTTTGGCTATCTTCTTAGCTCATTCCTTGGATGCAATAGACCCATTATCATTGTGAGTGTGTTGTTGTCCTTGATCGTTTGCTGTCATGAGTGTACTTTTGTTATCTTTAATTCACTTCAGAACGGTAAGCTTGTCTTGTTCTAGAATAGTGAGTTGCGAGCGTTGAGTGTTCCACTTATATCCACATATATTGTTCACTCGGTATTTGTGAGCTTTTGCCATGTCAGGACAAGAGGAGGATCCGCGTAATCCGGATGTACAGGTTTCATGGTCTAAGTACACTAGGCTATGTGAGATGTTGCAAAAGCAACTCCAGGATGGTGACAATGGTGTGCGTGATGAGCTCGGGGAAGTTTGAACTGGATTGAACACACTCAGGGAGGAGGTCACATAGCTGCGTACAGAAATCGACAACAACTTTGAAGAGTTGTGCTCTATGTTTGCAAATCTCCATGTGCGTGGGGGTGTACGGGCTGACGACACAAGTGTACATGTGCCTAAAGCTGTTCAGCACACCGAGACCGAGGAGGAGTGCGCTATTCGCATGGTTGAGGAACAACGACAGCGACAAGCTCATCGTTTGGCGGCACAGCAAGATGCAACGGCGTGTCTTGTTTCTTCCGGGCGTGGTCGAGGCAACGGTGTTTTTAACGGCACCCAAGGAGGGGGTGTCAACATAGGCATTCATAATGCTGCTGCACATATGCATGGTGCACATAGCTGGGCTGGCGACGCTGAGCTCTCCATCGACGATCCCTACTGACGCTTATGATGAGCAACAGCCCTGCAACCACAACAACAACATGCATCACCATAGATAGGACATCAATGAGGATTTTACTGCTAAGCCCAAATTTGTTATTCCTCTCTTTTCAGGTGGTACAGATGTGGAAGATTAACTTACATGAGAACTGAAAATTGATAAGCTATTCCGGATGAACAACTACTCCAACGAGAAGAAGCCATTATTTGCGTCCAATGGATTGGATGATTATGCCACACATTGGTGGGAGTAGTTTGTTCACAAGCGGATGGAGCACCATGAGTTGCCTATTATCACATGGGAGCAAATAAAGCAACACTTGCGTACACGTTTTGTTCCTCCTCACTACAAACACTCACTGTTTGAGAAGTTGATAGGGCTACGACAGGGTCTCAAATCAATTTATGAGTATCATAAGGAGATGGAGACCATCATGATATATGCTGATGTGTGCGAGAATGAAGAGCAAACAATGGCAAGATTCCTAACTGGTATGAATTATGCCATCAAGCGCATTGTCAGTCACCATCCTTACAATGATATGATTGAGTTGCTGCACCAAGCGCGTGAAGCTGAGCACCAAGTAAGTGAAGATGCAAAGTTTGCTGCCCATTCACATTTTTCAGCAAGCGTGGGGCAGCCATACTACATAAGTTAGCCAAACAAGAGTACTCAGTCTAAAAGCAATTTAGCAATGCGTAGTTCAGCAAGTAAGAAGCCTAAGAGTACTCCACCACCAACACGTCGCATTGTGATGCCTGCTGGTAGCGCAGCCTTTTCTATGGGGTCAACGGGGGGCGTTCACGTGATTTGGTTTGCCATAAGTGCAAAGGAGTTGACCATTTTCAGAAAGATTGCCCAAATACAAAGGTTATGCTTATTACAAATGATGGGTATGTTTCTGCTAGTGATGACGAGTTATTTGATGCAACACCAGTTTTGCACACTGATGAGATGGAGCAATGTGAGTGTGATCCAGAGTTTCCTAATCCAGACCAATATTCCATTGTTTGCACACCCAAAGTGCTTAGTGTGATGCCATCACCATCACTCGAACATCGGTGCAGTTTGTTTCAGACTTGTACAAAGCTTGATAATGACAACATGTGCAAAGTTATAATTGATCGAGGTAGTTGTCACAATTTGGCTAGCAAAGACATATGCAATAAGTTGAGTTTGAAGTTTTTGCCACATCCACGGTCGTGTCATGTGCAATGGTTGAGCGATAAAGAGGAAGTGAAGGTGACCTATATGGTGCGCGTGATATTTACTATGGGGAAGTACACCGACACTATGGATTGCGATGTTGTGCCTATGACGGCCTGTCATTTGCTGTTGGGACGGCCGTGGCAATATGACCATTCTTCTATTCATGATGGGCCTACCAATCGCTATACATTCCGATGGAACAATAAGGAGATCATCTTGAAGCTGCTTACACCACAACAGATTGTGAATTCTTCAATGCCGAAAATTGAGGTGCACGTCCAGAGTGAGAAAGAGCGAGAGAAAATAGAGTGACTCCACCTTTGGTGAGTGAGCACCACAAGCCAAACCTGAGTGGTACAAAGAAAAGTGAGGGAGAGAAGAATTTAGTAATGCTAGCCACCAAATCAGAGATGAGAGAATTCAGTAAGGATTCTAATTTGGTGCACTTTGTACTGCTGTACAAAGATGCATTACTTTTGACTAACGACGTGACTTTTGTACCTAGTGTTGTTTCTTGTGTTTTGCAGGAATGCAACGATGTGTTTCCGATGGAGGTGCCCGCTGGTTTACCACCGATCAAAGGGATAGAGCATCAAATTGATTTGATTCCAAGCGTGACGTTACCTAATCGACTATCGTACTGTACCAACCCTGAGGAAACAAAAGAAATTCAGAAACAAGTGCAAGAGCTTCTCTCCAAAGGGAATGTTCTTGAAATCGTAAGCTCTTGTGTTGTTCCTATTATTTTGGTTCCTAAGAATGATGGTACATGGCACATGTGCATAGATTTTAGAGCGATTAATAATATCACTATTCAATATCATCATCCTATACCTCGCTTAGATGACATGTTAGACGAATTGAGTGGTGCTGTTATTTTGTCTAAAATTGATTTCCGTAGTAGTTACCATCAGATTAGGATGAAAGAAGGGGATGAGTGGAAAATAGCCTTTAAACAAAATTTGGTTTGTATGAGTGGTTTGTCATGCCGTTTGGTTTAACCAATGCGTCTAGTACTTTCATGCGACTAATGAATCATGTTTTAAGACATTTCATTGGTAAATTTGTAGTTGTGTACTTTGATGATATTTTGATTTACAGCCGTATTGGACCTGAACTTAGATCATATTTGCCAAGTGCTAGAAGTCTTACGTGATGCAAAGCTGTTTGTTAACTTAGAAAAATGCACTTTTTGCAAAGATCATGTGATATTTGTAGGATATGTGGTTTCAGCATAGGGAGTAGAAGTAGATGAATCTAAAATTGAAGCTATTAAAAATTGGCCTACACCTGTGAATGTTAATCAAATTCAGAGCTTTCATGGTCTCGCTGGTTTCTATTGGCGTTTTGTTAAAGATTTTAGCACCATTGCTGCCCCTTTGAATGGATTAACTAAAAATAATGTTGAATTTCATTGGGGGGAAGCACAGCAAGCTGCTTTTGATGGGCTTAAGAAACGATTAACTGAGGCACCGTTACTTGTTTTACCTGATTTCATTAAGATTTTTGAAATTGAATGTGATGCTAGTGGAATTGGTATTGGTGATGTTTTACCGCAAGAGGGTAGACTGGTAGCATACTTCAGCGAGAAACTGAAAGGTGCCCAATTGAATTATCCGGTCTATGAGAAGGAGCTTTATGCGTTAGTGCGAGTGTTAGAAGTCTGGCAACATTATTTATAGCCTAAGGAGTTTATTATACATTCTGACCATGAATTCTTAAAATATTTGCAAGGTCAATCTAAATTGAACCGTCGTCATTCTAAGTGGGTTGAATTCATTAAGTCGTGTCCTTACATTGTAAAATATAAGAAGGGAAAAGAAAATGTGATTTCTGATGCTCTTTCTAGGAAAAATGTGCTTTCAAATTGTTTAAGTGTGCAAGTTCCTGGTTGAGAGAGTTTGCGTGATTTATATGCTAATGACCATGATTTCGTTGTTCCCTATGTGCACTGCAAGGAGGGAAAAGGATGGGAAAAACTATCACTTACATGATGGATTTTTTTTTGTGCTAACAAATTATGTGTTCCAAAATCATCCGTACGTTTGCTCTTGCTGCAGGAATCTCATGAAGGTGGATTGATGGGGCATTTTGGACGTGAGAAGACATTGTCTATGCTGAGTAATCTTTTTTTGGCCTAAGATGAGGCATGACGTGGAAAGGCATGTGCAATGATGTATTATTTGCTACAAGGCTAAATCAAAGTTAAATCTACACGGGTTATATACTTCTCTACCTGTTCCCAATGCACCATGGGAGGATATTAGTATGGATTTTTTTTTAGAATTGCCTAGAACAAAGAGGGGCGGGGGGAGATTCTATTTTTGTTGTTGTGGATCGATTTTTGAAGAGTCTTCATTCCGTGCCACAAGAGCGACGATACGTCGCATGTTGCTAACTTGTTTTTCAAGGAGATCATGGGGTTGCATGGTGTGCCACGTAACATTGTGTAGAAATGCTATGAGAAGTTCATGAGCTACTTTTGTAAGACACTTTGGGGTAAGTTCGGGACGAACTTGTTATTCAGCACAACTTGTCATTCCCAAACGAAAGTGGTGAACCGCACACTTTCAACACTGTTAAGGACTATAATCAAGAAAAATCTAAGAGAGTGGGAGGACTGTTTGCCACACGTGTAATTCGCTTATAATCGGCATATGCACTCCACTACTCAGTTGTATCCTTTTGAGGCGGTGTATCGTTTTAAACCGATTACGCCGCTTGATTTGCTGCCACTTCCAAGTCAACAGCAAGTAAATATGGAAGCGTCAAAGTGAGCTAACTATGTCAAGAAATTACATTTGAAAACAAAAGAAGAAATCAAGAAGAAGGCGAAGTACAATGCTGAGAAAGCAAACAAGAAAAGGAAGAAGGTACTGTTTGAACTGGGGCGATTTAGTGTGGTTACATATCGCAAAGATCATTTTCCAGAACAACACAAGTCAAAGCTGCTGCCAAAAGGTGATGGACCGTTTAAAGTATTACAGCGAATCAATGACAATGCATACAAGATCGAGCTTCCAAGAGATGCGTACGGTGTGAGCTCTACATTCAATGTTGCTGATTTATCACTGTTTTTCGGTGGTAACGATCTAGCGTTGAGGGCAACGCCTTTTCAAGTGGGGGGAGATGATGAGGACAACCTTACGACACATTCTTCACCACCACCTAATGATCAAGATATACATATCGAGTTGCCAACTGTACCAATTACAAGAGCACGTGCCAAGAAAATACAAGATCAAGTGAAATTGTTTCTTAATGACCATATCATTAATTTTAAGGAGAATGTTATACTACCCCAATCTTTTAATTTACTTGTGCTTAAGTATTTGGATCAATACGATACACAAGAGGAAGAAGAGCTACATTGTTTGTTGGCACATAGACAAAGAAGAGCTGAGGAATGCATGGGAGAAAAAGGTTATCACAAGGTGTCAATAGGTCATATGCAGTGTACATGGACTTTCCAAAGGCACTGGAGAGTTTCCTTTCAAGTTCTACACGGAATCAATCAAGGAGTAGCAAAATAGGAAAGATTGAAGCCGACTCGGACTCGGTTTATTGCGGCCAAACAGACGTCGATTAGAAGTACCATAAGTCTCTCATACAAAATCGGATTGGCTATGTAAATACCCTATGGAATGCTTATTTGATAACCTTTCCAACGGATCCAGCCCCATTGCCAATTTCTTATCGATTCGGTCTCATTCATTGAAAATACATTGGTCTTAGCTTAGGTTTCATTTTTTATGTTGTAACGAGTTCAATTCGGTTTTCATAGTCCTAGGTAATATATATAGTAGAGTCCACAACCCACAGAGGGTAGACCACTTTATGTATAAGATTGAGGCATAGCTATTGCTTGTTCTTTCATACCGGCGTTCATGCGAGGATAACTGAGAGAGAATTATGCGATCATTGTTTATTGTTCTACAATCCAAGGTCAAGTTGTCGTTCTGCTGGGAATGGGGGACTTGGCGATCGTCACTGGTGGTCTCGCGATGATCATCTACAGGTGTGTGTTGGGCGTATTCCAAAGAGTTGAGGGTTTGCACATTGGTTCGAGTGTTCAGCTAGCGACATCGTCTACTTCATATCTTTTATCATCGGCTCTTCCCAAGAAGATCGGACCACCCCCGTATCAAGCATGAATCTGAAAATCAGCAAGTAGCGAAACAAAATTTTCCACCCAAAAAGGAGAAGGTGAGAACAACTTCTAAGTCCGATGGAATTGTAATACTTGCTACAAAATCCGGCCTTACTGGAATTTATGACAATGAGCTATCATGCTATGCTTTGATATGCAAAGATGCTTTATTTTCACTAGATGATATATCTTGCCTCCTGCTATTGCTAACCTTTTGTAGGAGTTTGTGGAGGTTTTTCCGGCTGAAGTACACCTAGGATTACCACCAATTCGAGGAATAGAACATCAAATTGATTAGACTCCGAGAGCAACTTTGACAAACCGTGCTACATATAGGACTAACCTGAAAGAGACTAAGGAAATTCAGCGACAAGTCTAAGACCTTTTGGGTCGTGGGTTTGTACAAGAAAGCCTTAGTCCTTATGTTATTTCTGTTCTTTTGGTTCCTAAGAAAGACGGTAGTTGGTGTATGTGTGTTAATTGTAGGTCCATCAACAGTATTACTACAAGATATCATCATCCTATTCCTAGACTAAATGACATGCTTCATGAGTTGAGTGGTTCTATAATTTTCACTAAAATTGACTCGCGAAGTGGTTACCACCAGATTAAAATGAAACTTTGAGATGAATGGAAAGCTGCATTTTAAACTAAATTTGGCTTATATGAGTACATGCTTTCATTGGAAGTTTTGTGGTGGCATACTTTGATGATATCTTGATTTATAGCAAGTCACATGAGTCACACTTTGATCATTTACATGCTGTTTTTAATGCTTTTAGAGATGCATGTTTGTTCGGTAATGTCAAAAAGTGCATCTTTTCTAAGAATCAAGTCTCTTTTCTTGGCAATGTTGTTACTCCAAGTGAGAAGTTTTCATGATTTTGCAGGTTTCTATCAGTGCTTTGTGCGGGATTTCAGCACCATTGTTGCCCTATTGAATGAATTAATGAAAGAAGGAATGGTTTTCAAGTGGGGACCTACATAAGAAAAAACATTCAAGTTGTTGAAAGAGAAACTTACTCATGCTCGTTTACTCCAACTCCCTGATTTTGGTAAGACCTTTGAGCTAGAGTGTGATGCTAGCGGGATTAGAATTGGAGGTGTGCTAATTAAAGAAGGTAAACCTATTGCTTATTTCAGAGATAAATTAAGTAGGCAAAGTCTGAATTATTCTACATATGATAAAGAATTGTATGCTTTAGTTCATGTTCTTAAAATTTGGCAATGTTATCTATGACCCAAAGAATTTGTTATACATTCTGATCATGAATCACTAAAACATATTAGGAGTCAAGCTAAATTGAATAAACGATATGCTAAATGGGTTGAATTTATTGAGTCTTTCCCCTATGTCATAAAGCATAAGAAAGAAAAGGATAATATGATTGCTGATGCGCTTTGTAGGTGTTATACCATATTATCTCAACTTAATCATAAGAATTTTGGTTTAGAGACTATTAAGGACTTATATGCTACTAATTTAGACTTTAAAGAAGTGCTTGAACATTGTAAATAAGGAAAAATATGGAAGAAATATTTGCTGAATGAAGGATTGTTCTATCATGCTAACAAGCTATGCATTCCAGCTAGTTTTGTTCGTCTTTTGTTGTTACCGGAGATGCATGGAGGAGGATTGATGGCACAGAAAAAAGAAGACTAAGGATGTACTGACCACCCATTTCTTTTGGCCAAAGATGAGACGTGACGTCGAGTGCTACGTTTTACATTGTACCACATGCAACAAAGCTAAGTCTCGCTTAAATCCACATAGTCTTTATATGCCTCTTCCTGTTCCTAGTGCACCATAGGAGAATATTTCTATGGATTTTGTTTTAGGATTGCCTAGGACAATGAGGGGGAGGGATATCATATTTGTAGTTGTGGATAGATTTTCTAAAATGGCACATTTATACCATATCATAAGAGCGATGATGCTATAAACATAGTTGATTTGTTTTATAGGAAAATCGTTTGACTTTATGGAGTGCCTAATACTATTATCTCGGATCATGACTCAAAGTTTTTGAGTCACTTTTGGAGATCACTTTGGAATAAATTGGGGACGAAGCTGCTATTTTCTACTACCTGTCATCCCTAGACTGACGGTCAAACAAAGGTTGTTAACTGTACATTATCGACCATGTTATGGACTGTTCTAAAGAAAAATTTGAAAATATATGAAGAGTATTTACTGTATATTGAATTTGCGTACAATAGGTCGGTACACTCTACCACCAAGGTAAGTCCGTTCCAGATAGTGTATGGATTTAATCGCCGATCTTCTATTGATTTACTACCTTTGCCTACATTTGAAAGACTTAATATAGATATAAGAAACATGCTGAATTTATTCTTAAGTTGCATGAAATAACAAAAAAGAATATAAAGAGCATGACTGAAAATATAGGATTACTGGAAGTAAAGGTAGGAAGGAAATAAAATTTGAACCGGGTGATTTACTTTGGTTGCATTTGAGGAAGGATAGGTTTCCAGAACTAAGAAAATCAAAGTTAATGTCTAGAGCTGATGGGCCATTTAAGATAATTGAGAAAATCAATAACAATGCATACAAATTAGACATACCTGTAGAATTTGGGGTTAGTCCCACATTTAACATTTCAGATTTGAAACCCTACTTGGGAGAAGAAGAGCTTGAGTCGAGGACAACTCCAATTAAAGAGAGGAGGATGATGAGCCCATGGATAATTATAAGAGAACGTACACGATAATTAGACCACCAGGTGGACTCATTTTTCACTGTTCATGCTTTCCTTGGATGAATTACTATTAAATTCTTATGATGTTTTACTGCTTAAGACCATGGGAGAAGCACCACAACCTTACTCGGACATCACCCTTGAAGACCACATCTACTCAGACTCGAGGCTGAGCTCTAGTCGTGGTCGTGGTCGTGGTCGTGGTCATGGTCGAAGTCGTGGTCGAGTCTCAGGACAATACGTCAGTAAAACGGGCATAACTCTCTCATATGAAGTCCATTTTAGATTGTCTTAGACATTGTGGAAAGCTTACGATGAACCATTTCCAATGGATATGAGCTCACCTGGTGGTCTAATTGTCGTAATCCATCCAAGGAAACATGAACAGTGAGAAACGAATTCACCTGGTGGTCTAATTGTCGTGCACGTGCTCCTGTAATCGGACCTTGTATGATTTGAGGATTATTGGCGGTATTGATCGTATCCGAAGGAGCCATGGGCTCATCATTCTTGGTCTCCTAATGGAGCTCTACCAACTCATCTCAAGCCTCGTCGTAGGTCGCGATAAGGGCCTAGCGTCGTGCACACCCCAACGCCCTCGCCAAAATCAGTTGCTGCAGAACACAGCATAGGAACAATAAGATGAGCTACCAAAATCCAAGAAACTCCGATTAACTGCCTACTTGCAGAGCCTCCACCTCCAGGCGTGCCTCCACTTCCTCTAGAGGACCCTGGGCTAGCAACTGCTCAATCTCTCCACTCCTGAGGAGCGATGAGGTCGAGGCAAAAGCCTTCAATTCCTCCAAGTGCAGCACAACGTCGTCTGGGGTCAGGACCTTAAGGTCGGGATGAGACCCCCTCAACTGTTACAGTGGCAACTGTTGCAGAGGGTTCGGCGCCATAGACACCAGTCACAAGACCAGGTCATAGACTGCTCAACATCTTGTGGCGGTGAAATCACTCCCTTCATGGTGACTATAGGGGACACCTCTGGATGGGTTGTTGATCCCTGCTGAGGCCCCGTAACCTCGGGATGGGAGCTGAGGACCCGTCTATCCCCATGCCTCGTAGAAACACCAAAAACTTACAGAAGTCAAGACTCCTTGTGCATCCCCACGACAGAATAGAAGCCTACAAGGCGGGAGCTACCTTACCAATGCCTCTGGTTTCTCTGACCAAGGGACCCGTGACCTCCTCATCATCAAAGGGCATCAGCCCCCACCTTGTGTGCAAATCCAGGGAGGCTTCACCGCCTCCCCCTCTAGTCTGGCAGTGGCCAACAAGGTCTGGAAGGGCAAGGCCCTTCCCACGATCACCTCCTCTGGGCTAGGCCTCATCTTCGGCCATGCTGCCTATGCTTCCAGTGCTCCCGACTCTCCTTTGACACTTTGTTCCGCCCAATGACGCCTCGGATGACTCAGCCTCCAAGCCAGCCCGTGAGCCTTTGGAGGTCAGTGGGGGCTGAGCTCGAGGTGGGCTGGCAGGGGCTACGTAGGTTGTGGCGCCAAAAATCCGACGCCCCCACTTCTTGGCAACCTTGGGCTCCGGCGGTTTTGACCACTTCGGAGCCTCCACCTTGAGACGAAGGCATACATGGTTGTGCCACTCCCTGCTTCTAACCGTGCTTATGTGTTGGTTCCACACCGTGGTGGTTGCTAGCCCGAGAACTCCATGATCTCCGCCGTTCGGTCCAGTGAAAGGCTGTTCTCTGAAAGAAAAAGATGTTTCACATCTACAAATTTAAAACTAGACAACAAAGAGGACTCACCAGAACTGTTGGTGGGCCTAGAGTACCTTGCTCAAAGACATGATTCCACTCCGTCCGAAGGGGTCGAAAATTCAGCATAGTGAACTTCTCCGTGAGGTCACGCATACTCATCCTTTTGACCACCCTTTAGAGGAGTATCAGCTGCGAAGCAAGCTGGGCGTCTGAGGTATCCAGCACCCAGGTCTGGACGTACTAGATGTCATGGTTTGTAGAGCGAAGGGGGGGGGGATCCAAAGCCAACATCATAATAAAACCATCGCTTTGACCACCCGGTTTACCACTGCCTGTTGTTGGCCTTCGCTAGAAACACATCCTTGTCCTCTGGACAGAGCTAGAAGTTCATGCTCCCAAAGCTGAGGACCTTCATCACTCTATCCTCCATCCAGGTCTTTGGTTAGCAACTCACGTAATGAAGGGCGGAAAAAAGGTCCGCCCTCCCTTCACACCCGTCCGCTCACATAGCCCACTCGAAGATGGCTAGGCAGATGATGGCATTGACGTGGAGCTATGGGAGCTCCATGTAGAAGTAGTGGAGCACCCCTTCGACCAGTGTCATGGCTCGGAAGCGCAGAACAAAATCAAAAAAGGCTTCGAACACTACAGCCTCATGGCTCTGGAACCTCCTCTCCCTCCGGAACCCAGGCGACGGATCTGGAGGGGATTTACTCCTCATCGACCATCTGGTCAAGCTCGGCGTCATCAATGGTGGATCCTCCTAGTACAGTGAACTGTTAGGGATATTTTCTACTAGTGCAGCGGAGCTCCATGCCCACCGATGGCCTAGGTAGTGACAGAAGAATCGTCGCCGCTTGGGTGTCCACCACCCCACACGCATCAATGGTCCTGCTTGTCGCCAACATATCGGTTCCGCATTGGGCACTAGAACTAGCCATACGAATCTCTGGGAGGTGGCAAAAATGCTAGGCGGTCGAGAAGATGGTTGAATAGTGACCGATGGATGCGTGCATGTGCTTGTGCAGGAGCGGCTGGATGTAGATGCAGATGAGAATAAGGCGCAGAGCAAGGTCGTCATTTGGCCTAGACCCTCTCCTTATAAAGATAAGGGAGGAGTTATTCCCCCTAGAGAAACGCGCGCACGCTCCGAATGACAAAGCACCACATACCCCACTATCACTCCACATTGAGTAACAACACCATCAACCGCGGGTCGCATTTAATGTCCTCCATCACGTCGAATGATCGATTCAATTTGATTGGCCTAGACCTTTCAAAGCAATTCAACCAATATGAAGGACCATAGGCCATCAGCTGTGGCGTCAGGAACCGCCGGAGGCCTGCTCCAAGAAAAAACTGCGAGGCCAACCCGCACGAGGGTCTACTATTGGGGGTTGTCATTAAGGACCCCCGATGCCCCTTGGCCCAGCCAGCTGATGCCTATGGACCTCAGGTCCTTGAATGCCTTTTAGATGGTGAGGCATCAAAGGAGCCCAGGCCTGGGTAGGCTCTGCGAGATTGGAGGAGTGAGTCATCAAGATTGGAGAAAAGTCAACCATAGGGGGCCCGCCAACCATCCTCCGCCTACAAGGAAGTGACCGTCATTTAATGCTGATGTAAGTACAAGCCATCCTGACATCCTAGGGCAAGTAGGAGCTGGCCTGACACCTTGGCGATCGGCCGAGCACCATGCCCTTCGGGCCACTTGTGCCTCTGTATTTTCCATAGCAGATAATATCTTCTGATTAATGGTAAATGCATCCTACCTAGACCCATGCCATGTGATTCGACCGGCCCTAGGTCCATTTGGGATAGCAATGGTTTGTATAGCTTTCTCTGAAAGCATATACTTGTATATTTACACCTTTTTAGCACTATAAATACCGATCCTTGGCCATCAAGCCTTGGGATGAATCCTTGAATGATCAGGTTTTCCCTCCTATCCACTTCTTCTCCATGCTTGAGCCATTCGTGTGAGTGTGTTCTCACCGTACTTCTTCGTGGAATACATTTTCTTCAGCCAGCAATCATCGTTAGGGGTCTCTCAACCTTCGAGATTGGCTCAGAATGGCGTCCTCCAAGTCGGTTTGCATTCGAGTAGAGCAGCTTCTGTGTCTACGGACTTGCCTTGCTAACCTGACTAGACTATTGGTTGAGTTGGGCAGCATCTATACTAAAGGCTATTGAGACAGATGATATGAGGAGTTTCTCAGCGAAGACTCCAACATGTGTCGGTGAACAAAATGAAGCGAGCCTGGCGAGTTCATCGGTGATGGAGTTGTCACCTCTCTAAATGTGTGTGACTTCCAGCCCTTCTAAATTTTGCATGAGTTTTCATACCTCATTTAGATAAGCCGCCATGTTATCGTCCATGCACTGGTACTCCTTTTTTGCACTTGCTTTATGACTACTTATGAGTGCCCTTTCATGAGTAGTTGCCTGATTCCATGTGAAGTAGCTATGCGGAGCTCGTTTAACAGTCCCTCGTATTCTGCAATATTATTGGAAGCTTTAAAATTTAATTGCGTAATGTACCTAAGTTTGTCGCCCGTTGGAGAGTTGAGTACGATGCTAGCCCCCGAGCCTTGAAGTGTGAGTGATCCATCAAAGAAAATCATCCAATGGTCCTCTACCACATTTGGTTTTATTTCTTTAACATTTGTGCGCTGTGCATAATCCACGTTGAACTCGTTGAGCTCAACCTTGTGCGATTTGTCCAATAGCCTCTGTATTGCGTATAACATCCTTTAGTGGATACGTCGTCACGACGGTGACCTTGTGCACATGGAAATAATGTCGTAGCTTCCGGGAAGTACAACAACTTTTGCACTTGTGGGTATCATAGTTTTGCATCGTGTAGGACTTCACTCACGTAGTAAACCGGCCTCTGGATCTTGGCTTTCTTCTCGGGACATTCCCGTTTTACCAATACGACCGTACTTACAACTTGTGGGGTAGCTGCAATGTACAAAAAGAGCTCCTCTTTGTCGTTAGGTGGGGTTAGAATTAAACAGATGATAAATACCTTTTCATGTCTTGAAATGCCTTCTCCGCATCTTCCGTCCACTCGAACCGGTCATGTTTCTTCAGCAGATTGAAGAAAGGCACCCCTTACTCGCCCATCCTGCTGTAACACCCCAAGGGCTACAAGACCTAGAATGCCACTTAACTATACGACTTACAGCTAAACCTACAGAAAACTCAATAGCATCTCCTCTGTATTTTAAGTAGTGCAGGAGCAACTACATAGATAAACAATATGTGAGGCATAGCACACTAGCATTTAAAATTATCCTAACAAGGATCAAGAGTAAACTATTAAGTTCAACATCACAACAACACTATAAACTTCGAGCACACGACTCTAACGACTAAAGATAATTTATTATTACAACTTATTGATATTAAGTGCAGACATGAAGTGCAAGACGTGCTTCTAATCCCTTCCCTCCATGCTTGCTTCAAGAACAACGTGGGGGAAATTGCAAGAGTGAGATTGGAATATCTCAGCAAGTGAATCACTATAACAAGATATTTAAAGCACAATAGATTAAATAACAATTTAATATTGTAACAAGTATTCAGAAGAGTATCATAATAATAACATTCATAGCATCTTGATTCTACAACAGTTTTAAAGCTCCACTTCTTCATGTTAAGCATTATGTGATCATAGCAAAACTATGACATCATAAGTTTGTAAAAGAACTACTCCTCAACTCAAATAACCTATGATTCATAAGGAACAATAGATAACAACCCACCAAACCACCGACATATATAACCCTAGAAGAACTGTAAGTGTAGGTGTTGAACATGATTCAACATAAGCACAATAAAAAGAAATAACTTCTATACTGCAGATGAATGCAATGCAAAACCACATATAAAATCTTAATAATTCCAAAAGCCATACCGCAATGTATATCACTACTGAGAAGCGTCACTTCTCATAATAATTTCCAAAGCATATTTACGTATCCAATAACCATTTACATGACAACTTCGATATATAATGCTTCCACATGAATAATCTTCGATGATTATAAATAAAATGCACATGCATGCAATACAATGAATATGTCCACTGCCTTCATACCCAACAATGTATGAAGCTGCATTGTATTACGGCAATATATGATGATGTACCGATACGGTCGCAACCATAAGATCACGACATAACATCAAGAGCACTCTGGAAATATTCATATAACCTTCTCACCGACCTGGCTTATGCACTCCGCAATAGTTATATGACTTTCTCATCGACCTGGATCAAATGAAAAACAATGAAATGCGATGCAGCTAATATATAACAATCGTAAGAAAGAGAACCACATTGTTCAACAACCTCCACATATCCACATATAAGGCATACTTAAAGATAAATGACATAAGTTATGATCGTCAATACGTATCAACATGTATAACATACTTCAATTTGTTGAATAGACTACTCCACTATAAGGTCTCATATAAAACTTTTTCTACGCAAACATAGACAGGATAAGTACTACACATATGCCAACAACTAATTTACCACTTTAAACAGTAAGACTGCATTATCAACTACTTATGACCATATAAAATAGTCTAAGTTATGAACTTCACTTAAACCCCTACCTTCTTGCTGTAAGTACTTAGGTACAATCTTCATTTAGATATGAGCGAGACAACATGTCCATTTTATCTTCCATTTAGTATGGTTTTCCAACCTCCTTCACTACCACTTTTGTAAACTTCTACATAACCCGTATCATTATCCTCATGTATTACAGCCATTGAAAGGTAAAATGTGTGGATGTTCTAAAAGATTCTAAAACCACCAAAATTGACATAACCACTACACTAAGGTTCATCAGCAATGAACCCCTTAAGGAAACAAATAATCTTTATTATAATAATTAAAGTTAGTCATTTCACGGATGGGCCACATAAACAAGCATCACACGTAAGCAATATATCAACAACCACATTCTGAATTTTTAAAGCCATCATAAAGGAGTATCATCATACAAGCATTAAGCAATGTACTAACAACGTAGCTGCATTACCACCTTCTTATCCGAACCTTCCAACATAAATAGCACAGCAGACACAATACCTCAAATTATTGAATATAATCACGTGTGCTGCATTTTAAAGATGTAGGTAGTAAAAATAGCAGGTTAAAGTTGTAGCAACGCAATAGCTACATTCACTTGCCTTTACCGACGACGAGAATGGCAAGGCTCAAGTGCGATCCAGAGCACCACCACCTAATTTACAACCACATCTTAGCACAAGCACTCCAAGTAAGAAGCACATATAGAATATAAGGCACCCCTATGCCCAAAACCCTCAAACAAGCAAGAACCATTAAAAATAGCACACCTCGCATTGGTTTGATAAGAGAAGCAGTGCTTCTCTTTTTCGTATCTATTTGTATACTGCAGATATAATGGCAAATAATTACATTCTTGAAATCTATAGAACAAGACCTAAACCTTTTGTAGAGAAAACAAATTTTCATTCTGCCATTAAGGTGACCTAAAGGGCAACTATAAACAGGCTTCACAAACTATCTAAAAATTCAGGCAGCAAGATTCACATTTTTATATCTACTAAACCATACATAAAACAATTCTCAAAATTAAATATGACCTATAACTTTTCATCCTAAACAAAATTTTTATATATTTGATCTTCAGAAAAATGACATTATCAAGCCCTAAGCAAGCTCTGAACATTCATCAGCATATGATGTGGGCCTTATGATCAAGGGGGAGAATGTTGGATTGATCTCAGCCAAACTAATCCTAACAGACCGAGAGCTAAGGGGAGCTCTGACTCCATAAGAGTGCCATGATCGGGGGTGCCAACCAACACGTTGGTTGCGGTCCCACCCCATGCAGCACCACAAAACTAGATGAGGGGGAGTCCAACAAAATTAGGGAATCAAGCTTAAGAAAATTAACCACCTCTCCTACACCATAAACCCTAATTGATCCTTTGGGGTGCTGTTAACAGGGTGAAGGTCGCCGCTACCGCCGTTGACATCAGCTACATCAGCATGCCAGCTACGACTACCGCACCGACGACCTTACGCTCTGCATCAACCTCTCCCTCACACTGCTTGCCACTGCATCACCATCTACCTCGAATCATCAAGATCTGGCATCGCTGAACTCTGGTTTGTTCACACTTCCGCATGTTTAGTGGTGTTAAGTTACTAGAGCTAGTGATCTTGATGATTAGATAAAGATTATACCTAACAGACTTGTATATACCATATTTTATAAAGACCTTCTTCCTAATAGCAGAATCTTGACAATTTTCCATGAGCTACAATTTCAGAACACGAAAGAGAAAAAAAAACAATACATATCAGAGAATGAACAAAGCTACAGATCGAACACATATGTAGGTTTTGAACATTGAGATTATGGCTATAGGCATATCCACGTCATCATTTAGAGTTTCTTAGTGCCTTTGCCTAACAAGAATGGAAATTGGAGCAACCGAGAATCAGCAAAGTAATAAAAAACAATTAGTAAAGTCTGACCTTACTTCTCATGTCGAAAATTGATGTATCTATCGGAACATTCCCCCACACCATGCTCATTTGATGATCGACATAAAAAAATCTTCGAACATGTGTAGACCATCTCTGATACATAGAGAATTGATTAACCAATTTTTTTTGTATTTCACAAAGGAACCACCTGCTAAATCAACTGCTCACCCATCCATGACTCCCACACCATCAGCGGCCTGGACACCAGTGCCACCACCATCACGACGATCGCCACTACCTCCAGTGGCTTGCCCATCAGCACATCCAAACTCCCCAATTCAAGCTTGCCATGGGGCCAAGGCCAGGTGTTGCGCCCCCAACATGCAGTACCACCGACACTGCCCGCACTAACATACACATCAAACGCAATGGCAGGACCAAATCTTGGCACAAAGTGGCCAAGAGATCAGCAAAACAGCTATAAATCACGATTCCATGGGACTGAACATGACAACCTCATTCTTGATAGGCCCAACGGCGTCGTGTACCCTCTAGTTGAAGTCACCGTGTTCCTTCCAGTTGAAGTCATCAGGGAGGCCGTCTATGGGCAGCACAAGAGCCTCGTGGGCCCAACTGGCGGTGCCCAAGGTGATGATCAGAGCGCAGAGGGAAGGGGAGTGCATCGGTATGCATGTGGGCACAGAGGGGGTCGCGAGTTTGGTGGAGTCAAGCATGGCGAAGGAAGACTGGAAGAGAGGGTTGATGGATATGGTGAGAAGAACGAGTATTGCGCTCAATCACTAGATGTGGCGAAAATAGCACAATTGGTTTTGGGCTCTTGTCTCAACTGCTGGTGCCACTATTTGCATGAGGGAAGCAACTGAACTGAGAGAAAGAATCATTGACACAATGATGAAGATATGGTTCTACGATCTTGGCACTATTATGTCGAATATCTAACTATAGATATATAACATAAGGAGTACACCGTATATAGAGAGGGTATATCGTACGCATGTTTAACAGCTAAGAATATTGCAGACCCAAATCTGCAGGACCCGATACACTTGGAGATTTTGAAGACATATACTAGGAAGGTCTCAATCGGGTTGTCCGACTCGAGTACGACTAGTATCCAAATTTGATTCATTTGTTTTGCCTTGGCTGACAAGATGAAGAACTCCCTATCGACTACGGTCGAGACTAAGGTGGTGCCTTAACCCCTTTATAAGGTGGAGACCCTAAACCCTGGAGAACAACTTTTGAACCACGAGAAAATTTACATGTATGCAACTCAACTTAAGCAAGACCAAGATCCTAGCAATCAAAGATACTAAACAACCTTAATACATTCATGTAAGAAGGATTGTATTTTATTTCGCGGAGAGTATGCAGGGTTGGATCAATGCCCCTTGTGTGGAATCTTTCGATATAAGTGTAGATATGACAGTGGTGATGGGGACGGAGACAAGAAAAATAAAGGGCCTCCTACGAAGGTGATGTGGTATTTTCTTATAGTTCCCCTTCTGAATCGTCTATTTGCTAACAGAAAGGAGGCCCAATTATTGCGTTGGCATAAGGAGCGTAAGAATGATACAATGATACGACACCTAGGGATTCTGCTCAGTGGTGAATTATTGATTCCATATTTGGTTGGTTCGCTGAAGGATTCAGAAATATTAGGTTTGCTATGAGCACAGATGGTATGAATCCATTTGGTAACATGAGTACCTTACATATCACCTGACCTGTTGTATTGTAGATCTACAATCTTCCACCCTGGCTTTGTAACAAGCGGAAATACATTATGTTGTCGATGTTGATATCAGGACTAAAACAACCAGGCAATGATAATGATGTGTACCTCAAACCTTTATTCGATGAGCTTAAGAAACTCTGGTCGGAAGGCGTCGAGGTTTAGGATCAGTACAAGCAAGAGTACTTTACCTTGCATGCTATATTGTTCATCACCATCAATGATCTGCAAGCACTTCGTAACTTATCAGGTCAGAGCAAAAGAAAAGGTGAAGCTTGCCCCCATTGCTTAGATGGATCGGGCCCTCCATACTGACAGTGTGGATCAAAGACTTACACCCAGTGAAATGGATCATGATCTCATAGACGAGGACATATTAGGTTTCAATGAAAATGATCATGAGGATTTTTTGGAGAATATGGACTAGATGGTGAGGCATATTGAGCGGCACAATGAGTATAACAATAGTGAGTTTGCTAAATTCTAGGAATTTGTGCAAGGTTTCAAGATGACCCTTTATCCCAACTGTAAGGAGAAGTACACGCAAATATTTGGGAACCTAAAACTTTTACAGCTGAAGGCAACATATTGTTGGACTGATAAGAGTTTCGAAGCATTACTGGATCTGCTAAGGGACAAGCTACCGGAGGGGAACTTGGTGTACATGAGGGCATAATCATGTCTATGCATTTCTGAATAATATGTTATTCCAAGAATCATTGTCATTTAGATTGATTAGCAAGTATGTGACTTGTTCGTGAAACACTTTTGTTACGGGAACACCCCAACCGGGAGATATCTAGACGATGCACTGATAAGGCAGTGGCTAGTCGTGAACTTTCAGGGAGAGGGGATAACCTGACTACAACGACCAACAGGGGCGCTGCGCCTTAGCGACAGTTACACCGACTCCAATTTGTTGTTGTTCTTGCCGTGCCAAGAACAACATTGAACCTGCTAGCAAATCGAAGAACAAGCAAGAACAAGTTGACATGCAAACAGTGCACAGACCTTGCCAAGGATGAAACCAATACACATGAAGTTGGGGTTCTAAATCAAGTAAAATAGGTGGTCTAGCCAACACACGCGTTTACAAGGAAGGAGCTGAAGCTATCTTGCATCTAAACAAAACCGAACCTTGTTCCTGGCGGCTGCTTGTGCTATTTATACATAGGAGGCAGCCAGGAGGTGTGGGGGGGAACCCTAACTTAGAATGGGCCCCTAGTGGGCTCTACGGGATACAAGGACCAAGGCCCATGGCTGGAGGTCCGAATGTTCTTTCGCCGATTCTAAGCAGCTCTGATGGAATATGATGCTAGTGTTGGATCCATATGAAAGTAGATGATGAGATCTTTTCAATAAGTACTCATGGGCCCCAATCACCTTCCAAAGCAAAGAATTATGGACAAATTAAAATGGTGCTGCCTGGAGGTTCGAACGTGCAGTCTGGACGTTTCGTCCGATCATCTTCTTGTTTACACCAGCATCCACCTGATGGTTACATTGGTTACTCTTGTGTCCAGCTGGTTCATCTCCCAAGTTTATGATAATTGATTCGGCATGCTCGAGCTCGAGTCGTTGGTCCCTTCTGTGCAATAGGCATGGTTGCATCAATGGAAGGGATGTCCTCATCATCCTCCTCTTCTTTCATCGGAGTTGTCCTCAACTCAAGTTCATCGTCTTCTCCCATGTATGGCTTTAAATCTGCATTGTTAAAGATTGGGCTAACCTAAAAATATGCAGGCAACTCAAGCTTGTATGTATTTTCGTTAATCCTTTCTAGCACTTTGAATGGTTCATCAGCTCTAGAAAGCAACTTAGACTTTCTCAAATTAGGGAACCTATTCTTTCTCAAATGCAACCAAACTAAATTACCCGGTTCAAAAGTGACATGTTTCTTTCCTTTGCTACTACCAAGTTTATACTTAGCATTCTGATGAGAACAGCGGCCCGATCTTCCGATAGGTTCGATTGATTTCGTTGTGAGGACGTTGACGCTTGGAGGCTTTCAACCCGCAGATTGTCACCTCGCAATTCGTTACACCCGCACGACTGTCGTTATCAACCACGCTCGCACGCGATCGACCTTACCACGAGGGTTATTGTTCCTGCAAGCAATCGAAGCAACTCACAAGAACAAGGAAGATGCAATCTGAATTGCTAATAAAGATGAAGCACACGAATTGGGGTTCCACAAACCGATGAACGGCGAAAAACTGACTAATTGTCTAGTTGTAATCTAAGCAAAACCCAAACCCTAGAAGAGGGGGGCGGCTATCTATTTATAAGCTAGGAGAAGAAAGGATTCGGCCACAACTGATGGAGCTCGAATACAACTCAATTACAAGGCCCAAGGCCCAAACTGATTCGGACTGGAAGAGCGACGCGACTTGTTTTGCCGATTCCGGACAGCACAGAAGGTATTTGGAGATGAGGTCGGATCCATATGAAAGTAGACTCCGCGACCTTTCCAACAAGTACTCATGGGCCTCGACCACCTTTCGGACTCAAGAGTTATGGTCGTTTGAATTTGGTGCTGTCTGTAATTCCGATTCCGAATTGATCTTGGGGATAGAACTGGATTTATGCGCGGTAGCCCTCCAGTTACACTTGTGCTTATATGGATCTTCTCTCAGGTTCCTAAGGATAATAAAATCATCGCAATAAGTTAGTAGCATCCAATCCTTAGAAACATTTGTATGGACAGCGAGGAACGAGTTCACCTGATAATTAAGTTCTCGTGCACGAGCTCTTGTCAAAGGACCTTCAATTACAGTAGCGGGAGGATGAATATTTGTGGTGTGTGTAACCGAAGGAGTGATGTCCTCATCATCCTCCCCCTCTTGAATTGGAGTCGTCCTCGACTCAATCTCATCTTCTTCTCCCACATACGGCTTTAAGTCTGAAACGTTAAATGTGGGACTAACCCCGAAATCTGCAGGCAACTCAAGCTTATATGCATTATCATTAATCTTCTCGAGTATTTTAAAAGGACCATCAGCTCGAGGCATCAATTTAGATTTCCTCAACTCGGGAAAACGATCTTTACGCAAGTGTAACCAAACAAGATAACCCGGTTCAAAAGTTAAATGTTTCCTACCCTGGCTGCCATAAGCACGATATTTTTCATTCATCTTCTCAATATTTTCTTTAGTTCATTCATGCATTTTAAGAATCAGTTCAGCACGTGTCTTAGCATCAAAATTCAACTTTTCAGAAGTAGGCAAAGGTAGCAAATCAATAGGAGCACGTGGATTAAAACCATATACAACCTGAAACGGACTTACCTTGGTGGTGGAGTGGACGGACCTGTTGTAAGCAAACTCTATATGAGGTAAACACTCTTCCCACAACTTCAAGTTTTTCTTCAAAACAGCCCGCAACATGGTAGATAACGTGCGGTTAACGACCTCCGTTTGTCTATCGGTTTGGGGATGACATGTAGTAGAAAACAGTAGCTTCATTCCCAATTTATTCCAAAGTGACCTCCAAAAGTGACTCAAAAATTTCGCATCGCGATCTGAGACAATGGTATTGGGCACTCCATGTAGGCGAATAATTTCCCTGAAAAACAAATCAGCTATGTTTGTAGCATCATCGCTCTTGTGACAAAGTATAAAATGTGCCATTTTTGAAAAACGATCCACAACCACAAAAATACTATCCCTCCCCTTCTTTGTTCTAGGCAACCCTAAAACAAAGTCCATAGAAATATCCTCCCAAGGTACACTAGGAACAGGAAGAGGCATATAAAGACCATGTGGATTTAAGCGAGACTTAGCTTTATTGCAAGTAGTGCAGCGTGACACGTAGCGCTCGACGTCACGTCTCATCTTTGGCCAAAAGAAGTGGGCGGCTAGCACATCTTCGGTCTTCTTTGCTCCAAAATGCGCCATCAAACCTCCTCCATGTGCCTCCTGCAACAACAAAAGACGAACAGAGCTAGCTGGAACGCATAGCTTGTTAGTACGATAGAGCAAACCATCATTCAACACATATTTATTCCATTCTCTTCCTTCTTTACAATGTTCTATCACTTCTTTAAAGTCCAAATCAGTAGCATACAAATCTTTTATTGTCTCCAAACCGAAAATTCTATGATCCAATTGGGACAACATGGTATATCGTCTAGATAAGGCATCAGCAATGACATTTTCTTTACCTTTCTTGTGTTTAATCACATAAGGAAATGACTCAACAAATTCTACCCATTTAGCATGACGTCTATTCAATTTTGCTTGACTTCTAATATGTTTAAGTGATTCATGATCCGAATGTATAACAAATTTCTTGGGCCATAAATAATGTTGCCATGTTTCAAGAACACGAACTAAAGCATATAATTCCTTATCATAAGTAGAGTAATTAAGACTAGGTCCATTTAATTTCTCACTAAAATATGCAACAGGCTTACCTTCTTGAATCAATACACCACCTATCCCAATTCCGCTAGCATCACATTCAATTTCAAAAGTCTTACCAAAATCAGGGAGTTGGAGTAGTGGTGCTTGAGTGAGCTTCTCTTTCAAAAGGTTGAATGCCTTCACTTGTGCAGGACCCCATTGGAAATGCACTCCTTTCTTTGTCAATTCATTCAATGGTGCGGCAATGGTACTGAAATCCCGTACAAAACGACGATAGAATCCAGCAAGGCCATGGAAGCTCCGCACCTGTGACACAGTAGTAGGCGTCGGCCAGCTTTGGATGGCTTCAATCTTTGCCTCATCCACCTCAATTCCCTGTGGTGTCACAACATAACCAAGAAACACAACTCGATCGGTGCAAAATGTGCACTTCTCAAGGTTACCAAACAAACGTGCATCTCTTAAAGCATTAAAAACAGCACGTATATGATCAAAATGTAGATCATGTGACTTGCTATAAATCAAGATATCATCAAAATAAACCACCACAAATTTTCCAATAAAAGCACGTAAAACTTCGTTCATTAATCGCATGAAGGTACTAGGTGCATTAGTTAACCCAAAAGGCATCACTAACCACTCATACAACCCAAACTTAGTCTTAAATGCGGTCTTCCATTCATCTCCAAGTTTCATTCTAATTTGGTGGTATCCACTCCGCAAGTCAATTTTAGTGAAAATTATAGCACCACTCAACTCATCAAGCATGTCGTCTAGCCTAGGAATAGGATGACGATACCTAATTGTGATATTATTAATGGCTCTACAATCAACACACATTCGCCAACTACCATCTTTCTTAGGAACCAAAATAACAGGAACAGCACATGGACTAAGACTTTCTCGTACGTACCCTCGGTCCAATAAATCTTGGACTTGTCGTTGAATCTCCTTAGTCTCTTCTGGGTTGGTCCTATATGCAGCTCGGTTTGGCAAAGTAGCTCCCGAAATCAAATCAATTTGATGCTCAATTCCTCTCAAAGGTGGCAGTCCCGGGGGTATTTCACTTGAAAACACATCAGCATACTCCTGCAAAAGGTTAGCAATAGCAGGAGGCAAAGAGGGAGGCATATCCTCAAGTGTAAACAAGGCCTCTTTGCAAATCAAAGCATAGCAAAATGAATTATATGCTAATAAATCAGATATTTCAGATTTAGTAGCTAACATGGCAGCACCCTTCAACTTAATTGTGTCTTTCCTAGCATGTGTATTTTTGTTCTCATGTTGAAGTGGAAAAACATTTTTAGCTACAACCTGATTTTCAGATTTGTTATCATTGCATTTTCTTTCATTTTCAGCACGTTCTACTTCATCTTTCAAAATTTCAGCAGGTGTCATAGGCAACAACTTAATCTTCTTACCCTTATGTGAGAATGAGTAGGTATTAGCTCTACCATGGTGCAAAACATCATTATCATATATCCAAGGCCTACCTAGCAACAAAGAGCATGCTTGCATAGGCACTACATCAAAGTCTGCACTGTCTTTATAATTACCAGCCGAAAATTGTACTCTCACAACTTTGTTTACCTTCAACTTACCACACGAATTGAACCACTGGATGTAGTAAGGGCGTGGGTGTGGCTGTGTGGTCAAGCCAAGCTTCTCGACCATCTCGGAACTAGCAAGGTTGTTGCAGCTACCTCCATCAATGATGACTCTGCAAGCTCTCTCCTTCACAAGAAATCTGGATTGAAACAAGTTGTGCCGCTGATTTTGCTCTCCTTTCCCCATTTGTGCACTTAGAACTCGTTGTACAACAAGGCTCACGTATCTCCCTGTATCAACAGCAGCTACTTGTTCTTCTCCATCATCAACATCATTTTCTGTCTCGTCTCCTTCACCTACAATGTTAGCAGCCAGTACATATTCATCCTCAATATCACTAGCACTTACATAACCACCATCTTCTGTTGCAATGTACGCGCGCTGACTTGGGCAGTCCTTCATGACATGGCCCATTCCCTTGCATCGGTGGCAAACAATCCCAGTTGTACGGCCCGTGGAAGCAACCGAAGAAGAACTCTTAGCGGGGGCCTGCACACTAGTAGATTTACTTACCTCAGTTGCATGTGACGGTGTAGTAGGTCCTGCTGAACGCGCCCTACTCGAGGAGGGGGCAGCAGACCGTGTAGCAGATGGTAGAATGGTTTTAACTTGCCCCGGCGTTGATCTTGGTGTAGACGTTCTTCCAAAATTGTTCTTTGGCCTCTGTTGTCGTCCCTGCAATTCTTTTTCTGCCAAACATGCAAGTTGGAACAATCTAGGAATATTATCATATTCTTTGTAATCTACTATGTCCTGAATTTCACATCTCAACCCTCCATAAAAGCGTGCCAAAGCAGCCTCTTCATCCTCAACAATATCACAACGTAACATACCAATTTGTAGCTTCTGATAATATTCTTCTACTGACCTATTGCCTTGGTTTAAGCGCTGTAATTTCTTACGCAAATCACGTCTAAAAGATGGTGGAACAAATCTATTGCGCATAGCCACCTTTAAAGCATCCCATGTAGTAGGCGATAACCCATCATTGCATACCCTATTCCACCAAATGATAGCAAAGTCTTTAAACTCACTAGTGGCTTGCCTAACTCTATGCACTTCAGGAACTAGGTGAGCATTAAATTTTTGTTCCACCGTCATCTCCCAGTCTAGATATATTTCAGCATCATAAGTACCCGAAAAAGATGGTATGGTAAACTTAACTTTAGCAAATGGATCATCATTACCACGTGTATTATGTTGCTGAAAATTGTTACCTCTCATACCTTGACGGTTGAAGTTTAATCGGTTCCTTTGTCGTGCATCAAAGGCGTCACGCTCTTGCCTCAAAATTTCATCATCAGCGACGGACTCTTCATGTTGGGCTGCACCTTGAAGATGGCCATTGTCGCCATGAATACCATGTTGCATTGGGGGCTGCTCTGGGATACGCGTCTCCATCCTGTTCAACCTATCAGTGAAATTAACAATAATACGGTTAGCAGAACCTAATGCTTCATCCATATGATGAAGTCGGGTCTCATGGCTCCGAAGTAATTGTTGCATCTCGTCCGTCTTCTCAGTTTGATTGTTCGCACTCTCAACCAGTTCATCGATCTTATGTCCATAACTCCTCATGAATTCCCGCATCTCCTCCTCGAACGTTTTACCTGCCATGGTTAGTAGCAAACAAGAAACAAATATATATATATATATATTATCCCTATCGACTACTGGGTTGTGGAGGTGAAGGTGGAATCACACACTCACAAGCGTCTTACCAAGCTCTTATGAATTTCTTACCAAATTGCAGCAGGTGGTATGACCGGAGAAGGTGGGATGTATGACCGCGACGGAGGCGAATGCGAGGATCCAAATCTGAGGGCCAAAAGTATGTGGAGTTTGGATAGGCACAATATATGGTAGCAAGGATTAGCAATAGTTCAATTCAGAAATTGCAAGACTGAAAAGTAGTCCCAAGCTAGTCTATGCCGCCGGCCTAAACTCGTCTCTAACCTAGTTCAAGCAAGCAGAAATCCAACTCAGCTCAAGAACTCAAAGGATGCAAGCATTTCTGTTTCTATTTTTTTTTAATCTTCTTTTCTTTTGGTGCGGCTTTTTTTTTCACTTTTTCTGCACCTCTTTGCCTTTTGCTCTTTTCCTTTTCTTGTTTTTTATATGACAGAAAGTGCCGCAAAAACTGCTAGCAGCAACCTAATCGGATTCTGCTATTTTCTTCCGAACTGTGTAGGATATTTTCTTCCGAAGTAGTAAAGAAAGAAAAAAAACCTACTCGGTATGCACAACAAGGATCTTTATTCTCAATGCACTCTATCTCTAGTTGGAAGCAGGCAAATCCGACTAGCTTTCTTCTAAAACAAAACGGATCTGTTACAAGCCAACAAAACGAATTGAAGTACTATTCTTTTCAACAGTAAACACAGCAGTAAAGCAAACCGAGAGGGATTTATATGGTAGAATTTGCTACTCGGTTTCCAAGGTACAGCTGCTTACAAAAGGAATTGGCACGGAGGATCTGCTAGCTGATTAATCGTGGCCCAAGATTTTCTAGCGCACTGCAGGGGGAAACGACGCGATCTATTATGTACGCTAGCAGATGGAAACGCAAGGATGACAGACACCTTGCACCAAAAACAACTCGACAAGAACACAGGACCTAAAACAAGACCAAGACCAGCGACACAAAGACAAGGCGAGGGACTAAAATTCAGAAAAGCAAACCAAACTGAAAATTGCACGGCACAAAGGGGTTGTAGGACAGCGGAAGACGATGAATATTATTTTTTTTTGGGGGGGGGGCTAATTTTCTGGATTCTAGGACGATGGCAAATTTAATCTAACAAAAGGGGATACAAAGTTACCTATCGGGAAACTGAGGCTCTGGTACCACGTGATGAGAACAGCGGCCCGATCTTCCGATAGGTTCGATTGATTTCGTTGTGAGGACGTTGACGCTTGGAGGCTTTCAACCCGCAGATTGTCACCTCGCAATTCGTTACACCCGCACGACTGTCGTTATCAACCACGCTCGCACGCGATCGACCTTACCACGAGGGTTATTGTTCCTGCAAGCAATCGAAGCAACTCACAAGAACAAGGAAGATGCAATCTGAATTGCTAATAAAGATGAAGCACACGAATTGGGGTTCCACAAACCGATGAACGGCGAAAAACTGACTAATTGTCTAGTTGTAATCTAAGCAAAACCCAAACCCTAGAAGAGGGGGGCGGCTATCTATTTATAAGCTAGGAGAAGAAAGGATTCGGCCACAACTGATGGAGCTCGAATACAACTCAATTACAAGGCCCAAGGCCCAAACTGATTCGGACTGGAAGAGCGACGCGACTTGTTTTGCCGATTCCGGACAGCACAGAAGGTATTTGGAGATGAGATCGGATCCATATGAAAGTAGACTCCGCGACCTTTCCAACAAGTACTCATGGGCCTCGACCACCTTTCGGACTCAAGAGTTATGGTCGTTTGAATTTGGTGCTGTCTGTAATTCCGATTCCGAATTGATCTTGGGGATAGAACTGGATTTATGCGCGGTAGCCCTCCAGTTACACTTGTGCTTATATGGATCTTCTCTCAGGTTCCTAAGGATAATAAAATCATCGCAATAAGTTAGTAGCATTCAATCCTTAGAAACATTTGTATGGACAGCGAGGAACGAGTTCACCTGATAATTAAGTTCTCGTGCACGAGCTCTTGTCAAAGGACCTTCAATTACAGTAGCGGGAGGATGAATATTTGTGGTGTGTGTAACCGAAGGAGTGATATCCTCATCACATTCATGCACTCTATGTTCTTTCTAGTGGTCTCATGCAGTTTTATCATTAATTCAGCATGTTGTTTAGCATCAAAATTCACCCTCTCCGAGGTTGGAAGAGGCAAAAGATCAATAGGAGCACGAGGCACAAACCCATAAACAATCTCAAAAGGGCATTTCTTAGTAGTAGAATGTTGTGAACGATTATAAGCAAACTCAACATGAGGCAAGCACTCTTACCACATTTTTATATTCGTTTTCAAAACAACCCTAAGCATGGTAGACAAAGTTCTATTCACTACTTTGGTTTGCTCATCAGTTTGGGGATGACAAGTAGTGGAAAATAAAAACTTAGTCCCCAACTTAGCCCACAAAATTCTCCAAAAATGACTAAGAAATTTTGCATCACGATCAGAAATAATGGTATTTGACACACCATGCAAACGAACAATCTTCCGAAAGAACAAATCAGCAATATGTGTAGCATCATCACTCTTATGACATGGTATGAAGTGTGCCATCTTAGAAAATCTGTCCACAACAATAAAGACACTATCCCTCCCCTTCTTTGTTCTAGGCAATCCTAGAACAAAGTCTATAGAAATATCCTCCCATGATGCACTTGGAACAGGTAGAGGCATATACAAACCGTGAGGATTAAGGTGTGACTTAGGTTTTTGACATGTTGTGCAGCGAGTAACGAAACCTCTCCACGTCTCTCCTCATCTTGGGAAAAAAAACCTGACCAGCAAGGATGTCTTCCGTTTTCTTTACACCAAAGTGTCCAATCAGCCCTCCTCCATGCACTTCCTGCAACAATAACATACGCACGGAGCTAGCCGGAATGCATAGCTTGTTAGCCCTAAACACAAACCCGTCAGTGAGGATGAATTTGTTCCATGTTTTACCCTCCTTTCAATTCAGTAACACATCTTTGAAATCATCGTCATGTGCATATTGTTCTTTAATTGTTTCCAAACCAAATATTTTGAAGCCAAGCTGTAAAAGCATGGTGTAACGCCTAGACAAAGCATCAGCGATGACATTTTCCTTCCCTTTTTTGTGTTTGATGACATAGAGAAAAGACTCAATAAATTCAACCCACTTGGCATGTCTACAGTTCAGTTTTGCTTGACTTCGGATGTGTTTTAAAGACTCATGATCAGAATATATAGCAAACTCTTTGGGCCATAAATAATGCTGCCATGTTTGCAAAGTTCGAACTAGAGCAAACAATTCGTTATCATAAGTATAATAGTTTAAACTAGGCCCACTCAACTTCTCGCTGAAATATGCTACAGGTTTTCCCTCTTGTAACAACACCTCCCAAACCAATTCCACTAGCATCACATTCAAGCTCAAAAGTTTTATTGAAATCAGAAAGTTGGAGCAAAGGTGCATGTGTTAACTTATCTTTCAACGTGTTGAAGGCGTTCTTGTGTGCTGCAGCCCAAGTGAATGGCACACCCTTCTTGGTGAGTTCGTGCAGTGGGGCTGCAATGGTGCTGAAATCCTTCACAAAGCAGTGGTAGAATCTAGTAAGTCCGAGAAACCTTCTCACTTGTGTCACCGTTGTGGGAACCGGCCAGTTGTGTATGGCTTCAACTTTGGCTTGATCAACTTCAATTCCCTGCGGGGTTACAACATAGCCAAGAAAAGAGACTCGATCCATGCAAAAGGTGCACTTCTCAAGGTTACCAAACAAATGTGCATCACGTAGAGCATTGAAAACAGCACGCAAATGATCAAGATGTTCCTCTAGTGATCTGCTATATATGAGAATATCATCAAAATATACCACCACAAATCTGCCAATGAAGGCGTGTAAAACTTTATTCATTAATCTCATGAAAGTGCTGGGTGCATTAGTGAGACCAAAAGGCATGACAAACCACTCATATAGACCGAATTTAGTTTTAAACGTTGTTTTCCATTCATCTCCTAACTTCATGCGAATCTGGTGGTAACCACTATGCAAATCAATTTTAGAGTTTATGATATCTAATTGTAATGTTATTAATTGTTCGGCAATCTACACACATACGCCATGATCCATCTTTCTTAGGAACTAAAAGCACGGGAACAACACAGGGGCTAAGAGACTCACGCACATAACCTTTGTCAAGCAATTCTTGCACTTGGCGCTGAATCTTTTTAGTTTCTTTCGGATTAGTCCTGTATGGCACACGATTGGGCAAGGAGGCCTCGGGAATGAGGTCAATCTGGTGCTCAATCCCTCAAATTGGTGGCAGCCCCGGTGGCACCTCCTTTGGAAAAACATCAGCGTACTCTTGCAAAAGGTTAGTAACAGTAGGAGGCAAACAAGTAGAGATATCTTCGAGTGAAAACAATGTTTCTTTGTACACCAAAGCATAGCAAACAACAGTGCTAGCATCAATTTCCTCCAAATCAGATTTAGTAGCAATGAAACAAGATCCTTTCAGCTTAATCTCATTCTTATTACCATGAACAGATTTTGTGTTTTTCTTTTTATGTTTCTCAAGTTCAGTTGCCACAATCTGATTTTCACTCTTAGCATGCTCAAGATTTTTTAGTTTTCTAGCTCTAGCAATTTCATCTTTCAAAATGGCCTCAGGCGACATAGGATGCAACACAAATTTCTTGACATTATGCACAAATGAGTACTGATTTGATTTGCCAAAATACAAGGAATCTTTATCATGTTGCCATGGTCTACCTAACAACATAGAGCATGCTTGCATAGACACAACATCACAGTCAATATAATAATGATAAGAACAAATGGCAATGTTTACTCGTACCAACCGTGTTACCTTCACCTTGCTGCTGCTGTTGAGCCACTGAATGTGGTAACACTTGCCAAGTTGTTGCAGCTCCCTCCATCAATGATCACGCGGCAAGAACGCTCCTGGATTGTCGCTTGGTTTGAAACAAGGTGTGTCGCTGATTTTGTTCAGCCCTCTCCATTTGTGCACTTAGCACTCGCTGCATCTTCGGCCCCAATGTGCTCTACATCTTGGTGGTACACATCATCCTCTCCTGCATTGTTAGCTGTAAGCAAAGCATATGTTTTTTCATCTAAATCACTAGCAGAGGAATACTCACCATCCGCTCGCACGACCAGAACACGTGAGCTTGGGCAATCCTTACGCACATGACCATAGCCCTTGCAGCATAGGCACTGAATGTCCCTTGTGTGTCCCGATGGTGCCATTGAGGAAGAACTCTTAGCATGCGTGGCTGCTGCCCCTCTTGTTGGTTCAGTTGGACATGGTGCAAAATTTGATGCGGAGGGACGCGGCTTGCTGCTCGAGGAGGATGGTGCAGCTGCTCGGGTCGATGTTGTAGCAGCGATGGAAGGCGTCCAAGAGCTAGCACGACCTGCAGGAATGTTAGTTCTCACGCTAGCTCGTCGTCCCTGCACTTCTCTTTCAGCGTTGCAAGCAAGATGAAACAAACGAGTGATTGAATTATATTCTTTATAAGCTAAAATGTCCTGAATCTCCCGATTCAGCCCACCCATAAATCTGGTAATAGCAGCGTCCTCATTCTCCTCTAAACCACAACAAAGCATGTCCATTTGCAGCTCTTGATAATACTCTTCTACAAATTTAGTGCCTTGACTTAGTTGCTGCAATTTATGTAATAAATCGCGTGCTTGATATGAAGGAACAAATCTGGCCTGCATGACTCGTTTCAAGGCTTCCCAAGTTTGTGGAATATTATTTGGGTTCTTACGATGGTACTCCCTCCACCAAACAGAAGCGAAATCAGTAAACTCACTAGTGGCAGCCCTAACATGTTTCTCCTTAGGAAATTCATGGCAAGTAAATTTTTGATCAATAGCTAATTCCTAAGTGAGGTATGTGTCAGGATTATACTTTCCATCAAAAGAGGGTATGATAAACTTGATCTTGCCAAAAGAGTCATCTGCACGTACCTCTCGTCGTGGTGGGTGAGCACCTGTACCGTGGTGGTTACGGCGGCGTTGTTGCCTGCGTTGATTACCATTTACCTCTTCATCAAGCTCGGTGTCCACAGAATATTCTATGTCATCCTCACCCACGACGCTGCCCACGGTGTTGTGGTTGTTGTTGTTGCGTGGTCCCAAACCATCATGACCATTCTGGTCCATCCTCTCCAATTGATCCATGATACCTGCAAGAGAAATGTTAACAGCCCCAAGAGAGCTCTCCAATGAGGCCAGCTTGGTGTTGGTGTCAATCTAAGCCGTCTCCAATTGGCCAAGGCGTTCATTGGTGACCTGAACATCCTCATCAAGGTGTTCAGCATGCACCCTCACTTGGCGTTCAAAGTGTTGTATGATGCCTCTCGTACGCGGTGAATGTTGAGATGTATCATCCGCATCTCCTGACATGGTTAGTATGCAGCAAAGAATTCACAAGAAATTAAGCCTATCAACTAGTGGAACTAGGTGACATCACTCCATCTCTCCCTCAGACTTGTACAACCAAGTTCTTACATGTTCTTACCACGCTTTTGTAGATGGTGTTGGCAGCCGGCAAGAACAACAAAAAGGCAGCAGCAAGCACAAACCTGTGACGTTGTAGATAAATTTGTGGAGCTATAGGTGGCTGCAAGAAAATTCAAAGGGACAGCTGGAATCACGTTAGTCGATGCAAATTGAATAAACGTTCAAACGATGGTACCGTGCTGGTCCTAGGCTAACCCGTGCTAGAGATGCGAGCTTGAACACAACGATGGTACCCCTTCTTTCTTTTCTCCTCTTTTTCTTTTCCTTTTCTCTCTTTTTTCTGATTTTTTTCTTTTTTTTTTGTTTTTGCACAACTAGCTCAACTCTGAAAACTTTTCACAAGGATTTCAGAAAGTCATTATATACATACACTTCTCTCTCTCTCTCTCTCTCTCTCTCTCTCTCTCTCTCTCTCTCTCAAGTAAGAATACTCACTTCTGAACAAAGAGAGAGTGTTTGGTTCAGTGTCTTGGTATGTTTGGACCTGTCCACAAGTTAGAACGACCAAAAGAGTAGCCTAATGGATCTGCTATTTGGGTGGCTATTCGGACCGATCTGAAAAACTAAGAACGAGTAGGTGTTTGCGGTGGCAGCGGAGGTGTATATGGGGGAAAAGATGGCGGCGGTTCTGGTGGTGGTGGTGGTGGTGTTGGAAGTGGATCTGGTGGTAACGATGGTGACCAAACTGTGAGCAGAACTCGAAACTCTAATGGATTAGACACTAAGAACCAGCAAATCGACCAATCGATGCAACCAAAAACTCAACAAGCAAGAACTAAGCAGAATAGCAAAGGCTTAAATTTGTTTTTGGGATTTCGGTTCTAACCTATTTTTGGGATTTTTGGACTGTAGTTAAAGTAAAGAATGGGTAAAACTCTCACCAATTAACCTTGCTCTGATACCACAATATAAGGCAAGGACTGGTCCTGACCGTTCGGTGAGAGAGGATAACTCAATTTAGGGTGGATTTGATGTTGTGTTGCCCGACTACAACGACCAACAGGAGCACTGCGCCTTAGCGATAGTTACATCGACTCTGATTTGTTGCTGTTCTTGCCGGGCCAAGAACAACCTTGAACCTGCTAACAAATCGAAGAACAAGCTAACAAGCAAACAGTGCACAAACCTTGTCAAAGATGAAACCGATACACACAAAGTTGGGGTTCTAAATTGAGTAAAACAGGTGGTCTAGCCGACACACGTGTTTACAAGGAAGAAGCTGAAGCTATCTTGCATCTAAATAAAACCGAACCTTGTTTCTGGCGGTTGTTGGTGCTATTTATACATAGGAGGCAGCCAGGAGGCATGGGGGGAGAAACCCTAACTTAGAATGAGCCCTTATGGGCTATACGGGATACAAGGACCAAGGCCCATGGCTGGAGGTTCGAATGTTCTTTCACCGATTCTGAGCAGCTCTGATGGAATCTGATGCTGCTGTTGGATCCATATGAAAGTAGATGACGAGATCTTTCCACCAAGTACTCATGTGCTCCAATCACCTTTTGGAGTAGAGAATTATGGACAAATCAAAATGGTGCTGTCTGGAGGTCCGAACGAGCAATCTGGATGTTTGGTCCGATCATCTTCTTGTTTACACCAGCATCCACCTGATGGTTACCTTGGTTACTCTTGTGTGCAGCTAGTTCATCTCCCAAGTTTCTGATAATTGATTCGGCGTGCTCGAGCTCGAGTCATTGGTCCCTGCTGTGCAATAGGCATGGTTGCATCAATGGAAGGGATGTCCTCATCATGCACTATGATATTGCTATAGCTGTCATACTATCTTAGCTACCATGTGGTATGTGAAGGGGTGAAATGCCAAAAGTTTAGGTATATGATTTTAACATAATATCTTAGGGGCAGACTGGTAATTTCCTCTACCCCTTCCATCTATAAATATGCCCTCCATGGGCACGAGAGGGAGGACCCCAGTGGTTTTTTTACATTACACAAACGATATTTCTCTCCCTCTCTCCTTTTCACTCATAAACTCTGTCTCCAAGCTTAGCTTCCTCTTATAAGTGGGGCTCTAATCGTATCTATTCGGGGCTTGCTCTCATGCTCCAACAGCGTGCCGTTCGTGGGGATGCGAACTAAGAGTCTTGCCAGAAGGAAAAAGTAAGAGAAGGCACCAAGCGCCATGAGCAAGATGTCGGCGTGCAAGCAATCTCTGGCCTGGATGTGTCATCGCCCTGCGAGTAGGTGTGGTTAGGTGCACACACAGCGACCACGCCCTCTGTGTGGGCAAGCTATGTCCAAAACTGCATGCGCACGCGTATACCAGCCCGTAGTTGCCTACACCTACAACTGCAAGTCGGAGTACTCCCTCGCCCACCCTCCGGAGAGAACACAAGGGCCTCTCGGGCCCCTCCAAACACGTCTAGGATAAAGGAGATGCAACTGCGAGCGCCACTCCGTGAGCACGACCCCATTGGCGTCTTGCGAGTGAAGAGCCGACGCTTGCATCGACCCGGGCGAGCATGAACGATGACTGTGGGATGCTGCGAGCTGCTCCCGAGACCGTCTGGAGGCAAAACACATACAAGATGTCCCAGCATCCAATATTTGTTTTACCCACTTTAACCATAAGTTGGGGAAACCCATATGCTTCATTACTTGGAGTATAGCTTGATGTTCCATAATGTCAAATGCCTTCGTGAAATCTAGCTTTACCAAAATGATTTTGTCTCTTTGAAAGATGGCATTTATGAATGTACTCAAAGGACCAAGCAATGTAATCATGTATGGTTGTTGATTTGACGAAGCCATACTTACTGGAGTGTATCAGCCTTAAAATTACCTGTTGTAGTCTCTCTGCTAGGATTTTAGTTATTAGTTTGATTGAGATTCAAAAGAGATATTGGCATGAGATCATTCACTATTCCTGGAGAATTCTTCTTTGGAACCAAAGTGATGTAGGAATTATTGATGCATTCAAAACTCAATTCCAGAATATAAAAATCCTAACACAACTTATAGAAGGGCTCCTTGATGGTGGGCCAACATTTTTTCATAAACAAATCATTAAACCTGTCGACAATTTGTGAACTGACAATCTCACAAACTTATGAATGAAGTAGTGGATACTCCCTGTAGCTGAATAGCATGCCACACACAGAGATTTATACAGGTTCAGGCCTCCCTTAGGATAATAGCCCTACGTCATGTTTGTCTTGTATTGATCTTCGAGACTGTTTACAAAGGGGTCTTCGCTAGCATAGATAGATCTAAATCTAGTCGAAGGCTCCTTGCGTTTGGTCTTGGTGGATTGCTGATGTATATCTGAAGTACAGAAAGCTCAAGAGCTTGAGGTTTTTGTAGGCTTGAATGGATCTGTCCTCCGCAGGGTCCCCGACTCCGTATATATATGAGGGTCATCGTTCATTTCTGGACTCCTTCCTTATCATCCTTAGAGATAAACTTCCATGTTTAGGCACAGACTTTTGCCCTGAGAATATAGGAACCCCTAAGAGATTTGGATACGTGATGAGGATATCCTTTGAATATGTGCAACTTCCTCAAGATATACAAGGACTAATTACAAGAGTATGTGCGCGATAATTAAACCACTAGGTGAACTCGTTCCTCGTTGTTCATGCTTTTTTGGATAGGTTGCTATTAAATTCTTGTGATGTTTTGTTGCTTAGGAATATGGGAGAAAAGCATCACAAGCTCACCTGGATATTATCCCTTGAAGGCCAAGTCTACTTGGACTCAAAGTTAAGCTCTAGTCAAACTCCAAATTCAGTTCGGAGTCTCAGGACAGCATGCCAATAAAATGAGCATAACTTTAACATACAGAGTCTAATTGAGGCGTTCTTGAACTTGCTAGAAATTTTATGATGAACACTTTTCAATGGATCCGGTCTCACCCTTAGATTACTTATTTATTAATCAGAGTCAATGAAATAAGGTGCTACATCACCGTAGCAGGCCTTGTTGAGTCTTGTAAGCATGTCGGGATCTGAGTCCAGGTTGTGTACACCTCTCTCCATGGCTGCACAACCCTAGGTCGACCTCTTCATATCCCCCCTATATATATACACACAGTAGTCATCATAGTTTAAACTTGGATTTTGCCTAGATTATTATGTTTTAGACCGTTTCGCCGCTTGTTCGGTTTGTCGACCCCAACTTCGAGTCTTCACTGGTAATTAGCAATATTCATATTGCATCTACTATGTTCTTACTTATGTTCTCGATTCGCTTTCAGGAAAAGCCTTCTGAGCGAGGTCAACCGCGTGTTGGCATGATTGATCACTAGGAGTAGTGATTTAGTTATTGCGAGGGTTCTCGATCTGTTTTGGTCAGAGCCTTTGGATCAACAATGTCGAAACTCCACCCATTAACTTATCACATTACTTTCAGAAGATCGGGCCATACTCCCATCAATACATATACGATATGATATACAGTAGTTTTATACTACCTATTATCAAGCCCCCCATCAGTTCGTGAAATGAGGCTTCGACGGATCAAAAGCTTGGTCAGCAAAGATGGACATTTTGACTAACTACATCTTTGATTTGTAACTCAAGTTCATGGATAGGATGGTTAATCTAACCAGGATCTCGGAGTTCTCAGGTCATCTAGTCAGGGTTTCAAATGCATCCGAGTACTCATGAGATCTCCCCAGGAGGTATTCCATTTAAGTAGGAATTCTAAGTAATCCAAGAAATATCATCAACTTTTTGAAATGATGAGGAGAAAAGACTCATCGCTGACTGAGTTTAAAATTTGAACATCGCAGTTGAGATTTTGCATAGTGGTGAAAAGACACTTTCCTTGGTAAAGGATCATGATGACATTTGGAAACTGTGCACGTCTGGCGGTAGAGTAGTGTGCTGTTCTCCTTGGGGTACTGTTCCAACTGCTCCCGCATGTGTCAAGAGATATTCTAAGTATTGAATGTGATGAGACATTGGTGCAGGAGGTCGTGGCTCTGAGTTGTAGTCGGAACCGTTACCGAGTTAGTCGGAGGGTCATCAAGTGCCTCTTTGTCTTGGTGCGCTCGTTGAGTATATGTGATTCACTTCTTGCAGATGCTTGGTTTACCGCGAATCATTATGTAGCCAAACCTGTCGTATGACACCTACAGACAAAGTGTCACGGGTGCTCCATGGCCTGGAGGCCTTTAAGCCCTAGGTGGCGAGCACTTGTCACCCCAAGTCATCTGCTTTAGTCTCCAAACTTAGCCACAATGTCCTCATCATTATCCAACTCCCGGGAGGATAGGGTTAGGGTTCCATCACCATCAGGGCCTCTGCCTTTGTCACCAAAGTCTTCCCCTCCAACACCACTACTCTCTCTAGCTGAGCCCAACTATGTTGTTGAGGTCATCGATATCTCCTCTAACGACGAGGAGATGGAGGAGGTAGAGGCCACTGGTTTCATTGTCGCAGAGGTTGAGCTATGTGGTGAGGCTCCGATCGTTGAGCCCTCATCCCCAATCCAGGAATAGGTGGACTTGGATCTCCTGGAGGAGGAGATACTACCAGAGCAGGTTTTATAAAGGAACAAAACCAGATGTAAACTACATGTTTTTCAGGATCAAGTTTCATACATGCAGCAACTTCATTGGTGCATCAGACACAGTGCCATTATTACAACGCTTAACTTAAATGAATAGAAAGTACCTCAAGGCCTTAATCGAATCACCGGCAAAATATAGCGAAGCTCCTATCTTCCACAAGAAATCGACCGGGGGTCCACCAGCCTAGAAGTCCTCATATTCGTCCATGAAGTAGTCTAGTTCTCCTTCATTGTCTGAGGAGCGATTTGATGGATATTTGTATAGAAATAGTAAGTGTGAGTACATGTCATGCTGTATAAGTGTGAGAAATAAATAACATGCAACCTTGAATACAGGACCATGCTATAACAAGTACAATTTGCATAGATGCCAACTATGCTAACGTAAGAGTTATGAAAACATCCTACTTAACTAGGTGAATCATCATTAATGATGAGGACAACCTTACAACACATTCTTCACCGCCACCTAATGATCAAGATATACACATCGAGTTGCCAACTGGGCCAATTACAAGAGCATGTGCGAAGAAAATACAAGATCAAGTGAATTTGTTTCTTAATGACCATATCATTAATTTTAAGAAGAATTTTATACTACCCCAATCTTGTAATTTACTTGTTCTTAGGTATTTGGATCAATACGATGCACAAGAGGAAGAAGAGTAGCATTGCTTGTTAGCACATAGACAAAGAAGAGCTGATGGATGCGTGGGAGAAAAAGGTTATCACAAGGTGTCTAAAGGTCATATGCATTGGAGACTTTCATTTCAAGTTCTAAACAGAATCAATCAAGGAGCAGTGAAATAGGAAAGATTGAAGACGACTCGAACTCGGTTTATTGCGGCCAAACAGACGTCGATTAAAAGTACCATAAGTCTCTCATACAAAGTCGGATTGGGCTGTGTAAATACCCTCTTGAAAGGTTATTTGAGTCGATCTCAGTCGTCAAAATAATACGTTAGTATTAGCTTAGGTTTCCTTTTTTATGTTGTAACTAGTCCAATTCAGTTTCCATAGTCTTAGGTAGTATATATAGTAGAGTCCACAGCCCATAGAGGGCTACTCAGTGAGAGCTATTTACCATAGATTAGTTTTGTTTTCTGTCCTCTATAATAAAAAAAAGTCTCACAAAATTTTGAGACCTTCCTAGCTGCTATTTTCTTGAGAACCAATATATCCTTTGCGTACCGTTGAACCTTTTGAGACTAGCAAATTGATTTGCTCAAGGGACTGCTCTTGTTTTTAGTTGTGCGCATCAGTTCTATCAATACAACACTCCTATTTTGGATTTTATCTTGTATTTAGCCGAGTACAAAAAAAGGAAGCAAAACCAGTACAAAATAGGGAAAAAAAAAGAGAAAAAAGAAGAAAAAAGAGGCAAAGAAAAAGGTGCTCGGTTGAATATTCCTCTTGTTTCGGAGTTCTAAGTTTCAAGTTATCCGCTCCTGTTTTGCGCACTTTGTTGTTTTGAGCAATCTTGTGCCCTCAGTTATTTCGAGCAATTGCTAGTGTCTCTCCTTGAATTATTGTAATACGAGCTTGGTTTGACCATCTTCTTAGCTCATTCCTTTGTTGCAATAGTCCCATTATCATTGTGAGCGTGTTGTTGTCCTTTTGATCATTCACTGTCACGAGTGTACTTTTGCTATCTTTAGTTCACTTCGAAATGGTAAGCTTGTCTTGTTTCAGAACAGTGAGTTGTGAGAGTTGAGTGTTCCATTTATATCCACATATATTTTTCACTCAGTATTTGTGAGCTTTTGCCATGTCACGACAAGAGGAGGATCCGCGTAATCCAGATGTACCGATTTCATGGTCTGAGCACAGTAGGCTGCGTGAGATGCTGCAAAAGCAACTCCAAGATGGTGACAATGGTGTGCATGATGAACACACTCGGGGAGGAGTTCACACAGCTTTATACAGAAATCAACAATAACTTCGAAGAGTTGCGCACTATGTTTGCAAATCTCCATGTGCGTGGGGGTCTACGAGCTAACGACACAAGTGTACATGGGCCTCAAGCTGTTCAGCACACTGAGATCGAGGAGGAGCGCGCTATTCGCATGGATGTGGAACGATGACAGCGATAAGCACATCGTTTGGCGGTGCAGCAAGATGCAACGGTGCGTCTTGTTGCTTCCAGGCGTGGTCAAGGTAACGGTGTTTTTAACAGCGCCCAAGGAGGAGGTGTCAACATAGGCGTTCAAACAGCGCCCAACGTATGAATGGTGCACGAAGCAGGGCTGACGAAGCTGAGCTCTCCATCGATGATGATTTCCTTGCTGACGCTTACGATGAGCGACAACCCCACAACCGCAACTACAGCATGCATCACCATAGACAGGACATCGATGAGGATTTTATTGCTAAGCCCAAATTTGCTATTCCTGTCTTTTCAGGTGGTACGGATGTGGAAGATTACCTTACATGGGAACTGAAAATTGATAAGCTATTACAGATGAACATCTATTCCAATGAGAAGAAGCTATTACTAGCATTCAATGGATTGGATGATTATGCCACACATTGGTGGGAGCAGTTTGTTCACAAGCGGATGGAGCGCCATGATCACATGGGAGCAAATGAAGCAACACTTGCATACACGTTTTGTTCCTCGTCACTACTAACGCTCACTGTTTGAGAAGTTAACAGGGCTACAACAGGGTCTCAAATCAATTGATAAGTATCATAAGGAGATGGCGACCATCAAGATACATGCTAATGTGCGCGAGAATAAAGAGCAAACAATGGCAAGATTCCTAGCTGGTATGAATTATGCCATCAAGCGCATTGTCAGTCACCATCCTTACAATGATATGATTGAGTTGCTGCACTACGCCCATGAAGCTAAGCGCCAAGTTAGTGAAGATGCAAAGTTTGTTGCCCGTTCACGTTTTTCAGCAAGCGTGGGGTAGCCATACAACATAAGTCAGCCAAACAAGAGTACTCAGTCTGGAAGCAATTCAGTAATGCGCAGTTCAGCAAGTAAGAAGCCTGAGAATACTCCACCACCGACACGTCGCCCACCGATGCTGCTGGTAGTGCAGCCTCTTCTATGGGATCAACGGGGTGTTCACATGACTTGGTTTGCCACAAGTGCTGATGAGGACATACTTTCCATGGATACACGCATTCCTCCTACCACACAACACGCTGAACAAGTGATAGAAGGACCAATAACGCGAGCACGAGCACGCCAACTTAATTATCAGTTGAACTTGTTCCTAGGGCTGCCCACAAATGTTTACAAGAATAGATTACTATTTAACTATTGTTATGATTTTATTGTCCTTAGGAACCAGGGAGAAGAACCACACAAGCCCAAGTATGTAAGTGGAGGCGAATTCAATTCGGATTTGGCCCTCTTGACAGCAGCAAATGATAAAGGACATAACTGTTGATTCCGAAAGATTCTCAGGGCGCATGAGTACTTGATGGAAAGATAATTTCGTCTACTTTCATATGGATGTAGCCTCATCTCGAAATTCATCCTGAGCTATCCGGAATAGTGAAAGAGAGTTGCATCTGTTTTCCAGTCCGAATCAAACTTGGGACTTGTATTAGAGTCCAATTCGGCTTCCTGTGTTTTGGCCGAAACTTCTCCTCTTCTATCTCATAAATAGACAGCCACCCTCTTCTAGGGTTTGGATTTTGATAGAATAGATCTAGCTTTAGCTACTTCGCCTTGTAAACGCGCGTGTCGGCTAGACCACCCGAATACTTGTTTTCGGAACCCCGCCACTTCTATTTTCAGATTGTGCTCTTCATCTATATTCGCAATTAAGTTGCTTGTTCATCTTGTTCTTGCTCGTTCTTCGATTGCTTGCAGGAACAAATACCCTCGTGGTTAGGTTGATCGTGCTCCGAAAGATCACGAACAACTTCTAGAGTTGGTGTATCCATCGCTAATGCGCAGCGTTCTTAGACGGTGTAGTCGGATCGTCAACGTCTATTTCACCTAAATCGACATCTACCCCTCTCATCAAAAGTTCGGGACCAGTGCATCTATCAAATGGTATCAGATTTCAGGTTGATCGGTGAGAGACTTCTGGTTTTTCCTTTTGCTTTACCTACAGTCCACAAAAACCAAAAAAAAATAGTAGATTAGTTTTTTTCCCCGTGTTCCAAAACACGTTGCGTCTTTTACTAGTTCTGCGTAGTCCAGGCTTGTTGAGTTTTCGGTTGCATCGTCGTGTCGAGTTGCTGGTCTTAGTGTCTAGTCCTTTAGAGTTTCGAGTTCTAGTCACGTTTGTGTCACCACCGCAACCACCACCACCAGAACCATCGCTGCTGCAATCCTCTCCACCACCACCACCAAAACCGTCGCCGTGTTTATTTACATCATCTGCTCACAAACTGAGTTGTAATCCGCAAGTGTGAGATCCTTGAAAAAACAAAGAAAAAAAAGAGCAGAAGTATACCCCTGGTCAAAAAAAAAAGTTTTGTGCTGTGAGTTGTTTGTTTGGGAGTTCTTTTTTCCTTAGTGGAGGATTTCGAGCTCCTGCAAAAAAAAAAGAAAGAAAAAAAAAAGTGAAAAAAAAGAAAAGACGACGAAGAAAGAAACAAAAAAAAAACAATTAAGAAGCTTGTGCTTGTGTTTTCTGTTTTGCTTCTAATCGGTGACTTCGTTTGTGCCTAGGCTCGTATCTCTAGTACGGTCTAGCCTAGGACCAGCACGGTACCATCGTTGAACGATTATTCAACTTGTTTTGACTTACGTGGTTCTAGTTTTTCCTTGCTACACTTTCAGCCTACCTAGAGCTCCACAAATACAACTACTACTTCACAAGAACTAGCAACTGCAGCATCGATACAACCATTCGCTGGAGGTTGTTCCTATCTTTTCGGCTGCTATCACCTCCTGTTTAGCTGGTAAGAACAAGTAAGAGCTTGGTTGAATAGGTTGACAGTGAGAGAATTGACATACCCACGTTTGAGTAGTTCATAGGGCATATTCTTGTGATTTTATTGCTTTGCTGTTTTTTGTGGTTATTCATTAGCAATGGCAGGATCTCCGAAGAATGCTACGCCACCACATTCTCCTCGTACCAGGGGCATCATACAACACTTTGAACGCCAAGTTAGACTACACTCTGAAGGTCTGAATGAGGATGTGCAAGTGACCAATGAACGACTTGGTCAGTTGGAGGCCGCTCAAATTGACACAAACATCAAGCTTGCAACCTTGGAGACTTCTGTTGGAGAGATCAACACCTCTCTCGCGGGGATTTTGCAGCGCCTAGAAGAGATGGGTCGTGTCCCTCCAGTGGCTGACACCATTACGGCCACTAATAGCAACCTTCTCAATAACAACGGTGATTTGCGCAGCGAGGTAGCAGCAAACAATGACAACTATGCCGCTGACTCTGAGCTTGATGATGTGGATGCACGTGATCGACGTCAATTACATTTCAATCGCATCGGCATGGGTCCTATACTCCCACGCCGCGTAGTACGTGACAATGATGAATCACTAGGAAAGATTAAAAATTCACTATGCCACCTTTTGATGGGAAATATGATCCTGATGCTTACCTCACATGGGAACTAGCTGTTAATCAAAAATTTAGTTGTCATGATTTTCCAGAAGGTAAAAGGGTTAGGGCTGCCACTAGTGAATTTACTGATTTTGCTTCTGTTTGGTGGAGTGAATATCGTCGAAAGAATCCAAATAATGCACAACAAACTAGGGATGTTTTCAAACGAATCATGCGAGCTAGATTTGTTCCTTCATATTATGCGCGTGATCTGTTACATAAGTTGCAACAATTGAGACAAGGTAGTAAAAGTGTAGAAGAATATTATCAAGAGTTGCAAATAGGTATGTTGCGTTGTGGTTTAGAGGAGGGAGACGAGGTTGCTATGTATAGATTTATGGGTGGTTTGAATGGTGAAATTCAGGACATTTTAGCTTACAAGTAATACAATTCTGTCACTCGATTATTTCATCTTGTTTGTAAGGTTGAAAGAGAAGTGCAGGGACGTCGCAGCAGTGCTAGGACTAATGTTTCTGTAGGTTGAGCAAGTTCATGGCAGCCGCGCATAAGTGCTGCTCCAACTAGCCGTGCTTCTGCGCCTTCTCCTACCAACAGCAAGCCACGCTCTTCTACAACCAATTCTGCCTCTCGGGCAATCGAGGTTACAAAGAGTGCTGCACCAACACCAGCAAAGAGCGCTTCTTCTGTTGCATCTACAGGGCGAATGAGGGATATTTAATGTGATCATGCAAGGGTTTTGGACATGTGAAGAGGGAATGTCCAAGCAAGCACGTCTTGATTGTGTGGGATGATGGTGAGTTTTCTTCTGCTAGTGATTTGGATGAAGATACATATGCTATGCTTGCAGGTGACCATGCAAGGAGTGGAGATAGTCATGATCAAGACGAAGAGCACATTGGTGCTGAAGATGCGGACCGCTATGAGAGCCTTATTGTGCACAAATGGAGAAGGCGGAACAAAATCAGCGACATACTTTGTTTCACACTAAGTGTGTGATCAAGGAACGTTCATGTCGCATCATCATTGATGGGGGAAGCTGCAACAATTTAGCAAGCTCCGAGATGGTTGAAAAGCTTGCATTGAACACTAAACCGCACCCGTAGACATATTACATTCAATGGTTCAACAACAACGGCAAGGTAAAGATAACACGGTTGGTGAGAGTATACTTTGCTATTGGGTTGTATCATGATTCTATTGACTGCGACGTTGTGCCTATGCATGCATGTTCTATGTTGTTAGGTAGGCCCTGGAAGTATGATAAAGATTATTTGCATTATGGTAGAACTAAAATATTCTTTCGTGCATAAAGAAAAGAAAATTGTATTACATCCTATGTCTCCTAGTGCTATTTTAAAGGATGAAGCTGCTAGAGCTAATAAAGAGAATGATGAGAACAGCAGCCCGATCTTCCGATAGGTTCGATTGATTTCGTCGTGAGGATGTTGACGCTTGGAGGCTTTCAACCCGTAGATTGTCACTCGCAATTCGTTACACCCGGACAACTGTCGTTATCAACCACGCTCGCACGCAATCGACCTTACCACGAGGGTTATTGTTCCTGCAAGCAATCGAAGCAACTCACAAGAACAAGGAAGATGCAATCTGAATTGCTAATAAAGATGAAACACACGAGTTGGGGTTCCACAAACCGATGAACGGCGAAAAACTGACAAATTGTCTTGGAAATCACTACTAGTGAACTGAGTTTCGTTGTTCGTGATTATGCAGTTTGGACTGCCAAAGCGCATTACCAGTCCTCGTATGAACTTAATTGCTGCTATGGCGGTGATCTTCCTGACGGGTTTAGCCTCGATCCATGTCCAGTCAGAACGCGGTAGTGGTACGTCTCATCCTATGAAGCAAACGTGTAGGGTCCCCCAATCCTACACGTAACCTCTACTCTTACGACCTCAAAAGGCAAGAAGAACCTTGCTGAAGGAATCAAGATAACCTGTATCGGCCATGACACGGACCCCGGAGGACACCACATCCATCGATGCCCCTTGGCCCGGGGTCCCGACACCGCATGCCAACTCCATCAAGCTCCGGAGCAGATCGCCACCACCAGTACGCCATCAGCCTTGGGCCTCGCCATCGACGCCCATGGTTCCCAACGAAAAAACTTCTTAAGGACAGGGAATGGCCATCGGGCATCCTTGATGCTATACCAAGCTGGGGTTGGTTTCCCTCTACATCCTCTCCCCCTCCGAAACGTCGGGGCCCGAGAATGAGGGGTACTATTGGGGGAAAATAAACCAGCTTGAGGATAATGGTTGAAGATTACTATCCAGGTTGCTCTGGAGCCTTGATCTCTGAACCCTCAGCTAAAGGCTCGACCTCCGAAGTCATCAGGTCCTTTCACAGTACCTGCAAAGCCTTTCCTTGGGTTAACCGGCTCGGCCTCTCGAAGGCTCAGCCTCCCAAAACTCGGCCTCCCGAAGCATGGCCCCCTGAGACCTCGGTCTCCCGAAGCCTCGGTCCCCCGAAGCCTCGGCCTCCTGAAGCCCCAGCCTTCCGGAGTCCTGTGTCCCGAAGCCTTCACCACTCGGAGCCATGCCTCCTGAGGCCCCCGCCTCCAGCTGCTTGGGCCGCCTTCTCGGAGGCTACAAGGTGAGTCAGTAGGCCTTAGGAAAGATCTACCGGAAAATGAGTACTGGTCATACTTTGCCTGCAAGGAAGTGACCGGCATTAAACGCCTATGCTGGTGGACGCCGCTCTGACACTCCAGCGTATTGGAGGCTATCCTAACACCCCTGACAGTGCGATGCTAGGCTGCAATTGGCGCACTTCAGGGGGTAGGCACCACAATTGTTACCACGGTGGATATTTATCTCCCCGATAGGGTAGAAAGTAGTTATCCGGGATAAGACCTAGTAATTCAGTCAGATCCCAGATATTTGTACATTATGATAACTTGTACGCCAAGCTACGCACGGCCCTATAAATAGGCGGCTATGGTCACCTGGGAAAGGGGACACGAGCAAGATAGTGAAAATGACATAGAGGTGAAAACACACCAAGTCACGCTGTGATACTCTTCCCAGATCGATCCATTTTTTCTATCATTAATACATTCATGGTGTTCCTTTCTCTTAAACTTCGTCTCTAAGCTTGGGTCCTCCTTAGAAGAAACTCTCACTATACTTACTGAGGCAAGATGAACTTTTGCTCCAACACCTACGTTCAAGCAGCTTATGTTTAAATATGAGAAAGACTAGGCTGTCCGAGCATATAAGAGCCGACCAAGCAGGTTTAAGCGACCAGGATCATCTTCAAGGCAGGAAGTGTGCGATCATCATCGAACAACGAAAGGATTGTGCTACTGCCATTTATCCACCGCTTGGGCAGTCAGCGCCACTGCTATGGGCACTCCCTCCTATGTCGTTTACTCCTTGCCCAATGTGGGGTTATGACGCTATGTGGATGCCTCCTCCTTCATGCAATTTCCTCATTTTCATCCACGATGGACAGCACCACGGAGGCTGGTGTTTAATAGAATATCACGTCATGTTCATGACCGATTGAGGGTCATAAATCAGTCTAGCAATGTACAATATACCAAAGTTGTGAAGGAGGTATACCAAGCTTAGGAGGGTGAGGTTTCTACTCAAATTTCAGATCCTAATGACACTAAAGCGAGGACCACAGCTACTGATATTATTGTGGTTGGTTAAATGAAAGTGGTTGCCAAAGAGCCTAGCGAAGGACCGATTGCCATTAGGAATAATCAGACCAAGTATAAACATGTACCTAATCCTGTCCAAGTTGCTCCAAAGGCTAATGATCATGAGGCGAGCAGCAGCAAGCTGTTGTCTTAATACCTATAGCCGAGATGGTGTCCCTCAGGCTTGTCCCATACAAAGAAAAGAAGATTGCACCAGCTGTGTAAGCAAGAATTAATGGAGCAACAGGCTGAAAGATTATGGTATGTTACTTTTAATGAGGTTAAACCAATGTAACCCGTAAAGTAAATATGGAGGCCAAAACAAGATACTACAATCGTACCAATAGAAGCTCTTACACCAGCTTCTACACCGGCCTGATTCAAGATGTGCTCGGACACCTTCCCTTGGAGCCCTCCGTAGGCCTCGGCTAGCATGGTCACCCGGGTGGCTAGTTCGGATGCATTAGTGTCTCTCATGGGCTCCACCTGAATCCTGACTCCAGCAAGCACCTCCTGGAAGGCATCAAGGGCTGTGACAAGCTATTGCCGAGCAGAGGACATCCGGCCCCCTCCTAGGCTAGGACGTCTCAGGTCTCAATAAGTTCTGTAGGACACCGTGTTTAGAACAAGAAGGTGAAGAGGTGACATGTATAGGTTGTCGGGGCTTACCTTTTGAATGGCCCTCTAGCTCTACGTGCATCTTCTCCTTCTCAGCAACCTCCCGGGAGAGTGATGGCATATCTCGATGGCCTCCTTCTCGAGTTCGGCTACTCAAGCGGTAGCCTGCTGGGTCTCTCTGCAGAGCTTGTTTAACGGCAATGCGAACAGCTGCAAAACATCAAGTCTGTACATGTTATTTCATCAACTAAAATATTGTCTTGCAGGGAAACACTTACTGCAAAGAAAGGTGAAGACGGCCTCTGGATCGCAACCACTCAGACCTTAAATGATCTCCCGCTAGGTCAGGTCTTCGGGTAGCCCACCTCATATATCGATTTCATGGCTGCCCGGGGTGATGGGACTTTCACTGCCTGGCATACGCTGGTCGGGGTCCGGGGCTCGGCGGGTTCGCTACCACCTCCATCGGAGGATGTGACATCCAGGATCTGGAGCGACTGGGACTTGAGGACTAGATGCAGCACTCCAAGCGTCCTGTGAGAAAGGAACCTAAAACTCATGCTCCTAAGAACATAGGAAAGATGTCCATAGCGACAAAACATACATGGGCTGCTTCGTGCCTCGGAAGGGTTTCAATGAGACAAGGAAGGGCGCTGGCCTCTTCGATGGCTTCTCAGGGATGCCTCCCCCTGTCCCTACTTTTGGCATAGGCAGGGCTGCATCGCTTGATGAACCCATGATAAAGATTGCCCTTCGCAATCTTGATCCAGCGCTCCTAATGCTGGAGTCATGGTCCGGTCTGTGGTGGTTGTAGTCGAACTCAGGGCTGAGATCTCAGGAGCTATGAACGAAGTTGGGGCCTAGGGGTTGGATGTGGAGTTGCGGTGGCATAAGATCACTAATCGCGAGCTTTCGCCTGCAAAGAAGTCGTCCGCATCCGGTGTGTTGCCGCTGCCAGAGGACGAGGCCGATGACATACCGCCACCCCCACTCTCACTTAGGCCTCTAGTTACCATGATCTAGACTTCGTTCTGGGACCTTATCTCGAACACCCGCATTCTCGGCCTCTGAGTCAGACTGCCCGTGCCTAGGAATCTTTATTATTTATGACAATTACCACCGTGGTTTATGACTACTCGGAAACAAGATGAAGTAAGAAAATGAGAAGGCTCATGAGGCTTATCGACAGTGATAGGTGTAGAGTGCCCGATCTTTCGGCGAGTGATGATAATTTCGATTAGTGGACGTCGACCCTCACGATCCGACTACGACGAGCAAGCCCGAAGCGCCAATGCAATCGCTGAACCAACTTCCGATGGATATTAACCTTGCGGTAAACAAGATCAACCTGATCACGAGGATCAATTCTTGCAAGCAATCGAAGAACGAGCAAGAATTAGAGGCGAGCAATCTGATGTATTGCACGAAGGTGGAGTTCTGAATTCACGTCGAAGGACGGATTGTAGCTAGGCTATCAATTAAACAAAACTCAAGTAAAATAGGGGGCGCAGCCCCTGGTTTTATAGGGTGGAAAAGAGGGGGCGCAGCCCCTAGGGCCGGCTAGGAGAGCGAGAGGCACGCACCCCTAGGGGCGCCCTCCTTTGGGCCGCCTTGGCCAGATTGGCCCAAGTTGGTCCACATCAGTCTTTAGGCCTTCTGTTGGTCAAACTGAGCTTCTGGGCCTTCATTCTTCAGCACCAAAACAATCTTTAATTCTCGTGCACGGGCCCGAGTCATTGGCCTAGCTGGTGGCGCCTGGATTTATGGAGATGGCGTGGGGACTTGGGCTGATGGAGATGGCACCTGGGCTGGAGTGGATGGCGTCTGGGCTGATATATAGGTGTCGATGTCCTCATCATCCTCCCCTTCTTGAAGTGAAGTCGTCCTCGACGGCAATTCATCATCCTCGCCCAAATATGGTTTCAAATCTGCAACATTAAAACTAGTGGAAACACCAAACTCCATGGGCAGATCAAGAACATAAGCATTATCATTAATTTTGGTTAGCACTTTAAAAGGACCAGCAGCACGAGGCATCAATTTCGAACGACGCAAAGTAGGAAATCTATCTTTACGCAAATGCAACCAAACCAAATCACCAGGTTCAAAAGAAACATGTTTTCGACCTTTACTACCAGCAGCTTGATACTTTTTATTAGTAACAGCAATGTTTTGTTGTGTTTCTTTATGCAATTGTTTCATGTGATCAATATGAGCAAGAGCATCAACATGTGGTTCATCTTCAACATCAATAACAAACAAATCAATAGGCGCCCTAGGAATATAGCCATAAACAACCTCAAAAGGACACATCTTAGTGGCAGAATGTGTAGCACGATTATAAGCAACAAGGCGCTCAACATCACGGCGCATCCGTGGCCAAAAGAAGTGGTCGGACAACACCTCGTGTGTTTTGAAAACGCCGAAGTGACCCATCAGACCACCTCCATGCGCCTCCTGCAACAACAAAAGACGAACCGAGCTAGCTGGAATACACAGCTTGTTAGCACGAAATAGGAACCCATCCTGCATATGAAATTTGCCCCAAGGTTTGCCATCTTTACAGTGTAAAACAATGTCATGAAAATCAGCATCATTAACATATTGATCTTTCAAAGTTTGCAAACCAAAGATTTTAAAGTCTAATTGGGACAGCATCGTATAACGACGAGACAAAGCATCAGCAATCACATTTTCCTTCCCGTTTTTATGTTTGATGATGTACGGAAAAGACTCAATGAATTCGACCCACTTAGCATGACGACGGTTCAGATTAGTTTGGGTTCGAATATGTTTCAAAGCTTCATGATCAGAATGAATAATAAACTCGCGAGGCCATAGATAATGCTGCCATGTTTGCAAAGTTCGCACTAAAGCATAAAGTTCTTTATCATAAGTAGAATAATTAAGAGCAGCACCACTTAACTTCTCACTAAAATATGCAATGGGTTTATGATCTTGTAATAAAACAGCACCTAACCCAATTCCACTAGCATCACATTCCAATTCAAACACTTTATCAAAATTAGGCAATTGCAAGAGAGGAGCATGAGTTAACCGTTCCTTTAAAGTGTTGAAGGCTTCATCCTGTGGTGCGCCCCACTCAAATGGCGCACCCTTCTTGGTCAATTCGTGCAACGGTGCAGCGATGGTGCTAAAATCTTTCACAAAACGACGATAGAAACCTGCAAGACCAAGAAAACTGCGAACCTGTGTAACCGTCGTCGGTTGAGGCCAACTTTGAATGGCGTCCACCTTGCTGCCATCTACCTCAATTCCCTGTGAAGTGACAACATAGCCAAGAAACGAAACACGTTGCGTGCAAAAAGTGCATTTTTCCATGTTACCAAACAAGTGAGTAGCACGCAAAGCATCAAAAACAGCACGCAAATGATCTAAATGCTCATTCATGGATTTGCTGTATATAAGAATATCATCAAAATAAACAACAACAAATATTCCAATGAAAGGCCTAAGAACTTCATTCATTAAGCGCATAAAAGTGCTAGGAGCATTAGACAAACCAAACGGCATAACCAACCATTCATACAAGCCAAATTTTGTTTTAAATGCCGTTTTCCATTCATCTCCTAGTTTCATTCTAATCTGATGGTAACCACTACGCAAATCAACCTTAGAGAAAATTGTGGCACCACTAAGTTCATCAAGCATATCATCAAGGCGTGGTATAGGATATCGATAACGAATTGTAATATTGTTAATTGCACGACAATCGACACACATACGCCATGAACCATCTTTCTTAGGAACAAGCAAAACAGGAACCGAACAAGGACTAAGAGACTCACGAATGTAACCTTTGTCAAGCAACGCTTGGACTTGACGCTGAATTTCTTTCGTCTCTTCAGGATTTGTGCGGTACGGAGCGCGATTAGGAAGCTGTGCGCCTGGAATTAAATCAATTTGATGTTCTATGCCACGAATAGGAGGAAGACCCGGTGGCAATTCAGCGGGAAAGACATCTTTATATTCCTGCAAAAGGTTAGCAACAGCAGGAGGAATATGCAATGTAGGCGCCTCATCTAGTGAAACAAGCATACGAGAGCAAACGAGCGCATAACAAGGCAAATTAGCATCATGTAATTCATCAAAATCAGCACGTGTAGCAAGCAAGATAGGGTTATGCAATTTAATCTCAGGTTGAACAGGTGCAACAGGAGGTGATTTAATCAATTTTGCAGCTTTTGCCGCTCTAGCAATATCATCTTTTAGAACTTGTTCAGGTGTCATAGGATGAATAACAATTGTCTGACCCTTAAACATGAAGGAATAATAATTGGAACGACCATGATGAACACTATCAACATCATATTGCCAAGGACGGCCAAGCAACAAAGAACATGCTTCCATTGGAACAACATCACAATCCACAAAATCAGAATAGGCGCCAAGAGAAAAAGGAACACGTACCGAGCGCGTTACCTTTATTTTGCCGCCATCATTAAGCCACTGAACATGATAAGGATGTGGATGCTTCCTTGTTGGCAATGACAACTGCTCCACCAAGGTCGTACTAGCCAAATTGTTGCAACTGCCACCATCGATGATTATACGGACCGCTCGTTCTTGCACGACGCCTTTGATATGAAAAATGTTGTGGCGCTGATTCTTTTCGTCCTGAACGACCTGTGTACTAAGAACACGCTGCACAACAAGATTTGCATACCTGTCGGCGGCACTAGAGTCGACATGAAGCTCCGTATTATCTGCATGGTCAGTAGCAAGCATAGAATGTTGAACATCCTCAGAATCACTAGCGGAAGAATACTCACCGTCGTCACGAATCAGCATGGTCCGTTTGTTGGGGCAATCTCGAATTACATGACCAAACCCTTTGCAACGATGACACTGAATATCGCGAGCACGTCCAGATGACGGCGCGGGCTTGGCCGGAGGCGCGGTCGGCTTGGCCGACGAGTCGTGCGAAGGTGCGGTCGATGAAGAGGTCGACTCGCGCGGGGTGGAAGAGGAAGTAGGGGGCGTCGACCGTGGGGCTGGTGTAGGAGCCTTGCTCGAACCTGCAAAATGATTAGTGCGTGTCGAAGATCGCCGTCCTTGCACTTCGCGTTCAGCTTTACAAGCATATTCAAATAAGGTGGTCATGTCATCATAATCCTTATAATCAAGAATGTCCTGAATTTCACGGTTTAAACCACCTCTAAAACGAGCCATAGCAGCATCATCCTGTTCAACTAAACCACAGCGAATCATACCCTTTTGCAAAGCTTGATAATAATCCTCTACGGAAAGCGAACCTTGTTGAAAACGCTGCATTTGATTAAGCAAATCTCTAGCAAAATATGACGGCACAAAACGATGACGCATAGCAGCTTTTAATGCCGTCCAAGTGGCTGGAATATTATCAGGATATTTTTGTCTATACTCACGCCACCAAATTAAAGCAAATTCAGTAAATTCACTAATAGCAGCCTTAACTTGTAAATTAGCAGGAATATCATGGCAGGCAAATTTTTGTTCAACTTCTAATTCCCAATCAAGATAAGCAGCCGGATCATATTTGCCAGTAAAAGTAGGAATCTTAAATTTTATTTTGGCAAAAGAATCATTAATAGGAACACGTACCCTACGAGCACGACCACGACGATTGTCTTCATCTAGCTCGGTGTCGGCGCCGTAGTCACGTGCATTTTGCAACTCCGTGAGCTGTGTCGACATGGTCCGAAGCTGTGTCGTCATGGCCTCAAGACGAGTCGTGATCGACTCGAGCGTGGTGTGGGCAGCTGTATCAGCGAGGTCGAGCTGATCAAAACGCGCATTCGACGAAGTGATCGTAGAATCAAATCTCTCGTGCATCGTCTTCATGTCGTTTTTGAGCCCATCAACCTGCGCCTGGACATCCTGGAGGGAGAGCTCCTCCGACTGCGAGCCTTTTTCTGTCATCGAAACACCAACAAAAACAACCACAAAAAAAAGATCCTACGACGAGAGGTGAGTAATGGATGAAAAAGCTCAATCAGAAAGCTGTTATCAACTCTTACCCGTTCTTATCAAGCACGCAAGCGTGAACTGCAACCACAGGTAAAACCGGTGGAAGATTGGAGGAGCGATTGCGTGGTGAAACAAAAACCTGCTCGTAGTAGAAAATTTGTGGAGCTAGGAGGCTGCACTCAATCCAAGGGTTAGCACAATTCAAACAATAACTGCAAAGTTGAATAATAGTGCTAAACACGAACAGATGCTGCCGGCACAAGTGCGAAAGGCTAGTAAAAGGTGTAGGAACCGCCGGTGGAAAACTGATGGCTGATTGCCAGACGCGCCTGAAACCAAGGCGAGTGCGATCTTTCCAACAAACCAACGAGCAAAACGGAGTGGTAATCGGTCAAGATAAACAACCCCTTTTTCTTTTTCTTTTTTTCTTTTTTTTTTCTTTTTTTTTTCTTCTTCAGGGGAACGTAAAATCTGAATATATGAACAAAGAGACCTCAAAAGAGCAATTGATGACACACACTCAAAAGAGACCTCTCTCTCTCTCTCTCTAGAGTAGGGTCAAAATTTGAGCTGGTTTGTGCTTGTCGCGGCGGATCTGGACGAGCAAAGGACGCGGCGCGACCGGGTAGGAAACGGCCGGATCGCGTGGCGCGGCAAACGGAACCGAACAGGACTCTCGCGCGCGGTAGCCAAAACGAGCTGGACTCTTGCGCGCGTCAAGAGACCGTGGCGCACACGGCAGGGAAGATTGGGGCGGCTAGAACAGATGGAGAGAAAGACACGAGTAACCAGCAACAATTGAACGCGTAAGCACAAAAAAAACTCAACAATGCAGATTATTGAAAGAAAGTGCAAGGCACAAAGGGTGCTGGGACAAAGATCTAACCTAAATTTTTTTTTTTTTGGTTTATGTGGACTAGGATGAACGAAAAACACACGATAAACTCACCGAGAAAACCTGGAATCTGATACCACTTGATAGGTGTAGAGTGCCCGATCTTTCGGCGAGTGATGATAATTTCGATTAGTGGACGTCGACCCTCACGATCCGACTACGACGAGCAAGCCCGAAGCGCCAATGCAATCGCTGAACCAACTTCCGATGGATATTAACCTTGCGGTAAACAAGATCAACCTGATCACGAGGATCAATTCTTGCAAGCAATCGAAGAACGAGCAAGAATTAGAGGCGAGCAATCTGATGTATTGCACGAAGGTGGAGTTCTGAATTCACGTCGAAGGACGGATTGTAGCTAGGCTATCAATTAAACAAAACTCAAGTAAAATAGGGGGCGCAGCCCCTGGTTTTATAGGGTGGAAAAGAGGGGGCGCAGCCCCTAGGGCCGGCTAGGAGAGGGAGAGGCACGCACCCCTAGGGGCGCCCTCCTTTGGGCCGCCTTGGCCAGATTGGCCCAAGTTGGTCCACATCAGTCTTTAGGCCTTCTGTTGGTCAAACTGAGCTTCTGGGCCTTCATTCTTCAGCACCAAAATAATCTTTAATTCTCGTGCACGGGCCCGAGTCATTGGCCTAGCTGGTGGCACCTGGATTGATGGAGATGGCGTGGGGACTTGGGCTGATGGAGATGGCACCTGGGCTGGAGTGGATGGCGTCTGGGCTGATATATAGGTGTCGATGTCCTCATCAGACAGGATCCTCTCCTGAGCATCAACCTCCATCTCTACGATTGGGATCGGGACGTTCTAGCGATCAAACTCATGGGCTTGTCGAACAAAAACCTAGTCTTCTGCTCCATTACTTTCGATAGGATATCTATGGATTAAAAATGACTCATAAGAAACAAGCCCTCAGCTTCCCTAATAGCTCCTCGGGATCAGTCGATACCTATCTCTCCTTCTCAGGCTGGGTCCTCCTCGGCTGTAAACTGCCAACCGCTAGAAATCCTCGACCTCAAAGGGCTCAAGCGGCGCTTGATGAGGTCCTTGGCAACATCATATGCCATCAATCCCTGCTCCTTCAAATACTGGATCTCGGCAACAAAGAGTCCGGTGGACAGGGTCTCCCTCGGCTCTTCCGTCCACACGAGCCTTAACAACAGGGCCTGACACCTGTAAGGGAGTTCAGACGGGCCAGGATGGCAGTAAAACTATTTTTGTGCACCCTGACTAGGAAATTTTGGCGGCGAAATCGATGTACTCCACTGACTTCCTTTCCCGGAGGTGAAATCTAGCGCTATCGGTGACTTTGCCCTAGAATCCCTTCAAGAGGTAGAAGTACCTAAAAAGGTCGATGGTCAGGTACATGCTCAGGAAGGCCTCACACAGGTGTGCGAAGACGCTGAGCATGATGATGGAGTTGGGGTTGAGGTGGATGAGTTCAAGGTCATAGAAGCCTAGCTCTTGAAGAAAGAAGTTGGATGAGGGAAACATAAACTGTAGCACAAGATATCAAGGAAGACAACAGTCTAGGCAATGTCTGGACTAGGGATGTCCTCGCCCGCTGCCGGTGCACAAGCGATTAAGGTGCATGTGGGGATGACCTCGTCATTCTCCACCTTGTCCAGAGCATAATCCAAGATCTAGGATTATGGCTACCGTGGAATTACAATCGCCGTAGTGCCGCCCTCAGTCTTTTTGTGGCCCATGGTGCCAGAGATGTGGCGAATGGAGGGTTTTTAGGGTTTTTGAGGTGGGTGAAAGCGAAGGGCATAGAAGAAAATGGCACAAGGAGAATGCTGACGGAAGGAATAAACTTTTTGAGGGCGGCTCTCTGGATGACTCTTCAAGTAACATCGTGATGGTTTCGAGCACGACTTGAGGTCACGATCTCTTGCTTAAACATCACATCACATTTAATGCCCAACGCATGCAGGGGCAGTTGGAGCAGTAACCTAGGGAACTCATCGCACTATGCTGTCATGCGCGTATGTTTTCCCAAGAGTCATCATGATCTTTTGCCAGGTAAAGAATCTCACCACTACCCAAATCTCCGATGGGAAAATTAAAATTTGAAACCTGGCTAGTGACAAGTCTTTTCTCCCCTGTCTTTTCTAAAGATTGGGATGATATTTTTGGATGAATGAGAATTCCTACTCAGAGGGAATACCTTCTCGACGGCTCGCTTGAGTGCTTAAAGGCGTTCAAAATCCCAAATAGACAACCTAAGGATCTCGAGAATCTAGTTAGATGTGCCATCCTAATCGAAAACCTGAGTTCTACTCGATGATGCGGTCAATAAAATACTTATCTTTGTTGACCAAGTCTTTGATCCGTCGAAGCCTCATTTTACATACAGATGGGGGGCTTAATGATAAGTAGTATAGAACTACCGTACTTGCATACCCTAGGGTTTTCCGTTATTCTCGTGGCATATCTATATCTCCGGGAAGGAAATCGTTGGACGCATGGAAATTCCACGTAGATACCCAGGATTTCTTGTAAACAAGAAAGTTTATCTCCAAGAACAGAAATATAGGGCTCCAAAGCCGTGAACGACCCTCCTATATATACGGAGCCTGAGATAAGTATCACTAAATTCTTGAAGCAAAGCCGTGAACAAATATGTTACAAACACTCTAGCTTTCTCTTCCTTGCAAGCCAACAAGTAGTCACTCAATGAGAGGTATGTCATGAAATTCCCCTTCACCAATTCACTGGTCTCGTTAATGCATTGATCAAACAATGTCTCTCTATACACCATTGTAAGATCTTGGACTTCAATATTTTCTCTGCACTCTTCTGTAGAGCATCACCATTGGCATAGAAGAGCATGATGATCCAAACATCTATCACTTTGTGATCCTTGTGATGGTCAACTGATTTCGACTCCTTCTAGAAAACCTCACAAAGCGTACTCTTAAATTGTAGGCCTGATCTCAGGGTATCAAGGATTGCCCCACTTTCTGCATAGTCACTGATTTTGTGACAATAGGATCAACAAAAAGGACTCATAAGCAGCCCTAAAAGCTGTAGAAGGGCTAAAAGGTTGACTGCGTCCTCTAGCATCATTGAGATCCCTCACAACCCCAGCATAAATTGAAGATTTATTTTAAAAGATAGTCTTGTTTTGTATAGGCATGACTTCTGTAGAGGCAGGCCTGATGAAGCATGAGGACTGGAAGCTGAAGGTGGCATCAAAGCAAGGCGAGCCAGCCTACTAGTTAAAAGATTTGCTTCTTTGGGTAATGTAGAAAGCCTGCTTAAATTCTGCAAGAAGCCGCTCTTCTCCTTCTGCCAGTCACCCTCAAGAACTTGCATCATATAGTTGGTAAAATTCCTTATGACAGTTCTCAGATCGACCACAGGGGAAAAGGGATGCAAGTTTCTATGCAAACTTACTTGAGGATTACCAAAAAGAAAATGTTAGTGGAAATGGTAGTATATTTCGAGAGGAGACATACTCGCAGGTAGCACTAGCACCTCATGGACTCTTGTTTTCATCAAGTTCAAAGCTATAGGTTGCTTCTCACTTGGGAATACTAAATTCTGATAGCAACCATGGAGACGGAGGTCAAAAACCAAACATCTGTGGCAGAAGAGATTATCAAAAGAATCCAAAATGACATCCATAGTCCTGTCAAGAGATAGTTGGCTCTGTATCTTATGAGAACATCCAGATTGCTTCTCATTTTTCTCAAATATAACTTCAGATCTTTCCTCAATTTCTAATGGAGTTGCATCAATAAGCTCGGAGAGAACATTTTCAGCCTCTCGGATTAACCCATGTCCTTGAGTAGCTTTCCATATCAATTGACCTTCTCCCTCAGTGAAAAGATGTTTCTCTTCCTCTGGTTCAGGAATTTCATTGTTGCTGTCGCTGCATATTAGAGCCTCATTTCCAACTGGATCAAAGTAAATTCTTCTCCTACCAACATTTGCCTGATCGTCGTCCATTATTTGGTTTCTGCGTTGTCACGAAAATCCGCGTGGTGGAGGGATCCTCTCAACCAACGGTAGCTTCAGGAACTACACGACAATCCTCTGCGCGACATAGCCGGAGCTCGAGAGCACAAGCGTCCCGGTTGCCAAGTTCTCCTCCTGCACATACATCTTGTCCCTCTTCCTCGGCCTGTTCGTCAGGTCTGATCCCACGAGACTGGACTGCCCCTCCGCAGCATGCCGCAATACTGTGTTGCTGCCCTCCATGCCCCTCGAAGCTGCCTCCGCCATGGCGGCCATGTCGAACAACGCGTAGGTGTGCCTCTGCAGCACCTTCCTGTTCGCCTCCACCTTGTTCTTGATTTATGCGAGGCACCCGGATTGAATGAGGGAGAGCACGATGAGAGGAGGCGGTGTGGTGGATGCATCTAGTGCTTTTCATCGAAGAGGAGATCCGAGGATGAGATATGCCACTGGATTTGGCTGCTGTGGGTGGGGAAAAAGATGAAGAGCTGCTGCTTGCTTCGTGAGGAAGAAAGAAAGGAAAGGGAGAAGACAGGTGAATGGCAGCTGGCTTGGGGCAGCAGTTTCCACAATTTTAGCTCGGGTCCCTCCACGAAATTTTTTGGTATGTTCAATTTTCCTTCATTTCCATAGCTTGTGGTTTTCTATGCATAAATCGATAGTTAATGGCATTGATTCGTGCAGAATTGAAGGGAAAATCGGATTGAGTTGTGGGAGGGTGAAAACGAAGCGAAGTGATGAGCCTGTGCTCCTTTGGATACGATCAATATCGTTAATAATTTTAAATCATACAAGATCCAATTACAAGAGTACGTACACAATAATCAGACCACCAGGTGAACTCCCCTTGCTGTTCATGCTTCATTAGATGGATTACAACCAAATTCTTATGATGTTGTGTTGCTTAGGAACATAGGAGAAGCAACACAACCTTACCCGGACGTCACCCCGCAAAGGCCAACTCTACTTGGACTCGTGGTTGAGCTTTATCGTGGTCGTAGTTGTGGTCGAGTCTCAAGACAGCATGTCAGTAAAACGGACATAACTCTCTCATACGAAGTCCGTTTTAGGCGTTCTTGGACTTGCTGGAAAGCTTATGTTGAGATATTTCCAATGGATCTATGCTCTACTAAACATTCCCTATAGTTTAGTCAAAGTCGAAGAAATAAAGTGATGCGTCACTGTTCTGAACCATGTCGGGTTTTGTAATCGTGTCGAGGTCAGAGTCCAAGTTATGCATATCTCTTTCTATGGCTGCACAATCCTAGGTTGACCCCCTCATATCCCCCTATAAATATACGGTAGCCATCATAGTTTAGGCTCGGGTTTAGTTTAGATTATTCTGTTTTAGACAGTTTCACCATTTATCGATTTGTTGAACCCCAAACTCGAGTACTTCATTGGTAATTAGCAATATTCAGATTGCATCTACCTGTTCTTGCTTGTGTTATTGATTCACTTGCAGGAAAAGCCTTATTAGCAAGGTCAACCGTGTCTTGGCACGGTTGATAACCACGGAGTAGTGGTGTTGTAGTTGCGAGGGTTCTCGATCTGTTTTGTTCGGAGCCTTTGGATCATCAACGTCGAAACTCAACCAATCAACTTATCATATTACCTTTCAAAAGATGGGACAAACACGCATCAAGTAGTATCAGAGCCTCGGTTGCATGTTAGGTAATCTTAGTTATCCCCTTTGATTAGTTTTGTTCCATTACCTAGAGTCCAGAAAAATTGCCCGACAAAAATATTTAGATCATAGTTTTCCGCTATCCAAACCACTTTGAGCTTTTCACAATTTTGTTTTCAGTTTTTGCATTATTGAGTTTGAGTCCATCGTCGGTGTCTTTGTTGCTGGTCGAGTCATCGTGTTCTAGTTTCTAGTGTCGAGTCTTTGCTATCTTAGTCGTTGTGTATCTCGATTGGCCCTAGTCTGCTTTAGTCGAGATTATGTCACAGGCCGTGTCGACCACTAGTCAAGTTCGACCATCAACTCGAGTTCAAATACTAGTCATGTTCGACCACCTACTCCGCTTCGACCACTAGTTGTGTTCGATCACCTACTCGAATTCGATAATCTACTCGGGTTTGACCACTAGTCAAGTCGACCATCTACTCGGGTTCGACCACTAATCACTCTGACCACCCATTCGGGTTCCGACTAGTCAGTTCGACCACCCACTCGGATTCGACCACCTAGTCGCCGCGACCACCTAGTCGGATTTACCCACCTTTTCGGATCCGACCACTTAGTCAGAGTCGCCACCTTCTCGGATCCGACCACCATAGCCGAAACAGAGGTAGCAACAGTTCAGAGAGAGAGAGAGAGAGAGTATCTTTTTATTACCTTTATACCACTGCTCTCCGGAAAAAGTTTTTGACCTATGTACCTCTTTCGACTTAGAAAAGTCAGTAGAAGAGTTTTGAGTTTGTGTCACATTCGCAAAAAAAAGCAAGCAAGAAGCAAAGAGTACCCAAAAAAAGAAAGCAAAGAGTGCAAAAAGAGAGAAAAAAAGAGAGAGAATTAAAAAAAAAAAAGAGAATCTGTTTGCATTACGAATTTTGTTCCATTGTGCTTGTGTTTGATATAGTCTTCGGTTTGCTTGAGCTAGTTCTAGGAACGTGATCAGGCCAGCAATTGTGACAAGTACTGTGGACTTCTATTCAGCTTTGCTAATCCGATTTCATTAATTGCTATTCTTTGCTACTAAATATTACCTGTCCAAGTTACACCTTCTCTCGATCAAAATGGTATCTTCCCTTGCAACTACCTCATTCGCACACGATAAGGTATCACGAACCAGCCACAGGTTGTGCCAACTGCGGTGATTGGTAAGAACACTTGAAAGAGCGTGGTAAGACGCTTGAGAGTGTGTGACTCCACCTCCACCACCTAGTAGTCGATAGGGATAATTTATCTTTCATTGTTTTCTATCTTCGACTAACCATGGAAAGAGAAGCATCAGATGCAAAAGAGTGTGTTTTGAGGGAAGAACTCATAATATTGTTGTATAACCATCGACAAACTATTGATGACGACATCGACAAAAAGCTTACGGGAACCAATACCACATTACAGCGGCTCAATGAAAGCATTGCAATGCTCCATACACGCTTTGGTCGATTGGTTGATGGTTAATCCACCACCGAGCAATGGTCGAGTGGATTCTCATGGTGTAGCCTATGAACAAGAGGAGTCCGTCATGGATGATGAAATTTTGAGACAAGAACGTGACGCCTTTGATGAACGACAAAGGAACCGACTAAACTTCAACCGTCAAGGTATGAGAGGTAATAATTTTCATTAATATAACCTATGTGTAATGATGATCCATTTGCTAATGTTAAGTTTATCATACATCTTTTCTGGGTGCTTATGATGCTGAAAAGTATTTACATTGGGAGATGACGGTTGAATAGAAGTTTAATGTTCATTTAGTTCCTGAAGTGCATAGAGTTAGACAAGCTACTAGTGAATTTAAGGAATTTGCCAATAGGGTATGCATTGACGGATTAGCGCCTACTACATGGAATGCTTTAAAGGTTGCTATGCGTAACAGATTTGTTCCACCCTCTTTTAAACGTGATTTGCGTTAGAAATTGTAGCGCTTAAACCAAGGTGATAGATCTGTAGAAGAATATTATCAAGTGCCTCAAATTAGTATGTTGTGTTGTGATATTATTGAGGATAAAGAGGCTACAAAGGCACGCTTTTATGAAGAGTTAAGGCATGAAATTCATGACATAGTTGATTACAAAGAATACGATAATGTTCCTAAATTGTTCCAACTTACGTGTTTGGCAAAAAAAGAATTACAGAACGACAACAGAGGCCAATGAGCAATTTTGGAAGTACAACTACTTCCAAATCAACATCGGGACAAGTCAAAATAGCTCCACATTAAGCTACACGGTCTGCTACCCCCTTCTCAAGTAGGGCACATTCAGCAGTACCTTCGACACCGTCACACACTTCTGAGGTAAGAAAATCCATAAGTGTGCAGGGTCCAGCGAAGAGCTCTTCTTCAGTTGCCTCTACTGGTCGCACGACTAGGATTATTTGCCACCGATGTAAGAGAATGAGCCATGTATGAAGGATTACTCAAGTCAGCGCGCGTACATTGTAACAAAAGACAATGGATATGTAAGTGCTAGTGATGTTGAGGATGAATATGCTCTTGCAGCTAGTCATGCAGGTGACGAGGATGGACGTGAGATGGATATCGACCATGAGTAAGTGTTCAATGCCACTGCCACAGAGGATTATCAGACTCTCATTGTGCAGCGAGTGTTAAGCACTCAAATGGAGCAAACAGAACAGCTACAACACCACAATTTATTTCAGATGTTCCTTATAGTCAAGGATTATCATGTTCTAGTCATTATTGATGGAGGAAGCTGCAACAACTTGTTTAGTTCAGATATGATCGAGAAGCTTGCCTTGCCGATAAGAAACCATCCTCACCCTTATCATATTTAATGGTTCAACAACAGTGGTAAGGTGAAGGTAATGCAAATAGCTAGGGTGCATTTTTCTATTGGTTCGTACTATGATTTGTGCTGATTTTGATGTAGTGCCCATGCAAGCATGTTCACTTTTGTTAGGAAGACCATGAGAGTTTGATACTGATGCAACATATCATGGTAGAAGTAATAAGTACACCCATATACATAAAAAAAAAGAAAATAACTTTTCTGCCTTTAACCCCTACTGAAATTGTGAAATGTGAAAGAGATAGCTGAAAATAAGGGAAAAGAGTTTAAGAATGAATCTAAAAGTTAGCATTTAGCGGAAAAAGTTTTTGCACCCAAAAAGAAGAAAGCAACAACTTCTAAGTCTGATGGAATTATACTGAAAGGGTATGGTATGCTTCCTACTAAATCTGATCTTATTGAAATTTATGCTAATAAGCTGCCAAGCTATGCTTTGATATGCAAATAGGCCTTAGTTTCAATCGAGAATATATCTAGCTCTTTGACTCCTGCTGTTGCTAACCTTTTGCAGGAGTTTTTGGATGTATTTCCAGCTGAAGTTCCCCCGGGATTACCATCAATTCGAGGGATAGAAAATCAAATTGATTTGATTCCGGGAGCAACTGCCAAACCGTGCTGCATATAGGACCAACCTGGAGGAGACTAAGGAAATTCAGCGATAAGTTCAAGACCTTTTTGATCGCGGGTATGTACGAAAAAGTCTTAGTCTTTGTGTTGTTCCTGTTCTTTTGGTTTCTAAGAAAGACGGTAGTTGGCGTATGTGTGTTGATTGTAGAGTCATTAATAATATTACTATAAGATATCATCATCCTATCCCGAGGTTAGATGATATGCTTGATGAGTTGAGTGGTTCTATAAATTTCAGTAAAATTGACTTGTGAAGTGGATACCACGAAATTAGGATGAAACTTGGAGATGAATGGAAAACTACGTTTAAAACTAAGTTTGTTTTGTATGAGTGGTTAATAATATATTTTGGGTTAACTAATGCACCTAGTACTTTCATGTGATTGATTAACGAAGTTTTACATGCTTTCATTGGGAGATTTGTGGTGGTTTACTTTGATGACATCTTGATTTATAGAAAATCATATGAACTACACTTTGATCACTTACGTGTTATTTTTAATGCTTTGAGAGATGCATGTTTGTTTGGTAACCTCAAAAAGTGTGTCTTTTGCACGGTCGAGTTTCTTTTCTTGGCTATGTTGTTACTCCACAGGGAATAAAGGTGGATGAAGCAAAAATCAAGGCCGTAAAGAGCTGGCAAACCCCTGAGACTATTACTCAAGTGAGAAGCTTTCATGGTGTTGCTGGTTTCAATCGACACTTTGTGTGGGATTTCAGCACCATTGCTGCCCCCATTGAATGAATTGATGAAGAAATGAGTGGTTTTCAAATGGGGACCTACACAAGAAAAATGCATTCATGTTGTTGAAACTTACCCATGGTCCTTTACTCCAACTCTCTGATTCTGAGACCTTCTCGGACGAAGCCCCTTATAGCTCTCTGAGCCCATCTCGAACGAAGCCCCCTACAGCTCTCTGAGTCTTTCCCTGTTCAAGGCTTTTCTGTTCATCCCAATGGCACCGAAGGCCAGGTCTTCTCGCCCAAATACATACTGGATTGGGCAGTCTAAGGTGGACGACGAAGTGCTAGCCAGCCTCGTGAAGGAGGGATTGATCAACGATGTATCCAAAGTTCGGCTCCCCGGCAATCAGGAGACACCGGAGCCTTTTGACGATGAAGCAGTTGTGTTCATTCATTATTTTCGAGCAGGTCTTCGCTTGCCATGCGATGACATGGTTGTTAAAGTGCTGAAGTTGTTCGAAGTTTATCTTCACCAGCTCACGCCCAATGCCATAGTGAGGATGGGGCTTTTTGCGTGTGCCGCTCGGTCAGAGGGAGCGAAGGCATCAGCAAGGGCCTTTGCTACTACTCATCGCCTTCATCACCAGCCAAAACCAGTATGCGCCCGGGGGGTCCAGAGCGAGGCGCATTACGGGTGTTTGAACTTCGCATATCGCGCTGGGTTATCCATGCCCGTCGTCGTATACAAGAACAAATGGCTGAGCGACTGGACGTAGTGGTGGTTCTACCACAAAGTAGATCCCGAAGAGTTTCTTGTCTCGAAATGTGAGGAAGTTAAGGGAAACCGCGCTCGCCGTCCTCATCCTTCCGTGCACGGATTCACGGGTATACATTTTGCTGCTATTAATTTTTTTTAACTTCACTGGCACTTGCTTACGGGTCTTGATCATTTCCAAATTCATCGGTGTCCGAAGTCGAGGCCAAAGCTACAATGCTTGTTGGGAAATTTACACTGGATGAAGCCCAGTTATGTGCCGAACAAGGCCTTGTTCGAAGACTCAATCAAGTGTTGGAATATAGGGTCCTTTCATACCGGGAAAGGCCGAAGGCTAGCGCATGCTGCAGGGTCCCGGAGAGGGCTTCCCGGCAGAAGACACCGGCGAAGAGGTTCCCACGGGTACCCTGAAGAAAAGAAAATAGCCCGAGCGATCGCCACAGGGAGGCCGGAAAAAGAAGGCGCTCGCCCTTCGGAAAAGGCCGCGCGAAGTTCCCTCTGATGTTGTCTGCGAAGATGCGTCTCTGGAGAGTTCTGCCGCAACACGCGACGTGCCAAGGCGAGAGACTCCAGAAGGCACCCAGGATCCCCGTCCTCTGAAGCCGGGGTTTTGCTCTCGCGTGGACCTTCCCATGCTAATTTTAAGCAATGACGAGGAGTTAGCGGAGACAGGAACCATCATTGATGCTACCGCCCAGGAAACCGAGGTCGAAGGAACCGGAAATATTGAAGTGGTAGCCTACTCTTCGCCCTCGTCGCCTTCGAGCTCCTCCTCCAGGACTGAGGCGTCAACTCCAAGCGCGGCCCACCGTGGCGGGAAAGGGTTGATGGGCCACGGTGGGCTACTTGACGCGAAGGCCATCGTTCCTGAGGCATTCAAGGTTTCCTCCTTTGAACCAAGCACCGGGGAGGTCAACTACGCGAAGAAGATTTTTAGTACCTTTGTCCTCCCCGAGCTTGAAATTTTGCTCGCCCGGAAGCCCGTCAGTGAACTTTTTGACGCTTCCGATGTAGCGATTGCAAAGGTATACCAGTATGTTCCATTATTATTATTATTATTATTATTATTATTTTGTCCTTATAATAATCGCTCATATCCGTGCGACGTCCCAGGCTTTGCTTATATCGCGAGCCCAGCGCAAACAGGTAGAGAATTCTGAATCCCGCGCCCGGAGTGCTGATGTGTAGATTGATATGTTGCAGAAGCGTGCTGAAAAAGCCGAAGGCCAGAAGCGCGAATTTTCGTGCCGAGCAAGGGAAGTCGAGTCCCGCTTGGAGCAACTCGAGAAGGAACTCAAAGCCCTTCGCTCGGAGAAACAAGTGGCCGAAGAGGAAGTCAAATGCTTGCACCAAAACTTGCAATCCTCTGAAACGCAAGTGTGTGACCTGCAAGCGCTTTGCGCCACAGAGAGCGCTAAGACACAACGGCTACAAGAAGAGCTTAGCGAGGAGAAGGCTCTTTCTGAAGATGCTTTAAACGCGCTTGGGGAGCTAGAGCCGAAGGCTATCGCTGCACGCGAAGCTATCAGCAATACCTTCGAAGGTATTGGTGCCTTGGCCACGCCCCCAACACTCAACATTGTCGGGCTAGGCGGTCTTATAAGTTGAATTAATGAAACTAGCAGGAGCCTTCTCCCAGCCGCTTAGCTATATGGCGACTTCTGCGCGATGGTTGCCACCTGGAGCCTTGTCCAGTCGATTGAAATGACAGGCTGCGACCATCATACTGCGCTTCAAAAGTCCACCTTCCGGTACCGACAGACATGTCCACTTCGGCCGTTACGAGGGTGTCGAAGACCACTGCCCGATTGTTTACCACCAATTATTGGTGCAGACACGGTCGCGAGCTTGCCCTCCGAGAGGTGGAGATCACCCGCCAGCGAGTACGTTGCTCCATATCAACGGTTTTGTTGTCTTCTTAGTCGTGCACTCTTTTAAGAAATATTTCTTTTGCAGGCGAAGGCGAGGGATGATCCCTCGTCTAAAGCTACAACTGCGGCAGCTGAAGAAACCGGGAAGGTGGGATTACTCAGCGCGAAGCGTCATTTTGTTTATTGAGTTTTCCATATATGATGGGCCGATGTATTATACATTGACGATATAATATATAATATTATATTCGTTACAAAATGTTCTTGACTTGTTGCGCTCCCTGCGCAGGTCCTCCCTTTGAACAGTGCGCAGGTAGCCGAAGAGGCTGTCCCCGTTACCATGATGAGGGACAATTTTTTTGTGTCTTGGTCTTGCTGGGAATCCTTTCGCCGCCGTCAACTGGATGTTGAGTTCGAGCGGTACTGGCATGCGAAGTGTAAGGCATACGATGCCATGAATACTAGGACTAAAGCATTTTGGAAATCTTTTAGCCCTTCGACATTAGTTCACCGCCGAGCTGAGCATAACTTGCACAGTGCCGCGCGCAGAGACGTCGAGTGTCCGCCTGTGCTCATTGAGCCGAAGATTGAGCCCGAAGATGACGGCGGACTCCCACTTTGCCAGCCGCAGCTTTGCCAGCCACAGCTAGTTGTGGGCCCTCTTCGCAACTAGTTGAACACGTCGGAGGCGAAGATGCCCTTCGTGCGTCTCTATTGGTTTCGACTCATGTTGGGTCCCCTTTGGACCCAACCATGCATTTTCATGCAAGTCAAGGCATAGCCTTTCAATTTGCTCTTAGTTGATGGTATAAGGATTTTGTTGGTCCTGACGTTGACCGCTTTGCGGAATAAAGGTTGCATTTACAATTACTATTACTTTGCTTTTTTGGGCACTTACTTCGGCGGTACCGTGCTTGAAGTGACATATTTGCGTTTCACAATGTTTTCGGATGTTAGGAATGCTTTGTCACTTACTCGAGCGAAGTCTTCATCGGTGAATGATATTCTCGATTATTTATCTAGGGCGTCGCTTCGGCAGCGATGAATTTTTAAGATTGGATAGCGTCGTTTCCCCCATTTTTTGCCACAGCTACCTGCGACTGCCAGAGAAGTGCTTTTTCGAGAACGACATCCCCCTTGATTTTTTGTCGCAGGTATCTTCGACAGATAGAAATTTATTGTTTCTGTCCGAGAGCGGGTGCTCTTAGGGCAGTTTTTCGTCTAAAGGTTCGTTTTTCGTTTGGTGCTGGGGCAGGCACTCTTAGCCCCCGACTTGTTAGCTCAAGTGCGTTTCCTTTTCTTAGGTTAAGCGACACTTTAGCTTTTCTTCCGAAGGTTTGTTTTTCCTTCGGTGCAGGGGTAGGCACTCTTAGCCCCTGACTTTTTAGCTCAAAGTGCGTTGCCTTCTCTTAGGTCGGGCGACACTTTGGCTTTTCTTCCGAAGGTTTGTTTTTCCTTCGGTGCAAGGGCAGGCACTCTTAGCCTCCAACTTTTTAGCTCAAAGTGCGTCGCCTTCTCTTAGGTCGAGCGACACTTCGGCTTTTTTTTTAAGGTCGAAAGTGTACGTCATTTTTCGTTGACACTTCGCACCTCTAGTTGTGCCGTCTATTTGTGGCCCTTCACTCGTCGATTGGTGTGCCACCCTGCTCTGAGAGGCTGGCACACTTCGACGACAAGTTATCAATACTCAGAACAAGCGATATTTTATGAGGGTATTTCTACTATATCAATGTTTACAAGGGTTCCTGCCTCGTTAAAAACCTCATGCCCTAACGAAGGGGTCCCCTTGTGAGGAAAAGAGTGCAGTTTGATTACATGAAAAGAAAAATTGCATAAAGAAAATTACACAAGCTTTGTTTTGGCCTCCATCTCTATTAGGCGTAGAACTTGCGAAGGTTGTCTGCATTCCAAGTATGAGGAAGCTCCTCGCCCTTCAAATTAGCCAACTGATACGAGCCCGGTCTTAATGACCTTTTGACTAAGAAGGGACCGTCCCATTTGCTCTGTAGTTTTCCCACTGGTGAGGCATTACCGAGTCTTCGCAGCACCAAATCTCCGGGGACCAAGTTCTTTTCGGATATCTTCTTGTCTCTCCACTTTCTTGTCTCCTGTTGATATCTGCCCAGATTTTCGGCGGCCTGCAATCTCACTTCCTCGAGGGCATCCTTTGATGTTGACTCTTCGTCTTGCTCTGGTTCATTTACGACCCTAAATGATATGTTCTTACATTCCTCTGGGGTCATTGCCTCCTCTCCGAAGAGGAGGCGAAACAGTGTAAAACCGGTTGGTCTTGCTACCGTTGTTCTTATAGACCATAAGACTTCGGGCAACTCTTCGACCCATTTCCTTTTTGCCAGGCCTTGCAGGCGCTTCGCGACACCAACGAAGACGATGCCGTTTGCTCTTTCGATGGCTCCATTAGACTGTGGGTGGTATACAGATGAGAAAAGGACTTTGATCCCCAGACCTTCACAAAAGTGTCTGAATCTGCACTGTCAAATTGGGTGCCGTCGTCTACTGTTACTTCACGTGGGACTCCGAAACGACATATGACATTCTGCCACAGGAATTTCTGGATATTTCTCGATGTTATGTTTACGAGTGGCATCGCCTCCACCCATTTGGAGAAGTACTTGACCGCAACGATGGCATATCGCAAATTTCCTGGAGCGGCTGGCAGTTGGCCGACAAAGTCAATTCCCCAACACCTTAATGGCCAAACTGGTGGGATTTGCTGTGTTTTCGCCGAAGGTCTATTTGACCCTTTCGCCCAGAATTGACACTGTTGACAACTTCGGACTATGTGATCCGCATCACTGATCGCCTTCGGCCAAAAGAAGCCCTATCTGTATACCTTTCCAACTAAGGCTCGTATACCCACATGTGAACCACACAGTCCACTATGAATTTCTTTTAGCAGATAATGCCCTTCTTCCTGGGATATGCATCACAACTATGGTGCACAGACTCTGGCCTTGTAAAAATTGTTTCCTATATTTTTTGTAATTTCTAGTTCTCTGGGCCATACGCTTCGCTTCAACATTATCCTCGGGCTTGTGATAACCACAAAGATAAGCCAATATCGGAGAGCGTCAATCTTTGCTTTCGATCATAGCAACGGAACGCGGTGGTCGCGAAGTGTCGTCGGCGGTTGGCTTGGTCAGCTTTTTGTAGAATACATCTAGTGGCATAGGCAGATTTTGCGTGGCGGCTTTGGCTAGCTCATCTGCTTCGAAGTTGTCATTTCTCGATATACTCTTGACCGTGAACCCTAGGAAGTACTTTTCCATTCTCCGGACTGCTGCCTTATACTTAAGAAGCTCTGGTTCTTTTGCCTGAAACGTCTTGTCGATTTGGCTTGCTATTACCTTTGAGTCTGTTTTAACCAGCACCCTTCGGGTGCCCAAAGCCTTCGCCTTGCAAAGTCAGAGGAGGACAGCTTCATACTCCGCAGTATTGTTCGTAGACCGAAATTCTAATATTGCGGCATATCTTAACTTTGCGCCCGAAGGTGAGGATAATACCGCTGCCACACCTGCTCCTGTAGCTCCCCACGCGCCATCGCAATATGCGATCCAGACCGGTTCTGACGGTTCTTCTTCTGGAGCTTCCGGATTGTACTCCAAAGGCGCACTTTTCTGGATTCAATCTTAGTCTCGCCCTTCTCAAGCTTCCGAATGTTTCACGCAGGTCTTCGAGATGTTGGCTTCTTCTGGCACTTTTGACCACTATGTCATCGACGTAAGCTAGGACATTTTGCCCTATCTGTGAGCTTAGCACTGTTTGCACCAACCTGGTGAAGGTTGCACCAGCATTTCAGAGTCCGAAGGGCATCCTCACAAAGCAGTATATGCCGAAGGAGGTCCTGAAACTCGTCTTCTCCTCATCTTCCTTTGCCATCCAGACCTGGTGGTACCCCGAGTATGTACTTAACATCTTGCAACCAGTGCGGAATCAACCAGCAGATCGATTCTAGGTAATGGGAAATCATCCTTCAGATAAGCCCTGTTCAAGTCTGTGAAGTCAACGCACATTCTCCACTTTTCGTTGCTTTTCTTGACTAACATTGGGTTAGCTAGCCACTCTGAGTGCAATACTTCACGTATCACTCCGGCATCGAGTAGCTTTTTTACCTCAGCCTTTGCTGTTTCTTCGCTTTCAGTCGAAGCTTTTCTAAGCTTTTGCTTCCTTGGCTTCGTACTGGGATCAACATTTAAGCTGTGCTGAATGATTTCCCTACTTACTCCTTGTAGGTCCTTCGGAGACCAAGCGAAGACATCCTCATTACTGCGGAGAAAAATTATGAGTTGTTGCTGGTCCTCCTCTGGGGCCTCCACTCCTATGGTGACTTTTTTTATCTGGGTTTTCTTGATGTAACGGCACTATTCTGGTTTCTCCCTCCAGTACAGCCTTCGCTGCTTTGTTTATCTTCGGCTGGATATCGCTTTCCTCTTGATTTGCCGAAGGTTCCGTCACCACTGTCCTGGAGTGATTCCCACTTTGATTCGTCGGGCCACTCGTTGGTCTGCAAGCACCGTTATGACTCCTTCAGGACCAGGCATCTTCATGCACAAATACGCGTGGTGCGGTACTGCTCCGAATGTGTTCAAGACTCCCCTACCAAATATCGCATTGTATGGGTAATTAATGTCGACCATATCGAAGGTAATATCTTCCGTCCCGAAATTCATCCTTTCGCGAAACGACACTAGGATTTTTATCTTTCCCAGAGCTTTGATTGCATTCCCGCCGAAGCCTAGCAATGGTGATCCAGCTTGGTTCAGGTCTCTTCGACGTAGACCCATTTTGTCGAAGGCATCGGCGAAGATGATACCCGCTGAGCTTCCTCCATCTATCAAGATTCTATATACTTCGTTTCCCGAGATGTTTGCTGTGATAATGAAGGCATCTGTGTGTGGGTAATCTAAGACTCTCATGTCCTCTTGCGAGAATGTAATGGGAATGTTTGACCACCTTGAATGAATGTACGTTAGCCCCACACCGATGTGGTTGACACTTCGCACGTATTCTTTCTGCTGTCTCTTAGATTATGTCTGTTGGTTAGATCCCCGTGAGATAGCCAACACCACATTGTATCCACAATTTACCGTGTTCACAAACTTACTGCTCTCTGGTGGTGCTTCGATCGCATGCCTTGGTGGTGGCGGAGGTAGCTCCCCTTGGAGGGTCATTTGCCTCGTTTGATCCAGCTGAGCCGAGGCTGCAGGTGCATATTGTGGTGCCAGCATCAGTCGCCACTGGTTGGAAAACGTCGTGCTCGGATTGGGGTTTTCCCACGCTTCGCTTCTCCTGAAACTTGCTGTGTGGTGTATGGTTCTTGCTAATCGAAAGATTGCTTCGCCAAGCTCTCTTTCATGGCCACGACCTGCGGGCACTGCTTGGTCCTGTGGCTGGCTCCTTCACCATGCAGCTCGCAATAAAACGTGGCCGGGTCCTACGGGACTCGTCCACCTCGGCCTCCGTGGCCCGGGCCTCTACTGGTTTGGCCTCCTCGAGTAGCCGCACTTTGAGCTTCGCTTGCCACTTGAGCGACTTCAAATGGGCTAGAGTCTATCTGATTGACGTCGTTTTGCTTTGTAGAGTCAGATGCTTCGGATTTCCTCGCGTACCGCAATCTGTCTCTAGGGTTGCTAGTGCCTGGCTCTCTGATCGATGTATTTGTTTTTACTGCTTTAGAGGCTACCGTTTCATTTTTCCTTCGAAAATGATCGAGCTCAGATCTCGCGTATTCTTCCATCTTATTGAGTAGCTCTTGTACACTCCCGGGTCTTTTTCTTGTAAGCTTTCCTGCTAATAATCTCCCTCTAATGCCCTGTATTGCCGCATCGATGATTGTGTCTTCGCTCAACCCCTTCACTTGGCAACGTATGTGCACGAAGTGACGCATATAGATCTGCAATGTTTCTGTTGGCTGCTGCTTCAGTGCGAAGAGGTCACTCGCGGTGATCTTATCTGCCCGATTTCTCTGAAAGTTGCTGTACAGGGCATTACGCAATTGCTCCCATGAGTTTATGGATCCTGGGGGCAACGCGGAGTACCAAGATCTTGCTATCCCTTTTAAAGCCAATACGAAGGCCTTCGCCAATGTTGCACCGTCTCCTCCAGCAGACTCGACAGCCGCTTCGAAGCTCATCACGAATTCCCTTGGGTCTAAATCCCCATCAAACATTACTACTCTGGGCATCTTGAAGCCCGGTGGCCACGGCTGGTTCTGCAATTCCATGGCTAGCGGAGATTCTGGGTCTCACGCGGACGACCACCGCCGAAGGTCCTACGAAGTTCGTACTGTGTCTCTGAGCGGCGTCACTTGGAGAGACATTCCTTCTGCTCGGTGTAGCATATCAATTTCCTCTTGCATTTTTTCCAATGTTTTCCTAGCTTCCTCTGCCCGTCTGTGATATTCTGCAGCTTTTCGGCTCACTGCCAGGCTATCTAACATGCGCTTCTTCTGCGCAATCTGCATTTCCAACTCTTCGGCCTCTAGCCTGGCTATCCTTTCCTCTTGTGTTTCGTCTTCGTTTTCATATTCTGCAAAGTCATCGAGGTCTTCCCACTCTTCATATCGCACCTTCCCCCTTCTTTTGTCCAAGGCTCGAAGTGTGCGCAATCGCTTGTTTCCGTGACCCGCACCGGCTCCGCATTTATCTAGACGGCTTCTCCGTGTCTGTCATCATTGCCTCCTGGTGGCGCTACTTCAACGTCGTAGCATTGCTCGCGTCTGCCGGAAGCTCCGCTGGCCGAAGCATTGCTCGACCCTAGCAACACCGAAGGGGGTCTTTCGACCGAAGCCCCGGCCACAGCCGAAGGTTCTGGTAACGCCTCCACTATACCGGTTGGCTTCCTCTTCTTCTTAGGTGACATGGCTTCGATGGGTTCGATCCCTGCGGTCGGCGCCAACTGTTGGGACCGAAATCCCAGACAAGGTGGACCTTCGCTTACGGAAATGCCGAAGGGTCCTCGGGGTGACACGTGCTTGGGGTAGAACTATTTCGATGCCCCTCTTGGGTACAGTATGACCCTTTTTATAGCCCGTACTCGACCACTCCAGCCGTGGTTTACAGTTCCTACCCCCTTACCTGCTACATTATTAGAATATCTAGGGGCATTATGGTATAATTAAGTATATTTACATAATCACAACTCTGCCGCGGGCGGCTAAAGCGGGTGATACAATTATCTTCAATCTCCCACTTGCACTGGAGTCAATCATGTAAGTATCTAATACCATAGCTCTTATGTGCGCCTCATGCTTTGGCCGTGGGAGTGACTTTGTCAACAAGTCAAAAACATTCAAATCCATGTGCACCTTGCATATCTTCACGTCACCCCAATCTAAAATATCTCGAATAAGGTGATAGCACCGTAGTATATGCTTGGACTTCTGATGCGACCTAGGTTCTATGGCTTGCGCAATGACTCAACTATTATCACAGTAGAGATCCATTGGACTAGAAGCACTAGGCACCACACCTAACTCAAAAACAAACTTTCTGATCCAAACAACCTCTTTTGCAGCTTCAGAAGCTGCGATATACTTGGCCTCCGTTGTGGAATCAGCCACCATTCTTGCTTGGAACTCTTCCAACTCATGCTCCTCCATTGAGGCAAAACACAAAACCTGATTGCGATCTTGAATCGTCCCTGTTCTTCTCAATTACTTGAGGATATTTTTTACTGTTACTCAGTGAGCTTCACCCGGGTTTGATTGGTATCTACTCGTAACACTTAGAGCAAAGGAGACATCTAGGCGTGTACAAAGCATGGCATACATAATGGATCCGATAGCAGAAGCATACGGGGTCGCACTCATTTTCTCAAGCTCATCAGTGGTCAAAGGATACTGACTCTTGTTGAGAGTGATGTCATGTGACATCGGCAAGAAAGCCCTTTTGGAATCCTACATATTGAACATTTTCAATACTTGTCGATGTATGTACTCTGGCTTAATCCGATTAGCCTTGTCTACCTATCTCTATAGATCTTTATGCCTAATATGTATGCTGCCTCTTCTAGATCTTTCATTGAAAAACTCTTTTGCAATAAAGATTTGACAGCATCAAGTATCTTAATATCATTCCCGATCAATAATATGTCATCTACGTACAAGACCAGAAACACAAATGCACTCCCACTAGCGTTTTTGTAAACGCAAGGTTCTTCTTCATTCTCTATGAAACCAAACCCTTTGACCACCTCATCAAAATGAAGATTCCAACTCTGAGAAGCTTGCTTCAGCCCATAGATGGACTTTTGTAGCTTGCATATCTTTCTAGTATTTTTCAGATCGACAAAACCTTTAAGTTGTGTCATGTACACATCCTCACTTAAGTTTCCATTAAGAAAAGATGTTTTGACATCCATCTGTCATATCTCAAAGTCATAATATGTGGCAATTGCTAGGATGATCTGAATAGACTTTAGCATTGCGACGGGCGAAAATATTTCATCATAATCAACACCTTGAATTTGATGAAACCTTTTACCACCAATCATGCCTTATAGATGTGAACATTTCTATCAACATCTATCTTTATCTTAAAAACCCATTTGCACTCAACTGCTTTGACACCATCAGGTGGATCAACCAAGTTCCAAACTTGATTATCGTGCATGGATTCTATCTCGGATCTCATGGCTCCAAGCCATCTCTTAGAGTCTGGTCCCACCACTGCTTCAAAGTAGGTCTTAGGTTCATCATTGTCCAACAATAATATATCAAACTACTCCGTGGTTAGAAACATAAACCTCTCAAGTGCGTGACTAATTCTTTCCGGCCATCGTGGGGCTGGTGTCTCCACAACATGTTCTGCAACATCCAATTGTGGTTCAGTAGGAGATGAAACACTTTTTGATGGTTCCTGAATCTCTTCGAGTTGGATCGTGATCCCACTGATATTCCTTGAGAGAAACACTTTCTCCAGAAAAGCACTGTTCAAGCGACAAACACTTTTCCTTCTTCCGGTTATAAAAATAATATCCTTTGGTTTCCCTAGGATACCCCACAAAGAAGTATTTTATCTCATTTGGGAGTGAGCTTATTTGACGTCAAACGTTTTACATAGGCCTCACAACCCCAGATCAAGGAAAGACAACCCGAGATGCTTCCCGGTCCATATCTCATATGGTGTCTTCTCTACAGCTTTAGATAGAACCCTATTTAAAGTGAACATAGCAGTTTCTAGAGCATAACCCGAGAAGGATAATGAAAGATCAGATTGGCTCATCATGGACCGGACCATGCCCAAAAAGTTCGGTTCCTCCGTTCGGACACTCCATTCCATTGAGGCATTCCCGGTGGAGTCAATTGTGGACCAATTTCCACATTGCTTTAGATGATCACCAAATTCATGGCTCAAATGTTCAACTCCATGGTCAGATTGCAGAAATTTAATTGTCTTGCCAAGTTGATTTTGTGCTTCATTCTAAAACTCCTTAAACTTTTCAAAGGACTCAGACTTGTGCCTCATTAGGTAGATGTAACCATATCTACTAAATTCATCGGTAAAAGTAATAAAGTACTGAAAACCACCCCTAGCGATAGAGCTCATTGGTCCATATACATCAGTATGTACAAGGGCCAACAACTCACTCGACCTCTCTCCTAGATGGGTGAAAGACGCCTTAGTCATCTTGCTAAGTAAACAAAATTCGCATGTATCAAATGAATCAAGAAGACCATCTTTATGGATCCTCTGCACGCGTTTCTCATTTATATGACCTAAGCGACAGTACCAAATAAAAGTGATTCAAATCATTAAGCCGAGTCTTTTTTTATTAATGTTATAGACAGGGACATCCTCAAGATCTAGAATATATAATCCATTCACCAATGGACAATTACCATAGAGTATACCATTCAAATAAATCGAACAACACTTGTTCTTTATTATGAAATCATATCCATCTTCTTCCAAACATGAAGAAGAGCTAATGTTTTTGCCCAACGCAGGAATGTAATAACAATTATTTAATTCCAAAACTAATCCTGAGGGTAACGATAAGGAATAAACACCGACGGCCAACGCAATAACTTTTGCACCATTGCCGACACTAGCATCCATCTTGCCTCTCGCATACTTCCTAGTCCTTTTCAGTCCCTGCAACGATTTGCAAGTATGAATCATTGATCTGGTATCAAATACCTATGAATCATTAGGACGCGTAGCAATATTAATTTCAATAACATTTATACCTGAAGTGGAAGTCTTACTTCCCTTCTTCTTCTTGAGTTCTTCCAAGTATAGCTTGCAGTTCCTCCGTTAATGGCCAGGCTTATGGCAGTGGTGGCAACCATCAGAAGCAGCAGGGCCAACCTTGTACTTTCTAACAACTTTAGGCTTTAAGCTCGAGATCTCATCTGATGCTTTAGCTTTGGCCTTGCGCTTTCTCTTATTGCTATCCTTCTGAACCATCATCATATGACTAGAGCTTTTCTTAATTCTTTCCTCAGCAGTCTTAAGCATCCCATGCAATTTGGCCATGCTCTTCTTCATGCTATTCATATGAAAATTCAAAATGAACGTCTCAAAGCTCGCAGTGAGCGACTGGAGAATCACATCCGTAGCTAATTTAGGACTAAGGGGAAAACCAAGTTTTTTCAGGCTCTCAATGTAACCAACCAATCATCTTGATCACATGAGGACTAACTGAACTATCTTCTGTCAACATGCACGCAAATAAGGACTTGGACGTGTTGAACCTCTCGGCCCTAGTTTGGTTCTCAAACATGCCTCAGAGTCCCACAATCATATCGTGAGCATCCACATTCTCATATTGCTTCTGAAGCTCAGAGGACATAGTGGCAAGCATGAGACACCTAACATCGAGTGAATCATTGGTATGCTTCTCGTAAGCCCTCTGATCAGCGGCAGATGCATTATCAGCTGGTTCATTAGGATAGGGAACCTCTAGAACATACCCCTTTTTCTCTTGTTTAAGAACAATTCTCAGATTTCTATACCAATCAATAAAGTTTGTTCCAGATAGCTTTTCTTTTATAAGAATCAAACGCAAATTAAAATTGGAATTGGTGTTAACAGTAGGTGCCATAATCTACAACAGAAATAAAAATGCAAAGTTTAGCACTATATTTATGTAAAACTTTCATTAAATAATTTAACAAAAGATCCTCCCACTATATGTTTTGAAACCGTTTCCCTCTAACGACATAGAGTGGAACAAGATCCATATTCACCTAGGTTCTTGAAAGTACTTGATGACGACTAGAGGAGGGGGTGAATAATCATTTCTGAAAATTAAAACTCCGCAGCGGATCAGATAGTGTCCGGAGACTCCGGCTCAATCCAGATACATCGGGTTCCGGAGTATCCGAATTCACCGGGATTATCCAGACTATACAGAAACTCAAAATCAAAGTAAATTGAAGTAAGTCTAATATAGTCTATGAGTTACCACATTCTCTATAAGATGTATATGCTTCTTTCAACAATAACCTACACTCAAATACTCGCAAGCAACAATATTGAGGTAAATCCCCAAATAACAATTTGAATGAGTAAAGTGCAAGAAAGTAAATGGAGACAAGATTTGTTCACGAAGTTCGGCCACCTCACAAAGAAGTGCCTACGTCTCCGTTGAAGAGCTCACAAAGAGCCGGGTCTTTTTCAACCCTATCCTCACCCAAGCGACCACAAAGATCGAGCTAGGGTTCTTACTTAATGCACGGGTAATACAAACTTCCTGTGTCACTCTACAAAGATTGGGTGCTCTACGGGTGACCTCTTACCGTCTAGAAGCACAAAGCTTCAAGAGTAAAGAATGCAAATCGTAGCATGGCAAGAACTCAAAATGCTCAAAGGTTTCCTTGTTGCTCTCTTTCTCTAAATCTCACTCCCCAATCCCTAACTCTCAAATCTTGAAAAGATCAAGAACTAGAGGGGTTTGGGAGGGCTATTGAATGCTCTTGAGAGAGTTAGTTGACAGGTAGCTCAGCAGCATTGAATGGAGGGGTTCAAGAGGTATTTATACCCTTTCCCCAAAAACTAGTTGTTACTGTGCTTTTCAGACAGACTCGGAGTATCCAGGTTCACCCAGAGACTCCAGGTAGCATAGAAACATACGCACCTAACCTGTCAGAACTAGCCGTTACTCTGACTCGGAGTATCCGGGTTCACCTAGAGACTCCAGATAACACTTGAGAAAAACAGACCAAAACACTAGTTCGGAGGATGCCCGAAAGGTCCTGAAGCATTAGGACCCGAAGACTCTAGACCAACTCGAAGACTCCGGCTTTAGCACCCTCGGCAGATAGAGACTCTTTCTTGGAGTCTCACTCGGAGACTCCGGGACACTAATAGCATCTGGAGTATCCGGGCTAACCCGGAGACTACGGGCACAGGCTTTGAAGCAAGACAAAGACTCTCTCTCGGAGTCTCACTCGGAGACTCCGGAACACTTACACAGTCCGAGTATCCAAGCTAACCCGAAGACACCGTGCTCAGACTTAAAACCAGACAGAGACCTTCTCTTAGAGTCTCACTTGGAGACTCTGGAGCACTTAACAGAGTCCGGAGTTTCCGGGCTAACTCGGAGACTCCGGGCTCAGACAACTCGGCCCTTTTTCCCGGTGTCCGTGAGTGATTGTGTCTCTCAAAATTTGGTTTTAACAAGATACTTTGAGCAATGAGACACTAGCAAGACTACCAAAATGCATCCCTCTTTATAGTACGATATTTCTAAACTCAAATTCCAAAGTAAAATAAATTGAATCTTATGAGTTTCTTCATACTGCTTCTCTTTTCTTTTTGAGGGACACCGACTTCTTTTAACCTTTTTCAATGGGACTAAAACCTGTTCATAAACTTGATAAACTCATTAGTCCCTTAATCGTTTGTCATCAATTAGCCAAAACCCACAAGGGGCCAAGATGCACTTTTAATCTCCCCCTTTTTTGTGATTGATGACAACCTGATTAAAGCTTACAAATGATAATAGAATTTAAGGATTTTGAATTTTTAAGGTATACGGTGAGCTCCCTCTAAATGTGTGCATTGACTTTAAAGAAACTTTGCGAGAGCTCCCCCTATATCTTAGAATTCGAGGGATGGAAATTTGAGTGAACATGTATATTCGAGACGCATATGACAAGATATATCACAAAACCTAAGAAAGAGAGAAACAAACATTACATCAAGCAACTCATGGCTTCACACTAGCACAAATATAGTCTTACGAATTTAAAAAAGTTTCAACTACAAGAACACCACACATAGTTCAACACAACTATTACAAATGTCTCAAATATCCAACGGAAACGATGAAGGATTAATAATGAAGCAAGACAGACACAAGGATTTCTCTCCCCCTTTGGCATCAAGCACCAAAAAGAAAGAGAAACAAAAGAAAGATTTAGCCATTGTCCTCTTCAAAGTCGTCGTCCCCATCATCATCGGACCTATCTCCATTAACCATTGTTGTCCGAAGAGCTCACTTCGGCTTCTTCCATCTCCTCTTCGTCGTCGGTCTCCTCATCATCTTGGGCATGAGAAGGACCCTCAGCAGCTGTTTGGGCTTCATCATACCAAGCCCAATGATTCTCGAATTCTAGCTCACTAGCTTCTTCTTCGGTTATAATTAGAGAGCAAGGTGGCTGAATTCCCAGATGAGTGTGAATCTCCTTTTGCCTTGCCTCTATCGTCCTCATCCTTACTTTGGTCTCTCGGATTTGAGTAGCATTGTGAGTGCAAACTCGGAAGGTGGCCTTGAGTGCACTCTTTATAAATAATTGAGATCCACGAGAGGATGGAACACGCTTGGAAGCCGTTCTTTGTGCACTTGGAGCTGCAGGTGAAGGAGAAGGAGGAGGAGATGACCTAGTGCTCACAATCCTTATCCAATATGGTTCATGCTTGACTTCCTTGAAGAAATTTTTCTCGGTGACCATTTCTATCATATACATGATGTAAGGAGCATAGGCGCAACTTTTGTTAGGAGTGTATGAGGTAGTGTGAATTTCCTCCCAAACAAAATCAATTACACTGAAACGTTTGCCCACATTTGACATCCGAGCTAGTAGGTTCCTTGAAATACCTTGAACATTTGTAGCATCACCACCTTTGGGATTCAATGTGAGATGAAATAAATTGTTTAAGTACTTGTAATAGGGCTTCATCCCTGCTATCGTGCCATGAATCACCCTTCCATGATCCAAATACATGAAGTCCATATCATCTGGAGACAACTGATTCTCATTATGGATCTTTGTGTTATGCAAATCATGAACATCGAATCCAAAAATGTGAGCAAAGGTTTGATAAGTGATTTTGTACTTCTCTCCTTCTATCATCCAAAACATGGATTGGTTGTCCTCGTAATCATAGGAGAGAGTCGCATAAGATTGTGCAATGACTTCTACACTCTAGTCACACTTCATGCTCATAAAATTCTTGATCTTCTTTTCTTCACAAGCTGCAATGATGGCCTTGAAAGTGGGATCATTCTTTTTCTCCATGTAATCCCAATCAATTCATTGCATTGGTGCGACAAGATTCTTTTTGTTGAGGATCACACTCTCATAGAAGTCAGCGTGAAACTCATTCCAAAAATGTGGATCTGCCACGCTCTTCTCATACTCATATGGATCTTCATTTCTGTCCTTTTTGCACTTGGCAGCCATCTTCATATAGTCAACCATTTTTCTTGGCATTTGATTTTCCGAGTGAATTCTGTAAGGTCTGTGTAGCTTCAGAGGAGCTAACACAATATTCTCTTCTTCAATTTCTTCTTGTCCATGGACACTAGAACCGGCATCCACGGGTTTCCCTTTGCCTCTACCTGCTGTCACAGGGGCAGTTTCCCTTCCTCTGAAAGTACTTGGTGTACCCCTTGCCCTCATAGCTTGCAGTTGTCAACCCACGGGGCACACTTTCATATTGTGCTGGCTCCTCGATCCGAATGCCGCTTGACTCAAAACACGGAGGAGGACACTTTGTCCTTGAGCTTGTGGGTCATTCTTCTGCTTCTTTCTCCTCCCATAGCTATGTCCCTTGTTCCGATCCATCTCAAAGACCCTGAGGTATACATGAAAGACATATAAGAGAAAAGACAAGGATCGCTAGAGAAGGAATTTAGAACTGAATGCAAACTGTCAAGTCTGACACACCCGGAGTATCCGGGTTGGCCCGGATACTCCGGGTAGCCCGACCCCGAGGCAAAGATTTAGGGTTTGAATGATTCTTCCTCCACATTGTGAAACCGTTTCAAGGAAATGATTCTAGGGAGAATATGGAATATCTTCACCAAAGGGAATTGATTCTAGATCAAACTATTGAGAGATAGGGTGAGAGGTACCTTTTAGTGCTAAAATGAGCACGGAAGGTCGATCCGAATGGAGGGTCAGAGATTCCGACCTAGAGATGATGAAGATTCCAAAAAGTTCTCCAAAAATCCTTGGACAAGGCTTGAGATCACCGGAGCTCTCTTCTCACGGTGAATGGAAGGAAGAGGAAGTGAACAAGACGGAAGAGAGAAGAAGAAAACATTTGGGTCTCTGTATAAACTGGGTAACCTGGAGACTCCGGCCTGACTCGGAGACTCCGGGTGGAGTCTTGAGTCCGAACAGAGAGCCTTTCCCCGAGAGTGACCCAGACCCTCCAGGTTGAGTGACAGAATCCGGATACTCCGGGTGTACCTGGAGACTCCAAGCTCTGTCAACTCAACAGAACCAGAAGCTCGCATAACAGTATTAGTTCCCGGATACTCCGGCCTAGCCTGGACATTCCGGGTTCTGAAGAATTTGTAGATTGGATTAAGAGCTGAGATTCGACGAGGGATGGATTGTTGGAAAATGAGACAAATATTTACCACTTGTGATCAGCCAACAAATAACATTACGTAACTATGATCACAAGTAGCAAATTATGATTCAAAGATCAAAGAATCAAATTTTTCAAAAATAGAACACAGGAGTTTTCGCAAACCTCTATCTACAAAAACTATAAATCTACAGCAATCAATTGTATGCAATATATCAAACCACGCTGCGAGAATCTAGGATATTAAGCTCACATCTTAACTCGTAAAACCTTCGCTCATCTAATGGCTTTGTGAGGATATCGGCTAGTTGTTTCTCGGTTCTCACATAGCGAATATCGATATCCCCTTTGGTTGAGTGGTCTTTCAAGAAGTGGTGATGAATGTCTATGAGTTTGGTTCCTGAGTGTAGTACGGGATTGTTGGCTATTTTGACGGCACTCTCATCACCACACAAAAGTGGGACTTTGGTCATATTGTAGCCGTAATCTCTCAAGGTTTCCCTCATCCAAAGTAGTTGAGCACAACAAGCACCCGCAGCAACATACTCGGCTTTGGCGGTGGATAGGGCTACGGAATTTTGTTTCTTTGATGACCAAGACACCAAGGACCTACCCAAGAATTGGTAAGTCTCGGATGTACTCTTCCTATCCACTTTACAACTGGTATAATTGGAGTCCGAATAGCCAATAAGTTCAAAGGATGAACCTTTAGGGTACCATAAGCCAAAGTATGGAGTATGAACTAAATATCTAAGAATTCTCTTAACGGCCAATAAATGGTACTCTTTTGGAGCGGCTTAAAATCTTGCACACATGCACACACTAAGCATTATATCGGGTCTAGATGCACAAAGGTAGAGTAAGGAGCCAATCATGGAATAATATACCTTTTGATCTACGACCTTGCCTTCTTCCTTTAGGTCGAGATGCCCATTTGATTGCATTGGGGACTTGATGGGCTTGGCATTCTCTATGTCAAACTTCTTAAGCATGTCCTTGATATACTTGGTTTGACAAATAAAAGTTCTTTCCTTGAGTTATTTGATTTGAAATCCTAAGAAGAACTTTAGTTCACCCATCATTGACATCTCGAACCTCTTGGTCATAATTCTACTAAACTCTTCACAAAATATTTTGTTAGTAGAACCAAATATAATATCATCGACATATATTTGGCAAATAAATAAATCATTATCGCCATTTTTAGTAAAAAAAAAGTAGAATCGGCTTTGCCTATTTCAAAGCCTTTCTTGATAAGAAAATCCCTAAGGTAGTCATACCGTGCTCTAGATGCTTGCTTAAGCCCATAAAGTGCCTTATGGAGTTTATACAAGTGATGAGGACACTTGCGATCTTCAAGTCCGAGAGGTTGCTCCACGTACACCAATTTGGAGATGGGTCCATTTAGGAAAGCACTCTTCACGCCTATTTAATATAGCTTGAAATCATGGTGAGTAGCATAAGCAAGTAATATACGAATTAACTCAAGCCTAGCTATGAGAGCATAAGTCTCACCAAAATCCAAACCTTCTATTTGCGTGAAGCCTTGAGCAACCAACCTTGCCTTGTTTCTAGTTACGATCCTGCTCTTATCTTGTTTGTTGCGGAAGACCCATTTAGTTCCAATTATATTTTGGTTTGGTCTTTCCACCAATGTCCAAACTTCATTCCTCTTGAAATTATTCAATTTTTCTTGCATAGCCATCACCCAATCCGGATCTCCAAGTGCGTCTTCCACCTTCAATGGTTCAAAGAGGAAACAAAAGAGTAACATTAAAAAAAATTACGATTCTAGAACAAGTGGTTACCCCCTTTTGTATATCACCAAGTATGTTGTCCACCAGGTGATCTCTTTGGATACTTTGATGAACTCTTGGGTGTGGCACTTGAGATTGGGGTTGAATGTCTTCTCCTTCATCGTTAAGAAATTGGTTGAAATCATCATGAGCTTGATCTTGACCTTGTTCTTGATTTTTATCTTGCATTTGAGTTGATGTCGATGGCTCTACTTGAATTGATGAAGACGGTTGACTTGGATCATTGTTGGCCATATGTTGCTCTTGGGACTCATAAGGCTTGATTTCTCCAATTGCCATCTTCTTAATTGCTTCGCTTGGAATTTCTTTATCACCTAAAACATTAGGATTAACTTGCTCCACTTGGGAGCCGTTAGATTCATCAAATGCTATGTCACGTGTAATTTCAACACAACCGGAGGTTTTGTTGAAAACAAAATAGGCGTAAGCATTTGATCCATAACCAAGCATAAAACCTTCATCTACTTTAGGGGCAAATTTAGAACTTTCTGCTTTCTTATTAAGAATGAAACATTTGATACCAAAAACTCTACAGTAACATACGTTTGGCTTGTTACCAATTAGAAGTGCGTAGGCGGTTTTCTTCAAAATCTTGTGGAGATATAATCAGTTGATTGCATGGTAAGTGGTGTTGACGACCTCCCCCCAAAATTGATCTGATACCTTGTAGTCATCAAGCATGGTTCTTGCCGACTCTATGAGAGTCCTATTCTTCCTCTCGATAACCCCATTTTAAAAAGGAGAGTAGGGTGCCGAGAACTCATGCTTGATTCCTTCTTCATCAAGAAATTCTTCATTTGAGTGTTCTTGAATTCGCTTTCATTGTCGCTTCTCACCCTCTTGATCTTCACATCGAATTCATTTTGAGCTCTCCTCACGAATTTCTTGAATATAGTTTGTGTTTCACTTTTATCATGCAAAAAGAATACCTAAGTGAAATGAGAATAATCATCAACAATAACTAAGCCATATTTGTTATCGCCAATGTTTATGTAGGCAATTGGTCCAAATAGATCTATGTGAACAAGTTCCAATGGTCTTGTTGTTGTCATCACATTTTTGGCGAGGTGAGGAGCTCCAATTTGCTTTTCCGCTTGATAAGCACTGCAAATCCTATCTTTCTTAAAAGAAATATTTGTTAGTCCTAGGATGTACTCCTCCTTTAGGAGTTTGGACAAATTCCTCATGCCAACATGGGCTAGTCGGCGATCCCATAGCCAACCCATGCTAGTCTTAGCAATCAAGCAAGTTTTAGGCCTCACTTCATTCGTTGAAAAATCAACAAGATAAAGTTTACCCTTCAACCTACCCGTGAAAGCTATTGAGATGTCCTAACTTCTAGAGACGATCACACCCTCATTAGTAAAAATACAATTGTAACCCATCTCACACAATTGTGATACGAATAACAAATTATAATTAAGAGATTTAACTAACAAAACATTAGAGATAGAATGATTATTAGAGATAGCAATTTTACCTAGACCTATTACCTCTCCTTTTCCATCATCACCAAAAATAATGTTTTCATGTGGTCCTCCATCTTCTTCAAACGATGAGAACATAATCTTCTCTCCTGTCATATGATTTGTACATCCACTATCGATCACCCAACTTGATCCACCGGAGGAGTATGCCTACAAAATAAGTTTAAGCCTTTATTTTAGGTACCCAAAATTGTTTGGGTCCTTTCATGTTAGTCACAAGCATTTTTTGTACCCACACACTCTTTTTCATAATTCTATCTTTTGTGTGGGCACCAACATATAGAGCAACTATTTTACCACGGTGGTTCCTCTTGAGCATATAAGAAACATAGAAAGTGGATTGAAGCGCATGAGTCTTTTGTTGCTTCACTTGAGAGGTGTGATCAACTTGCTTGCCTCCTTTGATGAATTTAAGGCACTCCTTGCCCTTGATCACAACACGCTCATTTGTCTTGCTAATATGCGTGTCAAATCTAAAGCCTCTCTTTTGCTTGTTGTCTTTGGCATCAATGGTCTTGTATAGTGCATTCTTTGATTTATAAGTTTTAATGCACCCATACTTGACTAAAGCATTTAGTCTCTTATTTTCTTTTTGTAATGCTTACAAAGATTCAATGTTAGTAGCACAAGCATTTACATCAATGTTATAGCAACGAAAACAACCATTGCTTGTGGAAAACTAGAGAGCAAAGCTGCATCATTAGAGCAGGATGAGCTATTCTTGAAGATATTAATTTATACTTCAAGAGTTTTATGACTTTCATCTAAACTTGACAATTTCTCTTGAAGCATAGAATTATTATTCTCAAGACTAGCAATTGAGCTATTGGCCAAATTTAGATCTTTGGTCAATTTCTCAACCTTCTCCTTCTCTTTAGCAAGGAGTTTCTCGAGTTCAAGGTTTCTTTCCTTTTCAAGGATGAGCAAGTCTTCTTACTTCTCAAGGATCTCCTCTTGACCCTCTATTGTTTCCATAAGTTCTTTTAATTTAGACATGGTATTCTTGCTAAGACCTTTAAACATGCTTTTATTACAACTATCACTATCACTAACTAGAAGCTTGGGATGTGATTTTACCTTCCGCCATTTTACCATGAGGCATGTGGGCGTGTCATCGTCGCTCATGTTGCCAAATAGTGATTTTGTTGGTGTAGGGGCGCGAATGGCGATGGTGGCGACTCCTTCATCATCGGAGTCGGAGTTTGAACCCCACTCTCACCAATATGAATGTGACCCAAATACTTCTTCTTGTATTTCTTGTTCTTGTCTTCCTTAAATGGCTTGCTCTTCTTTTCATCTTCGTCTTTACCCTTCCTTTTGTTAGGACAATCGGCTATGAAATGGCCAACTTCGCCACACTCATAGCATGCCCTCTTGGAAGTTCTTCTTTTGGGCATGTCTCTTTTGTACTTGCTATAGCCTCCTTTCCTCATGAATTTCTTGAATTTCCTCACAAATAAGGCTATCTCTTTATCATCAAAGCTTTCGTTTTCACTTAAACTAGATTCTTCAATTTGTTTTCTCTTGCTTGCTTTGAAAGCTACTTCTTTATTCTTGGAGGTGGAGCTTTGCTTAGCTAAGTTCTTCACTTCATTTGCTTCCTCCTCTATGAGCTCATGAGCAAGTATTCTCCCAAGAACATCACTTGGGGTAAGCTTTTTGTAATCTCTTCTCTCCTGGATGAGAGTGACCAAAGTTGGGTTTCTTGGTGCGAAGGCTCTAAGCAACCTCCTCACCACCTTATGATCATGAAGTTCATCACTTCCAAGACATCTAATCTTATTGACCAACACCATCATCCGGTCATACATAGCTTGGGGAGTCTCATCATTCTCCATCACAAATCTCCCCAATTTTCCTTCAATCAATTCTATCTTAGATTCCCTCACACTAGTTGTACCTTCATGGGACACTTGAAGTGTATCCCAAATTGCCTTGGCCTCCTCAAGCCCATCCACCTTGTTGAACTTTTCAGGGCTTAAGGTACTAAGTAGAACACTTGTTGCTTGAGCATTTCTATGGATGGCTTGTTCTTGTTCGGGTGTAAGCTTAATGTCTTCCGCCGGAAAATCAAAACCTACACACACAATTTTCTAAATGCTCGGATGGAGCGATATTAAATGCATTTTCATCTTGTGCCTCCATCGGTGTAATGAGTACCATCAAAAAATAGTGCACGCCCGAAAGGCACGGAGATGAAATTGTTAGAAGGAGAATTTAATTTGCTATAATCAAAATTAATTTCAACTCCCTTTCTATCTTTGGAGCCACCGGCTGTTGAAGCATCTCCTGTATCCATTTGCCTTCTCGAACACCACCTGAAGTTTCACCTTTAGGACTTCTCATGCTTTTCTCTCCGGATGCCGACATCTTTAATTACTCCAAGCGGTTAAGCCTTGTACGAGGTTAGGCTCTGATACCAATTGAAAGTACTTGATGTCGACTAGAGGGGGGTGAATAGTCATTTCTAAAAATTAAAACTCTGCAGTGGCTCAGACAGTGTCTGGAGACAATGACTCAATCCAGATACTCCGGGTTCCGGAGTATCCGAGTTCAGCCGGATTGTCGGGACTATACAGGAACTCAAAATCAAAGTAAATTTAAGTAAGTCTAATATAGTCTACGAGTTACCACAGTCTCTATAAGATGTATATGCTCCTTTCTACAATAACCTGCACTTAAATACTCGCAAGCAACAATAAGCAAATCCCCAAATAACAATTTGAATGAGTAAAGTGCAAGAAAGTAAATGGAGATAAGATTTGTTCCCGAAGTTCGGCCACCTCACAAAGAAGTGCCTACATCTTCGTTGAGGAGCTCACAAAGAGCCGGGTCTTTTTCACCCCCTATCCTCACCCAAGCGACCACAAAGATCGAGCTAGGGTTCTCACTCAATTCACGGGTAATACAAACTTCCCGTGGCACTCCACAAAGACTGGGTGCTCTACAGGTGACCTCTTACCGTCTAGAAGTACGAAGCTTCAAGAGTAAAGAATGCAAATCGCAGCTTGGCAAGAACTCAAAATGCTCAAAGGTTTGTTTGTTGCTCTCTTGCTCTAAATATCTCTCCCCAACCCCTAACTCTCAAATCTTGAAAACATCAAGCATTAGAGGGGTTTGGGAGGGCTATTTAATGCTCTTGAGAGAGTTAGTTCATAGTTAGCTCAACAGTATTGAATGGAGGGGGTAAAGAGGTATTTATACCCTTCCCCCAAATACTAGCCGTTACTAGGCTATTCAGACAGACTCGGAGTATCCAGGTTCACCCGGAGACTCCAGGTAGCACAGAAACACACGCACCTAACCTGTCAGAACTAGCCGTTACACTGACTCGGAGTATCCGAGTTCACCCAGAGACTCCGGGTAACAATGGAGAAAAACCGGCCAAAACACTAGTTCGGAGGATGCCTGGATGGTCCAGAAGCATCAGGACTCGGAGACTCCAGACCAACTCAAAGACTCTGGCCTTAGCACCCTTGGCAGACAGAGACTCTTTCTCGGAGTATCACTCGGAGACTCCGGACACTAAAAGCATCCGTAGTATCCAGGCTAACCCGGAGACTCCGGGCTCAGGCTTTAAAGTGAGACAGAGACTCTCTCTCAGAGTCTCACTCAGATACTCCGAAACACTTACACAGTCTGAAGTATCCAGGCTAACCCAGAGACTCCGGGTTCAAACTTAAAGCCAGACAAAGACCTTCTCTCAGAGTCTCACTCGGAGACTCCGGAGCACTTAACAGAGTCCGGAGTTTCTGGACTAACCCGGAGACTCCGGGCTCAGACAGCTCTGCCCTTTTTCCCAGTATCCGTGAGTGATTGTGTCTCTCAAAATTTGGTTTTAACAAGATACTTTGAGCACTGAGACACTAGCAAGACTACCAAAATGCATCCCTTTTTATAGTACAACATTCGTAAACTCAAATTCAAAAGTAAAATAAATTGAACCCTATGAGTTTCTTCATGCCGCTTCTCTTTTCTTTTTGAGGGATGTCGACTTTTTTAACCTTTTTCAATGGGACTAAAACCTGTTCATAAACTCGATAAACTCATTAGTAACTTAATTGTTTGTCATCAATTAGCCAACACCCACAAGGGGCTTAGATGCACTTTCAGTTCTAGTGAGCTTTGGTATCACTGCTAGAAACTTAGGTGACATAGGTAAGCAACATTTGGCTAATCACGTCCCTATGTGACTCTTGTTTGTTGGTGACATTGAATGCCCTGGCACCCAACACCCAACACTATGCCCTAAAGCCCAATACCGTTTTTATAGCTTTATTAAGTTACCAACACTATACGTGTGGATGTACGACATCCACCTAATTGGTTAGGATAAAAGATGGCACCCTGCTTTGACAGACCTACCAAACAATGATCAAAACCTAAGTAGGTACAACTATTGGAAAGGTATCGATTATTCTTAATTTTTTTGAGAGAAGCTACTCTATCATGTAAACATATCCATCTCATAGAAAACATGAATAAAACAACATGATAGGAACATAGATAAACATCACAGGCAATCATATTCACTATAACATAGTATGGCCCCTTCACATGGTGATTTCCATTGTCATGGTCCCTGTCCTTCGGGTCATCACGCTTCAAGTCTCCATAATGTATTAGTCTATTACACCTAATAGCACTAGACAAATTACTTGAGAAATAGAAGGATCACAAGTCGGCACGTAGGCTATTATACAATAGCATGACAGCTGTTGGCTGCAATTAACCATAACACGCATACCATGACAATTACACGCATGCAACATGTACTCATAAAGGTCATACTATTCACATTATCCCTGCAAACCTGTTATCCACAAGTTTCAGGGCAGTGCCCTAAAAACCTCTCATAAATTCATAGATTGCATCTATGAAATCGCTATGAAAATTTCATTGGATTGATCATATCAAGCCGATTACGAGTCATTCACAATGCCTCAATTTTCATTGATCAATCATATTGATCATCGCATGAGGTTTTCTTGAAATGACGACAACACGTACAACCTCGATCTGCTGTTCCCCTGATCACTAAGCAGCGCGCGCTGTTAGCCCCAATGGTGATTCCAACCAGTAGGGGCAAGTCGCACGTGTGGCCAATGGGAGATTGAGCTAATTTTTTTGGTCGTATGGTTCTATCGATTAGCACCTCATTCGATCCCAATTACACCAAACCATGCAATGACCGATCCATCACATGAACTGATCACTAAAATAATAGATCCAATCTATTACTACCATATATCACATATATGTGACCGATCCAGATCAAAAACTATGCAACCTGGCTCTGATACCACTATTCAGTAACGAGAAGGCCACGCTAACCTAAATTAAAATTTTTTTACCGTGTTCACCTAGGAAACCATGCTACTAGGAGATCATAGATCATTACCCTCAAGCACAGTGCAACGGAAGAAGAGTTGGAGTAGATCAATCCAACGTCGTGCATGTCAAACTCCTCGAGCAACTTCTCGATCAGATCCACGACCAGCCCCATGTAGGTGGTCACGCTCCCAGACCAACTTTGAGCAGGTGCTCGTGCTCCTCGACCAACTTCTGATCAAGTCTGTCGCGTCCTCGACCAGTTTTGAGTGGTCGTGTCATGCTGTCTAACTAGATCCAAGTGGTCGCGTTGTGCTCCGCAATCAGACGAGTAGGTACGTCAACCAATTCGTCACGGCTAGCGACCAGTCCCAAACACATCACGATCAACTCGCCAAGAAGATCAGTGCCGCAATTCATACGTACTTGGCAGAAACGCCGCACCACACACACGGCTAGGGTTTTGGGAGATCATGTAGAAGGCCGCGGCTAGGGTTTCGGAGTGGCTCAACCTTAGAATGCCCTACCCATGCCTCTCCTTATATAGAGTTCGACAATGAGCTCCCATGTTGGAAGCCCTTAAGGACTCTAACTTCTCATGGATCAGAACCCAATCAAAACCCATGTACGAATCCAATTCGCGTGTTTTGTTCCAACCTATTAAGTGTGTGACCTATTAGGTTCATGTATAAATAGCTATGACTCAGAAACCCTTTCCAAACCAAAATCAATAGCGATCCCTAGTAGGACATGTTGACTCCCGAGTATATACAAAAGATCATATCGGCTGAACTTTGATATACACATGCACTGATCACTTAGCCTCACGATACCAGTCAAACCCAAGGCGAGATACGTGCCACCTTTGTGATAGCTCGACCATTCACTTGATCAAGTAGTGGATTCATCATGACTAACTCTTTAATCATATTGGCATGGCCATGCACTTTCTCGATCCAACTACCTCGAGGGGCCTAGAGATATCTCTCCCATTATCAAGGAGGGGCAAATTCTATCTTGGTCGCTCACACCTCACGACATGTTTCATGGTAAGTCCGAAAACTACCTTTATGACTATCCAGTTATGGAATAGCGTTTAGCAGCCTCAAAGTATGCCACTACACATTCTGGGGATCAATGATAATCTCAGGTCTAAGGATTCTGCAGGTACACTATTTGAGATAACAACTAATGGCACATCATAAATAACAATCCCAGCAGTATCTCATGGTGGGTCTATCCAACATCATGTTCTCTAACATAAATGTCCACATTATTGACTTGCTATTTTTATACCTATGATCCATGAAACGTGATCATCAATCAATATATGTTCTGGTATTATGTATCATCATAATGATATGTGACCAAGGATCAATTAAGAATAACATCATGATATAAACAAAGAGTTCAATGAACAAGTCACATACTTGCCAATCAATTTAAAAAATAGACATTTTTGGAATAACATATTATTTAAAAGTACATTAACATAGACGTGTGATATAATCATCTTTACGATTGCCTCTGGGGCATATCACCTTCACAAATACCCTGCACCAGAAGAGCGTGTTTCACTTGTGGTGAAGAAGGGCACTATGACAATAAATGCATAAAGAAGCAACTCAACAACACCCTGAGGCAGAATGCCAATGGGAATGCTCCAAGACTAGGTCAATATCAAGCTCCATGCCGCAATGGAAATCAAGCACCGGCTCCAAACAACCGTGCTCAACAGAATTACGCACGTGGGCGAGTCAACCACATCACTGCAAAAGAAGCCCAGGATGTGCAAGATGTGGTGCTTGGTATGTTCTTCGTTAACTCAAACCCAGTATCACTTTTATTTGATTCAGGAGCATCACATTCTTTCATGACCACACAATATGTTGCAAAGTATAATCTGCCAATTGTGTTTATGAATCAGCAAATGATAATTAGCTCTCCTGGAGGGGAGATGAGGGCAAAGTATATATGCTCAAAGCTAAGCATTAATATAAGGGGGTTAGACTTCTTAGCCAACCTTATAGTTCTAGAATTCAGTTGTATTGATGTTATTTTGGGGATGGACTGGCTAGCAAAGTACAAGGGAGTTATAGACTACGCCAGAAGAGCAGTTCAAATAACCAACGGAGAAGACACGCAAGTTGAGTTCATTGCAACTAATCCCTCAGAAGAGAAATGTCCACTCAATGAAATAAAGGGTATTCCTATGGAACAGATTAATGTGGTGAACGAGTTCATGGATGTCATCCCTAATGACTTGCCAGGTATGCCACAAGATTGTGAAATTGAGTTCGTTATTGAGTTAGTACCTGGAATTGCTCCTATATATAAGAGACCCTATATAATGGATGCCAATCTGGCTGAGCTCAAGAAGCAAATCCAAGAGCTATTAGACAAAGGGTTTATCCGCCCTAGTTCTTCGCCTTAGGGAGCCCTAGACATCTTTGTACCAAAAAAGGATGGAACACAAAGGTAGTGCATAGACTATCAAGCCCTTAATAAAGTAACCATCAAGAACAAATATCCATTACCCCGTGTTGAAGATCTGTTTGACCAGCTGAAAGGAGCATGTGTGTTCTTCAAAATTGATATTTGATTAGGGTATCATCAGTTGAAGATTCACGCTTCAGACATTCCAAAGACCATGTTTGTTACTCGGTATAGTCTATATGATTACACAGTAATGTCTTTCGATTTGACAAATGCCCTAGCCTACTTCATGTATCTGATGAATAAGATCTTCATTGAGTTTTTTGGATAAGTTCGTCATTGTATTTATTGACGATGTCCTGGTTTTCTCCAAGAATGAGGGTGAGCACGAGGAACACCTAAGGTTGGTTTTGCAGAAACTCAGGGAAAACTAGTTTTATGCTAAGTTGAGCAATTGTGAGTCTGGTTGAAGGAAGTACCCTCCCTAGGTCATATTATTTCAGTAGGAGGTGTATATGTGGATCCATCCAAAGTGAGGGATGTTCTGAATTGAAAACCACCGCAGAACGTTTTAGAGATCCGTAGTTTCTTGGGTTTAGCAGGATATTACCATCAGTTTATAAAATGTTTCTCTAAGATAGCGAAGCTAATGACAGAACTGCTAGAGAAAGGAGCAGAGTTCAAATGGACAACCGCTCGAGAAGCTAGTTTCAATGAGTTAAAGAAAAGTTTAACCTCAGCTCCTATTCTAATTATGCCAGATACCCAGAAGCCATTCTCAATGTATTATTATGCGTCTCAATAAGGGCTAGGATGTGTGCTCATGCAAGGTCACATGATAGTGTATGCATCTAGGCAGTTGAGGGAACACGAGGAAAATTACCTGATCCATGAGGACAATTAGGCAAAGCTGCCCCTAGAATCAAGTCAATTTGATGTTCTATTCTTCGGAGTGGTGGTAGTCTTGCCAGAACCTCATCAGGAAACACTTCAGCATACTCCTGCAACAAAGCGACAACCAAAATAGGCTAGGTAGACGATAAAGCGTCCATGGAAAAGAGAGAATCTTTGCACACAAGGGCATAGCACTCATGAGCATGGGTTTCTAACTCTCGCATCTCACTTTTTGTGGCTAATAAAACATGCCCCTTAAGTTGTATCTCTCTTTTCTTTTGACTCTCTCCTTTCTTTTCTCTCAATTTGGGTTTGTGGCTCTCACTCCCTGTTTTGTGGATATCACTCATCTCTCTTTCTTTTTCCTCACATTCAGCCATATCTAAATCATCTTTTATGATTTCTTTTGGTGTCATCAGAAAAAGTGAAACCTTCTTCTCCTTATGCATAAATGAATACTTGTTGGAACGCCCATAATGGATTGTGTCATTTTCATACTACCAAGGCCTTCCAAGAAGCAATGCACATGCTTGCATTGGCACCACATCACAGTCCACAAAATCAGCATAGCTACCCACTAAAAAGTGCACAAGAACCATTGCTGTTACAGTCAACTTGCCACAAGAATTGAACCACTGAATATAATATGGCTACGGGTGCGATCTTGTGGTCAAATCAACCTTCTCCACCATCTCTGAACTTGCAATATTGTTGCAGCTCCCGCCATCGATGATCACCTTGCACAAGTGCTCCTTTATCACAAATTTGGACTAGAATAAGTTGTGACGCTGCCCCTTCTTTGCTTGCTCCATTTGAGAGATAAGAACTCATCGAACAACAGAACTTGTGTGGCTTGAATCAAAGGTAATGTCATCTGAATCTGAGTTTCAATTTAAGAGTGTTCCAACTCTTCTCGATCAGATTCTTCATCTATGTCGCTATTTGATGGTTACCCCCCATCTTCCTGGATGATGAGAACTTGCTGGTTTGGGCTATCACGTTGGTACTGCCCTTTCCCCTTGCATTTGAAGCAATCTATTTCCCTTGTTCTTCCTGTAGAAGCAGCTGATGATGTACTCTTAGCTGGGGCAGTAGTAACTCTCTTCAAGTCAGTAGGCTTAGATGATGAAGAAGTAGGGCGACTAGATGTTGTGCTGCGACCCGAACAAAACCCTGCCCCCTTGCACTTGCGAACTGGTATTTTTCCATGATGAAGAATTATTGGAGTTGCCACGGGTATGACGACTCCTATCCCCTTGCACTTGCTTCTCCGCTTTGCAGGCATAGTGGAAAAGTTCATCCAATGTATCATACCGGTGAAAATCGAGGATATTCTGTATCTCCTTGTTCAAACCACTCAAGAAATGAGCCATTTTGCATTGTTCTCCTTCTCTATGTTGGCTCGTATCCTACCAACTTGCAGCTCTTGATAGTATTCTTCTACAGAGTTACTTCCTTGCCTCAATCTCTGCAACTTGTTAAGCAAATCACACTCAAATAAGATGGAACGAATCTGGAACGCATTACCACTTTAAGCTCATCCCAAGTGATAGGTGCATCTGGCCTTCGCTTGATCAAACTCCACTAGTCAGTGAACTCACTTGTAGCAGCACGGCCAATCTTCAGGATACTCATGGCAGCCAAACTTTTGTCTCACAGGCATCTCCCAATCCAAATAAGCTTCTGGGTTGTACTTACCATCAAAGGAAGGAATGGTAAATTTAATCTTACCCAGAGCATCACCTCTCCTATCATCATTATAGCGGGGTGCATTGCCTCCATTAGCTCCCATCTCTCTTCAATTACGTACAAGACATTGCTGATCACGGAGTGGCTCATCTTCTTCATGATCAGTCGCTACAAAATTATCAAGTATCTCCTCACCGGCAGCATGTTGAAATGCAGGATTCAGATTTGCTCTTGGGTGCGGTGGAGGAACAACAACAATGTTGTTATTTCCTCCTGCTCGGACTTGAGGACCTCGTGGAGGTGGGTGTTGTCATGGAGGAGTCCTCTCAACTTGATCAAGTCGCCCTTCGATCCCACCGATACGATTATCCAAGCTATCAAGACGGACAAGCACCTGGTCAGTTAGCATCCACTAGAAAGTACTGGCGAACGCCTCCATTATAGCTTGAGAACGCGGGGACAATGGCACAACTGCAGGTTGTTCAACCACGTCTTCGTTATTAGCTATTCCATGACGGGAATGATTTTCAGAACCTCCAGTTCCTGCCATTGTCAGTGAAGACAAGGACACAAATCCCTACCAGACTATGGTATGTGTGTATATGGTACTCTCGAAGTCAAAAATCTTACCAACCGAAACTCTTACCCTTCTCAAAGATTGCTCGTGTGCTGCTGGTTTATGGTAATTTTCAACAGAAGTCAGTAAAGCGATTGCAAGGTACCAGAACACGTGATCAGTGGCAAATTTGTGGAGCTCTAGGAGGGAATAAATTTGTAGCAAGAGTACGCAATCAGTAATTCCAGAAATTGCACCAATTGAAAATCAGTTCGTAACTAGCTGCTAGCCTAAGTTGCTGATCAACAGGGGATATGTATATATAGGCTAGGAACAAGTGGATATGAGTGTACACAACAGTGCGGTCCAGATATCCAATTCTAGAACTTGAAGGATCAAGGATAGCTAGCTGAATTCATATCAACACCTAACTGGACAACAAACTAGTAATTGGTTCATAATTTTTTTGTCCTTTTTTTTGTCTTTTTTTATACCAGCCTGCAGCACAGAGGAATATAAAAATCACAGTTGAAGTTGAACCCTAACAAGACAACAGCAGGTAGGGTAAATTGCAACACGTGCAGATTGCAAATACCGATCCAGTCACTGCCAAATTTTGCAGGAAGGCGGGTTTTTGAGTTATGAATCGAACGGAAGTGGTTTGGATGGATTTGAATCTCTTGATCGAGAGATATTGAATATTTGGTGCTGGCTGCATAGAGAAAATTTCAGGCCGAAACAAGACATATTAATTTCAGAGATTTTTTTGATAATCAAGGATAACGACCAGCAACTAGGCACTACTAGTACGGATAAGAATTCAATTAAGCAAACTGAAACTGACAGATTGAAAGCAGCAAAGAGCTAGAAATTGAATGTTTTTGTAGGGTATTTCTGGACTATAGATAAAACGAGAAATATTCAAACAAACTAAAGAAAGGATGAATTCCTACCGGCAATATAGGCTCTAATACCACCTGATATGTGCACGCCTCGATTTAAGACGCGCACAAATAATTGATCCTGATCTTCCATCATAGGAGAAATCTAATAACTTGAGTGCAACGTTGACGAATGGGAGGCTAACCATGATCCATTCGTGACCAACAACCTCACAATCACTACATCACTCCTCAATTGACTACCAACCGTGTCAAACACAATTGGCATGTTCACGAAGAAAGGCTAGAGCAATTCTAGGAGAAAACGCAAGAGCAACAACCAAAGAATCACCCAATGATGAATGATTTAATTGGAGAGACTCAATTGTTCATAGTGACTAGCAGCAACACTAAAACAAAATAACATCAAGTCTGTCTTTCCTCTTCCCCAGCCAGCTAACAAATACTAGATGTTTTCCCTTAGTTTGGGCGGCAGTTGTCTTCCTGCATGCATAAGTATGCATGTTTCCTTTTGCTGTCATCACCAAAATAGCAACCACAGCAAGGATGGTGCGGCAGATCAAAATCAGTTGCATGCATGCACATAGTTTCCTTTCCATTGGCTACACAAAAATAGGAAAGGCTGATTTATTTTTCTTCCTTGACTTTCTCACGCCAGCAGTTGTGGGTGGGTAGTATTATTATCTCTCCTTGTTTGCTTGGCTTCCATATACAACCTCAAGCTCTTTATTAAATTTTCCTTCACATGTAAGAACAACTAAACAATAATCATTAGGTAATATCATGTGTCCTGTAATTAGATCATTCATTTTCCCAAGGAACATGTTCACCTGTTGTCCAAGACGACACACACGAGCTCATGTCATCATGCCTGACACAATAGTTGGTTGCTCCATGTGGGCGCTAGCGATGTCCGCATCATTTAGTATTGAACTAAAACGAAGTGGTTGGAATGAGAATCAAGACGAGATATTCTGTAGCATATCTTCTAGTAGCTTATCGGGTTAGTTCTAGTTTCCTTGCGCCGCCATGGTGACCATTTGGTTCTAAACTTTTGTGTTCTTCATGAAATCAATCGATTGTTGGGATCCTGCATCAGGGAATCCTGACAAGGGTATCAGAGCTTAGCTCATCCTTGGATATGGACTAAATCTCGTTTTTGGTGTAGGATGGAGTGGTTGCTTGAGACCCGCTCTATAAAATTCCGACGTCCGTAACAGATCTTTAGTCTGAGAGGAGATGGCGGGACAGCAAATTCAGACTCAAGTTGCGCAGCTTGTCTGTGTGTAAAATCCCTTGGTTGATCTCCTTTGTAAGGTGGCAGAAGGGTCGATCGAGGCAAAAAGTGAGGGTTAAGCCTGAATTATCCTCAAAGACCGGTGGATGGTCAAAACCCGCACCCAGAAACTTCAAGTGGAGATGGGTTCGGGAGATGATGATGTCCTGAAGCAAGAGATACAACAAATCAAGGGATATATCTTTGAGCTAATGGCTTTGAAAAGGGAGATGCCCTCGCTTAAGGGAGAGTTGTTCGAGATCAAGCAAATTTTATTGTCTTTGGGGCCAAGTTTAGTCACACGTTTAAAAATGAACTCTGCAACACCAGTATCAGCAGAGGTCACAACTACTTTGAACAATCAGGTAAATCCAGTCACTGCTCCTGCACCTACAATAGCTCTAGCACCACCAAGTAGTAGTATGTCCTTTGGAAGTATGTGTTTAGGAGGAAGATCTGGAGATTCGAGGGACAGGCATGTTAGTACTATTGGGGGGTATGATCCTATTTACACATATTCAACTCAACCTGTTGTCCCAATTTACCCTGAACCTACAGTCAGATATAGGGGATTTGAGGGAGGCAATAGTGTCTAGTGCTTTAACCCTTATGGGATTGATCCAAGTGTTTTGGTTGGGAATGGTACTGTAATCAGAAATGCTGAGGGAGAACCTGGTAGTAGAATTGCAGCACAGGTGTTACCCTACACTATGGATAGGAGCATGCATTTACATGCTGAAAGCGGTTCACAACCTTATGCAGAAGCTATCGTATGAGGTCCAGAGCTATAACTGCAGTTGTTTGGTGGTGAACAACTCTTGAGCTGGTTGAGACATTGTTAGAAGTCCTTTGAGGTCTCTGGTACTCCTCTTTCACAGTAGGTTAATTTAGCCACAACCCATTTTTTGGGGAGTTGAGAGATGGTTCAGTGGGTTAGGGATCCCATGGAAACATATCAATTGGACACCGCTATGAAGGATGATTCTTGACAAATTTTAGAAGTGGCCACTTATGAAATAGTTTCTAAATTCTAGAATCGCCAGTAGCTAGGCTCTGTGAATCGCTACATTAACAAGTTTGAAGAATGTATATCATATTTAAAGAGAGACCACCCTTATCTCCAAGAAACATTCTTCCTGAGTTGCTACATTGGTGGCTTGAAACCTTCCATCAAGCACAGTGTCACATGCTATCAACCTAGGAGTCTACTTGAGGCAATTTTGGTATTCTAAACATTTGGGGCAATCAATGGCTGCTAGGAAGATTTATCCCTCAAATCAATCTAATACGTTCCTGAAGAACAATGGCAAGGCACTGGTGTCTAAGGACAGAAACAACCAACCTACTAGCAGAGATAAGAACAAATGCTGGTTCTATCAGGAGCCTTGTTCACAACAGTACAATTGCAAGGTGAGGAAAATGTTAATGGCCTTGGCTCTGGTTGAGGGGAATGAAACCATTGACGGAGATAAGTTGTTTGCCTTGGCACTAGATGAGGAAAAGGGATATGGAATAGATACTACTGATGAGGTATCCCTAAAACTGGGTTCACTACTGCTCCATAGGGAGAAAAACCTAAAAGTACTCAAGAGCAGCTGATGCATATGTCTTCAAATGTTGTAACTGGAACCTCGAATTCCATGACATTTTCCCTGATTGGAGACAAGAAGGCTATAGACCCGGATATTGGCAGCATAAACTTTTTTATAGATTATGAATTTGCATTGAAGCATGGCTTTAAATTAAGCTACATGGAAGCCAAGAAGGTGACAGTAGCAGGAGGAGGAGAATTAGTGACAATACCCTATTCAATATATGAGGAGAAATTCAGCGGCACATTTAGACTCCTTAAACTCGGGAGTTATGATGTAATCCTAGGGGCAGACTGGATATATGAGTACAGCACCATTGGGCTTGATCTGCAAAGGAGGATGCTTACTATCACAAAAAATGGTCACCATTTGGTTTTTCCTGACTTTACTGCCCCCAGTGGCAAGTGCATAGTAAATGAAATGAAGCTATGTAAGATGTACAGGAAGTGGGTGACAGGTATGTGATTCAGGTAAAACACATCCAAGAATTAGAAGAAGGGAATGTACTGGCCATTCCAAAGGAGATAGAGGAACTATTCGAGCAATATTCTGATTTGTTTGGAGAGCCAAAGGGGCTGCCACCCAAAAGAAGCTGTGATCATGCCATACACTTAGTTAGTGTTTGGTTGGAGAGTGAGGTGGGATGGGATGATTCTATTCATATATTTAAGAATGGGATGATTTCATTCATATATAGATGTTTGTTTGGTGGGTGGGATGGAACTTTGGGCCCACTATCAGCGACACGTCCCACTCGGGACGACTGCTTTTAGCCTTTTTTTTTGGAACGGATCCATCCTGAATCTTTGAAGAATATCCTCTAATTCAGAACCATCTCATCCCACTGAACTCCAACCAAACAGCTCAAAAACAGGATGGATCCGCTCCGTCCCACCCCGTCCCACAAACCAAACACTACCTTAATACCAAGGGCAGCATCACCTAACTTGAGACCTTATAGAGTACCCCATCAGCAGAGACAAGCTATGGAAAACATCACCAAACGCATACTCAAAATGAGCAGATCAAGCCAAGCCTTAGTCCATTCTCCTCTCCAGTTGTCATGGTCAGGAAAAAGGATGGCTCTTGGAGAATGTGTGTTGATTATAGGCATCTAAATTACCTCACAATCAAGAATAAGTTCCTATGCTAGCCATTAATGGTATTCTTAATGAGTTGCATGGTGCCAACCTATTTTCAAAGATTGACTTGAGGTCTGGGTTTCACCAAATTTGAATTGTTGAAGAAGATATACCCAAAATTGCATTTAGAACTCACCTTGGTCATTATGAATATATAGTCATACCATTTGGCCTTACCAATGCCCCTGCAACTTTCAAATCCCTTATGAATCAGGTATTCTCTGAACATATAAACAAGTATATATTAGTATTTTTTTTATGACATTATTGTATACAGCAAAAATTTAGAGGAGCACCTTATCCACTTGAGATGAGTCTTAGATGTGTTGAGAAAGGAGATATTATTTGTCAGGATGAGTAAGTTCCTTTGGCCAGCCTCATATTGAATATCTTGGGCACATCATTGATGAAATGGAGTCTCTACTGACCCAAAAAAAATTGGATGTCTTGCACTGGCCAAAACCTGAGAATGTGTCCTAGCTGAGAGGCCTCCTTGGCCTAATTAAGTACTATAGGAGGTTTGTTAAATACTATGGGAAAATCTAAAGACCATTGTTTGATCTTTTGAAGAAAAGTGAATTCAATTGGCAGGAAGTTCACACTATCACTTTCGAAAATCTGAAGAGGATAATGACCACTTGCCCAGTGCTGACTCTACAAAATTTAATAAAACCTTTTGTGCTGGAAATTGATGCAAGTGGCTTAGGCATATGAGTTGTTCTTATGCAGTCTGGCAGGTCCATTGTTTATCACAGTAAAACACTCATCAACAAAGCAATGGTTCAATCAATATATGAAAAGGAAGCTGTGGCAATTATTGAGGCTTTGAAGAAGTGGAGGCCCTACCTTCTAGGGAGTATTGTGATGATCAGGACTGATTAGGAAAGTTTACAATATATATCTACACAGAGATTGACAGGAGGTATTCAGCACAAGCTCTTACTCAAATTGATGGAGTATGACTACAAGGTGGAGTACAGGAAGGGAAAAGAAAATCTAGTTGCAGATGATTGTCCAGGATTTCCAGGGGACAGCAAGAAGAGAGACGTTTAGCTATTACTGCCAAACAACCTGAATGGGTGAAAGATATTCAAAATAGCTATGTGAGTGATGATCACTATCAGCAGACCATTGTTAAGCTGAATGGAGGAGTTGATCCCTTGGGAGTATATTCTGTAATGGAAGGATTATTAAGATACAAGGGAAGAATATATGTGGGTAAAGGAAATGGTATGAGGACTAACTCTTCAGCCATTGGAGGATATTTTGGTAGAAGAGCCACTTACTAGAGAATTAAGAAAGTTTTCTTCTGGCCTAGGCTGAAATCTGAAGTTGATCTCATGATTAAAGAGTGCTCAACTTACCATATCCCTTATACTTAAAAGTATGTAGTTTCCCTTCCTCCCAAGTCAATTTTTTCCGCTTGTAACTTTCTTCCAGTCCTTTCCATGTGCCAATAGGTGGACTCATGCCCAGCACCCACATTCCATTCCCTGTCACTGCATTACCATGCCAAGGTTTGGTGTATCCCCACCCTCCCGCGCCACCCCCTCCCACCGCATTGGCTTCCGCTCGGTTACCTCGCCACGCCTCCAGTGGCACCTCCTCCAACAACCGCGAAGAGGTTTCTTTTGCCGCTCCACCCCCACTCGCTGACATTGGCGGTCATTGTGTCACCTCCTCCTCGCCACCACTAGGGACCGGGACACCAGCGGTAATCGTATCACCTCCTCCTCACCACCGCTAGAGGCTCTGGCGGGATCCCTCGCCATCGACCAGGCCGCTGACCCAGCCATAGCTCAGATCTCACTGCCAATGGCGGGATCCCCTAGATGCCCTCCGGTCACCGGACTGGGTTACACCGCTGCCACGCCTCGATGATGTGGCCTGGCCGACATGGCTTGCCCAGAAACCGACTCCGCAACCAAGCTAGGTGCTGCCCCATTTGCCTGACGATGCACCCCGTAAATCCCACCAGGGCCGTAAATTCTACTTAGCATCTCCAATGCTAGCTCTACTCCTCTTCTTTGACTAATGAATTCGTGGCCAGCTCCCATAGGAGCACTATCAGGCAACAGTAAGCGGTGCGCATCCTGAACAATTTCGGTCAGCAGGCGATAAGGGAGCATGGCGTTGGCATCGATGGATTGTGGAATCAAGGTAAAATAGATAGAAAACTCCACCTGTTCTGTAATCTTACGAGTGACTTGTTGATTGCCTAATTTCCCTTCTACGTGCAGATCCAAGACCCTCAGAAGAGGAGGATGTGATTTCTGCCTCTAATTTGTAGCATCAGTAGTCGATCTGAAAATTGACACCGAGATTTCAATGATTTTTGCAGGTTGCTAGGTGGACTGCCATGGCCGTGATGGATCCTTTGTTCTGAGGACTAATTCATCGCTGGAGGCAATTTGGTTGCACTGCAGTATATGTTCTGTTCCTCTCCTTTCTTGTTATGTTACATGGGTATTTATCATCATTGATGGATTTATCATCAATTGAACATGCATTGCAGCGGCGGTGGCTGCTCACACGACAGCAACATTTAGCATTGGCACGGGCAGCTCTATTAACAGATGAATCGGACGTGCTTGAGGCAAACACACCATTGCTCTTGAATATTTTCTGTCTTTCCTTTTCATTTGTCTGTATCCTTACCCAGGTCATCGTGAATATGGTTTAAAATATTTTCTGTGTAGTTTGGTATGGATGTTTCGACTGAATATTTAAGTGCTGCTACTCCCTTTTCCCCCTCCTTTCTCCATCACCTCACTCCATTCCCCTACTGTACACTTTCTAATCCATTCCATCTCTTTTGCAGCTTGCTAAACCTGAGGGCGAACTGAAAAGCTCCTTAAAGAGGCAAAGTTTAGGATTGAAAATGAGGGCATGGAGGTGGGGTGGGCAGGATTAGGCAGCCCGTCCTCGTACTTCAGCTCGCCTGTCTCCGGTGCTACCCCAGTAAATAGCCACGGTGAGTTACCTCAGATTGCCTGTCTCCAATGCCTTGGATGCCGCTGTGCATTCCACGATCACCAGCCCAACGTCACCTCTCTCCGACAGCCTGACGAGAAAGAACCAGGTGGCGGTCCTCATGCGAAAACCGGCAGAGGTAAATCCCTCTCTTCATCTCTCTTGATTTGTGCATGGATCTGAGAAAGCTCAGCGATGATGACCTTCATTTGTACATGAATCTGCCACACTCAACCTGATGGCACTTTCGTATAGGCGTGACAGTGATTGATGTATTTATAGTGCTTGTTGGATGAGCTCGTTTGCATGTTCTTCCTATTGCTTGCATGTGCTGAGTGGATATATGATTTGCCATGTTTTTTGTCGCATACACATGTTCTGATAATTTAGTGCCTCTTTCGTTACGTTCCTTCTATTCTGTCCAAACATCTAGTTTAGTCTTGCCTGGGTAAAAGTAATTACTTTATACTTACCTGTAAATATATTTTGTGATGTCATTTGCACATCCCAGATAAAAAGCAAAGTGATTCTTTTTTATATTGACTAGTGATAGATGCGCTGGTCCCGAACTTTCGATGAGAGAGGTAGATGTCAATTTAGGTGGAATGGACATTGACGATCCGACTACACCGTCCAAGAACGTTGCGCCTTAGCGATCGATACACCAACTCCAGAAGTTGTTTGTGATCTTTCGGAGCACGATCAACCTAACCACGAGGGTATTTGTTCCTGCAAGCAATCGAAGAACGAGTAAGAACAAGATGAACAAGCAACTTAATTGCGAATATAGATGAAGAGCACAATATGAAAATAGAAGTGACGGGGTTCCAAAAACAAGTAATCGAGCGGTCTAACCGACACGCGCGTTTACAAGGCGAAGTAGTAAAAGCTAGATCTATTCTATCAGAACTCAAACCCTAGAAGAGGATGCGGCTGTCTATTTATGAGATAGAAGAGGAGAAGTTTCGGCCAAAACACAGGAAGCCGAATTGGACTCTAATACAAGGCCCAAGTTTGATTCGGACTGAAAAATAGATGCGACTCTCTTTAACGATTCCGGATAGCTCAGGAGGAATTTTGAGATGAGGCTGGATCCATCTGAAAGTAGACGAAATTATCTTTCTATCAAGTACTCATGGGCCTCGAGAATCCTTCGGAATCAACAGTTATGGCCTTTATCATTTTCTACTGTCAAGAGGGCCAAATCCGAATTGAACTCACCTCCACTTATATACTTGGGCTTGTGTGGTTATTCTCCCTGGTTCCTAAGGACAATAAAATCATCACAATAGTTAAATAGTAATCCATTATTATAAATATTTGTGGGTAGCCCTAAGAACAAGTTCACCTAATGATTAAGTTGGCGTGCTTGTGCTCGCGTTATTGATCCTTCTATCACCTGTTCAGCGTATTGTGTGGTAGGAGGAATGTGTGTATCCGTGGAAAGTATGTCCTCATCAACTAGTTTTTTGCCCATGCGTTGCAACGGGTGGCAAAAATTTCCCACTACATATGTTATTGACTATCTCCTTGATTCCCCACTTCAGGCATTTGTCCTTCGAGTCTGCAAGTACACAAATTGCCAAATCATTATCAGATGGAAAGATATTCATAAATGCCCGTGCGTTTCAATGGAACACAAAATTTTTCATGAGATAACATATTTCCTACAAGAATCAATAAGAAATTCATACTCATATTTGTCTAACTAAAATGTAATAGCCAAATGCCCTACGTTACAACGGGAAAGCAAAGATAGCACTAAAATAATAAGTTTTGTGATTGGATCACAACCCAATTTTGAGATGTTGACATGCTTTTTCTGCTTACACACGTAGTCGCGTTCCAATAGATGTTACGTGATTCTTTTGATGTACTCATAACATTTAGAGCTTTGCACTAAAATGCAGTTGATTTAAAGTAAAAGGACGAATTCCACCATGCGCTACTCCTTTCTTCAAATTAAGATTTTCTAGGAATATATGTGTTTACTCTTATACACTTACTTATCAATTAAGCTTTTCAATGTATGGCAGGGGAATGTCTATCATGGTGCTTTTCAGTCAAAGTAATAAATACACAAGCGACTATCATGTGCTCACACTACCTGCAATTATAATAAGCATTCTCTGGCTAGTGTAAACTAATATTTTTGTGGGATAGAGGGTAAAGTCCATTTCCATTACCAGGCAATGTTATTGACAAGACCAGCAATATCCATTACTGCCTATCCAATTTAATTAATCAATCCTACATGGTTTCGCTTCAATTCGAGGATCCTCCGATCATTAAGAGAACTCTATGTCAAATTGGAAGGGCGGCAGCACTAAGCATGGAGAGATATAAACTTTTCATGTTGTATTCCAATTAGATTTGCATGTTCACAGTCAACAAAGATTTATGAGGCTTTATGGTGAACTTACAGTGCGGTAAAGAACATCTAGTTGCATCATCAAGAGAGTAACCCTGTCGAGAACATCAGCTGGCCACAATTAGCAATGCATACCTTCACGACTGCTCATCAAGATTTATGAGGCTTTACAGTGAACTTACAATGCGGTAAAGAAATGAAGTGACATGCCGCCCATCAACATTGACATGGTAACCTTCCAAACCAGCTGTTAGAGTCATAGCAAATAGCTTGCCTTTTGTGAATGGGTATGGCCAACTGATGTAGACATCCTTTGGCCTACCAATCAAACGTTTCACCCACCATTTCATCTTTGACTCCTCCGACTTGTTGTCATCATCCTGAATCCATTTCTCGCACTTGAGTCGCCATCAACTGAAAGAACAAAGTGACATGTCGCACAAAACATGCCAATTTTGCAAAGCAAAGTTCAAATTCAAGTTGAAGCGTTTTCAAATAAATTGCAAGGAACTGCATTACTGACTGTTGTAAATGAAAAAATCTGGAAACAAAATTTTGGTCATTGTCGTGGTGATCACTACTTCAATGACTCATCAAACATTCTTTATAGTCAATTGGTCACAATCGTTGCGAAGTTGGACAAAGCTGGAACTATCTGGACATATAAACTCTAGGATATGAAAACAAAGCACACGTAACTAAATGAAAATTATTTTCGTTCTTCTAATCAGGGAATAGAAAAGAGGAAAAGAAGTTTAGGTTCCCAATGAGAAGTTGATAAGTCAAACTCTACAGCTCCAAAATGCGGTTGCAGGTCGCTTTGAAAAATTAAAGACATCACCAACAGGTCAATCACACCACATTCTCTTGACACTGAAAAACAATTCTAACTCTTTCTAGAATTGTCCACCCCTAAGTTTGTACCTTTCGTGCCCAATTCCACCAAGCTACACTATTCCACGCAAATTACGACCACTGAAGGTGATAGTCTTCCAACTTTCCTAACTAACAGACCAAGAGATTCATATCCATACCAACCTCAATCTATCTCTATAATTCAGATTCACCAATTGACATTGCACGGGTGCAACAAGCATAGAGGTAAACCAAGAGTAATAAACAACTGTCATGTGTGTGCGCCCGTATGAGGGAGAGCTGAACTTACATGTAGCAAAGATTGTTGGTCAATGACTGGAGTGCATCAGCTGTAAAATGATTCTCATCATAAAGGACATGGTAATGGGTGGGCCTGCTAGTCCCCTGAAAGAAACATATTCAAAAGCACTCAATAACAGAAAAAAAATTGTTCTAGAAAAAGAACTGCACATAGGTAGCATGTGGTTACCTGGATGCCGGCATGACTACATAGGTAGAAATCAAACTCAGTAGGATGGCAAATCTTTTGATCAACCACAGTTCCTACAGCACCAACAAAGCAAAAAAATACACCCAATCAGCAAATGACTCTAGAAGCCACAGATATATGTTCTCAATAACGTTATGACACCAAAAACCTAACCAGGAAGAATGTTTCCACTTCTGTCAGTCATATCACACCTTCCATGAACCTCAGGAAAAAGCCATGTATGATGCCTTTTCTGGACAACCACAAACGTGACTGGCGGTAGATATCCCTCTTCCAAAAGAGGCACAAGCCTTGAAATAGAAAGGGCAAAAACCTTTCTGATGGCATCCATTTCATAAAGCAGAACGTGGCTGAACTGACCCTCACTTACACCATCCCTATATAGGAGAGATCAGTCAAAAGGTTTTATTCAACAAGAAAAGAGATGAACAAAACAACAAAATCTAGCACACATGCCTATAGAATATTATCCTCTCAGGCCTTCGGTTTGTCTTCCTGCGAAAAGCAATCAGTAGCTCCCTGTAAATAAGAGCATGTCAATTCCCCAGTTAAACCATATGACAACTGATAGTCATCTCCAATAAAACACAAACTTATCTGATCATGCCACTATTTACAGTATGTCCCTTATGTGGGTCTTTACTGACAATAAATAGATCTTCTATTATCTCTTGTCGGTGTGGTTGAGCAGACATAAGACCTCTGTACTTGGTGATTTCTGGCCAATCCATTGATTCCACCACCTACATGAATTCAATGTAAAGAATACAACCAAATGATGAGCAGGAATGTCCACAATGATCACATCTGTACGAGCACATCGTACGACTGAATAATGATACAGAAATTGATAGTTATTAGAAGAAACTTACAACAGCAATGGATGTGCAGAGTCCTTTCCTGGTGGGGGTGTGTGACATCAGCACCAAAGATAATTGTTGGAATTTCTGACACAAATGGCATGCCATTGCGTACAAAGGCTCGCTCAAGAATAGTGTTGTGCCCTCCGACCTATTTAAAGCAAAGAATTGTTACATACCTGTAAGAAAGAACCAAAACTAAAACATTGAATATAAAATATAGAGACCTTGACATTGATTTTGAGTGCAACATTTTCCAGATACTGCTTGTTTGGCCTGCTAGCATGCTTTGGCAAGAAACATTGAGATATGATTCCAATGTCAGTCTCCCAAACTCTTTTAATTTTCCCTGCAAAAGTAGGCACATCATGTATATAACAAAAATCCCAAAGTAATTTCAAAGTTCTGTATGACCCAACCAGTAATACACATACTGTAAGAACCACTAATATCAAACAGAATTACAATTAGAAGATGTAGCTGGTTTCCCATTCCCTGTTTGGCAAGCATTTGTGTGGCCCTCCTATGTACATCTCTCAAAGAATTCTCTATATATGTTACAGTTAACTTGTTATCAACCGCCGTCGGATTGGGGTTGGGTGCGGGGGTGGAGGTCCGTGAGGTGCAGCTTGGCGGCGGTGAAGGCATCGGCGGTGGTGGTGGCATTGGGCCGCGGGAGGAGGAGGAGGGAGGAGAAGATCGGGAGCGGAGACAGGCCGGGGGAACGCCAACTTGGCGAGGCGGCCGCTGGAAAATGGGGACGTGAAGGCCGCCACCGCCTCGAGCTCCCGGCGGTGTGGTGCTGGATCGGGAGGAACGGTGAAGAGGAGGAAGCAGAGGATGCTGAGAAAGGCAACAAGGGAAGCTCGAAGAGGACGACGATGGCGAAGTATCCGGTGGCGGTGAGGAGGCCCGTGTGGAGCAGGCACTTCTTCCACGGTGCCGGTGGCATCGTGGCCTGAACGGTGGCGGAAGGACGGATCGGGGAAGCACGGATTCCCCGATCCGTCCTCCCCGATCTGAATTCTACATTAAAGCACAAATCGGGGAGGATGGCATCTCCACCGCCGGGGTTCCAGGGAGTGACAGCGGGGGTTGCAGTATTGGGGAGGTTGTGCGAGGGATTGGAGTGGAAGGGGAGGGGCAGATGAGGGCTGCGGTGATGCATGGATTGTACCAAGGAGTGAGATTGGGGCAGGGTGAGACGCGCGGGGAGGGGAGCAGTGTGATGAGGGAGCGAGATATGCATGACGGACAGAGGACGCAGGCAGAGGAATCGTGGAATCGACAGAGGAATCATCCGAAGCGGACGAATCACATCTTCTTGCTTTTTTAAGTATGATGAGAGAATTAAGATTTAGAGTGAACATTCAACCTCTAACCTTACTGTTCTATAGTACAAAGAATTATATGACGTTTTCACTATGAAAGCCTTTATCTTTTCAATCTGTGATGGAAATATAAACTCTTTCGAAATTTAGTTGGCACTTGGACTATTTAGTTGTTCGGTAGAGTGGTGAACTATGCAAAACTGAATTTCAGTCCTTATTTGTTGGAAAAAGTAGTTTGGTACTGTATTACGAAGGAACAAGCATAAAATTGTTTTGCACTACAAAGTACAAGATACTTTTTTCCACGGTGAAACACTTCATCTTTTCAATCCAGGACTTAAAACTATACACATTTAGTGGACAATGATTTAGTATGGATGGTTTATTAAGTGCTTAGCTTACAGTTTACCATTTGAGAATATAAGCCTTAGCAGTACATACATGACTCTGAAGAAGTTATTGAGCTGGTTACTCCATCTGATATAACTTTATTGACTCCATGTTAAGATTTTATAAAAAAAAAATCCAAATTTTGTTTCTAGATTTTATCATGGATATCCAAATTTAGCTTTTCACGACTCTATGGTAGCATTTTTTGTAATTCTTTTTTAGGAAAGCTATAGAAGTTACATCTAATTTAGCATTTAGTTTCTAAATCTATTTTACCAGTGCACCAATTGTTATTTTAAACTAGCTAATCCATGGGTACTTGTAGGCTAGACAAGTGCTGCACTGAAGCCTTGTAGAGCTGATTGCAAATTGGTGAGTTAAGGGCACAGATTCTGAATCCATTATACATGCTTTGGTGGAGTTCATAACCACTAGATGAAGCATTGGAGTATCATGAAGAATCTGCTAGAACCTAATTACATCCTTATTCCTAGACTCATGATCTTATATATCTGGACATTTATTCTAATTCCCTCTCTGGATTGCAAGAACAAGCGCACATAGTGAGAACTTGTTAGCGGGAGACAGGAAATTTTATAGGCAAAAGACACTACCTTTAATCTTTTATGGTTGAGAGCGTGGTTGAAGGAACAAACCATAATACATAATCATCATTCTGGTGCCAACAGCAGGTGAGATGCCTAGAGTGCAACATAGAAGGGGTCTTCTATGCGGATTCTTCTCAAGGTGCATTGGGTGCTATTCTGATGGTTATGGTTCATTCAGAGCAGTCGAGATGTGCTTGTAGAGATGGTATCAATCTTGTCTTGCAACTTGATGCTAAAAATTTGATTCACTTAAGTGTGTATTTCAGTTTTTGACATGTACAGTTACGTTGGCTACTGGGCAAGATCTACACCTTCAACGAGGGCAACTACACACCATGTGACGAGAAGCTCATGTGGCAAGGATGGCATGGTTCAGAGGAGGAGATCAGAGCGGAGACGCATGGCAGCGGCTCTGATCTGGTGGGCATGTGTGGTGGCGAGAGCTGCGCTCAAGCAGCTTCGGTACAGCACACGCGCACGCACACACTGGGATCGTGTAGCACAGCCCTTGCATTCAGTCTATGAGACATGTTAATTATGAGTTGCATTTTGTGGGAATTTTGAGAAGCTACCTAATTTTCATGTGAACAAATATAGTTCATATACCCGTAGCAACACACAGCCATTTAGCTAGTTGCTAAATAAGAAAACAAACACATACCTGGCTTACTTAACCCTTTAGAGGTGTCTGAAATGGCTTGGACCCACATCAGTATGAATTTCATCTAAAGATTATGTAACAACCTATTTTTCTCTGATCTCTCTCTTTCTTTATCGCTACCCCATGGTCCCAATTGTCAGCGTCATCCCCTTCCTCTAACTCTTTCCTTCCTTTCCACCCTCCCACAATTCAATCTGTTTTACCTTCAATTCCACGAGAATCAATGCCATTAACTATCGTTATTCCAGGAAGAAAACCACAAGCTATGGAAATGAAGGAAATTTGAACACGCCAAATAATTTCGTGGAGGACCCGAGCTCCGCCCCAAACCAGCTGCCATTCACCTGTCTTCTCCCTCTCCTTTCTTTCTTCCTCACAAAACAAGCTGCAGCCCTTCATCCTTTCCCCCACCCGCAGCAGCCAAATCCGGTGGCATATCTCATCCTCAGATGTCCTCTTCGATGAGCAGCACCAGATGCAGCAACCACATCGCCTCCTCTCATCGTGCTCCCCCTCATTCAATCCGGGCGCCTCGCTTACATCAAGGACAAGGTGGAGGCAAACAGGAAGGTGCTGCAGAGGGACACCTACCTTTTTAAGTCAAGAAAAGAAAGGAAAGGGCTATTTATGAGTTTATGTAGATGAAGTTTCAGATTCTTGGATGAGCGGAACATCTTTGAGACAAATCATCTCTACCCGGGTACATAGCTTCTTAAAAAAAAAGGATAGCGAATGCTCGATTCACCATTGATAGCTTTATCCCTAAAAGGAGGGATACGCGTTGTTCGACGTGGCCGCCACGACGGAGGCAGCTTCGAGGGACACGCTATTCCGGCGCGCCGCGGAGGGGCAGTCCAATCTCGTGGGATCAGACCTGACGTATAGGCCGAGGGAGAGGGGCATGATGTATGTGTAGGAGGAGAACTTGGCAGCCGGGACGCTCGTGCTCTCGAGCTCCACCTGTGCCGCGCAGAGGATTGTCGTGCGGTTCGTGAAGCTACCGTTGGTTTAGAGGATCCCTCCATACACCACGCGGATTTTCCTGGACAACACAGAAACCAAATAATGGACGGCGATCAGTCAGTTGTTGGTAGGAGAAGAATTTACTATGATCCAGTTGGAAATGAAGCTCTGATCTGCAGTGACAGCGATGATGAAATTCTTGAACAAGAGGAAGAGAAATGTCTTTTCATGGAGGGAGAAGGTCAATTGATATGGAAAGCTACTCAAGAACATGGGTTAATCCGAGAGGTTGTAAATGTTCTCTCTTAGCTTATTGATGCGACTCCATTACAAATTGAGGAAAGATCTGAAGTTATATTTGAGAAAAATGAGAAGCAATATGGATGTTCTCATAAGATACAAAGCCAACTATCTCTTGACATGACTATGGATGTCGTTTTGGATTCTTTTGATAATCTCTTTTGCCGTAGATGTTTGGTTTTTGACTGTCGTCTCCATGGTTGCTCTCAGAATTGTCACACATGGTTTTAAGGCAAAAACCAAATGTAAATTATATGTACACCAAGATTAGTTTACACATACATATAGCGATATTATTAGTGGATAAAAGATACGGTGCTCATTATTACAATGTTAGTTATTACAAAATGATCACACGGGTCTAAAAAAATTACATAGCAGAGGAAAGAAAACACACTGCAGTGCCCACTCCTCAGGCAATCGATCGGAAGCTTCACAAGCCTAGAACTTTGCACCGTCTTCAGGATATTCCTCATAAGCTTCACCTTCTGAAAATCAAGCATGAGTATTTCCAATACTCAGTAATGGGGGAAAGTATAACACGAAGGCTTAGACCAAGATTTTCTATCTTCTAGGGTTTAATTTGCATAAAAGCCAATTTTTAGACTATAGCTATAGAAAAGCAGTCTTTTTCAAAAGAAAAGATGTGCAACAGATCTCCTTTAGCCTCCGAGATTTCAATCATTTCTTAACTATAGGAAACTTCCACCCGACTAATCATGTGAGGGTCCATGCCACTCGTAATTGTGAGCACGGCTGAATATTTAATTTGATACTTTGCAGAGTTTGTACACTTTACCCACGAGTCGTGACCAACTCTTTTGCTGGCACCCGTCAGTCCCTTACACACTTTCGAGATGTGCGCCAAAAGATCACTATGAGGCTTTTTTCAAAGAGTCTCCCAGTATGCACTTGCCCACTGAGATTTTACTGTCATACATAAGTAGAGTAACCTCCACCCCAGAAGCACTCTCTTGTGCTAGGTAGAATCGGGAAGTACCCATTCCTTCTCTACACATCCCACTAGCTCATACATCACTGGGAGAGCATCTAATTACTTAGTCAAGCCACACCATATAGGTCTCATAGTTGTACTATTGTTATGGGTGGTCACTCTACTAATCGGTCCTTATTGTGGTATGGGCAAGACCACCAACTAACCAACAAGGGTAAACACCAAAGATATTCATCCAAGATAACCATGTCTGGAACACATCAATAGCCACATACCAACATACCCTTCTTGCCCAAACCCTAGATCCATTGTTGCTAATTCCCAACAACATCAATTATCATAACATACTTTCTATCTTAACTTTTAATTTCATAGCTCATGATTCATCACCTACATATTATATGTTCATCTAAAAGTATAGCTAAGTAGAAACATAATATTATTGAGAAATAAGCATCTATAAGCGTAAAACCTACATGATAGGCTAGTGTTTGCTATACTACATATTTCACCACAAAAACAGCATGCATATTTTCTAAAAGCTATCTTTATATTAAAACTTGAATCACAACATGATCAAGACACTTGCCTTCATCAAGGTGATGCACAGTTCCTTCAAAGTCGTCTTCCTGGAAATTTCCGAACTACTCTTGGACTGAATCGTCTACATGAGCACACAATCAAACATAATAATAGTACACCAGATAATACTAAAACTTGGTAAAGACCCTATAAAGAGATTCTACACATCGCTACGAGAATTTGAGCGCAAAGATTACCTAAATCAGAGCTACGAGCAAAACGTTATAAGCATTTGAAGTTCTAGGGGTGTTTCTACAAATTTTGCTTATTCAATTATATTTATATTCAAAAACTTGTTTATTGTGCATGCTGATGTCATAAATCAAGAAATGAATTATTTTGTGATGCAAAACCCGCGTGGACCGAGTCCACCAGGCGGTGAACCTAGAGAAGTCCCTCGGTCCATGGGTCCACTGTGGATTAGAAGCTCAGGAGAGGCTCGGCATGGTGGCGAGCGGCCGAAGGGTGGCCGGAATAGAGCGCCAGTGGCCGGGATGCTCCAACGAGCGCCAGAAAATGGAAAGGGAGCGCCAGTGAACTCACCCTGAGCGATACGAGGCCGGAGCAAGGCTGTGGAGGCCAGGCGACGATGAGGGTGGTGGAGACAGTTGGTGAGGCGTCAGAAGAGGTACTCCGGTGGCCAAACATCGACAACGAGCCATGGGATCAACTCCAAATGGTCCTGCAGAGCTGGAGAGAATGCTATCATGACCGAAGACAGCGCAAACGCGAAGAACAACGGCGGTGGCGCATCTCACCAGAGCCGAAGAAGAAGCAGGCGGCGACGGCGTTTCGAGCAGAAAAACAGGGCGTGAGCGGGTGAGGGGTGTGTGGAGCCTCATCGAGGTGGTAGAGGGCAGCTTAAATAGGCGCGAGGGTGAGCGAAGCGGCTGGAATTTGGAGGGAAAAAGCCGACGGCCTGCCTTGATTATGCAATAGAGAGGGATTAAAGAGGGGGAAACAGGCGAGGATGTCTTGACGACGCTTAATGCTTTGGGCTCAACCATTTCGGGGAGGGGAATGGGTGCGAGGAGGCACAGATTTGGATTGGTGGCCGGCGGAGGGGGAACGAGCCGGGGCTGGGGAAGAAGAAGAGGAGCCAGGGCTCCACGACTTGGCTTAGCTAAGCTGGCGCGGCTCAGCACGGGCCCGCAAGATAGAAAGAGCGGCGGGACAGGGAGGCCAACTCAGGCGTTGGAATAGGCTGGCTCGGCCGGGTAGGCCTGGCCCAGGAGCGCGTGGGAGAAGGCCAGACCACCATGTAGGGTCACCAGATGCAATGGTGGAGACAATTTTTCAGCCAGTTGCAGCGGGTCTATCGATCGAATACCCTCTGGGTCAAGGCTAACCGATCCGTTGATTCAATCTATTACCATCATTTTCTGTCTATTCACTTTTCTCCGGCTACTAAGTGAGCCTCTTTCTCTATTCCTCTAATTTCTTCGTGCGTTTGTGCTTTGTTATCATTGAGCAAGCTGCTGTATGAGCTTGCTACTCAGAATGTATGATTTGGGCTTAGTTGGCTTGCCTCTGTACTGTTGTTTCTTGCCGGACTCTATGGTTCATTTGTTGAGCCATAGATTCCCATGTTTGTTGCTGGCTCACCCATGCTAGCCTGCAGCTAGAGAAGTTTATCGATCTTTTGCCTTCATATAGATTAAGCTAGCCCATGTTTAGGGAAAGCTGATAATTTCATTAGTTGATACATTGCTCAAAATAATTTAAGCGTCATGTAATGTAGTATCCAGATTTTTGCTTCGTTTAGTTATAAGAGGTTTGCATTCATGATTGAGAAAACTTCAAGAAATGCTGTAACATATACACTTAGCAACAATGAAGCTTGAACAATTGTTGTTACTTAATTAGTTGTAAATTATTGGTTGCTCTATGATGCAAGGATGACCTCTAGCCATACGCTAAAATTTTCTTTGTTTCTTGCCTCTTTGGATTGAATTGACCGTGGATTTTTCTGAAATGGCATGTGGCTGTTGACCAGCTACTTCTGCAGCAAGCAACTAAGATCAAAAGGTTGGTTTATTAATTTTTTGCTTCTATGAGATATAAGCATATTTACATGTTCTTTAAAGATCAAGGCTTACAAAGGCCATGCAGTATTGTGAGGGCTATGTCAAGGGTATCAACGGATTAAGGTGCGTGAGACTCTGAATTTTTGTTTTAAACAGATCATGCAATTAAATTATTTACTTTTTGTGAAGAAAACAAGGATTATAGTCTCCATTTTTATTATTATATGAAATTAGTTGCCAATTAAGCTTATCCATAACATTCTCCATGGAAAACTACTTCGGTATTAGACTGCATTGTAATTTTTTCATACTAATTTTAGTTTTGCTAAGAATGTTAATTACGACAATATCTTGCACTTGCTAATAACTTAGTGATCATCAATGCTTTCCTCATAGCTCATGAGACCTCAAGTGTTCGTGATAGCATGTGCTACAGTGATGAGTTACATTAACATTTGGGGACAGCTACCTGTTTCTGCTCTGTTTGAAGGTAACCATTAATTCTGAATCTATTGGAATGTCTCAAACATTGAAAATCCTGCATTGGCAAGACCCATTTTCACTCATTTCAGTTTTCACAAATTGCCTTGTGTATATATTTCTTAAATTTGTAATTATTGGACAGTAGATATCCCAATTCCACTATGAGAAAAGCACCAATGCACCACTATACGTAGTTCTGTTTTCCTTTGTAGCTGCTCGAAGCAACAGCACATTAGAGGGTGCGAGGCAGCTGTTAGCACAACTGCAATGTTATATTGAAGTAATCAACTTTAAAATGGTTCCAATGTGTTCTTAGATTTTGATAAAGGACGATCTCTAATTGGGAAATAACTACATGTGAACACACTCAACACAGCCCATTTGAGCTGATTAAGAAGTACAGTCCGTGGATCTGGATCTAGGTGCATGCATATTTGTTGGCTACAGATTTTAAATCCGTAAAGAAACATGTCCAAGAACAGTTGTACAAGTAGTTTGTATCTATTGATTTTATAATGAGCGGTAGTGGGAGAGGACACGATTTTTTGTGGATGTGAAACATCTCGAGGGACATCATTTAACTATGTACATTTGTACTTATTAGCTGTTTGCAACTGGAAAATTCCCGAATTGGTCAGCTGATATGACGATAATATTGTTGGTGCATTTGACACCTGCAAGGATCGATTCATTTAAATATTATTGATAATTGATTACTTAAGAATTTCAATTGGGTGCTATTCAAACAGGCAAATTTCAAGGAGTATGAATACAGAAAGTTTACCTTGGAGCAAGAGGACATGCATAACTATAGCAGCAAACCGACAAGTATTACCTTCACTGATCATTCGATGACTCCCTTCTTAAGTATAAAATATGTTCTTTATTTTATGCACGATGATTTACTTAACTTGTTAACTACAATCAAATAACAGGATTATGTGGTGATGTTGGTTTAGACATGTCAAGAAATCAAGACGGTAAGATAACAAAAATATATTAATATTTGTTTAAGATCATACTATATCCTATTTGTTACATGAAACAAAGTAGTAATTTTTCTATCATTTTAGTACTGGTGCAATATATCAAGTGTGGGATTATGTGGTGTCACAACTAGGTAGATACATGCAATTGAATAATAATAGTTTTCCGATCCTTTCATAGCACAAATTAATTGGATATTATGTGATTTCTTCGGGCACCTAACTTTTGGTGGTAATAAAGACAGCTTTAACTTTTGGGAATCAACAAGATGTTCTCCTCTTTTAAGTATTTTGAAGCTAACTTTTAATTGTAACGACGACGACTATCACTTTTAGAAACCAACAAGTATTCTATGTTCCAATAACACCATGTTTGGTAAAGCTCTAGCTCTTGTGTTTATAGGCTAAAATAAAATAGTATAAATCTCCATTTGTATACTAAATGAAAATAAAATGGCTTACCTAAATACTCTTGGTGTATCTACAGTTATAGCTCTACAAATTTGTAAAACTAGGAATATCCAGCTTAAGAATTTTTAGAGCTAATGCTCTGCCAAACAAACCCTAAGTATTATCAATTATGTGATTACATATGGAAGAATAAATTGCCTATATTGTAATAACATAATTGCAGATTTTAATGTGTATTTTCAGCGTCTTCTTTATATCTAAGCATGTCATATATTAAACACATTCAATAATTAATCATTATCAGCGAAGAGTTACGTGGCGCCATCTTTCTATTTTATGATCTAATACCCTAAATAAGTTAAATCCAATGGCTGTAAGTTTTTATATGACATTGCATAACGTGACTGCAGCATTAGGAATCGATTTCAGAGTAAAGGAGGATCTTCACAAAATCAAAAGTAGCTTCACAGCAATGCGATTGTCAACCTCCAATCATAGCAGGTAAGGTAACTAATTTAACCCGAACCCAGCATTGTTGCAAGCAGATGAACCCAGGTCCCATGTTAGTACTGAAAAGACCATTCATTCAACATTTTCACCAGAAAATTCCATATGCGTATTAGTCAATTAGTAGTCGGCTGCAGCAGAAATTAGTTTGAAAAAGAGTGACCCTTGAACCAACAAGCCGTTGATTCCAAGAACTAAGAGCATAGGAACCTCAAAAGATAAACATCAGGGGAGCAGTTACTTCAAGAAACGAAAATGAACGGCACTGGACCTCGGCGAAGGTCTCTTTGAAGGAGATGTGGTGACCGTTCTTCGAATAGCAAAGCCGTCGGCAGGGGGGCGACCCGCGCTCCCCAGGCTCCCGCCGCGGACGCGCGGACGGCCGCCGCTCGCCGCCCGCTACCGGTGAGCACGCAGAGAGAAGAAGGAGCTGACCTCCTCCCTACTCGGAATGCAGTGGCCGGCGATTCTTGGGGTGGGCGCGCGCTAGAGAAGTTGCTTGCCCGCAACAGCGTGGACGACGCGGCGCCAGCGGCGGCCATGAATTCGGAGATGGTTCTTTGGGCATGAAACGGTGGCGGGTCCGTGGATATCGAGCCCTTTGGCTAGAACGGATCAGGAGTCGGGACTCTACGGCTTTTATATCATGTGGGGATGGGGCCCGTGCAGCTTGGACCCTGCAGGTGTCGATCAGGCCCCGGTTGATGATCGGGTAGGGGTGGGTATAGATTTTCGCCACAGGCATCCACAGGTGCTAAAAAGATCCAGCCTAGCCCGTGCCACCCTACCCGCCCACCTCGACGCCCTCATCTCCCGTCGAGATAGCACACTTGGCACCCGTAGATTATCATTGGATTCAGGATAAAGATATTTTTACATCTATTAGATACATAGAGTTTAAGTTATTTTTTATTAAGATTTTAAGATAAATATGTTCTTACTGCACCTGCTCGACCCACCCTTTGTCCGGCCATACTTGTGGCTACTGATGCATGGTGAGGATTTTAAAGCAAGTCCACCACACATGCCTCTTCACCTCGGCCGTCTTTCATGTACCGAGTGGTTGACGATTGATGGGAGGGAACGACGCAGGCCACACAAGGCACACTTACGGCTGCGTGTCTTCTTCATTGTCACTTTTTCCTATAAAAACACTCTAATTGGGCTTGATTCATTCTTTAAAACACCATGCCTACGGTAAGGAAAATGTCAGTTTGCCTTGCTGCTCCTTGCTAGTTCATGTTGGACTTACGACCCTAGCGAAAAAAATCGAAGTTGCGAGCACTAGTGACACCCTCTGTAGGATGGCCCATAATTTTTCTCACATGTAGCAGGTGTTGAGCTGTGGAAAGCACTAACGGTCCTGACTGGCCCCTCCACCAAGGTCGTACTCGTCATTAGTGTTTTACAAAATCCATCTCTCTTCGTGGTGGCGAAAAGGGTGTAGACTTGTGCTTGATGAGGGTTATGTGTTGCCATGTGCACCGTTTGTACGATGGGATGTAGTGCTGACTGTCAACAATCACTACGTGAAAAACGGACAAAGGAGACATAATTTAGTAATGGGTCATTACACTACCCGTCACTTATGTCGCCTCTGATTAGGACCGGGTATATACCCATTACTTATAACATGTAATAGGTGACGGGTCATGACCCGTCACCTATGACATAAGTGATGGGTAATGAATAAACCCGTCACCTATAACCTGCTCATAAGTGATGAGTCTCCCCGCACCAGTCATAGGTGACGGGTCATGGTACGACCTATCTCTTATAACTTGGTATAGGTGACAGGTCTTTCTGGACAAGTAATAAGTGACGGGTCATAATATGGCCCGTCACTTATGAGAAATAATAAGTGACAGGTAATATTATCACCCGTCACTTATTACTTAGATCTGTTATAAGAGCTGACTAGCCACTGTGCGGGCCGAACAGTTGTCAATAGTACCACGCGCTTAGTTTTGGCGATTTTCTCCGGTTCCATTAGAGACTCTATAATATTTTGTTAATTTGAAGTTTGAATTGGTGCTAGATCTTTGAAGGTTTGTATCTCCCCCTTTCCTTCTCCTCTAATCCCTATTTGGTAGATTTGTTGTGCTTTGAGTTGTAATCGGTCATTTTGCATCTTTATCTAAAATCTTAGTACAAGTGAGTTGTATTTATGTTAGATTTGGTACTAGGTTTGTCCGATCTACCGCGAGATACCACAGATCTAGTGTATTTGTTAGGAATTTTTAATCGTGTGCTTAACCACGAAATTCCTGGGACGATCGCGGTCATATTTTTAATCGCATGCTTAGCTGAAGCCAGCCAAGGTTCTTTCACCGGGGTTAGGGAAAGTGATGTTCTCACAGCGGCGCTGGGAAACCCGGAGCACCCAGGTCGAGTGCGAGGTGTATCAAGTTCCCAGGGCTGGAAATACGACTTTCTTGAATAGATCGGGATGTACAAGAAGAGGAAGAGGTCGGCTGCAATGGGTGTGGATGCATTGACACGGGACATCACCCAGAAAGTTTACTCAAGCATCATGGGGCAGCTTGCAGCAAAGGGAATAGAGATTTCCATGCCACAAGATTTTAGCCCCAGAGCTACAGGGAAGTGTAGCTGCGCCTCTAGGGAGGTCGAGCAACAAGTAGCTGCTACCGAGACTAAGCCGGATACAATCGACCTGATAAAAGGGCCCACGTCCTGCAGCCTTGTAATCAGGCCTGACAGATATCACATCGAGGTTACAAGGGGCCAGGTGCTTCCAGGCGTCTGTATCTTACATACGATCCCAATACATGCAGGCTATGCTGTGGTTACGGTGGACATGGTACATAGCAATGCCACCGATCACATGTTGGAGGTCCCCCCAATGAGGAAGTCATAACTCTCGGTGAAGCTCTTCATCAAAGGATTCAGTGGAAGAAGGGCGACATCGTGGTCTCCAGTGCATCCCAGTCTGTACGAGCTCCAAGTGCACCGCCGCCGCGCCACTCACTTCCAGAGAAGGCAGCTTCACTGCCTTCTCCTCCTCCAAAGAGTCTGGCTTCACCACATTCTTCTCCACATCCGGCAGCCTCGCTTCCAGACCCAATACTGTCTCCCCCAGAGAGCCCAAAAAAGAAGAAGGACAAGGAGGTTGAGAAGAAAGGCTCTAAGAAGCCCCTGCCGGAGATGTCGAAGGCCATTGTACCGGTGAAGCAGTCCACAGATATTGCACCAGCATGAACTCAGGCCAACACAAAATTCAAATATGGGAAGCCCTTGATGATGGTAGATGAGCTAGCAAGGGCGGGAAAAGTATGTGTCGACCTGCATAATTACTACGTACATACTTATAGAGACAGCAATGCTCAATCGATAGTTGTACAGTACAAACGATGACACTTCTTAAGTGATCAAGACGACTACTTCATTGTGGGTTTCAATGACTTATACGACCTCTTTAACCTTGATAGCCTGGACGTATCGTTATTACGAGTCTTCACATTGTAAGTCCCTTGATACTGGTTATTCATTAATTAATACCATTAAGACTTGAATCTAACCATGTCCTTATATGTAGATACTTGATAAAAGAAATAAGGAAGAACAAGAATCACGTCGCATTTATTGACCCTAAGGCCATTACAATATCAGTCATCCAACTTCACTGCGACTATGCTGTGACTCATGTGGCTAGGACAATGCAACAATACTCAAAAGTGAAGTACCTGATGGGCGACCACAACACCGGTGGCCATTGGATCTTACTTAACATTTGCCTCGAGTGGGACTTGGTGTTCTACGTCGACTCGTCAAGACCAATATCTGCAAAAGGCAAACTTAGATCGCGTGATTACAGCGTTGTAAAACAACTCCTTAACAAGTAAGTTATGTCAATCTTAGTTCACATATTAAACTTTTCTAACATTCAAAGACTCCATAATCGATCTCTGTTTATGCAGGGCTTTTGACAAGTACCTGCAAGCTCAACTTTACTACAACGTGAAAGCCGGTCGCAGACTGACACACAAGACCGGGTATGTGGTAAATGCTACCAAACAGATTACCAAATATTCTTTATTGCTGTTTTTTTCCTTTTCATCTAACAATAAAGTTTCTTTTTAGCAGTGCCACCAACAACCACCGGGCAACACCTGCGGATTCTATGCTGCGTGGAACATGCTCCTCACGCTCCGAGAAAAGAATATCAAATCCCCCGATGTAAGTTCAACACAAGATTGTTCATAACTAATTTTGGTAATTAGTTTAATTCCATGATAACATGACTTTGGTTACGGGTTAACTTATGCAGAAATACAAGTGTACGTTTCTCGACGCGGGTGCACTCCCAGATATTCGACGACGGATCACTGAGTTCATGGTGTCCAAAGTTATCAATCCACAAGGCGAGTTCCACAATAGAATCCCTAGGTTGCGAAATCTTATGTAATTACGAGTTGATTGCAACTTTGTAACATATGTGATTATATAATGAATACATTTGAACTTTGTAATATTTGCAATTCTATGATGAAGCGAGTACTCCTATAAGTGTGTTTGTCGATATGTATTTGGATGTGTTGCTATTGTTTGTAGGTAGAAGATGGCTGCCAAATCCTAGCTACGTTCCAAGATGCAGCCAGAAAACAACTCATTCCTACCGAGCAAGAGAAACATAAGTGACAGGTAAACTGTCTACCCGTCACTTATGTTCTTTATAAGTGAAAGCCATAAGTGACAGGTAACATAGTTACCTATCACTTATAAAGAACATAAGTGACAGGTGAAGAGCTCACCCATCACCTATAAATTTCTCCCCAGCACATCGGAGACGGTCATAGGTGATGGGTAACAGTTATTACCAGTCACCTTTATTCATCATTGGTGACGGGTCCGTACCCGTCACTAATGACTAGTCATCAGTGGCGCGTTCAAGGTGACGGGGACGATATCCGTCAGCCATGACTGTTATCACCCATCACCCATATCCCTTTTTGACGTAGTGAATGCTCATAAGACAATGGAAAAGGCCATAGTAAATTGGATGTGTCACAAAAGTACGGAACCTTTGCCTAACGATCTAGGTTGGCTAGCTCGTTTGGCGGAGCGGGCTGTCTGGCCTGACGCCACCTGGGATGGAACTTGAAGTCCACCTCTTTTCTTAATGAGCATGCGAGTGCTCTTTAGCCAATTTGAAAAAAAAAATAGACTGGCAGTAGCTCTCTATCAAAAACTCAAAGAATAGGTTCGATTGGCAAAAATCTAAAAATAATTAATAGATGTTATCATATTTATTAAAATAGATAATATCACGTATTTGTAAATCTAACACATGTATTCGGTATCTTAAACACTGAAAAATCGATTCTAATGCATGAGGTACCGAAAACTCCTGTATTCGGCACCTGAGATGATGAGTCTATGGCTCCTTTAGATGCGATCAATATCGCTAATAATCCTTAAATTATACAAGATCCAATTACAAAAGCACGTGCACGATAATTAGACTACCAAATAAATTTATTTCTCACTATTCATGCTTCCTTAGATAAATTACTACTAAATTCTTGTGATATTTTATTGCTTGGAAACATGGAAGAAGACCACAACCTTACCCAGACATCACCCTTTGAAGGCCACGTCTACTTGGACTCGAGGCTGAGCTCTAGTCGTGGTCGTGATCGAAGTCGTGGTCATGATTGACTCTCAGGACAACACATCAGTAAAATAGATATAACTCTCTCATATGAAGTTCGTTTTAGGCGATCTTGGACATTCTGGAAAGCTTACGATGAGCCATTTCCAATGGATATATGAGCTCAACCAAATATTGCTTATAATTTAGTCAGAGTCAAAGAAATAAGGTGTTGTGCAACCGTTAGTTGGGTCTCGTAATCATGTAGGGGTCGGAGTCCAGATTTTGTACACCTCTTTCCATGGCTGCACAACCCTATGTTGACATCCTCATATCCCCCTGTAAATATACAGTAGCCGTCATAGTTTAAGCTCGGACTTAGCTTAGATTATTCTATTTTAGACAGTTTCACCGTTTATCGGTTTGTTGAACTCCAACTCGAGTACTTCATTGGTAATCAGTAGTATTCAGATTATATCTACCTATTCCTGCTTGTGTTCTCGATTCGCTAGTAGGAAAAGCCTTCTTGATGATGTCAACTGCGTCTTGACACGGTTGATCACCACAGAGTAGTGATGTAGTGGTTGTGAGGGTTCTTGATTTGTTCTGATCAGAGTCTTTGGATCTCAACGTCGAAACTCTACCAAATTGACTTATTATATTACGTACGGAAGATCGAGCATCCCCACATCAAGTGGTATCAGAGCTTTGATTGCCCGTTAGGTAATCTCAGTTATCCCCTTTATTTAGTTTTGTTTCATTACCTAGAGTTCAGAAAATTGCCCCACAAAAAGATTTAAATCATAGTTATTCCGCTGTCTAAACCAATTTGTGTCCATCGTCGGTGCCTTTATTACTGGTCAAGTCATTGTATCCTATTTTTCTAGTGTTGAGTCCTTGTCTGTTATAGCCGAGTAGTCACTCCGACCACCCACTCAGGGTTCGACCAGTCACTCTGACCACCCACTCAGTTACGATAATCTAGTCATCACGACCACTTAGTTGGAGTCACCAACCTTCTCGGATCCAATCACCATAGTCGAAATAGAGGTAGCCAAAGTTCAGAGAGAGAATATCTTTTTATTACCTTTATATCCCTACTATTTGAAAAAAGTTTGTGACACACGTACCTCACTAGTCTTAAAAAAGGCAGTAGAAGAGTTTTAGGTTGTGTCACATTCAAAAAAAAAAGCAAGAAGCAAAGAGTTTCAAAAGGAGAGAATTAAAAAAAAAATCAGTCTGCATTGCGAATTTTGTTCTATTGTGCTTATATCTGTTATAGTTTTTGGCTTGCTTGAGCTAATTCTAGGAACGTGTTCAGGCTAGCAACTGTGACAAGTACTATGGACTCTAATTCAACTTTGCTAATCTATTTTCAATTATTGCTATTCCTTGCTACTAAATATCGCCTATATAAGCTACACCTTCTCTTGACCAGAACGGTTTCTTCTCGTGCAACTACCTCACTCACACCCAATAAGGTGTCATAAACCAGCCACCGGCTTTACCAACTATTGTGATTGGTAAGAACACTTGCAAGAGAGTGGTAAGATGCTTGAGATTGTGTGACTCCATTTACTTTCCATCACTTAGTAGTCAATAGGGATAATATCTTTTGTTATATTCTATCTGCTACAAACCATGGCAGGTGAAATATTGGATGCGAAAGAGTGTACTTTGAGGAAAGAACTCACAATGTTGTTGGATGATAATCGATAAACTATTAATGATGACATTGACAAGAAGCTTGCAGGAACCAATATCGCATTGCAGCGACTTAATAAAAGCATTAGAATGCTCAATACACGCTTTGATCGATTGATTAATCCGCCACCAAACAACGGTCGAGTGGATCCTCATGGTGTAGCTCATGAAAAAGAGGAGTCCATCGTGGATGATGAAATTTTGAGGCAAGAACTTATGCCTTTTATGAATAACAAAGGAACTGATTGAACTTCAACCATCAAGGTATAAGAGGTAATAATTTTTAGCAACATAACCCACATATTAATGATGATCCATTTGCTAAGGTTAAATTTATTATACCATCTTTTGAGGGTGCTCATGATGCTGAAAGGTAGTTAGATTGGGAGATGACGATAAAACAGAAGTTTAATGCTCATTTAGTTGCTGAAGTGCATAAGTTAGGCAAGCATCTAGTGAATTTAAAAGATTTACAATCATTTGGTGGAATAGGGTATGTATTGATGAATTAGCACCTACTACATGGAATGCTTTAAAGGTTGCTATGCGTAACAAATTTGTTTCACCTACTTTTAAACATGATTTGCATAAGAAATTGTAGCGTTTAAACCAATGTGATAGTTCTGTAGAAGAGTATTATTAGGAGCTACAAATTAGCATGTTGCGTTGCGATATTATTAATGATGAAGAGGCTGCAATTGCACGCTTTTATGGAATTCAGGACATGGTCGATTACAAAGAATATGATAGCATTTATAGGTTATTCCAACTTGCATGTTTGGTAGAAAAAGAATTGCAGGGACGATAACAGGGGCCAAGGAACAATTTTGGAAGCCCAACTACTTCAAAATCAACACCGGGTCAAAAAAATAGCCCCACGTTCAGCTTCACGGTCTGCTGGTCCCTTGTCTAGTAGGGCGCGTTCAGTAGTACCCTCGACACCATTACACGCTCCCGAGGTAAGCAAATCTGCTAGTGTGCAGGCTCCAGTGAAGAGCTTTTCTTCAGTTGCTTCGACTGGTCGCACGACTGGGATTATTTGCCACCAATGTAAGTGAATGATTTCCCATATCAGCAAGCGTACATTGCAACAGGATGAATATGCCCTTGCAGCTAACCTTGCATGTGAAGAGGACAAACACGAGATGGATATCAACCACGAGGAAAAAATCGGTGTTGCTGCCATAGAGAATTATAGGACCAACCCGAAAGAGACTGAGGAAATTCAGCAATAACTCCAAGACCTTTTGGATCACGAGTACGTACGAGAAAGCCTTAGTCCTTGTGTTGTTCCTATTCTTTTGGTTGCTAAGAAAGACGGTAGTTGGCGTATGTGTGTTGATTGTAGAGCCATCAACAATATTACTATAAGATATCGTCATCCTATTCCTAGGCTAGATGACATGCTTGGTGAGTTGAGTGATTCTATAATTTTCAGTAAAATTGACTTACGAAGTGGTTACCACTTGATTAGAATGAAACCTAGAGATGAATGGAAAACTGCGTTTAAAACTAAGTTTGGCTTGTATGAATGGTTAGTAATACCTTTTGGGTTAACTAATGCACCTAGTACTTTCTAGCGATTGATGAATGAAGTTCTACGTGATTTTGTTAGAAGATTTGTGGTGGTATACTTTGATGATATCTTGATTTATAGCATGTAACATGAGTCGCACTTCTGATCATTACATGATGTTTTTAAAGTTTTGAGAGATGCATGTTTGTTCGGTAAAGTTGAAAAGTGTATCTTTTGCACGAATCAAGTCTTTTTTTTTTTGCTATATTGTTACACCACATGGAATAAAAGTAGATGAAGCAAAAATTGAAGCCATAAAGAGCTGGCCAACAATGTTACTCAATGAAAGTGCATCTAGCCCCTATGTGTGGTTTTGGTAATTAATGACAATAGCTATGGACTAATAATGGTGTTGAGTTTGTTAGTAGGTTGTTCCATAGGTGATGCATGGATGAAAGATATGCATGAGCTCTAGGTAAATGGGGAGATTGAAAATGCATCAAGATGAATGAGCTCTAGGTGATGCTCGGGTAAGTGATAGCAATGCATGTGGACTAACAATCATATTAAGAATTGCTATTAGGTTATTCCATAGGATATGCATAAATGATGAAGCATGGATTCTTTGAGAAATGCCATGAGTTCAAAGAATTGCATCAAAAGTTATTAAGATTTTAGTGATGCTCATAAGAAGAAGAAGAAGTTCAATAAGACTGGTAATAAACTTGAAAGCTAAGTTACTTGTGGAGATCTAGTAACTAAAGGTATCACTTGTCAATAGAGTTTTATGGACTAACCCATGTGCTATGTGTTTAAGAATGAGTGGGGTTAGGTTCTATATGAAGATTGACAATATGCATGACGGCTAATAAGTTACTTGTGGAGATCAAGTAACTTAAGGTAAATGTTGTCATTTATGTTTTATGGACTAACCCATGTGCTTTGTGCTTGAGAGTGAGTTGGGGTTATGATCCATAAGAAGGCATAAGTTAAATTAAAATCATATATGCCAAGAGTGAAGAACAAGAGTGGACTCCATATTTGATAAAATGAATTCCTTGAAGATGCCGAATACAAAGTGGTTTTCTATGGCAAGACGGTGAAGGGCAAGCAAGACTCGGCTGCGATGGACCATCCGGTGGTGAAGGGCAAGAAAATGGCTTGACGCCGAAGGACCAAGGCGATGGTGAAGAGCGAGTGAAGCTATGCGCCAATGGACCGTGCAAGGCCATGAGAAGCTATGAGTGATTCGCATCAATCACATGAGGAATCAAGAATCGATGGAGTGAAGATTTTATGGAAGTTGGCAACCCTCAAAGGTTTGAAAGTAAAAAGGGTACTTGAAAGTATTCAAAAGGCTCAAATTGGTTCAAATGTGTTTTATCTTTGAAATTGAGTCTAGGTATGCCGCACTATTAAGAGGGATGCAACATGAGCTAATTATCGCGTCTCAGTGCTCAAGAGTTCCCAACCAAACACAAAGTGAGAGTTTGTTGTTAAGAGTTTGGAGCGGAAAGTGTGAAAGTGTTCAAAATGGGTTTTGCAGTGTTCCTAGTTTGATCCTATGTGTTTTAGGTCATGAATTCAGTTGGGATGTGTAGCCCTCTGAATAAGCTTTCCATAGAGTCCAAAATTGTCAAAATCGGACTCCGGGATCAAAAGTTATCGCCGTTTTTCGAAGGTCAGCTGTGCTGTACTCGGAGACTCCGGTGAAGACCGGATTCTCCGGTACCTGGAGTGGACAAAGACTCCGGTGAAGTCCGGATACTCCGGTACCTGAAATGGCCGAAGACTCCGAGAAGTCTCCGGAGCTGTTTTCTGTATTAAGTGCCGACCGGAGACTCCGGTGTAGGCCGGATACTTCGGTAAAGTCCAGAAAAGAGCATAACGGCTAGTTCTGACACGTTCTGTGACCGTTCTGACGCCGTTTTTGGAATTGAGACCGGATACTCTGGTGTTCACCGGATACTCCGGGGTAAGTGTGTCAGAACAGTAACGGCTAGTTCTTTGGAGTGGGCTATTTATACCCCACTCATCCCATCCTTTGGGGCTGCTGCAAGGGGCACAAAAGAACACATTTTTAGAGCCAAAAGAACCTCTTCCACTCCATTCTAGTGTGTGATTTGAGAAGAAAAGTGAGTTGGGTTGAGAGATTGGAAGATTGAGTGCAAGTGAGCTAAAATCCAATCTTGAGCACTTGAGTTCTCGGCAAGAAGTTTGTCGTCGTGTTTGTTACTCTTGGAGGTGAAGCCTCCTATGCGGCTAGGCGTCGCCGAAGTCGCCGAAGAGCACCCAAGGTTATGGGTTGCTGCGGAAGTTTGTGAAGGGCTCGATTTCGCCTCCGCAAGGGAAGAAATCAAGAGTGGACCGAGGAAAGCGGTTGAAAGAGACCCGTCTCATTGGAGCTTCCTCAACGGAGACGTAGGATTCACGGTGGTAAATCCGAACTTCGGGAAACAAATCTTGTGTCTCCTCTCTTGTTTCTTTACTTTTAAGTTCTTGTTCAAATCTTTGTGCATATTGCTCGATCTACTTGTTTGTGTGTATTTGGGTGTAGGTTCTCTGTGAATCTACTTGGAATCATCTTTGGAAACACACGACATTACTTAGTTTGAGCTAGAACTCTCTACCCATCCTTTATATTCAGTTTCGGGCTCAGTTCTCTACAGAAACCGGAGAATCCGGACTTTACCGGAGTTTCCGAACATGTACAACCCGGAGACTCCGGCCTTCACCAGAGTATCTAGATGAACAGTAATTTCAGGCATATAAACAGTGTTTTCAGCCTTTTTCAATTTAAGTTTTATTGCATATCTCTCGCTAGATTAGAATAATTTTTGTCACCTTAGGATTGTAATTTTCACACTTATTTAGGGTGATTGTGCACTAGTTGAGCCTAGCATATTTAGGTTTTTCACTTGAAAAATCCGTTAATTTATATTCCGTTGTAAGTTTAGACCAACGGTAAAAGGGGACGAATCTTTACCCCTCCTCTAGGCGACATCATTGTCCTTTCAATTGGTATCAAAGCTAAGTCTCTCTTTTCGGGCTTTACCGCCTAGAGAGTAAAGATGTCGACTAGTGGATTGGTGCACGTAGAGCCACTCCTTTTAGATGGTTCTAATTATTGTGATTGGAGTACTCGCATGCTTAATATCTTTAGGACCATGGGTCCTCAAATAGAGCGAGTTGTAGATGTAAGTATTTCTCCTCCTAATGATAAACTCATATCACCCGAAGAGGAAAAGAAATGCATACATCTCAATGCTCAAGCTACTAATGTCTTATTTGATGATTTGAGCATAGATGTTATTGAATCAATCTTGCCACTTGAGGACGCTCATCTCATTTGGACTACTCTTAAAGAAAGATATGACAAGCCTAAATGTGATGAAGAACAACTTCTTCCCGAGACGTCATTTGTGGAATGCTCTACTTCATCATCACACCATGAAGAGCATCAAATGACTTTATCTTTTGTCCAAGAGGATGTCACTCCAACATCCACTTCACCAATATTTAACAACAAGCAAGGTAATGAAATGGTGAGTGTAGTAAGTGAGTGTTCAATCCTTTCTTTGGACTTTAACAACACTTGCAACGAAATTTCCATATCTAGTAATATTGTTAAGCCTTGCATATCATCTAGTGCAAAAATACCTACTTATCATGATGATATGACTCTTTGCTCACATGGTGATGCATCTATTTCTACTATTATTTGTGAGACTAACATTTTGAAGGAAATAGAACTCTTTGAGAGACAAAGCGTAGGTGGAGAAGCATCCACCTCTCCAAGATGCTCATCCTCTCACATTGATTCTCCATTATGCCTTATGGCAAAAGGTAAAAGGAAATCGGTAAGTGAGATAAATAATGCTAATGCTAGTTCTAGTGCTAGTGATAGTGATGAGCTTGAATTTGATCTTTTGAGCAAAAAGAATATATCTAAAATGATCAAGCTCATGACCACCATGGAAGGCTTAGAAGAAAGCCTTGAGAAGCAAGAGAAATTCCTCATTGAGAAAATTGAAGAACTTAAAGCTTTAAATGTGAAATATGAAGAACTTCAAGAATCCCATAGTTCTTTATCCAATCTTTATAGGGATCTTAAAGTTAAGCATATTTCTTTGATTGATAAATTAGATGTTACGCCTCTACTGGATTTAGAAAAATCTTGTCCTAATTGCAATGTTTTATCTAAAGACAAATCCATCATTTCTCCTAATGATAATGATACTTGTGCTACTAACTCTAATTCTTATGTAGCATCTTTGGAGAAAGAAAATAATGAGCTAAAGGCTCAACTTGAAGAGCTCACTAGCAAGCATGTGGCTTTGCAAGAAAATCATGATGAGCTTGTGTGCTCTCATGAAAATCTTATGGACTCACATGCTATACTATAAATAGCTCATGAGGTAATCATCACAATGGTAAAATTCTATGAACCTCATGTGAACATTAGCACATTTTCTTTGTCTAATGTAAATTTGTCATGTGCTAGTTCTAGCAATTCTTTTTATGTCAATTCTATATCCAAAGATGAATTGCCTACTAACCCTTGTTGCTCTCAAGCAAACATTTCCCCGAGCACTACATGTGACTTGGATAATGTAGGTAAAAATAAGAAGCACAAGGATCATGGACTTGAAGCGAAATCCAACAAGAAAAACAAGTTCAACAATACTAAGATCAAGGGGTAAGAACAAAACAAGAATAAGACTCTCATCACTTGCTTCAAGTGCAAGAAGGAGGGTCACCATATGACAGATTGCTCCTTGAACAAAGAAGATAAGGACATGAGCAAGAGCCAAGATAAGAAGATGGCTCATGTCAAGTGCTTCAAGTGCTCAAGCATGGGACACTATGCCTCCATATGTTCTAACAAGTTTGATGACAAGACCACACTTCCAAAGAAGAAAACACATTTTTAGAGCCAAAAGAACCTCTCCCACTCCATTCTAGTGTGTGATTTGAGAAGAAAAGTGAGTTGGGTTGAGAGATTGGAAGATTGAGTGCAAGTGAGCTAAAATCCAATCTTGAGCACTTGAGTTCTCGGCAAGAAGTTTGTCGTCGTGTTTGTTACTCTTGGAGGTGAAGCCTCCAATGCGGCTAGGCGTCGCCGACGAGCACCCAAGGTTGTGGGTTGCTGCGGAAGTTTGTGAAGGGCTCGATTTCGCCTCCGCAAGGGAAGAAATCAAGAGTGGACCGAGGAAAGCGGTTGAAAGAGACACGGCTCGTTCGAGCTTCCTCAACGGAGACGTAGGATTCACGGTGGTGAATCCGAACTTCGGGAAACAAATCTTGTGTCTCCTCTCTTGTTTCTTTACTTTTAAGTTCTTGTTCAAATCTTTGTGCATATTGCTCGATCTACTTGTTTGTGTGTATTTGAGTGTAGGTTCTCTGTGAATCTATTTGGAATCATCTCTAGAAACACACGACATCACTTGGTTTGAGCTAGAACTCTCTACCCATCTTTTATATTCAGTTTCGGGCTCAGTTCTCTACAGAAACCGGAGAATCCGGACTTCACCGGAGTTTCCGAACATGTACAACCCGGAGACTCCGGCCTTCACCGAAGTATCCGGATAAACAGTAATTTCAGGCATATAAACAGTGTTTTCAGCCTTTTTCAATTTAAGTTTTATTGCATATCTCTCGCTAGATTAGAGTAATTTTTGTCACCTTAGGATTGTAATTTCCACACTTATTTTGGTGATTGTGCACTAGTTGAGCCTAGCATATTTAGGTTTTTCACTTGTGAAAAATCCATTAATTTATATTCCGCTGCAAGTTTAGGCCAATGGTAAAAGGGGACGAATTTTTGTAAAACGCCTATTCACCCCCCTCTAGGCGACATCATTGTCCTTTCACTCAAGTGAGGCGTTTTCATAGTCTTGTGAGTTTTTATTACCACTTTATGCGGGATTGCAGCCCCATTGTATGAATTAACGAAGAAATGAGTGGTTTTCAAATGGGGACCTGCACAAGAAAAAGTAGTCAAGTTGTTGAAAGAGAAACTTACCCATGCTCTTTTATTCCAATTACTAGATTTTTGTAAGACCTTTGAGCTAGAGTGTGATGCTAGTGGGATTGGAATTGGAGGTATGTTAATTTAAGAAGGTAAACCTATTGCTTATTTCAGCGAGAAATTAAATGGGCCAACTCTGAATTATCCTACCTATGATAAAGAATTGTATGCTTTAGTTTGTGTGCTTGAAATTTGGCAACATTATCTATGGCCTAAACAATTTATTATATATCCTGATCATGAATCGCTAAAACATATTAGAAGCCAAGCTAAATTGAATAAACGACATGCTAAATGGATTGAATTTATTGAGTTTTTTCATATGTCATAAATCATAAGAAAGGAAAGGACAATGTGATTGATGATGCATTTTCTAGTCGTTATACCATGTTATCTCAACTTGATCATAAGATTTTTGGCTAGAGACTACTAAGGACTTATATCTTGCTGATTTAGACTTTAAAGAAGTGCTTGAACATTGTAAAGAAGGGAAAATATAAAATAAATATGTGCTGAATGAAGGATTGCTCTATCGTACTAACAAGTTATGTATTCCAGCTAGCTCTATTCGTCTTTTGTTGATGGCACATTTTGGAGCAAAGAAGACCGAAGATGTGTTGGCCAAAGATGAGACGTGACGTCGAGTGTCAAGGTGATATGCCCTAGAGGCAATAATAGAGATGATTGTATCACATGTCTGTGTTCATGTACTACCGAATAATGTGTTATTCCAAGAGTGACTATCATTTATATTGATTGGCAAGTATGTGACTTGTTCATGAAACACATTGCTTATATCATGATGTTATTCTTATTCGATCCCTGGTCACATATCATTGTGATGATACATAAGATCAACACATGTATTGGCTGATGATCACGTTTCATGGATCATAGGTATAGAGATACCCGGTTAATAATGTGGACATTTATGTTAGAGAACATGATATTGGATAGACCCACCTTGAGATACTGCTGAGATTGTTATTTATGATGTGCCATCAGTTGTTATCTCAAATGGTGTACCTGCAGGATCCATAGATCTAAGATCATTATTGATTCATAAAATATGCAGTGGCATACTTTGAGGTTGTCAAACGCTATTCTGTAACTGGGTAGTAATAAAGGTAGTTTTTGGGTTTGTCATGAAACATGTCATGGGTATGAGCGATCAAGATGGAATTTGCCCCTCCTTGATAATGATAGAGATATCTCTAGGCTCCTCGAGGTAGTTGGATTGAGAAAATACATGTCCATGCCAATATGATTAAAGAGTTAATCATGATGAATCCACTATTTGATCAAGTGAATGGTCGGGCTATCACAAGGGTAGCACGTATCTCGTCTTGGGCTGGATCGGTGCATGTGTATATCAAGGTTCAGCTGATATGATCTTTTATGTATACTTAGGAGTCAACATGTCCTGCTAGGGAACGCTATTGATTTCGGTTTGAAAAGTGTTTCCGAGTCTTAGCCGTTTGTACATGAACCTAACGGGTCACACACTTAATGGGTTGAAACAAAACATGCAAATTGGATTCATATATGGGTTTTGATTGGATTGTGATCCATGAGAAGTTAGAGTTCTAAAGTGCTTCCAACGTGGGAGCCCATTGGCAAGCTCTATATACGCAGAGGCGTGGGTAGGGCGTGCTGAGATTGAGCCACTCCAAAACCATAGCCAAAACCTTCCACACGATCTCCCAAAAACCCTACCCGCGCGTGCAGTGCTAGCACATCGGTGCTCGGCGTTTCTGCCAAGTACGTGTGGATAACATAGAGGTGCTGCTGCTATTGTGGCGCTGATCTTCTCAGTGAGTCGAACGTGAGTTGGTCGAGGAGCACGACCACCTGCTCGGGGTTGGTCGAGGAGCACAACCACCTGCTTGGAGTAAGTCGAGGAGCACGGCCATTTGCTCGGAGTTGGTCGAGGAGCACGACCACCTACTCGGAGTTGGTCAAGGAGCATGACCACCTGCGCGGGGGTGGTCACAGATCTGATCGAGAAGCTGCTCGAGGAGTTTGACGCGTACGATGTTGGATCGGTCTACTCTAACTCTTCTTTCGTTGCACTGTACGTCAAGCGGTAACGATCTATAATCTCCAACTAGCATGATTTTCTAGGTGAATGCGGTAGAATTTTTTTTGTTTTAGGCTAACATAGCCTGCTCGTCCCCCAACAGTGGTATTAGAGTCATCTTGCATAGTTTTTGATCTGGATCGATCACATATATGTGATACGTGGTAGTAATAGATTGGATCTATTATTTTAGTGATCAGTTATTGTGATAGATCAGTCACTGCACGGTTTGGTGTAATTGGGATCGGATGAGATGCGAGTCGATGGAACCATACGACCAAAAGATTAGCTAGATCTCCCACCTAGCCGCGTGTGCAGCTTGCCCCTAATGGTTGGAATCACCATCGGGCCTGACAGCTCGGGTCGCTTAGTGGTCGGGAGAATAGCAGATCAAGGTTGTACGTGTTGTCATCGTTTCCAAAAAATCTCACACGATGATCAATATGATTGATCCAATGAAAATAAAGGCATTGTGAACGACTCGGAATCGGCTTGATATGATCAATCCGATGAGATTTTCATAGCGATTTCCTAGATACGATCTATGAATTTTTGAGAGGTTTTCAGGGCACTGCCCTAAAGCCCACGGGGGACGGCTTCCCCCTTGACCCCTCACCCGTTAACCGTCGTGTTATCCAAGCCTAGGGCTTATAAAGATAACATGTTGATGTTGCCACATTAGAATCCGACTCCACGCTTAACTCGTTTTTGCAGAGAATGTTGTGACTAGTATGGTCTTATTATGTGTGTGATGCATGTTTGTAATTTTTATGATCTGTGTGTCATGGTTAATTACAGCCCAGCCAGTCATGTTATTGTATAATGGCCTGCATGTCGACATGTGATGCTTCATATTCTCATGTAATTTGTCTAGTGCTATTAGGTGTAATAGACTAATACATAACCATGATGACTCAAAGCATGATGAATCGGAGGACAAGGACCATGGAAATAGAGATCGCCATGTGAAGGGGTCATACTATGTCACAGTTAATATGTGTTGGGGGTCGTTGTTAAGGACCCCCGACGACCCCTTGGCTTCGCTAGCCCATGCCCATGGGCCCACGTCTGCCACAGGCTGCTTTCTGACTTCCAGACTTCGGAGTAACCACCTCCCAGAGCCATGACTCCCGAAGCCTCCATCTCCCAGAGCCATGCCTCCTGAAGCCTCCATCTCCTGGAGCCATGCCTCCCCCCGGAGCCCCTATCTCCTGGGCTCGGACAGGCTTCTCGAAGGCTACAGGGAAAGCCATCAGGCCTCAAGAAAGATCTGCCAGGAGAGGAACGCCGGTCATCCTTTATCTGCAAGGAGGTCACCGGCATTAATTACCTAGGCTAGTGGGCGCCGTCCTGACACCCCAATACAATGGAAGATATCCTAACAACCATTACATCACGGCGCTGGGCCGCAATTAGCGACCGGCACACCCCTCTGGATACATGCACCCTAATAGTTACCATAGTAGATATTTATCTTCTATGTAGGGTAAAAAGTAGTTATCCAGGATAAGTCTTTGTAACTCGGCTAGATCCTGAATATTTTGCACATAGCAGTAACTTGTACGCTAATCTACTCCCAACCCTATAAATAAGGGGCCATGGTCATCTGAGCAAGGAGCACGCTCAACATAGCACGGAGGAGCACAATCACAAGTCTTCCTGTGATACTCCCTCTAGTCCGGTCTATATTTTTACTATCAATACATTTGTGATGTTCCTTCCTCTTGAACTTCATCTCCAAGCTTGAGTCTCCTCCTTAGAAGAAACTCTCGCCGTACTTGCTGGTGCAAGAAGAACTCTTGTTCCAACAGTGGTGCAGACCGTAGGGACTCAAACACAGAAGTGCTAAGAGAGGTAGGATGTCACCTAAGAAGAAGACCACCAAGACCGCAGCGACGGCAATCGACCCCTCGGTCACACCTATACGACAGTCCAAGCGACCAGGCGTAGGTCGCGCTGACAACTAACCCCAACTGGGGGGAACGAGGGCCTTACAACCACTGCCTACCCAACCATGACCATAGCTGTGGCTGGCACCAAGGGGCTCCCTACCCCGGAGACCCAGCAGCAATAGTAGTGGGAGGACGGGGTCCCCGCTGCACCCTTAGGGGCCACCGCTGACGCCACCGCCGAAAACACCATTCCACTCGAGCGTCAATCACGCCTGGCGGCACTCCTGACCTGTATGGAGGAACTACAAACGGCCCTCCGGGTTGAGTAGCAGGCTATCTGCATGACCACCGCCACCCCTGTGACGATCGGCGCTGTTCCAATCCAAGCTCTACGGGCCGATGAACCCTTTGACACTAAAGCCCCGCACGTTCGGCCTCCAGAGCTGACGTCGCGAGGATCCCCTGCAAGACTACGACTCTCCCCTACAGGCAGACCTGCAAAGGACGCCCTTCCGGAGGGCTTTCGGACTTCAAAGCTACCTAAGTTCAAGGGCAATTCAGACCTTGATGAGTTCGTCTAGTCCTACGCCCTCACCATAGAAGCTAACGGGAGCAGATTGGCCACCATGGCTAAATGCTTTCCTCTCACCTTGGAAAGGGTGGCCATACACTGGTTCTAGGCATTGGACCCTAGCGCTATTCACGCCTAGTCCCAACTCCGAGACCTATTCCACAACAACTTCTAGGACACCTTCGTCGAGCCAGTAACCTCCGGAAGCCTATTCACTATCAGACAAGAGCCAGACAAAACCCTCTGGGATTACTTCCGAAGGTTCTCCCAGACTAAGACCCAGATTAGGGTATATCAGACTCTTCGGTCATTGATGCCGCGACCTAGGCCCGACAGAAGGCCCCCTATATGATCGGCTGAACGACGTCCCATACCGGTGGAAGTCCTCATGAGCAAATTCGAGGAATACACATGCGCAGAGGAGGAAAAACGCCGTAGGTGCTCACGAGCTACCGAGACTTCCCGTGTCAACACCGAGAAGTCACACTCGCAGGCAGGACCGTCACACGCCCCCTCTCCCCCGGTGAAGAGGGGCTTTGAGGAGGCTCATACCTTCGGGTCCCAAAGGGGGCGACAGCGGCAACACCGAAACATGAAAACCATCAGCCCCAGCTGCGGGGCTCCAAACCAAAACCACCCCAGGGGACGCAGCCGAGGAAGCCCCAGAGGCATCCCGGAGCGAGGCCGCGCTCCAAACCGGTGTTCCAAAGAGGAGTCCTGGTGCACTCTACACAGCATGGGACGGGGATACAACACCGATAACTGCCGGATCCTCACTACCTTCCGAGAAGAATACCTCGGGAGGCAGACAGCCTTCGCCTCAACTGAGGGGGGCACCAAGGAGCGGTCCGAAGATCGCTGGCTACTGGCCATCCGGTGGGTTGATCATCTGGCCTTGTAGAACCCTCTGCAACTAGCCCTACCTTCTCTGCCCTGGTCATCCGCAAAGCGATACAGCAACGAGGGGGCACAGGGAAAACAGATCGTCCTCATTATAACTAGCAGAGGGAGCTCCTGCTGCGCTTTGAAATGGTAGCGGCGAGACTATGCTTGTGGGGTGTACCACATTGGAGCAATCATCATCCATCGACAGGCCCCCGAATGGACCGATGCCCCCGTGACATTCACCATCGACGACTCCGAGGGGGTGAAATTTCCCCACTCCAATGCCTTGGTCATCTCAGCCAACATTGTCGAAGTAGAGGCCCAGAGAATACTAGTTGACGGAGGCAGCTTAGCGGACCTCCTATTCATACATGCCTTTGACCAACTCCGAATCTTGCGGAGCCGGCTCTCGCTAGGCCACAGACCCCTCCAGGGGTTCAATGGGCCCCCCTCGATGCCCTAGGCCAGATAGAACTCCCAATCATCTTCGACGAAGGCCCTACAACACAGACAGAAGTAATCACTTTCGACGTTGTGGACGTACCTTACACCTACAATGCCATTCTGGGACGAGGAACCTTGAACAAATTCGGAGCCGTACCCCATCATGATTACCTTTGCTTGAAAATGCCCGAACCCTAGGGATTGATAGCCATCCACGACGTCCAAGACCTAGCTAGGCGCATTGAGTATGGGCACCCTGCTCCACTCCCCGGTCGCCACATCCATGCAGTAACCCAGGAGGGATCCAAGGACCCTCCATCGGCATCCATAACAATGGTTGCGATTGTTGCTACGAGGAGCAGACCCACCGCCGTTAGAGGGGCCATTGGAGTTGCCACCTGAAGTGGCAGTGCTGCCATTACTGGCACCGCTGTGGCCACCGCCAATACTACCACCAGTAGGGGCATGTGCTACCGAAGGAGCAGTCTGCGTCATGGTGATCTCCTTAGATCAGTGTGTACCTCAACAAAAGTAGGAAATGACTTCTGCCATTTTAAGGTACACATATTCAATGAGATCATCGAGAGTGTTAGTCATGTTGTTCAGCTTGCGGCAATAGTTCAAAATCAAGAGATCCCCTTAAACAAAATTGTGGAACTCAGCATCGAGGTAGGGAGCCCTAGGCCCTGTTTGGCATAGCTTATTGTTGGCTTCTGCTTCTCAAAAGTTATAAGCTGAAACAAACATACTAGCTTGTTATTAGCTTATGATGAAATGAACTAAAAGCTGATAAGCTGACTGAGAGTGACTTTTCTGAAAAGCTGGTGTGCAAAGAAATTAAAATTTTCTTATAAAAGCCAACAACTTTTGGCATAAGCCATAAACAGCTTTCAAAAAAAGCTGCTTTTCAATAGAAACTCATAAGTTTTAGTTGTGCCAAATATGGCCCTAGTCTTCTTGTTCCCTAGGAACTATTGCTCGAGGCCAGTCCAAACAAGCCAAGCGGTGGAGGGGAGAGTCATGAAAATCTCAAGTAGATCGTTGGAGATCACGTTGTAAAGCCATGACAACACGATGCAGTCGAGCCGCTTCCAATCGATGGCGTCAGGGTCATCGCCATCAGTGAGGACATGGTTGTCAAGTGCATATTTGCCGAACATGACAAGAAAGAGGCCACACCACTTGCTGTAGTTGGGGGAAGTGAGGTCAAGGATGATGGGGTCAATGCCTTGATGTTCAAGATGATGACATCATATGTGTGGAATAATTATAATAGGAAAAGGCCTATTTTCTAAATTCAAATTTGAATTAGGTTATTATTTGTTTGAATTCATTCATGCTGGAAATAGGCATATAGGGTTTACTTGGTTTTGTTTGTATTTTATTTGGCTTTGTTTGTTTTTGATTTGCTTTGCTTTAGAATAGACATAGAATAGAAAATAGGAAAAGAATAAAAAGAGAAGACCTAATCTAACCCAGCCCAACATCTCTCTCTTTCTGGCTCGAGCCAGCCAGTCGCTCCCTCTGTTCTCTCCCGCTTGGGCCGCACCAACCCAGCTTTCTCACCCTGAGCCACAGTAGCTCCGCAGCCCAGCGCGCCCGCTCGCCAGCCCACTCGGCTGAAGGCGTTGTGCCCGTTTCTGCCTTCGTCGCGCCGTCATCTCTGAACCAATTTCGAACCCGCTGTCATGTCCAAGTTGGTCACGCATTGCCGCTGAGAGTTTCGAGCCTCCCCGCGTCCTCTCTGCCTGCCTATATAACTCAAGACCCCCCCTCCCTGTTCTCATCTCGTCCCGAAGTCACCGAAACCCAAGCCATCTCGTCGAGACCTAGCTGCTGCCACCGCCATACCTGTCGCCTCGATCTAGCTCACCACCACGCTGTTCTAGCATCGAGTTGTGCCGTCCAAGCCAATCAACAGATACACCGTCACCCACCGAAGCCCATGCAACCGCCGTCTTCGTTTCCCAACCGCCGGAGCCATCTTCCCATCAAAATCCCGAGCACCTCCGCCACCTTTGTTGTCGCCGACCCTCCTCCCAAGCCGCATCGCTCGAGGTGATTAAGTTCATTCTCGCCTTCTCTCCATATTCCATCACTCGATGTAGCACGCTGTGCATCGGAGCGCCGTTCGGCATGTTTCCTGACCGTGTGCCACCGTGTTTTGTTCGCTGCCGCCCCTAAGCCACCATGTCGATCCTTTGTGGCAACCCTCTTGTTCCTCAGTCGTTCGAACTAGATCGTGTGGTCCAGATTAGATTAGAACTTACCTCTTGGGTATCCATTTAGAAGCCGCCATGTGTCACTCTGTAACCCAGTCAGCGCTCTCAGCCAAGTCAACAAGCCATGTCGGTGCCACATGTGCGCCACACAAGCCAACTGAGCCTAGTCAGCCTTAGTTTTGCAAATAGGCCCCTGGTTAGTTTAAATAATTAGATATTGGTCCTAAATTTTGCAGTAAACACCCTAGACTTGAAAATTATTAAGTTTAGGCCCTATCATTTTATAGGAAACTCCTTGGACCTTTAATGAATTAGATTTTAGTCTTGACCTTTTTGCATAAAAGCCCCTGTTTAGTAGAAGCATCATAACTTTTTTGTCGTATCTCTATTTTAAGCGATTCTTACGCCGTTAGATTTTTTTCATAGCTCTAGCTTTCTAGATTGGTTTTGTCTTATTGTTCCCTTGTTTTGTGTATTTTTCTTAGTGTGTTTTGTTTGTGCACTTTATCGCTAATTCTACGATTAGATGTCAACGCCTCGGATCAGGTTGGGGAACGTCAAGACCAAGAGTTAGAGTACACTGAGTAGCAGCAAGTTTATTAATGATAGTGTGAGAATTGTTAAGGTGATAAGTGTGTGATTTGGATCTTTTGTTTGAGTGTTGGTGTGTGCTGTGGAATACTTTGGCACCTTATCCATAGTCACATATCAAATATCTATATAAAGTATAGTTGGGTTTTCCCCTTAGGCGGATCTTTTTCAGTTCCTCTTAACTTTCCTATTTCTCTTCTCAACCTGAATTAGATGGTTAGCACAAGGAGTACCTGTGGCAACAATGAGGCTAACAATAGCAACAACCAGAATCCATCCCCGCCTCCTCTAATGACCTTCAAACAACAAATGGCTATGCAAACTCAGATTTTGCAAGCCTTAGCTCAAACTACGATGCAGATGTAGCAACAGCTATTAGTTTATGTTCCTTCACCTCCCCATCAGCCATCAAGACTTGGAGAATTCAAAAGAACTCAACCCCCAATCTTCAATCATACAGTTGAGCCTATGGATGCAGATGATTGGCTGAAGGATATAGAAAGGAAGCTACAGGTTACATAGTGAATTGATAGAGAGATGGTTCTCTATGATTCGCACCAACTTGTCGGTCAAGCTTTGGACTGGTGGGAAACATAATGTGTCGCACATGAAAACCTATCAACTATCATCTGAATGGAGTTCAAAACAAGTTTTCGCACTCACCATGTGTCATCAGAAGACATTCATCTGAAGAAGAAAGAATTCATGAGCTTGGAGCAAAGATCAATGATAGTAAGGGAGTATGTGACTAAGTTTACTCAGTTGTCTAGGTATGTACCAGGTGAAGTTGACATAGATGAGAAGAAGTAAGAACGCTTTTTGGAAGGTTTAAGTGATGCCATTGAGTATACCCTACTTCCCCAAGAGTTCACCAATTTTCAAGCTATGGTAAACAAAGCCCTAGTGGTTGAACACAAGCATCGTTAGCTGGAGAGAAGAAGAGGAAGATGTCAATTCAGGAACAAGAAAGCAATGCATGTCCCCATTTGGCAACTCAAACACCTCAGCAAGGACCCATATTCCCATCCAACAATCAGTATAGGACTTAATTTCAAACACCTATTCAGCGCCCTAGCTATCAGACACCTCGCTCAACTCCACCAGCCACTCCTCAAGCCAAGAACAACCAAGCTACTCCCGCCTTAGGCAATCAATATTTCCATTGTGGAGAGGTAGGACGCTATGTGAATATGTGTCCTAAGAAGTATCCAAGACTGGTGAACATCAACACTCCAAAGCCTACTCAGTTTCAATCCTAAGCACATAATGAAAATCAGACCCATTTTCAGAACAATCGTGGACAACAGAACTTAATCCATACGAAGGTCCATCATGTCACAGCAAAAAAAGCTCCCCTCCCATGCCCCAACATATAGATTACCCCAGAGTTTTACTAAAAAAGGAGTGTGTTTCCACTATGGAGACCCTACGCACAAAGTCAAAAAATGTCTCGAGAAGTACCCCGTCCGGAACTAGATCAACCATCAACCCTAGATGAAGACCTCAGTTTAGCATTCAAGTTGTCACGACATTCAAGCAGCAACTCAAGACAGTTAAGCTTAACAGGATAATGTCAAGCCCAAAGAAACTCAGTAGGAACCAAGAAGTTGAGAGATATATATCACATGCAACCTTGTAATAATGTGGATCCGATGTCATCTCTTCATATCATCAAAACCATATGGCTTAAGTGCAGTCTATTTAAGACTTAAATGGAAGTTTTGTTTCTCTTCGTTCTACCTAAGAATTGTTAATGCGCTCCATCTCTAGTCTGTCTACATCTCAAGGAACTGGAAATACAAGTCAAACAAGTCCGCTCTTTTTAAGGAGGGTAGACTTTTTAGCCAACCTGTTGATTCTGAAACCCAAAGACAGATGTTGGAAATAGGTAGCCATCAAGAGTAACGGAGTAATAAGGAGTGCTAAAGGAAGGACAATACTTAGAGGCTACACTCCAAACCCAGAAGTGACCATCAAGAACAAGTACCCATTTCTCGGAATTAGGATATGCCTCAGCAAGTTTCCAGGATTTGAAGGTCCGCCAATGTCGGAGGGTGAATTCCTCAAGCAGGGATCCGGAGGGACCCCCTTTGAGATTCGACTGGGGGGATGATTCTGAATCCGTTTTATGGGTGAAATAAATAGGCATAAATGAGATGCGGGTGGAATGGAATGATCGGATGCAGGAAGTAGTAAATGCTCAGGGGATTTTTAGACAGGTTTGGGCCGCACTGAGCATAACACCCTACTCCTGTGTGTATTCTATAAATGCTCTGAGAATGTCTCTCTCAGTGTTTGCTGGGTTACAAGAATATTTGTCTAGTCTAGAGCTTCATGCTCTTTGTTCTTCGGTTGATCTACGCTTCGGGCTTCGTTGTTGTCCAACTTGTTCGTGCCTTCTCCGGGGAGCTCGCTCGGCTTATATGCCCGTCGGGGTGATAGCGTGCCCAGAAAGGATGGCGCGAGTTCCAAGGCGCCATAAATGGAAAGCAACCATCATGGGCTGCTGCGCGAAGTGACGGGGAGGGTTGAAAACGCGCCCCCGTCTGGTCTTATTCGTCATCATGCTGTTTTTCAACGGGCGCCGAGGGGAGGGCCCACCGGGCAGCCACCGAGCAGCCTGGCGTGCCCGCTCGGTTAGAGCAAGCCTGACACAGCAGGGCGGCAGGCGGGGCGCTTTGGGCCTCGCGATATTATCCCGAGGCACGCCGGATGTCGCGCGATGGGACCTGTGCATTAAATATCCCCACGCCTCCTTGCCAGGCCGTGGCAGGGACTGGCAGCAAGCGTGGGGGGAGTAGTTGGAAGTGACAGGCCATGCGCCCTCTTAAATGCAGCATCGAGCCTCTCACCAGCTGACACCTCACCGCTGGGCCTCTGTGGGGGCCACCGGCGAATGACTTTCTCAGGCCCTCGGGGAACCGAGTGCTCGGGGGCCACTGTTTGCCGCCTCGAGCACTCTCTCTCGGATATGCCCTTTCTTGGTCCTCAAGGAACCGAGTGCTCGGGGCCGCCCCCGAGCACTCTCTCCCGGAACTGGCTGTTTGGGTCCTTGGGGAACCGAGTGCTCGGGGGTCACTGTTCGCAGTCCCGAGCACTCTCTCCTGGAACTGACTTCTCCTAGGTCCCGGGGGACTCGGGTGCTCGGGGGCCACTGTTCGTAGCCCCGAGCACCCTCTTCCCGGTACTTGGCTTTTCATGTCGTCGGGGGACTTGAGTGCTTAGGGGCCACCGTTCGCAGCCCCGAGCACTCTCTTCCCAGTACTTGGTATTCTCGTCCCTCGGGGAGATAACCCCCGCGGGAGGGCGCCACGTGGCACTCTGCTATTCTGTCCTCGGGACTCGGGGACCCCTGGTTCCTGTGTCACCGACAGCCAAGGTCAGCCAACAGAAAAGGAAGCTATCAAAAGCGAAGTGATCAGTGTATGTCAGTACAATGATATCATCACCAAGAAGAAAAAGTGATTTGGAAAGTGAGAAGAAATTTTCTAAAATTTGAATTTTGAAGACCAAATTCTCTTATCTCTTCTGCGATATTTCTGAATCTCGAGGGCGAGATTCCTTTAAGGGGGTAGATTTGTCACACCCTAATTTTCAGATTTCTCAAATTTTCCAAAATTAGATTATAGTATGAATAATTAGAATAGAAAAAAGCCTATTTTCTAAATTCAAATTTAAATTTGAATTAGGTTATTATTTGTTTGAATGCATTCATGCTGGAAATAAACATGTAGGGTCATTTGGTTTTGTTTGGATTTTATTTAGCTTTCTTTGTTTTTGATTTGCTTTGCTTTATAATAGACGTAGAATAGAAAATAGGAAAAGAATAAGAGGAGAAGACCTAATCTAACCTAGCCCAACCTCACTCTCTTTCTGGCTCGAGCCAGCCGTTTAGGCCACACTGGCTCGGCTTGCTCAACCCGCGCCATAGCAGCTCCGTAGCCCAGCGCCTTGCTAGCCCGCTTAGCTGAATGCACCGCGCCAGTTTTTGCCTTCACTGCGCCGTTGTATTCGAGCCAGTTTCGAACCCACTGTCGTGTCCAAGTTGGTCTCGCACCGCTGCCGAGAGTCTTGAGCCTCCCCACGTCCTCTCTGCCCTCCTATATAACTGAGACCCCCTCCCCATTCTCATCTCATCCCGAAGTTGCCAAAACCTAAGCCATCTCACCGAGACCTAGTCGCCGTCGCCTCGGTCTAGCTCGTCGTCGCACTGTTCCGGCACCGAGTTGTGCCATCTGAGCCGATCAATAGATCCGCCATCACCCATTGAAGCCCGTGGAGTCGCCGTCTTCGTTTCCCGACCGTCGGAGCCATCTTCCCGTTGATATCCTGAGCACATCCGCCACCTCCGTCATCATCGACCCTCCTCCCAAGCCGCATTGCCTGAGGTAAGCCATCAATTGAGTTCTTCGTCGCCTCCTCTCCATATTTCGCCGCTCGCCGTGCACCGGAGCACCGTCCGGCATGTTTTTCGATCGTGTGCCACCGTGTTTTGTTCGCTGCCGCCCCTGAGCCACCATGTCGATCCTCTCTGGCAGCCCTCTTATTCCTCAGTCATCCGATCTATATCGTGTGGTCCAGATTATATTAGAACTTACCTCTTGGGTATCCAATTAGAAGCCGCCACGGGTCACTCTGTCACCTAGTCAGTGCTCTCAGCCAAGTCAGCCAGCCACGTCAGTGCCACATGTGCACCACGCAAGCCAACAGAGCCTGGACAACCTTAGTTTTGCAAATAGGCCCCTGTTTAGTTTAAATAATTAGATCCATGTCCTAAATTTTGCAGTAAACACCCTAGACTTGCAAATAATTAAGTTTAGGCCCTGTCATTTTATAGAAACTCCTTGGACCTTTAATAAATTAGATTTTAGCCCTGACCTTTTTGCAGAAAAGCCCCTATTTAGTAGAAGCCTCATAATTTTTTCATCGTAGCTTCGTTTTAAGAGATTCTTACATCGTTAGATTCGTTTTCCAGAGCTCTAGCTTTATAATAGGTTTTTTTTTGTATTGTTCTCTTATTTTGTGTACTGTTCTTAGTGTGTTTTATTTGTGTGCTTTGTTAGCAATTATGTGATTAGATGTTAATGCCTCGGATCAGGTTGAGGGATGCCAAGAACAAGAGTTAGAATACACTGAGCAGCAATAAGAAGAAGACAAGTGTCCTTGATCATCTTGAACCTAGATTTTTAAATTGTTTAGTTTTACAAAATTGCATGCAGTGTCAATTTGATGGGTGGTTACCTATGTAGGGTTTACCTAGATATTCTCTTATCATTCCTTGATGCCTAAGTAGTCTATGGTTATGTGTCTTTTATGGGTAGAAATGCTTAGTCATGCTGTCAGAAATGTTGTGAAGTGTCTTATACCTGACTAATGAACTTATGCAACAAGGAAGGTTAAATTGGCTAATGGTAAAGAATGTGAAATATGGAACCTTAGGCCTTGAGCAAAGAATGTTGGTGATGATCATGGTTGTGTTGGTAGGTTAGTCTTTGCTTAAGTAATCTAAGTAAGGACTGGTTTATGGAGCGACAACCCAAGAAATTTGGTACAAACATGAGGCTGATATGGGTATGTTTAGCCGATTAATTAGGGTTCTCCTAGTGTTGTGTGGGCCAGATTGCAGGCGTGGATGAGGGAAGTTAGTTCCTAGATTCCACAAGGCACAAGAGTGGGCTTTTGGGTAGGAGTTAGACTTGCGTAAACCCTAGCGGTGAAAACTCGAGTGATAGTGACACATATTGGGAGAATTCTTTGTAAAAGCTTTATAGTGATCTCCTAGCAACACACCCTAAAAATGTATAAAGTGCTTGGCCGGTATTGCAACATGGAGACTTTAGTCACCTGCTTGCAGGTGATGAAATCATGACTTGTGGGAAAGTTGTACAACCTCTGCAGAGTGTAAAATATGATATATTAGCTATACTTACAGTTATGAGATATTTGGATTCTCACATGATTAGTTGGTTATGGGTATAGTTTTGGTGATGGTTAGCTGGTTATGGTATGCAAGGTAGTTATTCTCGGATAATAATGGTTTGAGTCATACAGGTATAATCACTTAATAATTATTTAATGATTTTTAGTTACACTACTATTTTCTTTACTCGTATTTATACAAATATATCATGTGTCAGCCTATTCTTGTTGTAAGCGTACATATCACTTAATAACTATTTTCCCACCGGTTCTGTCTTGCCGGCTAGCTCCTCCTCTCTCCACCCACCTCTTCCTCTCCCTACCCTAGACATGCTTCGAGACACTGCAATGAGGAGGCCCTCGCCCGTCGGGAATCCAAGGTTGTTCGTCGCACCGAAGAGGAGCCCATCGCACGTTATCACACCCAATTTAGCGAACAAAACCAAGTATGGCTTATATGTACCTAGAAAGTTTAACACACATAAGGACATCATAGGTAAAGTAACAAAAGTAATACTTTAACTTACAACTGTTTAACTCTTATACAAAGACTTTACCTAAACAACTCTAATAACTAAACTATAGCAACTAAACGACGGTAGTGAAACAAAAGCATCTGTGACCGCAGTAACTCCATAGGCACCGACTAGGGAACACACTCCTAGGACACCAACTGGTCATCTTGAAAGTCCTTCGCTGAACAACATATGAATTACAGGAGATAGCAAGGATGAGATGTAGGAGCGTGTTCCCCAGTCGGTGCCTGTGGAGTTGCTGTTGTCGCTGATGCTTTTGTTCCACTACCGTCGTTTAGTTGCTATAGTTTAGTTATTAGAGTTGTTTAGGTAAAATATTTGTAAAAGAGTTAAATAGTTGTAAGTTAAAGTATTGCTTTTGTTATTTTACCTATGGTGTCCTTATGTGTGTTAAACTTTCTGGATACACATAAGTCATACTTGATTTTATCCATTAAAATTGGGTGTGACAACGTGTGATGTGCTCCTCTTCGGCGCGACGAACAACCTTGGATTCCCGATGGGCGAGGGCCTCCTATTTGTAGTGTCTCGAAGCATGTCTAGGGTAGGGAGCGGAAGAGGTGGGTGGAGAGAGGAGGAGCTAGCCGGCAAGAGAGAACCGGTGGCTAAGGTTGCACCGGCACGGAGAAGAAGTCGACGGCTAGGGTTTAGACAGAAGCGAGATGGTCGTAGGAGCAACGACATGAGATACTAAGAAAGCAGAATAATCACATTATAGATTAAACGAATAATCACGTGTTACATATATAGCGAACACATGCCATATCAAACCAACCCGGTTTATGGAAACATGGACCAGTGGGATATGCACGGTGGAGGTGTGACTTGCACCGTAACCAAGAGAAAATCTTGATTCCTCGTTACCAAAATTCACCTAGAATAGTCCATGCGGTGCAGTCGGCTTGTTATGCAATTCAATATAGCTTACCCCTACTGCATTCTAGCGACAACCTGACTAGCCACCAAATCTATCATTTGTAGTAAGAAAAACAGTTTTGTTTTGCTCAGCACCCTTCGAGCACCTTAGGGTGTTTTACGGGCTTGCAGACATTTTCACGAGCGCATCACATGTGAAAATGCCCCAATTAATACAAATTCGTAAAAAAACATAAGAGCACGGACCATACTAGTTACTTATGTCTACAAGTGTTAAGCACCGATATAAAGACCGTGATTTCTGATACAAACAAAGACTATAAATATTTAAATATGATTAACTATTTTGTTAACACTAATATAAACAGTAGAGCTTAAGTAAGCACTTTGCACTCTGCCTATAAAACAATCTGATTTTCTTTATAAACACCTCTTTTAAATATCCTCTTGTACATGCTCTAAGTAAAAGGCTTCAAAAGTTTTGAAAAATACCTTAGTCATAGATGAGGTTGTAATCTACAAAATTTCAAGATCAAATTTGATCTCGTTCACAATGTAGAAATGATAAATTTAAGGCACAGTGGAATGAAAGGACAGAAGTATTGTTCATCTCTATTACCTCTGAAATTTGTCATTTCTTAATATTACAAGTAGGATTGAATTTGTTCTTGAAAATTTTCATGGATGTATCTATGTCTTCTATAAATGTTTTTTTTTGCCGAATTTACAAAGCTTGCAATAATTGGGGCCCTTCCACAGTTCCACCTGAGTACTCCCCATTTTCACTCCACAAGTCCACAGCGCCTACGGTACACCAAACCAGAAGAAACAAGTACAAATAAGCCCAGCAGCCGCTCCCCAAGGATCCCTACCCCGCCGCCTGCTCGCTGGCCTCCCCAGCTCCATGGGCGGCGGCTGCGCGCTCTCGGGGGGCTGCTCCACTGATTACGCCGCTGTCGCCATCGCCTCCGCAGCTCTTGCTTTGTAATGCTTCTCTCCTAATCCCTTTGTTCTTACTCGCTGTTTCAGTTCGTCGGAGTACGTACAGTTCATTTGCTTTAGCTGCATTCTGTCCTTCTGATACAGAATGCGGGTTCTGGTTGGGAATGGGATGTCACTAATCACTTGGAGTCGAAGATTCGAAGCACCGGTGATTCCGTGCGGCGGTGGCAATTTGGGATCTTAGTTAGAAATGTTGGATTGTTCGGTGTTACATTTAGGAGGCGCGGGGAGGGCAAGTTCTTTGGCTGAAGAATTATAGATTTTGATACTTCTTGTGGCTTGGGACTGGGATTCGACCATTTTTTGTGAATATAGGTCTTTGCTCACAGGGATTGTCAACAACGCCTGATTTTCGAGTACTATTGATGTAAGAACCCGCGATGTGCAATAAATAGCCGTTAAGAAATATTTTGAGTTCATTATGTTGCAGTAAAAATATCAATGTAGAGTGTTTTAGAAACGGGTGCCACTACCTGTTACCGTATTATCAGTGATTAGGTTGGATAATGGCGTGGTTATACCGTATAATTGCTACTAGGTGGGGTGACCGGTGGAGTTCCAGTTACAGTATAAACAGTACCAGACACCATTATGAGTATGTGGCATCCGCCAGAGCCACCAACACTTAGTGTGTTATAGCCATTTTCTAAGTATATAATAGGAAGAAGTTACTTTTTTCTTGAGGGGAAGGCAGAAGTTACTTCGCAACTTGATTTTCTTTCTACAGCCTTCAGATATTGAATTTTATTACGCGTTTTTGTCAACCCCTGAATTCTTCTGAACAATCACTATCTTGTTCTATTCAGGCTCATTTTCCGTGCTCTTTTTCCCTTTGTTTATAGAAGGGGCAAAAAATATTCTGGTATTTGGCTTGTGATAGTTCAAATTGTTGGAAGCATTGATTTGCTGCTCTCGTTGGTGGTACGTTTCCTTGACCTTTCTTATGCCTTTTGCATTGCTTTCTAATGAGTAAATAAATTAATACCTAGAAGGTGCAGATGTCAATCAATTTTCTGAAGATAAAGCATGGACATCCTTGGAAATCATGTTATCTTTGGGCAGGTTCTCTTATCCTCTGACCTTTTTGTAGCTTCGCTATTATCATAGTGCAAACTAACTGTCCAGCTTATTTTTATTCTTGGTTGATTAATAACGACAAAATTGAACCTGGATCCAGTTTGGGCAGAAGGTCCTTTTGGATTTGGATTGTTGATGAGTTGCCGCATTGTACAGGGATTTCAGTTATATCACTTTTTTGTTAAGTAAGTTCAGTATTCTTGAATTTGTCGACTTATTTGACTTTGAAGTTATTTGAGTGGCATTCTGTGCGTTGTTTTACGTAGGCACCGGTTGCCACCAATCAGGCCATCCATTATGTTAGTAGTTATACTCCTTCCATGGATTTGTGGAGCTGCTGGTAAGTAGGTTTAAATTAAGCCTTCTTGCTCGTTAGTGAGTGGTGATTAATTTCCCTCCTTTAAGCATATCTCCAAGTAATTATACGTTGATTTGTTTTGCTTTGGCTTACTGTTTCTTTTGGCATAGTTGTCATGTAATGCTGGTACTATGGTGAATGCATCTATTGTCAATCTGTCTACATTAAGCAACATGGCTAGTAAAGGTTATGTTTTAGGCCTAAAGGGCTATATATTCTGCATCAATTATTAAGAATATGTGATGATAAATAGTTTGTGTTTCTGGTTTTTTAGTGGTGGTTGGTGCTAATAATCTGGAAATTGAATATTAAATCTCTTTAAATTAGAGCTTGCCCAATAAAAGAACTGTTTCTAATAATTTAATAGTTTTGTTTAATGATTTGTGTTGGGTGACTACATGCTAGTCATTGTCCATGGTGCGAGTTGCTCATTCAATATTTATTTGTTTTACATGAAATCCAACTCTTGAACAGTGGCGGGCCCAACATTTTAATAATGGGGAATAGTCCAAATTACTTCCCTAAACTATTCCTAGTGCCCAGATAACCCCCCGAACTTTAAAACCGTTTATTTTACCCTTCGAACTTTAAATACCGGATCACATAACCTCTTGGAGTGGTTTTTCTCGGTGGTTTTGCTGACGTGGCATCGGTTTCACTGACGTGGCAGCCAATGATGGCATTTTCACTGACATGGCAGTGCACACGTGGCAAACAGGCCCACATGTCATATTTTCTCGCTCACTCCTCTCTTGTCAGCCTCTCCCTTCGGTTGGCCTCTTTTTCTGCCTTTCTCTCCCTCTTGCTGGCCTCTCTCTCCCTCCTATCGCCCTCTCACTCTTGGGCCGAATGACTCAGGCCATATGCGATGAGCTCCACCAGTGCTCAAGCTAACTCGGTTCCAAAATGCCCGTGCGAGAGAGAGATGACGTGGCAGCCATATGGCAAAAATAGGTGACGTGGCAGCCACGTCATCAAAACCGTTGTTGTAAACCATTCCAGGAGGTTATGTGATCCGGTATTTAAAGTTCGGGGAGTTAAATAAACGGTTTTAAAATTTGGAGGTTATTCGGACACTAGAAGTAGTTTAGGGGAGTAATTTGGACTTTTTCCTTAATAATGGGTGTACATAGCTAAAAAAAATATCTCGATGACTAAGGTACGTTGCACATTTGAGCCACCGTGAACTAGGGGTGAAAGCAGAAGAAATAGTTTCCGATCCGATCCGTGCAGATACAAATATGGGTACGGTAAGGTTTTTTAGAATTCCGTATAAATACGGGTGCGGATATGGATAGTTTCATACATATACTGATAAATGTGTGGTATTGCAAAAATCCGGCGGATACGGATTATCCGATTTTTAGATCGGATTATCCACATTTTACTAGGTCCATTCCCTCTAGCCCAGACTAATACTATGTAATAGAGTATGGATTATTTCTATCTATGCAATGCAATATTTTGAATTATGCTACTAGCTATTGTCTACTATATTATGCTCATTTGATGAAATTTGTAGTATTTTTGTGTGCTAGTGTGCATGCCTCTTGCGTGCATGGAAAAAATAGAAATAGCTCTCGGTTTGTTTTCCTTGTAATTGAACTCAGTGTTATGCTTATATTGTTTTATATCTACTTGCCTAGAAGCTAATCTGCTTGGACTCCTTTAGTCTTTCATCGCTTCCTGAAAAACGATGGTGATTGGTGACAATACTCTATGTGAGATTTTGGCTATGCATGTGAATCCGCATACTCACAAAAGTTTGTCTTAGTGAAGATGATGGATGACTTCGAAATAGAGATGAAATCCACACAATCTTAATGCTAACAAGCATAGTTGCTATCACACTACCTGTTGCTTGCATGGCCTTGTGCATGAGTAATATCCGACTATTTTAGTTTGTTTCTGGTTCGACTACAACTTTGAGACAATCCGTATTGAAATCTATATCTGCAATATCCACTCCTGACTCTGAATTCGACAAAAATGATGCGGATATGGTAAGAGCATTATCCGTCCAAATCCGATCTATTTTTACCTTTCTTGGGGCTAATTAGACTTTTGAGATGGTGGACCGCGATAGTGAGAAAAGGCCCAGGAAAATATGAATGTTTTGTTGAAGTCAGAATACAACACATAATTATTAAACTTTAACAACTATTGATATCAACAACGTAATAGTCAACGTTTTGTAAAAAAAATAATTTGGGTGTACATTTATACACCCATGTCCCAATGCCCGCCCATGCTCTTGAACACCTTGGTTAGCTGCCTGCTTATAAGTGCTAAGGATTGTGGATTACAAACAAGTTGGTTAGCTAAATTTCATCAATACTTCACAGTCGGGGTTTATAACCACTGATTCTCTTTTACTTGTTGCCTTGCAGTTTTTCATTGGAACAAGCCTTTGAATCACCGTTGTCACATGCAGACTCAGTGGGTGATTCCAGTAATGTGTATACATGGGCTTTATATTGCTTGTTTAGTTGGCATCACATTATCTATCCGACATATTGAATTCAGATTTAGTGAATTTAAAGATCTTCTACAAGCAATTATTGTTTCAACAATAGCAGTCGGTAAGTATCTTGATCTCATGTATTTGTCCTTGGTAGTTATATATGATTGACTTGTCCGAGGATCTATCTAGTGAAAACTATCAATTTGATGAAAAAGTAAATGCATTTATCATGTGGGGGGAAGTCATATAGCTGGAGGAGAAGAATAGCAGATGTACTCTGGAGCTGCAACTGTGGCAGCAGATCGTACAGGTGTGGCAGCCACATTAGCACCCCATTTTGAGATCAACATGAACTCAGCTTGACAAAAAAATAGTGCACAGGAGTCAGACAAAACTTATATATCCCAGGGTTACAAGTGAGTCCAGGTCCAAGGAGGCAAGACATGTATGGGGTGGTGTATCTCAGGTTAGCGATCAAAGAATAAATCTAGTTTTCCATCTATTGTTCTCTATCTCTCCTGAAAACTTTACCTACTTCAATACACCTTATAGCTTACAATGCTTACCACCATTGCATGGCGTAGATGCTAGGACGTATCCATCAAACTTCACACTTCACGCAACCGTGTATCGAGGACAGTACTTGGGATAGCTAAATCGCTCTACGTAGTGGGCTCTGATCTTTACTTTGTTTATTTCTTGCTTGCCATAATATATAGCCGGCTAACTAAAGAGTCACAATCCTATTCCAACTAACTATTAAACCGAATCTAATTCTATCTCCTATCTGATTCTATCTCAAAACAAATCAAATCCTAAATTACCAAACTTATCTCCTAATTAAAAATATAACCTATCTCCTAACTTGATCTCATGCTCTATTGTGCCTGTTGGGAAATGGTCTCATAGGCCCTTTCGGGCATTGGGTCTAAGACCTCTACAGACATCGCAAACTAACCGTGCTTACGGTTACCGTGGATTTGTCGTGTTGCAGGAATCCTTTGGCAAATCGAAGGAACCCTTCCAACTCTCCACGCCACGGGAACGATTCTAGTAGCTGGGATGGGCGAATCCTTGGTCGGGCCTTCGGAGCTCAACCGAAGGGCTTCGCTTGATGTTGCGATGGAGTCACTTGAAGGGACGCCGAAGGTGTGGCCGAGCAGGGACCTTTAGAAGTCCAAGCGAAGAGTAACCCAAGTCCAACACGAAGACGGAGGAAAGGGTGAAGGAATGGTCGAAGGGAGGACCGCCATGAGGGGCAAGATTGTAAATAATCTGGATGTACTTAAGATAGTACCGTATTACTATTGAATGTGTTGAGAATGTAGCAGTTGGAGGAGTAATCTTGTAAACTGTAATAAATAACGATTGGGTACGGCCTATAAATAGAACGTAACTGTTACTAACAAGACGTGTGATATTAATACAGTAAAGGCTTTCCCATTTTGTGTACTGTTCCTTATAGCATTCGGATCACTCTAGGGTCCCTCAGTTGGCGATGCCAGTTCTAGGGATGGCAGCCAGACGGGTTCGGGTCCCTACGGGTTCTGCACCTGGCAGGTGTGGATCCGCGTTCTAAATCCCGCCTACTGGTCTAGCGGGTCGGGTACTCGATCTGTAGCAGGTGTGAACACGGGTTTGGTATTTCCCCCGTGGGTAACACATAGGCACCCGATTCACCCACCTTATCCATTCGTTCGTCAGTCACTCCCCACTCGTCCTCCTTATCCATTCGCTCAATCTCCCCTTCGACCTCGCCTCCACGCGACCGGCGGCCATGTTGCTTGTCTGCCCTTGCGTTCCCCTGCGCTGCTGCTTGTCGCCCTCACTGTGCGTCCGTGTCGGTCCACGTAGTCCCCCTCCGTGCCATCTTCATCCTCCGCGCAACCCCCTCTGTGCTGGCCCCCGTGCCAGCCCCTACGCGCCGCCCCCCTCCGTACGGCCTGCGGGCCTGCTTGCAGGCCACCGACGCAGACGCCGGCACAACAATCGTGCTTTGCGCTGTCGCCACTTGTGGAAGTGAGGAGCTGTCTTGTAGCTGGAATCCTTGCTGCAACCCTTGCTAGGTGCCGCTAAGCCAAGATGAGGGGTGGTGCGTCGTGCCGACAGCGCTGAGGGTTTCCACTTGCTCCTTGGATCTGGCTGTGCGGGAGGAGGTTGCAGTGGAGGATCACCATCTAGACTTGGAATGCTTCTTTGTTTTGTAATACTTGCGTGTGTTGATTGGAACTTGATTCCTACTCACGTGGAGATCCATCTAGACTGAGATTGATTTCTTGTGAGATAGGAAACAATAAGAGAAAAGAGATGAGATCTGGGATGGGAGCATGGGAGGATGCAGAGGAGAACGGTGTTTGCGTCGCTAGGAAGTTGATTGGGAGGAGCAAGGGACCTGCAGCTAGTGAAATTAGGCCGCCCACTGGAGACGAAATTCGAAACCCGATGGGCACCTGAAACCTGACGGGCACTTGGCAGGTGCGGGTGTCAATTTTCACCCGTTTGTCATTTCGGGTGCTGGTCGGGTTGAGATTGACAGGTTTCGGGTCGGGTGTGGTTTTGCTCCACCCAGTCCCAACCTGATCTGTTACCATCCCTAACCAGTTCCCAACAGTTGGCGCCATCCGTAGGGATCGAATCCACGATCATAGGACAATTGCCAGCTGCTCTGGGATACTTTCCGGGATTTGACCCTTGACTTGACAGGGGATTAACATCATAGAATAGTTGCCAACCGCTTCGGGAAACTTTCGCTATGTTGTAGTGGCAGTTGAGTACTTCACCAAGTGGGTGGAGACTGTTCCATCGGTGAAGATCACGTTAAGAAATGTTCAAAAGTTTCAAAAATTCATATGACAAAACATCATTTGTTGCCTCGGTGTTCCACTCGAAGTAGCAGTCAACAATGGAACGCAGTTTTGCAACGAAGGCTTCAAATAGTTTTGTGAAGACATGGGTATCAAAATTCGTTTTGCTTCGCTATACCATCCTCAGTCAAATGGAGCTATGGAGCAGGCGAATGGAAACGTCTTGGCTGGTGTGGCAAGGCTGCTGCCGGGTCTCCTGAAGGGAAAGTGGGTCGAGGAGTTGCTGAAGGTATTGTGGTCACTCAGGTTAACATTAATCTGACCAACGGGATTCACGCCATTTCACTTACTCTTCAAGGCTATGACTCTAGACGAATGCAAAAATAAGTCGTTTTGGGTCACTGCTGAGACAACTCAGAACGAAGAGCTAGTAACAAAAGATGCATTGGAAGAAATCAAAATGCAGGCCGTTGAAAATTTGGCGAAGTATCTAGAGGAAACAAAAAGATAGAGGGACAAGATTGTGTCTCTGAAGGAGTGGGGGATCCTATGCTCCGAAGGCTTCGTAATGCTTTGACTATGGGAAAGCTTCGAAGCAAATAGGATGGGCCTTTTTTGGTGAAGAGTTCAAAGAGCCTTGACTCTTATCACTTGGTTACTCTCGAAGAAGAGCTTCCACACACTTGGAATGCGGACTTCCTTCGCAAGTATTATGTGTAATCAAAGATGTCAAAAGGGGGCCCCACAATAATAGGCGAAACACCTGTAGTAAATTTACGTTTATGCAGTTTTAAATTCCGCATTTCAATTCAAGCAATGTACAGGTGCTGTATCCTTTTTCCTCATAAGGGGAACCCACTTCAGGGTGTGAGTTTTTTAGCGAGGCATCCAAATTTGTAAACCCTTATGATTATACGAAATTACCCCAAGAAAGCATATGCTTTGATGGAATTTATGCATGATTCATCGTCGAAGTGATGCAAACCTTGGCTTGAAGGATGCACACCAATCGACGAGATAAGGCAGAAGCCAGCTGGGAAAAAGTTGAGGTAAGGAACGTCAAAGTGTGCCTGACACCTCACCCTTTGACTTAAAGACATGTACACACTTGCAGGAAAAGTCGGAGTGTCGTTTGACCTTAAAATAAAAGTAGCACACATCGGAGACTTAAAAAGGAAAAAAGCTGAGTTGTTTGACCTTAAAATAAAGGCAGCACATCTCTCGACTTGATAAGGAAAAAAGCCGAAGTGTTGCTTGACCTTAAAACAAGGGCAGCACACCTCTTGACTTGAAGAAAAAAAAGTGTTGCTCAGCTTCGAATCAAAGGCAACACAACTTTTGTTTCAAATAAGAAATAGCTTGTGTTACCAGACCCAAGTGGGGGCTACTCACTTCGGTATAAGCGAAATCAAAACATTACACGAATTGGAAATGAGAGTAACGTACATAACAAAAGAACAAAAATTCAACTTTGATCGCAAAAACAAAGATGAATACCCTTTGACCAATATGAAATTGGTCTTCGAATCAAAAGATATGACCAAAAGCACTAAAAGTCTATCAAAGCAACGCTCGACTAGATGGCTCATGCCGAAGGTCCCTACGGCTAAAAAGTCGGGGGGTGGGGGGGGGGGGAGGGGGAGGGGGACGACGTTTTTTCGATCGCCGCTTCGCGCATGTCACTACCGAAGGTCCCTACGGCTTAAAAGTTGGGGGGAGAGGGGGGACAATGTTTTTTTGTTCGACGCTTCGAGCACGTTGCTGCCGAAGGTCCCTGCAGCTTAAAAGTTAGGAGGGATGACTTTTTTCGATTGATGGTCCGCGCGCGTTGCCGAAAGTCTCTACGGCTAAAAAGTTCAGGGCCGAAACCTCAACGAAAAAACGCAACAGAGAGTAGCGAGATTTCATTTTGCAATTCATGAATGTTAGGATCTACAAAATTTTTATACATTTGACTACGACCAAGTTGGAAAATGATACCTCGCCTTGTGGGAAAAGGCTCCGTCGGGTCCAGCGGGGACCCGTTATAATTTTCCGAAGAAGTGCTAGGCGAAGTCATAGACGGAGCATCATGACCTTCAACAAATGGTGCTCCTTGCGGAGGCTGAGGTTGCCGCCAATAACAAAAGTGCATGAGCGAGGTTGGGTTGTACTTTTCGTCCATCGGCTCAGGCTTCGGCTCAAGGAGCCCTAACGGAGGGTTGAAATCTCCGCACTCTATCCTACGGATTTCCCGCTTGACCTTTCGGATCTCTAAGTTCGAATGGCGAAATAACTCACAGAACGCTTTCGACTCAGTGTTTCTAGCGTCATAAACCCTAGCCTTCGTTCGCCAATATTTATCAAATTCTATGTCAGGATGGCGACGGTGGAATGAATCCCAGCATGTCCATAACATGAAAAAGCTGTCCTGCATCATAGTTATAGGGACAAAACCTTTAGCTACTTGTGCAGGAAGCGAAGGTTGTCAAAATATTTAACAAGAATGAAGCGAAATATGACAGTTTTCGAAAGACATCCAATGTCTTGATCACAAGACGATACAGTGTCACCCCTCGCTCACAGCTGCTTTGGACACTCGGACACACTGGGTGCTCCGGTAGCTTTTTGCGAGGGGGCAGGCGGCGAAGTAGGTTGGGTAGAGGTTCTTGCAGCGGCTGAAGCCTCCCTGGTCTTCGTGGCACCCGACAACAAAATCCTAACAGAGGTAAGTGATAGGATAATAAAACAATACTAATGCATCACGAATAGAAGAGGTACTTGCCCTTCGTCGGTTGTTCTCCACCTCTTGAAGGGCCAGATCACGCCGGTATTGGCATCAATAGTTGCTGGTGAAAGCTTTGGCAGCAGCCTTCGATGCCGTCGACACTGCCTCGGTTGACAAGTACGGTGAGTAGCAGAACAAAGGGCTCTGGAGCGCCTTGTGGTGGTCACAGCCTATCATTTCTAAAGACTATATAAGGCTTCAGCCAGAAATCATGGCACAGAAATCGCCATACAAGTGGACTGATTGCCGAAGCCCTTCAGATGATTTCGTGATCCACCCAAGAAGGTCGTTGAGGTCGTCGTGGTCGAAGGCTGGAGTCAAGGCCAAAGCACCGCCTTTGGCTCCAGAACCTCTACATGCTTCTGGACAATGCCCGAAGCAAGTTGCCTCACCACGCGCATCGCTTCGCTTAGGTGTCGATTTTCCCCCTTTTCGGCCGTGTAAAGGTCATCAAGCTCTGATACGTGTGCTTCAGACGCCTATGCACGTTGTCGAGTGTCTACCTCTTTCTCCAACTCCTGCGCACTCAATACGACCTCCTTCGTCTGCCGAAATATTCGTTAAGCTTGCCTTCAGCTTTCTCCCCCCTTTGGAGCAACATGACTCGTAGCCTCTTCCCCTTTCGAGCGGGCCTATGCCTGTTCCGCATGTTTGCGGCCATGATAAGAACGAGTATGCGAAGGACATCATAATAATAATCGAAACTACCTTTGCGGCCATGACGTTGAAGGTATCTGTAAGTTCAGAAGCAGATTTCCCCCAATTGAATCTCGAGTTCGGGGAGGGCGAAGGTATCAAATATGTTCTTCGTTTCCTTCACCTCTCTGACACTCGATTCAAACAAAGTCACTCGCAGTGCTTCAGCCTCAAGGACTCTGGCATGTCGTGAGGCGCCCACTGACATAAGGTCTTTGCCAACACGATGCCTCGGCGGTAGCGAAGCATTCCCCTCCTCCCCGGTCTCCGTACCTCTGACTTTCGAAGGAGCCGTAGTCTGAGCTGGAGGAGGCTGAGTTGTCCGACTCACCTCTAGTGCCTTCGACATCTTCTACCTCTCGAACTGAAGTGCAGTCTCCCTTTCCTGCACCACTGCTTCAGCAACAAGTCGCGACTCCAGCGGATCCTCGTCATCTTCATCGGTGTCAAATAATAGCGGGCCAAGTCAATTTGCGCAAAAGTCGCACCGCGTTTTGGCGATGGGACGGGCACATCTGATGTGTCCTTCGGAGGCACCTGTCGAAGGGGCACCGCTTGAATGGCTTCGGGACCCCTGATGTCTTCATCACCCCTCAAATTGCCAAAAGCCGGTTGGCGAGGCCTTTTCTTCAATGCATTGTCCTTTTCCTTGGTTCCTTGAGCCGGATGGTCCATCTTTTCTCTTTTCTTGGCTCCTTCAATGCAACGTGTTTTGGCTTCGGCCTCCCCCTCGGCGATCGTCATAGCTATTCCAAATTACAAAAAACTTAGGAAAATAGCGGAAAATCGAAGGTTAATGGAAATTAGGCCAAAAACATACTAGGTTTTCCCCTAAAGTCAAACTGGGGGTGGTAAAGTCCTTCTGGCCCATTCGGTCTGAAGGATGGAATGGTCCACCCTTCGCCTAGTGGCCAGACCCCTGCAACGATGAACTCTTTGACGAGGTTGCGAGTGCTCAAGTGCTTCGCACACCTCGTAAAGTCTTCGAATGCCGCCCGCTGGGAGTCCTTCAGCGGCACATCCGGGGCGCGATTACCTTTATCTAGTCAATTCGTGTAGAAGTCGCAACGTGTTGGCATTTAGACATGAGATACTCCCTTTTATCTACCTTATGGTAGAACCTCTTGTGTGTCTAGTCTTTGGCTACTTGTTTTTGTAGGCAACGACAGGTGTAGCCAAACCTATTCGATAAGAGAAGTTCACGCAGCCATATTGGGCTTTGCACTGCACATTGTCCATGAAAACCGGCTTCGGCTGGCGATGGAGCTGGTGGGCTGCAACGAAGGCTCTGGCTAAGGCCTTCGCTTCTTTTGATCTTGCCGCCCAGGCGAAAAGGCTGAGCCGAACAATGCCGTTCGGTGTCAGCTAATGGAGAAAGATTTCAAATATCTTGAGGACCTTCGCCACCATCTCGTCGCAAGGTAAGCGAAGTCCAGCTCGGAAGTAATCCACGAAGACAAGGGCTTCGTCATCTTCTAGCATTGGAGTCTCTTGGTCCTTGGGCAGCTTGACCTTTGAAATATCACTTATCAGCCCTTCTTTCTTAAGACCGGCCAAGACTCCATCGTCGACCTTCGACCGCCCGATCCAGTATGTCTTCGGCTTAGCGGCCTTGCTCTTCAGAGCCATCGGATCAAGCTGCCTTTCAGTCCGAAATGTGAAGGATTGTGAACAGCTTCGTGCAGAGCGTAGAGAGCTGGGCACACAGGCTTGAATAAAGAGTTTCGGTAAAAACCAAATGAACCGCATGGTAATCTATATATAGCGATCAAAACGCCATCTCAAGGGTAGTCGAAAGGCTTGCGTTGGAAATCGAACCGTCGCATTAATGGCAGTTAGGATAAGAATAGTAACCGACGTTTTAGAAATCGAACCGACCCGTCAGAGTAAAATCGACATTTATAGAAAAGTTACTCTTTGGGTGAACAAGAGGGGTTGATTAGCAGAAGGTAATTCATATAACAAGAGGCCTTCGATGGGCCGAAAGGGACGACGTTCAGTGATACCATCTAATTTACAGGTTCGGCTTATCGAGAAGGAACCTTGCCCGTGGGGGCTACATTGGGGAATTGTCTTACAGGCCCCTTCAGGCATTGGGTAGAAGACCTATACGGACACCGCAAACTAACAAGGCTTACGGTTACTGTGGATCTGTCGTTGTCGAAGGGTGAACTCCTCAAGCAGGGATTCGGAGGGATCCCCTTTGAGATTCAGCCGGGGGGATGATTCTGAATCTGTTTTGCGGGTGAAATAAATAGGTGTAAATGCGATGCAGGTGGAATGGAATGATCGGATGCAGAAGTAGTAAATGCACAGAAGGTTTTTAGACAGGTTCGGGCCGCACTGAGCGTAACACCCTACTCCTGTGTGTATGCTATAAATGCTCTGAGAATGTCTCTCAGAGGTTCTGTTGGGTTACAAGAATATTTGTCTAGCCTAGAGCTTCGGGCTTCTTGTTCTTCGGTGATCTGAGCTTCTGTGCTAGTCGCCGGCTACTGAAGGTTCAATCGGATCTTCAGCCGTACTTCAACTAACTTGTCTCTACTAGTCTTCACTTATCTTCTCCGGGGAGTCCGTCCCGCCTTAAATACCCGCCGGGGCGGTAGCGTGCCCAAAAAGGGAGGGCGCGAGTTCCGAGGCGCTATAAATGGAAAGCAACCATCATGGGCTGCTGCGCGAAGTGACGGGGAGGGTTGAAAACGCGGCCCCGTCCGGTCTTGTTTGTCATCATGCCGTTCTTCAACGGGCGCCGTGGGGAGGGCCCACCAGGCAGCCACCGAGCAGCCCGGCGTGTCCGCCCGGTCAGAGCGAGTCTGACACAGCAGGGAGGCAGGCGGGGCGCCTTGGGCCTCGTGATATTATCTCGAGGCGCGCCGGATGTCCCGTGATGGGAACCGTGCATTAAATGTCCCCACGCCTCCCTGCCAGGCCGTGGCAGGGACTGACAGCAAGTGTGGAGGAGCAGTTGGAGGTGACAGGCTACGCGCCCTCTTAAATGCAGCATCGGGCCTTTCACTGGTTGACACCTCACCGCTGGACCTCTGTGGGGGCCACCGGCGAAGGATTTCTGAGGCCGTCGAGGAACCGAGTGCTCGGTGGTCACTGTTCACAGCCCCGAGCACTCTCTCCCGGATATACCCTTTCTTGGTCCTCGGGGAACCAAGTGCTCAGGGGCCACTGTTCACGGTCCCGAGCTCTCTCCCAGAACTGACTGTTTGGGTCCTCGGGGAACCGAGTGCTCGGGGGCCACTGTTCACGGCCCCGAGCACTCTCTCCCGAAACTGACTTCCCTTGGGTCCTCGGGGTACTCGGGTGCTGGGGGGTCACTGTTCGCAGCCCCGAGCACTCTCTTCCCGGCATTTGGTCTTCTCGGGTCATCGGGGAACTCGGGTACTTGGGGACCACTGTTTATGGCACCGAGCACCCTCTCTCGGGACTTAGTCTTCTGGTACCTTGCGGAGGTGATCCCGCGGGAGGGCGTCACGTGGCAAACAACTGATTTGGCCTCGGGACTCGGGGACCTCTGGTTCCTGTGTCACCAACAGTCATGTTGCAGGAACCTTTTGGCAAGCTGAAGGAACCCTTCGGACTCTTGGCATCGCGGAAACGGTTTTGGTAGATGGGACGGGCGAAGCCTTGGTCAGGCCTTCGGAGCTTGGCCGAAGGGCTTTGCTCGACATCGCAGTGGAGTCACTCGCAGGGATACCGAAGGTGTGGCCGAGCGGGGACCTTCGGAAGTCCAAACGAAGGGTGACTCAAGTCTAACACGAAGACGGAGGAAAGGGCGAAGTCATGGTCGAAGGGAGGACCGATGTCAGCGACCGAAAGACCATGAGGGGCAAGATTGTAAATAATCTGGATGTACTTAGGATAATACCGTATTACCCTCACATATATCGGGAATGTAGCAGTTGGAGGAGTAATCTCGTAAACTGTAACAAAGAACGGTTGGGTACGGCATATAAATAGGGCATAACTGTAACTAACAAGATAAGGGATATTAATGCAGTAAAGGCTTTCCCATTTTGTGTATTATTCCTTATAGCCTTAGGATCCCTCTAGGGTTCGAAGGCCCATCTCTCAGTTGGCGACGCCAGTTCCCAACAATGCCTATATTCCATAACATTTCCCTCCTTGTCATGAAACAGCTCGTCCTCGAGTTGTGATGGTGGCTATGGCTGCAACTCATGGAAGACCTATGCTGATGAAAGTCTGATGTTTTTGGAAGGTTCCTTGTAGTTCTTGAACACACCTACATTATGAAGGATGGAAGCAATATCATCTTTGTTTCTCAATATAGGCATCGTTGTAGCAGCTAAGGACAACTGGATTGAGAGTGAGACCTTTGTCATCGGCAATGTAATTGACAGTGGAGAAGAAGTAGCAGGTAGTTGTTTGATGACTAGTGACGCTACAAATGGAAGTAGTGTTGCCTCTACCTTCATGGATGTGATGGCAGGAATTGGTAGCACTATGGTAGGCTCTGGATGTTGCCATGATAGCAGATGGTAGTGCTTCAGTCGGCACTGGTAGCGGCGAAGCGACATGTGCTAATGTGACCGTTGGAGCAGGTGGTGGCAATATGTCCATTGCATTGGTGCTGAAATTTTTTACCCATTTAAGTTGACGAGCCTTGATTGCTTCAACCTTCGTCAAAACTTTCTCTATCATCTTGCCGAGAAGCTCTATGGTGTAGGCGTCGCCACCCATGATGAGGGGTGTAGGCAGGCTATGTGAGCAGCGACGATGCAAAGTAGTGGTGGTGGAGCGATGGTTGCGGATGGCGTGGAGTAGAGCAGTGATTGCTGCGGGGGAAACAGAACAGCGGTGGCAGCGATTGCAGCGTAGGACATTGTTGCAGCGGCAGCTGTGGTGGCAGGACAACAACGGATGGAGTGCAGGATCGGCGATGGCATGGAGCAAGGAAACCATGGCGTGGAAAGCAGGATCGATGTCTGTGGAAATCAAGGCAGCGACAGTAGGAATTGGGGATGGCGGTGCTGATGCTGGTGTCAGAAACAGGGGAGGGTGGTGGCAGGCAAAATTGGTTGCTATGTCTGGCGGCTGCTGATTTTGATGGCTGGCAGAGGGAGTTGTGCTAGCAGGCAGCGAAATTTGGCGGGTGCGAACAGAAGACAACAGCAGGAGGGTGGTGGCAGCGTGGTGCAACAGGAGGGTGGCGTGGAGACAGGCGTAGGAACATGACTCGTGATACCAAATATTGAGGACGGTAACTGGAATAACTATGTCGTCTCACCTAGCGGACTCTGATCTTTACTTTGTTTATTTCTTGCTTGCCCTAATACACAGCTATTGCAAATTATATATAGCTGGTCAACTAAAGAGTCCCAATCCTAATCCAACTAACTATTAAACCGAATTCAACTCTATCTCCTATCTGATTCTATCTCTAAACAAATTAAATCCTAAATTATCAAACTTATCTCCTATTTAAAAAGGTAACCTATCTCCTAACTTGATCTCATGCTCTACTGCGCCTATATTCCATAACGCTGTGTAATACAATACTTAGCATTAGAAGCATTTATACCTTCAATATCACAGCTGCGTAAAAGAAATTCAAGATGATATAGTTGGTATTCTGCAGAGTAGCTTCTCAACATTTTAGTTTCCAAGTCCAAATTTCAGTTTTTAGACCTTAAAAAAAATATCTATTTACAAATGAGTTTCCCTTGACTTTTCTTTTCCTTCTTTTTAGAAAGGTTGTAACAGAAATTTCTCATGTTTTTCCCCTGATATCTATTAAATTTGACTTCAAATTTATATTATCACATACAACTATGGCAATTTCTTTTCATTTTTTCTATTGTACAAGTGGAATGCCTGTGCGTTGCTAAGGATGAAATGGCAGATCATATTACCCAGCATGTCAAGCTGTTGCGACCAAGTTCGACCCATACCATGTCCTCAGATTCATTGCAGTGCACAGACAAGCTCCGCCCCATCTTGTGTCGTGCCTTACTCTTTGCTGTACCTCTTTGACACGTTTAACTTGTGCCGCACTCTTGGTCCTCTTTATGAGTTCATGACTAGCCTACATCGCCTTCTCGCGCGGCGCAATTGACCGCAATGAAGTGACCGACTTGTTGGGGTCTGCTATATAAGCTCATATATTTTGTGAGGATGATGGGGAGGTATGAGATGATTTGAGAGGGAGGAGGATGTTGGGATGGATACGGTAGATGTGAATTTGTTTGTAGGGAATGATGTGTATTCTTGTTTGTTTTATAGTTTTTTTCAGGAGGTAAACGTGGAAGGTGAGTAGGGATGATGCACCATCACTCACCAACTGAGTGTTGACAGTAAGGAATAGAAGAAAATTCCATACCAGAACCCATGTGGTTATCATCCCTTCACTAGACTGGTGTTTTTCATTAGACCGTTGGTATGTGCAAAATGCAGATAAATGATGTTTGCTATTTGCTTAGAATCTTTTGGATTCTTTTCACTCCAGTTTGGTGTGGTAGGGTCCAAATTTTGCCACCAGCAATGGATTCATACAGCCTTTCCTTCTAATTGATTCTGTGGATGCTGCAGTATTGGGAATCAAAGAAACAATAACACTGAAATTAGGATAGATGAGAAAGGGCACTATTTTATCATGCCTTTTGGATTTCTGAATATCTTAGCATATAGTACTTTTGCTTACAATATCATGGCCTCCCCCTTTATCCTGTTGGTTTTTTGGTTGAAAGTGGAAACACGCAAAATTCAGTAAGGACCAAATTGAACATGTGCATATGAACATTTGAGTTCATTAAAACCATTAACATATTATGTATTCTAATTAATTTATAAATTTTATAATTTATGCTGTTCCTTTTTTATATTAAATTTTCTTAGCCCTGACACTTTACTACTACTGCAGGATTTTGGATTGTTGCATATGTCATGAATGAAATTCACGAAGATATTCCATGGGTGCAAATCTTCTCTAGATTTTCCCTTCTTGTCATGGTAAGGAATTCTTTTGTATACTAGTGCTGTTTTAATATAATCTGAATAGTACAATTCTGTATTTGTTTGGCCTTGCGGGACTAAGATTTCAGAAATTGGTTCCTGAACCGGGTGGTTCCTGGTCCAATCCTGAACCTGTCTAGTTCGTGCTATGTGACTGGACTTGGGCCTCTTGGCTGAATATCTCATAGCTCATGCTCAACAAGGCCCAAAGTGCCATTGCCCAGGCCATGCTACGCTTTGTTGAGCCTATGCAACGGGGACAAAAACAAACATAATGGAATCCCCTGATTAATTGCCCTGCCACCAAGTCCATCAGTCGTAGCTGTGTTGGCTGCAGCACCTTGCATCATGTGCAACTGCTGTGGACACCATCTGCAGAAATTACTGTTCACTGCACTGAAGAGTAGCTTTTCGGCCACTTGTGCAGAAGTTAGCTAGGGAGGATTATTTTGGGGAATTAACATTAAGAAACTAATAATGGCAACTGACTATTTCCCTTGTACTGAGTGATTGAGTTGGAATCTCCTTTTTGCTTGGCCACTGAGTATTATTTCTGCTAAAATGTTTTGCCAGCATTATTTTTGCATTTTCATTATCAAAATTATTAAATAAAAATTCTTGAAGTGCACCATCAAGCCACCTTGGCCCTGAGTTCTAACCCATACCGTAACTTGTGCTGAGTGCTCAGAAAGTCAAGCAAACATATTATGAGCTGCATTAGTGACCATGAGCAAGGATGCCTTGTCTCCCCACTCTTCTCATTTGTGAATTTATTCATATAATTGGGGGCAAGAATTGAGATACCACTGATTGCAAGGGTCTTGGGTACAGTGTTCACCTCACTGTGCACGACTGACCTGCAATAATCCAATGCTGTGTTGAGACAAAAGCCTAGATTAGGGCCTCTATGGGTTTTGTTACAGCAATTGATGATGAACTCAAAAAGTCGAAAACAGAGCAAGAGGTATCACAGGAAGGTTTTGTTGGACTGGGCCAAGCGGAATTAGGTTAAGGCCATTTCATATTTTAGCACCACATGCATGTATTTCATGCATTCATAACTTTTATCAATTGCAGTAGCAAAGCTCTGAACAGTCAACATTTGCAAAAGAAAGGTACTTCTGTAGTGGCATTTTCCAAGTGCCACATTGTTGGAGCTGCATATATTATCTTTCCCCTTAAAAAAAATGCAATGCTTCATAATCTTATGCTTTATATTGTTTTTCCTTAGCTTTATCTGACCTATGAACATCACCTTATGTCCTGACTAGCTTCATGTTTTCCTTCGAAGCATAGGCTAGTATTCTGGTGCTGCTTTTCTTCTCAATGTCTGTTTCTCAACCTCTGCATTCACAAATAAGATTACGAAAGCAAGAGTCATCTGCCTTTATGACTATGGGTGAAGCGTTAGGTATAACTGGTAGAGGCTCAGTAAAGAAGATCAATGAGACTCATTTCGATCAGAACCATCCATTGGACAAGCTGCTTGAGAACAAAAGATTCCGGATGTCATTCATGTCATTTGCGGACAGGTTGTATCATATTTACTTATGTGCCCTGTTGCCTGCATTGTCTATAACTCTATATTTTTTTTTTCTGTAACCCACTACTTTATGAGCTTTGCTTGCAATCGCAGGCCGCCAGGTTATGATAAAAGTGTTTTCAAATGTAGTTACTTTGCTGGAGAGAGTGTTCATTTCTACGAAGAAGTGTATGACCTGAAGAAGATACCTGTGGATGATTCCATCCGAAGAATTTACATGTCAAGACACATCATAGAAAAATATATTGTCACAGGTGTGCTACTCTATATTATGATCAGGGTATCTTTTGAACTTTTGAATGTCAGTGAAGATGATCAATTTTTGCGTCTGATCCATCTTGGAACCCTTATCTAGATTTTTGTTGTATGCGTTCTATTTTTCAAACGGCCTTGACATATTGGCATGCATCATTCAGGTGCGGAAATGGAGATAAATATTTCTCACAGAACTCACCAAGAGATACTAGGCACATCCGATCTAACTCATCCAAATCTCTTTGACAATGCAGTGGCTGAGATATTGCAGCTGATCAAATTGGTAACCCCCCTTTACTCATTTTATCATACTTTTAACACATTCTTTTCTGAGTTGCCCGCACAAGCTACTCATACCGCCCTTCTGCAGAATTTGGCAAAAGATTACTGGTTGTCCATGCATTTTGTAAAGCTGAAAGAAGAGATGGAGAGAGGGTCCAACGTCCCTGAGCTCATGCCATTGGATTACTCACCGAGAGTTAGTTTTGTTCGGTGTACTGATGATCCTTTTTGCGAAGAACACACTGCGAATTGTAACTGAACGATTGACATGTAATATGAACGCCGTTGTATGCTTGGATGAGCCTTATCACACCCGAAATTAAAAGAGTGATCTTTTTTCGTTTTAGTAAAATCGTTTTCCAATTCTGTTTGTAGCAATCTGATGGGACAAAGGACACTGGCTGTTTTCTTGGTGAAGCTCACATGAACTCTTGAAAGCCTGTTCATGTTTGTGTTGAGTTGTGTGCTGATGTGATCATAAGCATGAAACTGCAAGAGCTCACCTGTTCGAACCCGATTGTTTGCTGTGCTTTTCAAATAGTGCACAACATAGATTTGCATCACCCCCCCCCCCCCCCTAAAAAACCTGATTTATACCGACAGTGGGTGGTTTTGGGAGCAGGGAAAGTACGTTATATTGTATTAAAACATATTACGGATTGATTGTCGTATTAAAATTCTGTGATCACATAAAGGTAAATATAACACTCATTGTTGTCTTATTACTTGGAGGTATCTGGCTAACTAGCTTTTGCTTTTTGTTCCTGAAAAGAAGACTCGTCCCAGTGCTTTGTGCACTTATTTTTAAGAGATTATTATACATTTATTATACTTACTACCTCTGTTAACTTTTGCTCTCACACAGTTCCCACAAGCAACAGAAGGGTCTTTTTGCAGTGCTTGCAGTAATAAAATAACATGTATATCACCAAGGTGCAGAAGCCATACGATATTGCAGGGAGCACTAAGTAAGATTGAAACATGAAAGTAAATAAAGGCTGACTCTGCCAACCAGCGTGTAACTCAAACTAGCTAACAGAGATAAGTTATACCACTCTTTGCTTACAACGGTTGAGTTGTGAGTCTCCTTTCACTGTTCACCCTTTTGAGAAACGATTGTACTATGTTACGCAAGATGTCCGCTTTAAACTATATGTTCCCAGTTCTCTATTTTTTGTATTCAGTTGGACTGGCTCTAGTATCAATGGGTTGGCATCTTCTGCAAAGTGCCTTTGGAATGCTAGCAAAAAGTTACAAAGATGCAGTGAGTGTTTGGTATACTCTTATAGTAACTTAAGTAAAATCTTTGCTGGACATCATTTAGAAAGTAGCACTATAAATTTAAGTGCAATTACTTATGATTATTTTTTTGTCCACATTACACTTATGATTAATGATTGTTCGAAGCGTGAAATTTGTTAAGTGTGCTCAAATGTTGAATACAATGTCGACCTTAAAGAATTTTTCACATTAATTTGCACCTTTAAAAGATGCAGCAAGTGTTTGACATAAACTTATGACTTAAGTAAAATCTTTGCTGGGCATCATCTCGAAAGCAGCAGCTGGCTGGAAGTAAGGGGGACGGGGGACAATTGCAACCACTTTGATTATTTTTAAATTCTTAATATTATTTGAAGAGTTAAATTTGATGAATGTGAATAATATCTATATACAATGTCGATCTGTTTGAAAATACAATTCATATTATTTAACACCTTTTTGAAATTTTTTTTCTCTCGACATGCACCAACAGGTTATATGTTGGTACTGTAGTTCAATGAAGCTAAATGCACTCCAATTTTCTTTATCCCACCTTACTTAAATAAATAAATAAATTTATTCAACCATACCTGTTTAATTAGTATGCCATATATGGAATTGCTTATAATTATGTGGAAGACAAATACTTTGCTTGCACCTACCCTCCACAAAGTCGAATGAGACGGAGGAATGTAACTACAAAGAGAGACACAAGAAATATTTCATTTCGAGGAAATCTTGTACAATATGATAATTAAATGTAATACTTAATTACTAGAATTATAGTTACAGAAGTAAATATTGTGTGCCTCATGTGGATGCAAGAGAATGAATCAAAGGCAAAGAAATTGTAAGAAGCCCACCTTTTCAATTTGGGAAAATTGATAAAACCTTGCAACTCAGGAGATGTGCCTCATGTGGATGCAAGACAATGAATCAAGGCAAAGAAATTGTAAGAAGCCCACCTTTTAAACTTGGGAAAATTGATAAAATCCTTGCAACTCAGGAGAGGTTCCATTTACCCATCCAGCGTGCCATTGGGTGCTTTACGGTAAGGTCAAGGGGGGAATATGAGAACCTAAGAAAATGTAGGCCTTGTTTGGTTTGTGACCACAGTAAGCCAAGTCAAATTTGGGCTATGCCTAAGAAATTTGGCCTCATTTGGTTTGAGGCCAAAATTTGGCATTCTTTAAAAAATTTTGGCCAGCCAAATTTGTCTATAGGAGAGCTAGGCAAAACTCAGGCAGGTAAAATGACCACCCTAAGTTTAGCCGGCCGAACTTTTTGCTTGGCCGCAAACCAAACGATATTTTGCATGCCCATATTTTGGCATGTATTCTTAGGGTCTTGAACCAAACAGGACCGTAGGTATATATTAGACCGAAAAAAGTATATGTAGGTAGAAATGCGAAAACCCTTTAGTTGCAGGTTTTTCTTTCTTTGTTTTTGCAATTTTCCCTTTTATTTATTAAATTTGTTATTGGGACAACATAATTGGTATTCTGTCTTTGCACTTAAGAGTTTTTCCAAAAATACATGGAAACCACAAATAAAAATATAGGACATGTAGAATAAATGACCATGTCATCTCATTTTTGTTACGTTAGTGAAAATATGTATAACTGTATTTAGCTAATATACTAGGAAAGTGCAGTTTTCCTTATTTTGTTAAATAGCGCACAAGATGACGTGTCCATCTTTTTAACCAAAAACTCAAAATATGTTCTGTCCAAAGTAGCTACTCCTTAAAAGAAGAATAAAAACAAAAAGAGGATAAAGCTGAAGAGTCTTTGGGCATGGAGGTTTACCGAGGCCGGCGTTCCCTTCAAGGGATTCCAAGCCTTTTCCAGTCATTTGATTTAGTGGCAGCATGTTTGTTTACTGTGGACAACCTAGGCTTTCTTGATACCATATCATTTTTGCCGTGTTAGTTCTTCGCAGAGTAAGATGTTGATACAGGCGAATGCCACCCCTCTTTGGTTTTGATGACGAATCAATGTTGAGCAGTGTGGCTAACGCCATTTGAGCATACATATACAGGGAAAGCATGTTAGAGCCACATGTCAGAAATTTGACCAAGGATATATTCCTCCTTTTTCTCTCGGTTGTGCACACCGAACATCTAGTGCTGCGTACCTATTCAACCTGTGCAATATTTTGTATTAGTATCGGTAACACTCAGCCAAGATCTTGCTCAAATCGGAGCTCCCATATGGGACAACCTACACCTCGAGAGAGCATTCTACTTTTGCCTTCATCTTTTCTTCACATAACTTTTTGATTAAATTAATTCTAAATTTAAACGTGATAAACATAACCTGATTGCCATATAGAAATATCACTCACATGAACATGAGCATTTCAAGATTATGTAAAGCAATGATACTGCTACTCATATTCAAACAATCATCTAGTGTAGCAATCGACATAAATAGGTGGGACAACACTAGAAACATACCAATAAGTGTTATATTAGCTAAAGTGCGGGTTATTGAATTAACGGCCATCCAACGCTACACTAAATTCACCGATCAATATGACAGTCCCAAATACAAGTTCTAGATTCAGTTCAATTAGTTTAATGACTTTCTTACTAAGCAATCAACACATTAACATATCAAGAAATAAAGATATTCAAATCAATATAATTGAACATAATTTAACATGATTATTTACTCACAGTGACAAATATAAACAAGGCTATAAATAGTAATTAAGATAACTACAACCTAGGGCTTGCCTATCCTGTCACACCAATCTCACTTAGCTCGCTTTCATCATCGATGATATACCAACCAATCCTAGTATGCAATTTACTCCCAATAGTAGCACACAACAGATATAGGCACACATTATGGCAAAAGTGCAAGTTTTAATTCAAAGGCAATAGGAACGGTCTTAGTTTCCAATGTAGATGCTGAAGGCAAGGCACGCGTATTCCCTATCCCAGAAAACATAAACACCCCCTTTATGCCGAGGTAGATAGGGTGAGTGTTCTTGGAGATATAATGCATGTGTGCTAGTCGCATGGCACACTACGACAAACACCCGAGGAGTGGGGAAACACCACAATAGAAAGGGGCCCAACTCTAGGCCAGTGAGGATGTCGTTGAAAAACAGCCCGAGACAACCAATGCGTGAGTGCAGTCACAACGAGCAAAACGGACCAGAGCACGCACACACCACGCCTAGTGCTCACACATGGCACAGACACTGCAGAACAGCGCATGCCGTGCAATGACCACGATGGGAACATGAACACAAAACCAACACCGTAGAACACCATGCGCATGATTTAGGCACAACGAGCACAGGACGCACACAACATGAGCACCACTTGAAGAAACACGCATGAGAACATGACAAAAACCACCACCACAAAAGCATCACAACCACGACGACAGAGACCAAGTGGACCAAATGACGCACGATAGCAGGGCACACAACCAAAGGAAGTGTGCCACCGTGTCATGTGCGCCATCACCAGAGCTGACTAGATGCAGCCATGGAACGGGCGGAGAAGGACATCAGAGTGGATGAAGGTGAGCAGGAGGTTCGAGGACAAGATGGAGAAAATAGAGGTTGGATCAACAACCAAAGAGACAGTTGTCCCCAGGTTTTAACCAACAGGTCCAAGAGGATAGGGCACATCTCTACCATCCGAGTCCGTCAGTCACCCAAGCAGCCCTGGCTAGGATGGAGTTCCCCCAACAATAGTGCCACTGTAGCTTTCCTGTTCTAGAAGCTTCCGTGAGGGTTGAGGTTGGCCGACCTAGTGGGATGCTCAACCATATAGGCCTTGAAGCGGCCCATAGGTCTGAAGCCACCCCTTTCTCCTTTTTCCCCTTTTTCCATTTGAAATTGGCTCAAATTCAAATCTGACATCAATTCAAATTTGAATTTTAAAGGGAAAAACCCTCAAATTCCAACAATCCCCACCTTTTTACCTTTCAAAGTTCAACAACATATTATGAACCCCTTAACTATTTTAATATACCATTTTTTGATGAAGGTGTGATTTATCTTCAACCTTGCCTAGCCAAAAAAACTACAACCCCGCTGTCGGTGACATGGGAACCAGGGGTCCTCGAGTCCCGAGGTCAGGACAACAGAATGCCACATGGCGCCTTCCCTTGAGGACTATTCCCCCGAGGTCTGAGAAGACCAAGTTCCGGGAGAGGGCGCTCGGAACCATGAACAGTGGTCCCCGAGTACCCGAGTTCCTCGAGGACCCGAGAAGTACAAGTTCTGGGAGAGGGCGCTCGGGGCCTTGAACAGTGGTCCCCGAGTACTCGAGTTCCCCGAGAACCCGAGCAGACATAGTTCCGGGAGAGGGCGCTTGGGGCCATGAACAGTGGTCCCCGAGTACCCGAGTTCCCTGAGGACCGAGAAAAGACATCCAGGAGAGGGCGCCCGGGACTATGAACAGTAGTCCCCGAGCACCCAGAGTTCCCCGAGGACTTGACAAGCCCCTTGCCGGTGGACCCCACAAGGGCTCAGCGGTGAGGTGTCAATTGGTGAGAGGCCCAATGCTGCATTTAAGAGGGGGCGTGGCCTGTTACTTCCAACCACTCCCCCCATGCCTACTGTCAGTCCCTACCACTGCCTGGCAGGGAGGCGTGGGGACATTTAATGCGGCGGGTCCCATCGCGCGTCATCCAGCGTGCCTCGGGATATCGTCGCTGGGCTCGAGGCATATCGCCTGCCTCCCTGCTGGGTTAGGCCTGCTCTGACCGGGCGGGCACGCGGGGTTGCTCGGTGGCTGCCCGGTGGGCCCTCCCTGCTGGACCCGCTAAAAAGCGGGATGATTACGATAGGACCGGACCGGGGCACATTTTCAACCCCCCGTAATGTCAAGCTGCAGCCCATGATGGTTGCTTTCCATTTATGGTGTCTTGGGACTCGTGCCCTCCTTTCTGGGCACGCCAAGCCCCCCCGATGGTATAAAAGGAGGGGGTGCATCCCGACGATGAGGACAAGCCTTACAGGGACACAAAAAGCTTTGAATGTTGAAGTGAAGTGATAGAAGACAGGTTCAAGAAGTTCAACAGACAAGCAAACAAGCTAACGAAGCCGAGTAGAGGCTCACATAGACCGAAGCTCTAGACTTAGACAGAAATCCTTGTAGCACAAGAGATCCAGATAAAGGCATTCTCAGAGCATTTATAGCATACACACAGGAGTAGGGTATTACACTCCGTGCGGCCCGAACCTATCTAAAATCCCCTGAGCATTTATTTCCTCTAGCATCCGATCATCCATCCCGTCTGCATCTCATTTACTATCATTAATTCACGTATGAGGTAGATTCAGAATCATCCCCCCGGCCGAATCTCAAAGAGGGTCCCTCCGGATCCCCGCTTGTGGAGTTCATCCTCTGACAGCTGGCGCGCCAGGTAGGGGGGTTGCATCCCTGAATCCGCTTTGTTTTCTGCAGAAAAGATGGCAGGTGGACATCGTTTCCAATGCACCGGCTCCAACTCTAGCGAAGAAGTGGAGCCCATCGCTCAGGAGGCCCCAGTTTCTGCTGTCCCTCAGCAGCAGCAGCGGTCGGCCCGCACGGCGCTTCCCTCCCTTGGGGACAACGGTGCTGGGCCCAACAGGGCCGCCGCCGCTGTGGCAGGCGGACCGCCTAACCCTCAGCAAGCGGCAGACGCCCCTGCCGCAAGATCTGCGCCCGGACAGCGTCGGGCACCGTTACAGCGTAGGCTCGCCTTCGGTGACGCCAGCTCTGGGAGTGCGTTGCTTGCGACGCAAGCACTCCTCAAGCACCCGCCTGTCCAGGCAGCGGGGAAACCCCAGAAGGCTGTTGGCTGCAGGAGGTGGCCACCTTGGTGGGCACAGCTCACCAGCAGGTGCTGGCCGAAAGCTCCCGTGCCACCTCCCACCGCGGCGCGACCAAAGCCGGTCCATCTTCGGGTGGCGGTAGAACCGGCCAGGGGGCCTCCAGGCGGAGTGCCGCCCCCTGGCCACAACAGGAGTTCAGGACTTTCGCTTACACCTCAATGAGCAGAGGGCCATTGAGGACGCGCGCGTCACCCTTGAGCGCCACCGGGAGTCCCGGCACGAGGCCGAGGCAGAGGACCAGGCTTCCTCCATGCTGGCCCGTGACCGCCGGGGTTCCCCGGTGCACTGGCGTTCGCCTCCCAAGGGCGCTGCTTGCGTCGCGGGATATGGCACCGGCTCCCGCGCATTCACCAGCGAGCTCCATCGGGTCAATTGGCCCACGAAGTTCCGGCCAGAACTACCGGAGAAGTACGACAGGTCCATCGACCCCGTCGAGTTCCTCCAGATCTACACCACCGCCGTCCAAGCGGTGGGCGGCAGTGAAAAGGTTATGGCCAATTACTTTCATGTAGCCTTGAGGGGCCCTGCCCGCTCTTGGCTTATGAACTTAACCCCAGGATCTATTGGTTCCTGGGATGATCTCTACCACCAGTTCGTGGCCAATTTTCAGGGCACCTTCACACGCCCCGGCTTGGAGTGCGACCTCCATGCCGTGAAGCAACAGGAGGGGGAGACGCTGAGACGCTTCATACAGCACTTCAACCAGGTCCGCAACACCATTCCACGGATTACCCCCCATGCCATTATCGTCGCATTCCGGCAGGGCGTCCGCGACGAGCGGATGCTTGAAAAGCTAGGTACGCATGAGGTCAAACCACCGCGGAGCTCTTCACGTTGGCCGACAAGTGCGCTAAGGCGGCGGAGGCTCGGGCGTGGCATGTCCCGCGCCTTGAGCAACCCGCTGCTGACAAGGTAGGTCCTTCCTGCTCTGACAGGTGGGAAAAGAAAAGGAGAAGAAGGCGCGACACTGCCCCTGTCGTGCCGGCAGAAGGCCCTGCCCGCAGGCCGGCACGTCGGGCGACTGTTGACAGGAAACTTGCTCCCACGAGGGCTCCCGCTCCCGCGAGGCCCGAGCCAGGGAAGTGGTGTGAGATCCACCAAACTGACTGGCACGACCTCACTGAGTGCCGGTCAGTTAAAGGACTTGTCGAGCGGCGCCAGAAGGAGCGTGAGGAGCGCTGCAGAGGTGGCGACGACAAAGCCGCCCCAGAGAACCAAGAGCTCAGTTTCCAAGAGCCCGGGCACACCGTTGCCTTCATCGATGGGGGCACGTACACACCCTCCTCTCGTCGCTGCATCAAGACAATGCGGCGTGAGGTGTGCTCGGCGACCCCGAGCACTGCGGTGGTAAGGCCTCTGAAGTGGCCCCGATCACCTTCAGTCTGGCGGACCACCCCGCGAGTACTATAGGCATGGGGCAACTACCTCTGGTAGTGTCCCCCACCATCTGCAATGTGAAGGTCAGCAGAGTGCTGATCGATAGGGGTGCATGTCTAAACCTCCTGTCACAGGAGGCTTTCAAGAAACTGCAGGTGCCTTCAAGACGCTTAAAGCCGTCGCTCCCCTTCTACGGGGTGACGCCAGGGCACACTCTTCCTCTCGGGTAGGTCGAGTTGCCCGTCACTTTTCGGAGCCGGGATAATTTCCGGACAGAGAACGTCATCTTCGACGTCGCGGAGGCCCCCCTGCCCTACAACGCCATCCTCAGGCATCCGGTGCTCGCCCGGTTCATGGTGGTCACGCACTATGCCTACCTCACGGTCAAGATGTCGGGCCCCGCAGGCCCCATCTCCGTGCCCGCCGAGACCGGCAGCGCTGTCTCCTGCGCCGAGCAGCTCTACTCGGCATTGTTCTCTGCTCGGGCCGAGGTCGAAGGATACCCAGGGGGCCCGGGACCCTCTTCATCTAAACCCCGACTCACCGCCGACGCCTCCATCCCCACGAAGGGGGTCGTGGTGGGCGAAGACTCGTCCCAGGTCATCCGAATCTGCGGTGACTTGGGCGACAAATAGGAAAGCGCGCTCGTCGCCTTCCTCCGGGCTAACGTCGACGTGTTTGCATGGCAGCCGTCCGATATTCCCAGGATCCCTAGGGAGGTGATCGAGCACCACCTTGTTGTGCGACCAGACGCATGGCCGGTGAGGCAGAAGGTCCGACGGTAGGCGCCCGAGCGCTAGGAGTTCATCCGGGAGCAAGTCAGCAAGCTTCTCGACGCCGGATTCATCGGAGAGATCCTCCACCCAGAGTGGCTGGCAAACCCAGTCATCGTCCCGAAAGCCAACGGCAAGCTGCGGATGTGTGTCGACTACACTGACCTAAACAAGGCTTGTCCAAAAGATCCTTTTCCTTTACCCCGCATAGATCAGATTGTAGATTCCACTGCGGGATGTGATCTTTTGTGTTTTTAGATGCAAATTTGGGTTATCACCAAATCTGCATGGCCAAACAGGACGACGAATAAATTTCTTTTACTACCCCAGTGGAGACCTATTGTTATGTGTCAATGCCATTTGGTTTGCGCAACGTTAGATCTTCATTCCAGCGTGCCGTAAGCATTACCCTTGATATGCAGGTTGGCCGGAATGTCGAAGCTTACGTCGACGACCTCGTGGTCAAGTCCCGAGACCGTGCCACCCTGCTGCAGGACCTAGTCGAGACTTTCAATAGTCTCCGTACTACCCGCTTGAAGCTCAACCCCGAGAAGTGCGTCTTCGGGGTACCCGCGGGCAAGCTCCTCGGTTTCTTGGTTTCCAACCAAGGAATCGAGGCCAATCTGGAGAAGATCCGGACCATCGAGCAGATGCGTCCCCTGTCTCGACTCAAGGAAGTCCAGCGTCTCACTGGCTGCATGGTGGCCCTGGGGTGCTTCATCTCCAAGCTCGGGGAGTGAGGGCTCCCCCTCTTCAAACTGCTGAAGAAGACCGGTCATTTCGATTGGACACCGGAGGCCGAGCAGGCCTTCCAGGACTTAAAGAAGTATCTCACCTCACTGCCCGTACTGGTGGCCCCCTCCGAGGGAGAGCCCTTATTACTCTATGTCTCGGCCACTTCTCAGGTCGTGAGCATTGCACTAGTGGTGGAGCGTGACGAGTGCTCAGGGCAAGGTGCTGGGTCCAAGCTCCCAACCGCCCCCGAGCAGCCTTCGGGTCTCGTGGCTCCTCCCGACCAAGGAGTCGAGCCCGAGACCCCAGTTCCTCCTGACCAGAGAGTCGAGCCCGAGAGCCCGGTTGGTCCCAACCACTGTGCCGAGCTCGGGGGCTGTGACAAGCCCTCAGGTGAGGCCTTAGTCCGGGCCCGCCGTATACAGCGACCGGTGTACTTCGTTAGTGAAGTCCTCCGAGACGCCAAGACAAGATACCCTCAAGCCCAGAAGATGCTCGATGCCGTACTCGTCGCTTCCAGGAAGCTGCACCACTACTTTCAAGCACACAAGGTCTCTGTGGTAACCACATACCCCCTGGGGCCGATCCTCTAGAACCGAGAAGGCACTGGGCGTACCGTCAAGTGGGCAGTCGAGCTCGCAGAATTCGATCCGCACTTCGTCAGCCACCAGGCAATCAAGAGCCAGGCTTTGTCTGACTTTGTGGCGGAGTGGATGCCAGTCCCCGAGATCGACAATGAAGAGATTTTCTTTTACCCCGGGCAAGACGGGCCCGGTTACTGGGTCATGCACTTTGACGGCTCCCTCACGCTGAAAGGTGCGGGGGCTGGAGTGGTGCTCACCTCCCCAACGGGTGAAGTACTCCAGTACGTCGTGCAGCTGCATTTCCGAGCAACCAACAACATGGCGGAATATGAGGGCCTTATCGCTGGTCTCCGAGCAGCGGTGGGCCTTGGGATCCGACGGCTTCTGGTCAAGGGAGACTCCCAGCTGGTGGTCAACCAAGTATCCAAGGAATACCAGTGCACGGATCCTCAGATGGCGGCGTACGTGGCGGAAGTCAGGAGGCTGGAGAGGCACTTTGACGGCCTGGAGCTGCGGCACATACCTCGCCGCGACAACGCTCTGGCCGATGACCTCTCCCACCTGGCCTCTGCCCGGGCACTCATCCCAGATGGAGCCTTTGAAAAAAGGCTCACACGGCCATCCGTCCTGCCTGCCGACCAAGATGAAGGGGAACCCTCGAGCCTAGTTGAGGGAACCCAGGCAGCACCCTCAGTGGGAGGTCCCGTCAGGATGCCACCGCTCGGTGAGTGCGCTGCGCTTGCTGGTAGTTCTCAAGATGCCTCTGCAGATGATGCCTCTGCGGAGAGGAATGCACGGCAGTCCAAACGCCATGCCATAGTAGATGGGGATCTCTACCAGCGCGCACGGACGGTGTCCTCCTGAAATGCATCACCCGGGTAGAAGGCAGTGAGCTCCTCACTGAGATCCACGAGGGCGAGTGCGGTGGCCATGCATCGTTCCGCACGCTGGTGGGGAAGGCCTTTCGGCACGGCTTCTACTGGCCTACAGCCCTCCAAGACGCTTCTGAGTTGGTTCGGCGTTGCAGGGCGTGCCAGTTCCACGCAAAGCAGATTCACGAGCCAGCTGAGGCTCCATACCATCCCCCTGTCATGGCCCTTTGCGGTCTGGGGACTGGACATCCTGGGTCTATTCCCCCGAGCAATCGGGGGCTATGAATACCTCTATGTCGCCATCAATAAGTTCACCAAGTGGCCAGAGGCGGTCCCAGTCGTCAAGGTTACCAAAAACATGGCGATCCAATTCATCCGAGGTATCACAAGTCGCTTCGGCGTCCCGAACAGAATCATCACCGACAATGGCACCCAGTTCACAAGTGCTCTGTTCGGGGACTACTGCAAGGACCTCGGCATCAAGCTTTGCTTCACCTCCGTCGCTTATCCTCAGAGCAATGGGCAATTCGAGCGTGCAAATGCCAAGATACTAAGGGGGCTCAAAACCCGGACCTACGACGTGCTAGCAAAGCATGAGAAAGGGTGGATCGACGAGCTACCTGCTGTGTTATGGGCCAACCGGACCACGCCAAGCCGCACCACTGGGGAGACACCGTTCTTCCTCGTGTACGGCGCCGAGGCGGTCCTCCCCTCCGACCTCACTCTTGGCTCCCCTCGGGTGAATGCCTATTCAGAAGGCGAACAGGAACAGCGAAGACGCGACGACATCGATCACCTGGAGGAACGTCGGTGACGAGCCGCCGTCCGAGCAGCCAGATACCAGCAGAGCCTACGGCACTATCATTAGCGTCACATCTGGGCCCGGTCACTCGAGGTTGGGGATCTAATTCTCCGACGCGCCCAAACGCGTGAAGGAAAGAATAAATTGTCCCCTATGTGGGAAGGCCCCTTCATCGTGATCGGTGTCCCGCGACAAGGCTCGTTTCTACTGGCCATAGAGGATGGGCAGCCACTCCCAAATCCGTGGAACATCGAATATCTGCGCAAGTTTTATCCATAAGACGGCATGTTTGTGCTCGGGCCAACCAGGCCATGGGTCCCCCCTGCCCAAGTTGGACGGGGGCTGCCACTAACCATGTAAGTTACCACTTCTGTACAAATTGTCAATATACACTCTTGTTTTGAGTTTTCTCTCTGGAATCCATATGTTTAATCTGTTTGGTGAGATGCTCGATTTTTATGCAAGAAAACACGCTCTCTCATTTTTCCCGCTGATAAAAACGGATCTCAGTCGATATGCGTGCAGGCAGTAGCTACTGACTTAAGTCTGTTGTGATAGGCTGTGGTGTCCAGGTGCATGGCAGTACCCCGAGCACTACCAAGCCTCTGGGGTTCTCGGGTAATCCTACCGCTTGAGCAATGAGTGGTCGGGACCGCCTAGACCCCAGGGGCGGGCTGTCGGTGCTCGGTCTGGTCAGTCCTATCCTGGGCACCACCGAATCATTGGACCTCTTGGTTATGCCTCTGTTTGTACACTTCGCTCCTTGGTATTTGAGAGATCTCAGGTAAAAAATGAGAGCAGTCTATAATGAGTACCGCACTAACAGAGCGCACCAAGCAAAAAGGCTTTGCCTATTTCTTAAACTTACAGATCAATGATTAAGAACCAAGCAGCCTGACTGCAAGGGCCTCACTGCCTAGGGCGCTGCTCGAACCTACGGGGTCCTCGGGTAATTCTACCACTCGAACATGAGTGGTCGAGACTGCCTAGCCCCTGGTTCTCTCACCGGTTTTTTAGTGCTCGGGTTCTCCATACGAGGGAACCAACATTCCTGGGCGCCCTGAGCTCGGGGCATCTACCCCCTCCTAGATCGGTCAGCCGGAAGGCTGACAGCTCTCCGATGAGTAACTGAAGTTACATGAATTTTTTTTCATACATACGCAATAAACTATTGTTCCCGAGTTATCCTTGGGACCCTCGCAATCTAATCTATTTGGTGAGATGGTCCCCTCGCGCGCAAAACCCTACCCACGTGTTCACTTTTCTGGAACGACAAAAACAGACAGTAGTTGGTGTACCGTACAGGCGGCGATGGCTGACCTAGGTCCTTTATGGTGGCTGTGGTGCCCGGGTGGCTTGGCAGTACCCCGAGCACTACCGAGTCTCTGGGGTTCTCGGGTAATCCTACTGCTTGAACAAAGAGTGGTCAGGACCGCCTAGACCTCAGGGGCGGGCTGTCGGTGCTCGGTCTGGTCAGTCCTATCCCGGACACCACCAAACCGTGGGGACTCTTGGTTGCGTTTCCGCCCGCATGTGTCTCCGGTCTGCTTGTTTGGGAGGTCGCATGGTGTAAAGTGTTCACTGGTCATGGCGTGCACCGTGCCAGATGGACTTATCTCCCGAGCAGGGAAGTTCGTGTTTGTGTCTCTGACTTAGCAGCTGCGGATTCGCGAGGGCTCAGGGACTGGACGCTCGGGTGGTCCCACTACTCGTACGATGAGTGGTCGGGGTAACCTAACTCTCGGGGGAAGAAGGCCGGGCTACGTCCGGCCAGTGCCTCTCGGGACATCAAGTAAAAAGCAAGACAACAATATAAAGACAAACACAGTGGAGTTTCGATCCCAAAGAAAGGCTTCTATTGTATTAAAAGGAACCATTCAGGAGGGGATCACTCCCGTATTTACAACATTCCAAAAACAAAAAACCTAACTATCTACAGGCTTAGGTGGAGGCGAAGACACGTCGCTGCTGCCGTCGCCGCTCGTTCCGGCTCCGGCTCCCGCACAAAACACGTCGCCACCTCGGCGGCGACGTCGCGGATGGCCTCCCGGGCAGCAGCTTCCTCGGCCTCGACCACACCCTGCCGGACTGGCTCCTGCGGGAAGGCAGGGTCTCGGCAGTGATAGTAGGCGAGAACGTGCTTGACCACCCCTTGGGCCAGAGCACGCCCCTCCCGGGTCGCCAGCTCCTGCACGACGTCTGGAAGGGCCTCGAGGCACCGGGCGATCTCCGCAAACCCGAGGGCAATGTGGCCAGTCGTCTCCTTGTCCAACGATTGCTCGCCCACGTGCACGCGCCCGAGCCCGGCTGCCTCTATAGAGTTCCGTGCCGGCTAAAGGATGTCCCGCATCATAAGCTTCACGTTAGTCTGCTCGGCGATGACGGTCTCGAGCTCGTCCTATGCATTCTTCAGCCGGTCCTCGAAGCTGGTGCCTTCGGCGGCCCTGGTAGGGACGCCCCTCGTGGTCAGGATCTCCCAGCTTTGGGCAGCCACCTCGGTCTGAGCTCGCTGCAGCTGCTCGGCCCAGGCCTCGACTGCCTACTCTCAGGCAGCCAGGTCGACCTCCCGCTTGGTGACCTGCTCCTCCTGGGTGGTGAGCGCCAACGATGCTGAGGCGGCATCCACCTCGCGCCGCGTGATCTGCTCCTCCCGGGCATCAAGGGCCACCGCCGTTATTTCGATATCGGTCTCGCGTACTGCGACCTCCTCCTCCCAGCAGAGGACTTTGGTGCGGCCACGCTCGAGCTTGTCGTTCTGACGGGCCAAGTCCGCCTGAGCAGACCGCACGGCCTCCTCCCTTTTGCTGGCCACCTCCTCCCGAGACACCAGCTGCCGCTCCCGAGCAAGCAGCTCTGCGGCGCGCCTCAGGGACGCCTGGTCACGCTCGATCGTGAGCCGCTCCATGCAGCCGGCCTTCTCCTGCGCAGCGACGGCCTCGTCGCATGTCTCCTCCAGCGCTTCCTGCTCCAAGGCCACCTCGCGCATAGACTTCTCGTAAGACGCGCGGGCCAAGGCGATATGGGTCTCCAAAAGTTTCCAGGCCTCCTCCAGCCGGCCCCTCTCTTCAACCAGGGCGGTGTGCTCTTTGTCGAGCTCGGCCCGCTCTGCCGCCACGACCACTTCGAGCCGCCCGATGACCTCCCGGGCGTTTCCCAGCACCACTGGGAGGGGTTCCGGGGCCTGGCCGGAAGGTGGCCGGGGGCTGGGTCCCCTGCGAGCCCTCTCTACAGAGGCACTCGGGGTCCCTGACGGCTACCGCGCTGGCGCCGCCTTCGTCACGACCACCTCCCCTGCGGCCACTCGCTCCTTCCTCGGAGGGCTCAGGGTAGGTTCGATCGGCGTTTGCTGCTCGGGGCTGGCCGGGGCCCTCGGCTCAGGGCTGGCCGGTGCCCTTGGCTCCGGGTCCGCTGGCGCGTTTGGCTCTGGAACAGGCGCGCTCGGCACCGGAACAGGGACTGGCCTTGGCTCCTCCAGTTGCTTCTGGCCTCCTTCGGGATCCTTGGGCGGCCTGAAAACAAAAAAAGGGTCAGTAACGAGCCAAAATCCGGGCAGATGTGCTCGAGACAGAAAGGGAGCTTACGTGGTTTTCGGCCCGCAGTACCGCCACCGAGACTCCGGAATCCGGAAGTCGGGGCTCTACGGCTTCGGTCCGGGCTCCGCCTTCCTCCTCTTCGGGGGAGGGCTCTGGCCCTCAAGCCGTTGTGGGCCGTCCCCAGCGTCCGCCTCAGAGCCTTTCTCCAGCGGCTGGTTGGGCCAGTCGCCAGCCGTTGCGTTGCCAGCCGGGCCTTGGCCCTCGGGCTGCCGCGCCCTAGATATGGCCTCCGTCCCGGACTCCGCTCCCGAAGATTGGCCGCCTCGGCCACCCTCCGTCGTGCCGCCGGCCGTTGTCGCGTGGGTGACAGCGATGACGATGAAGACGGCTGAGGGACGTATGCCCGGGGACGCTTCCTCTCTCCTCGGGTCGCCGGCCTGCTGACTTCCGCGGTGGCGCCCCACCCTCCATTGTCATCCACCCCGGGGATTTGTATGGTCCCGGGGTTCCGGCACACCGGACGATCCACTAGGCCTTGGGCTCGAACTCCGGCATGGACCCCTGCAGCGCCGCCCGGCCCGGGTCTACGTAGAGCGCCATGTCCTCTCGGGGCAGGACCGCCCAGGCGAGGTCATCGATGCCGGTCACCACCTTCAACAGGGTCACGAGCGCCCCCTCATCGAGGTCTCCGTCCGGGCCGATGTGAGTCCTCGTCAGGTCGCCCGAGCTAATGTACATCCAGGCGAAGCGGGCACGCTCCCGCAAAGGGGCCAGACGGCATTGCAGGTAGTCGGCAACCACCATTAGCGAAGTCAGCCCCCCCCCCCCGGCGCAAGTTGTCGATGCGGTTCAGCACCGGGCGCAGGCGCTCATCCTCCGCGGGGGCCGCCTCCCAGATCGGCCTGTGTGGTTCCACCGGCGTTTGGGGCAGCGTGAGGCGGTCATGGGGGCTGACGTCGACGTAGACTCAGTCCCGGCGTCAGTCCTCCCATTTGCTGCGTAGCACATGCGGGATGTAGAGTTCACCGAGCCCCTCCCGCAGGCGGAAGTTGCAGCAGCCGACCACCTCCACCTCGTCGGATCCTTTCCTCTTCTCGGCCGCTCGGAGGATGAAGAAATGCCAGAACAGAGCGACCGACGGTGGCACCCCCACGAACATCTCGCAGATATGCGCGAAGATTGCCAGGGTCACCTCCGAGTTCGAACTCAGGTGGGCCAGCTGGATCCCGAATGTGTCGAACACTTGGAGGAAGAACGTCGAAAATGGCGGCACCAGTCCGGCAGCGACGAAGGATACGAAGATCACGATCCGCTCCGGCCGGCGCATGGAGGGCGGAAAGTTCAACGGCGTCACCATCGACGCCTCCCGCTGGCCGGCAGGCACCATCAGCTCGCGGACTTTCTCTGCCCCCTCCTTGTTCATAATGCGAGACTTCAGTGGGACGCTGTCGGAGCTCGACGTGTCCCGGCGGCTGCTTCCTGACCTTGGCATTTTTTGGGGTGGGGAGTGTGCTGGAGAAGTTGAGAAGAAGGGTGTGCTGCGGGTTGAAGACAGAGCTCCCGGTGCGCAAGGAAGAAGAAGAAGACAGGAGGTGGCGTGGGGGGCAACAGTTCGCTCCCCCTCTCCTTTTTATATCCTGGGGATTTCAATTGGCACTTTTCGCGGCGCAATCTGTGAGGCGCATTCCCCTCGATCGGCGTGGTTGCCAGGCGCATCTCTCTCGATCCGTGCGGTTGCCAGGCACACTACCCTCGATCCGCGAGGTTGCCACGCTCGCCTCCCGCCTCGTTATCACTCTCCTCGGAAGTCGGAAGGACACGCGTCCTTTCGGTTTCCCGCCTGGGCCATACCAAAAGCCTGGGCCGGAAAGACCGCAAAGACAACAAGATTCTAGCGCCTGAGGACAAGCCATGTGGCACCAATGCTGTGGTTGGCCTCGAACAAATAGGGCCCCATCCGCAGTCTCTTGGCTATCGCCTGCCGATGGGCCCGGGGGCTGCTGTCGGTGACATGGGAACCAGGGGTCCTTGAGTCCTGAGGCCAGGACAGCATGTGGCACCAATGTTGTGGTTGGCCTCGAAGAAATAGGGCCCCATCCGCAGTCTCTCGGCCATCACCTGCCGATGGGCCCGGGGGCTGCTGTCGGTGACATGGGAACCAGGGGTCCTTGAGTCCTGAGGCCAGGACAGCAGAATGCCACGTGGTGCCTTCCCTCGGGGAATATTCCCCCGAGGTCCGAGAAGACCAAGTTCCGAAAGAGGGCGCTCGGGGCTATGAACAGTGGTCCTCGAGTACCCGAGTTCCCCGAGGACCCGAGAAGTACAAGTTCCGAGAGAGGGCGCTCAGGGCCTTGAACAGTGGTCCCCGAGTACTCGAGTTCCCCGAGGACCCGAGCAGACATAGTTCCGGGAGAGGATGCTCGGGGCCATGAACAGTGGTCCCTGAGTTCCCCGAGGACCAAGAAATGACATATCCGGGAGAGGGCGCCCGGGGCTATGAACAGTAGTCCCCGAGCACCCAGAGTTCTCCGAGGACTTGAGAAGCCCCTTGCCGGTGGACCCCACAAGGGCTCAGCGGTGAGGTGTCAATTGGTGGGAGGCCCGATGCTGCATTTAAGAGGGGGCGTGGCGTGTTACTTCCAACCACTCCCCCACGTCTACTGTCAGTCCCTGCCACTACCTGGCAGGGAGGCGTGGGGATATTTAATGCGGCGGGTCCCATCGCGCGTCATCTAGCGCGCCTCGGGATATCGTCGCTGGGCTCGAGGCATATCGCCTGCCGCCCTGCCGTGTCAGGCCTGCTCTGACCAGGCGGGCATGCGGGGTTGCTTGGTGGCTGCCTGGTGGGCCCTCCCTGCTGCACCCGCTAAAAAGCGGGATGATGACGACAGGACCAGACGGGGGCACATTTTCAACCCCCCCGTAACGTCAAGCTGCAGCCCATGATGGTTGCTTTCCATTTATGGTGTCTTGGGACTCGTGCCCTCCTTTTTGGGCACGCCACCCCCCCCCCGATGGTATAAAAGGAGGGGGTGCATCCCGACAACGAGGACAAGCCTTACAGGGACACGGAAGCTTTGAAGGTTGAAGTGAAGTGATAGAAGATAGGTTCAAGAAGTTCAACAGACAAGCAAACAAGCTAACGAAGCCGAGCAGAGGCTCACATAGACCGAAGCTCTAGACTTAGATAGAAATCCTTGTTGCACAAGAGATCCAGATAAAGGCATTCTCAGAGCATTTATAGCATACACACAGGAGTAGGGTATTACGCTCCGTACGACCCGAACCTGTCTAAAATCCCCTAAGCATTTATTTCCTCTAGCATCCGATCATCCATCCCGCCTACATCTCATTTACTCTCATTAATTCACGTACGAGGTAGATTCAGAATCATCCCCCGGCCGAATCTCAAAGGGGGTCCCTCCAGATCCCTGCTTGTGGAGTTCATCCTCCGACACCCGCAGAGGCAGTTTAGTGGACTAGGCCTTGATCCAGTGCCTTGGTGTGGGGGCTTTCATTTAAAAGGCAGATAGTTTAGGGCTGTTGTACCGCTCCTTTGTCGAGACAAGGCTTTACGACAATGCACTTGTATCTTTCATGAACTCACTGAAGAGTATCCCTTAACTCTCCTGGATAATGACCACATGATCAGTTCACATAGGTGGGTTCTTCAAGAAATCCTTTAGGATGATTTACCACCATTCTATGATGAACTCATTAAGAGCTTATGCTCAACTTGCAATATAGATGAAGCATTGCAGCTAATGGGACCCAAGAAATGTGCTTTTTGGCGTCACACATCTCCGTTTCCTACAACCTGAATCATGGGATCTCCGATTAGTCAGAATAGGCATCTGTTGTTAACACCTCTAATAAGGTAAGAGCCCCATTCCCCCGGATGCTGCCTAGATTGGCCTCCTTGCCAAAGCTTTAGTGAAAGGATAAGCCAAATTCCTTTCAAATGTGATGTATTCTATTGTGATTACACTAATCTCTCTAGCATGCCAACATGACTTCAACCGCCTCCGAATATGTCCAGTGGTTTTCAAGTTGTCCTTTCTACTCTGCACGTTGATAATCACAACCTGATTATCACAATATACTAGGACTACTGGAATAGATTTCTCCAACACCGGGAGGTTTGGCAAGAGGTCTCTCAACCACTATGCCTCTATTGCTACTGAATCTAGAGCTACTAGTTCAGCCTCTATGGTGGATCACGTTATCAATGTCTGTTTAGACGACCTCCATGACACGGCCCCACCAGCTAGAGTGAAAGCATAACCACTCATAGCTCTCATTTCATCCGAGTCATTGATCCAGTTAGCATCACTAAATCTTTTTAAGACCACTGGATGACTGGTATATTTAATACTGAGGTTCATTGTTCCTTTTAAGTAGCTGAGTACCCTTATCAGTGCTTCCCAATGATCATCTCCTAGGTTGGATGTGTAACGACTCAACCCGCATACTATATGAGATGTCTGGTCTCATCGCACTGCTCACGTACATAAAAGATCCAATGACCTATGAATACTTGATTTGGTATATGGGTTCACCAGTGTGTTTATATAGCTTGATGTTTGGATAGTAAGGTGCGGAGACTGGTTTGGTGTCAATTTGCCCAAACCGGGTTAGGACCTTCTACGCATAATGAGACTGCATTAAAGTGATCTTATGCCCACCTTTTAATAGCTTGATGTTTTATATGACATCAGCTTCACCTAAGTCCTTCATATCGAAGTTTTTGGAGAGGAATTCTTTTGTCTCTTTGATAATTTCCATGTTAGTCCTGAAAAGCATTATGTCATCCACGTATAAACGTAGAATGACACCTATGTCCCAACAAATCGATAGTACACACACTTGTTGGCTTCATTTACACAAAACCCTACAATGATTAACGTGATATCGAATTTCTCATGCCATTATTTAGGAGCTTGCTTTAGACCATACAACGATTTAATCAAGAGACACTATTTCTTTTTTAGACCTTTTGTTACAAATCCGTCAGGCTACTGCATGTATATCTCCTCTTCCAACTCCTCGTTAAGGAAAGTGGTCCTTATATTCATTTGATGGACATGGAGTTTACATGTAGTAGCCAGTGCTAGAAGCACCCAGATAGTAGGTAATCAGGCCACATGAGAAAAAGTATTGAAATAGTCCTCCCATTCTTTCTGAGTAAAACCCTTATCCACTAAGTGAGCCTTGTACTTTTCTATAGTATCATCAGGTCTTCTCTTCCTCTTAAAGATTTATTTGCATCCTACTGGCTTGCACCTAGCTCAGAGATTAGCAATTTCCCATGTCCCGTTAGCCATGATGGAATCTATCTCACTACGGATTGCCTCCCTCTAGTACTTTGCATCTAGTGATGCATATCCCTATGCGAGGGATCAAGGTTGCTCATCCACTAAATAACTGACATAATAATCGCCCATTGGCTTTTTAGTCTGTTGTCTCTTACTCCTTCTCAACTCCAAATTAGGAGCAAAATCATACACATTGAAGGAATAGAGCATGGTTCTTGCAAACCACCTGGAGCGACTATCTTTTTTCCTCTCATTGGAAATATGTCTTCAAATAATGTCACATCATGAGACTCCATAAAGACATTCGTAGCAACTTCTCTCATCTCGAATTTGATCACTAAAAATCTATAGGCTGCGCTATTAGTAGCATATCTCAGAAAGATGCAGTCAACGGTCTTAGATCCTAGCTTTCTTTTCTTCAGTAAAGGTAAAATAACTTTTGCAGGACAACCCCAAGTTTGAAGATGAGAAAGGTTCAACTTCTTTCCTCTAAATCCTTCATATGACATCTCCTTGTGGTTGCGGGAGGGGGGGGTACCTTGTTTAAGACATAGCATACTATGAGAACTACCTCATCCCACCGTACATCTGACATACTAGAACTCTACAACCAAAATAATCTAAGTCACATACAGTTCGGTTCTTTCATTCAGCTACCCTGTTTGACTGGAGAGAGTATGGGGCACAGTTCTCATGAATGATTCCACTTTCTGTATAGTATTTAGAAAATAGGTTGGAGATGTACTCTGCTCCTCTATTAGACCTTAGGCATTTGATATTCCTTTCTAATTGGTTTTCTACTTTAGCCTTATAGATTTTGAAATGTTTTAGCGCTTCATCTTTTGTTCTCATAAAATAGATGTAGCAATATTTTCATCATCTATTAGGTTGAGGAAATAACATTTACCTCCCTTAGATATTATGCCGTTCATTTCACATACATCAGAGTGGACAAGGTCTAGTCGTGAGTTATGTTTCTCTTCTATTGGTTTAAATGGTAGATGAGGTTGCTTTTCTTGCACACATACCTCACATCTAGAAGCATCAAGTTTATAATTAGGAATCAAATTCATGTTGCTCAAACATTTAATGGCCCTCACATTAATGTGACATAATCGGAATGGCACAGATCATTTTTCTTATTACAAGACTCATGAATAACAGAATAAGAATTGTTGGTTATTACAGACATGCAGAACAGACCGCTAGACTCATACGCATTCCCTATGAAATTACTAAATTTTGTTAAAATGACTTTATTGGACTCGAACACTAACTTAAGACCCTAACGAAGCAACTGTGACACTAAGATGGGGTTTCGGTTCATGGTCAGTATGAACATCACATCCTTCAAGATGATCACCTTGCTCGAAGTCATCTTTAGGCAGACTTGTTCAATCCCACATACTGTTGCCAGTACATTGTTACCCATCAAGATGGGGCCACAAGCTACACCCTGAAAAGAAGAGAATGCAGAGGGATCAACACATATATAAGTAGTAGCACCGGAATCAATCCACCAATCATTCGATGGACTTGCCATAATGGCATGTAGTACATACCCATTAGAGCCGGAGGATCCCAGTGCCACATGTGCTTCCTTGTGATACCTTGGAGAAGGGACTTTGCCCTTCATGTCCTGACACTTACGTGCAGTGTGCCCAGCTGTGCTGCGGATGTAGAAATTGAAGTCCTCCTCCTTCTTCTTCATCTTCTTTCCTTGGGCTTGTTCTAGTTCTAGGGAGGTGGCGGATCATGATTCTTCTTCTGCTTCTAAAACTTTGATGTTGATCCTTTCTCCACTAGGTGAGCCTGGACTTGTGATTGTGGCTTGTTACTAGCCCTTGCATGTTCCTCAACATTGATAGCAACAGGCAACTCAGAGAGTGTCATTTGCTTTTTCATATGTTGGTGAGCGGTGACGAAGTCATGCCATGAGGATGACAACTTGGCCAGAATCAAGTTCACCAAAAAACTACCTGGAAGGATGTGGTTGTACTTGACAAAGTCCCTGACAATGAGCTGAAGCTCCTGCAACTGCTCCATCATAGACCTTCCCTCAAACATTTTAAAGTTGAGGACGATTTCAGTAGTGAAGGGCTCATTGCTGTTATCCACTTACGAGAATTTGTTCTCCAGCTCTTCCCAGAGGTCCTTGGCCAAGATAAAGCCCGAGTACATGCATGCTAGATTTGCTTCTTCCCATTTAGCCCTTTTTGTGTTAGCGGTGGCCTTTGTTGTCGCATCAGCATCAGCTAGCACAGCCTTTGGGAGAGCACTTGCTATGTAATTTTAGGTCGGTCAGCCACATCCTAGTATTAATCTGCTAGCATCTAAAGCATGCGCCGTCGAACACGTTTAGTTTAATGACATCTGAGTGAGTGGCCATTACTCTCTGTTTTCTGGATTGTTGTTTCAAAGTACATTTTAGATCCTTTCCGATTAAATTGATTCTACATTTAAATGATAAACATAACTTGACCGCCATATCACACACATGAACATGAACATTTCAACATTATATAAAGCAATGATACTGCTATTCATATTCAAACAGTCATCCAATATGGGAATCGACATAAATAGGTGAGACAACACTAGAAACATACAAATAAGTGTTAGGGCTCTCGGTTCGGGTTACGGAATTAATGGCCATCCAACGCTACACTAAGTTCACCGATCAATGTGAAAGTTTCAAATACAGGTTCTAGATTGAGTTCAATTAGTTTAATGACTTGTTTACCAAGCAATTAACTGATCAAGCATGCGATTTACTCCCAACAACATCACACATCTTCCCACAATAGATATAGGCACATGTTGTGGCAAAATTGCAAGCTTTACTTTAAAGGCAATTGGAATGGTCTGACTTTCCAATGTATAAGTCGAAGCAAGGCATGTGTATGCGTTGTCCTAGACAACAGAGACACCCCCTCTACGCCAAGGTAGGTAGGGTGAGTGTTCTTGAAGATACAATGCATGTGTGCTGACCACAGAGCACACTGCGACAAACACCTAAGGAGCAGGGAAACACCACAATAGCAAGGGGCCCAACTCCGGGCCATGGAAGACATCGCTGAAGACCAGCCCGATACAACAAATGCATAAGCATATTCACCATGAGCAGAATGCACACACAGTGTAAGAACCATGAAGCATAGCATGCACACACCATGCCCAGTGTGCACACACGGCATAAAATACTGTCGAGCAGCGTACACACGCCGCACGGTGACCATGGCTAAAACATGCACATAAGGCATACAACGCAGAACACCATGCAGATGGTCAGGCACCTCGAGCATATGATGCGCACAACACGAGCACCACCTGCAGAAACACGCAGAATGCAACACATACCACCACAATAGAAGCGTCACAACCACCATGGCCATGGACTGCAAACAAAACTGAGCTCAGTCGCCTAGGATCACCGGACAACACCACGACTGAGATTGAGCAGACTAGCAAAAGCACGATAGTAGGGCACATAACCAAAGGAAGTGCGCAACCACATCGCGCGCACCATCACCAGAGCCGATCAAGTGCAGCCATGGTGAAGGGATTGATGACGTCCTAGGGGGTGAATTAGGACACTTGAAACTAATCAGCTCCAAAAACTTCACAAAATAAACCTATATGAATTTCTATCTAAATGTATTTTAGGTTCATCTAGTGTGTCTACTCTACTGTTCAAAAACATATGCACCTATAGAAAATCCTAGCAAACTACTCTAGGAAAGTTAAATACACAAAGGTAACTTGCAAGTATGTAAATGCGGAAATGTAAAGATGGTAGAGAGAGCAAACTTGGCACAAGAGATTTTTTATCCTGCGGTATCGATGGCATAAATACCACCACTAGCCCATATTGGAGCAGTGACCTAGGCTATAGCTCCCGGATGGCACCCGGTCACAACCCTTGAGCCACCTAGGTCTCAAGTAGGTTGAGCCACCAAGATAAGGCCCCACCACAAGCCTCTCTTCTGGTTGCTTGCTACTGTCTTCACTTCGGAGCTTGAGCCACCAAGGCAAGGATCTCCATGTACTCGTACTAGATTTTTATCGCCTTTCCACACCAAGTCAGAGGGTCAACATGTATGAGCCATCAAGGTTCACGGTGTCAGTGAGTCATCAAGACTCAAAGGCGCTAGCGTACCACTTGGTACAAGCTAGGATCACTCTTTGATCCCCTCTCTAGACAGCAACATCTAGACATAACTATCTCTAGGCCTATTAGTACTAATCACTCCCTAATCTTATTCTTAATTACCTTGGATGATCACTTTTAGCACTTTGGTGGCTTAGATATCTTCTCGAGTGTATATAAGCTTCTCTAGACTCCAGCACACTTAAATGGCCGAGTTGAGGGGTATTTATAGCCTCAACCCCGCGAATGAGCTGTTGCTCTAACGGCTCAAATAGACGGTGAATACCGGATGATCCGATATCAACAGTAGTACAAACATTAGACCATCGGGTTTGTACAACAGTAGAAATTAGCCGTTAGAATCCCACTCGAACCCATTTGTGAACATCGGATATTTTGGTGTAACTTTAAACTCCATCACTGGACTATCCAATGTGTAGACTTGGCAGATCGAGCCACTTCTTTCTGTGCATTTGTTCAGTGTGTATAGTCCTCTGATCACCAGACCATCCGATATGTACAACTCCTTTCTCCATTGAAAACCTTCTAGAAAATGCTCTGGTGAAGCCTCTGGGCCTCTGGTGTACACTCCTTCTGAGCACCTAACCATCCAGTGTGTACACATCCATCTTCTGAGAAATGCACATTTCCTGCAAAATATTCTGGTGTGCATATCTTGCTAAGCATCAGACCATCTGATGTAGTCTTCATTTTCTCCTCTGAACTCAAAAACACTCCGGTGTTTATAACTCTTTGAGCACCAGACCATTCGATGAGTGTAATCTTCTCTGAACTCGTCCAATTTAATTTTTCTTGAGTTCGACTTAGGCGGCCTTTTCATGTATTATATATATCTATGAGGCCTACTAAAGTATATTCTTGACAAACATGTTAGTCCCATTGACTATGCTATCATTAATTACCAAAATCACATATATGCCCTAAAAGGGCCATGCTCGCTACAATATCCCCCTTTTTGGTGATTGATGACAACACAACCAAAGAAAGTGGCAAAACATAAATGATACCAAATATAAAGTGCACAAAGCTTATTCTTACCACTTTACTACGATGCATGGCAAGAACAACAAATCATACCAATTACAAGAAAAATCAATGATACCAATTGAAATTGAGCCAATTGTATGGGAAAGATCCCATCTTTACCATACCTTATTCTTATCTTCACTTTGTTCCCCTTTTGTTGTGGCTACCATGGAGACAATTCTCCCTCTTTCTCCATCGCCACTATCTCCCTTGATTGACCCATACAAGAGCTTCTTGCTTTGCATGCTCTTGATACCACTTGTGGATGTCTTGTAATCCTTGCATGCTTCTTGAATCTTCTTCTCTCCATTTGTCAACCTTGGCATCTCTAGGAATCTTGCTTCCTTGTTTGTTCTCTCCTAGGTATGCCATCTTGCTTTGGTCGCTAAAATTATCCTCCTTTGTCAACAATCTCAAAAAGGCTACAAACATGTATTGAACTCAAGAGAAAAAGTTAGAGCACATGGGAGATATCTTCATGAACCATAATCCAATAAATGATACCACTTGTAGAAATCCAATTGAAAGGTATGATGCCAACTATAGAGAAGCAATTGAAATTAGCTATGTGGGTATCATTTGAGATGAACACACATGGATCAAAATTTATAAATATCACATAATATGATCTAAACTCTCCTATGTGTGTGCATACATATAATTAGAGTGAAACGTATGCACAACTAGACAATATGACAATATAGAAAGTTTAAGCCATTTTATGCATGGAGGTAGCTTAAAAGATCAAATGAATTGACAATAATACCAATTGACAAATAAGCATTGCATACTTCGAAGGACTTGTAGATTACTCTATGAGACTAAAAAAGATATAACTTGCAACACATGTTAGTCTCAAAATCACAACCTATAGGATTTTCTCCCCCTAAATATGTGTGCATACAAGTGTCGAATACTTGTGAGAGACATACACTTGTCATTGATAACATTGAGGAATTTATCCTATAGATTGATCTCATGACACATATACCAATTGAATAAATATGCCATGTAAATAACCTATAACTAATAAACCATGTAGGTTGCTCATGGGTTAGAGATAAACACAAGCAATCTACCATATGAAAAATCTATACTAGGTATTGCAATAAATGGAATATGCACATGCAATCTTAGATAAGACAAATGTATTAGATGCAAAAACAAAATGCACGAACAAAAATCTAGCTACCATTACCTCTTTTACCTTTGGATGGGGGATTTTGTATATATGATGATCAATGGTTTCATCAATGCGCGCAATCTTGTACACTTGACTTCTTTGCATGAACCTTCACTTCATCTTGTGAGTCAAGTCTCCAAATACCCCAAGCCGACAAGTGGACTTCAAATCTTCTTTGAAATCCAAATCGATTGTGTCCCCTTGATGTTAGTGATGACTTCCTTTTGCACCCAAATAGGTTGGTTCCACCTCCGATCCTTTCTCCCAACCATGTGTGCAGCCACTTTGCCATTGTCCTTCTTAAGCTTATAATTTTCACTCTTGGTCTTGATCTTGTAGTTGGGCTTGGTGTATGTCACGTCCCAAAACCGTAATCACGCAATTAAGTCTAATTATGCATCATTAGGGTCATGATTAATTTCAGGGCAATTTACTTTGGAACGCTAGTGCAATTCGTTTAAAGTCAATAATATGAGAGAAGGTACTTTGGGAGAGAAAAGAATAGAAATCACATTGGAAAATGTCTTGTTTCTCTAACACGTGGGCCCCCTAGGGTGGGCCAACCACTCCTCTCTCTCCCTCATGGGCAGAAGCTGCCCCACACACCCCCCTCTCTCTCACTCCCGTGCTCCCAAATGGCCCAAGGAGTTGAGAGCTCCCTCTCTCCCTCCCTCTCTCAAGCACTCTCTCCCTCTCCCCAAAATCCTACCTCAAGAGAAGGATTTGAGGTATGCATACGATACTCACGCGGTCATGAGCTCATAAGCTACCCATCCATCCAATTTATTTTCGTTTTCCCGGGAGATTCAAGCCGGTTTTGACTCATTTTGGTGTTCTTGGTTGAAGAACGAGGAGCACCGGCATTCTTCCCCTTTATGAGCGTTTTCTCCATCCCCCGATGATCACCAACCTCCACAAGCACCGTGGCTAAGTCTCTTAGGCTTCCCATGGCAAGAATGTATGATTTGGTTGGTCGATTTTGAGTTTGGAGCTAAGTTGTGAGTTCTTGAATTCTTGAGATTTGGAGCTAAAATAAGGATTTGGATGAGATTTGAGTTAGGAATCATGTTGCTAGGTTGGTGAGTGAGTTCTAGACTCTATGAACTATCCCAAACATGTTTCCCTTTAGCTTGGAGAGGCTCACAAATCAAATCAGCCGAGTTTTTCCCCTCGAAGAAACCTCTCTAGACAACATGGATACTTCGGATCAACCGGGTAGCCCAGTGAAAACCCCATCAAATTGTATTCAAAATTCATGCAGATTTAGTGTGTAATTTAAGTCTAGAACCCTTTGTATAGTGCATATATATGTTTGTGTAGCATAGTTTTAACATGTGAGTAGAATCAACTAAGGAAAAACACTTTAGAACTCAGCTTGGTCAGAACCTGGAGAGTCCGAGTTACACCCGGAGAGTCTGGGTAGATTCATTTTGGAGCTGCAGAGAGCCCTACTTCGAGCCTCACCCAGAATGTCTAGCCTAACCCGGAGTATCTGGACTCACCCAGAGGTTCCAGGTTAATCAAAAAATGGCTAATCGAGACCCCAGTACAGAGGATAGCCCAAAGGTTCTGGAACCCAGAGTCTCTGAGTTCAACCCAGAGTTTCTGGCTTCCTGTTACTTTTTCGGTGTTGTTTAGATCGCAAGTTTCGTTATTCCTCAATATGTCTTACACTTTTAGCTTGTTGTTATACATGTTGTAGCATACATTGTGCATTTCATTCATGCTCATCATAGCACACGTTCTTCTTTAGTGAAGGAAAACCGGAGCGTGTCGCGACCATGGTTGAAGGAGACGTCGATCTACCAGAATTCTACGAGTGTTGTGCAGGTAGCATTAGGTGGTCACCTGAGCAGCAACGTAAGCATCTAAGAATATCTCTCCCAATAATTTGGATCTTGTATGATATATTGATAAATATGCTTTATGTATGTTATGCATAAGTTCGAGTTGTTGAGTTTGGTATGGGTGGAACCTATATTAATGCATTGCTTTCCCCGTCTTGAGTATTGGAATTCCATATCCTTGTAGCCAGGCTTTAATTTGATGATGTTTAATTCAAAGGCTAACCAAATTGCTTAGCCATGCTTAGGTTCTTTGGTAGAAGTCAAGCAGTGAAATGTTTCATCGTTCGCGAGCATAGGCTTAATTACTTACACTATGATCATAATGATAGGTTGATGTTGTTAGTTGGATGAGTGGTGAGGATGGGTCGAAATGTGAGTGGTGTTAGGGGTGTTTTTCCTGTTCGGATGTGAAGTTCCCCTTGGTAGGTCAGGAGAGGAACCCGAACACTGTAGACCGCTTGCATCATTTAAGCATCGATCGTTATTGCAGTTGGCTTTAGCACTTTCCGTGCTTACTACATGTGCTATATGGGAATGATAAGCCGATCACCTTTGTAGTTGTGGCTTTTTGGCGTGTGTGTCAATGGTGTCGGGCATGAGGTCGGTTGGGGTATCCAGTTTGCTCTGGGAGTAGTTCTGGATGACCCTCGCACCTATCGGCGCATGATCAAATGGTCGGGACTTATTGGAAAGGTTGACATGAGTACCCCTTGTATGAACATGTGTGGTCATGCAAGCCGTATGGTCCTCAAGTTGTGTAGGTAAAGGAGTACCCCCTGCAGGGAGTAAAAACATTTCGAAATGCCGTGCTCTCGGTCATGAGCATGCTTCTGTCTATTTGCAGCAGTTGTAGAGTTATGAATGTGGATTGAGGTGTGGGTTGAGATGGTGCTTTACAGATTTTATTCCTATGATTCCTTTTACATTATGTTCAGTTGATGTTTATGGGCTAGTTGTTACTTTGGTCTAGTATCGATGGTTACACATGTTTATGTTAAATTTGATTTCGCGTATGAAATTTACTTAACCATGTGACATTTTCTTGCTAATATCCAAATACATGATCTTTGGAGTCAGGATACCCATTATGGATTAAGTCTTGCGAGTATCTTTGTACTCACGCTGCTTTTCAGGTGTTACTGTTGAGGAGTTAGTCTTTGGCTACTTCACGCCTGTCAGGGGTGGCGGGCATGAGTAGGCAGCTACTCAATGGTCGCGTTTTTGAGGTGAAGCCTGAGGGCATATGGTTTCACTTACCTTTTGTGGTCTATAGCTTTTGTTTCCGCTGCGTAGTTTCTCTTTTAGCTAGGAGTTGATCAGTTTTAGTATCCTCCTGAATCTCTTTTGTTGTAAATCTCGTAAATGCTTAAGAACTTGTAATATAATTTAATTACTCGCTCTTTATTAAGCTTGGTTGTGATTGCTGATGTTGATAAGGCATGTGTTCTGATCTTGGCACAAAAAACACATGCCAGATGATGAGAACAGCGGTCCGATCTTCCGATAAGTTCGATTGATTTCGTCGTGAGGACGTTGACGCTTGGAGGCTTTCAACCCGTAGATCATCACCTCGCAATTCGTTACACCTGCACAACTGTCGTTATCAACCACGCTCGCACGCAATCGACCTTACCACGAGGGTTATTGTTCCTGCAAGCAATCGAAGCAACTCACACGAACAAGGAGATGCAATCTGAATTGCTAATAAAGATGAAACACACGAGTTGGGGTTCCACAAACCGATGAACGGCGAAAAACTGATAAATTGTCTAGTTGTAATCTAAGCAAAACCCCAAACCCTAGAAGAGGGGGCGGCTATCTATTTATAAGCTAGGAGGAGAAAGGATTCGGCCACAACTGATGGAGCTCGAATACAACTCAATTACAAGGCCCAAGGCCCAAACTGATTCGGACTGGAAGAGCGACGCGACTTGTTTTGCCGATTTCGGACAGCACAGAAGGTATTTAGAGATGAGTTCGGATCCGTATGAAAGTAGACTCCGCGACCTTTCCAACAAGTACTCGTGGGCCTCGACCACCTTTCAGAATCAAGAGTTATGGTCGTTTGAATTTGGTGTTGTCTGTAATTCCGATTCCGAATTGATCTTGGGGACATAACTGGATTTATGCGTGGTAGCCCTCCGGTTACACTTGTGCTTATATGGATCTTCTCTCAGGTTCCTAAGGATAATAAAATCATCACAATAAGTTAGTAGCATCCAATCCTCAGAAACATTTGTATGGGCAGCAAGGAACGAGTTCACCTGATAATTAAGTTCTCGTGCATGAGCTCTTGTCAAATAACCTTGAATTACAACAGCGGGAGGAGGAATATTTGTGGTGCGTGTAACCGAAGGAGTGATGTCCTCATCACCAGAACTACCGGGATAATATTCTGGTTAATCATTGATGTCGTGATTAAGTAAATGATCAACATAATGATTAAGTAGAATATTGTTTGGACGGTTCCTCATAGTGTAGATGTTGGAGGTCTTATTTGAGAAGTTCATCATCTTCTTTTTTTTCTTGGTCTCCTTCTTAACTTGCTTGCATTAGAAGGACTTGTGGTCTTCTTGATGACACTTGAAACATGTCACGGCTGGCTGCTTTGCAGGCTTGTTCACCATGTTGTAACGGTTATCTTGAGGAGGTTGGATATGATTCTCGCTCTTTAATCTTGCTAAGTACTTTTTGAACTTCTCCACTTCCTGTTTGAGCTCATTATTCTTTCACCAATGAGATCATTACATGATTTTACAACAACATTCTCAACACATGTCTCATTATAAAGGGGTGAGCTAGATAGATCAATCAAATCATTACAGGAAGTGAAAGCATCTACTTTAGGATTAAAATTAAATAGAGAGGTAGATCGCTTTAAAGGAGCCTTAGGTTGAGATTCAATGCCCTCAAATTTTACCTTAAGCTCTTCATGCTCCTTATTTAGCAATTCGAATTTGCTTAATAATTGTTTATAATTAGAAACAAAAGAAACATGAATGTCATTAAGGGCATTGAATTTCTTAAGATTTTTAGTTTGTTTTTAAGGCCCTTTGTTGCTCATTGATCAATTCAAGAAGTTCTTCTTGAGAGGGTGAATTCTCATTAGATTTATCATTACTTACATCGCTTTTCATACCTTTGGCCATAAGGTACTTATGTGATGACGACTTTGAGGAAGAGCTTCTATTGAGGAGTGGATGGTGAAACTCTCATTATTTGAGCTTGAATCTTTATCTTCACGCTCCCATCTTCTTATGCTTGCAAACACTTTGCTTCATCCCCTTTTGTATCTTTTGTTCTTAGTCTTTTTCTTCTTCTTATATGATCAATTATGTTGATCAAGCCTTTTATGGAGATTGAATGATTAATCTTGGTGTTGATCCTCTTGAGGTCCTTCTCCAATCTTGAGATGAGGTTGGCATTCTTGGAATTCATTTATTCATCACTTGATGTGCTTTGCTCATTTTCTTCATCGCTCTCTTCATTTTCATTTTCATCACCATCATCTTTGCTTGAGCTTGCCTCTTGCTCTTGCCTTCTCATCTTCTCTCGCATGTGTGGGCATGGAGCTATCTTACTTGTGAGAGCAAGGTTCTTGACACTGGATGAGGATAAATCTTCAATCTCCATATTCATATTCATTTCATGAGCGGTGATCTTGCCAAGAACTTGGTTTGAAGTCATATTGCTAATGTCGTTATTGTCATAGATGATGGAGACAATCAACTTGTACTTTGTAAGAAGAGCTTAAAATATTCTTCTCACCACTTGATCGTCTCTAATTGGCATCAAACCTAGCCCATTGATCTCATTGACAAGAATATTCAAATGAGAGTACATTTAATTAGCACTTTTAAGAATAAGTTATTTAATGCTATTGAGCTTAGAGACTAGCACATGATATTTCTCATTGTTCACATCCTTTGTGCCTTCATGTATTTTAATGAGGTTAGTCCAAATATCATGAGCACTGGTGAGAAAATATACTTGATTAAATGCATTAATGCTTAGTTATGATAGAAGGATACTCTTCGCTAAAGCATCGAACTGCCTCTCCTTGTTTGTGACACATTGCTTCATCCCCTCCTCGGTGACTCTCCAACGGGAGAAATGAGTGCCGTCAGAACCTGGGGCACTATCGGTATCCGTCCCTACCCCGGACCTGACAAAACTCTAGGATGTTAAGCCTATTAAGAGAACAAGGCTCTGATACAAATTGAGGGATCGGTGATGTCCTAAGAGAAGGGGTGAATTAGGACACTTAAAACTAATCGGGTCCAAAAACTTCACAAGATATTTATGTTCATCTAGTGTGTCTACTCTACCATTTAAAAAGATTTGTAACCTATAGCCAATCCTAGCAAACTACTCTAGGAATGTAAATATACAAATTTAAATTGCAAGTATGTAAATTGCAAAACTGTAAATATGGTAGAGAGAGCAAACGCGGCACAAGGGATTTTTTATCCCATGGTATCGATGGCACAAATACCACTCCTAGTCCATGTTGGACCAGCTACCTAGGCCGTAGCTCTCAGACAGCACCTAGTCACGACCCTTGAGCCACCTAGGTCGCTTGCCGACATCTTCACTTTGGAGTTGAGCCACCAAGGCAAGGGTCTCCGCGTCCTCGTACAATATTCTTACCGTCGCTCCATACCAAATCAGAGGGTCAGTAAGTATGAGCCATCAAGGCTCACGATACTGGTGAGTCACCAAGACTCTAAGGCACTGGCGTATCACTTGGTATAAGCTAGGATCACTCCTTGATCCCCTCTCTATACAACAACACCTAGAACAACTCTAACTAATCACTCCCTAATCTTATACTTAATTGCCTTGGATGATAACTTTTAGCACTTTAGTGTCTTGGATGTCTTCTCAAGTGTATATAAGCTTCTCTGGACTCCAGTAAACTCAAATGGCCGAGTTGGGGGTTATTTATAGCCTCAACCCCACGAACTAGCTGTTGCTCCAAACCGGATGATCTGGTGTCAGCAGTAGTATAAACACCGGACCATCCGATGTGTACATTATTAGAATCTAGCCGTTGAAACCCTGGTCAAACCCATTTGTGAACACCAGATATTCTGGTGTAACCTTCAACTCCATCACCGAACTATCCGGTGTGTAGATTTGAGCCGACCGAGCCACTTCTCTCTATGCATTTGTCTGGTGTGTATAATCCTCTGATCACAAGGGTATGGATCAAATTCGGGACAAAATGAAGGAGGTCATGGCTAGTTGTTTTTTCGAAGATGATCAAGGCATCTTATGGTTTGGAAAATGGCTAGTGGTTCCAAAGGTCCATGAGTTGGGAGGAAAAATATTTGATGAAGCTCATAATTTGTTGCACTCCATTCACCCCGAAATCACAAAAATGTATCAGGACCTAAAGTAAAGGTTTTGGTGGACTCGCATGAAGCGGGAGATTGCTCGATATGTGTCTAAGTGTGACGTTTGCCAAAGAGTGAAGGCTAGTCATCTCAAACCAGCCGATACCCTTCAACCATTGTTGATTCCCTCATGGAAATGGGAAGAGATTGGCATAGACTTTATTGTCAGACTACCTAAGACCTCTCAAGGGTACGAGTCTATTTGGGTCATCGTTGATCGCTTCATAAAGTCTGCACACTTCCTTCCCGTCAAGACTCTCTACTTTGCAAAGATGTATGTAGAATTGTATCTCTCTCGCATCGTTTGCGTGTTCCAAAGAAGATCATCTCCGATCAAGGATCACAGTTTACCTCTTAGTTTTGAAGGAGTCTTCATGAAGCCATCGGCACCGATCTTTTCCATATCACCGTCTACCATCCCCAAACTGATGGTCAAATGGAGAGGGTAAATCAAATGCTAGAAGACAGGTTGTGATCTTGTGCTCTCATATGGAAAGAAATGGGAGGTTTGCATGCCCTTTGCAGAGTTCTCCTATAACAATAGCTATCAATAAAGCATCAAGATGTCACCTTTTGAAACCCTTTATCGAAGGAGCTATAGGACGCCCCTCAATTGGTCCGAGTTTGGTAAAAGACCATTCCTTGGTCCGGATCTGGTCAGGAAAACGGAAGAACAAGTCAAGACAATACGTGAGCATTTGCTTACAGAGCAATCTCGTCAAAAGAGCTATACTGATTGTCGTCGGTGTGAACTCCTTTTCAAATTGGGAGAGTAGTCTACCTCAAGGTTGCTCCTTGCAAGGGAACCCAACATTTCCAAGTTAAGGGAAAGTTGGTCCTTTCCAAGTCATTGCTAGGCATGGAGCAGTGGCCTATCAATTGGAGCTACCTCCATCCTTCTCCGATGTTCATAATGTCTTTCATGTCTCGCAATTAAAGAAATGCCTTCGAGTTCCAACCGAAGCCATGGAACTGGACAGTCAGGATCTCCAACCTAACCTTTCTTACCGTGAGCATATGATTCGCATCCTCGATGAAACTGAACGAAAGACAAGATATCGTTCGGTTAAGTTTCTCAAGGTTCAATGGAACAATCATTCTAAAGATGAAGAAACGTGGAAATATGAAGATCAGCTTCGCACTGATTTTCCCGAGCTTTTCTCCAACATATAAATGACGTTATAGTAGTGTAGATGTCATAAAACTCCTTGCTTATTGTTGAGATTAGTTCAGCTTTGAGAAATGAAAGTTCTATCATCCCACCCACACCCCCTTGCTTTTGTAGGAATCTTGTATTCCTACTTTTCTTAGATATGCACGTAATCACCATCAAAGAAACGAAGGAGACCACCTTACCTTTTTCTCTCATGAATATGAGTATAAGTGGTTACTTTGTCACATCAGTGAACTGAGATGAGAAGGATTAACTTGTCTAGGTGAACATGGCACTAAGAACCCTAGGGTCGTGTCGTCTTTTCAATGCTTTGTCGTTCCTTTCCTGGAACTCCTAATTTCCTCGAAAACTCTTCCTGAACCTCACCCGAATCTCGGGACGAGCGAGATTCCTTTTAAGTGGGGAGTTTGTGACAGCCCAAAATCCTTAATTAGGTAATTAAATATTCATGAGCATCATTAGCATCATAATTGAAGTTTTTAGCAAGTAATTAATGCAATTGACAATTAAATGAGAATTGTTAAAATTAATTTTAAGTGATACTTTGTGAAGCAACTCACAAAATCACCATACAACATAGGGTTGAAGATAATTTTAGAAATTGGTCCATTCCATTTAAACAATATTAATGGTTGTTCCCAAATTTTTGGGAATTGTTTAGTGGGCACAAAAATGACAACAAGTTATAAAATGTTGCCACTTTGAAGAAATTTAATTTGAAATTGGCACAGGCTTTTTTGGGTCAAACAAGTTAAAATTGGTTGCACATGAATTATAGTTTCACACGACAAATTTTGGAGCACGGGAAGACATGTTTTTGGATTGAGTAGAAGAGGGGATATTTTTCTTTCTGCTCGTCATTGTTCATCGTGGTCCCACTGTTATCCTCTCCCCTCTCTCACTCGAGTAGCTTCAAGATGGTGGCCACCGGTTTTGTTGACTTCCACGGCCAAGCCACGTCACCGGCCATGAAGAGGCATGCCTCTGAGCTTCATGTGGGTTCGGCACACCCTTATCCCCCTGCCCTCTCGTTGCTCTCTCCCTCTCTCTGCTTCATTCGCTCACGCGGCAGAGCACATAGCAGCACCACCGTCGAGCTCAAAATCCGTCGGAGTTGTGCCATCCTCGTGCCCTCTCCGCCACCAAGGAGCTCGAAGATGCATCCTTGAGCTCTCCTTGCGCGAGCCCCATCACCTCCCCGCCGGATTGGAGCTTGCGCCGTCGTCTTCTTCTTCTCTGGCACATCCCTCCATCGTCCACCATCGACCCACCACTACGATGCTTTCCTCGATCAACTTAGTGCTCGGTTTTCTTCCCCATACCCTTTACTTTCTTTCCCACGCATCCGTTTCTCTTCTGTCTGATGCTAGCGCAGTCGTCCTCGATGCCCGAGCACCGTCACCCCCATGCGCTCATTGTCGGCCATGCTCCGGCTGAGCCCATCGATCGATGCTTGCTCTGAGAGTTTCCCCATAGCCCACCATGCCCTCGTTCAGCCGAAGCTCGCCCTTTTCCACCCTATCCTCGCGCGAGCACTACTGCCGCAGTAAGGTCGCCGTCGTTCACCGTTGCTGGTCGCCTTTCGGTGATCGTCACTGACCATTTGTGCCTCATATGGGACCACATGCTTGCATTGTGGCCGTTTCTGCTCTCCACTTGCCGAGTTTCGCCACCATTCGCCATCGGCAAGCTCGACCGGTGCCGTCAGCTGGCCATGGCATTGTGCAGCCACAGCTTAGGTCGATTTTGACCTGAGTCAAATGCCCGGGCCCCCTGTCATCTCAGTGGCTAGAGTTCCCTGGTGTAAAATGGTTTTTGGCCTTTTAATATTCAGATTAAATCAGAAAATGCAAAAATTGATTTATTGTTGTATTGTTAAATTGGTTGAACACTTGTAAAATGCATAGAAAATTGAATATTTCTCCAAAAAAATGTGAATCCAATTTTGTTAACCTTTTATAATCGTTCTCTACATGTTAAAATATTAAAATGCACGAAATTTGTTCTGAAAATTAACTTAAATACTAAAATATTTTAAGCTTAAATAATTCATAAGTAATTATTGGTAGGTCCAAAATTGGTGAAGCCAATTTTGTTAATCTTATGAAATTATACCATGCTCATTAAAAATAATCATGCTCATGTTAATTATAATTAAGCTCTTAATTAGGTTTAAGCTTTGTTTTAAGCTTACTTAATCCAGAAGATCATCAGATGTTGAACAGTAATCCAAATTAAGAAAATCTTGAGGCTTTAACACTCGTGCCATGATGCATTGCATCTCCACTTTGGTCACACACTATGGAGCATCTCTTATCACATATCATCCATACTCACTGCGATGTATCATTCTTTTATTTAGAAGCCAATGATTCAAAGTGTCACGTGATCGAACCTGAGAACAAACCTGTGAAGTTTTGTGAGTGCTGCGCAAGAAGCATTAGGTAAACACTAGGCAAGCATCTACCATATCTGTCATATGCTTTGGTGAATAGTTGGTCAACCTGTTAGATTTTGCTATATGTCGTAGATGCATGTGATAAGGAGTCGATGTTGGGAATCGGGTAGAACCTATTTGTTGCATCGTATCTAACTTGATGAAGTTGTTAATCTTGATCCTTGTAACCTAGGTATTTTTATGACATGGTGCAACTTAAAAGTGATGCGGTAATTGCTTAGCCTTGCATAGGTTATCAGTAAAAGTCGAGCGATGAATGTCACCATCGTTCAGGAGCTGTAGGAATTTCAACTATAGTTACAAAGAAATGATATGTTGGGTTGATGAGTTGGATATGTGAGTGGGTGCTAGGGGCAGCTCAGGGAGGAGACCCGGGTGTCATAGACCGTTTATATCATTTAAGCACTGTCTGTAGTGTCATTTGGCTTAAGCATTTTCCGTACTTCCACATGTTGATCTAATAGTAAGATAAGCCTATAATCGTATGCCGTGTTGATGGTTGCTTTGTCTCCCTATGACGCGTAGAAAAAGTACGAGGAGGTACAACGTGGTGGGGAGCCGGAGGTGTCCAGGACATGCTTGCGGTAAACCCGGTGCCATAGGGGTAAGTGCAAGTGGGTAGTTCTGAGTATGAGAAATGTTGTCTCAAGGGCTAAGAAGATGGACCCAAGTTATGTGGGTAAAGATGTACCCCCTACAGGGTGTAAGAACAATTCAAAATTCCGTGCTCTCGATTATGAGCATGCTTATGTCCATTGGGAAACTTCATAGAGTTTCATTCCGTTTGGGAAATGGAAAGTATGTGGGCTTCTGGGAGAAGCATGTGCTAGTACTTATTCGAGTTAAGCAAGTTTACTTTATTGAGTATTATGTTTATCGTCAGTCAGTGCTAGTTGTTCATACCAGTATATTGGTTAAATTGCTATTCCGCCGAGTCAACTCAACTTTGTGGCCATTTCCTTGCTACTCAACTCAATGTATTATCCTTGGAGTTGGGATAGTATATATCCATATCATGTAGGTCTGGCGAGTACCTTCGTACTCAGGGTGCTACCCTTAAGTTGATGAAGGTAATGAAGAAATTGTTTACGGTTACTTTTATCCTGCTGGTGCTGGAGATGGCTAGGAGTAGAGATCAAATGTCTGAGTTAGTCCCAGTTGTGCCCTATGGGTAATGGTGCCACTAGTTTTTTCTTTTATTAATATCTTTCCGCTGTGAAACCTCTGATCTAAGTAGAATCTAGAACATGGAGCAAGATTTATAATAAAGGTTCAAACTTTTGTATTCTATACATATCTTGTGATGAAACTATCTTGTAAATGGTATATGTTGTGGTCTTGGGCTTTGTTGAGCATATATCGGGACTGCTGGAATTACTTCTATTTTAATTGACTTAATTGTCGATTAAGCCGAGTGTAATTTGGATGGGTCTAACAGCAACCTTGTTGGAGAAGGCAGAAACAGCATTGCAGACAGCTTCTTGGTCCAGTGAGTGGTGAAAACAGATGTAGGTGTGTCTGCGAACTTCTTCGGCGAAGCTCCAGTCATCGAGATAACTCTCAGTGGTCTCACGGTAGCGGAGTTCCTTGGCAATGATGACGGCACTGGCGCGTTGTAGGACCTATCGGGTGGCTCTCTCGCTGCGATAGGTTGGGGGAAAAACTCGAGAGATCTTAGGGGTGCTCTAGATTGCCTCGAGGTGGCTTTATATAGGGTGGGGAAGTGAGGCCAAGGTGGATTAGTTCTTCATTATGCCTCCTCCAATCTCGTGGTGGTTTCCATATTTTCTTCCTCAAATCCTCGCATAATGGATACGATGTTTCAATTAAGGGTCGATGATTTCTAAAAGTGCCATCAATTTGCAATTTATTTCCTTTAACGGTGGGGTGGGATTGGCGGGGTCTTGATATGGCGCCAGTGTAAAGAAGGAAGGCGATGGGGAAGAAGATAATGCCGATAGGCGGGGCCCATGGGCAGTGAGAAATGAGAGGAGGGAGACGACGCATTGGGGCTGGGCCACGGTTCGGCTTGTTCAAGAGGAGGGAGACAATGCACGGGACTGGGCCACGAATTTAGTTCAGCCCAACGGCGAGGAGAAAAAAAAACGACCTGCGGGAAGGGAGGAGAGGAAGATGGGTTGCGCTTAGGAAGATGGGTCCTGATGGAGAGAAAAGGAATTTTGGCCTGATAGAATCTATGCTTTTATGTTTTTCTTTCCTTTTCTATCCTGCTTTAGCATTTTAATTCTTTAATTTGGAAAACCACTGAGCCCAACTTAAAGAAAAACAACAAGCACTGAAGACAAAATTAAATCTAACATGATTTTTATTTGATTTTCTTCCGTGATTTTACATTAGGTCAAAACTAGAAAAATGGGCTGTTACAGATTATTCATTAATTATATAGCTTAAAGTGTAATCGCTGAAATATTGGAGTCGTGTTCAATCCGAATAGCGTCAGAAGAGTTGGCTAAAGCACGTATGTTAAGAACGAGTTACGTCTTTCTTGATGCAATGATGTGCAAAGCCTTTACATGCATGTTCTCGTAAAAAAAAAAAGAAAAAGTTATAAAGATGCTTACTATAATTTGTTGCGCATCGGTGCCATATTCCCTTTATAGCTAGCTGCGGTAATATTTCGCGTGGGTGCAAGCAGGGCTACTCAGTGGGTGCTTAAATATTATGATTATGTCAGTATGTCTGGAAAGTGTGAAATTATTGTGGCACAAGAACACCAATAATTTCGTTAAAGCAAGACAGGCTCTAAATTTATGCCAAACGATAAGCACGCTCCACTACTTCAAGACAGAAAGATGACCATTTGAATTAGCTATTTACATATTCTCAACAAGAGTATCCGAATAACTGTTTGGTGTGTAAGAAAAGTTGAGCGCTTTTCGGATCGAAAATTCCAATTGAAAAATACAACATAATTTATCGTCCTATTCTATTGCAGGGGGAATTGTTGAAGGAATCTATTCCCTTTAAAAATTCTGACCTGATGACGAACTAAAGCGAGACAAGCACTACTATATCCCTTGGGAAAATGATGATTCCGTACAAAGAAAATTCCCAAATCCCGTTCAGGAGCAGCAAACCCATTGATGGCCGTGGCCCTTTCGAAACAGTTGAGCAAGCGAGATCACATGAATCTTCCATCCACTTTATATTCATCATAAGATCAATCGTTCGATAATCTAGCTTTGCTAAATATATCTCCTCTCCCATAAAATATTCATGTAAAATCAGATAAATCGGTCCGTGCAAGATTGTGGAGCTCAACTAGTGCGCATTGGCACCACATGTTGTGCAGGTGCTGAGTTTTATACTTACGCATGGGCGAGTGTTTCCTAGTTGTCTATGGCTACCTAGATGCAGTGCTGATGGTGGTTGCCGAAGCTCAATCAGAGTAGTATCCGCCATTTAGGTGCCTAGTTTGACAATTAACTTACCGGCTAACCATTCGGCCAAGCCATTCTGAAATTAGGCAGGAGGGCATAAAGGGTTGGCAGCAGAGTTGAAATCGGCCTAACCAAAGTGCTGCGTTTTGACCGCTGGGCGCCACTATTGATTAGCGTGTGAGTTAGACTGATTGTGTACCCTCCGCCGTGGTTCCAATGTTGCAGACACAATATCACATTGTTCAAAATGGATGCAAGCATATCTAATGGCACTAAGAACCTTGATGGTTAACCTTGAGGTCAATTTGTCTCTCCTATTTTAAATTAAAAAATAGATTATGTTGAGAGTATTTGGATGAGTCATGTCATTCCTATTTTAAATTAAAAAAATAGAAACTTAAATTAATTTATTTTAGCATACAATCTCATAATCTAGCATAAAACTCGAAGCTAAACCATTGTTAAATAAGATCTAAATAGAACCTAAATGTTCGTAAGATGCCTATTGGAGCAAAATTTTGCTACTTATTTTCATAGTTTACCACTTGCCGTTTTGCACATCGCACCATCTCTATTACACAACTTATTTTGTGAGGTCTAGTATACAACTATTTAACTATTACCTTTTTCTAGTTACTCTCTTTGATCATTGATACCCGTTGTTATGGACAATGATAGATAATATTGATCGTCATTGATTTATGTTATAGCATATTTGTAAAACAAAAGAAAATTTTCATATTAATTTAATATTTTAAAGATATTAATAGCCAAAGTTTCAAACCTTCAACCACAAATGATATGTATTTATAGTTTCGAGTTCTTATTTCAGTGGGCCAAACCAAGACTTGCCAAGTCACCATTGGTAACCGTGAATCTCGGTCACGCAGTAGCGTTTTGGAATCCAGAATCTCTTTTTTGGAGTGCGTGAACATTTATCGGTATTTTCAAAGTTGCGGCGCTTGATACATGATAAGTTGTACAGTGTACGTACTTACAGACCTACACATGTCAGTATCAAATCTACACATGTCAATATCAAATCGCGAATTGCTGCGTGGAGTGTATATATGTAGTGAGAATTTCTTATTTGTCATCATAAGATAAGTTAATTTTTCTTTTTTCATCCCATAAAATACGCTGGCTTATTTATTACTATTTCTAATTTTTATTTCTTTCTTGTCACTGCCGTCCATTTAACCTATAAAAAATGCACATTTATCTTTAGAGAGGAGGATGGCGGCCGCGGCTACGGGCAACTAATCTAATTTTAAGGCTCTTTATGAAACTGAATCTTAAAAATGTAATGTACTATAGAATTGTAAATAATTTTTTTATATTTTTATAGGGTTTTTTGTGCTGATATTCGATGAATATATATCAAAAGATATGAACTTCTGAAGTCGTATTTTTTTCAAGACAATTAGGAGAGCTGTATGGTTACATTGTGACTATGATTAGCCAATCAAAAGCTATAATTAATTTTTGTGATGAATATCAAAGATATAGAAAATAATGTGGGCTTATTTGTTGTATTTCCTTTTGTAGAAAAATAGATATAAAAATAACAAGGTGATTGGGCTGCAAGGTATATATTAGTGTCGTTGTTTTTTTTAATATGATTTAGTATAATATTCACAATACTCTAAAAAAATATAGTATATTAAGTACAATTTCTATATATCAATTGTCACCTATGAATATATGCTTCTTAGTTGTAAGTTTTATATTTTTATACTATGTGGACAGCGAGTCATTTAATGTGTATGGTGGGGGGAACAATGCATTTAACGTGTGCATCTGAGACCATCGCTTTTCTTTCGAAGAGTAAATGTGTCTTTTCTATTGATCAAATAGATGAATATAATAAGAAAAGGATGAAAAATTATAAATAGTAGCAAATAAGGAAGCTTATTTAGTGGGATGACAAATAATATATATATATATATATATATATGTATATATATATGAATATGAAAACAGCAACACATATATCACTACTACAAAACCTATTTTCTGAGACACCTAGGATTGATTTGTACAGGTGGTTCGTAGGAAAAACCGTTTGAGAAAGTGGTTGCGGCCCCGTGCGGCCGAGGACCGCCTGTGAAAAGTAATTTCCACAGGCGGTTCCTTACGTGGACCGCCTGTGGAAATGGATCCATTTCCACAGGCGGTCCACGTAAGGAACCGCCTGTGGAAATTACTTTTCACAGGCGGTTTATTAAGTCGACCGCCTGTGAAAATACTCCATAAATACTGCTTCTTCTCGACCAGCACCATTTAGACAGACTTACTGTTCGAAATAGTAAGCATTTACTGTGGCGGCCGATTTGGAAAATAGGGGGGGGGGAGGTTTTGTTTTTGATTTCCTTGGAGGAGCCAAATAAGGTATGTATATCTCATCCCTAGCTTGCATTTTTTTAAGTTTAAATTTAGATTTAAGGCTAAATTAGAGTTTCAATGTGATCTAGAGATGCTCATGGTTCTTGCTATTTTGATCATCAAATTAGCTCAAATTTTTTGTAATATTGATTTAATTGTGTAAATTCACATGATTATAGTATTATATTTTAAAAATATAGCTAGAATGTGATGTTTAGCCTTAGGAGGTTTCATCATGAATGGGGATATTTTCTCTAGATCTAGATCTAGATCTAGGGGAGAGGGAGAGGGAGAGAGAGAGAGTAATGAATTCACATTATTTTGAGTCATAAATTTACATTAATGTAGATTCAATTGCGTAGACATATTATAATCATAATAATCTTTTTAATTCTGATTTTCAAATAAATTATTTAATTAATTAATGTATCTAATTTTGTGGTTGAAGTTAAAGATGGACAGAGCATGGATGTATGATGCGCCAAGACATGGAGAAATATACATCAAATGACTCTTATTTTTATTGAAGCCGCAGAGAAGGACGCTTTAACTAAGAAGACAAAGGAAATGTACTGTCCATGTTCTGACTGCAAGAACCAGAAATTATGGGACAAATCAAGTGTAATCAAATCGCACTTGATCTTGAGAGGTTTTGTTGAGAATTACAAATGTTGGTTCAATCACGGCGAACAACGTACAAGCAAACCAAACCAGGACATCGCTGCTGATCAAGTAGATGGTGATGATGAGGGAGCAGTCGAAGGCGACACTGATTTTATGATGGATGATGAACCCGATTTTGATCTGGATGATGATGCTGCCTTTGATCTGGAGGAAATGCTGCGCCACGCTGAACCGCATGTTTTAAGGGACACGAGAGGTTTAGATAATTTCGAGGCATTAAAAAAGGCATCGAAGGAACTTTTGTATGAGGAATCGAAGGGCTGTGATAAGGAGTTCACGGTGTTGCATTCGGTGCTTGAACTTCTAAGGTTGAAGGCCAGCAATGGATGATCCGACAAGAGTTTCTCGGATCTGTTGAGTCTCTTGGCAAACATGCTTCCGAAGCCTAACTCCTTTCCCACCACCACTTATCTGGCGAAGAAGCTTATCTGTCCGTTGTCATTGGATGTGCAAAAATACACGCGTGTCCGAACCATTGTATCCTGTACCGTAAAGAGTACGAAGCCTTGGATAGATGTCCAGTGTGCAATGCGAGTCGGTACAAGAGGAATGATGATTGTGAGGACGAAGTTGCTTCCGCCAACATGAAGAAGAAGAAAAGTAATGCTGGTCGTGATGAAGAAGACACTTCTTCCAACGCGGAGAAGAAGATAAGAAGTCCTGCGATGGTGATGTGGTACCTACCAGTGATACCCCGCTTGCAGCGCCTGTACTCGAACCCTAGGGACTCTGAACTGATGCGTTGGCATTTCGATAAGTGTAAGAAGGATGGAACTAAGCTTCGACACCCCGCAGATGCTAGGCAATGGAGAAAGTTCGCCATGTATCCAGAGTTCGCTGAAGAACCAAGGAATGTAAGGTTCGCGTTGAGTACGGACGAAATGAATCCTTTCGGTGACATGAGCACCTCACATAGCAGTTGGCCAGTGGTCTTGGCCATCTACAACCTTCCTCCATAGCTATGCATGAAGCGGAAGTACCTTATGCTCTCCACTCTTATCCAAGGACCGAAACAACCAGGCAACGATATAGATGTGTTTCTGGAACCATTGATGGAAGATATGGCGAAACTGTGGAACGAGGGGGTCCGGGTGTGGGATGAATTCTGATGACAGTACTTCACGCTGAAAGAAATGATTTTCGTTACCATCAATGATTATCCCGCCCTTCTTAACCTATCGGGACAGGTTAAAGGGAAGCAAGGATGTGCAGTGTGCTTGGTGTACCTGTATCTCGACATGAGGGGAGGTTGTCTGGGAGAGGGACCAAAGGAAAGAAAAGATTCATCGATCATGATTACAAAGCAGTGGAAGAAGCACATTTCACCATATTGCAGCAGATCCAGTTAGTAGCGCCGTACGTCGAGCAACACCTAAATGAGCTGTACACAAAAAATCAAGGCTGCTCGTATGATTGGATCTTGAAAGAGCACAAGCGTCGCTTCACCATATGGTTCAAGAACCAAAACCTTCCGGACGGTGAATCTCTAGATAAAAAAAATGTTAAAATGTTGGCTTGTGGCCCATCAAGTTTAGTTACGTCATGGCAAGCGTATGACATTAATAGGTACACGTTTTATACCAAAGCAAAAGACAAGAAGAGCACGACCCAAAACAGCGGAGTTCGAACAGAAGCCTATGACACAACAGGGGAAAATGTCACCTACTATGGGTTCGTAGAAGAAATCTGGGAACTCGACTATGGAGTGAATCTGCAGATCCCCGTCTTTCGGTGCAAATGGGTCAAACACTCAAATGGCGTGGCGGTGGACAACTACGGCTTCACAATTGTCAACCTCAGCATTGTAGGCCACAAAGATGACCCGTGGGTACTCGCTGATCACGTCGCACAAGTTTTCTATATAATCGACCCCGCAAATGAAAATAAGCACGTAGTTGTTGCCGGAAAACAAAGAATTGTCGGAGTCGAGAATGTGGAGGATGCGGAAGAATACAATCAGTTCGATGACGTGCCGCCTTTTGGAGATCCAGAAAAGATCAAACTTGTAGAAGCAACCCTCGATAGATTTGTGATGCCGTACATGCGTCTGGATGGTGTAGGGAAAACAGTTCAAGGTAAATAGTGCAATTTTATGCGAATTATTTTTCTAATATGATAGAACCCTGAAATTTGTATACAATTAGGATAAGCTTTAATTTGTATTGTGGACTTGTATGCATTTAAGATGCTTCAATATGTAATAGATTATTTAAGATGCTTTAGTACGTAATAAAATATTTAAGATGCTTTAATATGTAATAGAATAGTATTTCCCAAACTAGCAAAAAAAACATTCAACAGGTTTCCACAGGCGGTTGACTTAAGAAACCGCCTGTGAAAATACATTTCCACAGGCGGTTTCTTAGGTTAACCGCCTGTGGAAATGAAATAATTTCCACAGGCGGTTCACCTAAGGAACCACCTGTGAAAATGATTTCCACAGGCGGTTTCTTAAGTCAACCGCCTGTGGAAATCGTTCCTATTTATATAACCGCGCGTGGCCCCAAAAACCCTAGTGCTTTCAGAAAACATCGACCTCGCCGTCAGGCTGTCCTTCCGTCCCCCTACCGCGCTCTTTGTTTCCGCCGAGTGTGACCGCGCCGAGGAGCCGCTGCTACCGCCGCCGGTGGAGGGCCGACTGCGCCGAGGAGGAGCCGTCGCCGCCGCCGCTGCCGCTAAGTACGACAGCGCCGAGGAGGAGCCTCCGCCGCCGAGGTCCACAGCGCCGAGGAGGAGCCGCCTCCGCCGGTGAGTAGTTCCATGTCCCCCTCCCAGCCGAGCCATCGTAGTCGGTTCTCTGGCCGGCCATGTGTCCCCTCCCCCCTTCTCTGTGATGCCGGCCATCATGCCGTGGTGCAGCGCCGCCGGTGAGTAGCTCCTTTTTCCCCTCCCGACCGAGCCGTCGTAGTCGGTTCTCCGGCCGGCCATGTTCCCCCCCCCCCTTCTCTGTGATGCCGGCCATCGTGCCATTGTGCCATGTACTGCAGATTTGTTCCTTGTATTGGTGAGGTGAACCCACTGCAAAATTGTCAAAATTGATGCTTCAAAGACATTGTACATTTCCATTTCTAAACATTTTCTTATATGGGAGTGGTAGCTCTTTCCCACCTAATAGGCTCGTGCAAATTGAATTGTAAATACCTTTTTAGGTTAATACAAATTGCCCCACCTAATATTAACTACTTTGCTATAAGATTCATATTTTTTTAGAAAGAAAGAGCAATACCGAAATGCATAAAACATCACCTCTTTGAATATTTTATACAAAGATTTATTGGAGTGGTGAGACATATTGCATTTGTATTAGATGTATTTTTTTCTTGTAGTAGTTTTAGGCATATAGAATGATTAAATTAAAACTAGTCTTTATTGTGCTTGTAATGCTTTGTTAACTATTTGTATATGATGGCTTAAATATTATCATATTTAGTTACTTGATTTATGTTTATTTGGAATATAAAAGATATTTGTATAATTTAGAAATTGTAATTATACAATTGTGAACGCGTGTATTATTACATACTAGTGGAGAGGAAGAGGCCGACCAGGATCATGAAGTTTCCCACCGTCAGAGATCTCATCCAGTATACTTCCTATATTTCAGTCGACCGGTGCGGTAATTCATATCAGTTAGGTTATATGATGGGCCTGTGTAGGTTGGAAGGGTGGAGCAGGGAGGGGTTGGTGGGATGGATTTGAGATATATATTTTCAAACTACAGATGTATTTTGCTCTCAAATTAGGGGTGTCTGTTTTAAAAATTGTTTGGACGGCAATGTTTCTCACAATACGGCGATGTTTCTCACAATTAATGCAATAAACATGATCCAATATAAATGTATTCTGAATTATTTGAAAAAAAATCAAGATATCCAATAATGTGCTATTTTAACAAATCACATACAAAATGTTGAAAAAGACTGTATAGTTTTATTGAATGCATCACTGCCCAGCATTTTTTAGTACACTTAACCTTGTACATATGCGAATAACATGTTAATACCCTGTACCACTATTGTGTGTGTTTCTAATATTTTTAGCCTTTTCTGAATAAAAGTAAAAGTTACCGCAACAAGTAGTAGCAGCAGTTGTACCAGAGACGGGCCATGCATACTAATTGGATTATATGTACTACCTAGAAAAAAGGAGAAAAATATATCGAAATTAATAACAGACGTGTATGTGTAAGTTAATGGACTTAATTAAATCAGAGCCAGAGTTTGAAGGATGACTAATCATTCTCCCTATGTGGTCCGAAGGATGAGCCATCATTCTTCTCTGTATGCAGGCATGTGAATATGCTTTCGTTTGTCCCTAACATATAGTCCCTAGTAGGGATCAGCAAATTACTGCCAATTCTTCTTTTCTTTTCTTTTCTTTTTGTGAGAATACGTAGGCCTAGCTAGTATTCTAAAAAAAGAATGCATGTGTCTAATTCTTTCTTCTTTTTTAAAAGAAGAAGAAGAAGCCATAGGTATAGACGAAAACATTATTGAAATAGGACAATATGTATGCATGCATGCTTGCCGTTTCATTAGATTCAATTCAATACGAGCCAACTAGCTTTCTTGCATAACGTACGCGTGTCATCTAGGGCTTCATGCATATCACCTATAACTAAATGGATAATGAATTTCAGGCAGGATATTAGTGGCATTATATTGTTTCATTCCATAAATTGAGCTTCTTAGATGACAGTAGGTACGTACGGAGGCTATATATGTTCTATTACAATTAACACCAAGGGAAATTAAGGACTACATCAACAGTAAATCCTATCATATATAGACCAAACTCGCTCTCACACAAATAAGGCGACCCGAAATAACTCTCAAGCAGGAATCAGTGAGGGCGTGTAGGCCTCCATTACAATACTTCTGACTAAATGATGCAATTAAAGAACAAGATCTTGAGAAGGTAGAACTCAACAGGAATAATATTATAGTCGGCAACTAATGGATACTTCCAGAGTGGGAGGTACTGATTGCATGTTTCTTTGGAAAGAAACGACTTAGTTCCAATTGCAAGTAATGGTGTGGTACATATAGACAACAGTGATTTAATTAGTTACTGAAAGTTTTGCCAAGGAAAAGCAAGGATTGGTTGTTTTGATCAACAGAGAGAGACCAAATTAAGTTCGGTAGCCCATTTCCCAGGCTAGTTGTTGCCCATGTAGAATAGCCAAAAGTTAAGTGCATAAAGTGCTATTGTAGCCAATCTTTTCTATAAATAGCACCACCCGTCTCGCAAACTTCACGTAGAAGCTTCCTTTCCCGGGTTATAGAGCAAATCCTTGTTCAAAAGCTTAATCTACCACTATGGTGATCACCAGAAGGAAGACCCTCATTCTTTACTTCAGGTTTCTAGACTTTGACATTGCGGAGTTCGAATAATCCAATATTGTCATTCTCTGCTATCTAATTTCTATGCTTTTCTTGTGTTCTATGATACTACATTTTGCATTTTACACTACTACTAAATTCCCCTTTTTTCATACTAGCATACTTGTTAGCTTTTTCTAGACAACAATAATCCAGCGGTCGATTCAGTACTATGGGGCAGAAGAGGACAGTAACCCCGAAGAAACCAGAAGCAAGCAGGATGTCGGATGTTGCAACAGAGGCCTCCCCGGCACAGAGGACGCTCGCAATAGAGGCCTCCCCGGCACAGAGGTCGGATAGGGACCCAAGCCCTCACCAACCGTCCTCCTCCGGAAGCAGCAAAAGCTCGGGCTCATATCACAGCCCGAGCCTTGTTCCGTGCAAGCGGGAGATCCGCCGTCGGGAAAGTGACAACGAGTACGATCCCACCGAAGAGGTATTTAGTTGAGTCAATGCATTTCATACTTGTTAAATGGAGGAATATCTTCTGTTGATGTCAACTCTCATTTATTTTCTCTCTAGAGGGTGAGGGTGCCAAGATCTTCACGTCGATCATCTGCGCCACAACATTCTGCGCCACAACCCACCGCTACATCTGTACCCGAAACTGCGGGTCCCTCTGGGCCGACGCTGAAACGAAGAAGGGGCGAGCGTAGCAGGAACAAGTTGCCGTCCGGCATTTATACAATAACACAGGTCGGAGTTGAAGGGGAGCCTATTGCACCTCGTGAGGCCTGCTTCAAATTCCGCAACGGTTGTGGATTCCTTGTCAAGGAGTACGTCCCAATCACTGTAACTGTTTGGCGATTGGTGTCGGATGAGACGAAGGATTTCCTATGGGCAACATTGCAGAGAACCATCCGATTCCCCTCGGGAACAGAGGAAGCAGCCAAACAGAATGCATTGAAAATATGGGAAAAAGCTTCCGGGGTTGGAAGAGTGAGCTCAACAAGGAATTCGTGAAGAAGAATCTGGTACCCTTTAATAAATACGAAAAAATTACACCAGAGCAATGGGCAGAGTTTGTTAGGCAGAAGACCACACCTGATGCCATCAAACTGGGTGAATCGTTCAAGCAACTTGCGAAGAAGAATAAGCACCACCATCACCTGGGCACATCTGGGTACGCCCCCAAAATTCCTGAGTTGAGGAGGCAAGAAGAAGAGGTTGCCCGGGTTGGGAAACCCAACCCTTTAGAAAATTGTGATGAGCGAAGCAGGAACTGAGTCTATGCTCGGTCACAACGAACCGAGTCTAGGGACTTAGCCTTCAATAGCCCTGAGACCATGGAGTTGACCCAGACCATCCAAGGGCTTGCTAAGGAAGGGTCTCTAGAGCCTGACAGGGAGAATGACCTGCTTACCAAGGCCCTGGGGAACAAAGAACACCTGGGTCGCACTCGAGGCATCGGATCAAAAGTGGGCTGGAAGCATGGGTTCCCAAACAATGCGGGCTAGTACAAGACACGATATAGATATAAGAAGACCCTAGAGGAACAGATACAAGAATAGGTTAAGGTCAAATTCATGAAGATGTGGAATGAAAAGGAGAAGGAAAGGGCGGCATTAATGCTAATAGAGCAACCAACCAGCCCAGGATTTCGAAGCAGCGTTGGGTCCATACATTTCGATAGCCAGAGATATCCTGTGGATGAAATCAAAGAGGCTACCCCTTGCATTCTTCATGTTCCGGTCGGCAAGGGAGACTTCACTGTCGAGGCTGCCACTGGCCAGGCCATTCCAGGCCGTGTGTTTCACAGTCAAGATATTCCGGCCGGTTATGCCAAGGTACAAGTGGACTCGGTGCAACCGATTTTCAGGAAGTACAAGCTCGAAATCAGCGCACCTGAGGGTATTGAGATTCTCGATGAGGCTGTTGGAAACTTCATTTTGTGGCCCAGATGGGATATCATAGTAAGCTGTAAGAAGTCACAATTGCCAGCGTCCCGCCTGTCCCAGGGCCCTGCATCTTTGCCTCAGGCACCGCTGCCCCAGAGCCAACCCACTCCGCCTCAGGCACCTCAGCTCCAGAGCCAACCCACTCCGCCTCAGGCACCTCAGCCCCTGTGCCAACCCACTCCGCCTCAGGCACCTCAGCCCCCGTGCCAACCCTCTCCGCCTCAGGCACCGTCGCCCCCGCGAACGGTATCTCCGCCGCAGGCAACTTCGCATCGTGCTTCACCGTCTACAACTCAGGCACCTCCGCCTCCAGCGTCTCTGACTCCGGCGTCTCCGCCTCTGGCACATCCATCACCTGAGCATCGGAGAGTTCCTACAATGTAACCCCATATGAGAAGATTGAGCTACCTGATCCGATGAAGAGGTGGCTTCTGTCCTCGTCAAAACCAAAGGCATCATCCGCTCAGGAATCTCCAGCGAAGGGCAATCTCACGAAAGAGATCGTCAAAGCATTAAGTACCTCACAGATAGATTTCGTGCCTACACTGGATGTTCCCGAAAAATATGAGCATGGCAAGCCATTTCTGCCATCATTTCAACTCCAGGAAGGTCCGTGGGAGATGAGGAAATTCCACGAATGGTACATGAGGGCATGTCACGCGGGCCTCTCCATAATCACTACTTCTGTCCCCGCTAACGTTTATGTAAGCGGAGACAGCTACCTTATGTTGGATTTCAAGGACATGCACGTTGTGTTCCGCCTCGACAAACTTGACGTCAATCTTATAAGCGTGTGGTGCCTATAAGTGCCAATAATCTACCTCTACGTTCATATATGTACCAATATATGTTATAGAAGCTAATGACTATTGATTTGTTCTGTAGGATGCAATTTAACGATGCAGATAAGTTAAAGAGGCCTGTCGGATTCCTTGATCCGCAACGAATTTCCCAGCCAAATATGATCATGAACATAAGGACTGATGACCCTAGGATCAAGGGGAAGAGTAAAAAGGATAAAGCACGGGTCATAAAAGAAGCAACCAAAACAAAAAGGCTCGAAATGTCAACCTACGTAGGAAGGGCTATGCTTGAAATGCAGGACAAGGACTGCATCTTCACTCCCTACAACTTTAAGTAAGTGTGATACGTTATGAATCTAACATAAGTGTTCAACTTAGTTGATCGATCAAGAATCTAACAGAAGTATTCATGTAGCGATCACTATATTTGTATAATGCTGATGCCGAAGTCGAGCAGACTCGTGGTCCTTGACTCTGCCGATTTCCAACAAAAATCCTACCAAGATTTCATTAATGTTATACAGAGGTAAAGGAAATCTCCTATACTTAAAATTCTTATACATTATTTATGAATTGATAATTACTTGTTGGTATTCGAATAGGGCCTACAAGTGGTACGTAATGAAAGGTGGGATACACGATACGGACAGGTCGGATGCGATGACAGTCCGTACACATTTTCTGGTACTAACACAACTTCTAATTCTTGTATTCCACTATTAATGACGAATAGTTTTATTGAACTAACGAATACGTTGCGTTTTTTTAAGTGCCACAAGCAAGGTTTCAATACCGTTCTATGTGGATACTATGTATGCGAATTTCCTAGGATAAACGGGAGGTACACAACGAACCCTAAGGACGTAAGTCATCATTGTGCCTGCACATTCTTATTTGGTTATGTTTCCGTTATCAGTAGTGTTTTAACTCTTTTAGTGTGTTTTCAAACCAGGCAAGGATGATCCAATGTGCAAACCAAGCTCTCACCGATAAAGAAATCCAAAACGTCCAACGTGACATGTGCCGGTTTATTATGCACGAAGTCATCCACAAGAACGGTAGATTCTTTGATCGCGGAGGCGAATTAGCTAGTCATCCGAGACTTTGTGTGTGGGACAGCGACTCTTAGCTATATAGGCTTGTGATGTTGTAAATATTGTTTTGTAAATATTGCTGTACTTGTGTTAAATGTTGAAATATGTGATGTTATTCATATTGTTATTGAAACTGTGTGAAATCTGGATGGAATAAAATATATTCTATTTATTTTTTTTGAAATAAATACATACCATAGGCGGTTCTCATACGGAACCGCCTGTGGAAATCTTTATTTCACAGGCGGCAGCTAATGTGGACCCCGCCTGTGGAAATGGATTTCCACAGGCGGTTGTCTTAACGAACCGCCTGTGGATTTCTATTTCCACAGGCGGTTCGTTAAGACAACCGCCTGTGGAAATCCATTTCCACAGGCGGTCACTTTTGCGCCTGTGGAAATCAAACCTTCTGTCACAGGCGGGTGCGCCAAACGCCTGTGAAAAGGCGTTTCCAGCCGCCTATACAGTATCGTTCTTTAGTAGTGTATTAGACTTTAATCAACTGGTGTGCATCCGTCGGGGGGGGGGGGAGGAGAAGGAAAATAAATCCAGCTCTTGTGCATGCATGACGCTGCAAAATCTTAAATTTGGTACAAACTAGTATATTATCCATTGGACGTATCCACGCTTACATCACCGCCTTACATTTTGTCCGCCAGTACTATTCTGTTGCGGAGACCGACAAAATCTCTGTGCATTCTTATGTCACTTGTTGTACAATACACTAACACATGTAAACTTCGTACACCCACTATCTCGACTAGAGGCTCAGTTCTAGATGGCTGAGTTCAGTCATTCGATACTGCGGTTGGTGACCATTTGTAATCATCAATCGTAACACGTGAAAAATATTTGAGGGGATATTTTTTTAACCGAATCACATAATGAATACATAGATTTATACAAGTTGAAACCTTCATAAGGATAATAGTATCGAATATCTAACTATAAGGTAGGTATATATGGAGTATATCATATACGGATGGGTATGCTATGTGCATATTTAACAACTCTGGATATTATGGAACCAAATTCGTAGTACCTGATACACCCGGAATCTAGAAAGTGTATACTAGAAAGGTCTCGATTACTTACTCAACTTGAGAAGACTAGTAGTATCCAGGACATATCTATCTACTTGGACGATACGGAAAAGGACTCCCTATTGATTATGGCTGGATAGGAGGCAGTACATCATATATAAGATGAGGACCCAAACCCCCAGGTGTCACACCCGGTTTTAACGGCCAAAACCGAGTGCGGCTTATGTGTGCCCAGGAAGTTTAACACACATAAGGACGTCATAGGTGAAGTAACAAAAGTAATACTTTATTCAATTAAACGTTCAGCTCTTACAATAAAAGACTTTACCTAAGCAAACTCAAAATTAACCTAAACGACATCATCTAAACGACGGCAGCGGGACGAAAGTATTGGCGACCAAAACTCCATAGACACCGACTGGAAGACACGCTCCTTAGAACACCAGGTCGTCGTCTTGGAAATCCTCAAAGTCTTCCACTGTGCAGCATATGTTTTTGTAGGAGAAAGCAAGGGTGAGCACATAATGTACTCAGCAAGTGTGGAAAAATAATGAAATGCAGGCTTATATCAAGAATAGGCTGACACAAGGCAATATTTGCGTAAATGCGAGTAATGAAAACACATTTGGACTCAAAAGCATTAGAAAAGTATTAAATGAATGTAACCCAACAATCCATCATCTAGCTTACAAGGTTCCCCACCCTGCATACCACAACCGTCTAGTACTTCCTGTACTAAGACCAAAACCACAACATCTGGTACTCCCTACACCAGAACCAAAACGAAACCACCATCTAATCATGTGAGGATCCAAGTCTCTCATATCCGTGAGCATGGCTGTTATAACAGTTTTACACTCTGCAGAGATTGTCCAACTTTACCCACGAGTTAGTGAATTTCATGTTGCCGTGTTTGCAAGACACTTAACACACGCAAGTGGTGTGCCACCAAGAATCACTGTATGACACTTTCCACTAACCAGAGACTAATCCAGTGCATGTCTGCCCACTAGGTTTCACCGCCAGGCTTTACGCAAACAAAGCTCCTACCTAGAAGCCCCCTTTTGTGCTGACCCAACGCACACTGGACAGACTCTAATCAGTATGTCACACCTTACCCATATCAGCCTCGTGGTTGGTACGTTACTTCTTGGGTTGTCGCTCCACGAACCGGTCCTTACTTAGGTTACTTGAGCAAACACTAAACCAACATCATAACCATGACAACTATCACCAACATCCCTATGCTCAAGACCTAAGGTTCCATGTTGCTAAAACATTATCTTATTAACCATCGTTACTGCATATGTTTATTAGTCAAAATTATGACACTTCCCAATATCCCAAAAGCAAGGCTAAGCAATCTATCCATAAAAGACACCTAACCATAAACCATCTAGGTTCCAAGGGATAACAAGGGAAAATCTAGGGAAAACCCTAACATAGGTGACTACCCATCATATTGACAGACATTGCATGCAATTTTGTAAAACAAAACATTTAAAACATAGGTTCAATATGATCAAGGACACTTGCCTTCTCCTTGTTGCTGCTCAGTGTATTCTTGCTTCTGGTCTTGATGTTCTTCAAATTGATCCGGGACGTTATCGGCTAATCGCACAATCACCAGCAAATAAACAAACAAGATACACTAAGAACAGAGCACAAAACAAAAGAACAACGAGATAAAAACTGGCTAAAATGAAAGAGCACTGAAAAACTAATCCATCGGTGCAAGAATCGCTCAAATTGGAGTTACGATGAAAAAGTTAAGGTTAAAACAAGTCTAGGGTTGAATCTGGAAAAAGAAAAGGACCTAAATTGAATTAACAGAAAGTCCAGGAACCTTTTTGTAAAAATAGAGGGACCAAAATGTAATTATGAAAAAGTATATGGACCTAACTGCAAAAAGATAGGGCTCTTTTTGTTATTTTAGAAAAGTTCAGGGGCTAAATTGCAAAATTACCAATTAAAGGAATTATCAGATTTTTTTTATACTGAAAAAGGTTTGAATTACTGACTGGGTAGCTCTGGCTGACGTGACATGGTTACAGGGGTGACACAACAGCAGAAAGGCTGAGGTGGTGGCTGAGGTGGATGGTTGACATGGCATGGTTGCTGACTGGGTTAAGTGGCAACACGTGGCAGCCTCTGGTTGGTCAGCGAAGGGGTACAGATGGGATCTAATCTAGGCCGTTGAAGACAGATCTGACGGCACATAACAGATCGGGCGGCCGGAGGAGAAGAACAGGGCGGCGCCCGAGGGGTAGCGGCTGCGCATGGCCGGGATTCTCGCCGGAATCGGCTAGGGCTCGCCGGCGGCGACGATGAGCGGCGCAAAAGAATCGGGGGAGCACGGGGAATCCATTTTGAGGCTTACCGCGGGCTTGGCGGCACAGGAAGGCGGTCGGCGACGGAAGGGGGCGGCGGCTGCTTCGGGAACTCATCGGAGAGGGTGCTCCGGCGGCGCAGGGGCCAATGCGACGGCGGGGAGAGCTTCAGCAGAGGCAGGCGCGTGCAATGGTGGGCTCGGGCTGCGCTGAATTGCTCTGGAGCGGCGTGGCGGCGAGCTCGGATGAAGCGGCGGCGATGGCGGCTCGGCGAGCTTTAATCTCAACGACTAGGGCTCGGGTCTTGGCGATTTTCGGATGAGATGAGTTCGGGGAGGGGACGTGCACATATATAAGCGGCTCGGAGGGTCGCGGGGCGCTGCAGGATTCCAAGGTGGCGTCGATTTCCTGTTCGGACACGGCGGCGCGGCAGAGTTCGACTCGGAGACGATAGACCTGACTGGCGGGTCCCACCTGGCGGTGGCACAGGTGAAGGCGGCGTTGGCGGGGGCATCTTCAGCGGCGGGCGGCAGCACGGCGCTGGGCTGGCTCGGGCGCGCGGCGTGGGTTGCTGGGCCGGAGCAGGGGCACGGCCCAGGTGGAAAGGGAAAGAGGGAAGCGAGCCGACGCAGGGAAATGGGCCAGAGAGAGAGGGGAGGGAGAAGGTGTTGGGCTGGGGAAAACGGCCGAAAAAGGAAAAAGCAGCCTGCGAGAGTTTTAATCTTTTTCCTTTTCCCTATGAATTCAAATCCAAATTCAAATTCAAAATCTAGGCAAAAACTCTTCAAATAAATTCATCAAAAATCAAATAAAAATTTTACTTGCCTAATTCAGCATGAATGCAAAATATTCACTTATATCCTATGTCATTTACTTCTTCTTTCATATAAAATAGGGTTTTCTCTCTTTTTAAATAAAATATTTAAACTCATTTGAACTTTAACAAATATTGAGAAAATTTTAGAATTAGAAAAATTAGGGTGTTACACCAGGGGAGACTCTCTCTTTCTCTCATCGAGACCTTAGCGCAGAACTCGATAACTTTAGCCTTAGGTTAGACTAGATTCGATCTACTCCTTGTAATAGGCTAGCCATATTGACTGTACTTGAGTGAATATATACACATAATCATCCACACATAACGTAGGGTATTACTCTAACCGGAGGCTTCGAACTTATGTACATTGTGTGTGCCTCGTTTCATGTTTGATCTTTGATCCATGATGGTAACTCATTATTTTCAGACATATTATCAGGAAAAAATCCTCGACAATTGGCGCGCGAGGTAGGGGTCTTATCCTTTTCAAGATCGACTATGTCTTGAGTGCACATTGACACCGGATTCTCCAACACTGGCTTTTATGACCACTTCAGGTCAACAGCGATCACCCTTGAATCGCCCCTACATGGATCGAAGATCTCATTGAGAACTATGATCTTCCGCTGGGACCATTAAGGTGAACTGATCCACAACGGTATTATCGAGTCTAGGCCATTGGACGCATATCGCGGGGTGGGACATCTCTAGTGGGATTCCAAGGAGCCTATTGTTCTCTAGTACATGGACACCGATAGCGACGAAGGTGGCGATGATGACTACACCACCAGCCAAAACAGCCAAACATATCAATTCGTGTTCATGGCTAGAGGAGCCGATATCCTATCTGCTAACCTAATGGTGATAGATCCAAACGCCATGATAAACAATGGCATGGAAATTCCTAAGGAGCATCAAAAACTACCGCTCATGGTACTGGCGTTGTCGACAATATACCGCTAGAGACATCTGTAGCTGGAGCCTTACGTGTCCCTGTCACAACTCTCCATCGATGAACCGGAGGAGGTCAGGTACCTCCTGGTCTTCAACGATAACTTTCAGTGGACACACCTCCATCTCCAGCGGCTCAAGCATTGAGGAACAAGCTCCCTCACAATAGCAACCACAAAGCAGCATCGTCTCGACCACAGTCAAGTCTAGGTAGCGATGTTTTCAACACTCCGGATGCTAATATCTAGGGAGCCCATCTATTTCTAAGATCCCTTTCGGTGTTGGATCCAACGAATCTCTTAACCCCTATGGTTAATTAGGTTAGGACCCTACACGATATGGCCCAGATCTAAGCTGCTCGAGCGAACAATCCTAGCAACTCTAGGCGCTCTAGCCGATAAGGCGCCAGCTCAAGGAGCCACAGACGTGAGCATCCCCAAGTCGAGGGATCCTAGGTGGGAAGCTCAGGTGATCGAGCCCGAGCACCACTTTGTGGGCCAAACTGTAACTGTTCTACCCATAGGCACAAGAGCTAGGAAGACAAGAGGAATTGTATTCCTCACTATTGGCATGATCTACGTACAGGATAGACCGCCACCATGAGGAACGCCACGAGGACGACCACCGTTATTACAATCGCAGATCTCTAGGACGAGATGGTCGACCTAACTCCCCTGCTTGAAGGAACATGCATGATAGTCCCCCCCCCCCACCTCCTCCTGAAGATGATGGTGGTTGCAAAGCTTTCGTACACGAGCTTCGGTTGATATGGTGGCTCGAGAAGTTCAAGGCAGGTCCGATCCATAAGTATGATGGTAAGATCAACCTCAACGAGTGGTTATAGATCAATGCCACGGTTATTCGAGCAGCTGACAGTGGCAATAAGGTAATGTTTAATTATTTGTTGGCTGCGCTCGATGAACTTGCCAAATCCTTGTTGTTAAATTGCCTCCTAACTCAATCCGATCGTGGGTCGAGTTGAAGGCTCAGTTCATAGTCAACTTCTAAGGCACATTCGAGCGCCCAGGAATGAAGAACGATCTCCATTAGTTGAGCTAGGGTGAAGACTAAACACTCCGAGATTTCATTCACCTATTTAGCGATAGGCGTAATATGATCCCGGACATCTCCGAAGAGTCAATCATCATCGCCTTCAAGCGAGACGTCCGGGACACAGATCTTCTTGGGAAGATGGCTACTCGGAAGATCCACACGGTCAAAGAGCTCTTCGAGTTGGCCGACAAGTGTGCAAAGCAAACGAAAGCCTAGGTGCACGCCAAGAACCCTCGATCTAGCAAGGACAAGCCCGACTCCTCGAAAAATGAGGGAAAGAAGAACAAACCTGGCGACAAGTACAAGGGTCTAGATACGACCATGGCCATGGTTGATAGGAGCAAGCCACGTAACACTGGGGACAACAAAGGCCTGAGTCAAGGTGTAGGGAAGTTGTGTCCTGTCTATCAGATTAGCCAACACGACTCTCATGAATGCCATGTCATAAAAAAGAAGGCAGATGAAAAGCTCAAGGCCGTTGTTGCTGAGCATAACAACAAACAGGCAAAGCCAAACGTTAATGGTGATGAACCCGAATTCCACGAGGCCGACCTAAGTCTAGCACACAGGTTCGAAGGATCCACCACGTATGAATCTAAGAGGCAGTACAAGACGGTTGAACAAGAGGTCAATTTGGCTCAGATTGGGCCTACTCGATACCTCAAGTAGTCAAAGGTTCTGATCACCTTCAATCAAGTTGATCATATGGCTGTAGTTTCACACCTTGGTCGATACCCAGCCGTGGTCCAACCGACTATCCTCAACATCAAAGTTTCCTAAACCTTGGATGACGAGGGTAGTTTTCTTAACCTCATCTTCACCAAGACCCTAGACAAGATGAGAGTTTAGAAGTCAGAGCTTAAGGCGGGACTCAAGAATGCCCCTGGGCCAGATTGAGTTGCTGGTTACGTTTGGCATGCACGACAACTTCCGTATAGTCATACCTTCGATGTAGCGAACTTCGAGATGGCGTACAACCTGATCCTGGGCTACCCAATGCTAGGTAAGTTTATGACAATGGTGCACTATGCATACTAGATGCTCAAGATCTCGTGTCTCAAAGGGGTCATAACTATCAGGGGAGATCAACGTACAGCAGTCGAATGCGACAAGCAGAGCCTGGACATGGTCGAACACCTATGTCAAGCAGCAACCACTTCTGAGGGCAAGGATTCCAAGCGTTAGAAGCACCAAGCCACCGTTGAGATCAAGGACTCCAAGCTTTAAGTCTTGCCGATACTTCCAAGTCTAACAATGCCACCAAGGGTGAGACCAGCGGTAGCGTCGATGACAAAAGGACTGATGGTGGCATCAAGGTAATACCCCTCGACCTGTCTAAACCAGCCAAGAAGGTTGATGTTAGAGCTAACCTCGACCCTAAATAGGAACTCGAGTTTGTCACTTTCCTCTAGGCAAACCAAGACATGTTTGCGAGGCAACCGTCTGATATGCTGCAGTCCCTAGGGAGTGATCGAGCATTGACTAGCTTTTTAGCCCGACTCTAAACTCGTGGTGCAGAAGTAGCGAAGATTTGCGAAGGATAGGAAGCAAGCTATCCATGGGGAGGTTGGCAAACTTCTAAAGGTGGGCTTTATTCGAGACGTTTGTCATCCTACATGGCTAGCAAATCCTATCCTCGTCAAGAAAGCCAATGACAAATAGAGAATATGCATTAACTTCACCGACCTCAACAAAGCCTATTCCAAGGATCCTTTCCCTCTTCCTTGCATCGACCAGATCATCGACTCCATGGCAGGTTGTGCATCACTATGTTTTCTAGATGCCTATTCGGGGTATCACCAAATTAGCATGGGAATAGAGGATGAGAAAAAAAATTGCTTTTACTACTCTTTTCGGTGTATTCTGCTATGTAAAGATGACTTTTGGTTTAAAAAATCCTAGTGCTACTTATGAACGTTGTATTTAGAACTATTTACAACCCCAAATTGGGCGCAATGTAGAAGCGTATATCGATGGTATTGTAGTCAAGTCCAGAACTGAAGATGTAATGATCCTCGATCTCAAGGAAACATTAGACAGTCTCAGGAAGTATCATATGATGCTTAATCCCAAAAAATGCACGTTTGATGTTCCGTCCGGTAAGCTTCTCGGGTTCCTGGTGTCATGTCGAGGCATTGAGATAAATTTGGGCAAAATCGAAGCTCTTGACCAGATGCGGTCACCTCGAACACTGAAAAAACTTCAAAAATTAACATGATGCACTGCAGCTCTTAGTTGATTCATCTCTAAGATGGGCAACCGAGGGATGCTTTTCTTCAAGCTACTGAAGAAACACGACTGGTTCGAGTGGACGGAAGAAGCAGAGTGTGCCTTCCAGGATTTAAAAATGTATTTATCATCTCCGTTAATTATTACTCATTGTAGCTACCTCACAAGTTGTAAGCACGGTCCTACTGGTCAAATGGGAAAACCCCGAGAGAAAGACCAAGGTCTATAAACCTGTTTACTACATGAGTGGAGTCCTATACGACGCTAAGCTATGATACCCATAAGTGCAGAAGTTGCTATATGCAGTCTTGATATCTTTCCAGAAGCTACAGCACTATTATCAAGCACACAAGATCACCATCGTGACGCCATATCCGCTGAAGGATGTCATATGCAATAAGGAGGCTACTGAACAAATTACGCAATGGGCGGTCGAGCTCAATGAGTTTGACGTTGGATATGTGCCGCACACAAGTGTAAAGTCAGGAGTGCTAGCGGAATTCATCGCCGAATGGACAAGCATTGAAGAAATAAGGCCAAGTGTGGTCGAAGACCACTTGACACTCTTCTTCAATGGATCGCTCACGCTTCAAGGCTTGGGTGCTTACATTGTACTTAAATGTCCAACGGATGACGAACTCAGGTATGTTGTTCAATTTGATTTTAAAGCTTACAACAATGTAGAAGAATACGAGGGACTGGTAAACGGGCTACACAGAGCTGAATCATTTGGAATCAGGTGACTTCTCATAAAAGGGGGACTCACAGCTAATCATAAACCAAGTACAAAAGGAGTACCAGTGCTCAGACAATAACATGGCAGCTTACCTGAATGAGGTGCGAAAGCTCGAGCAGAAGTTTGAAGGGTTAGAAGTAACGTACATCAGGAGGAGTGACAACTCCGGTACGAATGAACTTGCTAGACTCGCTTCTTCCCAAGCTCTGGTACCCATAGGATTCTTCATTGAGAAGCTCCTCAAACCATCTTTCTCAACAGTTTGGCAAATGGATGCTGTCCAACTCGACCAGCAATCTGGTCCAGTCAGCGAGGCAGAACTTGCAGATACGCATGCTGCACTACTCGAATGCAAATCGACTTGGATGACTCCGTACCAAGCCTATCTGGAAGGCCGAGACATCCCTGATGATGATGTGTCTGAAAAGAAAATTGTTCATAAGTCCAGGCTCTACGCTTTGGTAAACGGCAAGCTCTACCGAAAGGGGAGTAACAGAATCTTGATAACGTGCATCATGCAGGAAGAGGGCAATAAAATATTGCTCGATATCCATGGAGGCATATGTGGTAATCATGTGTCTTACCGCACCTTGGTCAGAAAAGCTTTTTACCAAGGATTCTATTAGCCGACTACCCTCCAGGATGCTTTTGAGCTGGTAAAAAGTGCGAGAGCTGCCAATTTTTTGGAAGGCAGCCCGCTCGACCAGCCCAAGCTCTGCAAATAATTCCTCTTTCTTAGCACTTCTTTGTCTGGGGCTTGGATATCCTAGGACTATTCCCAAAGTCCCAAAGTGGTTATAAGTTCCTATTCATGGCTATTGACACGTTCACTAAGTGGATCGAGGCCGAACCCATGGTGAAGATAACCATAGAAGAAGCTACGAGGTTCATGAGAAGTATAATTACTTGATTCAGTATTCTGCATCGAATAATTATGGATAATGGTATCCAGTTCAGAAGCAGGACCTTTACTGCATTCTTTGAAGAATTTGGCATCAAAACCTGTTTGGCCTGTAGCTCACCCACAAAGTAATAGTCAAGTTGAACGTGCTAATGGGATAGTCTTGCAGGGCATCAAAACTCGGGTCTTTGATAGGCTAAAGGCTTACTCAAAACGTTGGGTGAAAGAAATTCCCTCGGTACTATGGGTCATTCGTACTTCGACTAACAGGACCACTGATGAAACTCTATTATTCTTAGTTTATGGAGTAGAGGTAGTGCTCCTAACTGAGTTGCCATTTGAATCACCTGAGTGGAAAGTTACTCGGAAGAAGGGCAATAACAGTTACCAGCGGACGACATCGATTTACTCAAGGAGTATCGTGATCGAGCATCTATTCGAGTGGCTAAGTATCAACAAGCATTGTGTAGGTATTGTAGTCAAAAGATTTAGCCCAAGAAACTCACTGCTGGGGATCTTGTTCTACGAAAGGTGTAGAAATAAGTTAGGCACCATAAGTTATTACCCAAGTGGGAAGGGTCCTAATAGTGGTCGAAGTTACCCAACCTGGATCAGTGCAGCTATCTACTCCAAACGGTGAGGTACTTGGGCACTCATGGAATATCGACCAACTCTAAAAGTTTCATTCATAGAAAAGGTAAATATTACAGGTAAGTCAATTACATTTGATTCAATTAACTACTCGATTACATACTTTTTCTTTGTCGTCTTACCTGTGTGGCTAGTATAAAGTTGACACAAAGTATTCGCCTAGCTCTTGCAAACAGTGCAGGTCCTACTCCCCTTTGAACGAGTCAAGGAACCTTTTATGGTCATCCCTTGGACGGCAGCTGATCGCACCCGGGACCAGACGCTAGCTAGCGTAAGGGCCAGGGAGGGTGGCCAAGGCGAAGACCCTGCTGGAGCTGTTAACTAGCGTTGATGATGCCAAGTGGCCCTTCGCAGGGTGCGAAAGTGATTTGGTGGTTGTCGACAGAGAAGACGATCGCACATTCTCTACCACCGAAGGTTTGGAGGCTCCATTGCCGAAGACCTTGTCAGCGACCTGGTCGTTGATCTCATGAGGATCACCACTCTCTTGTGCGGCTCATGTCACTGGCTCCTATGTCAATTATCAAAGCAAGAGCTTTATGTAAGAGTAGAAGCTCCAAAAGGTGAATTAGGAATTTATCTGGTAGGAGATGATAGTCCTTTCCCCTAGAGATGGAAAATTCGTCCAATTGTTCTGTGGTGTCGGCATTAAGGAAACGCCGGAGGTGGCAGGTGAACGGTCGGTGACCTCCGACTGACATTCTATTCTTTCTACTCTTAGGCATTTCGATCGATTCCTCCTCGTAGGAAGAAACAATGATGACTCCAGGAGGAACCATAGTGTGGGGACTTGGGGTGAGAAATCCTATCTCTTTACTTTCTACACTGGGCTTGAGAGACGACAGTGGAGAGTCGGCCATAGTTTCAAGCTCTACGAGTTCTATTGGGTATGTAGGGAGAAAGGAAGGAGATAGGGTGAAAAACCAAGGGCCTCAGTTTTCTCTCTATTTATAGTCATGGAAACGGGTCGCTCTGTACACGCGGAGCTGTCAAGATCTGATATCGCTGGGTGTGAGGGCGAGGCCGCCTTGGTAGTGCAACACATCTGATGAAAGTTGAGATATCGTAGAGACGTTGTGACTTGTCCAATCTTTGCAAAGAGAGGGGCACGTTCATTATTGCACGTCAAATGAAAGGCGGCGGTGAAAAAGAGCATGATTGGGAGTGAGTTTTTAATGCTCACCTATCCGACTGTTCAAATCCACTCGATGATGATAACATAATCTCAACCACTCACTCGGGGGCTGAAATCATTGAGTACGTGGTCGAAAAACGTAGGCTGATGCTTATGCTCTACTCTCCACTCGATCTAGTTATCGAGTGGAGAGTCCGGGGCTACATAATACTTTTTCAGTGTTTCTTGCTTCACTTTCTTTTTTTCGGTTATCATACCAACCTTAGAGCTGGAAGCTACATCGTATAATTTTAGTGTTTATGCTCTTTCTACTCAAATTCAGTCATGGAGCGAAGGGACATGGGCCATGCCAAGTATATTTGGTGCATATGCTCTACTCTCTGCCTTGATTATCACATCAAATAGAGAGTCATGGCTACATTGCATACTTTCGATTCTACAGCATTACTCTTTAGTCGATCCAATCATTGAGTAGATAGTCGAGGGCTACAACACCATACACCTTCTATAACATAAGTATGTTCCTTTCTACTCTTAGATTCACGGGCTACATAATAATACCATACTTTTTTGTAAATTTTGTATATGTCTTTTACAAAAGTTTTTCTGGCTTTGCATAGAGTTCTTTGGATAAGAGCCGATAGAGGCATATGTTAGGTTGATGATGGACAACTACACCTAATAAAGCATAACAGTACAAGAGATTGTCAGACATCTCATGCTTAATGGCTAAAACAGGTTATGAAATTCTAGTCGATCCCATATGTGTTCTCTGTTGAGTTCGTATCCGCATGCTGGTCAAGTGTGCAAGTTAGTGAAAGTTGGCAAAATGTCATCATTATTTTCTATTTCTAATATTGCACTAAGTTAGTGAAAGTGGTTACTCGAGAACCATGCATCTAACAATTTGTCTAGTTGAGTTTTTAGATATCAATGAATATTCGATTAATAAGTCTTGAAGGTGGTCTACACTCCTACGGATCAAGATTGCATCTACTCATGCCAACTCTATTTCATTGATAAGGAAATAGTGATAATAGCATGTTAGATAGGCAAAATATCAGCAATCTTTCATTGCAACCATCAAACAAAAGGATATCAAAAAGCCTACTACTCTACTAAGGGGAAAGCTTCAGTGATATTCATTTACAAGAACACCACTTGAAATTTCCCTCAAGGGATTTTATGGTCATGGAAACCTTGTCATGATAGGAAACTTCAAGCACGTCATAATCGTCCTGGTGGTAAGCTAAGTTCACTTGACGGAAGCTGAAAATTCGACTAGGGTTGGTAACTCAAGGTACTGATGATATGACTTCGGAGGTCATGCCCGGTAGAATTGATCTTTGTGTCACCCAAGGAACAACCACCCATTCTAGGGGCTCCCAAATGTCTTCACCGAATGCGTGGAGGGAAACCAGCGTTAATGCATTGTGCTTGGTTGGATCATCAATTTGCTCACCAACCTTTAGGAAAAGCATGCAAGACTCGACTAGGAGCATTTGAGAACCACTCAGACTAGGTTGTCGGATCTCAAACTCGTACATCGATTGTTCTAATGTCGCCACAACCCCTGATGGATCTGCTGAAGCCACTACATATAGAAAATCCGAAATACACCACAAAAACTGGCAACTAAAGATCTGAAACCACCGTGATAGTCCATTGATAAGATAAACGTACACTCCTTTCATCATCTGAAGATGAAAGCACAGCATCCTCAGAATAATAATGATGAATAATTTCCCATCTTTTTGCACTGTAAACCCCTCCAGGTTCACCTAGAACACATCATAGGAAAGCGATGGGAGATCATAAAACCATCCGGTCACTAGGTTAATTACCCTACCTTTGATCTAACACCCTTGCTCGATGACGATCAAGAGCCCGTTCGAGTCCCCAATCATCTCCTAGCTGTCACTGACTAAACCTTGAAAACGAAGGTCAAAAACTGCTTCGCTTCCTAGGTGATGGGCCTCTACCAAGCCATCCTCGTGCACGAATGGTCCCTTCAGGATCCAAGGAGCAAATTCCGTCGTCCTACGCACTTCACGCCATGAGGTGCAGACACAACGGAAGAAGGCAAAATCTTCTGGATGCCACAGTTTGTTGGAGATAGTGTCGAGCACCCTCAAAGGCAAAGTCGCCCAATCGGGAGTTTCCGCCATAAGATCCAAAGTGAAAGATGAGATCTTTGAGTAGATTGCGAACAATGGTGGATGAATTCAAAGGGCGAGACTGCAGAGGAGGCAACGAGGCTAAGACAATGATGGTGAAGTTCTCCCGTCAGATTATTAAATAGGCCTTGCCTAAAAATGAGACTCAGAAATTGTTTCCACTTTAGATAAAAATCGTAGCGCTTCCATCAGCGTGAAAAGTGGGACGATCGCGTCATGCAAATCTCTACACACTCGTTTGATCGCATTTAATGCACCTGTACCCATTGTTTCAAATTTTAGAAGGTTTTTTTAACTCTACTCAGAGACAGATGTTGAGAAGTCAATATTACTGGCCCTTATTGTGTCTCGAGTGCAGATAACAGCAGGACCCTTGACCCGAAAGTGTTTTCATTCATACTCGGAACAATTCTTTTGACTGTGAGTTCGATCTACCTTACTCGACCAGGTTTGGACTTGGCGGTACTCGAGTAGGTGCTTGCAAAAATCCTCCCTGCTGAGTAGAGTTAGGGGCTACTGTCGAATTAACAACTCTGGATATTATGGAACTGAATCTGTGGTACCTGATAGACCTGGAATCCAGAAGGTGTATACTAGGAAGGCCTCGATTGCTTACCCAACTCGAGAAGACTTGTATCCCGGGCAGATCTTTCTACTTGGACGATAAAGAAAATGACTCCCTATTGACTATGACTAGATAGGAGGCAGTACATCACCCCTATATAACGGGAACCCAGACCTATCGGGGGAGATTCTCTCTTTTTCTCAGCTATTGAAGGCAGGCATCATGACCTTAGCGTAGAAGGAACTCGACGACTTTTGCCTTAGGTTAGACTAGATCGGATCTACTTCTTGTAATATGTTAGCCACATTGCTTGTACTCGAGTGAATACATACATATAATCATCCACATAGGACCAGGGTTCAAAAAACCGTCGGTAACCGCCCAAAAATCGCGGTTACCGACCTTCTCGGTCCGGTCCGGTTTCAGAAACCGAACGGTAACCGAAATTTAAATTTAAAAAATTCGAAAAAATAAAAAAATTTAAAAAAAATTCAAAACAAATCTTAAAAAAAAACTAGACACAATTCTAAGACCTTCTGGGAAAAAAGTTTTCAAAAATAATGTCGTTTGCATCATATTCTATAGGGAGAAAGTTTGAAAAAAATGAAAAAAATTGAAACGTGCGGCTCAGTTATTAACTCACGTTAAGGAAAAGTGTAACATGCAAACACATATTTTTCTTGTATAAAATGTATTTTAAGAGAATCTTTAAAATTGATTTCACTTTATTTAGAGTTTTATTAAATTCTCTATGATTTTTACAAAGTTCACAAGCATAAAGTGAATATGTTAAGAAATATCACTGTAATTAACTTTTTCATGTCTACTATTATTTTTTCTACATAAATCATAGTATAAATAAGCTAATGAAAGTGGTTTCACTAATTTTTGAGGTGTGATGGGTCAGTTATGAATTAATCTAGTCGCAACACATTTACATAATCATACATGTTACAATAACTAATTCATGAGTTCATGTATTTTTAAAAGACATAGGATCATGTAAGAAGACTAACAAAATTAGTTTCATGATTTTTGGATTAGCAAAGAGTAAACTATGCATTTAACTTGGTTTAACAAATACAATTTCTCACAGAAAATTTTGAACTTTTTTATGAGTATAAATACTTTTATCATGTAGATCATGTTACAAGGAAGCCAACAAAATTTGTTTCACTTGATTTGAAGCTCAGATGAATTAGTTATTGATTTTACAAGGTTCAGCCCTTTTTTGGGTTTTTTTATGAACTGCGCTGAAATTCGATAAAACCGCTCGATAAATTGAGAAAACCGAGCGGTTACCGACCCAAACCCCTCGGTAACCGAGCAATTCAAAAATGCGAGAAAATCGCTCGGTAACCGACCCAAACCGCTCGGTAACCGACCAAAACCGAGCGGTTACCGAACAGCTAAAATCGCATTTTTTTTTCCAAAATTCAAATTTTGCCAAATGAATTTTCTCCAAATTTTTTTGAATTTTTGACCGGTAACCGCGGTTATCGCACATTTTCGGTTACCGCTGGAGCTCGGTAACCGAGCTCCGGTCGGTAAATGGAACCTTGCATAGGACATCGTGTATTACTCCAACTGAGGCTCGAACATGTATACATTGTGTGTGTCTTGTTTCATGTTCGATCTTTGATCCACGTAGGTAACTCCTTTATTTTCATACACATTGTTAAGAACAAATCCTCGACAAATAGCCTTACGTCTTGTGGTCTTGTATTGATCCTTGAGACGGTATTACAAAGGGGCTAGCCTAGATAGATTTAAACCAATTCGATGGCTTCTTGTTTGTAGTCTCTATGAGATGCTGATGTAGATCACAATTATAAAAGGCTCGATGGCTTGACGCTCATGTAGTGTCACACCCTAAAAACCCTAACTTAGTCATCAAGAACACATACGCATCATGACATGTTTCATGCTTTTGGTTTTGTTTTAAAGTGTTCAAAAATGTTTCAAACCGTTATGTTGTTAAGCAACTCGAGATTTCATCATATACTTATGAGTGGGAAATTGTTTTGAAATAATTTAGGTAGCCCAAAACCAATTAGGAAGGAAGAGGAAAAGAATTGGTAGAAATGGGGAAAAGAAAGAGAACTTTCTAAACGTGGGTTCAGCCTACAGTCTAACCGGGCTTACCCACAGTCTGACCACTAGGGCTTAGAGACGCCCACGTAAATTCTATCAACCATCTCACTCACTCTCTGTCACACTCACTTCCTACCCTAACCCAAAACTGCAAGAGAGAGAAGGGAGTTCACCTCGACAACCACGATGATTGGAGGTTAACGGAGAAGATTTCCCCAAGTTTCCCAAATCCTCCCCGACCTCCTTCCCTCCATCTTCCTTGCCGGAGAAGTGTCCCCCACGTTCTTCTTCCACCTCAAGGCCAAGCACCACCCCAAAGCCCGATCTCCAAATCGAAGCCTCCTTGGAGCCGACTAACCATCTAGAAAGTTTCCCCACACCAAGGTAAGACATCCCTGACTATTTTCTTGTCATCCACAAGCTCGAATCGACTCCTATTAGCTTAGACCCGAGCTCCACGTAGCCATAGACGTCGACCCATGGGGTCCTCGAGTTTGGCCTTGTGCATGTCACCTAAACCATCCAAAATGAACTCCCTTAGTCTTGTAGAGTATGTGTGATACCACCCTTGGTCTAAGGCATCAATGATGCCTTCGCTATTAACATCACCAAGGTGCTGTTGGCGAGGCCTAACAGTCTAACCGCCAGGTTGTGACATGGCCGGTTAAACTCAAGTTTAGACTCCATAATCAGGAGTTAGATCGCCATTGTGGCCGGTCTGGATGCCATGGATACTTAGCACCATTTTTTTTATCCAACTACCACAGTCTGGCCATCACCCATCCCAGTCTAACCGTCAATCACTTAGAACCTAGTGAGCTTAGGTTGTGTCTCATGTGATGTTTAAACATTTTCTAGCCTAATTGATTAAGCATTTTTTTTCTAATGTTTTCATAACATGTCACACTGTATCTCATTTGTGACATGCATCATAAAGAATATCTCTTAGCTCGTTCTTTTATTTATTCGATGTGTTATTCCAATGATTAGAGAGTGACGTATCGACGGCTCAAGAAGTCGAGACTGACATCGAACCAGAGGTCACCTTTGTAAATTTTACAATGGTTATGTGCATGAACTTGCTACTATTGTATGGGTTAGTTGCATTAAGTATGTTTGAGTCATGAATATCAAATGGGTAGATCCTATATTGTTGCATTACCTTCCTTGTGATTGATGTTACCGTATCCTTGCAACCATGGGTAATGATTAGAATCATGTTTAGCTATTGACCAATGCTTAGCTATGTTTAGTGTATCGATAAAAGTCGAGAAGTGGATGTCTCCATCGTTTGCGAGTTGTAGGACATGATAGCTCTGCGATGAAAGTTATGTAAATATGTTAAGTCGTGTTGTTTCACGAGACTTGAGCGGGTGGTAAGGACAAATGATAAAGGATCCTCGGATGTCATAGCCAGTCTGATGTAGCACATTTGAGAAAGGTTGTCACGAGGGTTGAGACGATGGACTCGTGTTGTGTGGATAAAATTGTACCCCCCTGTAGGGTGTAAGATCAATTCGAAATTGTCGCGCTTTCAGTCATGAGTATGCTTGGTGTCCTAACACATCGTCGTAGTGTCATGTGATGATCTTGAGATGATAGTCATGCTCAATAGGGATGAGTGTGAAAAGGGAAAGTTGATGTGATCCCTTCGGGTTGATCACCATCTTAAGGCTACTTATTACGCTATGGGTAGTGTAACAACCTAATTCCCAGTTGTATGAATTATTAAAAAGTTTCCCACAAATTAGTGATAGCATCACCATTAGCTTAGGGTTAAAATGACATTTTCATAAGTCAAAAATAAATAACATAGGTTATATTTTGATTTGTTGCATTCATGCTGGCTCTGTAGTTGTAGTAGGCCCTGTTTTCTCCTTATCACGAATTTTTGGGTGAAAAATGTTTCAAAAACTCGTTTGAATTTAGTTTAGATCTGAATAAGAAATAAAATTAGAAAAGAAATAAAAAGAGAACTAAAAAAATTTCAAACCAGAACCCCTTCAAATCTTGGCCCAAAACCTCTTTTTGCTCTCCCTCCCTCTCTGGGCCGAAGCTCGAGCTGCTTTCCCCTCCCTTTCTCTCCATTTGGGCCAAGCCCACCTTCCCAAGCCGCCCTGCCCGCTTGAGGTGCCCCCGCCCTCCTCTTCTTCTTCCTCTGGATGCGTCCGAGCTTCATCTGGCCGACGGCCGTTTCTTCTTTCCTACGCCCCCTCCACTTCCTATAATGGTCGGATCCAAGCACTTAAGCCCCATCAAGGCCCCCTCGGTCGTTTCCCCATCTTTCCCCCCTCTCTATTGCGAAATTAAAGTGGGAAACTACCGGCTATCAAAGCCATGGCTGCCGCCCCTTCTCCTTCAAATTCCGGCCACTCCACTCGCCCTTCCCTCTATTTAAACCAACCTCCACCTTCTCAGCGATGTTCCATGCATTTTTGCACCTGCTCACACCTTTTTTCCTGCTCAAATCACCATCGCCTGCCTCTTCTTCTTCAGTTCTGGAGAGGAGCTCCACCACCACCGTTCTTCGCATCAACGCCATCTCTGGCCGAATTGAACCGCTATTCATCTCTACAGGTGTCCCTGGAGTCGATCTCATGGTTTGCCAACGTGTTCGGTTGCCGGAGCACCCCTTCCACCGCCTCACCAAACGCTGTCGCCGTCCTCACCATCGCCTGGTCACCCCGACGCCTCTCTCACCTCCTCGTTGCTTGGGGTGAGCTCGTCGGCCCCTCCTCGTCGTATTCCACTGCTCACTGGAGCATCCTTGCCGCTAGAGCCCCTGTCCAACCAACTCCGGTTGCCCTTCGGCCACCCGCCACCAGCCCGAGCCCTTCCCAGAGCCTTTGGTCCAAGGTGGACCCGTGGACTAAGGGGTCTACCCGGCTCACCGCCAGGTTGATGTGGTCCACGTCGGATTTTCTTCACAAAATAATTCATTTCTGATTTTTGACGCTGTCGTTGCGCAATAAACAAGTTTTTCAATGTAAAAATAATCAGTTTATTCTCTGCTAATAAGTAAAATTTACAAAAACACCCCTAGAACTTCAAATGCTCATAACTTTTTGCCCGTAGCTCCAATTTAGGTGGTCTTTGCGCTCATATTCTCATAGTGATGTGTAGGATTATTTTTTAGGATTTTTTTTATCTAGTTTTAGTGTTGTCTGGTGTACTATTCTTATGGTTGATTGTGTGCTCATGTAGACGATTCAGTTCAAGAGTAGTTCAGGATTTCCAGAAAGAGGAATTTCAAGGAACTGTGCATCACCTTGATGAAGGCAAGTGTCTTAACCATGTTGTGAGCCCAGTTTTTATTTAAAGTCAAACTTTCCAAAATATGCATGCTTCTTTTGTGGTGAAATGGGTAGTATAGCAAACACTAGTTTCATATACAGGTTTACTCTTGTAGATGCTTCTTTCTTAGTAATATTATATTTATTCTTAGCCATGCTTTTAGATGAACATGTAGTATATAGGTGTTGAATCATAAGCTGTGAAACTAAAAGTTGAGATAGAAAGTATGCTATGATAATTGATGTTGTTAAGGGAATTAGCAACAAGGAATCTAGGTTTTGGGAAACAAGGGTATGTTGGTGTGTGCCTGTTGATGTGTTCCACGCATGGATAACTTAGATGGATATATTTGGTGATTATCCTTGTGGGATAGTTGGCGGTCTTATCCAGACCATATTAAGGACTGGTTCATAGAGCGACCACCTATGACACCAGTACAACTACGAGACCTATATGGTATGGCTTGGCTAAGTAACTAGATGTTCTCCTAGTGGTGTGTAAGTCAGTTGGATGTGTAGAGAAGGAAGGGGTACTTCCAGATTCTATCTGGCACAAGAGGGGGCTTCTGGGGTGGAGGGTTACTCCACTTATGTATGGCGGTGAAACCTCAGTGAGTGAGTACATACTGGGAGACTCTTTGGAATGGCCTTGTAGTGATCTCTTGGTGCACACCCCGGAAGTTTGTAAGGTACCGACGGGTACCGGCAAAAGAGATGATCACGACTCGTGGGTAAATTGTACAAACTCTGCAGAGTGTCATACTGAATATTCAGCCGTGCTCATGGTTATGAGCGGCATAAACCCTCATAAGATTAGGTGGGTGGATGTTTTCCATGGTTGAGATATGGATGAATTCTCGAATGTAAAAGAAGATCTTTTGTACTTCTTTCCTTTTTGAAATAAAACTTGTTTTCGTAGCTTTAGGCTAAAATTGGCTTTATACAAATAAAACCCTAGAGGATAGAAAACCTTGTTTAAGCCTTCACGTCATAGTTTCCCCCACTTCCTAAGTATTGAAAATACTCACTCTTGCTTTTTAGAAGGTGCATCTTTTGAAGATTATCCTGAAGATGGTGCTAAGTTCTAGGCTTGTGGCGCTTTCGGTCGACTGTCTATGGCGTAGGCTATGCTGTGTTTCTTTTTCGCTGCTGTGCAATTTTCTTTAGACTCATGTGTTCATTTTGTAATAAATAACGTTGTAATAATGAGCACTGTGTCTGTTATCCACTAATGACGTCACTAAATGTATGTGTAAACTGATCTTGGCATACATATAGTTTACATTTGATTTTGGTCTTAAAACCGTCTGTGACAGAAGTGGTATCAAAGGTTGTGTTAACTATAGGATGCGATCCTAATTAGAAATGGTTACCCTTAAGCTTTCTTTCTATTTCTTTATTGAAAATGTTTTACTGATACTCTCTTGTTTTCAACCTATAGATGGCCTACACGAAGATCACCCCATGCAAGCGTATCCTGGTCCCTGAGCAGGAGGTTCTTGCTGGTGCTGTTTGGGCGCACCAACCCCCTGCTGAGTTCCACTCCGATGGATAGCACACCGGCTACTTCACTCATACGCTTTGGTACCTGCTTTAGGGTCTGGGCTTTCATGACGCCCCAGACTATAAGGGAGTCAGAGTCCCCCTTGGAGGTCATGGTTACTCCTAGATAGTGGAGGTCACCAAGTTTGAGAAGCCTACTGATGACGGTCTTTGCCATGTTCGTCGTGTCCACTCCACCATCACCTACAGAGCTACCTTTGAGGCTGGGATCGAGGACGCTGCCCGCTAGGCTTTGGTTATTCTCTGCCGGGAGAACAGACAGGTTCTCCACCTCACTTAGTTTGGCAAGTTTTCGCAGCGTCCGTCTAGAAGTCTAGAGGTCATCCTGCGCCTGTCAACAATGAACCAGATGGCTGTCTTAGAGAGTAGGTCCGCTTCACTGCCGCCCTATATGTCGAGCTTGATAGAGCCCTCGATGAGCTTGAGGATCTACACCAGCATCACGCGGAGCAGGAGCAGAGCATCCGTGAGCTTTAGATGCTGCTAGAGGACCCCGACCATGTTATAGAGGAGGCCCCTGAGAGACCCGTGGCTGCACCACCCCATTCCCCTCCGTGTAGGAGGCTTCATCTGGAGGCTGCAGCAGGTCTAGTAGGCTAGGAGTAGTATCGAGTTAGGTGGGTGTTTCCCCGCAGAATAATTCGTTTACAACGTTTGTATCGTCTGTTCTAGTTTGTGGTTGTGGTTGTGTCTGTGGTGTGAACCTTGTTATGAGTTGGATCTTTGTGTGTTTGTGGGTGTGATGTGGAAGTTCCTCCTCCTGTTGCATCCGTTATCTTATAATAATATAATATTAGTTGGGAGTCTTTTGCTCTTGTTCTATCTATTCCTGTTATTGTCATGTTCTTTCCACCTTTGCTATATCCTTATGTTCCCCGCTCATATCTTGGCAACCAATAGATGGTGAACATCAGGAGCAATCCCCGTATTGATGGCAACAACAACAACACCAACAATAACCAGCAATTGCTGCATCCACCTCCGCCACCTCAGTTTAAGCTGGAACAAATGATGGCTATGCAGGCACAGATCCTTCAAGGATTAGCTCAGACTATGGCAAGTATGCAGCAGACCCCTGCACAGATGCAAGCTCCTCCTCCACCGCATAACAAGTTGGGGGAGTTTATGAGAACTAAGCTACCTGTGTTCTCCCAGGCCATAGAACCAATGGATGCAAATGATTGGTTGAAGACTAAAAAAAGGAACTTCGGATAGTCAGAAGCACATTGGTGGGATGCTTATACCAATGCTCATGATGATCCCTAAGCCATTACCTAGGCAGAGTTTAGAAACAGTTTCCGTATTCATCATATACCAGCTGGGGCAATGAAGATCAAGAAGAAGGAAATTCCATGAGCTTAAGCAAGGAGTCATGTCTGTGAGTGAATATGTGGCCAAATTCACTCAACTGTCAAGGTATGCCCCAGAAGTCATTGCTTCCTCAAGACTTTCTAGCTTTCAAGCAATGGTGAACAAAGCATTGGTGGTGGAACACAAACGCCGCCAGATGTATCATAAGAGGAACTTGTCTTCGCAAGGCCAAGGCTCAAGCAGTCACTCTCGTCCCCGCTATAACCCGCCTTAGCAAGGACCGATGTTTCATCAGCAGAATCAGAATCAGAATAAGCCTCAGATGCAAGTCCTCGCGTCCAAGCTACCAGGCCCCTCATCAGGCACCACTACTGGCACCTCAGCAGAAGAATGGCAATCAAGCACCATCCACAGGAAGAGCATGTTTCACTTGTGGTGAAGAAGGGTACTATGCTAATAAATGCCCGAAGAAGAAACCAAATAACATCCCGAAGTAGAATGGCAACAAGAATGCTCTAAGGCTAGGTCAATACCAAATTCCAGGCCGTAATGGAAATCAAGCACCAGCTCCAAACAACCGTGCTCAAGAGAATTATGCATGTGGGCGAATCAACCACGTCATTGCAGAAGAAGCCCAATATGAACAAGATGTGGTGCTTGGTATGTTCTTTGTCAACTTAAATCTAGCATCAGTTTTATTTGATTCAGGAGCATCGCATTCTTTCATAACCATACAATATGTTGCAAAATATAATCTGCCAATTGTGCTGATGAATCAGCAAATGATAATTAGTTCTCCTGGATGAGAAATGAAGGCAAAGTATATATGCTCAAAGCTAAGCCTTCTTAATATAAGGGGTGGTAGACTTCTTAGCCAACCTTATAGTTCTGGAATCCAGTGGTTTTGATGTTATTTTAGGAATAGACTGGCTAGCAAAATACAAGGGAATTATAGACTGTGCCAGAAGAGCAGTTCTAATGACCAACGGAGAAGACACACAAGTAGAGTTTGTTGCAACTATTCCCTCAGTAGAGAAATGCTCACTTAATAAAAAGAAAGGGTATTCCTACGGAAGAGATTAATGTGGTGAACGAGTTCATGGACGTCTTCCCCGATGACTTGCCAGGTATGCCGTCAGACCATGAAATAGAGTTTGTAATTGAGTTAGTACCTGGAACTACTCATATATATAAGAGACCCTATAGAATGGATGCCAATCAGCTGACTGAGCTCAATGAGCAAATCCAAGAGCTATTAGACGAAGGGTTTTTGTGCCCCAGTTCTTCACCTTGGGGAGCTCAAGTCATCTTTGTACCAAAGAAGAATAGAACACAAAGGATGTGCATACACTATTGAGCCCTTAATGAAGTAACCATCAAAAACAAAAATCCATTGCCTCGCATTGAAGACCTGTTTGACCAGCTAAAAGGAGCATGTGTGTTTTCAAAGATTGATCTTCAGTCTAGATATCATCAGTTGAAGATTCATGCTTAAGATATTTCAAAGACTACGTTTGTTACCCGGTATGGATTGTATGAGTGCACAGTAATATCTTTCGGGTTGACAAATGCCACATACTTCATGTATCTGATGAATAAGGTCTTTATGGAGTTTTTGGACAAGTTCGACGTGGTATTTATCAACGATATCCTGGTTTTCTCCAAGAACAAGGAAGAGCACAAGGAACATCTAAGGTTGGTATTGCAGAAACTCAGGGAGAATTAGCTTTATGCCATGTTGAGCAAGTGTGAGTTTTGATTGAAGGACGTAACCTTCCTAGGTCATATTATTTCAGCAGGAGGTGTATCTATGGACCCATCCAGAGTGAAGGATGTTCTAAACTAGAAACCCCCACTGAACGTTTTAGAGATCCATAGTTTCTTGGGTCTAGCAGGATATTACCGTCAGTTTATAGAAGGTTTATCTAAGATAGCGTCTAATGATAGAACTGCTGGAGAAAGGAGCAGAGTTCAAATGGAGAGCCACTTGAGAAGCTAGTTTCAATGAGTTGAGGAAAAGGTTAACCTCAACTCCGGTTCTAATTATGCCGAACACCCATTAGCCATTTTCAGTGTATTGTGACACATCTCGTTTAGGGTTAGGATGTGTGCTTATGCAAGAAGGTCATGTGGTAGCGTATGCATCCAAGCAGTTGAGGAAACATGAGGAAAATTACCTGACCCACGATTTGGAGTTAGCTACAGTGGTTCATGCCCTAAAAATTTGGAGGCAATACCTCGTCGGCAACCGGTGTGAAATATATACGGATCATAGAAGTCTAAAATATATTTTCACCTAACCGGATCTTAATTTTGGTAATGTAAAGCAAATGTTGTAGCAGATGCCTTGAGCAGGAAGGGTTATTGCAATATGGCTACGTTGCAGGGGAGCCAGCCAAATTTATGTAAGGAGTTCGAAAGGTTAAATTTGGGTTTTGTTACTGATATGGACGCAACAGCAATAGAAATGAAGTCAACATTAGAACAAGATATCCAAAAAGGGCAATGGAAAAATGAGAAAATAAAAGAGATCAAAGAACTTATTAAAATAAATAAAGCTCTGGGATTTTCAGACGATAGTCAAGGAACAGTGTGGTTTGGAAAAAGAATTTGTATGCCAGACCAGAAATCCCTAAAGGAGTTGATTTTACGAGAAGCCCATGATTCTGCATATTCCATTCACCCTGGTACTACTAAGATGTAATAGGATCTAAAAGAATATTATTGGTGGTATGGTATGAAGATAGATGTCGCAGAATATGTAGCTTCGTGTGACACCTGTCAGAGAGTAAAGGCAGAACACCAAAGGCTAGCAGGATTGTTGCAACCCCTTAAAGATTCCTAAATGGAAGTGGGAAGAAATCGGTATGGATTTCATTGTTGGGCTACCCTGTACCCAAGCAGGTTATGATTCTATCTAGGTAGTGGTGGATCATCTAACGAAAGTTGCGTATTTTATCTCAGTTAAGACAACATATTCAAGTGCAAACTTACTAAGTTGTATATAACGAGAATTGTGTGCCTGCATGGTGTACCCAAAAAGATCAAGGTACCCAATTTATTGTTTTTGGAAGAAGCTACATGAATCTTTGGACACTAAGCTGAACTTCGGTTCTACATGTCACCCTCAAACTGACAGGTAGACAGAGAGGACTAACCAAGTTTTAGAAGATATATTGAGATCCTATACCTTGAAGTACAAGCAAAATTGGGATAAAAGCTTACCATATACAGAGTTTTCCTACAATAACAGCTACCAAACCAGCCTTAAAATGTCTCCAATTGAAGCTTTATATGGAAGAAAGTGCATAACTCAATTATACTGGAACGAGACTGGAGAAAGCCAAGTGGTTGGATCAGAGGTTCTTAGAAGGGCAGAAGAGCAGGTTCAGACCATACAAGGAAACTTGAAGGTTGCATAGTCTCGACAGAAGAGTTACTCAGATAATCAACGAAGAGAATTAACCTTTAAAGTTGGAGATACGGTGTACTTGAAAGTCTCGCTCATTAGAGGTCTCCGTAGATTCAAAGTTAAAGGGAAATTAGCACCTAGGTATATTGAATCATTCAAGATAGTTGCTAGACGTGGAGAGGTAGCATATCAGTTGGAACTACCATCTACACTGGCCTATGTGCATGATGTCTTTCATATATCTCAACTGAAGAAATGATTATGAGTGCCAGATGAACAATTATCTCTAGAGGAAGTGGACCCAACCTATGCAGAATATCCTATCAGAATTTTGGACACTGTAGAGCACACCACAAGGAGAAAGGCTAATAAAATGTGCAAAGTTCAATGGAGTCATCACTCAGATGATGAGTGCAAAGTTCAATGGAGTCATCACTCAGATGATGAGGCAACTTGGGAGTGAGAAGATGATCTGAAGGTAGAGTTTCCATAGCCGTTCGAGGATCAACCTGAATCTCGAGGGCGAGATTCATCCTAAGGAGGGTAGGTTTCTAACACCCTAATTTCCAGTTTTGTGAATTATTAAAATTTTGCCCACAAATTAGTGATAGCATCACCATTAGTTTAGGGTTAAAATGATATTTTCGTAAGTCAAAAATAAATAACTTAGGTTATATTTTGATTTGTTGCATTCATGCTAGCTATGTAGTTGTAGTAGGCTCGTTTTTCTCCCTCTCTGGAATTTTTGGGTGAAAAATGTATCAAAAACTCATTTGAATTTGGTTTAGATTCGAATTAGAAATAAAATTAGAAAAGAAATAAAAAGAGAAGCAAAAGAATTTCAACCGGGCCAAAACCCCTTTAAAACTGGGCCCAAAACATCTTTTTCCTCTCCCTCTCTCTCTTGGGTCGAAGCCCAAACCACTTTCCCCTCCCTTTCTCTCCATTCGGGCCAAGAAACGTCCTGAGCCGGCCTACTGGCCTGAGAAGCTCTCGCTGACCAGCAGGCCCGGCTCAAGCCGAGCTGCGCTACTCGAGCCGCGCCAGCCGAGCCAAGCTGCCGCCCTGACTACTCTTCTCCTTCCTCTGGATGCGCCCGAGCTTCATCCGGCCGTCGGTCGTTTCTTCTTTCCCGTGCCTCTTCCTCTTCCTATAACAGTCAGATCCGAGCACTTAAGCCCCATCAAGCCCCCCTCGGCCGTTCCCCCCTCTCTATTGCGCAATTAAAGAGGGAAACCACCAGCTATCAAAGCCATGGGCGCCGTCCCTTCTCCTTCAAATTTTGGACACTCCACTCGCCCTTCCCTCTATTTAAGCTGCCCTCCTCCTTCTCAGCAAGGTTCCACGCATTTTTGCACCCACTCACGCCTTTTTCCCCACTCAAATCACCATCACCAGCCTCTTCTTATTCGATTCCGGTGAGGAGCTCTGCCATCACCGTTCTTCGCATCCGTGCTGCCTTGTGTCGAATTGACCCACTCTCCATCTCTACAGGTGTCCCCAGAGTTGATCTCGCAGCATGCCATCATCATTCGGTTGCCGGTGCACCCCTCCTGCCACCTCATCGACCGCTGCTGTTGTCCTCACCGCCGCCCGACCACCCTGACGCCTCTCCAGCCTCCTCGTTGCTAAGGGTGAGCTTGCCGGCCCCTCCTCGTCGTTTTCCGTCACTTACCGTAGCATCCTGGCCGTTGGAGCTCATGTACGACAAACTCTAGTCGCCCTCTGCCCGCCTGCCACCAGCCTGAGCCCTTCCCAGAGTCGTTGGTCCAATGTGGACCTGTGGACCGAGAGGTCTCCCCGGTTCACCGCCCGGTGGATGTGATCCATGTGGAATTTTCTTCACAAAATAATTCATTTCGGATTTATGACATCGTCATCATGCAATAAACAAGTTTTTCAATGTAAAAATAATCAGTTTGTTCTCTGCTAATAAGTAAAATTTGTAGAAACATCCCTAGAACTTCAAATGCTCATAACTTTTTGCCCGTAGCCTTGATTTAGGTGGTCTTTGCACTCATATTCTCGTTGCAATGTGTAGAGTCTTTTTATAGGATTTTTTAAATCTAGTTTTAGTACTGTTTGGTGTATTTTTCTTATGGTTGATTGTGTGCTCGTGTAGACGATTCAGTTCAAGAGTAGTTCGGGAATTTCCAGGAAGAGAAATTTGAAGGAACTATGCATCACCTTGATGAAGGCAAGTTTCTTGCCATGATGTGAGCCCAATTTTCATTTAAAGTCAGACTTTACAATACATGCATGCTGCTTTCTCAGTAATATCATGTTTATGCTTAGTCATGCTTTTATATAAACATGTAGTATATAGGTGTTGAATCATAAGCTATGAAACTAAAAGTTAAGATAGAAAGTGTGCTATGATAATTGATGTTGTTAAGGGAATTAGCAACAAGGAATCTAGGTTTTGGGTAAGAAGGGTATGTTGGTGTTTGCCTGTTGATGTGTTCCAGGCATGGATAACTTGGATGGATATGTTTTGTTGGGGATCTTTGTTAAGGACCACCGATGGCCTTATGGTTTCGCTGCCCATGCCCATGGGTCTGTGCCTCCCGAAGGCCATTTTCTGACTTCTAGGCTTCAGAGTAACTACCTCTCAAAGCCTCCATCTCCTAGAGCCATGCCTCCCGAAGCTCCTGACATCACGGCGTCGGGCCGCAATTGGTCACCGGCTCACCCCTCTGGGAACAGACATCCCAACAATTACCATGGTAGATATCTATCTTCTATGTAGGGTAAAAAGTAGCTATTCAGGATAAGGCCATGTAACTGGGCCTTATCCTGGATATTTTGCACATAGCGGTAACTTGCACGCTAAGCTACGCCCAACCCTATAAATAAGGGGCCCTGGCCATCTGAGCAGGGGGACACGCTTAATATAGCACGGAGGAGCATAATCGCAGAGTTTTTCCTGTGATGCTCCCTCTTAGCCCAGTCCATATCTTTACAATCAATACATTCGTAGTGTTCCTTTTTCTCAAACTTCGTCTCCAAGATTGAGTCTCTTCCTTAGAAGAAACTCTTGACGTACTTGCTGGGGCAAGATGAACTCTTGCTCCAACAATGGCGCTGTCCGTGGGTAGTCTCGAATACAGAAGTGTTAAGAGAGGTAGGATGCCACCCAAGAAAAAGACCACCAAGACCACGACAACGGCAACCAACCTCCTGGTCACAAATGTACAATAGTCCAGGCGACCAGGCACAGGTTACACCAACAATGACCCCCAACCGGGGGGATCGAGGGCCTTACAACCACCGCCAACCTAGCCATGACCATAGCTGCGGCTGGCATCAAGAGACTCTGTACCCCGGAGACCCCACAGCAACAGCGGCAGCAAAGCGGGGTCCCCGCTGCACCCCAGGGCCACAGCCAACACCACTGCTAAAAACACCATTCCCTCCGAGCATCAATCATGCCTAGCGGCACTCCTGACCCGTATGGAGGAACTACAAATGGCTCTGCTGGTCAAGCAATAGGCTACTCGCACAACCACCACCGCCCTCGTGACGACTGGCGCGATGTCAACCCAAGCTCTACGGGCCGATGAACCCTTTGACCTCTGGGCCCCGCACGTTCGGCCTCCGGAGCCCCGGAGCCAATGTCGCGAGGATCCCCTACAAGAGTACGACTCTCCCTTGTAGGCCGACCTACAGAGGACGCCCTTCCCAGAGGGCTTTCGAACCCAAAAGCTACCTAAGTTTAGGGGCGATTCAGACCCTGATGAGTTCGTCCAGTCCTACACCCTCGCCATAGAAGCTAACGGGGGCGGACCAGCCACCATGGCTAAATACTTTCCTCTCACCTTGGAAGGGGTGGTCATACGCTGGTTCTGGGCACTAGACCCTAGTGCTATTCACGTCTGGTCCCAACTCCGAGACCTATTCTGCAGCAACTTTCAGGGCACCTTCATTGAACCAGTAACCACCGAAAGCCTGTTCACCATCAGATAGGAGCCTGACGAAACACTCCGGGATTACTTTCGAAGGTTCTCCCAGACCAAGGCTCAGATTAGGGGCATATCAGACTTTTCGATCATCGATGCCGTAACCCAGGAACTTACCGAAGGCCCCCTGTACGATCAGCTCAACTAACATCCCATACGCAAGGTGGAAGTCCTCATCAGCAAATTCGAGGAATATGCGCACGCAGAGGAGGAAAAACTTCGCCGTAGGAGCTCACGAGCTACCAACACTTCCCAGGTCGACCCCAAGAAGTCACCCTCAGAGGCAAGACCATCAGACGCCCCCTCTCCCCCAGCGAAGAGGGGCCCCAAGGAGGCTCATACCTTCGGTCCCCTAAGGGGGTGGTAGCGGCAATGCTGAAACATCAATAGTATCAGCCCTAGCCGCGGGGCTCAAAACAAAAACCACCCCAGGTGGCACGACCGAGGACGTCTCTCAGGCATCCCGGAGCGAGGCCACGCTTTGAACCGGCGCTCCAGGGAGGAATCCTGGTGCACTCTACACGGCGCGAGATGGGGACACAACACCCACAACTGCCAGACCCTCACTACTTTCTGAGAAGAATACCTCGGTAGGCAGGGAGCCTTCGCCTCAACTGAGGGAGCCACCCAGGAGCGGTCCGAAGATTGCAAGCCACCAGTCGGCCAGCGGGTTTGATCATCTGACCTTGCGCAGTTGGCCCTAACTTCTCCGCCCCAGTCATCCGCAAGGCGATACAACGACGAGGGGGCACAGGGCAAACAGATCGTCCTCACTATAACCGGCAGAGGGAGATCCAGCTGCACTTCAAAACGGTAGTGGCGAGACTATGCACGTGGGGTGTACCACATCGAAGCAACCAGCATCTATTGACAGACTCCCGTGTGGACCAACACCCCCGTAAAATTCACCGTTGATGACTTCGAGGGGGTGAAATTTCCCAACTCCGGCGCCCTGGTCATCTCGGCTAACATCGTTAAAGTCGAGGTTCGGAGTGTACTGGTTGAAGGTGGCAGCTCGGTGGACCTCCTATTCATACGTGCCTTTGACCAGCTCCGAATCCCATGAGGCCGGCTCTCGCCAGGCCACAGATCCCTCCAGGGGTCCAATGGGGCCCTCCTCAATGCCTTAGGCCAGAAAGAACTCCCAATCATCTTCGGCGAAGGCCCCACAGCATGGACAGAAGTAGTCACCTTCGACGTTGTGGACGTACCCTACGCCTACAACGCCATCCTGGGATGAGGAACCCTGAACAAATTCGAAGCTGTGTCCCATCACAATTACCTCTGCTTGAAAATGCCTGAACCCTAGGGACTGATAGCTGTCCACGTTGACCACGACCTGGCTAGGTGCATCGAGTATGGGCACCCTGCTCCACTCCCTGGTCGCCACATTCTGGGCACCACGACCCTAAGAGGCCACAACCAAAGGGAGACATAAAGCGTGTCCCCATACACCCAAACCAACCTAACTGGGCCATCCAAATAGGTGCAGACCTCACCCTCAAACAAGAAGCTCAGCTCCTGGCCGTCCTACAGGGTAACCTCAACACATTCGCATGGTCACCACAGGATCTCCCGGGAGTCGACCGCCGCATTATCGAACACTCTTTAGGTCGACCCGAAGGCCTGTCCCGTATGCCAAGGGCTTCACAAACTCTCCCCAGAGCGGGCAGAGGCTGCAAAGGAGGAGGTCCAAAAGCTCCTAAAGCCTGGCGTTATCTGAGAGGTAATCCACTCCGACTGGCTCTCCAACGACGTCCTGGTCAAGAAATACAGCAGGAAGTGGCGCATGTGTATCGATTTCACATCGCTAAACAAGGTGTGCCCTTAGGACCCACACCCCCTTCCCGCATCGACTAGCTAGTAGATTCCACCGCCGGCTATGAACTGGTGAGCTTCCTGGATGCCTACTCCGGGCACCACCAGGTGTGGATGACGATAAAGGATGAGAGAAAGACCAGCTTCATTACCCCATTCGGGGTATACTACTACGTCCGGATGCCTTTCGGCCTTTGAAATGCTAGGGCCACCTTCTCTTGCCTAATACATAAAGTAATACAATAGGAACTGGGCCGTAATGTCGAAGCCTACGTAGATGATACCGTGGTGAAAAGACGACTTGAAACCAACCACTGTGCCGACCTGCAAGACATGTTTGATAGACTCCGGGCTGCATGCATACGGCTGAACCCGGAGAAATGCTTCTTCGGCGCCAAGGCGGGAAAAATGTTGGGATATCTCTTTCGGAGAGGCATCGAGGCGAACCCCGGCAAGATCCGGGCCATCGCAGAGATGTCACCTCCCACCAATATAAAAGAAGTACAACGCTTGGCCGACTACCTCACAGCCCTCAGCCGCTTCCTCATCAAATCCGCTGAGCATAGCCTCCCCTTCTTCAAAATGCTGAGGGGCTCCGAACCGTTCAGCTGGACTCCAGAGTGCCAGGCAGCATTCGAGGCCCTCAAGACCCACTTTTCCCACCTCGAGACACACGCAATGCCCCTCCCCAGCGAAGGGCTACTCCTATACCTGTCTGTCTCTGCGTCTGTCGTCGGGGCTACCCTGGTACGGGAGGAAAAGAGTGGCAACCACTCTGCTCGAAAGGCCGTATACTATGTCTCGGAGGCCTTAGTCGGGGCTAAGACGCGCTACACCGAGCTCAAAAAAATAGCATACGCCCTACTGATGGCCTCACGTAGAATTCGGCACTACTTCCTCGCTTATGACATCATTGTCCCAACCTCGTACCCACTTGGCAACATGTTTTGCAACCGGGAGATGACAGGACGCATTGGCAAATGGGCGGTAGAGCTAGCCCCATTCGTAGTAAGGTTTGTGGCCCGCACCACTATCAAATCATAAATCTTGGCAGACTTCATCGCCGAATGGACTCCGGCGCCCGCCGAAGCCACCACCACCCCTCCCCAAGACATCTAGACTATCTACACCGATGGAGCATATGGCACCATGGGCGCTGGAGCCGACGCGGTCCTCATCTCCCCCACTGGCCAGCAGGTCCAGTTCATTGCTCGCCTGGACTTCAAGACAACTAACAACATAGCCGAGTACGAAGCCGTTCTCTTAGGCATCCGGTAGGCCTGAGCATTGGGGGCAGCCAGAGTCATCATCCAGACCGACTGTCATATCGTCACCAGCACGTTGAAAGAAGATTCCAAGTTCAACATCCGGACATGGCAAGATACCTCGAAGTCATTCGCAAAGCTGAAGCACACTTCCGTGGCATATCAATACGCAACATACCACGAACGGACAACATCCAGGCAGACGCCCTGGCAAAAGCTGCCGCCTCGGGCAAGGACCCACCGTTGGGCACCTTCCTCGAGACTCTACACCAACTGGCTGCTACAACTCTTGACGAGACAGCCGCCACCATCCTCCCCATAGAAACCACCGACTGAAGAACTCCCCTCTTTTCCTTCCTCAGTTGAACAGAAGAGCCGGATGACCCAGTTGCGCTTCGCAGCATTCAGCATTGCACCCGGGGCTACCGTCTCATAGAAGGTGCCCTTTACAAAACAGGTGTGTGCGCCCCCCTCCTTCGCTGCATCGCCAGACAAGAAGAGGCCAACCTCATCCAGGAGATACATGAGGACCTTTGCGGCAACCATTTGGCGCCTCGCGCCCTAGCCAGCAAGGCACTCTGTCAGGGGCTCTACTGGCCCACAATCATGTCCGATGCGAAAGACCTCGTCTGCACCTGCTAAGGATGCTAATGGATGGGACGACAAAGCCACCAGCCCCCGCTCCCCTATAGCCAATCGCTCGTGTCTGGCCCCTGGCTCGCTGGGGCATGGACCTAATCGGCCCATTATCCCGTGCCAATAGCAACCTTAAGTACACGGTGGTAGCATTGGAGTACTTCTCCAAATGGACCGAGGCCGAACCCCTCACGATGATCACATCGAAGAATGTCCAGAAGTTCTTCTGAAAAAACATAATCTGCCACTTCGGCGTCACACAACAGCTCACGGTCGACAACGGAAAACTCCAGCGCCAGAGGGGCTTTCATCTTCCACAGGTGTCAACCGAGAGCACACCAGCATAGAAAAGGAGCTCCGGGTCGAAGTTGTCTTTATCGAAGGATACAACTTCATTGACGGCTTCTGAATAGTAGAAGGATGCAAGAAAGGGGAGCAACGGGTGTGAGTACATAATGTACTCCGCAGGTGTAGGAAAATCATGCTATGAGGCTTAAGTCAAGAAAAGGTTAGACACTGGTTAACTGCACTAAGCAACTATGACCTATAATTCTAACAGCAAGCATCCTATTTACTAAGTGTGAGGACACAACTAAAACAAGGAGAACAACTCATCGAATGAAATTAGCATGGATTTCATAGTAGTTCTATCTCGAACACAGTCAGGATATGATTACATATGGGTCATAGTCGATTGGTTGACAAAAGTAGCTCATTTCATTCCAGTCAAGGAAACCTATAAAGGTTCAAGACTAGCTGAATTGTATATGTCCAGGATTGTGTGTCTACAAAGAGTACCCAAGATAATTGTATCTGACCGTGGTAGTCAGTTTACTTCACGGTTCTGGCAAAGCTTACATGAGTCGATGGATACAAGGTTGAATTTTAGCTCAACATATCATCCGCAAACTGACGGACAAACAAAAAGAGTAAATCAAATCTTTGAAGACATGTTAAGAGCGTGTGCTTTGAAGAACGGTAATAGTTGAGACAAGAATCTGCCGTATGCGGCGTTCTCATACAATAGCAGTTATCAAGCTAGCATCAAGATGTCTTCTTTTGAAGCCTTATATGGAAGAAAGTGTAGAACCCCATTATTGTGGAACTAGACAAGGGAAAGACAAGTTTTTCAGCCCAGATGTTCCGAGAGAAACAGAAAGACAAGTACAAGAGATTACGGAAAATCTGAAACTGCACAATCAAGACAAAAGAGTTATGCGAATCATCGACGCCAAGAATTGTCTTTTGAAGTAGGAGACTTCGTGTATCTCAAGGTGTTACCGATAAGAGGTTTACGCAGATTCAAGGTCAAGGACAAGCTTTCACCTCGGTTTATTGGTCCATACAAGATATTGGAAATACGAGGAGAAGTAACTTACTAGCTTGAGTTTCCACCTCAACTCTCGGGAGTACATGATGTTTTCCATGTGTCGCAGTTGAGAAAGTGTTTGAGAGTTCCTAAAGAGCAGCTACCGGTAGAAGAACTGGATGTGCGAGAAGATCTCTCTTACTCAGAACATTCGATAAAGATTCTTGAGATGTCAAAATGGATTAATCGGAATAGGCAAGTCTGTATGTGCAAAGTACAGTAGAAGCATCACTCAGAAGAGGAAGCCACCTGGGAAAGGGAGGATGATCTGAAGGCAGAGTTTCCCCATCTCTTGTCCAATCCTTTTGAATCTCGACGGCGAGATTCAACCCAAGGGAGTAGGATTGTAACACCCTAAATTTTCAATTTTTGCAATAGTTTAAATTTTTTTGCTACAATTAAATAGGAGTTGTAGATTTAGTTCAATTTTGAAGGAAATTAATGTCTAAATTTAATTTTCCATAGGTTATATTTGTGCTTGATGCATTCATGCTGCAGTAGTTGCAATAGGTTTTATGTGTGGGAAGATGTTTGCAAAAATTAGCTAGAAGGCGCTCGTTTAAAATCTCTTTTCAAAATGGTTCAAAATTAAAATGAAAAAACAATTTCCTAATTCCTAAAGCTTTCTGGGCCTTTTTCCTCTCTCAATCCGACCCAAACATCTCTCTCCCTTCTCCTCGTCTCCTTTCGGCCTGGCCCAGACCACCTTCCCCGTACCTCTCCCTCCGGGCCGAAGCCCATCATCTTTCTCCCTCCACCTCCTTTCTTTCACAGGCCAAGCCCACTCGCCCAAGACAGCCTCCCCGGTCACCAGACCCGACCGCCCTCTCTCTGCAGCACGGGCCCGTGTCGAGCCGTGAGCCCTGGCTCTTCTTCCACCTCCCACCAGCTCGATTCCCTACGCCGTCAGCATGCGTTCCTGCACCTCCCTACGCCCTCTCCCATCCCCAAAATGGCCGGATTCAAAGCAGTAAGCCCCATCAAGGCATCCTCATCCTTTTCCCCCTCCTTAATCCCTCTCTAGTGCTCAATCAAAGCGAAAACTGCCGGCCTTTATGGCCATCATCGCCACCAACTGTTTCTCTCCGTTGCTCGGCCGCTCCGTTCTCCCTCACGCCTATTTAAGCCTCCGTACACCTTCATGGTGAGGTTCCGCACCAAATCCACTCTCTCTCGCCACCTTGTTTTGCCCGTAGCGTCGCCGCCGTCTTATACCCTATCCCTGGTGAGATTGCACCGTCGCCACCTTTCTTCACAGTTGTGCTATCTCCGGCCGATTTGACCCTCTCTTTGGTACTTCAGGTTCCCCCAGAGCTGAATCCGTCGCATCGTCATTGTTCGACCCCAGAGCACCTCCCCTGACGCTACACCGATCGCCACTGCTAACGTCTCCATCGCTCGACCGCCTCGACTTCGCTCTGGCTTCGATTTCACTCGGGATGAGTTCGCCGCTCGTTGGCAAAGCCCAGCAGCTGAAGCGCCATTCCAGCAGCTTTTCGACCACCTGCCACGTGCACAGACCCTCTAATGCGTCTGGTCCACGGTGGACCCGTGGACCAAGGGCTTTCCGTTCGGTTCACAGCCCATAGACCCGGTCCATGTGATTTTTTCAATATAAAAAATATTCCAATTTTGTATTATGTCGTCAGCATGTGCAACAAACAAGATTTTCAGTATAAAAGAAATCTAGGAATTCTGTGGAATTAGGTTGATTTTGCAGAGAAACCCCTAGAACTTCAAAAGCTTACTTTTTGCTCGTAGATCCGATTTGGGCGATTTTCATGCTCAAATTCTCGTAGCAACGTGTAGAATATTTTTATAGGGTTTTTATTTAGTTTTAATACTGTCTGGTGTACTATTCTCAGTAGTTTTTCGTGTATGCTTTTCCAATGTGCCGTTTAGCAGGTGAGCAGTTCGTCTGCAAGATCAAGCTTTTGAAGACTTTCAAGCAACCCTCAGATGAAGGCTAGTGTCCTTGAACATCTTGCTCCTATTTTAGGATTTATATGTAGTTATTTATCCTTCATTTGCATGCTTTTATAAATTGGAATCTCATGTTAGGGTTTACTATATTCTGTGTGATATCCTTATCGTCTTTGATTGAGTCATGGGATATGAAGGGTAGATATGCTAGTTGCTATCATGGTTGGGGTAAATGTTAAACTTGACTAATGTTTATACAATAAGAACCGGGTCTGGTAATTTTTGTAGCAACATGGCATAGTGATCCTAACAGGATGGTTGTGTGATGATGGTGCAGGAATGCACGTGTGCGTGGAATGCACAGTTGGTTTGTGGTTGTTCCTGTGAGGGATCCTAAGGACTGGTTCATGAAGCCTTTAACCATGTTAAACCGCACAACCATGAGACTTACATGGGTACGGCCTAGTGAAAGTGCATCTTACCACGAGTGCATGAACCACAATGGCTAATTCCAAGTCATGTGTTGGGCAGTTTTTTTCATGTTTCCTTAACTGAGAATGACTTCTGGGTGATGACTTTTGGGTGTCAGGCATGATCAGTATCGGAGCTGAGGTTAATCTTTTCTTTAACTCATTGAAACTAGCTTCTTGAGTTGCTGTCCACTTGAACTTTGCTCCTTTTTGCAGCAGTTCCGTCATTGGATTTGCTATCTTAGAGAAACCTTCTATAAACCTACGGTAATATCCTGCTAGACCCAAGGAACTACGGATTTATGAAACATTCTATGGTGGTTTCAAGTTCAGAACATCCCTCACTTTGGATGGGTCCATAGACACACCTCCTGCTGATATAATGTGACCTAGGAAGGGAACTTTCTTCAACCAGAACTCACACTTGCTCAACTTTGCATACAGTCAGGTTCTCTCTGAGCTTCCGCAGTACCAACCTTAGGTGTTCCCTCGCGCTCTTCCTCATTCTTGGAGAAAACCAGGATGTCGTTGATAAATACCACGACAAACTTGTCCAAATACTCCATGAAGATCGTATTCATCAGATACATAAAGTAGTTAGAACATTTTTCAACTCGAAAGACATTATTGTGTACTCATACAAACCATACCGAGTAACAAATGCGGTCTTTAGAATTTCTGAGGCACGAATCGTCAGTTGATGATACCCAGACCGAAGATCGATCTTGGAGAACACACATGCTCCTTTCAACTGGTCAAACAGATCTTCAATGCAAGGTAGAGGATATTTATTTTTGATAGTTACTTCATTAAGGGCTCGATAGTCTATACACATCTTTTGTGTTTCATCCTTCTCCAGTACAAAGATAACTGGGGTTCCCCAGGATGAAGAACTAAGGCCGATGAACCCTTTGTCTAGTAGCTCTTGGATTTGCTCCTTGGGCTCAGCCAGCTGATTGGCATCCATTCTATATGGTCTCTTATATATAACAGCAGTTCCAGGTACTAACTCAATAACGAACTCAAATTCATGATTGGGTGGCATACCTAGCAAATCCTCCAGAAAGACATCTAGAAATTCACTGACCACTGTGCTATCTTGTACTACATTAGCCTTGCTGAGACTAGCGTTGATAGCTAACTCCATCATGGTTTGGAACTCAACCTTGGTAACATCTGTGTGTGTCAACTGTACTATCTTCGTTGCACATCCAATGATTAATGCTCTTGCCAATTTGTATGTAGTCACAAAATGGGATGATATGAAAGAATGCGTAACACCAAAATTGAACAAAACTATAGCGAGTAAGAGTTTGCAGAAAACATACTAGCACCACGACAGGAGCATCCTAGGCTTCTTCCATGGCAGCATGATTGACTCGGCCATGCATAGCATTCTGCCGGGGCTACTGCTGGTTGTTGCCCTGAGCCTGTGCTTAACCTTGCTGCTTCTTGGGATACTTGTTAGCGAGATGCCTGAAGTTGCCACAACTGAAACACGGGTCGATGTTGCCTGATCCTTGAATGATACAATTATACTATTGGGGTTGGTTGTTGTTATTTAGTCGCTGCTGCTGAAAATTAGGGCGTGACTACTGCTATTGCTACTACTGCACTGGTTGCACTGGCGGCTTGTACGCACTTGCAACCTGAGTGAGCTTTTTTTGCGGTGGCCTCTACTGATGATTCGGTCCTCCATGGTGGAACATTGGACCTGTAGATGGGGGCTGAAACGAGGACGAGTGTTGCTACTTGAAGACTGGCCTTGCAGGCTTCGCTTGCATTCTTCTCCTAGATTCTCTCTCTTCTTCTCCATGATGAAAGCTCTATCCACCAACTTCTGGAAACTAGGGTACTCGTTGGCTGAGAGGGCATATTATAATCCTGTGTTGAGACCCTCTAGGAAATAGTCCTGCTTTTTCTCATCGGTATCGACATCATTGGGGGCATAGCAAGAGAGTTGTGTGAACTTGGTGAGGTACTCTCTCACTATCATGGGTTCTTGCTTTAGATTAAGGAAATCCTTCCTCTTCAGCTTCACTTCTCCTGCAGGGGTATGGTGTGCATGGAAACTATTCCGGAACTCTGCCCATATGATCTCTTGGAGATCCACGTGAGCGGTAGTGTATGCTATCCACCATTCCTGTGCTAGCCCAATAAACTGGTGGGAAGCGAAAAGAGCTCTTTTCCTTTTGATACACTAGGCTATCTGCAACTTGCTCTCAATGGTCTTTAATCAATCATTAGCCTCCATGGGTTCAACTGCTTGTGAGAAGGTGGGTGGCTGAGTACTCAGAAAGGTTCTGAGCCTGGACTGCGGCTATTGTGGTAGTGCTTGCTGGACTTGAGGTTGGTGGTTTATAGCTTGCACCAAACCTTGGAGTATTGCCATCACTTGGTTGGTATCCATCGGAGGGGGCAGGGGTGGAAGATCGTTCTGGTTGGCATTTGTGGTGTTGGTGTTGGTGTTGTTGATGTTGTTGGTGTTGTTCTTGCCACGCCTAGTGTTCAGAATCTGTTGGTAGCCAAGATGCAAGCGGGGGAACATAAGAGAAAAGCAAGGGTGAAAAAACAAGACAAGAACAGATAAGAACAGATATAGTTAGAAAAAAAGGACACTCAACTATTATTATATTATTAACTGATGCAATGTAGAGAAAGAATCCCCACATTACACTAACACTCACGGAAAGATACAACTCATGACAAGATTCACACCACAGACACGAACAACAACCACAGACTCAATAGATGACATAGAGCAACTGAAACACTCGAGACAACGATTTATTCTGCTAAGGACATCCCCCTAACTTGACACTACTCATTGTCTGCTAGACCTATTGCACCTGTTGGACCAGCTGCACCTGCTAGACCTGCTGCGGCTGTTGCAGCCTCCAGATGAAGCCTCTTGCACGAAGAGGAACATGGTGGTGTAGCCATGGGTCTCTTGGAATTGGTCGGGGTGCTCTAGTAGGATCTGAAGCTCGCGAATGCGCTGCTCCTGCTCCGCATGATGCTGGTACAAATCCTTAAGTTCGTCGAGGGCTCTGTCAAGCTCGGTGTACAGGGTGGCAGTGAGGTGGACCAACTCTCTCAGATAGCCATCTGGTTCATTGTTGAGGCATGAAAATGACCTCAAGACTGCCGATCGAACACTGCGGGAACTTGCCAAACTAAGTGAGGCAGAGAACCTGCCTGTTCTCCAGGTAGAGAATGGCCAGAGCCTGGTAGGCGGCGTTCTCGATTCCAACTTCGGAGGTAGCTCTGGGGCGATGGCGGACTGAACATGGTGAACTCGGCGAGGATCGTCATCCGTAGCCTTCTCGAACATGGTAACCACTACTGTCCAGGAGTAGCCACAGTCTCTAAGAGGAACTCTGACTCCCTTGTAGTCTGGGGCCTTGTGGAAACCCAAACCCTGAAGCAGGTACCAAAGTGTGTAGGTGAAGTAGCCAGTGTGCTATCCATCAAAGTGGAAATCGGTAGGGGGCTGGAGCACCCAGACAACACCAGCGGGAACCTCCCGAGCTAGGACTAGAACACGATTATGTGGGGTGATTTTCGTGCGGGCCATCTAAAATTTTAAAGAAGATAGAAAATTAGTAACAGTTTATAAAGAGTAATAGACAGAGTAAGGAAAAGCTAAAAAGAAAACAATTTTACAAAAGTAGTTTGTACAAACATAATTCCTTAACATGTCCTTTTCTATCTATGCTGAGTCTTACGATCAACACAGCTCTAATACCACTTTTATAACACCCGGTTTTAAAGGAACAAAACCAGATACAACACATATATGCTAGGATCAAGTTTTCATACATGCATTACATCATTAGCGTATCATCACATGCCATTATTACAATAACGACACAACTTAATACAAAAGTACTTGAGGGCGCAGAAGAAAAACACAGTAGAAAAGAAAACTCCTGCACCAGAGGGGCTTCCATCTTCCACAAGTGTCAACCGGAGGCACACCAGCCTAGAAAAAGTGCTCTGGGTTGAAGTCATCTTCATCGAATGATGCAGCTTCATTGACAGCTTCTGAACAGCAAAATGATGCAAGAAAGGGGAGCAATGGTTGTGAGTACATAATGTACTCCGCAAGTGTAGGAAAATCATACTATGAGGCTTAAGTGAAGAAACGGTTAGACATTGATTAACTGCACTAAGCAACTATGACCTATAATTCTAACAGCAAGCATCCTATTTACTAAGTGCGAGGACACAACTAAAACAAGGAGAACAACTCATTGAATGAAATTAGCATGGATTTCATAGTAGTTCTATCTCGAACACAGTCAGGATATGATTACATATGGGTCATAGTCGATTGGTTGACAAAAGTAGCTCATTTCATTCCAGTCAAGGAAACCTATAAAGGTTCAAGACTAGCTGAATTGTATATGTCCAGGATTGTGTGTCTACAAGGAGTACCCAAGATAATTGTATCTGACCGTGGTAGTCAGTTTACTTCACGGTTCTGGCAAAGCTTACATGAGTCGATAACTCCAACAATAGGCATCCTATTTACTAAGTGTGAGGACACACCATGGATGGTTATTAGCCACTGGGGTTCGGGCATCTTTAAGGAGAGGTAATTGTGATGGGGTACAGCTCCGAATTTGTTCAGAGTTCCTTGTCCCAGAATGGCGTTGTAGGCATAAGGTACATCCGCAACATTGAAGGAGATTACTTTGGTCTGTGCTGCAGAGACCTCGCCAAAGATGATCGGGAGTTCTATCTGGCCTAGGGCGTCGAGGGGCCCCATTGAATCCCTGGAGGGGTATGTGGCCTTGTGAGAGCTGGCTCCGCGGGATTAGCTGGTCAAAGGTGTGTATGAATAGGAGGTCCGCCGAGCTGCCGCCGCCAACCAGTATTCTCCGGATCTTGACTTTGGCGATGTTGGCTGAGACGACTAGGGCATCAAAGTGGGAAAATTTCACCACCTCGGAATCGTCGATGGTGAATGTCACAGAGGCGTTAGCCCATTCTTGGGCCTACTGATGGATGTTGGTTGCTTTGATGTGGTGTACACAACGTGCGTAGTCTTACCACTACCGTTTCAAGGTGCAGCCGGAGCTCCCTCCACCGGTAATAGCGAGGACGATCTGTTTGCCCCGTGCCCCTTCGTCGTTGTATTGCTCTGCGGATGATCGGGGCAGAGAAGGTAGGGCCAGCTGCGGACGGTTCCGTATGGCCAGATGATCAACCCGCTGGCTGGCCGGTGGCTTGCAATCTTCCTACCACTTCTTGGAAGGTGGTGAGGGTCCGACAGTTGTCGGTGTTTTGTCCTTATCCTACGCCATGTAGAGTGCACCAGGATTCCTCCTTGGAACACTGGTTCGCAGCGCGACTTCGCTCAAAGAGGCCTCCAAGGCGTCCCCTGGGGTGGTTTTGGTTTGGAGCCCAGTGGCCTAGGCTGATGTTGTTGATGTTCCAGCCTTCTCGCTGCTACCCTCTTTGGGACCCGAGGTATGAGCCTCCTCAAAGCCCCTCTTCGGTGGGGTAGAGGGGGCGTGTTATGATCTCGCCTGCGAGAGTGATTTCTCAAGGTTGATTTGGGAAGTCTCGGTAGCTCGCGAGCGCCTTTGGCTGAGTTTTTCCTCCTTTGCCTGTGCATGTTCCTTGAACTTGCTCTTGAGGACTTCCACCGTGCGTATTGGACGCCGGTTCAGTTGATCGTATAGGGGGCCTTCGGCCAGGCTCTGGTTTGCGGCATCGATGAACGAAAAGTCCGATATGCCTCTAATCTGGGCCTTGGTCTGGGAGAATCTTCGGAAGTAATCCTGAAGGGTTTCTTCTGGCTCCTGCCGGATAGTGAACAGCCTTTTGGAGATTACTGGCTCGATGAAGGTGCCCTGGAAGTTGCTGCGGAAGAGGTCCTGGAGTTGGGACCAAGCGTGAATGGTGCCAGGGTCCAGTGCCCAGAACCAGCGTATGGTCACCCCTTCCAAGGCGAGAGGGAAGCATTTAGCCATGGTGGCCAGTCCGCCCCCGCTGGCCTCTATGGCCAGGGCGTAGGAATGGATGAACTCATCAGGGTCCGAATCACCCTTGAACTTAGGTAGCTTCGGGTTCCGAAAGCCCTCCGGGAAGGGCGTAGCCTGCAGCTCGGCCTGCAAGGGAGAGTCGTAGTCTTGCATGGGATTGTCGCAACGCCAGCTTCTAGGCTCCGGAGGCCGAATGTGCAAGGCACTGGTGTCGACGAGTTCATCGGCCCGTAGAGCTCGAGTCGAAACAGTGTTGGTCGTCACTAGGGCAGCGGTGGTTGTGTGGGTAGCTTGCTGCTCGACCCGCAGGGCTGTTTGCAATTCCTCCATATGGGTCAGGAGTGCTGCCAAGCGTGATTGACGCTAAGGGCTGCGGCCGATGCCTCACCTTACTGTTTTTGCTGCTGGGTCTCTGGGGTAGAGAGCCCTTCGATGCTGGCCACTATGGTCATGGCTGGGTCGATGGTGGTCGTAAGGCCCTTGTTCCCCCTGGTTGGGGGCCGTCGTCAGCGCGGCCTGTGTTTAGTCGTTTGGACTGTCGCACATGCATCATCGAGGGGTGGGTCGTCGTCGCTGCGGCCTTGATGGTCTTCTTCTTGGGTGTCATCCTACCTCTCTTAGCACTTCTGTGCTCGAAATCCCCATGGACGGCGCACTGTTGGAGCAAGAGATCGTCTTACCTCAGTAAGTACAGCTAGAGTTTCTTCTAAGGAGGAGACTCAAGCTTGGAGATGATGTTTGAGAGGAAGAAACACCACAAATGTATTGATAGTAGGAAAATGGATTGTTCTAGGGGGAGTATCACACCGTGACTTTGTGTTTATGCACCTCTGTGTCCTGTGTGTTGCCCTCTCCTCTCCTAGATGACCATGGCCTCCTATTTATAGGGTTATACGTAGCATAGCTTACAAGTTATCTCTATGTACAAAATATCCAAGACCCGGCCGAGTTAGAAGGCCTTATCCTGGATAACTACTTTTTACCCTACATAGAAGATAAATCTACCATGATAACTATTGTGGTGTCTGAACCCTAAGGGTGAGCTAGAAGCCAATTGTGGCCCAGCGCTGCGCTACCAGGGGTATCAGGATAACCTCCATTGTAATGGAGTGTTAGAACGGTGTCCACTAGCCTAGGTACTTAATGCCAGTCACTTCCTTGTAGGCAAAGGATAATCGGCGTTCCCCTTCTAGTAGATCTTTTTTTAGGTTTGATGACTCACCCTGTAGCCTCTAGGGAGCATGCCCGAGCCCTGGAGATGGGGGCTCCAGGGGGGCATGGCTCTGGGGAGCTGGAGGCTTCAGAGGCATGGCTCTGGGATATGGAGGCTTCGGGAGGCATGGCTCCGGAAGATTGAGGGGAGGTGGATGCTTCGAAAGGCCTGGCTCCGGGAGATGGAGGCTTCGGGAGACGAGGCTCCGGGAGATGGAGGCTTCGGGACGAGGCTCCGGGAGATGGATACTCTGAAGCCCGAAAGTCCGAAAGCGGCCTTCGGGAGGTGTGGGGTTCATAGGCATGGGCTAGCTGAGCCAAGGGGTCGCCGGGGTTGCTTAATAACGACCCCCAACAGCTCCCAAGTAGCTTCATCATCCATGTGGTTACTCCATTGCACCATGATGAATTTGATGGAGTGGCTTTGTGTTTTGCGTTCCGCTCCTTCCAATATCCAAATTGGTAGCTGACAAAAGGACAGGTCAGGTTGCAAGTCTAGGTTTGCAATTTCAATGACTTCGGTTGAGACTCAAAGATATTTCTTCAATTACGAGACATGGAAGACATCATGAAAGGAGGAGAGGAATAAAGGTAAGTCCAACTGATAGGCCACCTCTCCTCACCAAACGATGATCCAGAAAGGGCCTATAGAGCGAGGCACCAACTTTCCTTTGACTTGAAAGTGTTGTGTCCCCTTAAGAGGAGACACCTTGAAATAGACAAAATCTACGACGATCTGCATAGCTCTTTTGATAAGATTGAGCCATGGGTATACATTTGTGAATGGTCTTGACATGTTCATTTGCCTCTTTGACCAAGTTCGGACCCAAGAAGAATGTTACACCGGACTCGGATCAATTCAACGGCACTCGACATCTTCTTTCCTAGAGCGCATTGAACAAAGACATTTGGATACTGGATTGATAGCTAGTTATAAGAAATTTTTGCAAACTGTAAGCAAATATCCCACTTTTCCCATATGTGAGCGCATAAGCCGTCAACATATCTTTAAGGATCTAATTTACTCTCTCAGTTTGGCCTCCGGTTTGGGGATGGAATGCGGTACTATGGAACAGTTCAATTCCCATAGCTTCGTGGAGGCTTCTCCAGAAATGAAAAGTGAATTGAGTGCCTCGATTGGAAACGATCTTCTTTGGAACTCCATGAGAGCAAACAATTCGCGAGGGATATAGCTCAGCATAGTCCTTCACACTATATTGAGTCTTTACGAGGAGAAAGCGTGCAGACTTCGTAAATCGATCCATGATGACCCAAATAGAGTCATAGCCTGGGAGGTCTTGGGTAAACCAACAATAAAATCCATGCTGACCTCGTCCCATTTCCATGAAGGAATAGGCAATGGTTGGAGCATACCAGCCGTTTTCAGATGATCAATTTTTGCCCATTGACATACATCATATTCTTATACATATTGGGAAAATTTCTGCTTCATGCGAGTCCACCAAACTCTTTGCTTGAGATCTTGATACATTTTGGTGCTTCCAGGATGAATAGACAACAGAGATTTGTGAGCTTCATCCAATAATTTCTTTCTTAGCTCAGGGACTTTATGGATCACTAGTCATTTTCTGAAACCACAAAGTACCTTGATCATCCACAGAAAAGCATCTAGATTGCCCCTCCTTAATCCTATCATGAATTCTTCTCATGCTATTGTCCTCTTTCTAGGCTCCCTTAATTTGGTTGAGGAGGGTAGATTTTATTTCACACTGGAAACGAATCCCTTCAGGACCATCTCGAGTCTAAGCCTTCGAAAATCATCACAAAGCGTGGTAATTACAAGTGTGAACGAGTGACAACTACATCAAGTCTTTCAAATTAGGGCATCGACGACAACGTTTGCCTTGCCAGAATGATAATAAACTTCCAACTCGTAAGCCTTGATCAATTCAAGCCATCTCCTCTGTCTCATGTACAGATCGACTTGTGTGAAGATGTATTTGAGACTCTTGTGATTGGTGTAGATATGGCTGCAAGCTCTAAGCCATGAGTTGGATAATTCTCTTCATGCCGCTTCAATTGGTGTGAAGCGTAGGCAGCAACTCGACCTTCTTGCATGAGAATGCATCTGAGGCCTACGTGAGAAGCATCGCAGTAGACATCGAATTTCTTGTTCATTTCCGAGCGAGCAACAATGGGAGCGATCACGAGTAGATTCTTCTAACTTTGAAAAGCTGCCTCACATCCGTCGACCACTCGAATTTATTTCCTTTCTTCAATAGCTCAGTCATGGGTCTGAAAATTTTGGAGAAGTTCCCGATGAACTGGTGGTAGTCTAAGAAAACCCATGAGTCTAAGAAAACTCCAGACGTCGGTGACACTTTTGGGTTGAACCCAATTGAGAATCTCTCACACCTTTCTCATCCAATGGCAACTCCGTTTTTAGATAGGACATGACCAAGAAAAGCGACTTCTTTAAGGCAAAACTCGCATTTTCTGAATTTGGCATTGAGACATTGATCTCAAAGTCGTCCAAGAACAATTCAGAGATTCTTTGCATGTTCTTCTTTAGTCTGAAATAGATGAGAATGTTATCAATGAAAATAACAACAAAAGAATCCAGCGATTTCATGAACACCGTGTTTATCAAGTATTTGAAGTAGGTCGGTGTGTTGGTTAGACCAAATGAGATGACGATGTACTCGTATAGTACATATCGAGTATTGAAAGCATCATCCGATCAAATCTTGATTTGATGGGGACCACCCTTCTCCAAGGCGAAGGGGGATTCACACACCACATGGATTCTTGAGAGAGATGACTTTGTTAGCGCAATCCATAGGAGCACTATGTTTGGTTAGACAATTCATTTCTAAGATGACATCTACTCTAGTATCGATCACGAACAAGTTTGCAGAAAACAAAATTTCCTCAATGAAGATCTTGGCCATAGGAACGACTCGATTGGCTTGTAGCTTGGTGTGGGGTGCATCGATGTGAAAGGAGTAAGGTAGGGTCTTTGTGCCAATATTGTGATGCAAGACATAACCCTCATTTATGAATGAATGAGATGCTCCAGAATCAAAAAGTACGATCACAGGATGAGAATTCACGAGTAGCATACCAACGAGCACATCATCGTTTTCTTGAGCTTCTTCAGTGGTGGTATGGTTCACTCATCAATGCTTGGGAAATTATGTACTCTTGGAGACTAAACGAGACGGTTGCATGTGTAATGGTGGTCTTGGAGCAGTCACCACATCTCCTGGCATTGGGAAACGCCAATCCCGTGCGAAGTGTCCAATACGTCCATAGTTGATACATGGGCCTCCGGGGTCACCAGTCACACACCCTTGGATCCAGCGGGTCTTGGAGTTTGTCCTTGCTACTAGGGGTACGGACATCACACCACCCACATCAGTCATGGGGTAGCCGAAGCTGAAACATGAGGTGGAGGAGGAGGATTCTTCGTGCGCGGACATTGAGAGCTCCCGCCCACAAAAGGCAACGGGACCCTCCTGCGCTTCTTCTCCTCTTGCTGGATCATCATCTTATGCTTGACGGTGAGGGAGGTGCTCACCAACCTTTTAAAGTCAATGAACTCGTGAGCTGATAGATGGTCTTGCATCTTGGAGGAGAGACCGTCCAGAAATCAATCTTGCTTCTTCGTGTCAGTGTTGATCTCTTTCCGCAAATATTGGTCTAGGTGGTTGAATTCTTGCATGTACTCTAGGATAGATTTGCCTCTCTACGTAAGGTCCAAGAATTCACACTTCTTGATATTCATCACCCCCTTGGGGATGTGGTAGTTGTGGAAAGCCTCATGAAACTCTGCCCAAGAAACATGGTGGTCGGTGGCGTGCATGGCGAGATGGTTGGTCCACCACGCGCCGGCAGCACCCTAAAGTTGATGGGCAGCAAAGAGAGCTCGCTCTTGGTCCTCTACATGAGAAGCATGACCTTCTGCTCAATGGTATGGAGCTAGTGGTCTGCATCGAAGGGATACTCACCTTGAAGTTGAGTTTGGAGGAAGTCCAAAAAGTCATTGGGGCGTCCTGCTCCACCTCTTCCTTGAGGGGCCGTGTTGTGCATGACAGCTTCGACAAGGGCGGTTTGAGCCTGACGATTTTGCTTGATTTGCATCAACACATCCTCCATGGTCGGTGGTGGGGGCGGTGTTGAATTATTCCCGCCGGAGCCCTTGGGAAGATCACTCCCAAAATTGCTGCGTCTCCTCATCCTGTTAGTGATGACAAGGATGAAAGAAGATGAATGATCAATCTCCAATTTAGCGGAAACAACATCGATTGGATCAAGGCTAGTGATGCTCACAAAAGCATAATATAGTGGGGAAAATGCATGTTCAAAAATAAGATGCAGCGCGAGCATGCACGTAGCTTAGCTCTTTGCTCTCAACACATTCTGCACAAGTGTTAGCAGTTAGACTACAGGAGTGGTGGTCATACCGCTTTGAGGTCTGTCACCTAGCAGTAGCCTTTCCACCACATTCCACACATAACTAAAACTTCCAACAACGGAAATAAACTTGATCCAACAACCACCATCGTCCTCTTAAGAAGTTTACGAATACATAACACTTAAGGGTACAACATAGCTAATTAATTGTCCAAAGTTAGCAAAAAAGAAGCTACACCCTATTACATTGATCCTAACAACATCTAACATAGAACCACCGGCGATACAGAGTTCTAACAAAGTCCTTTGGGAATTTATCCAAAAGATGAACTTGAGGAGAGCTCGTGTCGTTAGGAGCATTGAGGTGTATAAGATGCTACGATTCGCCTAATAGCATTTCCCTCGTGACATCTGAATTATGGAACTGGGGCATTTGCAATCCATTGGACGCCCTCGCACCTTGGCCACGGGGGCGAGGTACCCATGTGCCTAGCACCATCGGAAAATAGTGAGATTGAGGTGCTCTCCCAAGCGGCATCATATGACCCTCACCATAAAACACATCGTGGTTCACCTATCCACGGCACACATGCAATTCCATCTTGTGTTGTAGCCTATTGTAACATCTTCGCGTCACCCACAGTTTAGTCACCATGAAAATGATATGATCAATCCAAGGAGCGAACCAATTCTATGATGCCGTGCTCACTTAGTGGTGCTTTATCTTGAATATTTTCAAAGTTGTTGAAGTTATTGCCTCCTTTAGAGGGAAAATAGATGAACGACCATGTACTCAAGATTGGTAACTCGCCATGAAGGGCAGCCATCGCCTTCTATGCCACCACTTGAACTGCCATTCTTATGAAGTTCCAACCGCTTCAAAGTAGTGAGGGTTGGCTCCACCTTCAATGATACGCGCTCGAATGATTACGGTCGCCAAGTATTCCACCAAGTCGGGTCCAACTCCTCGAGCATACACCACATACTCGGTGCAAAGGTGAAGTTTGCATGCCAAAGCATTTCACAGAGGAGTGCGGGAAAACCTTCCACACCCTCGGCACAAATAGCTATAACCAGCGCAAGAGAAACCATCCTTAACACTGAGAATGAGACAAGTTAGAGATCAAGATTAAGCATATTAACAACAAGAAGATGTATGAATAATTCTAGAGAAATTTGTCTACAGGGCACTAAAAGAGTGTTGTTTGGTCTCCAGCATACCACACTGGTCGATTTTGTCTGCCAGACACTACGGAAACGTGACTTATTCTACAGGACACCGTAGCGAATAAATATTCATAAGGTGAGTGAAAAGTCAATGTTGTCCTTCTCCTCATTGTCACCCGCGCCATCCTCTTCGGCCATGCTGCTCATGCGCGCCGACCCACCTGGCACCGAGCTGAACTCGCCATGGTCCAGGCTGCCGCTCACACGCACCATTCCTGGATGTAGCTGCCACCGCTCCACTGCTTTGCGTACACTGCTACTCGCGTGCGCGCTGTCGCCGAGTGTGCCACACGCGTCGCGCCACAGGCCCATGCCATCACGCCCTCCGTCACCTGCGCGCACATCTTCCTGGCCGCGCTCGCACGTCCTTCCGCTCACCGCTCGCGCATCAAGCCACCGCCGGAGATCCCTCCACCCGGGCCAGCTTTTCCCGCCCTCGCTTCGTGCTCGCCGATTGCGAGGTCTTCATGATGCAAGCTTGCTGGGGCAGGCACACAAGAAGAGGGCGATGACGTCGGCATCAGTGGGTCACCATGGAGCTCGGGAAGGTGGCGATTCTGATGGAGCGGCATCGAGGCGACCGGGCGGCGGTGGACCCGAATGGCTGTATGAAAGGGGAAATCGGCTGGAGGCACCACGGATCAACGGGACAACAGAGAGGGCCGACTGCGTTGCATACGCATTGGCGCCGGACGAGATGCCTGGTGTCCTGTTGCAATCGAGTGGGGCAAAAGGCGGGTGTGGTACTAGAGATGCTCATGGGGGAAAGAGAGGGAAATAACTTCACCGGATGCAAGAACGATCGATTGCCATGGTGGCATTTTCTGCCAGGGATGAGAACGATGGTAATGGCACGGCGAGGACCGGCGGTGACTTATGAAGGATGCGTCGAGCAGGGCAGGGCCACCGCCTGACCCTCTCTCCACCGCACGGCCCAACTCTGAGCTGCCGCCGAGAGCCTCCCCTCCGGCTTCGCCCCTGCTACAACATCAACGAACTGAGGAGAGAGGGGTGAGATGTTGACGAGAGAGACAAGGGCATTTGTGTCATTTTCAAACTATTCTCTCTCCTCATTAGCTGAAAATGAATATTTTATTTGTTGCGGTGTCCTGTAGACCAAGGCACATTTTTGTAGTGTCTGGCAGGCAAAATCAACGACCAAACAACACTCTTTTAGTCCCTGTAGACAAATTTCCTATAATACTAAGACAAGGTAAGGAATAAAATAGAGCACATACTTAGGACAAGAAAATAAACTTTAATGGGTTTGCATTAGTGGGGTTGACATGTTTTATTAACCCATATCCTAAGTATTTTAGGCTACTTCATTAAACCTTGCTCTAATGCTACGGTGTGAGGAACTCTCTTAATCATATTTAGATTAATCATTAGGAAGATCATTTAATAAGATGAGAGGTAGTACAAGCCCGTCTTTCGACATGTCACGTGCTAACCCACATCTCATTTCACCACAACGATCGTGAACAATAACGATTAACCTGAATCCAATTCTGGTAGTCCCAGCATGTGTTTTATGCCTAAGATCACAACACATGCTTTTACAACAAGCTTCATCATGTCAAGGAATAATAAAGAGTGAGTAATGTAAATATATTACAAGTCCTTAAGTTATTAGAAGTTCAACAATCTACAGAATGATGAACGCTAGGAGAACAAAAATAACAGTTTCATCTCCTAGTTGCTTAGAGTTACTACGCAGCGAAATTAAAGTTTATAAATAGCAAAAGATAGGTGGCACCATTTTCCCTTAGACACCACCCCAAAACAACACAAGTAACCCATACTATTCTTGCCCGTCACCGACATCGGCAAGCGTGAAGTAACCGTACACTACTTCTTCCTCGCTTGCAAAACTCAACAAAAGCAAGGTGAGTACGAAGGTACTCGTAAGACTTATTCCTTATTGGGTATATATAATAATCTGAATCCAAGGATTATGTATTTTGTGATGCGTAGCAAGGAATCTGCCACATGGTTCAATGAATTTATACGCAAAAGTATTTTATCAACTCAAGTGTGTGAGCATCTACAAGTTAAAAACTCATACCATCCTACCATGAGATCATAACCATATACATGCATGTCACCTGATCATACTCCTCTCAACATAACCATCAATAACCACTTCCCAACCTGCCACAGATATCCCAACACCGAAACTCTACGATTGATGTGGATAGATATAAATATGCTCATAACCGAGAATGCAGCAATTTGAATTGACCTTACACCCTGCAGGGGTACATCTTTACCCACACGACTCGTGTCCATCCTTTTGGCCCCTGAGACAACATTTTTCATATCCAGAACTACCCGCTTGCACATGCCCCTTTGGCTAGCTACCATGCACAAGAACATAGGTTCTACCCACAATTTCTGACATTGACTAGCTACCATGCACAAGATACATAAGGCGATAACTTATCAAATAACACCACAAGATCCAATGTAAAAGGTGCAATATGCTTATATGCTTGCCTTGTAGCTCCGACTCTTCGCTCACGTACAGTTTCCGCTCGGTGTCGGCCTCGATAGATTGTACCATCGAAGCGTTACTCCCTAAACAATTTAAGAGCACATCGAATAAACAAACGAACGAATGAAAATGTATGCTTATGATGGATGATTGTGAACAAGATGGAATGTGCCTTGTTACGAAAGCATTTGCAAAGAACTCCTATGTGTTTCGGTTAAAAGAGGTTTGAACCTCCTGTGAGACAACCTAAGGTCACAGTGTACTGAGTAAGTGTCAGTCAAACCAGCCCAGGCGGCGATCAGACCATCAGGGTCAAACAGAGAAGAAAATGGTACTGTAGACCTGGCAGTCAAACCAGCCCTAGTGGCTATCACGTCCCAAAAAAATTAATCATGTAATTAAGTGTTCTCAATCACCATCGTATGTGTTATACGCATTTTTCTATCGAAGTGAGTTAAACATATTTCAAAAGTACGTGGACATAGTTTAGAGCTCGTTAGAAATACCCTAAGTGCCTTGGAGTTAGTGAGGTATTGAAAGAGGAGAGACTTAGAAAGATTTTAGCAAGAAACCCCACTCGCGGTCTGACCACCAGGTGTGCAGCCACATGGACTTACCGCAGTCTGACCGGGAGCATTGGCGATCTAACCGCCAAAGCGCAAAGGATCGACTTAAGTGAATCGATCACTCTCTCTTACTCTCTCTCACACTCACTCCCTCACTCTCTTCCCCACTCCACCTTAGAGAGAGGAGAGCTCCACCTCGACATCCACAATGACCGCAGATCGAAGGTGGTTACCTCCCCAAGCTTTAGGAGGACATTTGTGATCTCCTCCCATCTTCTCCCTCGTCGGAGGCATGCTCATCCAACCTTAAGCCCGCACGCCACCGCAGAGCCCGATCTCCAAACCGAAGCTTCTCTGGAGTGGATTAATCCGCTAGGTGGCTACCATACACTAAGGTGAGGCATCCCCTACTATTTCCCCATTGTTTCCAAGCTCAATTCGACCCTCATGTTGTTTAACCTAAGTTCAACCTAACCTAGATCCAGTCCATGGGGTACTTTCAGTTTAGCTCGGTGAATGTTGTCCAATTCACTTTAGAAGCACTCCACTAGCCCTATATAGCATTTTGGTACCCTTAGTCGTCTATGGTTTCACCGGAGTCCTTGCTGACAACCCCAAAAGGCGCTGCTGGCAAGGTTTGGTGGTTTGACCACCAGTTAGGGTAGGAGAATCTGACTTGAAAACCCTATACAGGGGTTAGACCGCTAGTAGGGCCTGTCTAACCATTCGTCGGCGGTTTGACCGCCAGCACAATGTTGGTATGATCACTAGAGGCCAAAACCTTCTGCGTACCGGCGGTATGACCACTAGTTCAATGTCGGTCTGACCACCAGTCTCTAAAAGCAAGATGGACTTAGGTTAGCTTATCTGGGGTTTCAAACTTCGAAACCTTAATCTTCCAGTGATCTTTTGCAAATGTTTTTGAACCTCGACGCTCTACTATTACTTGAGCACGCATCTTATGCATACTTTTTCGTTGTTGTTTATATATGCATTGCATCCATGATTCTTTAGAGTGTGTCGAGCCGCCAGTACAAGCGAGAGAAGGCGACGCCGAACCACACAAGTTCTGTGAGTTCTTTGCCGGTAGTGTCAGGAAGATATCAGAGCAGCAAGGCAAGCATCTAAGCATATTTCACCCTCTTGTTCAAATTGAATGGAGTCTAAAATTGATAAATTATGCCTTATGTATGTTTGCATGTATTAAATCAAGTGTCAGGCTTATTTAGGTAGAACATATGTTGGTTGCATGATCTCTACCTTGAGTTGTTGATTATCCATATCCTTGTAGCCTAGTTAACAATGTTGTTGTCTAAGTTACAAGACCAATTTAATATGCTTAGGAATGCATAGGTTATCGGTAGAAGATGAACAATGATTTGATTATTGCTCGCAAGCTTAGGGCTTAATTAGTGTTCACAAAATACAGCGATGATGTTGAGTTGGTTGAGTGGTGAGGATGAGGCGAGATGTGAGCGATGTTAGGGGTGTTTCTCCAGCCCCGATGTGGAGTTCCCCAAGGTAGTTCGGGAGAGGAACCTGGATGCTGTAGACCGCTTGTATCATTTAAGAACTGATTGTTGTTGCAGTTGGCTTTAGCACTTTCTGTGCTTACTACATGTCATATATGGGAACGATAAGCCGATTGATTACCTTTGTAGCTATGGCTTTTTGGCGTGCAAGTCAATGGTGTCGGGCATGAGAGGCTGGTTGGGGTATATAGTTTTCTCCTGGAGTAGTTCTGGATGACCCTCGCACCTATCGGTTAATGATAAAATGGTCAGAGCTTATTAATGATCAAACGGTCGAAGCTTATTAGGAAAGATTGACATCAGTATCCCCTTGTATGGACCTGTGTTGATGTGTAAGCCATATGGTCCCAAGTCATGTAGGTAAAGTTGTACTCCCTACAGGGTGTAAAAATATTTTGAAATACCGCTCTCTCGATTATGAGCATGCTTCTATCCATTTGCAACAGTCGTAGAGTCATGAATGTGCTTGGTGGTTTGTGTATGGTACGTTGGGAGTTGGTTCTATTTACAGTTATGTTCAGGTTGTTACAGGTTTGGAGAGGTGGTCGGTTAAGTTTAGATGCTCACTCATATGTGTCTAGGATGCGGTCGCATCTTTTCTACTTAGCCATGTGGACTTTTCTTGCTAATAGCTCAATGCATAATCCTTGGCGTCGGGCTAGTTATATGTGCTCTATGTGGATTAAGTCTTGCGAGTACCTTATGCTCATGCTGCTTTTTCATGTTCTACTGGTGAGGAAGACGTGGTGTTTGGCCACTTCACGCCCACTAATGTCGATGGCAGGAATGAGTAGTGCATCTTGCTCGTTAGTGTGGTGTTTGAGGCGATGCCTGAGGGCATATGGCATTGTCCTCCTTTTGTTGTTGATAGGTTTAATCTTCCACCGCATAGTTTCTAGTTTGTTAGGACGTAATCTGTTTTTTATCCTCCTAGCCTCCTTTTGATGTAAATTGTTGTAATGGTTAAATGCTTAAGAACTTGTAATGTAATTTAATTACTCGCTCTTTCTTAGCTTTGCTATGATGCTATATGTTGGAAATCATGTGTTCCGATCTTGGTCATAAAATACGTTTCGGGACTACTGGGATGGTATTCCGGTTAATCATCATGGTCATGATTAAGCAAATGATCATCCTGATGATTAATTGGAATATTAGTTGGACAGTTCCTCAAACCATTGGTATCAGAGTCTGGTTTAATGAAGTAGTCTAAAAACACGTAAGACGTGGGTTTGGAAGGTAACAACTCCACTAAAGCAACCCACTAAAGTTTATTTTTGCCTCCTCTTGTTAATATGTATAAATTTGCTATACTATGCCCCTAAGCGTAATGAACGGTTGTTTATGACATTTAATTTGTTTATTTCCGCATTGTGATGTCATCATGAATCATGTTGCATCAACGAAAAAGGTAAGGAATGCATCTCGATGGCGGTAAATATCGGGAGCTCAACCAATACGAGGCAAGGGCCTGGTATGTTCCATATAGTGATGGTAATAAAAGTGAATATGTTAGCAATAACGTATGATAATCCATAATAATATGGTAGTTATGGTCGTCTACCCATATGGCGTTTACATGGGATGTCCTGTAAGGTGACAGTATGGGAAGTGAATACGTTGGTAACAACGTATGAAATGTCACTTGTGCGGTAAGATGCACAAGCACCATTCGCACGAGAAAGAAAAATTAGTGTGAAGGGTGATGATTTGTAGTCAGGTATGTATAAATGCCTATGGCCTTGATGATTGTAGCGGAGAGATACACTCAGGAAAGAAGCGTATAGATAGGGATCGAGCATGGCATCACTTTTCTGTTGCTCATGTAGCATGCATTCTTCCAAATATATGATATAATAGGGTCCACAGTAGTAATATCCGACAAACCAAATAGCATGAGTCGGAATTTGACTTCTCCCTCTTCATCTTGTCGTCGCAACATGATGAGAACCCACTGAGACCTTCCTGAGGGTTCCAATAAAAACACCCATCCACCGCCTCCATCGCTGAGTATGGTGGATACACTCATGCAAATTGAGTAGAACTGTTAGGCTCAAACGGTACTTCTCGAGGCTCTTGTGCGCAACACGGCCCCTTAAGGAGGAGGTCGGGCCAGGCGCCGGGACGACTTCTAGGATTTCCTTAGGACTCAGCCATCCACCTTCACGCATGCTGAGAATCCTCTGGATGCGAATCATTGGCTAAGGACTATCGAGCAAAAGCTCGCTCTCCCCAGATGTGAAGATCATGAGAGGGCTCTCTTCGCCGCCCATCAACTCTAGGGTGCTGCCGACGTGTGGTGGTCCAACTATTTGGCCATGCTCCTCGCCAATCACTGGGTTTCTTGGGCAGAGTTCCACCAGATCTTCCGTGATTATCACATCTCCAAGGGGATTATGGAGATCAAGAGGTGAGAGTTCCTAGACCTCAAGCAGGGGTGTAGGTCGATGATGGAATATGTGCAGGTGTTCAACCACCTCACACAGTATGCGTCGGATGAGGTTAACACGGATGAGCGGAAACAATATTGCTTTGTGAATGACCTCAATTCCAAGATACGAGACCGGCTATAGGCGCATGAGCTCACCGACTTCAACAAGACTTTGAAGGAACTGTGCATCACTTTGATGAAGGCAAGTGTCTTGACCATGTTGTGAGCCCAGTTTTCATATAAAGTCAGTTTTACAAAACATGCATGCAATTTTTGTGGTGAAATAGGTAGTATAGCAAACACTAGTTTTATATATAAGCTTTACTCTTGTAGATGCTTATGTCTCAAATAATGTCATGTTTTTGCTTAGCCATGTTTTTATATGAACATGTGGTATATAGGTGATTAATCATGAACTTAAAAGTTGAGATAGAAAATATGTTATGATAATTGATGTTGTTAAGGGAATTAGTAATAAGGAATCTAGGTTTTGGGCAAGAAGGGTATGTTGGTGTGTGCCTGTTGATGTGTTCCAAGCATGGATAACTTGGATGGATATGTTTGGTGATTACCATTGTGGGATAGTTGGCAGTCTTGCCCTGACCATGTTAAGGACCAGTTAGTGGAGCGACCACCCATGACAATAGTACAGCCACGAGACCTATATGGTATGGCTTGGCTAAGTAACTAGATGTTCTCCCAGTGGTGTGTGTGATAGGTGTAGAGTGCCCGATCTTTCGGCGAGTGATGATAATTTCGATTAGTGGACGTCGACCCTCACGATCCGACTACGACGAGCAAGCCCGAAGCGCCAATGCAATCGCTGAACCAACTTCCGATGGATATTAACCTTGCGGTAAACAAGATCAACCTGATCACGAGGATCAATTCTTGCAAGCAATCGAAGAACGAGCAAGAATTAGAGGCGAGCAATCTGATGTATTGCACGAAGGTGGAGTTCTGAATTCACGTCGAAGGACGGATTGTAGCTAGGCTATCAATTAAACAAAACTCAAGTAAAATAGGGGGCGCAGCCCCTGGTTTTATAGGGTGGAAAAGAGGGGGCGCAGCCCCTAGGGCCGGCTAGGAGAGGGAGAGGCACGCACCCCTAGGGGCGCCCTCCTTTGGGCCGCCTTGGCCAGATTGGCCCAAGTTGGTCCACATCAGTCTTTAGGCCTTCTGTTGGTCAAACTGAGCTTCTGGGCCTTCATTCTTCAGCACCAAAACAATCTTTAATTCTCGTGCACGGGCCCGAGTCATTGGCCTAGCTGGTGGCGCCTGGATTGATGGAGATGGCGTGGGGACTTGGGCTGATGGAGATGGCACCTGGGCTGGAGTGGATGGCGTCTGGGCTGATATATAGGTGTCGATGTCCTCATCATCCTCCCCTTCTTGAAGTGAAGTCGTCCTCGACGGCAATTCATCATCCTCGCCCAAATATGGTTTCAAATCTGCAACATTAAAACTAGTGGAAACACCAAACTCCATGGGCAGATCAAGAACATAAGCATTATCATTAATTTTGGTTAGCACTTTAAAAGGACCAGCAGCACGAGGCATCAATTTCGAACGACGCAAAGTAGGAAATCTATCTTTACGCAAATGCAACCAAACCAAATCACCAGGTTCAAAAGAAACATGTTTTCGACCTTTACTACCAGCAACTTGATACTTTTTATTAGTAACAGCAATGTTTTGTTGTGTTTCTTTATGCAATTGTTTCATGTGATCAATATGAGCAAGAGCATCAACATGTGGTTCATCTTCAACATCAATAACAAACAAATCAATAGGCGCCCTAGGAATATAGCCATAAACAACCTCAAAAGGACACATCTTAGTGGCAGAATGTGTAGCACGATTATAAGCAAATTCAACATGAGGTAAACAATCTTCCCAACGTCTCAAATTTTTATCTAGAACAGCTCTAAGCATAGCAGACAAAGTTCTATTTACTACCTCAGTTTGCCCATCAGTTTGAGGATGACAAGTAGTACGAAACAGCAGCTTAGTTCCCAATTTATTCCAAAGAGAACGCCAAAAGTGACTAAGAAATTTAGCATCACGATCAGAGACAATTGTTTTAGGAATTCCATGCAATCTAACAATCTCTCTAAAGAACAATTCAGCAACATTTGAGGCATCATCAGTTTTATGACAAGGTATAAAGTGAGCCATTTTAGAGAATCTATCAACGACCACAAAAATACTGTCCCTCCCCTTCTTAGTGCGAGGCAATCCCAAAACGAAATCCATCGAAATATCATGCCAAGGTGAAGAGGGAACAGGCAAGGGCATATACAAACCATGATTACCCAAACGAGACTTAGCTTTCTGACATGTAGTGCAACGTGCAACAAGGCGCTCAACATCACGGCGCATCCGTGGCCAAAAGAAGTGGTCGGACAACACCTCGTGTGTTTTGAAAACGCCGAAGTGACCCATCAGACCACCTCCATGCGCCTCCTGCAACAACAAAAGACGAACCGAGCTAGCTGGAATACACAGCTTGTTAGCACGAAACAGGAACCCATCCTGCATATGAAATTTGCCCCAAGGTTTGCCATCTTTACAGTGTAAAACAATGTCATGAAAATCAGCATCATTAACATATTGATCTTTCAAAGTTTGCAAACCAAAGATTTTAAAGTCTAATTGGGACAGCATCGTATAACGACGAGACAAAGCATCAGCAATCACATTTTCCTTCCCGTTTTTATGTTTGATGATGTACGGAAAAGACTCAATGAATTCGACCCACTTAGCATGACGACGGTTCAGATTAGTTTGGGTTCGAATATGTTTCAAAGCTTCATGATCAGAATGAATAATAAACTCGCGAGGCCATAGATAATGCTGCCATGTTTGCAAAGTTCGCACTAAAGCATAAAGTTCTTTATCATAAGTAGAATAATTAAGAGCAGCACCACTTAACTTCTCACTAAAATATGCAATGGGTTTATGATCTTGTAATAAAACAGCACCTAACCCAATTCCACTAGCATCACATTCCAATTCAAACACTTTATCAAAATTAGGCAATTGCAAGAGAGGAGCATGAGTTAACCGTTCCTTTAAAGTGTTGAAGGCTTCATCCTATGGTGTGCCCCACTCAAATGGCGCACCCTTCTTGGTCAATTCGTGCAACGGTGCAGCGATGGTGCTAAAATCTTTCACAAAACGACGATAGAAACCTGCAAGACCAAGAAAACTGCGAACCTGTGTAACCGTCGTCGGTTGAGGCCAACTTTGAATGGCGTCCACCTTGCTGCCATCTACCTCAATTCCCTGTGAAGTGACAACATAGCCAAGAAACGAAACACGTTGCGTGCAAAAAGTGCATTTTTCCATGTTACCAAACAAGTGAGTAGCACGCAAAGCATCAAAAACAGCACGCAAATGATCTAAATGCTCATTCATGGATTTGCTGTATATAAGAATATCATCAAAATAAACAACAACAAATATTCCAATGAAAGGCCTAAGAACTTCATTCATTAAGCGCATAAAAGTGCTAGGAGCATTAGACAAACCAAACGGCATAACCAACCATTCATACAAGCCAAATTTTGTTTTAAATGCCGTTTTCCATTCATCTCCTAGTTTCATTCTAATCTGATGGTAACCACTACGCAAATCAACCTTAGAGAAAATTGTGGCACCACTAAGTTCATCAAGCATATCATCAAGGCGTGGTATAGGATATCGATAACGAATTGTAATATTGTTAATTGCACGACAATCGACACACATACGCCATGAACCATCTTTCTTAGGAACAAGCAAAACAGGAACCGAACAAGGACTAAGAGACTCACGAATGTAACCTTTGTCAAGCAACGCTTGGACTTGACGCTGAATTTCTTTCGTCTCTTCAGGATTTGTGCGGTACGGAGCGCGATTAGGAAGCTGTGCGCCTGGAATTAAATCAATTTGATGTTCTATGCCACGAATAGGAGGAAGACCCGGTGGCAATTCAGCGGGAAAGACATCTTTATATTCCTGCAAAAGGTTAGCAACAGCAGGAGGAATATGCAATGTAGGCGCCTCATCTAGTGAAACAAGCATACGAGAGCAAACGAGCGCATAACAAGGCAAATTAGCATCATGTAATTCATCAAAATCAGCACGTGTAGCAAGCAAGATAGGGTTATGCAATTTAATCTCAGGTTGAACAGGTGCAACAGGAGGTGATTTAATCAATTTTGCAGCTTTTGCCGCTCTAGCAATATCATCTTTTAGAACTTGTTCAGGTGTCATAGGATGAATAACAATTTTCTGACCCTTAAACATGAAGGAATAATAATTGGAACGACCATGATGAACACTATCAACATCATATTGCCAAGGACGGCCAAGCAACAAAGAACATGCTTCCATTGGAACAACATCACAATCCACAAAATCAGAATAGGCGCCAAGAGAAAAAGGAACACGTACCGAGCGCGTTACCTTTATTTTGCCGCCATCATTAAGCCACTGAACATGATAAGGATGTGGATGCTTCCTTGTTGGCAATGACAACTGCTCCACCAAGGTCGTACTAGCCAAATTGTTGCAACTGCCACCATCGATGATTATACGGACCGCTCGTTCTTGCACGACGCCTTTGATATGAAAAATGTTGTGGCGCTGATTCTTTTCGTCCTGAACGACCTGTGTACTAAGAACACGCTGCACAACAAGATTTGCATACCTGTCGGCGGCACTAGAGTCGACATGAAGCTCCGTATTATCTGCATGGTCAGTAGCAAGCATAGAATGTTGAACATCCTCAGAATCACTAGCGGAAGAATACTCACCGTCGTCACGAATCAGCATGGTCCGTTTGTTGGGGCAATCTCGAATTACATGACCAAACCCTTTGCAACGATGACACTGAATATCGCGAGCACGTCCAGATGACGGCGCGGGCTTGGCCGGAGGCGCGGTCGCCTTGGCCGACGAGTCGCGCGAAGGTGCGGTCGATGAAGAGGTCGACTCGCGCGGGGTGGAAGAGGAAGTAGGGGGCGTCGACCGTGGGGCTGGTGTAGGAGCCTTGCTCGAACCTGCAAAATGATTAGTGCGTGTCGAAGATCGCCGTCCCTGCACTTCGCGTTCAGCTTTACAAGCATATTCAAATAAGGTGGTCATGTCATCATAATCCTTATAATCAAGAATGTCCTGAATTTCACGGTTTAAACCACCTCTAAAACGAGCCATAGCAGCATCATCCTGTTCAACTAAACCACAGCGAATCATACCCTTTTGCAAAGCTTGATAATAATCCTCTACGGAAAGCGAACCTTGTTGAAAACGCTGCATTTGATTAAGCAAATCTCTAGCAAAATATGACGGCACAAAACGATGACGCATAGCAGCTTTTAATGCCGTCCAAGTGGCTGGAATATTATCAGGATATTTTTGTCTATACTCACGCCACCAAATTAAAGCAAATTCAGTAAATTCACTAATAGCAGCCTTAACTTGTAAATTGGCAGGAATATCATGGCAGGCAAATTTTTGTTCAACTTCTAATTCCCAATCAAGATAAGCAGCCGGATCATATTTGCCAGTAAAAGTAGGAATCTTAAATTTTATTTTGGCAAAAGAATCATTAATAGGAACACGTACCCTACGAGCACGACCACGACGATTGTCTTCATCTAGCTCGGTGTCGGCGCCGTAGTCACGTGCATTTTGCAACTCCGTGAGCTGTGTCGACATGGTCCGAAGCTGTGTCGTCATGGCCTCAAGACGAGTCGTGATCGACTCGAGCGTGGTGTGGGCAGCTGTATCAGCGAGGTCGAGCTGATCAAAACGCGCATTCGACGAAGTGATCGTAGAATCAAATCTCTCGTGCATCGTCTTCATGTCGTTTTTGAGCCCATCAACCTGCGCCTGGACATCCTGGAGGGAGAGCTCCTCCGACTGCGAGCCTTTTTCTGTCATCGAAACACCAACAAAAACAACCACAAAAAAAAGATCCTACGACGAGAGGTGAGTAATGGATGAAAAAGCTCAATCAGAAAGCTGTTATCAACTCTTACCCGTTCTTATCAAGCACGCAAGCGTGAACTGCAACCACAGGTAAAACCGGTGGAAGATTGGAGGAGCGATTGCGTGGTGAAACAAAAACCTGCTCGTAGTAGAAAATTTGTGGAGCTAGGAGGCTGCACTCAATCCAAGGGTTAGCACAATTCAAACAATAACTGCAAAGTTGAATAATAGTGCTAAACACGAACAGATGCTGCCGGCACAAGTGCGAAAGGCTAGTAAAAGGTGTAGGAACCGCCGGTGGAAAACTGATGGCTGATTGCCAGACGCGCCTGAAACCAAGGCGAGTGCGATCTTTCCAACAAACCAACGAGCAAAACGGAGTGGTAATCGGTCAAGATAAACAACCCCTTTTTCTTTTTCTTTTTTTCTTTTTTTTTTCTTTTTTTTTTCTTCTTCAGGGGAACGTAAAATCTGAATATATGAACAAAGAGACCTCAAAAGAGCAATTGATGACACACACTTTTTTTTTTGTAGAGGCAGGGGTAAAACGGTAATTAAAAGATACTCTCTCTCTCTCTCTCTCTAGAGTAGGGTCAAAATTTGAGCTGGTTTGTGCTTGTCGCGGCGGATCTGGACGAGCAAAGGACGCGGCGCGACCGGGTAGGAAACGGCCGGATCGTGTGGCGCGGCAAACGGAACCGAACAGGACTCTCGCGCGCGGTAGCCAAAACGAGCTGGACTCTTGCGCGCGTCAAGAGACCGTGGCGCACACGGCAGGGAAGATTGGGGCGGCTAGAACAGATGGAGAGAAAGACACGAGTAACCAGCAACAATTGAACGCGTAAGCACAAAAAAAACTCAACAATGCAGATTATTGAAAGAAAGTGCAAGGCGCAAAGGGTGCTGGGACAAAGATCTAACCTAAATTTTTTTTTTTTTGGTTTATGTGGACTAGGATGAACCAAAAACACACGATAAACTCACCGAGAAAACCTGGAATCTGATACCACTTGATAGGTGTAGAGTGCCCGATCTTTCGGCGAGTGATGATAATTTCGATTAGTGGACGTCGACCCTCACGATCCGACTACGACGAGCAAGCCCGAAGCGCCAATGCAATCGCTGAACCAACTTCCGATGGATATTAACCTTGCGGTAAACAAGATCAACCTGATCACGAGGATCAATTCTTGCAAGCAATCGAAGAACGAGCAAGAATTAGAGGCGAGCAATCTGATGTATTGCACGAAGGTGGAGTTCTGAATTCACGTCGAAGGACGGATTGTAGCTAGGCTATCAATTAAACAAAACTCAAGTAAAATAGGGGGCGCAGCCCCTGGTTTTATAGGGTGGAAAAGAGGGGGCGCAGCCCCTAGGGCCGGCTAGGAGAGGGAGAGGCACGCACCCCTAGGGGCGCCCTCCTTTGGGCCGCCTTGGCCAGATTGGCCCAAGTTGGTCCACATCAGTCTTTAGGCCTTCTGTTGGTCAAACTGAGCTTCTGGGCCTTCATTCTTCAGCACCAAAACAATCTTTAATTCTCGTGCACGGGCCCGAGTCATTGGCCTAGCTGGTGGCGCCTGGATTGATGGAGATGGCGTGGGGACTTGGGCTGATGGAGATGGCACCTGGGCTGGAGTGGATGGCGTCTGGGCTGATATATAGGTGTCGATGTCCTCATCAGTGTGAGCCACTGGATGTGTAGAGAAGGATGGGGTACTTCCCGATTCTACCTGGCACAAGAGAGGGTTTCTGGGATGGAGAGTTACAACACTTATGTACAGTGGTGAAACCTCAGTAGGCAAGTACATACTGGGAGAGTCTTTGGAAAAGCCTCGTAGTGATCTCTTGGCGCACACCCCAGAAGTGTGTAAGGTACCGATGATTACCGGCAAAAGAGATGATCACGACTCATGGGTAAATGGTACAAACTCTGCAGTGTCAAACTGAATATTCAGCCATGCTCAAGATTATGAGTGGCATGTTCACATGATTAGGTGGGTGGATGTTTTTCCATGGTTGAGATATGGATGAATTCTCGGATGTTGATGAAGATCTTTTGTACTTCTTTCCTTTTTAAAATAAAACTAATTTTCCATAGCTTTAGGCTAAAATTGGCTTTATGCAATTTAAACCCTAGAGGATCGGAAACCTTAGTTTAAGCCTTGATGTCATACTTTCCCCCACTTGCTGAGTATTGGAAATACTCACTCTTGCTTTTCAGAAGGTGAAGCTTTTGAAGATTATTCTAAAGATGGTGCAGAGTTCTAGGCTTGTGGCGCTTCCGGTCGACTTCCTATCAGTCGTGCTGTGTTTCTTCTCCGTTGCTGTGTATTTTTTCTTTAGATCCGTGTGGTAATTTTGTAAAAAATAACGTTGTAATTATGAGCACTGTATCTATTATCCACTAATGATGTCGCTATATGTATGTGTAAACTGATCCTGACATACATATAGTTTACGTTTGGTGCTATGATGAAAACCAACCGAGTCGTTCCTTTGGCAGAGATTCTCATTGAGGGAGTTCAGTTTCCTGCAAATTTGATCCTTCTTGAAACTAATGGAATTGCTGTTATTTTGGGAATGAATTGGCGCGCCAAAAATAAGGCTGTCATTGCTCAGCGAGCTCTCACTTTTAATGACATGTCCGGCACCCAAGTCCACTTGAAGCTCAAGGAAACTCATCCTTGCTTTTATGCACTGAAAATTGTCACAACCGCGGACCTCCTAGATATTCTAGTTGTCTGTGAATTTCCTAATGTCTTCCTAGAAGAACTGCTAGGAATGCCACTTGACCGAATGGTGGAGTTCTCCATTGAGTTATTGCCCGGTACGGCCCCTGATTTCAAAGAGGTCTTATCAGATGCCGTCAAATAAGTTAGCGGAATTAAAGAAACAAATTCAAGAATTGCTCGTGAAGGGTTTTATTCGTCTGAGCTCCTCACCTTGGGGATGCCCGACACTCTTTGCGGAGAAGAAGGACGACACTTTGTGGATGTGTGTTGATTATCATCCGCTCAATGTTGTCACTATTAAGAACAAGTATCCACTCCCTCGGATTGATATTTTGTTTATCAGCTGACCGGTGCTTGGACTTTCTCCAAGATTGACTTGAGGATGGGTTACCACCAAATCAAGATCGATCGGATGATATTCCAAAGACGGCTTTCTCAACCTGCTACGTGCTTTATGAATTTACCGTCATGTCATTCGGCTTGACAAATGCACCGGCATTCTTCATGTACTTGATGAACAGCTTTTTCATGGAGGAACTCGACAAATTTGTCGTGGTGTTTATTGATGATATCCTTATCTGTTCCAAGACCAAAGAAGAGCATGCTGATCATCTATCTGTTGTTCTTGGCTGACTCTAAGATCACCAACTCTATGCCATGTTCAGCAAATGCGAGTTCTGGCTCAATGAAGTTGCCTTTCTAGGCAATGTCTTGTCCAAGAACAGAGTTGCAGTTGACCTAAGCAAGGTGCAGGATGTGCTAAATTAGGTGCAGCCTAGAAGTCTCATTGACATCTGGAGTTTTCTCAGACTTGCGGGTTATTACCATTGGTTTATCGAGAACTTCTCCAATATCGCCAAGCCCATGACCGAATTGTTGAAGAAGAATGTCAAGTTTGAATGGTCCAACGAGTGTGAAGCAGCTTTCCAGACATTGAAGTCTCGTCTCACTATAGTGCCAGTTCTAGCGCAACTGGACGTTCACAAGAGCTTCAATTTTTATTGCGATACCTCTCACTTTGGACTTGGTTGTGTTCTCATGCAGAAGGACGTGTGGTCGCCTACGCTTCATGCTAATTCACATGAGGAAAATTACCCACACATGATCTAGAACTTGCAGCAGTAGTGCACGCCGTAAAGATTTAGTGGTACTATCTCCTCGAAAATGTGTGCAACGTCTATACTGGCCAAAAGAGCCTCAAGTATATTTTCACCCAAACTGACCTCAACATGAGGCAACAGAGATGGCTCAAGCTGATCAAGGATTATGAACTAGAAGTGCATTATCATCCCGGCAAGGTGAAAGTTGTCGCCTATGCCATGAGCTGGAAGGTTCGGTGTAATTACCTTATGGTTTTGCCCAGAAATGCCACACTTTGTGATGAATTCCGAAAGCTTAGGCATGAGATGGGTCCAGAGCGATTTCTTGCAAATTTGGAGATTAAATCCACCCTTCTGGATGAAATCAAGGAAGCTCAGAAGGATGACAAGGGCATGGCCCGAATCTGAGAGAAAATGAAGGAAGGCAGGACCACATGATTTTCTAAAGGTGGCCAAGGTGTTATGTGGTTTGGGGACCAGCTAGTGGTTCCGAAGGTTGAGACATTGAGAAAGAAAATTCTAGATGAAGGTCATGATTCGTTGTTGTCCATTCATCCAGGAAGTACCAAATGTACCAAGACCTCAAGCCTAGATTTTGGTAGACTCGTATGAAGTGAGAGATCGCTCGATATGTTGCTGAGTGTGATGTCTGTTGAACGGTGAAGGCCGAGCACCTCAAGCCAACCAGTACTCTCTAGCCTTTTTCTATTACCTCCTGGAAGTGGGAGGAGATCAGCATGGATTTCATTACAGGATTGCCGAAGACTTCCCAAGGTTATGACTCAATTTTAGTTATTATGGACCAATTGACAAAGTCTGCTCATTTCTTTCCTGTCAGGACCACGTACTCAATCAAGCAATATGCGGAGCTGTATCTCAATCGGATTATTTTTGCCTTCATGAGATTTCGAAGAAGATTTTCTCTGACCGAGGCACTTAGTTTACCTCTCATTCTGGAGGAGCTTGCATCAAGCAATGGGAACCGAGCTCTTCTATAGCACCGCATATCATCCTCAAACTGATGGTCAAATCGAGCGAGCGAATAAAATCCTGGAGGACATACTCCGAGATTGTGTTTTCACTTATGGGAAGTGGTGGGACATATGCTTGTCGTTTGTGGAGTTCTCCTACAACAATAGCTACCAAGCGAGCATTGAGATATCACCGTTTGAAACTCTCTATGGCCATAGATGCTAAACACTGTTGAATTTGTTCGAATCTGGTGAGAGGGCTTTCCTAGGCCTGGATTTGGTTAAGGAGGTAGAAGAGCATGTTCTGACTATTCAGAAGTGTCTTCTCACGGTCCAGTCCCGATAGAAGAGCTATGCTGATTGCCACCATCGAGACCTTGAGTTCGCTATTGGAGATTATGTGTATCTCAAGGCATCTCCTCTCAAGGGAGTTCGGCGATTTCAAATCAGAGGGAAGCTAGCACCTCGATATGTAGGACCATTTCAAATTATTATTCGGCGTGGAGAGGTGGTCAATCAATTGGACTTACCTTTGTCCCTCTCCGTCATTCATAATGTGTTCCACGTGTCGCAATTGAAGAAGCGCTTTTAAGTCCCAACAGAAGTGATCGAAGTTGCACATCAAGGGTTGCAACCAGATTTGTCTTATTGTGAGTGATCGATAAGGATATTGGATGAAGCAAAGCGCAAGATTCAATGACATTCAATCAAGTTTATCAAAGTCCAATGGAGCAACCATACCAAAGACGAAGCGACGTAGGAGCATGAGGGTAAAATCCACTCCGAGTATCCCGAACTCTTTGAGAGCTTTCAAATATCATTGTAATTTCGCATAATTGGAGCATCTCACCTGTCTATGGTCATGGATATGTGAAAGAAAATGTTGTTCCAAAGAATTGCACTTAGAAACTTTTGAATCGGGAGAACCCTGCTTCTGGCGGTCTAACCGCAGTTAGTCTACCGGTCTAACTGCCAGAAGCGTTGAAAATCCTAAACCCTTCTGTTGGCTCATGGTTTGACTAGTGCCTTTGTCGATCTAACTGTTGGTTGGCTCTCTGACCGCCAAGAGACTTGCGGTCTGAATGTTAGAGCCCAAAACTCTCTGTATGGATTTGGTCTAACCGCTGTTTTCGCGGTCCAGTCGAGCAGCGGTCTGATCGAGCCTAACTGTGGTCTGATCGCCAGCTCAAGTGATATTCCAATGTTATCTTTTCATTCCATCAATGTGGCTTGACAAAAATCTTTCCCAATCATGGGGAGATTCCTTCCAATGCTCATCACCGTCACATTCACCCTAAATTGTCAAATCTCGGGGCGAGAAGGATTAATCATACATAGCTAGTAAACCCTAACATAGGATTCCAATTTAGACAAGCAAGCATAGAAGGAATAAAATAGCTACATATGAATCCTAAAACAGGGGTAAAATGTTCAAGGGCACTTACCTTCAGCAGAGGGTTGCTTAAAGTTCTCTAAAGCTTGATCTTGAAGATTCCCGAACAGCTCACCTCCTAATCAACATATCAGAAAAAGCACACAATGGAAGCTACTAAGAACAGTATACCAACCAGTAATAAAACTAGGTAAAAACCCTATAAAAAGATTCTACACGTCTCTACGAACACTTGGGCGTAAAAATCCAAAACAGAACTACAAGCAAAAAATATTGAGCTTTTGAAGTTTTAGGGGCTAATCTGCAAATTTTACTTGATTTCAGAGAATAAACCGAATTGATTTTATACTGAAAATTCTATTTATGACGCCATAAATCAAATACTGAATTATTTTTCAATTGGAAAACCAGTGGAAAAGGTTTATGGGCCCATGGACCATGGCCTGGATGCCGGTCCATGGGTCCACAGTGGACCGATTATGAATAGATAAAGGGGTATGTGATTAGGACCACTGGGTTGAGATCGGGTGGCTGTGTTTCAATGGAGCTCAGACCGGCAACGGCCCGTGAAGGTGGCCAAAACTTCACTAGAACCTCGCAAACGGCCACGGATTATGACGAGACAACTTGCAATGGAAAGGGGAGCTCATGGGGAATTTCACCATGGGCTTATCACCGGCGGAGAGGGGCTGTGGGCGGTTGGCGACGGAGAGGAGCGGTCGGAGGTGCTTGAGCTTGGGCAGCGGCGCTCTAGGAGGTCGGCGATGCCGGAAAGTGGCTGGGAAGCGGTGGGATGGTCCTGTGACACCAAAGAGGGAAGAAAGGTGACCAATGGTGGCCCAAACATGGAGAAATGGCGCGGCGGCAGAGCTCTTACCGACGTTGAAGAAGAAGCTGGCGCCAGGGACAAATCCGAGAAAGAAACTAAGGGGAAATGAGTGGAATGGGTGAGGAAAGTCGCATAGGAAGGGATGAGAGGCTTATATACTCGAGAGAAGGAGATAAATAGCCGGATTCAAAGAGAAATGGTCGGCGGCTTTAATTCCATAAATGCGTCGGTTTTCCACATTTGAGAGGGTTTATGGAGGGAAAAATGGCCGGGAGCTCATGATTAGTGGGCGGGGATCACGGTTGCAGGGTTTAATTGGAGCAAAATAGCTCGGGAGGTGGAATTTGATCCAGCGGTGGCGGAAAATGGGTCGGATTGGGTGGGCGGTGGGAGGAGGAAGAAAGCGAGCCGACGGCTCGGGCTGGTGGCTCGGCTGCGTGGCTTGGCTCGGCTCGGGCCAATGCAGCGTCGAGAGAGGACGGGGAGGCCAGCTCGGGCGCGGCCTAGCACGGGGAAGGTAGGCCGTCTCCGGCGCGGCCCATCACGGGGAAAAGGAAGGGCGGCCCATGCGAGAAGAATGGAAGGGAGAGGTGGAGGGTAGAAATGGGCCGGGGAAAAGGAATTAGCCTGAGAGGCTTTATCAATTTTGGAATCCTTTTTCTTTTATGAATTTGAGCTTTTTTCAAAAGAAGTTTTAAATGAGTAACTTTTAGTGAACTTTTGCAAATATTTTTCAAGCATAAAAACCTATTGCAACTATGACAGCATGAATGCATCAAACTTATTTGGAACTCCTATCTAAAATTCTAGCAAAATTTTAAACTATTGCAAAAATTGAAATTTATAGTGTTACAAACCTACCCCCTTTAGGTTGAATCTCGCCCTCGAGGTTTGGAAGGATCAGAGAAGAGATGGGGAAACTCGGTCTTCGGATCGTCTTCTCTTTCCCAAGTTGCTTCCTCTTCTAAGTGATGCTTTCACTGCACCTTGCACATACGGACTCGCCTGTTTCTGGTAACCTATTCTGACATGTCAAGAATCTTGACTAGATATTATGAGTAGGAGAGATCTTCTCAAACATCCAATTCTTCTACTGGTAGCTCCTCTTCGGGAACTCTCAAACACTTTTTCAACTGTGACACATGAAAAACATCGTGTACTCCTGCGAGTTGAGGTGGTAACTCAAGCTGGTAAGCTACTTCTCCTCGTCTTTTTAATATCTTGTACGGACCAATAAACCAAGGTGAAAGCTTGCCTTTGACCTTGAATCTGCGTAGACCTTTGATCGGTGATACTTTGAGATACACGAACTCTCCTACTTCGAAAGTCAGTTCTCGGCATCGATTATCTGCATAGCTCTTTTGTATTGGTCGAGTAGTCTTCATATTATCTCTGATCTTTTGCACTTGTCTTTTTGCTTCTCTTAGAACTTCGGGATCAAAAACTTGTCTTTCCCTAGTCTAGTTCTAGAACAATGGTGTTCTACACTTCCTTCCATATAAGGCTTCAAAGAAGACATCTTGAGGCTAGCTTCATAACTATTATTGTACGAGAACTCTGAATACGGTAAATTCTTGTCCCAACTGTTACCGTTCTTCAATGCACACGCTGTCAACATATCTTCAAGGATTTGATTCACTCTTTCTGTTTGTCCGTGAATTTGTGGGTGATATGCTGTGCTGAAATTCAATCTTGTACCCATAGATTCATGTAGACATTGCCAGAACTGTGAGATAAAGTGATTACCCCGATCAGATACAATTATCTTGGGTACTCCATGCAAACACACAATTCTGGACATACATAACTCAGCTAGTTTCGGACCTCGATAGGATTCTTTGATTGGAATTAAGTGCGCTACTTTTGTCAACCAGTCAACTACGACCCATATGGAATCATATCCTAACTGAGTTCGAGGTAGACCCACTATGAAGTCCATGCTGATTTCTTCCCACTTCCATTCATATACTTTCAATGGCTGTAGCAGACCTGCTGCTCTCTGATGCTCGGCTTTAACTCACTGATAGATATCACATAAAGCCATGTATTCTGCTACTGCATGTTTTATTCAGTACCACCAGTACTGATCTTTATGATCCTGGTACATCTTGGTACTCCCTGAGTGAATGAAATATGTCGAATCATGAGCTTCTTTTAAAATTGTATTCCGAATAGCCTTTGGAACACATATCATATGCTTGTGCCACACTGTACCTTGCTTGATACGGCGGTGGCCCAATCTTCTCGGGAAGAGCCGATGATAAAAGATGTGAAGTAGGCGATGTCACTAGCTGAACAACCGCACCAATGTATGAACCCTCAACTCTTCGGAATACGCCCAACACACACCTATACATGATCGTCGCAAGACCACAAGTGACGATCTCCCTAATTCCCAACGGAACGACAACTTGACCTTAGATTGCAAAATGAAAAAAGGAAACCTAAACCAAGACTGGCGTATTATTTTGACAACTGAGACCGACTCAATACGAATTTGGCAATGAGGCTGGATTCGTTGGAAAGGTTATCAAATAAACTTTCCAGACGGTATTTACACAGCCCAATCCGACTTCGTATGAGAGACTTATGGTACTTTTAATCGATGTCTGTTTGGCTGCAATAAACCGAGTCCGAGTCGGCTTCAATCTTTCCCATTTTGCTGCTCCTTGATTCATTCCGTGTAGAAATTTAAAGGAAAGTCTCCAATGTCTTTGGAAAGACCATGTACAGCTGCATATGACCTTTAGACACCTTGTGATAACCTTTTTCTCCCACGCATCCCTTAGCTCTTCTTTGTCTATGTGCCAACAAACAATGCAGCTCTTCTTCCTCTTGTGCATCATATTGATCCAAATACTTGCACAAGTAAATTATAAGATTAGGGTAGTATATAATTCTCCTTAAAATTAATGATATGGTCATTAAGAAACAAGTTCACATGATATGTATTTTCTTGGCACGTGCTCTTGTAATTGGTCCAGTTGGTAACTCGATGCGTATATCTTGATCATTAGGTGACGGTGAAGAATGTGTCGTATGGTTGTCCTCATCATCTCCCCATCTTGAAAAGGCGTCGCCCCTGACGCTAGATCGTAACCACCGAAAAATGGTGATAAATCAGCAACATTGAATGTAGAGCTCACACTGCACTCATCTCTCGGAAGCTCGATCTTTTATGCATTGTCATTGATTCGCTGTAACACTTTAAACGGTCCATCACCTCTTGGCAGCAGCTTTGACTTGTGCCGTTCTGGAAAACGATCTTTGCAATAATGTAACCACACTAAATTGCCCGGTTCAAACAGTACCTTCTTCCTTTTCTTGTTTGCTTTCTCAGCATTGTACTTCGCCTTCTTCTCAATTTCTTCTTTTGTCTTCAAATTTAATTTCTTGACATAGTTAGCTCGCTTTGACGCTTCCATATTTACTTGGTGTTGACTTGGAAGTGGCAGCAAATCAAGTGGTGTAATCGGTTTAAAATCATACACCACCTCAAAAGGATACATCTGAGTAGTGAAGTGCATAGCTCAGTTATAAGCAAATTCCACGTGCGGCAAACAGTCCTCGCACTCTCTTAGATTCTTCTTGATTATGATCCTTAGCAGTGTTGAAAGTGTGCGGTTCACTACCTCTGTTTGACCATCAGTTTGGGGATGACAAATTGTGTTGAATAACATCTTTGTCCCCAACTTAACCCAAAGTGTCTTTGAGAAGTAGCTCATGAACTTCACATCGCGATCCGACACAATGATACGTGGCACACCATGCAACCTCATGATCTCCCTGAAAAACAAGTTAGTAACGTGCGACGCATCCTCGCTCTTGTGGCACATAATGAAGTGTGCCCATCTTCGAAAATCGATCCACAACAACAAAAATAGAATCTCTCCCCCTCTTAGTTCTAGGCAATCCTCAAACAAAATCCATATTAATATCCTCCCATGGTGCATTCGGAACAGGTAGATGAGTATATAACCTGTGTGGATTTAACTTCAATTTGGCCTTGTGGCAAGTTTCACGTCACGCCTCATCTTAGGACAAAAAAATGATCACTCAGCATAGATAATGTATTCTCACATTCAAAATGCCCCATCAATCTACCTACATGAGATTCCTGTAGCAAGAGCAAACGTACAGACGATTCTGGAACGCATAATTTGTTAGCACGAAACAAAAATCCATCATGTAAGTGATATTTTTCCCATCATTTTCCCTCCTTGCAGTGTGCATAGGGAACAGTGAAATCATGGTCATTAGCATATAAATCACGCAAACTCTCTAAACCAGGAACTTACACATATAAATGATTTAAAAGAACATTTTTCCTAGAAAGAGCATCAGCAACCATATTTTCTTTTCCCTTCTTATATTTTACAATGTGGTGAAACAACTCAATAATTTCAACTCACTTACTGTGACGACGGTTCAGTTTAGATTGACCTTGCAAATATTTTAAGGATTCATGGTTAGAATGTATAATAAACTCCTTAGGCCATAAATAATGTTGCCTGACTTGTATCACTTGCACTAAAGCATAAAGCTCCTTATCATAAACCGGACCTTTCAGTTTCTCGCTGAAGTATGCTACCGCTCTACCCTCTTGCAGTAAAAAACCACCAATACCAATTCCACTAGCATCACATTCAATTTCAAAAATCTTAGTGAAATCAGGTAAAACAAGTAACGGTGCGTTAGTTAATCGTTTCTTAAGCTCATCAAAAGCAGCTTGTTGTGCTTCCCCCAGCGAAATTCAACGTTCTTTTTAGTTAATTCATTCAAAGGGGCAGATATGGTGCTAAAATCTTTAGCAAAGCGCCGATAAAAACCAGCGAGACCATGAAAGCTCTGAATTTGATGCTTTCTTAACTATTTGGATGTGTCTGCTACTACATGACCTTGCATGAGCACACATCCCAGTCCTTGACGAGATGCGTCACAATATTCCAAAATGGCTTATGGGTGTCGGGCATGATCAATACTAGAGCTGAGGTTAACCTTTTCTTCAACTCATTGAAACTAGCTTCTCGAGCGACTGTCCACTTGAAGTCTGCTCCTTTCTCTAGCAGTTCTATCATTGGCTTCGCTATCTTGGAGAAATCTTCTATGAACCAATGATAATATCCTGCTAGACCTAAGAAACTGCGGATCTCTAAAATATCCTACGGTGCTTTCCAGTTCAGAACATCCCTTACATTACATGGGTCCATAGACACGCCTTCTGCTGATATAATGAGACCAAGGAAGGAAACTTCCTTCAACCAGAACTCACACTTGCTCAATTTAGCATACAATTGATTCTCTCTGAGCTTCTGCAATACTATCCTTAGATGTTCCTCATGCTCGTCTTTGTTCCTGGAGTAAACCAGGATGTCGTCAATAAATACCATGATAAACTTATCCAAATACTCCATGAAGACCTTGTTTATCAGATACATGAAGTAGGCTAGGGCATTAGTCAACTCAAAAGACATTACTGTGTATATGTATAGACCATACCGAGTAACAAATGCTGTCTTAGGAATATCCAAGGCGTGAATCAACAGTTGATGATACCCATTCCGAAGGTCAATCTTGGAAGACACACATGCTTCTTTTAATTGGTCAAACAGACCTTCAATGCGGGTTAGAGGATACTTGTTATTGATTGTTATTTCATTCAGGGCTTGATAATCTATACACATCATTTGGGTTCCATCCTTTTTCGGTACGAAGATAACTGGAGCTCCCTAGGGTGAATAATTGGGGTGGATAAACCCTTTGTTTAGTAGCTCTTGGATTTGCTCCTTGAGCTCAGCCAACTTATTAGCATTCATTATATATATATAGAGAGAGAGAGAGAGAGGAGCTGTTCTAGATACTAACTCAATGACGAACTCAATTTCACGATCAGGTGGCATACTTGGCAAATCCTCCAGGAGGACGTCTGAAAATTTACTGGCCACTTTGCTATCTTCCACTACATTGGCCTTTTTGAGACTGGCGTTGATAGCTGACTCCCTCGTGGCCCGGAATTCCACCTTAGTACTATCTGTGCGTGCCAACTGTACTGACTTTGTAGCACAACCAATGATTCTATTATATTGGATTAACCAGTCCATTCCCATTATGGTATCAATTCCCTTAAAATCCAGAATGATGAGGTTGGCAAGAATGTCTACCCCTTATGCATATACTTATTTTAGGGCATACATGCCTTGATTCCATTTCTCCTCCAGGACAACTAAGGAGCACTCAATTTTTCATTAATACTCTTGGCAATTTATATGTATTTACAAACTGAGATGATATGAAAGAATGCATAGCACCAGAGTCGAACAAAACTGTAGCAGGGTGAGAGTTTGCAGAAAACATACCCAACACTACATCAGGAGCATCTTAGGCTTCTTCCACTGCAACATGATTGACTCGACCATGCATCGCATTCTACCAAGGCTGCTGCTGCTAATTCTTGTTGCCCTGGGCCTGTGCTTGGCCCTGCTGCTTCTTTGGACACTTGTTGGCAAGGTACCCGAAGTTGCCACAATTGAAACATGGGCCAATGTTGCTCGATCCTTGACTGGTATAGCATCCGTAACGGCTGTAGCATGCAGCACTGGATCCCCCTTCATCTTGAAGGCCCAACTAGCCTTCATGACGGTAGTGTCATGCACCCTTCAGCATCTTATAGCCAACAAAGCATTTAGTTCTGCTTGAACCCAACGCAACTAAACCTCTCTAAAATTCGCACCCTCCAGCCAATAAGCACTAACAGGATGCGAGGGGCCTGGGATGGGGGAGATAAATGTAGCGTCATTACGACCAAAAATCAAAAGGCAAGAAGAATAAATCCAACAGAAGTACAAATTTATACAAATTCAAGATTTATTCATGCGTGACATACACAAACATTACACTCAGCTAACCTTCATACATAGAACCCCCCCCCCCCCCCCCGCGTCGGCCCAGAGTACTACAGGAGGTGGAGGGCGCTAGACCACCACGCCTCCCAGAAGCCCCAGGGGATGTGGAGGATCAACTCCTATAGCGGTGCACCAAGTGGCGACGAGGGAACACCTGGTGCGAAGACCTCCTAACAAAATAGAGTCCCCTCAGACTCAGGAAGATGAAGGTTTTGCCGGGAAAGGGTACACATCGAAGGCCAAAAAATCCAGCTCTTCCTCTGGCGCCACCTCTGCAGAAGCCTCCACTGCTTCCACATCCTCTACCTTAACTTCAGTCATAACGAACTCGAGGATCTCTGACGACACCCTTCCATTAGGGCCCTGGGGAAGAACAATATGAGGAGGGACGGGCGGGCCTACAGCCTCCCAAGCTATCCACCAGTCGTCCTTCTCAATAAAGCATACTTCCGAGGTAGGGGCAGAGGCCGATACGCTAGGTTCCTCTAGCTCTTCATTGACCAGGATGTCGGCGACCACCTCTGGATCCAAGCACCCGAGGGAGTCACGGGGCATAACAAAGCGATACTGCAGCCGCCTCTGAAAAGATAAGGTGGCCCCTATTGCCGGGGACGCACTAGACCCCTCCATGGACATGGCGTCTTGGATGCGGGTGTGGCCCCACCAGGCATCAGGCCGTCACACCTGTATGCACAAATCCTTCTCAAAATTAGTCGCATAGCGTAAACCCCCCAGCAACAGCACAAACAATAGATAAATACAAGCGAGAGGCAGACATTCCCTAGAAGACGCACAAAGTTAAAAGTTCACAAAATAGGAGGAGGTGTTCAAAATACTAGGACCCCAGCCTTCTGCATGAAGAAGAAGAAAAATAAAAAGGAGCCTACACAGAGCTACACCTCTAAAGGCAGATCCCAGGAAGCATCATCCACGCATAGCGACTGTTCCCATGGAGCGACAGTCTGGTCCGAGGGACATCCACCTGATGGCGAGACATCCGAGAGCTCTAGGCGAGAAGTCTAGCCCTCCGTAGGAAAGTCTAGGCGGGGAGCCACTATGTCGCTCGGCTTCACATGAGCTGCCATATAACGTAGCATCAAGGTCTGGCCATGCTTCGCCCATACCCCCTGGTGGAAGTTATCCAGGGTCACTTGAGCTTCCACCGGGGCCTCTCTTGGCTGGAAACCCTCGACCATGGAGTTCGGAACTACCTGCTCCAATGCCTCGAACTAGTGGAGCCCCGCATGATGCAACAAAGCCAGCTAGAGAGCTAAGGCCATGTGTATAGTAGACCTCGCATAATCCTCGGTCGCGTTGGTCGTTGCCCTCGCAACCGACTGAAGCCAGCGAAGCATTAGAGTCGGCATCTCAAAGACGGAAGGGATGGGCAGGCCTTCAGCCCCAAGTCCCCATAGGGCACCACAGATAGCCTGGGCAGCCTCCAACGCAAGTTCAGCTATCCCACGACACTCTTCGTGCAATCCCTCCTCTGCCACCCTGGTCTCCCTCAACTCCCGCCGGACTTCAGCCATCATCGCCTGGAGGGCCTCAGTGTTACTCTCTGTGGTCACCTCGAGGGATGCCTTCGCTTCTCGGACGGCTTCGATGGCCTTCTTCTCCTCAGCCTCCGCACGCTCTCGCTACACCACCTCTTCCCGCCGAAGGGTCTCTTCATGCTGGCGAAGTATCTCCTCCTCCTGTAGACGACCCTCCGCAGACTCAGCCCATTTCTTGGCCTCCTCCAAGGCCTATGGGAGCCTCGCACCACGTCTCGGGCCTCGTCACGAGTCGCAATAAGGGCATGGTGCTGCACACGCCCTGTCGCCCTCATCAAAATCCAAAATCCATTGCTGCAGGGCACAACATAACAAAGATAAGATGAGAGCCACCCAAAAAACAAATACCGGGTTTGGGAAGCCCTGATCAATCTCTCATCTCCATGGCTGCCGCTTCAAGCCGTGCCTCCAAGTCCTCTAGGGGACCCCGGTCCACCAACTGCTCTATCCCTCTGCTCTTAAGGAGATACGAAGCCGAGGCAAAGGCCCTCAACTCCTCCAGATGTGCACGAAGTCGTCTGGAGTCAGGGCCTCCATGTCGAGGCCCCCCTCAACTGATATGGAGTCAACCCCCGCAAAGAGTTCAGCTCCGCTAGAACTTGCCATCAAAGCGAAAACATGAACCATGCCCTCCAGAGTGGCCATCGGGAGCACCCCGGAGGGATTATCAATTCCCACTAGGGCTCCGAGCCTCTAGAACGGGTGTCGAGCGTGAACCTACCTCGGTAGCTCCTGTAACACCCTGAGAGCATAAGTTAGGATCTCAGGGAATCGCTACAATGGGATATAAACCAATGAAGTAATAATGTCTCACCTAGGCCCATAACATCCTCATCCCTTGAGTCGACGAACCCCCAATCAAGATCCAGGAAGGCCTCACATCTTCTTTGGCTCTGACTGTGGCCGACGGTGTCTAAAAGAGCCACATCCTTTCTCCGATCGCCTCCCCGGGCTGGGCCTCATCTTCGGCCAGGCCACCTACGCGCCTGTCCCGCCTCTGACGCTTCGTGCCGTTCGACGACACTCTAGATGGCCTAGCCACCGAGCTAGTCTGCGAACCCTTGGAGGCAGATCGGGGCCGAGCTCAGAGTGGGTTCATAGGGACCGTAGAGGCCGGGGGACCAGAATGCACACGCCCTCTCTTCCCGGCAACCTTGGGCTCCGACGGGTTTGGCCACGTCGGGGCATCCACCTCGAGATAGTGGTAGATACGGTTGTACCGCTCCCATCTCTCAACCAAACCCACACATTAGTCCTGCTCCGCGGCAGTAGGCGGACCAAAGAACACTTCCAGGACCTCAACCACTCGCTCCAGCGAAAGGCAATCCTCTAGAAGAGAAAATAAAGGAGATGCATTTCACATCCGCAGGTTCAAAAACTAAAACAACGAGGAGGACTCACTGGAAAGGATAGTGGGCCTGGACTATTGATGATCAAAACTAGAAAATTTGATCTAAGATAAACCTTATATTTGAGATAGCATGTAGTATGCCTGAGTTGCTTACTTGCATTTGTGAGAGAGTCTGCATCCAACAAAAGTACAAAGGCGTATTAAAGACAAATTTGGATGTTGTGCGAGTTTAAGACCAAGTGTTGATCGAGTTGTTTCAATGTATATTTACTTTGTGGTGCTTAATTGAGTTGCTTAGTACATATAAGCTGAGGCATATATGTTCTATTGCAAATGTAGCCGTAGTTGTAGTGAGTTGTACCGAAGAAGAAAATAGATGTATAATGTGTTCGGCCAAAAAAAATATGTGCTTGTCCTCTTGTGCTTTACTCTTGCTTTTGGTTCATGAGCATTATTTTTGTGGATGCAGGTCCAAACAAGTATAAGGGCTCAACCTGAAGGTATATATGAACTCCAAAGGCCTACAGAGGAAACTAAACAAAAAGTGATGTGGAACTATATTAGATGTGTGACACATGTTTATTCAATACCCTATTATATCTGATGTGAGGGAAGTTATAGCTCATATCCCCAACAACTCTCATACCTTTTTGCCATATTGCCCTTAGGTTCAAGGAATATTCCATAGCCACAACAGTAAAAAGGTACTATAAAGGTCCATCATAGCTAACACATTTGTTGTACGGGTTTGTTTTCAAATGAGGGCCCATAGTCGTCTTCGTCAAAGATAGCCCTTGCCTTGGGTACCGGCTACCTTCGTTTGTATAGTCCAAGGCCCCACATGCTTGACTCTACCTCGAAGGTCTAGTTCACCTCCTTTGTATTTAGCTCCACTAGTGATTATCTCTCGACTTTGTCGGCTGGAGGGGAGTCTGATGGACCGATCCCCCAATAGTAGCCCCTCGCAAGTGAGGTCTGACTTCAGAGGGCAGAACCTAAGATCATCGAATGTTGGCACCAGTCTATCATCCCCATTCAACCATCCAGAGTATGTGTTTGTGCTTCGCAATTTTTTCATTCCTCTTAGAATGATGTTCCATATTTGTTGTGCTATTGCTTTGGCTTGCGGAGGTTGTGGGTTGTCATGCAACAAAGGCCCTTGAGGGGTGGTGCTTTTGGTAGGCCGCGCTGTGCTTTTCCTTTTAAGCAATGGTTTTGGTGAGGTGGTGGGATACGTGTCGCTCATCTATTGGGCCTTCTTGAATCATAACTGCTTTGGTCATTTCACTTTTGGTAAAGGATACTTTTCAAGCGTACGTTCATCTCCCTGCGCGCACACCCGCTTTGCGGTTAGATGTGCATCCATCGCGTGACGCTCTCTGCATAATTTTTTATGCACTTCTGGGCATGGCACGGTGCTCTCTACAGAATTTTCAAAGCGCTCCCGGCCTGCTATGGATGATGTGAGGGAGGGAAAAAAAATTCTCACCATTTTGCATTTGTACCCCTTAGTCCCTCTATTTGTGGTCCCACGCGTTGTCGTCTGTAGGAAATTGGCTGCTGAGGTAGGGAGAGGAGTTGTTTCTGGACAAGTCAAGAGTCACACCGTTCTGGAGGTATTTGGGTGCTCACATGCAGCAAGTGCATTGAAACAGAGGACCTCTCATGGTCTCATGTCAGGCATGCAGCAGAGAAGGCAGGGCAGGCCCCGTTCTCATCAATTTCCTTCCTCCTGACCTCATCTGTATCATCTGTTCTCTTCTCTCTCCACCCGTCCATTGCAATGATAAGCAATCCCCACAAGGAACACCTCTCTCTCTTTGGTTCCCCTCTTGCAAAATCGATTGATTAGGGTTTTGTTTTTTCATTTGATCCAGCGGAAAATGGAACGTGATGGGGGAATGCTTCCAGGAGGGTGAGCTCCCTGCATCAAACTCATAGTCCCCTGGTTTGGGGATTCGATTCCATTTCCTTACTGCAAATCACTCAATTTATTGAAGTTTGGTTCCAAATCTCTCTGTCGCTTGCACGATTTGTTGGAAGAGCTCATCATCCCTATGAGCTACTCTTAATTTTCTACCAATTTGCATAGTATATGCTTTAGATTGCATTTTGGATGAACATTTTTTGCTCACTCGCTGTTTGGGATTACCGATTTGCTTTTCAATTTGTACCAATTTTCCTAGAAGATGCATTAAATCTCCTTTATATTAACATGTATTTTCTTTTTGAAATTTATCCTTACTGTTCAGAATTATGCATAATTGATTTGCTTCATATTTGTACCAATTTGCCTAGAAGATTCTTCAAATTTCTTTTACACAAATATTTATTTGCTTAGGAATTATTGCAGTGTCTCCAAATTGTACTAATTTGTATTTCAATGGTTTCCCAGTTTGCAACAAAAGTTTTTCTAATTCACACCACAATCTGCTTTGATTTTGTTCTAAATTATGAGTTTGCTTACAAACAAGCAACAAATTCTCCCGAAATATTCCAATCTTTTATTTGTTCTCTTAGGTTTGCTTTTTTGCATGCTTTTTTGTTCGACACAAATTGCTCAGTTTTTCGTTTAAGATATGAAGTGAATTTATCTGATTTTGTTATCACATGATATCTATCTTGCTTTCTGAATTTAGCTTAATTTGCCTATACTTGCTTAACAAAATTGCTTTTATGCATCTTGTGAATATGGGAAGAACAAAATGGCATTCTTATTCACACGGGCATGCCTCAGTCTCTGCACCACTTCTATGCCAAATGAGCAGAAACGGAAAGGAGTGGACCGCATCCAGACAACGTTTGGCCAAAAATAATGGTGTGCATGCTACATGACTATAGTATGCATACTCGAAAATTAGCACAGTCTTGTTGTTGTGGGGGCACATATGGCCCCTTGATTGGTCGTGAGGAGGTGGGCTCGACACCCTGGTGTCCTATATAACTGCAAGGATGGGGTGGCCTCATTCACTTTCACTTGTGCTTGTCATTTTCATTGTGTCCTCGCTTAGCACTCCATTGCTTCAAAACCTTACTACCAGTGATGTAGCTCCAAAGTTTTGTTGCATTGTGCTTGGCTTGTGCGTAGCTCTCGCTTCATCATTGCAGAAGATTCTCGATGGATTACGCGGACAAATCATAAATTCCAAAGAAATTCAGGGTGTCAAAGACATACCATCATGAACAAGGTGTTGGATAACATGGCGGCCCATGGGATGATTGCGGAGCATGAGTTGGCCCATGCTTTGGTGTCTGAAGTGGAAATCCCATTGCCGAAAAGTGGTGAAGTCGCCTACTTCATCAGGTTTTTTTAAGGGGCTTCTCTTCCCTTCCCTTGTTTTCTTGGAGCGTGTCTTGGACTTCTATGCCTTGGAGATCCAACAGCTCACTCCCAACACCCTCATGAGCCTGGCTATCTTCAAATAGGATTTTTATGCTGAAGGCGTCCTTCCTTCGGCGAAGGTATTTGCATCCCTACGCAACGCTGATGGCCGACCTAAGCCAGTGAAGGTGCGAGGTAGAGACTTATGCTCATGCTTTGACAATATCTTCTTCTCCCCATATGCGCAAGTGAAGGTTCCTGCGAAGGTGACAAAAAATTGTTAGGACACTCATTGGACTCGGTGCTGGTTCTGCTATACCCTACCAAAGGATTGTTCCCTTCAGTCGTTGTGTTTGGAGATATTCTATATCATGCACCTGAAGGTGGAGTTGAACTCAAACTAGCTTGAGAAGGTGAAGTTGCTGGAGATTGTGTCTAAGAGACAACACGGATGATGAGGATCAAACCTTGAGATGAGGTTGATCAGAGTCGAATGGCTAATCTTTCACGATGAAGAACAGCGAAGAACGGATATGATAACTAGCATGACATTAGCAGATGCAATGTCGTACCAAAAAAACACCACCAACCCATGATCTAGATTGAACGCGACTAGTATGAAGAGTCATAAGAATTCAGCATACGACATGAGAATTATCTTGATTCATACACTAAGAACAAACACATGTAGTTTTGTTGGTGGATGCAAAGTTTTTAATAAGAACTTGTAAACTTGATAACAGGGACGTACCCTAACGACACTACCGAAACAAACATGATGTGGTCTATTTCTTCTTAATACTCTCCCTTTTACATGGTCATGGCCCTTTGTTTTATAGTGCACACATGCGCTTTACAACAACGGCTCCAACACAACTTGACACAGACTAGGACTCCTAAACTTAACTAATTTGGACTCTATTTTATGACGCACATTGTAACTTGCACATATTGAACCTGAGTATGGGAATAGATCTGTCAAATATCTAACTATGGGGTATATACGTATAAGGAGTATATTGTATATGGACAGGGTATACCATGCGTATGTATAATAACTCTGGATACTATAGAACTGAATCTGTGGTACCTAATATATCTGAAAATCTAGAAGACATATATTAGGAATGTCTCTATTGGTTGCCAACTCGAGGACGACTAGTATCTAATTTGGATTCATCTGCTTTGTCGTGGTAGACAAGATGAAGAACTCCCTATCAACTACGGCTGAATAGGAGGCGACATATCAGCCCTATATAAGGTGGGGACCCAGACCCATGAAAATGAGAACTCAAGCCATATCAAGACATACACATCTCAATGCAAGCACCAAGACCCTAGCATAGGAGATACTCGACGTCTTCACCCCTAGATTAGCCTAGATCTGATCTACTCTCTATAATAGGTCTAGCCAAATTACTTGTACTAGTGTTGATTAATATATTGCAGCAACATCTAAACGGGACATAGGGTATTACTCCTTTTGGAGGCCTGAACCTGTCTACATCGCGTGTCTCGATTTGTGTTCAATCCCAGATCTCGAAGGTACCCTAGTCAATTACGAACATATTATCAGTAACTAATATTCAATAGTTGGCGCATCAGGTAGGGACCTTCTTCTGCTTTTCAGGATTGATCATGTCTCGAGTTTACATCCACGCTGGTTTCTCTAATGACGGTTTCTACAACCACTTTGACTCGATGGAAGCTATCTATCTACTCATCGCCTTTTGCCGGATCTATGATCCTCTTCAGAGCTATGGTTTTCCGCAGAGACAATCAAGGTGGACTGATCCACAATGGTATTCTCGAGTCCAGCCCATTGGACACATAACATGAGGTGGCACATCTCGATTAAGATCACAAAGAGCATAACGTTCTGTAGTGCATAGACACCAACAGCGAGGGCAAGGATCAGGAGAGTAGCAATGACAACTCGGTCGATAGCTAGAGTAGCCGAACAGATCGATTCATGTTCATGGCTCGAGGAGTCAGAACCCCACCTGACGACCCGATGGCGGTAGATCAAAACACCTCAAAGAACAATGGCATCGGGATTCCCGTGGACCTAGCAGAGGCAGCCACCGCCCATGGTACCAGCATCGCTGGAGATATACTGCTAGGAATGTTTGTGGCTGGTGCCTAGTTAGCTCCTAATACTACTGATCAACTACGGACCGTAGGAGATCAGGTGCCCTCTAGTCTTCAACAATGACTTCCGGTGGGTACCCCTCCACCAGCACTGGTCCTGAGATCGAGGAACAGATACTCTTAGGACAACTGTCATGAGGCTTCATCGTCTCAGCCATAGCCAAGCCTCGGTAGTGGTGTCTTCAATACCTCAAAGGCTAACATCTAAGAAGCTCATCTTATTCTTAGATCCTTCCCTGTGTTGTATCCGACGAATCATTTAACCCCGATGCTCAATCAAGTGAACACTTTACTTGATGCGGCTCAGATCCAAGCTGCTCGAGGCACCGAGTCGGCAAGGCATTGGTTTGACGGGCCAGGGATGCGGACATCGACGAGTTGAGGAATCGCAGATGGGAAACTCGGGCGGTCAGAATTGAGTGCAGTCCTATGGCCAGGCTGTAACTGCCCTATTCATAGGTATAGGAACTAGGAAGACCTGAGAAGCTGCATCCCTCATGATCGCCACAATCTACAAAGAGTGATAGACAACCATCGAGAGGAACACCGTGAGGACGATTGTTGCTATAATGAGCACAGATCTCCAGAATGGGACGATCGATGTGACTCCCCTGTTTGAAGGAACATGCATGACAGTCCTCCTCCTTTGCCTCCTAAAGTGTTTGATGGGGGTTGCGAGGCCTTCGTACCTAAGCTCCGGTCAATACGGTGGCCTGAGAAATTCAAAGTGTGTCCGATCGAAAAATACAATGGGAAGCTCAATCCCAATGAGTGGTTGTAGATATATACCACTGTTATTCGAGTGGCGGGCGGTGATAGTAAGGTGATAGCCAACTATCTGCTGACCGCACTAGTTGGACCAACATGGTCTTGGTTGTTGAGCTTGCCTCCCATCTAGATTCGATCGTGGGCCGAGTTGAAGGCTCGGTTCATCGCTAAGTTCCAGGGCACGTTCGAGCGCCTAGGAACAGAGAACGATCTTCATTAGCTGAACGAAGGCAAAGATGAATCTCTTTGAAACTTCATCCAGAGGTTCAGAAATAGGTGCAACATGATCCTGGACATCTTCAACGAGTTAGTCTTCACCGCCTTTAAGCGAGGCATCAAGGACATAGATCTGGTTGACAAGTTAGCTACTAGATAGATCTAAACGGTCAAAGAGCTCTTCGAGTTGGTCGATAAGTCTGCAAAGTGTGCTGAAGGTCATGCACATGTAAAAAACCCTCAGCCTAGCAAGGACAATCTCGAGTCCTCGAAGAACGAGGGAAGAAGAATAAACCTGGTGACAAGTGCAAAGGTCTAGACATGACAATAGCCGCGGTAGATAGGAGAAAGTCGCACAAAATCGGGGATAACAAAGGCTTGAGCCGAGTTAGTGAAAAGTGGTGTCTTGTCCATCGGACCAACCAACACAACTTCGATGAATACCACGTCATTATAATAAGGTCGATGATAAGCTCAAGACCGCTGTTGCTGAGTATCATAGCAAACAAGGCTAGATACTAAAGACGATGAACCCAAATTTCGTGGGGCCGATCAGAGCTTGGCACACATCATCAGATGATCTACCGCATATGAGTCCAAGAGACAGTACAAAGCGGTCGAGAAAGAGATCAACTTGGCTCTAATAGGCCCTACTCGATACCTCAAGTGGTTAGAGGTCTCGATCACCTTCAACCAAACTGACCATCCAGCTACAGTTCTGCACCCTAGTCGATACTCGGTCATGGTCGTCTACTATCCTTAACATCAAGATACATCAAACATTAGTTGATGGGGTTTTTCGCTTAATCTCATCTTTCCAAGATGATAGACAAGACGGGAATTTTAAGGTCAGAGCTCAAGGCAGGAGTTGAGCCTTTTCATGGTATAACCCTAAATTCATCCAATATCCCCCTTGGCCATATTGAGCTGCCAGTCACGTTCGAGGAGCTTGACAACTTCCATATAGAGAAGTTAACCTTTGATGCCATAGGCTTTGAGATGGCTTATAGTGTGATTCTTGGCCGTCCAATATTAGGCAAGTTCATGGCCATGGTGCACTATGCGTATCAACACTCAAGTCCAACGAGGTCACCAAAGGAAATTACGATGACGGTGCCAAGAACAAGAATATTGATAGTTGTGTCAAGGCAATACCCCTCAACCCGTCTAAATTAGCCAAGATGGTCAAGATAGGGCTTGACCTTAATCCCAAATAAGAACTTGACCTCATCACTTTCCACCAGGCAAACCAAGATATGCTTGCATGGCAACCGTCCGATATGCCCGGGGTCCCTAGGGAGGTGATTGAGCATCGACTAGTTGTGAAACCCGACACCAAACACGTGGTGTCTGCGAAGGTTTGCAAAGGATAGGAAGCAAGCTATCCAGGAGGAGGTCGGCAAACTCCTAAAGGTGGGCTTCATTCAAGAGATTCATCATCCTACGTGGCTCGCAAATCCTGTCCTCGTGAAGAAACCCAATGGCGAGCAGAGAATGTGTGTCGACTTTACAGACCTCAACAAAACCTATCCCAATGACCCTTTTCCTCTTCCTCGCATTTACGAGATCGTTGACACTATGGTGCGTTGTGCCTTGCTGTATTTCCTAGATGCCTATTCGGGGTATCACCAAATTAGTATGGGGATAGAGGATGAGAAGAAAACTGCTTTTGTTACTCCCTTTGGTGTATTTTGTTATGTAAAAATGCCATTTGGTTTAAAGAATGCTAATGCTACTTACCAATGGTGTATTCAAAACTGCTTACAACCCCAAATCTAGAGCAATGTTGAAGCTTATGTCAATGATATTGTTGCCAAGTCTAGAATCGAAGGCGCATTGATTAATGACCACAAGGAGACATTTGACAACCTCAAGAAGTATCGTATGATGCTTAATCCCGAGAAATGCTCGTTCGATGCTTCCTGATGTTAAGTCGAGGCATCGAGGCCAATCCACGTAAAATAAAGACACTCGACTAAATGCGATCACCTCGAACACTTAATGAAGTTCAAAAATTAACAGGATGAATAGAAGCCTTTAGTTGATTCATCTACAGGATGGGCGAGCGAGGGACACCTTTCTTCAAGTTGTTGAAGAAATATGACCGGCTCGAGTGGACATAAGAAGCGGAGAATGCCTTTCAGGATTTAAAAAGGTATGTATTGTCTTCGTTAATTCTAACACCACCTAACAAAAAAGATGAGCTGAGCAACCCCACGAGTTGTACGCACGGTCCTGGTGATCGAGCGGGAATGTCCCAAGAAAAAGGCCAAGGTCCAGAAACCTATTTACTACCTGAGCGAAGTCCTACACAACGCTAAGCTACGGTACCCGCGAGTGCAGAAGTTGCTATATACAGCCTTGATGCCTTCCCATAAGGTACGACACTATGTCTGCGCAAAAGGTCACTATTGTGATCACGTATCCACTGAAGGATGTCATACGCAATAGGGAGGCTGATGAGCCCATGGCTCCTTCGGATATGATCAATACCACCAATAATCCTTAAATCATACAAGGTCTAATTACAAGAGCACGTGCACAACAATTAGACCACCGGGTGAACTCATTTCTCGATGTTCATGCTTCCTTGGATGGATTCCTACTAAATTCTTGTGATATTTTATTACTTGGGAACATAGGAGAAGCACCAAAACCTTACCCATGTCAGCCCTCAAAGGCCAAGTCTACTCGGATTCGAGGCTGAGCTCTAGTTGCGGTCGTGGTCAAGTCATAGGACAGCACATCAGTAAAATGGGCGTAACTCTCTCATACGAAGTCCGTTTTAGGCAATTTTGGACATTCTAGAAAGCTTGCAATGAGTTCTTTCCAATGGATATGAGATCGACGAAATATTCCTTATAGTGTAGTCAGAGTCGAAGGAATAAGGTGTTGCACCACCGTTTTAGACCTAGTTGGGTCTTGTAATCGTGTCGGGATTGGAGTCCAGGTTGTGCACGCCTCTTTCCATAGCTACAGAATCCTAGGTCAATTTCCTCACATCTCCCTATATATACACAGTAGCCGTCATAGTTTAGGCTTGGGTTTTGTTTAGATTATTCTGTTTTATACAGTTTTGCCGCTTGTTCGGTTTGTGGAACCCCAACTTCAGTATTTCATTTGTAATTAGCAATATTCAGATTGCATCTACCTGTTCTTGCTTGTGTTCTCGATTCGCTTGCAGGAAAAGCCTTCTTGGCGAGGTCAATCGCGTCTTGGCACAGTTGATAACCACAGATTAGTGGTGTAGTGGCTGCAAGGGTTCTCGATCTGTCTTGGTCAGAGCCTTCGGATCATCAATATCGAAACTCCACCAATCGACTTATTATATTACCTTCGGAATATTGGGTAAATGCGTATAAAGTGGTATCAGAGCCTCGGTTGCCCGTTAGGTAATCTCAGTTATCCCCTTTGTTTCGTCATTTTCCATTACCTAGAGTAAAAAAAATGCCCCACAAAAATATTTAGATCTTAGTTTTTCCACTATCCAAACCACTTTATGCCTGCGCAATTTCGTTTTCAGTATTCATATTGTTGAGTTTGAGTCCATCGTCGGTGTCTTTGTTGTTGGTCGAGTCATCGTGATCTAGTTTCTAGTGTCGAGTCTTGATGTTTAGTCATCGTGTTATCTCGGACTGGCCTTGTTTGCTATAGCCGAGATTGTGTCTCTGGTCTAGTCGACCATCAACATGTGTTCGACCACTAGTTGCTTTAACCATCTACTCGAGTTCGACTACTAGTCGAGTTGACCATCAAGTCGTGTTTGACCACTAGTCGCTTCAACCATCTACTCAAGTTCGACCACTAGTCGAGTCGACCATCTACTCGGGTTCGACCACTAGTCGCTTCAACTATCTACTCAGGTTTAGTCACTAGTCGTTTAGACCACCCACTCGGTGTCCAACCAGGCACTCGGACTACCCACTCGGGGTCCCGACCAATCACTCTGACCACCTGCTCGGGGTCCGACCAGTCATTCTGACCACCCACTTGGGGTCCCAACCAGTCATTCTGACCACCTACTTGGGGTCCAACCAGGCACTCTAACCACTCACTCGGGGTCCCGACTAGGCACTCTGACCACCTAGTTGAAATCACCCACCTTCTCGTATCCGACCACCATAGCTGAAATAGAGGAAGCCAAAGATCAGAAAGAGAGGGTACCTTTTTATTACCTTTATACTCCTGCTCTCCGGAAAAAGTTTGTGACCCACATACCTCATTGGTCTTAGAAAAGGCAGTAGAAGAGTTTTTGAGTTTGTCATATTCGTAAAAAAAGAAAAGCAAGCAAGCAAGAAGCAAAGAGTGCAAAAAAAGAAGAAGCAAAGAGTGCCAAAAAAAGGAGAGAATTAAAAAAAAGAATCAGTTTGCATTGTGAATTTTGTTGCTTTATTGCCATGCTCAATACATACTTTGATCGAGTGTTAATCAGCCACCAAACCATGGGCGTGTGGATCCTCGTGGCGCAAACCATGAGCAAGAGGAGTCCGTCGCAGATGATGAAATTTTGAGGCAAGACCAAGATGCCTTTGATGCACGACAATGGGATTCAATAAACTTCAACCGTCAAGGTATGAGAGGTAATAATTTTTAGCAACATAACCTACGTGTTAATGATGATCCATTTGCTAAGGTTAAGTTTACCATACCATCTTTTGCGGGTATTTATGATGCTGAAAAAGTATTTAGATTAGGAGATGACAGTTGAACAGAAGTTTAATGCTCATTTAGTTCCTGAAGTACAGAGAGTTAGGCAAACCACTAGTGAATTTAAACAATTTGCAATTGTCTGGTGGAATAGAGTGTGCATCGATGGATTAGCGTCTACCACATGGAATGCTTTAAAGGTTGTTATATGTATCAGATTTATTCCACCCTCTTTTAAACGTGATTTGCGTAAGAAATTACAGCACTTAAACCAAGGTGACAGATCCGCAGAAGAATATTATCAGGAGCTACAAATTTATATGTTGTGTTGTGATATTATTGAGGATGAAGAGGCTGCAATGGCACGCTTTTATGGAGGGTTAAGGCATGAAATTCAGGACATAGTTAATTACAAAGAATACAATAGTGTTCCTAGATTATTCTAATTTGCATGTCTGGCAGAAAAAGAATTTCAAGGACGACAACAGAGGCCAAGGAGCAATTTTGGAATCACGACCACTTCAAAATCAACACCGGGACAAGTTAAAATAGCCCCATATTCAGCTACACGGTTTGTTGTCCCCTTCTCGAGTAGGATGCGCTCAGCAGTATCTTCAACATCGTCGCACGCTCCCAAGGTAAGCAAATCCAAAAGTGTGTAGGGTCCAGCCAAGAGCTCTTCTTCGGTAGCTTCTATAGGCCGATCGACCGGGATTGTATGCCACTGATGCAAGGGAATGGTCCACGTCATGAAGGATTACCCAAGTCAGTGAGCGTATATTGTAACAGAAGACAGTGGATATGTAAGTGCTAGTGATGTTGAGGATGAAGATGCACTTGTAGCTAACCATGCTGGTGATGAGGATGGACGTGAGACGAATGTCGACCATGAGGAAGTGTTTGATGCCACTGCCACGGAGGATTATCGGACACTCATTGTGCAGCGAGTGTTAAGCACTCAAATGGAACAAGCGGAACAGCTACAATGCCACAATTTGTTTCGGATGTTCCTCATAGTCAAGGATTATTGTGTTCGAGTCATTACTGATGGAGGAGGCTGCAGCAACTTTGAGTTTGTGGATATATTTCCAGCTGAGGTACCCTGGGATTACCACCTATTCGAGGGATTGAACATCAAATTGATTTGATTTTGGGAGCAACTTTGCCAAACCGTACTGCATATAGGGCGAACCCGGAAGACACTAAGGAAATTCAGCGACAAGTCCAAGACCTTTTGGACCGCAGGTATGTATGAAAAAGTCTTAGCACTTGTGTTGTTTCCATTCTTTTGGTTCCTAAGAAAGACGGTAGTTGGTGTATGTGTGTTGAATGTAGAGCCATTAATAATATTACTATAAGATATCGTCACCCTATCCCTAGGTTAGATGATATGCTTAATGAGTTGAGTGGTTCTATAATTTTCACTAAAATTAACTTGTGAAGTGGATATCACCAGATTAGGATGAAACTTGAAGATGAATAAAATACTATATTCAAAACTAAGTTGGTTGGTATTGGTGGTTAGTAATGCCTTTTGAGTTAACTAATGCACCCAGTACTTTCATGCAATTGATGAACAAGTTTTACGTGCTTTCATTAGGAGATTTGTGGTGGTTTGCTTTGATGATATCTTGATTTACAATAAGTCATATGAACTACATTTTGATCACTTATATGCTGTTTTTAATACTTTGAGAGATGCACGTTTGTTTGGTAACTCGAAAAGTGCACCTTTTGCACGGATCGAGTCTCTTTTCTTGGTTATATTGTTATTTCACAGGGAATAGAGGTGGATAAACAAATCGAAGCTATAAAGAGCTGGCCAACTCCTGAGACTGTTACATAACTAAGAAGCTTTCGTGGTCTTGTGGGATTCTATCGACGATTTGTGCGGGATTTCAGCACCATTGCTTCTCCATTAAATGAGTTGACAAAGGAAGGAGTAGTTTTTAAATGGGGACCTACACAAGAACAAGAATTCAAGTTGTTGAAAGAGAAGCTCCCCCATCCTTCATTGCTCCAACTCCCTAATTTTGGTTAGACCTTTGAACTAGAATGTGATGCTAGTGGGATTGGATTTAGAGGTGTGCTAATTCAAGAATGTAAACTTATTGCTTATTTTAGCGAGAAATTAAGTGGGCCAAGTCTGAATTATTCCACTTATGATAAAGAATTGTATGTTTTAGTTTGTGTGCTTTAAACTTGGCAACATTATCTATGGTCCAAAGAATTTGTCATACATTCTGATCATGAATCGCTGAAACATATTAGAAGTCAAGCTAAACTGAATAAACGACATGCTAAATGGGTAGAATTTATCGAGTCTTTTCTATATGTCGTAAAACATAAGAAAGGAAAGGATAATGTGATTGCTGATGCGCTTTCTAGGCGTTATACCATGTTATCTCAATTTGATCATAAGATTTTTAGTTTAGAGACTATTAAGGACATATATGCTATTGATTTAGACTTTAAAGAAGTGCTTGAAAATTGTAAAGAAGGGAAAACATGGAATAAATATGTGCTGAATGATGGATTGCTCTATCGGGCTAACAAGCTATGCATTCCAGCTAGCTCCGTTCGTCTTTTGTTGTTGCAGGAGGCGCATGGAGGAGGATTAGTGGCACATTTCTTTTGGCCAAAAGATGAGACGCGACGTCGAGCGCTATGTGTCACGTTGCACCACTTGCAATAAAGCTAAGTCTCCCTTAAATCCAAATGGTCTTTAAATGCATCTTCCTGTTCCTAGTGTACCTTGGGAGGATATTTCCATGGATTTTGTTTTATGATTGCCTAAGACAAAGAGGGGGAGGGATAATATATTTGTAATTATGGATTATTTTTCTAAAATGACATATTTTATACCTTATCACAAGAGCGATGATGCTACAAACATAGCTGATTTATTTTTCAAAAAAATCGTTCAACTATATGGAGTGCCTAACTATTGTCTTGGATCGTGATGCAAATTTTTTGAGTAGCTGATTTGTTTTTTAGGGAAATCATTCAACTACATGGAGTGCCTAACTTTTGTCTCGGATCATGATGCAAAGTTTTTGAGCCACTTTTGGAGATGCCTTTGGAATAAATTGGGGATGAAGCTACTGTTTTCTACTACGTGTCATGCCCAAAACGATGGTTAAACAGAGGTTGTCAACCGTACCTTATCGACCATGTTACAAGCTATTCTAAAGAAAATAAAATTTGAATTGGGTGATTTAGTTTGGTTGTATTTGAGAAAGAATAGTTTCCAGAACTAAAAAAATCGAAGTTGATATCTAGAGCTAAAGGACCTTTTAAGATAATTGAGAAAATCAATGACAATGCATACAAATTAGACCTACCTGTAGATTTTGGGGTTAGTCCCACATTTAACATTTCAGATCTGAAGCCCTACTTGAGAGAAGAAGAAGAGCTTGAGTCGAGGATGACTCCAATTCAAGAGGGGAGGACGATGAGCCCATAGCTTGTTTTCATACGATCAATACCGTCAATAATCCTCAAATCATACAAGGTCCAATACAAGAGCATGTGTACAACAATTAGATTACCAAGTGAACTCGTTTCTCACTATTGATGCTTTCTTGGATGGATTCCTACTAAATTCTTGTGATGTTTTATTACTTAGGAACATGGGAGAAGCACTACAACCATACCCAGACATCACCCCTCAAAGACCAAGTCTACTCTAACTCGAGGCTGAGCTCTAGTCGTGGTCGTGGTTGTGGTCGAGTCGCAGGACAGCATGTTAGTAAAACAGGCATAACTCTCTCATACGAAGTCTGTTTTAGGCAATCTTTGACATTCTGGAAAGCTTACGATGATCCATTACCAATGGATATAAGCTCGACCAAATATTCCTTATAGTGTAGTTAGAGTCGAAGGAATAAGGTGCTGCACCACCGTTTTGGACCTAGTTGGGTCTTGTAATCGTGTTGGGGTCGGAGTCTAGGTTGTGCACGCCTCTTTTCACGGCTGCACAATCCTAAATCGACCTCCCCATGTCCCCCCTATATATACATAGTAGTCGTCATGTTTAGGCTTGGGTTTTGCTTAGATTATTCTGTTTTATACAGTTTCGCCGCTTTGTCTTGAGCACCAGTGCCCATAGGAGTCTTTGTTAAGAAACTCCTCAAAACATCTGTCTTAACAGTTCAGCGAACGGATGCTATCCAACTCGACTAGCAGTTTGGTCAGGTCAGCAAGGCATAACATGCAGACATGGTAGCTGCACTACTCGAATGCGAGTCGACATGGATGATCCCATTCCAAGCCTATCTCGAAGGTCGAGAGGTCCAAGCTATACGCTTTGGTAGATGGCAAGCTCTACCGAAAGGGGAGTTACAAAATCTTGATGAAGTGCATCACTCAAGAAGAGGGCAATAAAACATTGCTTGATATCCTTGGAGGCATGTGTGTTAATCATGCTTCTTACCGCACCTTGGTTGGAAAACTTTTCCTCCAAGGATTCTATTGGCCGACTATCCTCTAGGATGCTTCTGAGCTGGTCAAAAAGTGCGAAAGCTGCCAATTTTTTTTGAAGGTAGACCAGTCAACCAGCCCAAGCTTTGCAAACAATTCATCTTTCTTTGTCTTTCTCTGTCTGGGACTTGAATATCCTGGGACTGTTCCTAAGGGCCCAAGGTGGTTATAAGTCCTATTCGTGGCTATCGACATGTTCACTAAGTGGATCGAGGCCGAACCTGTGGGGAAAATAACAACAAAAGTGGCTAAGAAGTTCATGAGGAGCATAATTACTCAATTTAGAATTCCACATCAGATAATTACAGACAATGGTAGCTAGTTCAAAAGCGGGACCTTTATTATGTTCTGTGAAGAATTTGACATCAAAACTTCTTTCGCTTCAGTAACTCACCCACAAAGTAACGGTCAGGCCAAGGGCGCCAATGGTATAGTCTTGCATGGTATCAAAACTCTGGTTTTTGATAGGCTAAAAGCCTACTCAAAACGATGGCTGAAAGAGCTTTCCTCGGTACTATGGACCGTTTGCACTTCCACTAACATGGCCACTGGTGAAACTCTTTTTTCTTAGTCTACAGACCAGAAGCAGTGCTCCCGACCGAGTTGAAGTATGAATTGCCTCGAGTTGAAAGTTACTCGAAAGAAGGGCAAGAGCAATCACGAGCTAATGATATCAATTTACTTTCGGAGTATGGTGATCAAGCATCCATTCGAGTGGCTAAGTACCAACAAGGCGTAGATATCACAGTCAGAAAGTCCAACCCAGGACACTCATTGCTGGTGACCTTGTTTTATGAAAGGTGCAGAAACAGGCTCAGCACCAAAAGTTATAACCTAAGTTGGAAGGGCCCTATATAGTTGTCGAAGTAACTCGACCTGGATCAATACGTCTATCTACTTCAAACAGTGAGATAATCGAAAGCTCATGGCACATCAACTAACTCCAACATCCATTCATACACAAGGTAAGTCAAAGATAAATCAATTACATTCTGATCAGACTGACTATCCTATTACACATTTTTAATAGAAAGGATTCGCCAAACTCTTGCAAATATTAAAGATCCACTACCTCCAAGAGTTCAGAAGTATGTTGTAACACCCTACTTTCCAGAATTTCACAACTTTTTAAAATTTTCCTATAGTAGTGAGTAGCTTCACCAGTAGAGCAGGTTTATAACATATTTTAAAAAAAAATACCAAGCAACATAGGTTATTATTTCTTGTGCACTGCATGTTGAGTTTTTGCTAGGAGCTAGGTAAATGCATTAGAGTTCTTTTTCCTCTCTTTGGTGTTTTGAGTGAAAAATGTTTTGAAAAGGTTTTTACAAAACTCAATAGTGAATAAGTTAAGGATCTTAATGGTTCGAATTCAAATTCTTGAACTACTCAATCCTTGATAATATCTAATCCTTCTCTAGTTCAATTCAAATCCTATCCAAATCCTTGTTTAAAGTCAATCTTTTCTTTTTCCCAAATCCTATCCAAACCCATATTCAATTCAAAATCCTTATGTAGTCCTATTCTTGTTTAACCTCATCTTTCCTTTCTTTCAAAATTCATTCTGAGCTCAATTTGAATTCAAACCCTATTCAAATTTTCTCTGCAAAAGTTTATTTTCTAAAACCCTAGATATTCCTAAAGTGCCCTTGAGCCCAATGTTGCTAAAGCCTAAGCTCTTGGCCGGCACACAAGTCTTCTAGAAGGTCCAACAAAGGATCCACAAAATCTACAAATATTCGTGGAGTTCTAGATAACCTCATCTTCCCACGTAGTTTCGGAGTTCAAGACGGTCTTAAATGCAAACCTTGATAATACCAAAGTTATAGATCTTATCTAGAGCTTTGATTTGAACCTATGGAGGTACCCTTTTGGATATTAGAGCTTGGAGTTATGACCCCCGAAACCAGTGCTGCACAGATAAGTTTAAATTCAAACAGTTTATCTTATGACGCATTTTTTAAAATCAAGATGATGTTTTATGAAGTTCCAATGAATACAAAAGCTGTAGATCTTTTGGTGTACTACAACATAGAGTCTAGAAACGCCTAATTTGTAGTCCGAACAGTTGAGATATTATCCTCAGAATATAGGTTTGTGAGAAAGGCAACCGCAATTGACTCAGAATCCAACTCGATCTCTATGTCATACCGTATATGGACTCCAACCGCTCTTATCTCTTCCTCGTGACTTCCTCCCTATATATAGAAGACTCTAGGTGCCTCTAGCCCTCTTGAAACTCTAGCCACACCTCCCCTTTGCAAACACCGTGCCACCGTTGTCGTTGTTCTCGCGGCCAGCAGTATATCCATAGATTGGCATCGCCGTTTCAGATGATCCAGAGCTCCGATCATCGAGCCCTTTTACCACAACATGCCCCTTGTTGTCCTCCACAATTCCACCAATTTGATCGTCCAAAGGAGAATCAAAGACGCCAGCATCCACGTTTCCGTACCCTTGCCACATCGTCTAGCATGCGCACCGGAGTTATTGTCCGCATTCCCGTCCATCCAAAAGCTATTTTGATACACCGAATGTGTCACTTTGTGTTCTATATAGTCTTCTACACGTTCAAAAGAGGAATCATGCAGATCTATAGTGACAAAGGAAATGTGAGCTCCAATTCTAATATTGTTGTAGCCATTGTCGTGCACCATCTCAACAACCACCTCCCTGACCATCGAAGAAGGGTAAATACCAGCCTCTCTTCATCCTTCTCCTTCCTTACCTTTGTTTTCCCATCATACTAAGTCCTTAGCCAAGCTCTAGTCCCCACGGAGCCCTTGTTACGCCGCCACGACCGTCGCTGTTGTGGATAGCCACACAGCCATCGATTGGCATTGGCGTTCATAGCCGAATACTTACATCGATTTGTGATGCCTTTTCACCAGAGTGTGCCCCTAGTAGCAACTAACCACCCCAAAAACAGGTTGACCAATGGAGCCTCAACACTGCTGGGATCATTGTTGCAATGCTGTTGTCCGGTGTCTCGTCGTATTCTGCACATGCAACAGTTTTGCTTTCGCGCTCCCCACCAATCAACAAGCTGTATGGATGAGGCTTATACGTCAACATAGGAGCCCTTTATCTGTTGTGCAGTGACACAACCGGAATGTGGTCACCAACCGCAGCTTGCTACAACCGTCATCTATCTCATCTCTGCTGATCGATCTTCCTCTCAAGGGATGATATGCCCAAATCCATACCCTAGCATTGTGTTCCAAGGAATAATGAACGATTTATTCATACGGTTTCTCAAATTTCATAACCTACCTCTGGAAACACGAGCGTCTTCGTTGTTGCGTCTATTTGCGGTCACCACCAAACCTAGTAGTAGTCGTCGCTATTTTGCTACTACCTTTGATGACCCCTTCCAAAACTGATCATACATTTGAGTTAGCATTTCCACGTTCTATACCATGCTTCTCTTGTTTTGTTAAAATGTCATTGAAGGCCAGTGTTAATGTCAGTGGCCACGCGTCAATCGCCGTCTCCGATGAAACCCGCCGCCGCCGCCGCTACGCATAGTCGCATGTAGCATCCTTAACCCAGCAGCGCAGCCTTCAGCCATGTGATTCATCATGGATGGTCGAGACTAGACCTCAGTGTACCTCTTCTTTATCCAAAGACATCACCTGCATAACATGCTAGTTAGCAACAGATCATCCTATTTAGCTTGTTCAGTGAAGTCTAGTCAGTCCTATACTTCTTGAACCTTGCATAATGGCGTAATGATGTTGTCAAGCCTGAGACAATGGTTGTGCAATAAAGCCCTTTCCCATAGGAAAATAATTCTGGTAAATTAGCTTTTCCTTTTTCATCCTAATCCACCTCCTGAAAGCTGTTGTCCTTCATACGAACTCCTATTTCGGCAATTCTTGCATCTAAATATTTCTAAAATCATAACCTATCCAACCATATTATTTTTAAAGTATTTTTATAATATTTGGTATAATATTCTTAGTGTTTTCTTTGTGTTGTTTGTCGGTAGTTCCCATGATTAGTCGGTAACATTTCAGAAAAAGTTTGAGGGACTTCAAGACTAAGGTTTCAACAACACTGAGTAGCATTTAGGTGAAAGGCAAGTGTACTTATTTATAATATTGCTCCTATAATTTAAACTGATTTGTTTTACTAAATTGCATGCAGTGTCAGTTTGATGGGTAGTCACCCATGTTAGGGTTTACCTAGATATTCCCTTATCATTCCTTGAAACCTAAGTGGTTCATGGTTAGGTGTCTTTCATGGGTAGAAATGCTTAGCCATGCTGTCGGGAACATTGGAAAGTGTCTTATACTTGACTAATGAACATATGCAACGAGAATGATTAATTGGCTAATGGTATAGAAACATGGAACCTTAGGTCTTGAGTAAAGAGGTGTTTATGATGATGATCATAGTTATTGTTATTGGTTTAGTCTATGCTCAAGTAACCTAAGTAAGGATCGGTTCATGCAGTGCCAACCCAAGAAGTTTTGTACAAACACGAGACTGATATGGGTTGACTTGGCTAATTAATTAGAGTTTTCCCAGTACTATGTGGGCTAGTTAGAGGCATTGTATACTGAAGGTTATGTACCTTAAGAATAGCAAGGCACAAGAGGGGGCATCTGGGTAGATGGGGATGTGTCCGCTCTCATAAAGTCTGGTGGTAAAACCTGGAGTGATGATGATACATACTGGGAGGATTCTTTGTAAAGGCTTCGTTGTGATCTCCTAGCAACACACCTTAGGCGGTTTGTATAATGCTTGGTTGCACTGCAACATGGAGAATTTCAGTCATTTGGTAATGCGAGTGATGAAATCACGACTCATGGGAAAGTTGTACAACCTCCGCAGAGTATAAAAATCGTTATAATAGCCGTGCCCACGGTTATGGGAGACTTAGATCCTCACATGATTCGTTGGTTATATTGTTGTTATGGTATGGTGGTTCTGGTGGTATGAGATGGTTATGGTTTGTAAGATAGTTAACCTTGGGTGTTGATTAGTGGTTAGTTTAATTGGGTTACATTCAGTTAACAATTGCTTAATACTTTTAAGTTCAATTGTCGTTCTTTACTCGTATTTGCACAAACATACCATGTGCTAGCCTGTCCTTGTTATAAGCATGCATATCATTAATTTTCTTGTACACTTGTTGAGCGCGACATGTGCTCACCCTTGCTATTTTCCATATGTCACGTGACATGTGTGGTACTGCTCAGTGAGTGAAGATGTTGAAGACTATTAAGACGAGGATATGATGTTCTAGGCGCATGTCTCCCACTCGGTTGCCTGCGGTATTGTTGGGTACCAGTGCTTCTAGTCCACTGCAATATCTACATAGAAGACAATATATGTCAATTGCTATAAGAGTTAAACATTTATTCTATAAAAGTTTTACTTTTGTTACATCACCTGTGATGTCCTTATATGTGTTAAGCATTCTGAGCGCATATAAGCCGTATCTGGTTTTGTCCATTAAAACTGGGTGTGACATATGTGGATCTCTACTTTCCCTCAAACGAGTCAAGGAATCTCTTCTGTTCCTCCATGAAGCGGTAGCTGATCATCTCGAGGATCGACCGTCGACCAGCGAAAGGTCCAGGGAAGGTGGCCGGGGCGAAGACCCTGTGATGTCCTTATATGTGTTAAGCATTCTGAGCGCATATAAGCTGTATCTGGTTTTGTCCATTAAAACTGGGTGTGACCCTGCTAGAAATGCTGACTGGCGCTGATGATGCTGAGTGGCCCTCCACAGGATGCGAAGGTGATCTAGTGGTTGTCGACGGAGAAGACGACTGCATTTTCTTCACCACCAGAGGCTTGGAGGCTCCATCGCCAAAGACCTCGTTAGCAACTTGGTCGATGATCTCAACAAGATCACCACCATATTTATTTCCCTCATGCGCGGATCGCATCCCTGACTCCTGTGCCACTTGTTCTGCAGTGTCAGCATCGAGGAAACGTCGAAGATGGCGGGTGAAGGGTCGATGACCTCCAATGGACATTCTGTTCCTTCTCCTCTTAGGCCTTTCAATCAATTCCTCCTCGTTGGAGGAAACAATGATGACACTGGGTGGAACTATGGCGAGAGGCTTTGGGGCAAGAGGTCTTACTCCTCCTATTTTTGAACATGGCTCAAGAGATGATGATGGAGTGGAAGCCATGTTTTCAAGCTCTACAAGTTTCTACTGGGCAATGGGCAGGGAGAAAGGAAGGAGACGAGGTGAAAATAGACAGCCTCGGATGTATCTATTTATAACCATTGAAATGGATCATACTGTAAAAATGGTGCCGTCAAGATCCGATAGTGCTGGGCATGATGACGAGGCCGGATTGCACAGTGCATTGGGTGAAAGTCGATGCACTGCTGAGGCATTATGACTTGTATAATCTCTGCAAAGAGGGGTGTGGTGTCATTATAACACATTAAAATCAAATGTTGCGGTGAAAATGAGCACGAGCGAGAGTGGATTTTTAATTCTCACCTATGTGACTGTTTGATTTTCACTTGATGACCATAACATAATTGTTGACATACGCTTAGGGGCTTATACCCTCAAGCATGTGGTCCAGAAGAATGACTCAATTCTTATGCTCTACTGTCTTCTCTATCCGATCATCAAGCAAAGAGTTGGGAGTTACGTCATGTATTTTTTATTCTTATACTTCACTCTCTATTTAGCTATCAAGTTAACCAAAGAGCCGGGAGTTATATTATTTGATGACAGTACATATGCTCCACTTTCTACTTGAACTTAGTTATTGAGTGAAGAGTCAAGGGCCACGTCGGGTATCTTATGATGCTACAACTCTACTCTCTGTCTTAATTGTCACACCAAACAGAGAGTCGGGGTTACATCGCATACTTTCGATGCTACGACTTTACTCTCTACTCAATCCAATCATCGAACAGAGAGTTGAGGGCTATATTGTATACTTTTGATGGTATAGGTACGTTCTTTCTTACTATTCGATCGAGTATATTTTCCTCCTCGACCAAAAAGTCGGGGGCTTCATAGTCGGGGACCATAACCAGATTATCAGACATCTCGGGCCTAACGGCTAACAAGGTTCTAAAGTTCTAGTTGATTCTCTGTGTGTTCTCTATAGAGTTCATGTTCGTGCGCTAGTCAAAGCGCAAACTGGTGAAAATTTTTAAAAGATTATCATGCTATTCCTGTTTCTAGTTTTATACTAGTCTTTTTCTTGTTATTATGCATTCTTCGAGTGGTTACTCGAAGGACAATGTATCTAATAATCTACCTAGTTGAGTTTTCATGTATTAGTAGATATTCAGTCAACTAAAAGTGAGGATGGTTACAACATTTACTAATCAGTATTTGCATCTACTTGTGCAAACTCTATTTCATCGATAAGGAAATAGCAGGCAATAGCATAATAGATAGGCAAAATATTAGTAATATTTATAGACATCCCCAAGTCACAGAACAAGTTTCAAATGTTTCGAGTCAAGTCAGTTAGATGGGCTACCCTCGCTCTCGTTGTCAGGCAAGCTAAGTGCTAAAGACTTGACGAAGGCAGGGATCTGAGACTCGATACTCTAAATAATGTATGCTACTTTCTTTGTTGAGTACTTGAACCCCTCCATCACTACTAACGTGTCGAGGTTGGGGTTTTTGCTCTTGAGGAGACCAAGCATTGTCTCGGCGCTTTATGGAGGCCAATTGGTTCATGCGGTCGAGGGTCTGTTCTCTCAGCTTTTGAAGCATTGTAACCGCAGTGTCCCGATCGGCAGCCATGACATCCGATCACTTTCTGCTTTCTTCAGAGCCACGGCCTTTGCATCCTGCTCAGCTTTTGCTTTCTTAAAAAGCCTCAACCATGGTGTTCCGTTGAGCTTCTGCTTCCTTCAAGGCACCCTAGAGTTCTTCTCGCTGATAAGCATCCTTCCTGTGGACCTTTATTGACTCAACAACAGCTTGGAGTTGGATCTTCAAGTTAGCTTCAAGTTCTGAGAAAGTAAAAAAGACAATTATCATTAGTTGCCCAATGCTCGAGTCACATACTAGTGATCTACCGGTAAAACTAACCTTTAATCCTCTCATGGTGAACGGCTAGCTCCTTATCCTTCTCTCTAAGGGCTCTTTGATGAATAGCGTGGTCGATCGCCATATATTGAGCCTTGGCAGCTGCTATGTGAGCCTCTATCATTGCCCAAGGATCAACAGTTGGTCCAAGGTTTGTGGTTGAAGTAGGCTCTGAGCTTCCCTTGGGTGCATCTGCTGAAGTTTGCTCTACTTGAGGAGGTATAAGTGGCACGTCAGAAGAAGCTAGAACTAGCTATTAGCTGGACCGCTTGTTTCCTTCTCCTTCAACTTCTATTGGCATGACAACCTGCCATCGCCTAGCTAAGAAACATGAAGGAAGATCGTAAACCAAGATAAATAATCAGATCTAATATGTGGCGACTAGAATGTGGGCAAAAACACTCGACTTCTACCTTTTGATGGTAACTTTTTTCTTCATCATACCAGCAGCTGGTATCGGTTGTGTTGGAGGGGCCATCTTGGGTCAGATGAAACCAAAGCCATTATTACCTGCAAGAAACCATCCCACAATGATTCATCATCATTTTGGATTAACCGAGCCAATTCTCAGAAGAATGATCTATGTGAGGGGGGCAACTCTATAAAGGTTACCTTTCTTACCGAGTCATCAGACGTGTCAGTTACTGGAGAAGGTAATCGAGGAGTGCTCTTCTTGACGAAAGACTGGGGCCTGGAATCAAAAAGTCGAATCAGGTTGAATAAGTAGTAATCAGCACTGCTCTTTTACTTGAGAAATCCCCACCTTTGGTCGAGGATTTGTGAGGTAGTAGGGTTGTATAGAGCATTCTTGTGCTTCTTTAGCGAAGAGTTTGCTCATCGAGCAACAATATCTGAAGGAGACAGAGCTATAAAAGAAAGAAAAAGACACTCAAAAGAGCTTGGTTGCAATAACAGAAGCAGCAAATTGTTATATAAATGTTACCTCTAACCGCGTTCTTGGAGCTATCTTTTTCTCCAGAATACTCCTAGGCAAAGCAATCCTACACTTTCAAAGGACTCGACCTCTGACTATTGGAGTCTTTGGCTACGTGCCACCCAGTTATGTCACTTTATCTAAGTTCACCAATCTTCGTGATGTAGGCAGTGTGGTTAGATTTGTTGTGATTTTTTGTCCATGATGGATTTTATAGGGGAAAGAAGCCTCTATAGACTAAATGGGAGTGGACTCGGTCGGGGTTGGAGATATAAAACTAGTGTTTTTTCCAATCCTTTTGCCAGGAGGGGATTAAAGCAATTAGGATATAGGAGTTTTTTATTCCAAATCATAGCCGGAAGCCACAACCTCCAACACACTTTTTCTCCTTGTTCCTCTTTAGATGATAAAAATACTGGAACAAATTCAAACTCGGCTCAATACCGAGGAAGGCTTTGCAAAGATGAACAAAGACACTAAGCATAGTGATAGAGTTTGGATTTAAGTGGTAGAGCTCGATTTGGTACCAGTCGAGTACATTGAGAAGAAACTTAGAAGGGCGAACGTTGAATCCACATTTGAAGAAGGATTCAAAAACCATGATCTCGTAGTTAAATCAGCAAGATAGGGATTCCTCACCAAATGCAGGCCTCCAGTTGATCAGATCGTGAGGAGGCACTATCCCTTAAACTTCAAGCTCCTTTAGCCTTGATTCTTGTATCGATGAAATCAAGTAGACTTTAGTTAGGTCCTTCATCTCGCTTATTTGCTTGGGGGAGGCACCGGCGGTCTTCGTGTTGGGCTGCTTCTCCGGCAAGGAAGGAGTGATGGTTTTTGCAAGGGAGCCAGAATCCATGAGTCTAAGTCTTCTGGCAGTGGCACGTGTTTGGGTAGAGAAAGATGGAGGCTTGTGCGAGAAGGTTGAAGGCGAGGGCGAGGAAGAATCGCTACAGTCCAATTTGTACAAATAAATAGCCCAAAATTTATCACATTTTTTTGGTAACCATTCCCATCTCTGTGGTGCCTCGATCGACATGAAAGGCAGATGATGGCGTTGTGCGAATTTCCACACCCATCCATGTGCATTAAATGCTCCTATATCCAACGGTTCAAATTTTGAAGGTTTTTTTAACTCTACTCAGAGTCGGATGTCAATTAGTCGAGTTTTAGTCCTTTTCTGAGTCTCGAGTGTGGTTAACAGTAGGGCACTCAATCCAATTGCGTTTCCACTCGATACTTAAAACATCATCCATTTTTGCTCAATTCTTTCGACTGCAAGTCTGATCCACCTTACTCAACCAGGCTTAGACTTGGCAGTACTCGAGTGGGCACTCGTGGAAACCTTTCCTCCTGAGCAAAGTTAGGGGGCTACTGTCGAATATCTAACTATGGAGTATATATGTATAAGGAGTACACTGTATATGGATAGGGTATGCCATGCGCATGTATAACAACTCCGGATACTATAGAACCGAATCTACGGTACATAATATACCCGGAAATCTAGAAGACGTATACTAGGAAGGTCTCAATTGGTTGTCCAACTCGAGAACGACTAGTATCTAAGTCAGATTCATCTGCTTTGTCGTGGTAGACAAGATGAATGACTTCCTATTGACTATGGCTACATATGAGGTGGCATATCAGCCCTATATAAGGTGGGGATCTAGACTATCAAAAAGGAGAACTCAAGCCAAATCAAGACATACACATCTCAACGCAAGCACCAAAACCCTAGCATAGGAGATACTCAGCGACTTCACCCCTTGATAAACTCCAAGCACTAATCCAATCTACTCCCTGTAATAGGTCTAGCAACATTTCTTGTACTCAAGTTTATCAATATATTGCAGCAACATCCAAACAGAACTTAGGATATTACTCCTTTCGAAAGTCTGAACCTGCCTACATTGCGTGTCTCGATTCATGTTCAATCCCTAATATTGAAGGTACCCAATTAATTACAGACATAATATCAGGAACTAATCTTCGACAAGATCCATTAAAAAGTACTTAGAATAAGCTTTCCAACAAGTACTCATACACTCCAAATGGACTTCGTATGTGAGTAGGTTGGAACTTTTATTCATGAAGAATCCGTCGCTGATGATGGAATTTTGAGGCAAGAGCATGACCGCCTTTGATGCACGACAAAGGAACCGATTGAACTTCAACCGTCAAGATATGAGAGGTAACAATTTTCAGCAACATAATACACGTGGTAATGATGATCCATTTGCTAAAGTTAAGTTTACCATACCATGTTTGGCAGAAAAAGAATTGCAGGGACGACAACAGAGGCCAAAGAACAATTTTGGAAGAACGTCTACACCAAGATCAACGCTGGGGCAAGTTAAAACCATTCCACCTTCTGCTACACGGTCTGCTGCCCCCTCCTCGAGTAGGGCGCATTCAGCAGGACCTACTACACCATCACATGCAACTGAGGTAAGTAAATCTACTAGTGTGCAGGCCCCCGCTAGAGTTCTTCTTCGGTTGCTTCCACGGGCCGTACAATTGGGATTGTTTGCCACCGATGCAAGGGAATGGGCCATGTCATGAAGGATTGCCCAAGTCAGTGCACGTACATTGCAACAAAAGATGGTGGTTATGTAAGTGCTAGTGATATTGAGGATGAATATGTACTGGCTGCTAACATTGCTGGTGAAGGAGACGAGACAGAAAATGATGCTGATGATGGAGAGGAACAAGTAGCTACTGTTGATACAGGGAGATACGTGAGCCTTGTTGTACAACGAATTCTAAGTGCACAAATGGGGAAAGCAGAGCAAAATCAGTGGCACAACTTGTTTCAATCCAGATTTCGTGTGAAGGAGAGAGCTTGCAGAGTCATCATTGATGAAGGTAGCTGCAACAACCTTGCCAGTTCCGAGATGGTCGAGAAGCTTGGCTTGACCACACAACCACACCCATGCCCCTACTACATCCAATGGTTCAATTCGTGTGGTAAGTTGAAGGTAAACAAAGTTGTGAGAGTACAATTTTCGGCTAGTAATTATAATGACAGTGCAGACTTTGATGTAGTGCCTATGCAAGTATGCTCTTTGTTGCTAGGTAGGCCTTGGATATATATGATAATGATGTTTTGCACCATGGTAGAGCTAATACCTACTCATTCTCACATAAGGGTAAGAAGATTAAGTTGTTGCCTATGACACCTGCTGAAATTTTGAAAGATGAAGTAGAACGTGCTGAAAATGAAAGAAAATGCAATGATAACAAATCTGAAAATCAGGTTGTAGCTAAAAATGTTTTTCCACTTCAACATGAGAACAAAAATACACATGCTAGGAAAGACACCATTAAGTTGAAGGGTGCTGCCATGTTAGCTACTAAATCTGAAATTTCTGATTTATTAGCACATAATTCATTTTGCTATGCTTTGATTTGCAAAGAGGCCTTGTTTACACTTGAGGATATGCCTCCCTCTTTGCCTCCTACTGTTGCTAACCTTTTGCAGGAGTATGTTGATGTGTTTCCAAGTGAAATACCCCCGGGACTACCACCTTTGAGAGGAATTGAGCATCAAATTGACTTGATTCCGGGAGCTACTTTGCCAAACCGAGCTGCATATAGGACCAACCCAGAAGAGACTAAGGAGATTCAACGACAAGTCCAAGATTTATTGAACCGAGGGTACGTACGAGAAAGTCTTAGTCCATGTGCTGTTCCTATTATTTTGGTTCCTAAGAAAGATAGTAGTTGACGAATGTGTGTTGATTGTAGAGCCATTAATAATATCACAATTAGGTATCGTCATCCTATTCCTAGGCTAGACGACATGCTTGATGAGTTGAGTGGTGCTATAATTTTCACTAAAATTGACTTGCGGAGTGGATCCCACCAAATTAGAATGAAACTTGGAGATGAATGGAAGACCGCATTTAAGACTAAGTTTGGGTTGTATGAGTGGTTAGTGATGCCTTTTGGGTTAACTAATGCACCTAGTACCTTCATGCGATTAATGAACGAAGTTTTACGTGCTTTTATTGGAAAATTTGTGGTGATTTATTTTGATGATATCTTGATTTATAGCAAGTCACATGATCTACATTTTGATCACATACGTGCTGTTTCTAGTGCTTTAAGAGATGCACATTTGTTTAGTAACCTTAAGAAGTGCACCTTTTGCACCAATCGAGTTGTGTTTCATGGTTATGTTGTGACACCACAAGGAATTGAGGTGGATGAGGCAAAGATTGAAGCCATCCAAAGCTGGCCGACGCCTACTACTGTGTCACAGGTGCGGAGCTTCCATGGCCTTGCTGGATTTTATCGTCGTTTTGTACGGGATTTCAATACCATTGCCGCACCATTGAATGAATTGATAAAGAAAGGAGTGCCTTTCCAATGGGGTCCTGCACAAGTGAAGGCATTCAACCTTTTGAAAGAGAAGCTCACTCAAGCACCGCTAATCCAACTCCCTGATTTTGGTAAGACTTTTGAAATTGAGTGTGATGCTAGCGGAATTGGGATAGGTGGTGTATTGATTCAAGAAGGTAAGCCTGTTGCATATTTTAGTGAGAAGTTAAATGGGCATAGTCTTCATTATTCTACTTATGATAAGGAATTATATGCTTTAGTTTGTGTTCTTGAAACATGGCAACATTATTTATGGTCCAAGGAATTTGTTATACATTTGGATCATGAATCACTTAAACATATTAGAAGTCAAGCAAAATTGAATAGACGTCATGCTAGATGGGTAGAATTTGCTGAGGCATTTCCTTATGTGATTAAACACAAGAAAGGTAAAGAAAATGTCATTGCTGATGCCTTATCTAGACAATATACCATGTTGTCCCAATTGGATCATAGAATTTTCAGTTTGGACACAATAAAAGATTTGTATGCTACTGATTTGGACTTTAAAGAAGTGATATAACATTGTAAAGAAGGAAGAGAATGGAATAAATATGTGTTGAATGATGGTTTGCTCTATCGTGCTAACAAGCTATGCGTTCCAGCTAGCTCCGTTCGTCTTTTGTTGTTGCAGGAGGCACATGGAGGAGGTTTGATGGCATATTTTGGAGCAAAGAAGACCGAAGATGTGCTGGCCGCCCACTTCTTTTGACCAAAGATGAGATGTGACGTCGAGCGCTACGTGTCACGCTGCACTACTTGCAATAAAGCTAAGTCTCGCTTAAATCCACATGGTCTTTATATGCCTCTTCTTGTTCCTAGTGTACCTTGGGAGGATATTTCTATGGACTTTGTTTTAGGGTTGCCTAGAACAAAGAGGGGGAGGAATAGTATTTTTATGGTTGTGGATCGTTTTTCAAAAATGGCACATTTTATACCTAGTCACAAGAGCGATGATGCTACAAACATAACTGATTTCTTTTTCAGGGAAATTATTCGCCTACATGGAGTGCCCAATACCATTGTCTCAGATCGCGATGCGAAATTTTTGAGTCCCTTTTGGAGGTCACTTTGGAATAAATTGGGAACAAAGCTACTGTTTTCTACTACATGTCATCCCCAAACCGATGGACAAACGGAGGTCGTTAACCGCACGTTATCTACCATGTTGCGGGCTGTTTTGAAGAAAAATTTGAAGCTGTGGGAAGAGTGTTTACCTCATATAGAGTTTGCTTACAACTGGTCCGTCCACTCCACCACCAAGGTAAGTCCGTTTCACGTTGTATATGGTTTTAATCCACGTGCTCCTATTGATTTGCTGCCTTTGCCTACTTCTGAAAAGTTGAATTTTGATGCTAAGACACGTGCTAAACTGATCCTTAAAATGCATGAATTAACTAAAGAAAATATTGAGAAGATGAATGAAAAATATCGTGCTTATGGTAGCCAGGGTAGGAAACATTTAACTTTTGAACCGGGTGATCTTGTTTGGTTACACCTGCGTAAAGATCGTTTTCCCAAGTTGAGAAAATATAAATTGATGCCTTGAGCTGATGGTCCTTTTAAAATACTCGAGAAGATTAATGATAATGCATATAAGTTTGAGTTGCCTGCAGATTTCAGGGTTAGTCCCACATTTAACGTTTCAGACTTAAAGCCGTATGTGGGAGAAGAAGATGAGATTGAGTCGAGGACGACTCCAATTCAAGAGGGGGAGGATGATGAGGACATCACTCCTTTGGTTACACGCACCACAAATATTCCTCCTCCCGCTGCTATAATTCAAGGTCCTTTGACAAGAGCTCGTGCACGAGAACTTAATTATCAAGTGAACTCATTCCTTGCTGTCCATACAAATATTTCTAAGGATTGGATGCTACTAACTTATTGAGGTGAACTCGTTCCTCGCTGTCCATACAAATATTTCTAAGGATTGGATGCTACTAACTTATTGCGATGATTTTATTATCCTTAGGAACCTGAGAGAAGATCCATATAAACACAAGTGTAACTGGAGGGCTACCGCGCATAAATCCACTTTTGTCCCCAAGATCAATTCGAAATCGAAATTACAGACAGCACCAAATTCAAACGGCCATAAGTCTTGATTCCGAAAGGTGGGGGTAGTGGGCCACCTCACTCCCCTCAGTCTTGCCATCGACTCCACCTCTGGCATCTACCGTTGTGGGGGTAGCGGGCCACCTCAGCCTCACCGATGACTCAGCCTCTGGCTTCCACCACAAAGGGGTAGTGGGCTGGTTCAGCCTCGCTGTCTACTCAGCTCCCGGCTTCCGTCGCCGAGGGCTCCGGACGCTCTACCCCCATCACGCCACTCAGCCTTACCATCGACTCCACCTCCGGCATCCACCCCTGAGGGGGTAGCGGGCTGCCTTAGCCTCGCTGTCGACTGCACCTCCAGCTTCCACCTTCGAGGGTTCTGGACAACTCCGCCTCTGTCACGCCCCTCAACTCCACTGATAACTCCACCCCTGGCTTCACCGCGATGCTCCAACTAGTCTATCCTCTGTCGAGCATTGTCACGGCTCCGGACCTTTTCACCTCCATCAAACCTCATCACCGCCACTTGCAGCCATCACCGAGAGGTTTTGCAAGGACGGGAAGATGTTCAGTGTATCCTAACACCTAGGTGGGACTAGAGTTAGTTCTCTGATCATCCACTCGCCTCTCATAACCTTGAAGCCACAGATGAGGGGGTACTATTGGAGGAACGCCCTAGCTTGGAGATATTTAGATGATGCACTGTTGTATTACAATAGATGTCATAGTATCTTAGGCATCACGTGGTATATGAAGGGGTGAAATGCCAAAAGTATCCCTCTAGGTATATGATTGTAACATAATATCTTAGGAGCAGGCCGATAATATTCCCTGCCCCTTCTCTCTATAAATATGCCCTCCAAGGGCAGGAGAGGGAGGAGCCCAGTGGTTTTTCCCATTACACAAACGATATTTCTCTCACTCTCTCCTTTCCACTCATAGGCTCTGTCTCCAAGCTTGAGCCTTCTCTTATGAGTGGGGCTCTCATTATATATGTTTAGTGCCCGCTCTCATGCTCCAACAGTTACCCATGTCTTTATTGATGGAGGGAGTTCCCTAAACATTCTCTTTGCTAAAGTAGTCAGGAGGAGTATATGCCGGAACATCTGGCGTTCACATTTTTGGGTTGATGTCTCTTTCAATAGATATTTTGCTTTTTGCTAACTTGATAATCGATTTGGAGATATGTGTGTGCTTGTCTCATGATGTGCTGGTGATGGATGCAACTTGGCGGTCGACGGTGGGATGACTAGGTCCAAGTGGTGCTTGGTGCCAAATGATCAAGGAGACCATGCAAAGTCAAGGGTGATCCTAGTTGTGCATGTGGAGGTCAAGCAAAACATGAAAGGAAGGATGAAGATGGCATGTTGACGAACTCAAGTGAAGGGGATGCTAGTGCAAGTGTCAAGGCGGCCCAAGGGATCGGGAGTGAGAGAGACTTGTCAATGATCAAGATTGCAAGAAGGAGTACATGAGTCAACATCGGGATGCTTGCTTGAGACGAAAGCAAGTGGCAGCAAGTCACTCTTTGAGAAGCGTGTGAGGCGGTTTCGTAGTTTGGCCTCAAAACTGTGGAAGGATGGAGGGCACGTGGCATCATCGCAAAGCTTGCGTCGAGGCGAAGCTAAGTCTTGAAGGCGTCGCCATGGCCGTTCAATAGATGGAACGAAAAATAGACTAAAATGCCCCGGTGGTAGGTAGGAGGCCATTGAAAGAGAGGGATTTTTTGGGAATAAGTAAACTTAAGGGCTAAGCTACCTCTCTGGCCTATAAATAGAGGGGTAGAGCTTTGTGGAAGGCCTGAGCCAGCCACTTGAGGTTGTATGCTAGGGTTTTAGAAGAATGGAGAGAGGAGAGCTTAGCCTTTGTAATATGTGAGAGATTTTTGTCAGGAAAATACCTTGTAATCTACTGACCTTGGCAAGAAATGAAGTGCATATTTCCCCTGATTCTTGTGTTCATCTCCTTCTAGTTTCCTTCTATTGGCTCACTTGCTTTGATGCAAGTTTTTCATTTTGGTTGATGAGCTGAGAATTTCCCACCTTGAGAATTCTTCTTCTTATTGCTAGAAGCATGAAACTCACATACAAATGTATATAAGTGGGTCTTGAATTCTCGTGCCTCTAGATAATCAACTTGGAGAACTTCTTCCGATGATCTTTTCTTTGGACAAAAGATTTCTTGCGTCATGTTGCTATCTTTATGTGGCGATGACTTGTGGGATGAGTTTTAATGGAATCTAGTGTTCATCTACATCCACGAGAGCTAAGCTTTCCTTGAGAATCTTTTGTTGTAGCTTGTCCTTCTAAGTTTTTGCTTCCGCTTTTGGTGTTGAGGTGCGTTGGGTGACAAAATAAGGAAAGTCCATCAAAGAAATTGATTAGGCGCCTCTTCACCCCCATCTAGTCGATGTTCTCGGTCCTACAATTGGTATCCGAGCCGGTTTGATCACTTCTTGACCTTAACCGGCTTTGTGACCAGTATGACAATGGAGAGACATGGAAAGATTCCACTCTTTGAAGGTGAGACTTTTCTTAGTAGAAGGTGCGCATGGAGACTTATCTTTTAAGCTAAGAAAGTGCAATATGGGAGGTTCTAGACTCTAACTATGATATTCCTATTGCTCATACTTCTCAGGCTCACATTGAATAATATGAAGCTAACAACAAGGCTCAAAATATATTGTTCACTAGACTGAGTCGTAATGAGTCTGACAGAGTTTAGCACCTCCATATCGCTCTTGAGATTTGGTCCACCCTTGGTGTCTTTCATGAGGGCACTAACCAAATCAAGGCTCGGCGCCAAAGCACGTACAACCAAGAATATCAGATATTCGTGCAAGGTCTCAGAGAGTCTTTGAATGCCAAGTTTGCTCGATTTGATGGGATTATTAGTAATCTTAGATCAACTGGAGTTTTGCCCTACTCTGACCATGAGAAGGCGATCAAACTTCTCTATGCTCTTGACCGTAGAATATGTGAAGTGAAGATCTCGAGCATTGAAGAGTCATCCAGTTATGACAAGTTGACATGTGATGAACTCTTCAGCAAGCTTAAATCCATCGAGATAGCTAAGGTGGCTAGAATAGGTCTAAGAAATCCCTTGTCTCAGAATATAGCGTTTGTTTGAGGACCTAATGGCGGTAGTCATGCTCGAGTTGGCTTTTCTTGTGCTAACTCTTCACCCAGTGGCTTTGCTTTGTCTTCCTTGGTTTCTATCACAGAGGAGTAGGTGGACACACTAGATGATGAGGATCTTGCTTTGATCGTGAAGAAATTCACCCACTTCTACAACAACAGAAGAGACCAGATGAGAGGTGTTTCTCGAGGTTGTTATGAGTGTGGTGATACCACTCATTTCAAGGTGGATTGCCCAAAGCTCAAGAAGAAGAAAGATCACAGCCACGGCCATGACAAGTATAAGAAGTACAAGAAACCCTTCTTCAAGAACCATGACAAGTTGGAAGGCGGTCAAGGCGACATGTCGAGCTTTTGTGGTGGCGCTCAATGACATAGATACTTCATCAAGCAAGGATGAGAGCTCAAAGGAAGAGGAACAGCCCATGAAGAGCAAGAGGAAGAACAAGGACTTCATCAGCCTCTGCTTCATGGTTGATGACAACGACTGTGATCCTAAGCTTGACCCCTCTGAGGTATCACCTACTTGTGACAAGCTTTCTATTTAGGTTGATACCTTAAATGACTCTCTTGTTGGTCAGGATAGGTTGCTTATGAGAGTGGTTCAGGAAGTAAAGGAACTCAAGTCTAGGCTAGAATGTTCATCTTCTAAGCTTGAGTTGCTTAGGTCTAGAGTCAGGGATGAGGAGTGTGATAGTTGTCTTGTGGTCATGAGTGAGTTTACCGAGCTTCAGATTTTCCATTCTCAAGTCTTTAGTCAAATTGTGAATGTCAAGAAGAAGCTCTTTGTGGAGAAGTCTAGATCTACTCTCTTAGATGCTTGCAAGAATTTCCCTTTGCTCTTAAAGGATGTTGATGTGAAAGCAAAGCGCATAAAGGAGCTAGAGTCTAGATTAGAGAGTGCTAAGAGTTCTAAAGATGTGCAGCCAAACTGTTCCCCCTGCATTGTCCTTAAGGACAAGTTCAGCTGGGTTAGAGAACAAGTTGAGAAGCTCATGAGCAAGAATGAGTATCTCCTTTTCTCTTGTGGAGAAGTGCTCAGGAAGGCAATGGAAAAATAGATTTGATTTTGGCGAAGACCAAAATGTGTGCCGATAAGGCGGGTTTAGCCTTGAGATTGGGTTTTTAGAGGGTGGCTTACAATGGGGATGGTAAGACTGTTTTCGCCACACCTACTACCCTTGAGGCCGAGAAATCCAAGATCAATACCAATCACAACCCACAAAGAAGAAACCTACACCATAACTCACAAAGAAGAAACCCACACTATAACCCAAGAGAGCTCCACAGCCAAAGATGAAAGTCCTTGTGAGAGAGCCTAGAGTGACTGACAATCTAGCTTTTGAGAAATGCTACCACTGCACCTACTGCTAGAGATAGGGTCACCTAGTTGGGTTTTGCTTTCGTCGTAGGAGGGATGAGAGGAGTGAGTGGGAGTGGAGTACTCGAGACATGTATCGCCCCTCTTTTCGTGTATATGAGCCTTTTCCTCACTCTTACCATGAGGTGGTGCCCATTGTGAATCTTACCATGTTTTGGTTCATGTATAAGAGGCTTTAAGTTACAGCGCAGCGCTATAATAGACCATGTTTTCCCTATCTTGGCACTCGCCTTCAGCACACTAGTGTTGATTTCCATGCACCTACTTCTACTGCTTCAGGGCGAAGACCCAGTACTAGATTCCTAAAAGGTTTTTGTCTAACCCAAGTACTGAGCCATCCACCTATTATTCTCCTCATATGTAGGTGGCATGCAGAGGCCTGGAGAAAAGTGGCTCATCAACTCTAATTGTTCACGCCATTTGACTAGAGATGCATCATGATTCTCCAACCTCACCCTGACGAAGCAACACAAGTACATCACATTCGGGGATGACAGAAAAGGTCGAGTGAAGGACAAAGGTATGGCAAGAGTGAGTGAGACTTTCACTCTCAAGGAGCCAGTTTTCAACCTCTTTGCAAGAAAAGCTTCGGTGTTCATTTTGCTCCATCGCCGGACCATCCGGTGTATACTTCAATCTTTGCCTCTATGATGAAATACTCCAGTGTGTATATTTGTCCATCGCTGGACCATCCGGTGTGTACATTCTTGCCGTAACTCATTTTATAATCTCTCTACAAGAAATAGTCAGGTGTTCTCTTCACTTCATCGTCGGATCATCCAGCGTGTGCTTCAACTTTTGCTTCTGAGCTAATATGCTCCTGCATGAAGCTCATCTGAACACTAGACCTTTCGGTGTGTACAAGATCCCTAGCATAGGATCCTCTGACATCTACAATTTCTTAGACTCAAAGACAAAAAATGTCAACTTCATTTCTCCACAATTTTGGTTAGTGACGATCATAATTGCAGTACATAATCATACTAATGCAATTAACAAATCAATAAACCAAAATAACAACATTGGCAATCACTCATCACATATAAACAAGGCACATTTCAACTTGGTTTCTCAAGAAGTCTCCTCGAAAGCCCTTGGGCATCTTCACCAGTTGTCAAGGACTTGACGCAAGTCATTGATCAGATGACCCTTGACTAGTGAAGTCTGATGGTGGTTATTTGCCCGATTGTCATATCGGGAAGCCTTACTCATATGGTTATGCCTTTCTAGGTCCAATGCATCTCGGACTGGGGTTGTCTGGCCTGCCCCAACTAGTACTATTTCCTTCTAGGGCCATATGGAAGTTCTCATCCTGGAGCATGATCTCTCTTGTTAAGTCGACCGCTGAGTTCACCCAATTCTTATCGGCTAGGGTAGCCATAGTTGTGGTCGGAGGGCATATGAGGGCTTCTTGTAGAAGGAGGATCCTCTTAGCAGTAACAGATTTAAAGCGGTGAGCCCCCTATTGATAAACAAGATACTGTATGACCGAGGCACTAGTAAGGGCTTAAGGTGGTGTGCCCGCGTGATGCTGGCCATTACCTACCATCGGGGCCAGAGGACCTCAACCTTTTGCAGGGCCATCCTCATGATGACCTATATCATGACCTCTATCTTAGATAGCAAAGACTTCTCAAGGGTAGTCTCTGCTAGAGGAGGTGTCTAGATCTATCATGGATGCTTCATTGGATTGCTTCTGATTGGTATTTTGACAATCCATGTTGTTAGAAACTATAGGGATTGATCTCGACGCTGTGAATCGGACATTCGCAGTTGCCTTCGTAGTCAAGCGGTTTGAACTCAGTGTCATAATCTTTAGCGCATTGATTCATAAATCAACTTATCTTGTTGCTTTGAAATCACTAGAAAGTTCATTGCCGAAATCAACCACATCAAGCACCGGTTCATTAGAAAGAGAGATAAATTTATCGTAGAACCCCTCATCCAAAAAACCAGTTTTCGGCGAAGCTTTGGGCGGTGTCAATGACATGTCGTGTGTGTACTCTTCAACGCCTTTTGTCATGATCCCCACGGATGGTGTCAGCTGTCAACAATTGGTAAACCACCGATCTAATGAACTAGTTGAAGAATAGGGGGATACATTGAGTGGACGAATCATATGGGAAGCACACATGGGTTTTTAGATAAGTTTGGGCCTCCCTAAGGATAATAATCCTACATCCTGTTTAGGGCCTCCCTGAGGATAATAATCCTACATCCTGTTTATCTTGTATTGATTGTGGCCTATTAAAAGGGAGGTGTAGCTAGCCTAGATGGATATAAACCTAGTCGGCGACTTCTTCCTTGGCAAGTATGAATCAATCTTCTATGTAAACGATGAGTTTGAGGTCCACAGTAGTCATACTGTACTTGTTAATGTTCACTTCTAAGAGTCTGACCCATTGACACCAAAAAAGAGGCACATACAATGGTCCATAGTAGAGCTCCCAAATCTCCTCTATGAATCAAAAGTAGATCTCCCTATTGTCATTACTGTTGTAGGCATCGATACATATACCGCTATTTTGGTTAGTGCTCTTATCATCTTGTGCTCTTGTATAAAATGTGTAGCCATTCATGTCGTATCCTTGGAATGTCAGTTTAGTTTGCGGTCCATGAGCAAGCAATTTCAACTGAGCATCATTTGTATCCTTACCCATCATATGTTTACATAACCAATTGTCGAAATGATCTCTATGGCCTCTCGTGATCAAATCCTCTTACTTTGTTGGGTTTGCTATGCGTAGAATTTTCACGTGCATATTGACATATGGATCCACTACATCTGATGAAGAAATATGGGGCCAAGGATCTTTTATCTCTTATGATGCGAACAATGAGATTGGGTCATGATATCAAAAAAGATGGAGGGAAACACATCGCAAGCCGGCATATAGTACGGCCACTACATCCTACAACTTTTCTAGTTTTAATGAATCGATGACCTTCTGTGAGATTGCGTTGAAGAATGAACAAAACTTTATGATCATGTCTTGGGCTTTGTCCAGTATAACACCCCTTATTTCAATTGCAAGCAACTGTGTCATCATCACGTGGCAGTCATGAGACTTCATGCTAACTAATTTCAAATCTTTCATCGATACTAGTCTCTTTACATTGGAGTAACAGGATAGAACTTTGACTTCATGCAAGCAATCACACAGGCTGAGTTTCTCTTCATCGCTCAGAGTGCAGCAAGCCATAGGAAGCCGCTTTCTCCCATTGTACAGTTCTTCAGGATGTAGGTCCTTCCTGAATTTCTTATCCTTCAGGTCCATCTGTGCCTGGTGTGTATCTTTTATTTTGCCTTATATATCTAGTAAGGTACTGTCGGAGGGTTAACTCCTGTCGCAGGGATCCTGAGGGACCCCTTTTTAGAGATTCGGCCGGGGGGATGATCCTGAATATGTTCGCTGGAGAAATAAATGAGTATAAATGCGATGGCCGGCGGGGTGGAATGATCTAGTGCGGAACGAAGTAAATGCACTGGTGTTTAGACAGGTTCGGGCCGCACGGAGGCGTAACACCCTACTCCTGTATGGATACTATAAATGCCCTGAGAATGTCCCTCAAGGATGTTGCTGGTTACAAGAATGTTTGTCTATCCTAGAGCCTGAGGCTCCTTGTTCTTCGGTCTATGTGTATCTGTTGGTTTTGGGTGCTCTTGATCTTCTCTTCCCTTCGCTACTTACTTCCTCTGGGATTTTTTAGCGCCTTTCAAAGTCTTTATGTCTTTTCCGATATTGAACCCTTCAGAGCTTGTCTACTTGTGAGCGATCGGTTCACTTCAAAGCTTGTCTTTGTCCGTGCTGCAGGCTGCTTTAAATTCCCGCCGACAGTAGCGTGCCCCGAACGGGAGGACACGAGCTCCAAGGCACCATAAATGGAAAGGGCGTCATCATAGCCTCTGTGCGAAGTGACCAGGGGTGGAAAATGCGTCTCACGCTCGGTCATCCGTCACCATAAATGCACTGGCAACGAGTGCCGTGGAGAGGGCCCACCGGGCAGCCGAAGAGCGGCCCGGCGTGCCCGCCCTGTCTTGTTCTCCTACCACAGCAGTGCGGCAGACGGAACGCCTCGGCCCTTACGATGTTGTCCCGAGATGGGCCAGATGGCACAGGATGGGACCCGTGCATTTAATGACCCCACGCCCTTCTGCCAGAATGTGGCAGGAACTGACACCGAGCGTGGCGGGAGCAGTTGGAGGTGACAGGCCACGCGCCCTCTTTAAATGCGGTCTTAGGCCTTTGACTGGCTGACACCTCATCAGTGGGCCCCTGCGGGGGCCACTGTCAGGGGGCTCTCTGAGTCGTCGGGGAACCGAGTGCCCGGGGGTCACTGTTCACCTCCCCGAGCACTCTCTCCCGAGAATGCCCTTCCTTGGTCCTCGAGGAACCGAGTGCTCGGGGGCTACTGTTCACCTCCCCGAGCACAATCTCCCGGGCACGCTTGTACGGACCTTCGGGGGACCGAGTGCTCGGGGGCCGCTGTACGCATCCCCGAGCACTCTCTCCCGGAACTTCTTTCAGTGGGTCCTCGGGGTACTTGGTTGCCCAGGGGGCCACCGCTCGCGGTCCCGGGAACACTTCTCCTGGTACTTAGCTTTCTTGGTCCTCGGGGGACTCGGGTGCTCAGGGGTCACCGTATACTTCCCCGAGCACTTTCTTCCCGGCACTTAGACTTCGCAGATCATCGGGGAACTTGGGTACTCGGGGACCACTGACTGTGGCCCCGAGAACCCTCTCCCGGGACTTAATTTTTTTACCTTGCGGAGGAGACTCCGCGGGATGGCGCCACGTGGTGGATCGCTGGCCTGGCTTCGGGGTTCGGGGACCCCCGGTTCCTGATTCACTGACAGCAGCCCCAGGGCCCATTGGCAAGCGATGGCCCAGAGACTGCGGATGGGCCCTTCGTCGTCAACGAGGCCGAAACCAGCATCGACGCCACGCGGCACGTTCTTAGACATTAGCCCTTCCGGTCCGGGCTTCTGGTACGACCCAATGGGGAGCCGAATGGACGCGCGTCCAGCCGACTCCCGAGGAACATGATAAAGGGACGGGCGGCGCGTGATAACAAGGCAGGCGGCGCTCGTGGCAACTGCACCGATCGAGGAAAATATGCCTGGCAGCTGCTGACAACCGCACGGCCCGAGGGAGATTCGCCTGACGGTTGCGCTGGCCGAGGAAACCGTCCCGCCAAGCTCGCCGCGGCAGACGAAATTTGAATTTCCCTGGAGTATAAAACTAGGAGGGGAGCGAACCGCACCCCTCTTTACGCCATTTTTGCGAACAAGCCTTCGTCTTTCTTGCGCTCCTGAGCCCTAAACCTTCCTTAGGCGATCAGAGCACCCCTCTTCCCCCACCGTCCAGATCATCCCCCACCCTGACAAGATGTCGAGAGCGGGAGGAAGCCGCCGCGACAAGACACCTGACAGCGTGCTGCCGGAGTCTCGGCTTGTGAACGAGGAGGCAGCGGACAAGGTGCGGAAGCTGATGGTGCCCGAGGGCCAGCGGGGGGCCTCGGTGGTGACGCCGGCGAGGTTCCCGCCGGCGACGGACCGGCCAGGGCGCATTGTCCTCTTCACTTCCTTCGTGGCGGCCAGGCTGGTGCCGCCATTTTTGACGTTCTTCCTTCAGGTCCTTGACACGTTCGGGATCCAGTTGGTGCACCTCAGCCCCAACTCCGTCGTCATCCTGTCAGTCTTCGCCCACCTCTGTGAGATATTTGTGGGGGTGCCGCCGTCGGTGACGCTCTTTCGGCACTTCTTCATGCTGCGTTCGGCAGGGAAGAAGAGGGGCTTCTCCACCGCGGACGTCGCCGGTTGCTGCAACTTCCGGCTGCGGGTTGGCCTGGGGGAGCAGTACATTCCCCAGGTGCTGCAGAGCAAGTGGGAGGACTAGCGGCCAGACTGGTTCTATGTCGACGTCAGCCCCCACGACCGTCTGACCCTGCCGGATATGGCGGCGGAGCCCCAGAAGGTGACCTGGGAGGTGCCGCCGCAGGCGGACGCGCGGATGGCCTGGGAGCCGCCGGCGTAGACCGGTGGCCTGGGAGCCGTAGGCGGCGGGCCGCAGGCGGCGAGCCGCAGGACAGCGGTGGGGCTGCTGCAGGCAGCAGCCGCCAGGCCAGAGGAGGAGGCGCCGCCGGCAGAGGGGCGGTGACAGCACCGGGGGACAGAGGGAAGCGCCCCCGGACTTTCATTCCTACGCCGACGTCCCCGCCGTTGTCGTCGCCCGGCGAGAAGGAGGGAGGATGGGACAGCCAATTATCCAGCGCGGGACCGTCAGCGGGGGCGGCATCTGCGGTTCTGGAACCAGACCTTGATCTGCTTGGGCTTTGTCTGGAGCCCGGAGACCGCGCGGCGGCCCCGCAGAGCCCCCCGCGGAAGAGGAGGAGAGAGGACTCCGAGCCAACGCCGTCCGGCCCGGGGTATAGGATCCCGGAATCGAGGTGGCAATACCGAAGACCCAAATCTGCGTAAGTTCCCCCCCCCCCTTTTTCCTGAGCATGCCTTGTCCGGAGTGAGTTTGGAGACTAACCTCGTTTTTCTTTTGCAGGCCGCCTACGGGCGCCGCGGGAGACAAAGGATGGCCGGAGGCACCGAGGCCGGCTCCAGCCCCCGAGCCAAGCGCGCCTGAGCCGAGCGCGCCGGTGGAGCCGGAGCCGCTGAGCGCGCCAGCCGAGATAGAGCCACAGGCGCCGCCCTACCCCGAGCGGATGGCAGCGGCCGCGCCCGAGCAACCGGCGCCGGCTGAGCCCGCCCCGAGCGCATCGAGCGTGGGGCAGACGACCTTGTCGTGAGCGGTGCCTGCATGGCAGTTTTCGGGGACCCCGAGCCCCTCAGAGGGGGCTCGCAGGGGACCCAGCGCCCGGCCGTCGCCCAGCCGGCCTACCGAACCCCTTCCAGACGTGCTAGGGAGCGCCCGGGAGGCGATCGGGCGACTGGAAGCGGTCGTGGCGGGGGAGAGGACGTAGCTTGAGGCGAGCCACGGCGCCCTTGCCGTGGAGAGGGAGCGGCTTGCCGAGGGCAGGCATCTTTTTGAGGCTCGCATCGCTGCGGCGCGCGCTGTCAATGAGAACGAGCGGCGCGCTCTAGAGGAGGAGCGGGAGGCTCTGGAGGGCATTCGCACGGAGGCCGTGCGGGAGCAGGAAGAAGCCGCCCGCCTGGCCGAGGCATCACGGTAGCAGGCTGCCGAGGCACTCGCCAAGGAGAGGCAGGTGCAGGCGCGGGAAGAGGCGGTCCTGGCCCGCGAGAGGACGGCGGAGGCCTCCCAGGCTGACTTGGCCCGCTAGAAAGGCGAGGCTAACCAGATCCGCGCTGAACTCTAGCGTCAGGAGGAGGAGCTCTAGCGCCGGGAGGAGGATGTCGCGATCCGAGAGACCGACTTCGGCATCACGGCGTCAGATCTGGAAGCCCGGGAGGAACTGCTGATCCACTGGGAGACAGAGGCTGCCGAGGCGGTGGTGGCCTCACCTGCTCGGGAGGAGCGGGCCGCCAGGTGGGAGCCAGAGCTGACCGCCCGCGACTAGGCCCTCTCTGCCCTTGCAGAGCGGGTGAAGCAGGCTGAAGCCCAGGCGCCCGGCGCCGCCTCAGCTGGCGCGGCCGGGGGACAGAACCTCGAGGAGCGGCTACAGAGCATGACAGAGGAGCTCGAGACCGCCAAGACCGAACGGGCCAATGTGAAGCTGATGATGGAAGACATCCTTCGGCAAGCGCAGAGGTCCGTGAGGGTGGCCGGGCTCGGGCGAGTCCATATGGAGGCGAACGGGACGGGCATCGGCCACATCACCCTTGGCTTCCAGAGAATCACCCAGCGCCTCGAGGCTTTCCCCCAGGCCGTCCAGGAGCTAGCCGCCCGGGAAGGGTGAGGCTTGGCCCAAGCGGTGGCCGAGCATGTCCTGGCCTGCTACCGAAGCTGGGACCCGAACTTCCCACTGGAACCAGCTCAGGAAGGGGTGGTCGAAGCCGAGGAGGAGGCCGCTCGGGAGGTAGTTCGGGGCGCCGCCGCCGAGGTGTCGGCCTGCTTCACGCGAGAGGCTCCGTCGATTCCAGACCCGCTATCCTCTGAGGGCTCCGACTTAGATTAGGCTTTTGTAATTTTCTTTTTCTCCGACTTGATGTAAATATGGGAGTGATCCCTCAGAATAGCTGTCCTTTCTTGTGAATATAATGGAAGCCTTTCTTTGGGGTCGCAACTCCAGTGTTCTTCTGAGTGCTTGATGAAGTTTCTGTTCTTTCCACTTGATGCCCCGAGGAGTACTCAGTCAGACCGAGCCCGACCTTTCCCTCCCCGAGAACGAAGTCACCCCGACCACTCGCCGCCCAAGCAGTGAGGCCTTCTCTGCGCGTTCAGCCCCCGAGCCCTCGCGAGTCCACAGCGGCTAAGTCAAAAGACAAAGGCACGAACTTCCTTGCTCGGGAGAGATCGATCTAGCACGGAGCACGCCATGACCAGTGAACACCTTCCCACTCTGCAACCACTCAAACAGGTAGACTGGAGACACGTGCGGGCGGGAATGCGACCAAGAGTCCCCACGGTTTGGTGGTGCTCAGGCTAGGGCGGACCGGACTGAGCACCGACAGCCCGCCCCCAGAGTCTAGGCTCCCGACCGCTTGAGCAGCTCGAGCAGTGAGATAACCCGAGAACCCCAGAGGCTCGGTAGTGCCCGGGGCCTTTTAAGCGGACCGAACATGATAAGGGGATTGGTCCCAATCTTTCGATGAGAGAGATTCTTTCGATTTGGTGGAAGTGACTTTGACGATCCGACTACACCGTACGACGACGATGCACCTTAGCAATCGCTAAACCAACTCCGGAGGGTTGTTGACCTTGCCGTGAGCACGATCAACCTGAACACGAGGTTCAATTCCTGCGAGTAACCGAAGAACAAGCAAGAACTCAAGTAAAAGCAATCTGAAATTGCAATGATATTGAAAAAAAACGAACAAAGTGGGGTTCTATTGATGATCTTGACAAGGTGGCTGTCCAGTACAACTCGAAGACTCAAAGTTTGCACGTAGCTAAACCAATCTAACAAAACCCGTCTCTTCTGCGGCGGTTCCTGGGTATATAAGGGTAGAGGATGACCAGGAGGTGTTGGAGTCGTAATCCTACCCTAGGACGCGCCCCTCAAAGGCTCTACTTGATACAAGGCCCATCGGACCTAAATGAGGTGGCGCAACACCTGTTTGCAGAAACAGACTCGGTTTTAAATTGATGATAGAGATCGACTCGGGCTGAATTTGGAGATGAGGCCGGATCCGTTGGAAAGTAGACTTGATAAGCTTTCCATGAAGTCCTAGAACGTCCCAAATGGAGTCCGGATGAAGTCAGTATGGCCGAACTAAATTGATGCTGTCATACAACCGAATCCGAATCGAACTCGTGGATAGGACTTGTTTTACGCTTGGTGACTCCACTTCTGCACTTGGGCATGTTCGGTTCCTCTCCCTGGTTCCTAAGGACAAGGAAATCATCACAAGAATTAAATAGTATCCCATTCTTTGAAACATTCGTATGCATCCCTAGGAACGCATTCACCTGATGATTAAGTTGATGAGCACGAGCTCTAGTGAGTGGTCCTTGTATTGTTGGAGAAGTGGTAGCAGATGTTAGTGTAGTGGGCGTAACAATAGTGGAGATGTCCTCATCATCCCCCCCCCCCCATCTTGAATCGAAGTCGTCCGTGATGGCAACTCGACCTCTTCACCCAAGTATGGTTTCAAATCTGCAATGTTAAATGTGGAACTTACCCCAAACTCTGCAGGCAGATCAAGCTTATATGCATTATCATTAATCCTTTCCAACACTTGAAATGGACCATCGGCACGAGGCATTAATTTTGACTTGCGCAAATCAGGGAACCTGTCTTTTCTCAAATGCAGCCAAACCAAATCGCCAGGTTCAAATGTAACATGTTTCCTACCCTGACTACCAGCAAGTCTATATTTAGCATTCTTGCGCTCAATATTTTCTTTTGTTGTCTCATGCATTTTCAGAATTAGTTCAGCACGTTGTTTGGCATCAAGATTAACCTTTTCTGAAGTTGGAAGAGGCAGCAGATCAATTGGTGCACGAGGAACAAAACCATACACAACTTCGAAAGGGCACAACTTAGTGGTAGAATGCACTGAATGATTATAAGCAAACTCAACATGAGGCAAGCATTCTTCCCACATTTTCAGATTCTTCTTTAAAACAGCCCTAAGCATAGTGGATAAAGTTCGATTAACCACCTCAGTTTGTCCATCAGTTTAGGGATGACAAGTAGTACTAAATAGCAATTTAGTCCCCAATTTAGACCATAAAGTTCTCCAAAAGTGGCTGAGGAACTTAGTATCACGATCAGAAACTATAGTATTTGGCACACCATGTAACCGAACAATCTCACGAAAAAACAAATCAGCAACATTGGTAGCATCATCACTTTTATGATATGGAATAAAATGTGCCATCTTAGAGAATCTATCCACAACAACAAATATACTATCCCTCCCTTTTTTTGTCCTAGGTAGTCCTAAAACAAAGTCCATAGAAATATCCTCCCACGGAATGCTAGGAACAGGTAGCGGTATATACAAACCATGTGGATTAAGTCGTGACTTAGCTTTTTGACATGTAGTGCAGCGAGTAACGTAGCGTTCCACGTCCCTTCTCATCTTTGGCCAAAAGAAATGACCAGCAAGTATATCCTCCGTCTTCTTCACTCCAAAATGTCCCATCAGTCCACCTCCATGCGCTTCCTGTAACCATAACAAACGAACGGAGCTAGCAGGAATGCATAGCTTGTTAGCTCTGAACACAAAGCCATCCTGGAGGACAAATTTGTTCCATGTTCTTCCCTCTTTACAATTCAGCAACACATCTTTAAAATCAGTATCATGTGCATATTGCTCTTTGATTGTCTCTAATCCAAATATTTTGAAATCAAGTTGTGTCAACATGGTATATCGCCTAGACAAAGCATGTGTTAACTTATCTTTCAATGTGTTGAAGGAGTTCTCCTGTACATCTCTCCACACAAACGGTACACCCTTTTTGGTAAGCTCATTCAATGGTGCGGCGATGGTGCTGAAATCTTTCACGAAGCGACGGTAAAATCCTGCAAGTCCTAGAAAACTTCGCACCTGGGTAACCGTGGTAGGAGTTGGCCAACTCTGGATTGCCTCAACCTTGGCCTGATCAACTTCAATGCCCTGCGGAGTAACAACATAGCCAAGAAAAGAGACTCGATCCGTACAAAAGGTGCACTTGTCAAGGTTACCAAATAAGCGTGCATCATGTAAAGCATAAAAAACAACACGTAAATGGTTAACGTGTTCCTCTAAAGATTTGTTATATATCAAAATGTCATCAAAATATACCACCACAAATCTGCCAATAAAAGCACGCAAAACTTTGTTCATTAATCTCATGAAGGTGCTAGGTGCATTAGTTAAACCAAAAGGCATTATTAACCACTCATATAACCCAAACTTAGTTTTGAATGCCGTTTTCCATTCATCCCCTAACTTCATGCGAATCTGGTGGTACCCACTACGCAAATCAACTTTTGAAAACACCATAGAACCACTTAATTCATCAAGCATATCATCTAACCTAGGAATAGGATGACGATATCTGATGGTGATATTATTGATTGCTCTACAATCCACACACATGCGCCATGATCCATCTTTCTTAGGCACTAAAATGACCGGAACAGCACAAGGACTAAGAGACTCACGCACATACCCTTTATCAAGTAATTCTTGAACTTGACATTGTATCTCCTTAGTTTCTTCCGGATTTGTTCTGTATGGCGCACGATTACGCAAAGAGGCCCCTGGAATGAGGTCCATTTGGTGCTCAATACCTCGAATTGGTGGCAGCCCTAGTGGTACATCCTTTGGAAAGACGTCAGTATACTCCTGCAAAAGGTTAGCCACCACCGGAGGCAAAGAAGATGGAATATCCTCGAATGAAAACAATGCTTCTTTGCATATCAAACCGTAACAAATGAAATTGCTAACATCTAAAGTTGAGATGTCAGATTTAGTTGCAAGGAAACTGGAACCTTTTAATTTTATTTCTTTAGAAAGACTTGGTTTAGTTTTATTCTGGTTGTGAGATTGCTCCAACTCACTTGCTACAATCTGATTTTCAGATTTTGGGGTCTCATGATTTCTGCTAGCTCTAGCAAGATCATCTTTCAAAATTTGTTCAGGAGTCATGGGATGTAACACAATCTTCTTGCCTTTGTTCATGAGAGAGTATTGATTTGCTCTACCATGATGCAAACAATCTTTATCATATTGCCATAGTCTACCTAACAACATAGAGCATGCTTGCATAGGAACGACGTCACAATCAATATAATCATGATAAGAACCTAAAGCAAAATGTACTCTCACCATACGAGTTACCTTAACCTTACCACTGTTGTTAAACCGTTGAATATAGTAGGGATGAGGATGCGGTCTAGTGGAGAGTGCTAGCTTTTCCACCATCTCCATGCTGGCCAGATTGTTACAACTCCCACCATCAATGATTATACGAACTGATCGCTCCTTGACGATGCCTTTAATTTGAAACAAGTTGTGGCGCTGATTGTGCTCAGCACGAGCAATCTGAGCACTTAGCACGCGTTGTGCAATAATACTCAAATATTGGTCCGCATCACTGGCGCGCACGTGCTCTTCTTCATGCTCTGAATTTGGTTTGCCATCTTCACGTTCAGCTAGCAAAGCATAGGTGTCTTCGTCAAGATCGCTTGCTGAATCGTACTCGCCATCCTCATGAATTATTAGCACGCGCTTGCTCGGACACTCCCTCATCATGTGGCCGAAACCCTTGCAGCGATGGCATTGAGTGTCTTTTGTGCGTCCCGTTGATGCAACCGATGACGATGAACTTCTGGTCGAAGCTCGTGTGGCACTTTTTGTCAGTGTGGGTGTACGGGGTGCTGAAATTGAAGTAGAGGATGCCGGTTTGTTGATGGAGGAACTTGGTGTGGTGGTACGGGTGGACGGAACAGCGGAGGTTGGAGGCGTCCACGAAGTAGTGCGACCTGCAGAAAAGTTAGTTTTTGTCCTCGATTGTCGTCCTTGCACCTCACGTTCAGCTTTACAAGCAAGATGGAATAAATGAGTCATCGAATTATACTCCTTATAATCTAGAATGTCCTGGATTTCTCGATTTAAACCACCTAAGAAACGAGCCAAAGAAGCTTCCTCATCCTCAACTAAACCACAACGCAACATGCCAACTTGCAATTCTTGATAATATTCCTCTACTGAACTAGTACCTTGGCGTAAGCGCTACAATTTGTTTAATAAATCTCTAGCATAGTATGAGGGAACAAATCGATGTCTCATGATCAGCTTTAATGCTTCCCAAGTGGTGGGTATATTATTTGGATGAAGGCGGCAATGCTCTCTCCACCAAACAGAAGCAAAATCAGTGAATTCACTAGTGGCAGCCCTAACTCTTCTATCCTCAGGAAAATCATGGCATGCAAATTTTTGATTAACAAGTAATTCCCAACTAAGGTAACCATCGGGATCATATTTACCTTCGAATGATGGCATGTTGAATTTTACCTTAGAGAAAATGTCATCACGATCGCGTACCTTGTGTCACGGTGGATCACGTCGCATACCTTGCCGATTAAAGCGTAGCCGACGATGGTCACGGTCATTGTCGTAATTGACAACATTGTCATCCTCTGAATCAGCGGTGTAGTTTCTGGAGTTGTCACCGTTGGGAGGTCCCGGGGCAGCAGCTGCAAGCATATCAAGTCTAGATAAAATGGTGGCAAGGGTACTGTTAGCAACTCCCTGCGCGGTCTCGATGGACCGGAGGTGGTCTTCTTGCAGCGACATACGCTCATTAGTGAGTCGTACATCCTCGCTAAGGCCCTCGGTGGTGATCCTCGTCATCCTCTCAAAGTGAGAAATAATACCCTTCGTGCGTGGAGAGTGTTGCTGCGGACTCCCATTACCTGACATTGTTAGTAGAAGACAAAAAATACAAAGATAATATTCCTATCACTATGTAGGATGTGGTGAAAACTCGCTCGACTCTCAAGCTTTAACTAAAGCTCTTACAAGTTCTTACCGTGCAGCAAGTGTTGTCGGCTGTTGGCGGTGTCAACAGTTCATCAAAGCTTGGATAAAGCGATTGCCAAGGGACCGAACGAGCGTACTGGGTAGAATGTGGAGCTTGGATACAGTTTTCTCACACTCACAATTTAGTGGCACAATATATCAAATAGTAATACACGCTGAAAAGATGCTCAACCACTAGCCTAGTTGCTGATCAAGCGAAAAAAAAGTGACGAGTAGACAGCAACACACACACAAAGATAATGGGACTATTGCAATCAAAGGATGAGCTATATATAAAAAAAATTGAGAGTGTCGTCGAAGCTCGTATTGCAATAGTTCAAGGAGAGACACTAGCTATTGCTCAAATTCGAAATAAGAGGGCACAAGATTGCTCACAGACTTGATGAACTGCAGCCTCAAACAAAAAATACTTGATATAGAAAAACTTTTGGCCTCCTTTTTTTTTCTATATATATTTTTTTCAGTTATTTTTTTTCTTTGTTTCTTTTTTTTGGTTTCTTTTTTTTTTGGGCAACACAAACTTGCAAAACAGCAGTGATCCTGATGGAGCTGGAGTGCCCGATCTTTCGGTGAGAGGGATAACTTCGATTTGTGGAGGAGGTGACTCTCGCGATCCGACTACGAATGAACAGGTCGTGGCACCTTAGCAATCGCTGAACCAACTCCAAATGGTTATTGACCTTGCTGGTGGCAAGATCAACCTGAACACGAGGTTCTATTCCTGCAAGCAATCGAAGAACAAGCAAGAACAAGATGAAGCCAAAACTGAATATCACTCGCTCACGAATTGGGGTTCACAATGGCTGTCCACAGGTGGCCGCTGAGCACAACTGCAGCACAGGACGTTTGCACAATGGCTAAACTTATCAAAGAAAACCCAAGCAAAAGAGGGGGCGCAGCCCCTGGCTAAATAGGGGGAGGAGGCGTGAGGAAGGTAGGCGCCCAGCCTGCCCACAAGGCAGGGAATAGGCGCCCAAACAGCCACACGCCATCTCCTTGATCCCCTTTCCTGATTTAGGTGGCGCAACACCTTCCTGGTTATTTCTTGACAAAACTAAAAACACATAGGTGGCCAGCACCTAGACATTATTCTGGGCAGGTTCATCATGAGCATAGATGGCGCATGCACTTAGGAAACTTCTGGTCCTTCATTCTTCAAAATCATCACGAAGTTTAATTCACGTGCACGAGCTCGAGTGAGTGGTCCTGGTGGCGCCTGTGCTGGTTCAGTTGGAGTAGCCATTCCCGTGTCGGGGTTGATGTCCTCATCATCCTCCCCTTCTTGAATCGAAGTCGTCCTCGACGGCAGCTCCTCATCCTCGCCCGCATATGGTTTCAAATCTGCAACATTAAAACTAGAGGAAACACCATATTCTGCAGGCAAGTCAAGTATATAAGCATTATCATTAATTTTCTTTAACACCTTGAAGGGACCAGCAGCACGTGGCATCAGCTTAGACCTGCGCAAAGTAGGAAAGCGATCCTTGCGCAAATGCAACCAAACCAAGTCACCAGGTTCAAAAGTACCAAGTTTACGTCCTTTACTACCAACAGCCTGATTTTTAGCATTAGTGTGCGCAATGTTCTGCTGCGTTTGCTCATGGATGTCCAACATTTGTTTAACACGTGCAACAGCATCTACATGTTGGGAGTCCAAAGGATCAAAGGACAGCAAGTCAATTGGCGCCCGTGGAATGTAACCATAGACAACCTGAAAAGGGCACATTTTCGTGGAGGAATGTGTAGCACGATTGTAAGCAAACTCGACATGGGGCAAGCAATCCTCCCAAAGTTTCAGATTCTTGTCTAACACAGCCCTAAGCATGGTAGATAAGGTTCTGTTCACAACCTCAGTTTGCCCATCTGTTTGTGGGTGACAAGTGGTGCTGAAAAGCAATTTAGTTCCTAGTTTATTCCAAAGAGATCTCCAAAAATGACTTAGGAACTTAGCATCGCGATATGAGACTATTGTATTTGGAACACCATGTAAACGAATAATCTCACGAAAGAACAATTCAGCAACGCTGCTAGCATCATCAGTTTTATGACATGGTATGAAGTGAGCCATTTTAGAGAATCGATCAACAACCACAAAGATACTATCCCTCCTCTTCTTAGTTCGAGGTAAGCCCAAAACAAAATCCATAGAAATATCGAGCCAAGGAGAAGTAGGGACAGGTAACGGCATATACAAACCGTGGTTGTTCAGGTGTGACTTAGCTTTCTGGCACGTGGTGCAGCGTGCAACAAAGCGCTCCACGTCGCGGCGCATCTGGGGCCAAAAGAAGTGTGCGGCCAGAATCTCCTGTGTCTTGTAAACGCCAAAGTGTCCCATGAGGCCGCCACCATGCGCTTCCTGCAACAGCAAAAGACGAACCGAGCTTGCTGGAATACATAGCTTGTTAGCGCGGAACAAGAACCCATCGTTTACATGGAATTTACCCCATGGTTTACCATCCTTGCAATGCATCATGATGGCCTTAAAATCAGGATCATCGGCGTATTGTTCTTTCACAGTTTGTAAGCCAAAAATTTTAAAGTCTAACTGGGACAGCATGGTGTATCTACGCGACAAAGCATCAGCAATAATGTTGTCTTTCCCGTTCTTGTGTTTGATGATGTAAGGAAAAGACTCTATGAATTCTACCCACTTAGCATGCCGACGGTTCAGATTGGTTTGGCTACGAATATGTTTTAAAGCCTCATGATCAGAATGAATAATAAACTCGCGAGGCCATAAATAATGCTGCCAAGTTTGTAGAGTGCGAACCAAAGCGAAAAGTTCTTTGTCATAAGTTGAATAATTCAGACTAGTACCGCTTAATTTTTGGCTAAAGTAAGCCACTGGTTTTCCCTCTTGAAGCAAAACACCGCCCAACCCAATACCACTAGCATCGCATTCAAGTTCAAACATCTTATTGAAATCAGGAAGCTGTAGTAAGGGGGCATGTGTCAACTTATCTTTTAGGATGGTGAATGCCTCTTCTTGTGACGTACCCCAGGAGAAAGGAATGCCCTTTTTGGTGAGCTCATGCAACGGGGCGGCAATGGAGCTGAAATCACGCACAAACCGTCGGTAGAATCCTGCAAGCCCAAGAAAACTCCGAATCTGCGTAACTGTCGTCGGCGTGGGCCAGCTCTGGATGGCGTCAATCTTGCTGCTGTCCACCTCAATGCCCTGTGGAGTAACAACATAGCCAAGAAACGACACACGTTGTGTGCAGAAGTTGCACTTTTCCAAGTTACCAAATAAACGGGCAGCGCGCAAAGCATCAAAAACAGCACGCAAATGTTCCAAATGCTCTTCCATAGACTTGCTGTAAATCAGAATATCGTCGAAATAAACAACCACAAACAGTCCTATGAACGGCCTCAAAACTTCATTCATTAAGCGCATAAATGTGCTGGGAGCATTAGTCAATCCAAACGGCATAACTAACCATTCATATAAGCCAAATTTTGTTTTAAATGCCGTTTTCCATTCATCCCCAAGTTTCATTCTAATCTGGTGGTACCCGCTACGCAAATCGACCTTGGAGAATATAACAGCACCGCTAAGCTCATCAAGCATATCATTAAGGCGAGGTATAGGATAGCGATAACGAATCGTGATATTGTTAATCGCGCGACAATCTACGCACATGCGCCAAGTACCATCCTTCTTTGGAACAAGTAAAACAGGAACAGAGCAAGGGCTAAGAGACTCACGAATGTAGCCCTTATCAAGTAACGCTTGGACTTGGCGCTGAATCTCCTTTGTTTCAGCGGGATTGGTACGGTACGGGGCGCGGTTGGGAAGCTGGGCGCCTGGGATGAGGTCGATCTGGTGCTCAATGCCGCGAATGGGAGGAAGACCTGGTGGTAACTCCTTCGGAAACACATCGGCATAGTCCTGCAAAAGCTTAGTAACAGCAGGGGGTATGTCCAAAGATGGCGCATCATCTAGTGAAAACAGCACATGAGAGCATACAAGCGCATAGCATGGCAGATTATCATCACGTACTTCATCGAAATCAGATTTAGTGGCTAGCAAAACAGGAGCTTTCAGTTTAATCTCGTTTTGTATGTGCGGTTGCTGCTGGTGTTGTTTAGCTCTAGCGATGTCATCTTTTACAATCTGTTCAGGGGTCATTGGATGAAGAATTATTTTCTTGCCCTTAAACATCAAACAGTAATGGTTTGTGCGACCATGATGTAAGCTATCCGTATCATATTGCCAAGGCCTACCGAGCAGCAACGAACAGGCTTCCATGGGAACAACATCGCAATCGGCATAATCATGATAGGACCCCATAGAGAAATGAACACGTACCGAGCGTGTTACCTTGAGTTTGCCGCCCTGGTTTAGCCATTGAATATGGTAGGGGTGTGGGTGTGGGCGCGTTGAGAGAAACAACTTCTCCACCAGATCTGTGCTTGCCAAGTTGTTGCAGCTGCCGCCGTCAATAATGATGCGAACAGATCGTTCTTGCACAACGCCTTTGGTGTGGAACAAGGTGTGGCGCTGGTTCTGCTCTGGTTGTGCAACCTGCGTGCTGAGAACGCGCTGCACAACAAGACTCTCATACTTGTCGGCGTCAGTGGCAGCCACATGTTCTTCTTCGGTTCCTGCAACATCAGTGGCAAGCATAGCATATATGGTTTCTTCGGAATCACTAGCTGAAGAATACTCACCATTGTCACGTATAATCAGCGTGCGCTTGTTGGGGCAGTCCCGTATCACGTGACCAAAACCTTTGCAGCGATGGCATTGAATGTCCTTGGTGCGTCCAGAGGAAGAGGCGCCCTTTGTTGCTTGATGTGGCGCTGGAGTTTTTGCTGCTGCCTTGTCACTCGGAGTGCCGCTAGGTGGAGATGGCGCTGCTGGGTGTGACACGGCCACAGGCTTAGGGGCTGAGTGGAACGACGGGGTGCGACCTGCAAAAGAGTTAGCATGTGTCCTCGCGTGTCGTCCCTGCACTTCACGTTCAGCTTTGCAAGCAAGATGGAACAAACGAGTAATATTATTGTACTCCTTATAATCAAGCACATCCTGAATTTCACGGTTTAAACCACCCAAAAAACGTGTCATAGCAGCATCATTGTTCTCAACTAAACCACAACGAAGCATACCAGTTTGCAGCTCCTGATAGTACTCTTGAACAGAGTTTGTACCTTGCCTTAAACGCTGTAGTTTATTAAGCATATCGCGAGCATAATATGAGGGAACAAATCTGTGGCGCATGAGAACTTTTAAAGCATCCCAAGTGGTAGGAATTTCAGTGGGATGTTTGCTGCCATGTTCGCGCCACCAAATAGAAGCAAAATGGGTAAACTCACTAGTAGCAGCTCTAACTTGATGTTGTGCAGGAAAAGTATGACATGCAAATTTTTGATCAACAGCAAGTTCCCACTCAAGATAAGCATCAGGATCATATTTACCATTGAATTCAGGTATAGTGAGTTTAATTTTAGAGAAAGAATCATCCTGGTTACGTACCACACGACGAGGTCCTCACCGGCGACGATGGTCCTGAGCGTCATGCTCGGTGTCGCCACCATAATCAGTGTCGCCCTGTACCTCACCAAGCTGCTGGGACAACTCCTCAAGCCGTGTCATGATGGTGTCGAGGCTGGTGTTGGTGGTGGCTTGGGCGGTTTTTAATTCCTGGAGCGCCGAACCGGCTTCAATTTGTGCTGTTTCAAGCTGACCAAGGCGCTCGTTGGTGACGTGAATGTCTTCAGCGAGGCCATCAACTTGGAGGCGCATTTGTCGCTCAAAATGCTGTATGATGCGCTTGGTACGAGGGGACTGTGGCATGGCGATCGCATCAGCTTGATCCCCCGAGGATCCTGTCATTGTTAGTGCAAAGAACAAGAGAACAAGGAACAAAATAGTATGTCCTACAGCTAGTGGAATGGGTTGCTGAACAGGGCGCTCAAACTAAAACCGTTATCAAGTTCTTACCCGTTCTTACCAAGCCAGCAGGGGTGACCTGCAACCAGCGGTGCAACTGATGAAGCTTGGATAGAGCGATTGCCAGAGGACACAACCTGCACGTTGTAGGGATTTGTGGAGCTATAGGAAAGTTTTACGTGGGAGCAAGGATTAGCACAATCAATCAGCAAATGCAAAGTTGAATAAGAGTGCAAACACGTAGCAAATGCTGCTGGAACCAAGTGAAAAACCGAACAGAATAGAGGCAAAGGAGGCGCGCAAAGGTGGAGAGGGCGCACCAAATCCCTGAACTAGGAAGGGGGCGCACAAGCTAGGATGTTGCTGCCTTCCAAAATCGAAGAGCCTGAATTAGAAAGCTGGGGCGCACCAAATATGGAGGTTCTGCTTGCCAAAAACAAAGATGCTGGATGAAGATATGGGGCGCACCAAATCGATTGCACTTCTTACACTTTCCCTTTCTTTTTTTTGATTCTGCACCGTGCCTTTTCTTCTGTCCTTTTTTTTTTTTGATAACCAGATCAGGCGCCCCAAAATTTCCAAGCAGAAATGATCAAAACTTGCCAAAACGAAACCAGCAGGGGGGCGCACAAGATATGCTTTCCAAAACGAACCAAGCACAAATGGCAGGAAACCAACAGCAGCAATTAACTTCCAAAACAAGGAGGGGGGGGGGGGGGAAACGCACCAGATTTGGTGGGATGGTTCTGATCTGGGCGGAACAGGGGGAGGGAAGAACGTGGTATGGATGAACAAAAGAAGAACGGCGGTGAACAGTGGAGACACGGAGCGACCAGCAACAAGTGACGCAAATGCACGCAAATTCAACAACACAAGATTACTGAATGAAAGTGCAAGGCCAAATGGTTCGGGGACAAGGTTCTAACCTGAATTTTTTTTTTGTAGCTTTTCTGGTGGACGATAGGACGATGAACAACTCTCAAACTAAAGGGATAAAACTCACCGATCAACCTGTAATCTGATACCACTTGATGGAGCTGGAGTGCCCGATCTTTCGGTGAGAGGGATAACTTCGATTTGTGGAGGAGGTGACTCTCGCGATCCGACTATGAACGAACAGGTCGTGGCACCTTAGCAATCGCTGAACCAACTCCAAATGGTTATTGACCTTGCTGGTGGCAAGATCAACCTGAACACGAGGTTCTATTCCTGCAAGCAATCGAAGAACAAGCAAGAACAAGATGAAGGCAAAACTGAATATCACTCGCTCACGAATTGGGGTTCACAATGGCTGTCCACAGGTGGCCGCTGAGCACAACTGCAGCACAGGACGTTTGCACAATGGCTAAACTTATCAAAGAAAACCCAAGCAAAAGAGGGGGCGCAGCCCCTGGCTAAATAGGGGGAGGAGGCGTGAGGAAGGTAGGCGCCCAGCCTGCCCACAAGGCAGGGAATAGGCGCCCAAACAGCCACACGCCATCTCCTTGATCCCCTTTCCTGATTTAGGTGGCGCAGCACCTTCCTGGTTATTTCTTGACAAAACTAAAAACACATAGGTGGCCAGCACCTAGACATTATTCTGGGCAGGTTCATCATGAGCATAGATGGCGCATGCACTTAGGAAACTTCTGGTCCTTCATTCTTCAAAATCATCACGAAGTTTAATTCACGTGCACGAGCTTGAGTGAGTGGTCCTGGTGGCGCCTGTGCTGGTTCAGTTGGAGTAGCCATTCCCGTGTCGGGGTTGATGTCCTCATCAGATCCTGAACACGTGATGATGATCACGACTTGATCAACAAAAAACTTGTGGCGCACAACCTACCAATGAGCAGTCCCTCGAGCAAATTCAACAAGCTAGTCTCAAATAGGATCAAAGTTGTCGCAAAAAACAGATGGGTTCACAAAGAAAATGTGCAACTCAGTAGATATAAGTGATGTTTTGTTGCACAACCAGCAAAAACTAGCCACTCGCACCAAACAACAAGATGATTGCTATACAATTCAGGGTGCGCAAAACAGTAGCTAATAAGAGGATGAAAATTTTCGTGGCACTATTTTAGGTATTTTCTGCTATTGGAGGATACAACTAGATAGAAGATGACACAAGCTTTCCAACGGATCAAGAAACACTAGATTCCGATAACAAAACACGAACGAAACAACGAAACAGAGTGGAACAAAAGGCAACTGCTTAAGTGATGCAAAAGGAACAAGACCAGCAACTTCTAGATGGATGCAGCACAAATTCAACCATGCAAAAACTAGATGATAAAATTGCTAATGGCTAAAACAATGATTCGGATGTTATGATCTAACCTTTTTTTTTTGGCTTTTTCTGGACTCTAGGGATGAAACAATCAACTAGTAATAAAAACAGGAAACATCTCACCAATCAACCTAGAAATCTGATACCACTTGATAAGGGGATTGGTCCCAATCTTTCGATGAGAGAGATTCTTTCGATTTGGTGGAAGTGACTTTGATGATCCGACTACACCGTACGACGACGATGCACCTTAGCAATCGCTAAACCAACTCCGGAGGGTTGTTGACCTTGCCGTGAGCACGATCAACCTGAACACGAGGTTCAATTCCTGCGAGTAACCGAAGAACAAGCAAGAACTCAAGTAAAAGCAATCTGAAATTGCAATGACATTGAAAAAAAACGAACAAAGTGGGGTTCTATTGATGATCTTGACAAGGTGGCTATCCAGCACAACTCGAAGACTCAAAGTTTGCACGTAGCTAAACCAATCTAACAAAACCCGTCTCTTCTGCGGCGGTTCCTGGGTATATAAGGGTAGAGGATGACCAGGAGGTGTTGGAGTCGTAATCCTACCCTAGGACGCGCCCCTCAAAGGCTCTACTTGATACAAGGCCCATCGGACCTAAATAAGGTGGTGCAACACCTGTTTGCAGAAACAGACTCGGTTTTAAATTGATGATAGAGATCGACTCGGGCTGAATTTGGAGATGAGGCCATATCCATTGGAAAGTAGACTTGATAAGCTTTCCATGAAGTCCTAGAACATCCCAAACGGAGTCCGGATGAAGTCGGTATGGCCGAACTAAATTGATGCTGTCATACAACCGAATCCGAATCGAACTCGTGGAAAGGACTTGTTTTACGCTTGGTGACTCCACTTCTGCACTTGGGCATATTCGGTTCCTCTCCCTGGTTCCTAAGGACAAGAAAATCATCACAAGAATTAAATAGTATCCCATTCTTTGAAACATTCGTATGCATCCCTAGGAACGCATTCACCTGATGATTAAGTTGATGAGCACGAGCTCTAGTGAGTGGTCCTTGTATTGTTGGAGAAGTGGTAGCAGATGTTAGTGTAGTGGGCGTAACAATAGTGGAGATGTCCTCATCAGAACACCATGACCACCATGAAAGACATTACCGTACGTATGGTACACCTTTCTACTGTCCGTTCTGTCGTTCCGGGAAAAGCGGACACGTGGCAGGGTTTTGTGCGCGAGGAGACCATCTCGCCGAATAGATTAGAATACGAGGGCCCCGAGGACAACTCGGGAACAATATATTACTGAATGTAAATTTATATGAATTTAACCACTCACCGGACAGCTGTCAGCTTTTCGGCCGACCGATCCAGCAGAGGCATGCGCTCCGAGCTCGGGGTGCCCGGGAACTTGGTTCCCACGGCTGGGGTGCCCGAGCACTAGGGGGCGCATGGGGAGCCCGGGATCAGGCGATCCCGACCACTCATGCCTGAGCAGTAGGACCACCCGAGGACCCCTAGGGCCGAACAACGACCTGGGCACTGAGGCCCTCGCGGTCGAGCTGCTTTTGCTTTTGATTGTCGATCTGTGACTTGAGAAAAATAGAAAGATTTTTTGCTTGGTGCGCTCTATTAGCGCGGTACTCATTATAGACTGCTCTCGTTTTTGACCCGAGACCTCTCGAATACCTGGACCGGTGGACTAAATAGGCAGAGGCATAACCCAGAGGTCCTATGGTTTGGTGGTGCCCGGGTATGACAGACCAGACCGAGCACCGACAGCCCGCCCCTGGGGCCTAGGCTCCGGACTACTCTTTGCTCGAGCGATAGGATTACTCCAGAACCCCAGGGACTCGGTGATGCCTGGGAGACTGCCACGACACCGAACACCACAGCCTACCACGACAGACGTAAGTCAGCGGTAACTGCCCGCGCGCATACCGACCGGGATTCTTTTATCAACGGGGAAAATGAGAGAGCGAACTTTTCTCGCACAATCGAGCATCTCACCAGATAGATTAAATATATGGAATCCAGGATAAATGAAATTTGACATAAGAACTGTATATTGATATACATATTGTATTGACAATTTTTACAAGACTAGGTGACTTACCCGATTAGTGGTAGCCCCCGGTCAACTTGGGCGGGGGGGAAGCCCTGGCCTGGTTGACCTGAGCCTGCATACATGGCCATCTACGGGAAGAACTTGCGCAGGTGCTCGATGTTCCACGCGTTGGGGAGCGGTTGCCCATCCTCTGTAGCCAACCGGAAGGAGCCTTCTCGCGGGACACCGATCACGGTAAAGAGGTCTTCCCATATAGGGGACAGTTTATTCCTTCCTTCACGCGATTGGACACGTCGGAGAACTAGATCCCCCACCTCGAGAGACCGGGCCCGGATGTGACACTGATGGTAGCGCCGCAGGCTTTGCTGGTAGCGGGCTGCTCGGACGGTGGCACATCGCCGGCGCTCTTCCAAATAGTCGACGTCGTCGCGCCTTTGCTGTTCCTGTTCACCTTCAGAGTAGGCATGCACCCGAGGGGAGCCTAGAGTGAGCCTAGGGGACCGCCTCAGCGCCGTACACAAGGAAGAAAGGAGTCTCCCTGGTAGCGCGACTCGGCGTGGTCCGATTGGCCCATAGCACGGTAGGCAGCTTGTCGATCCACCCTTTCCCGTGCTTTGCGAGCACGTTGTAGGTCCGAGTTTTGAGCCCCTTCAGTATCTTCACGTTGGCGCGCTCGACCTGCCCATTGCTCCGAGGATGAGCGACAGAGGCGAAGCAGAGCTTGATGCCGAGGTCCTCACAGTAGTTCCCGAACAGGGCACTTGTGAACTGAGTGCCATTGTTGGTGATGATCCGGTTCGGGACACCGAAGCGACTGGTGATACCGCGGATAAACTGGAGCGCCGTGTTCTTGGTCACCTTGACAACTGGAACCGCCTCCGGCCACTTGGGGCCTGCTGGGCCCGGCATCTTAACCGTGAGGTACGCATAGTGCATGACCACCATGAACCGAGCGAGCGCCGAGCGCCCGAGAATGGCGTTGTAGGGGAGGGGGAGCTCCACGACGTCGAAGATGACGTTCTCCGTCCAGAAGTTGTCTTGGCTCCCGAATGTCACGGGCAACTCGACCTGCCCGAGGGGTAGGGAGTGCCCGGGTGTCACCCCGTAAAAAGGGAGCGACGGCTTTAGGCGCCTGGAGGGCACCTGCAACTTCTCGAAAGCATCCTTAGAGAGGAGGTTAAGGCATGCGCCCCCATCAATTAGCACTCTGCTGACCTTCACATTGCAGATGGTGGGGGACACTACCAGGGGTAGTCGCCCCACGCCTGTAGTACTGGTGGGGTGGTCGGCCAAGCTGAATGTGATCGGGGTGTCCGACCACTTCAGGGGCCTTACGGCCTCTTCGCTCGGGGTCGCCGAGCACACCTCACGTCGCATGGTCTTGACACTGTGGCGGGAGGAGGGCGTGTACGCGCCTCCGTCGATGAAGACGACGGTGTGCTCAGGCTCCTGGAAGCCGAGCTCTGGGTTGTTGGGGGCGGCTTCATCATCGCCTCCCCGGCGGGGCTCCTCGCGGTCCCTTTGGCACTGCTCGATGAGGCCCTTGACCGTGCGGCACTCCGTGAGGTCATGCCACCTGGTCTGGTGAATCGGGCACCACTTCCCCGGCTCGAGCCCCGTAGGAGCGGGGGCCCTTGCCGGAGCGGGAGCCCTTGCGGGAGCCATAGCCCTAGGAGGAGCTCGGGCCGGAGCCCTCGCGGGTGCAGGCTATCTGTCGGCGGCCAACTGGCGTGCTTGCCGGCGGTTAGGTTCCTGGGCCAGCCCACGGGCGGGGCCCTGGGCCGACTCGACGGGGACAGCCTCGCACCTCCTTTTCTTTTTCTTTTCCCGCCTGTCGGAGAGGGAAGGACCTGGTTGATCAGTGGCGGGGTGCTCAGGGCGCGAAACGTGCCACGCCCGAGCTTCTGCCGCTTTGGCGCACTTGTCGGCTAGCGCGAAAAGTTCCGCGGTGGTTTTGACCTCGTGCGTTCCTAGCTTCTTGAGCATCCGCTCGACACGGACGCTCTACCGGAATGCGACAATGATAGCGTGGGGGGTTATCCGCGGGATGGTGTTGCGGACCTGGCTGAAGCGCTGAATAAAGCGTCGCAGCGTCTCCCCCTCCTGCTGCTTGACGGCGTGGAGATCGCACTCCAGGCCAGGGCGCGTGAATGTGCCCTGAAAATTAGCCACGAACTGGTGGCAAAGATCATCCCAGCAGCTGATAGACCCTGGGGGTAAGTTCATAAGCCAAGAGCGGGCAGAGCCTCTCAAGGCAACATGAAAGTGGTTAGCCATCACCTTTTCGCTGCCACCAGCCGCCTAGACAGCGGTGGTGTATTTCTGGGGGAACTCGACAGGGTCGATGGACCTGTCGTACTTCTCCGGTAGCTCGGGGCGGAACTTGGTGGGCCATTTGACCCGGCGGAGCTCATTGGTGAAGGCACGGCAACCGGTGCCATACCCTACGGTCGGGCAGCGCCCTTAGGCGGCGAACGTCGGCGAGCCGGGGAGCCCCGACGATCATGGGCCGGCAAAGAGGAGGCATGGTCCTCGGCTTCAGCCTCCTGCCGAGTCTCCCGCTGGCGTTCGAGGGTGACGCGCGCGTCTTGGATGCCCCTCCACTCGTTGAGATGCAAACGGAGGTCCTGGGCTCTGGTAGTGGCCAGGGGGGTAGCGCTCCGCCTGGAGGCCCCCCGGCCAGTGCGACCGCCACCTAATGATGGGCCGGTCTTAGCGGCGCCGCGCTGGGAGGTGGCGCGGGAACTTTCGGCTAGCACCTGGCGGTGGGCCGTGCCAACTAGGGCGGCTACTTCCTGGAGCCAGCGGCCCTCCGGGGTTTCCCCCACTGCCTTGACTGGCGGGTGCCTGAGGAGAGTGTGCGCCGCAAGCAGCTCGCTCCTGAGACTGGCCTCTCCGAAGGCGAGCCTACGGTGGAGCGACGCCCGGCGCTGTCTGATGAGTTATGTTGGTCTGATCTTCCGATAGGTAGCGATAAGTCGATGGGTGGAGAACTCGACGTTGATGATCCAAAGGCTTCAACCCGAAAAGATCGTCTCCCTTGCAATCACTACACCACAGCTCCGATGGTTATCAACCGTGTCGCGCGGTTGACCTCGCCAAGAAGGCTCAATCCCTGCAAGCGTACCGAGAACACAAGCAAGAGCGTAGAAGATGCAATCTAAAATATTGCGAATTGAATTCAAGCACTCGAAGTCGAGGTTCCACAAGCACTTGCGGCAGCCTAGTCGGTCCGGAACAAGAGCGAAAATCTCACAACTGTGTGTAGATCAATAAGCAAAACCCAACCCTAATTAGGGTGGCGGCTACTGTATATAAAAGACTAGGGTCGGCCAAGGACCCCTGGACGTGTCCCTAATGGACTCCAACACGTTACACGGCCCAACGGCCCAAAAGATGGTGGCGCAGCACCCTGACAGATTCTGGACATCCAATTGTTTTGACGATTCCTGTTGACTCAGAAAGAATTTGGACATGGGACCAGTCCCGTTGGAAAGCTTATCTCCTTAGCTTTCGAACCATGTGTAGAACATCGAAAACGGAGTCCGTATGCGTTCTGGGCGATGATTTTAGTGCAGACTGGTCCTGGACTCCGAAATGGACTCGAACTGGATTGGACCTCCACCTTGGCTTGGGCGCCCTTGCTGTTCTTCTCCTGTGTTCCTAAGTAACAATACATCACAATTATTCAGTAGCATCCCATCCTCATCAAAATATAAAGGAACACTAAGGAACGAGCTCACCTCTCGTGTCAATGGACCTATTGTTAGAGGAATACTCGGTGTGTGTGTATCCGAAAGAGTGATGTCCTCATCATCCTCCCCCTCTTGAATTGGAGTCATCCTTGACGCAATGTCATCTTCTTCTCCCAAGTAAGGCTTTAAATCTGAAATGTTAAATGTGGGACTAACCCCATAATCTGCAGGCAACTCAAGCTTATATGCATTATCATTGATCTTTTCCACAATTTTAAAAGGACCATCAGCTCGAGGCAGCAATTTAGACTTTTTCAAATCAGGAAACCTATCTTTGCGCAAATGTAACCACACAAGATCACCAATTTCAAAAGTAATATGTTTCCGACCTTGGCTACCATAAGTTCTATACTTCTCATTCATCTTTTCAATATTTTGCTTAGTCAACTCATGCATTTTTAGAATTAAATCAGCACGTGTCTTAGCATCAAAATTCAATTTCTCGGATGTTGGTAAAAGAAGTAAATCAATAGGGGCACGGGGGTTAAAACCATACACTACCTGAAACGGACTTACCTTGGTGGTAGAGTGAACTGATCTGTTGTAAGCGAACTCAATATGGGGTAGACACTCTTCCCACATCCTCAAATTTTTCTTCAAAACAGCCCGCAACATGGTGGATAATGCGCGGTTCACAACCTCCGTTTGTCCGTCGGTTTGAGGGTGATATGTCGTCGAAAACAGCAGCTTTGTCCCATGTTTATTCCAAAGTGTCCTCCAAAAGTGGCTCAAAAATTTTGCATCACGATCCGAAACAATGGTGTTAGGCACTCCATGCAAGCGAATGATTTCCCTGAAAAACAAATCAGCTATGTTTGTAGCATCATCGCTCTTGTGACAAGGTATAAAATGTGCCATTTTTGAAAAATGATCCACAATGATAAATATACTATCCCTCCTCCTCTTGGTCCTAGGCAATTCTAAAACAAAATCCATAGAAATGTCCTCCCAAGGCACACTAGGAACAGGAAGAGGCATATAAAGTCCATGTGGGTTCAAACAAGACTTAGCTTTATTGCAAGTAGTGCAGCGTGCCACGTAGCGCTCGACGTCGCGCCTCATCTTAGGCCAAAAGAAGAGAGTAGCCAGTACATCCTCGGTCTTCTTCACTTCAAAATGTCCCATCAAACCATCTCCATGCGCTTCCTGCAAGAACAATAGGCGAATAGAGCTAGCTGGGATGCATAGCCTGTTAGCACGGTATAGTAATCCATCATTCAGCATATATTTATTCCAAATTCTTCCTTCTTTACAATGTTCAAAAGCATCTTTAAAGTCCAAATCAGTAGCATATAATCCTTTAATTGTTTCTAAACCAAAAATCATATGATCGAGTTGGGACAGCATGGTATAACGTCTAGATAACGCATCTGCAATGACATTGTCTTTACCTTTCTTGTGTTTAATGATATAAGGAAAAGAGTCTATAAATTCAACCCATTTAGCATGACGTTTGTTCAGTTTGGCTTGGCTTCTAATATGTTTCAAAGCTTCATGATCAGAATGAATAATAAACTCCATGGGCCAAAGATAATGTTGCCATGTTTCTAAAACTCGTACTAAAGCATACAACTCCTTATCATAAGTCGAATAATTAAGAGATGGCCCATTCAATTTCTCACTAAAATAAGCAACGGGTTTACCTCCTTGTAGTAGCACTCCTCCAATTCCAATGCCGCTAGCATCACATTCTAACTCAAAAGTATTACCAAAGTCCGGAAGTTGGAGTAGAGGTGCATGCGTAAGCTTATTTTTCAGCGTATTAAAATCTTGTTCTTGTGCTGGCCCCCATTGGAACGGAACGCCCTTCTTTGTCAACTCATTGAGTGGGGTAGCAATGGTGCTGAAATCTCTCACAAAACGCCGATAGAACCCTGCAAGGCCATGAAAGCTTCTCACCTGTGTGATAGTCCCAGGGGTCGGCCAGCTCTTGATGGCTTCAATTTTAGCTTCGTCCACTTCAATTCCCTGTAGAGTAACAACATAGCCAAGAAAAGCAACTCTATTCGTGCAAAAGGTGCACTTGTCAAGGTTAGAAAACAAACGTGCCTCTCTCAAAGCAGTAAAAACAGCACGTAGATAATCAATGTGTTCTTCATGTGACTTGCTATAGATCAAAATATCATCAAAGTACACCACCACAAATCTTCCTATGAAAGCACGTAAAACCTCATTCATCAATCTCATGAAAGTGCTAGGTGCATTAGTTAAACCAAAAGGCATCACTAACCACTCATATAGACCGAACTTAGTTTTGAAAGCAGTTTTCCATTCATCTCCCAATTTCATTCTTATTTGGTGGTAACCACTACGCAAGTTAATCTTCGTGAAAATAATAGAACCACTCAACTCATCAAGCATGTCGTCTAGCCTAGGAATAGGGTGACGATACCTTATTGTGATATTATTAATGGCTCTACAATCAACACACATGCGCCATGTACCATCTTTCTTAGGAACCAAAAGAACAGGAACAGCACAAGGACTAAGGCTCTCTCGTACGTACCCACGGTCCAAAAGGTCTTAGAATTGTCGCTGAATTTCCTTAGTCTCCTCCGGATTGGTCCTATATGCAGCGCGGTTTGGCAATGTCGCTCCAGGGATCAAATCTATTTGGTCCTCTATCCCTCTCAATGGTGGCAGCCCCGGGGGTATCTCAGCTGGAAAGACATCCTTATACTCCTGCAAAAGGTTAGTGACAGCAGCAGGCAAAGAGCTAGGTATATCATCAATTGAAAATAAAACCTCTTTGCATACGAAAGCATAGCACAAAGTATCATTATCTTGAATTTCAGCAAGGTCAGATTTAGTAGCAAGCATAACACCACCCTTTAACTTAATGCCTTCGGACCTAGGTGTGTTCTTCTCTTTCTTAGGTGGAAAAACAGATTGAGCTACTTGCTGATTTTCAGATTCCAAAACACGTTCTTTATTTTCTTTTTCAGCTAAAGCTTTATCACATTGCACAATTTCAGCAGGTGTCAAAGGAAGCAAAGAGATTTTCTTTCCCTTGTGCATGAGAGAGTATTTATTACTTCTACCATGGTGTGTAGCATCGGTATCAAATTTCCAAGGACGGCCTAACAAAAGTGAACATACTTGTATAGGCACTACATCAAAATCAGCATAGTCATGGTAGGAACCAATAGAAAAATGTACTCTCGCAGATTGTGTTACCTTAACCTTACCGCTGTTATTGAACCACTGAATGTAGTATGGATAAGGATGTGCACATGTTGGCAAGGAAAGATTCTTCATAAGATTGGAGCTCAAGAGGTTGTTGCAACTCCCGCCATCAATTATGGTACGAACACGGGCATCTTCGACAATGAGGAATGTCTGGAATAGATTATGGTGTTGTAGCTGCTCTGCTTGCCCCATTTGAGAACTCAAAACTCGCTTCACAATGAAGGTGCGTGCTGCATAACTCTCCGTGGCAGCGGTACCATTAATCTCCTCCCCCTCACTATCCATGTCATGATCGGCTGCAAGATTAGCTTCAAATGCATATTCTTCCTCGACATCACTATAACTAACATATCCACCATCTGCTGTTGCGGAGTATGCTCGCTGGCATGGGCAATCCTTCATGACGTGACCAATACCTTGGCAGCGACGGCACACAATGCCCGTTGTACGACCCGTGGTAGCTGCACCTGAAGAAGAGCGTGGCATTGGATCCTGCGAAACAGTAGATTTACTCACCTCACGTGATGGTTGTGGTGCTTCTGCTGAACGCGCCCGAGTGTTGGAGAAGGGGGCAGCAGATCGTGTAGATGTAGAAGGGAATGTTGTTGCTTGTCCTGGTGGTACTCGTGAAGTAGATGTACTCCCAAAATTGTTCCGCAATTTCTGCACCTGTTGTCGACCCTGCAGTTCTTTTTCTGCCAAGATAGCAAAATGGAACAACCTATTGGTAGTATTGTAATCTTTATAATCAACAAGGTCCTGAATTTCACGTCTCAACCCGGAGTAAAAACGAATCATGGTATCCTCATCATCCTCTTGTATACTACAACGAAGCATAGCAATTTGAAGCTCTTGATAGTAATCATGCACAGATTTAGAACCTTGATTTAAGCGCTGCAATTTCTTTTTCAATTCACGTGTATAATCAGGAGGAATAAATCTATTACGCATGGCACGCTTTAGTCTAGGCCATGATTCAGGTTCTAAGCCACTAGAAACTAGACCATTCCACCAAATAATAGCATAATTCGTGAACTCACAAGTGGCTAGTCTAACTCTATGCATTTCAGGAACCATATGAGAACTATACTTTTGATCAACCATCATTTCCCAATTCAAATAAGCATCAGCATCATATGCACCATCAAAAGGAGGCATTGAAAACTTAATCTTAGAATAAGGATCATCGCGACCGTTGCGATTAACATTATTACCTCCATTACCTTGACGACGTTGTTGTTGGCCACGACGTAATTGTTCAGCATAAGGACATTGCTCAGCACGCGCATCTTGCCCAACAAAAACCTCACCATCTTCTTGGTCACCATTATTAGTATCATCATCATCATCATGTGAATGGTCATCATCCTGTGGTGGCTGTCGCAACTCAAGGTCGTTGACTCGCGTGACGAGGTTAGCAATGCTTGTTCTAATGTCTGTCAATAGCCTAGTATGATCCTGCAAGGCTTTGTTGAGTTCTTCCTTGGACACACAATCCTTAAAATCCGACGGAGAGCCATCACCTGACATGGTTAGTAGAAAATAAAGGACAACAAATATTATCCCTATCAACTACTAGGTTGTGGAAGGTGGAATCACACACACTCAAGCGTCTTACCACGCTCTTACAAATGTTCTTACCAATGCAACAAAGAGGAACAACCGTGGAAGCGTGGGATGATTGCAAGAGTGAACCTATTCGGATCAAAGGAGGTGGAGCTTGGAAGGCACAATATGGTAGCAAGGATTAGCAATAACTGTAATCAGATGAGCAAAGTTAAATAAGTGTCCAAAGTATAAATCACAGTTGCTGGTCTATCACGTGTCCCTAGTCCTAGCACAATAGCTGAAACAAAGTGAAAAAGGATGATCAGAGAAAGACACAGCAAATAGCACAATGATCTGGGTGTTTTCTATGTGCTCCTCTTTTTTGTCTTTTAGCACTAGTAGGAATCACGAATTTTTTTTCCGTATTTTTCTGATATTTTTTTCTGAACTAAGAGCACACAAGCAACAACCACAGAAATTTTCAGCTCAAACGGATGCAAAATGTGGCCTATAGAAAATCAAGCATGTTCTCTGAAAAGCGTGTGGAAACTTCGCGGCTCGAATACTCAATCTTCCGAGCCGAATTTGGGAAAAAAATTTTGGCGGAATCTGGCGAAGCTGGGGAGCAACGGATGTATCTTTTTATGTAGATGTCCGTGAAAAAAAAATTTGCCTGATTTCGAGTCCGTATGAGAAAGTTATGGCCGTTTTACTGAACCCCTGTCGAGTTAGGGTTTTTTTTCAAGCAACTCTTGCAGAAATTGACCTCTTTAAGGTATTGCAAGCAATAGTATTGCGAGATGAAAAAGGATGGCAGCGGTGGCAGGGCAATTGATACAAGGTGGCTTGCGACCTATCTAGGGTTGGCATGGCGGAAAGTAACACAAGGCGGCTCGCGGTGGCAAATCGAGTAATGTGGTGGCTCGACTTGTTGGTGGGGATGGTGGCGATGGGATAGCGGCGTGATCAAAACAGCATGGAGCGTTGACTAAAAACCAAGAACACGACTCTAAAACCAGCAACAAGACTCGACCACGGACACAAACTCAACAACGCGTAACTGAAAACAAAAATTGCAAAGGCACAAAGGGTTCTAGGGCAGCGGAAATTGATAGAATTTTTTTGGCTTTTTCTGGACTCTAGGTAATGAAAAACAGACTAATCTAAAGGGGAAAACGAAATTACCTAACGGGCAACCTGAAGCTCTGATACCAGTTGATGAGTTATGTTGGCCTGATCTTCCGATAGGTAGCGATAAGTCGGTGGGTGGAGAACTCGACGTTGATGATCCAAAGGCTTCGACCCGAACAGATCGTCTCCCTTGCAATCACTACACCACAGCTCCGATGGTTATCAACCGTGTCGCGCGGTTGACTTCGCCAAGAAGGCTCAATCCCTGCAAGCGTACCGAGAACACAAGCAAGAACGTAGAAGATGCAATCTAAAATATTGCGAATTAAATTCAAGCACTCGAAGTCGGGGTTCCACAAACACCTGTGGCGGCCTAGTCGGTCCGGAACAAGAGCGAAAATCTCACAACTGTGTGTAGATCAATATCTAAGCAAAACCCAACCCTAATTAGGGCGGTGGCTACTGTATATAAAAGACTAGGATCGGCCAAGGACCCCTGGACGTGTCCCTAATGGACTCCAACACGTTACATGGCCCAACGGCCCAAAAGATGGTGGCGCAGCACCCTGACAGATTCTGGACGCCCACTTGTTTTGATGATTTCCGTTGACTCAGAAAGAATTTGGACATGGGACCAGTCCCGTTGGAAAGCTTATCTCCTTATCTTTCCAACCATGTGTAGAACGTTGAAAACGGAGTCCGTATGCATCCTGGGCGACGATTTTAGTGCAGACTGGTCCTGGACTCCGAAACGGACTCGAACTGGATTGGACCTCCACCTTGGCTTGGGCGCCCTTGCTGTTCTTCTTCCGTGTTCTTAAGTAACAATACATCACAATTATTCAGTAGCATCCCATCCTCATAAAAATATAAAGGACACTAAGGAACGAGCTCACCTCTCGTGTCAATAGACCTATTGTTGGAGGAATACTCCGTGTGTGTGTATCCGAAAGAGTGATGTCCTCATCACTGTCCAGACGTGGACCTGGCGGCATGAGTTTTGGCCACCTGCTGGGGGTCGGATGGTGCACAGGTGACGGTGGCGGCGGCCCTGCTAGGCCCAGCGCTCTGGTCCCCTTGAGAGGGGAACGCCGTGCGTGCATATCGCGGCTGCTGCTGGGACGCAACAGCGACTGGGGCCTCCTGAGCGAGGGGCTCCATTTCCTCACTAGAGCTGGAGCCGGAGCGCTGGAGACGATGACCGCTGGCCATTTTTTCTGCAGAAGAAGACAAACAAACAAATTCAGGGATGCTTCCCCCTACCTGGCGCGCCAGCTGTCGGAGGGTTAACTCCTATCGCAGGGATCCTGAGGGACCCCTTTTTAGAGATTCGGCCGGGGGGATGATCCTGAATATGTTCGCCGGAGAAATAAATGGGTATAAATGCGATGGCCAGTGGGGTGGAATGATCTAGTGCGGAACGAAGTAAATGCACTGGTGTTTAGACAGGTTCGGGCCGCACGGAGGTGTAACACCCTACTCCTGTATGGATACTATAATACCCTGAGAATGTCCCTCAAGGATGTTGCTGATTACAAGAATGTTTGTCTATCCTAGAGCCTAAGGCTCCTTGTTCTTCGGTCTGCGTGTATCTGTTGGTTTTGGGTGCTCTCGATCTTCTCTTCCCTTCGCTACTTACTTCCTCTAGGATTTTTTAGCGCCTTTCAAAGTCTTTGCCCCGAGCACTCTCGCCCGGAACTTCCTTCAATGGGTCCTCGGGGTACTTGGGTACCCAGGGGGCCACCGCTCGCGGCCCGGGGCACACTTCTCCCGGTACTTAGCTTTCTTGGTCGTCGGGGGACTTGGGTGCTCGGGGGTCACCGTATACTTCCCCGAGCACTTTCTTCCCGGCACTTAGACTTCGCAGATCATCGGGGAACTTGGGTACTCGGGGACCACTGACTGTGGCCCCGAGCGCCCTCTCCTGGGACTTAATCTTTTTTACCTTGCGGAGGAGACTCCGTGGGATGGCGTCACATGGCGGATCGCTGGCCTAACCTCGGGGTTCGGGGACCCTCGGTTCCTGATTCACTGACAGGTACCAATCAAGTTGTCAAGGTATGGGTGATCCGGACGAAGGAACCTACAGTGATGCATGTAAACTATTTTTTGAGGGCTCTTCAGCCACCGGCCCATTGTACCTTCCAAGCATTGGACACATCCATTGTATCCTTTTACCGACTGTCTCAATAGGTGTCGAGACCAGATAAAGGAACAAACAAATCTCATCTATGTACTGAGCTAAGGAATCAATCCTAAAACACAGTGACTTCATAATGAATATCATTACAATATCACTCTTAATCATCATTAAATCGTCTTACAAAGGTGACGGCCAAGATAGAAATAAAATTGCAACATAGCTATGTATTTTCTAATCTTTCATGGCATATCCACAGGAACAATCGACGTAGAATGTATCTTAGAAAAATTCATCCTCAGCAAACTCTTTAATTCCTTCTCCAACTAAGTGTTTTATGATAATAATAGTGAGCACATGTCGTACTCAGCAAGTCATAAGGAAATAATATGTATACGAAAGGCTTGACAACAGTATGGCAATATGACTCTTTTGCATAAAACAACATTTAAGTAAAAGCATTTGAAAAGCAGTAAATAACTAAATAAATAACTATAAATAATCAACCACCTCAAGAATTCCAACCATCTTGACTTGGCCAACCCTCCAACACTTCAGCCAAGGTTCCTACCATCAAGGTTCAATAACATCTCAATCATAGTTCCCACCACCATGATTGACCAAACCAACCAAACCTTTACGTTCTAATCATGTAAGGTTTTCCTTGCCACTCATATCATGAGTATGACTAAATATACAGTTTTTACTCTGCAGAGGTTGTACACTTTACCCATAAGATGTTCCATCTTGTTTGTCGAGTATCCGTTGGCCGACAAAAAACTCTTACACACTCCAAAGATGTGCACTAGGAACCCAATACATAGCCTTTACCTGGCCCCTCTCAACATGTGCATACAAGCTAAGGTTTCACCACAGTGTGAAAACACATAAAAAATGGAAGCCCCTATTGCGCCAATGGAATACCTTGGAAGTACACCCTTCCGTTCTGCAACTAGATGGTCTACACAATACTGAGAGTATTCAAATTAATTGGCTAGGCTTGTTCTATTCAAGGTTTGTGGTTCTATTGTTTACATAAAAAGGTCACTCCACGAATCAGCTCTTAGAATTGAGCAAGACTATCACATCCTAATTGTACAACATGTACCAGTCTCATCAAACCATTGCTCAAATCGCTATACTATATTGCTACAAAAACTATACCATCATCTTGTATCCTTGTTGCATAGCACCATTATCAAATTTTGTAGAGCAATTATCATGATCACCATCACAAAACAAAGCTAAACATCATCTATCCTTCCATAACAAAAACCATAAAATTGGTGACAAGGATGATAAGGGAAACTAGGTACAGCCTAACTCCTAGGATTCGTGACAAACCTATTAGCGTGCATGTTTGTAAAATAAAATATTTTAAAAACTAGGATAAATATGTTCAAAAACATAACTTGCCATTTTTGTACTCAGTTGGGTCTACAAAGTCTTGATCTTATAGTCCATCTAGCTCCTCCGGATCGTTAGCGTCTACCTGCAAACATAAGCAAAAAGGCAACACATAAACACCAAGATTCAAAAAGAACCAAATCACACATAACAAACATCATCACATACAAGATCACGCTTTTTCAGATAATTTAGCGAAATAACATGTTAAATTGGAGCTATGATTAACAAGTTATAGCTTTTGAAAGATTATCTACATTTGAAATTAAGTTGCTAGCATTTTCTAGAATTTTTCTGGATCCATCTACGATTTTTTGTGATTTTCTAGGATTTTTCTAGAATTTTATAGCATTAATTTGAATTATTAAAGTATATAAAATATTAAATAGAATTAAATAAAACTATTAACAACGATTAAAAATATTTTTCCAAATTATTCCAATTTTTAGAATTATTTTTGTACTAAAAACTATTTATTACGCAATATATATGGTTTATTATGTCAGCAGATTATATAAATAAATTAAAAAGAAAACTAATGCCGACTAGGCTTGCTAACTCGACAGTTTTTGCCGACGTGGCCTACTACGTCACCAAAAAGACTAACGTTGCCTGCCAACTCAATAGGCTGATGTGAGATAGACTGTGGCGTCACGACCGGTAACGGTGCCGTCAAGCTTCATTAAATCTGAGCTATCCATCTTGGATCTAATGGTTCACATCTACTCTCATCGAACCGGTACACTTGATCTAATCTGAGCACTATGCGACAGATCCAACGGATGAGATCTCACCTCTCTAATCTCTAGCGTGAAAATGACGTCAAATAACTTTTCTACGCGGTGCCTCACCGGAGACTCGCCAGAATTGAGCTATGGTGCTTGGTTTGCTTCAACAAGCGGTAGAAAACGACCACGAGCGCACGGTGATTTTGTTTTGCTAGCACGTCGTTCACGGGCGGCAGCGCAGAGAGGTGGCGACGTTGAGCTAGAGCGCCAGGCTTTGGAGCTCGATGATCTAGGTTCCTATAGCGTATTTGCCTCGGTTCTTTGGGAAAAACCTACGATGTATCGAGAGGGAGGGCTATGGGCTACATGTTTATACTCTGGGGTCGTGAGAATTTGATATCAATCCAATTTAGGGTTTGGTGGAGTCCAGCTTGCGCGTGTGCAATTCAAATCGATTCTCCCTCGTTTTATCTCTATTTCGGCTCGGTATTGGGGGCTTTTGTGCGGGTGTCCATGTGCAACACGATGGCAAACTTCTAGAGGATCTTCACCACACAGTTCTTAGCATATTTGATCGGGATTTCCAATTGGTTTCGAACCAAGAACAGTAGATAGGAGAGGGGAGATGGGAGGAGGGAGATGTCACGTAGGCCCAAACTTTCAATGGCTCCACGCGGATATAGGAAAGAGGAGGAGCAGCTGGGCCAGCTGGCTCCGTGCGCCCTAAGCAGAGGGAAAGAAATGAGAGGAGCGGAGACGAGCGACAGGTCGAACGGGCTGGAAAGAGAGGGAGAGGGAAAATAGCTGGCACAGGTTTTGGCGCAACACTTACAAGCTACGATTTTCTTCCTGACGGTTGAAGGCAACAGTGCAACAAAGAGAGCCGGCAAAGTGAAAAACCGAGGCAGCCAAAAAAAATTAGCCGGCAACATGAAAACCGCAACAGTTCAACAGTCGGCGGCCAAGAAATCAGCAACAGTTCAACCCAAGGATGTCTCTCACACAGAAACCGAGGCAACCGAGAATCTTTGTATATTTCTCATGTGAACGCCTGGAACTTGGCTGGGGATTTTCTTCAAGGCAATAGTGCAGCAGCAATGCCCCAGAAGGTGGCCACGTCGCTCGAATGACCCGGCTACTCGTCTCACGCGACACGCGGTAGCGAGTATAGGAAAATAGGTGGCCAACAGCAGTACTCGCGTTGAGTTCGTCTCATCAGGATGTCTCCAACACCAGGAAATGGGCAACAAGTCATGGGAGCGCAGCTGCACATTTTCAGTCACGGGCTGAGCGCAGGGAACCGGTGGCCCATCTCCCTTGATGCGCGATCACGAGCGCTAGGAGGCTGGAGTAAGGGTGCAAGTGGGGCTGGCCCGCCCTATGTCTTCATAGTCCGCTGGAGTTAGGACAAAGCGGCTGTTGTAAGCACGTTTATATGCCTGCTGATATTTTAGTGGGTTCCACTTAACCTCCGAAACAGCCCACCACGCTCTGGCTCGATCCATTGCGCTGCAGGTCACTCCCCTCCAAAGTGTTGTTTTGTAGAGCCATGAATCGAGCGTCAATCAACAACATCGTTACAATCGCTGCTCTCGACCTAGCTGTTGTAGCTGCTTGCGACTGATGCATCGACCTCTTGCCCAAATTGATTCGGACCTGCCCAAATCAAGCTCTTCCCCGCACAAGAACGAGCTTCTCTTGGCTAAATCGCGTGTCGAACAACCAAATCCGACCAACAAGCTAAATGGAATGATCTCAGTGGCCATTACATTATTAAATTTAGAGAAGGAAAAGTAAATTCTAGAAATTCTCGCATTAAAAAAGTAAAAAGAGAAAGATATGTTTTGGCTCTTGACGATACTATATTATAAATGTTTATATTAATTAGAGTGGGTTGCATTATGTAGAACCATATTTTCAATTATACGCATCATAATTGTATAGGAAATATAATTCCACATTTCATTATAAGAGTTCAAAGCATATAACAAACAACCATATACTCAAATCTAGCTGCGTACTTGTGCGGACTGTTCAGCTAGTGATAACAATTACAAACATGAACTAAAAAAATGTAATGCATAATAACGGAGATTCATAAAGAAGAGAAAACACACTAGGCCCACTAGATAGGAAGGTTACATGTGTCTGTAAAAACTATGTCACAACAACTATATTGTGTTTTGTCTTGACTTGTTAATCTCCAGAAGATTCAACAAGTTGGTTTGGTGTTGGTTCCTCAAACCAGTAACAACAAACAACAAAATAGATGAAATTGGCAACACCAAGCAGGGCAAGCAGACAATAGTAGTAGTCATAGTGTCCATGGTTTATATTATCTGGAAGCCAGCTCACTCTTCCTCCGCTACCTGTGACCAGTTTGACAAGCTTGACAATCATTGTTGCTTCAATGTTTGCAACACCCGTTGCAAGGAGCATGAGGGCCAATGCTAAGCTACCCATTGATTTTGGTAGCACAACAAAGTAGAATTCGATCTGTCCAATGTTTACAATCCCATGAGCATTGTCTCCCAAGCCTTGCTTTATTGCTTTCTTCCTCCGAACAACCACCACTGCTGATGCTGCAAGAGCAGATGCAACAGAAAACATAACGCTAATGCCCATCCTCTGCTTATAAGTACTTTTTCTCTCCCTGTAATATTTTGAAGAACTGGTGATCATAGCCGCTTGATAGGCAAATAAAACTACTGCAATTGTTGCAATGCCCATATGGTACTCGTTGGTCAAGTATATAATAATATTTGCGCCGATTGCTGCGCTCACAATTCGCTCACATCCTTCACTTTCTGAAAATAAATAAAAGAAGTAAGCTATACAAATACTATATATTCGATATTGCGTAAAAAATATTACATATTTAAAACTATTAGTATTATTTTATGAAAAACTAAGTGCCATCTAAAACAATAACAACGACTCGACATCTTTGAAGCAACATGAGAAATTGACACATAGAGGTGTATGTTTAGAATTGAGTATTAAGGGGTTCTCTATACTTTAGATGGAATCATTGGACAACTTTTAAGGAGGGTAACTCCAGTTATTTAATTGCATTAGAGTGAAAGAGATATTACCTACAATAAATGGGATAGTTTGAAGACCACGCAGCAAGGTCCATGGCAACCTTCCTGGAATTCAGGATCAAGGGATGATCAAGGGATCAAGAAACAACCTCAAAACACTAAGTCTGCCAAAAATTGAAAATTTCAGCAGAACCTCCTTGGCACAACAGAAGAACAACTGAGGCACTTGCATAGACACAGGATAAAAATATCATAAATATATCTACTGTACAAGGTAAATACCATCAAACCATACTTTCCTAATATATACATTTCACAAGTTAGGTTGACTACCAACAGGAACCAAAACTTCATCACATACAAAAGACTACAACCCAAGTGGTAGTTTGTGTGTGTGGTACTACTCCCAAGCCCTTCATGATCAACAAGTCACACTAATGCATATGTCAAGACCGATCCAAGAAAAACACCAATCTCATCTATGTGTTGAGCCTAGGAATTAATCCTAATACATAGTGACTTCATAGATGAATATTATTACAATATCATAGTTAAGCACCATTAAACATCTTATAAAAGTGACATTCAAAGGCCAAGATCCAAATAAAACTGCACTAGAAATACGTAGACACCAATCCTTCTCGACAACTCCACATGCTAAATTGATATAGAAGGCAACTTAAAACGATCTATTCTTGACAAATTCTCTAGCATCTTCTCCAACTAAGTGTTTGGTTATAGTAAGAGTGAGCGTATATCGTACTCAGAAAGTTATGAGGAAATATTATGCACATGAAGGCTTGACAATAATATGGCAAGTTCATTTGCATAAAATAGCATTTACATTAAAGTAATTTAAAAGCGAGTGAATAATTGAATGAACAACAATAAATAAATCAACTATTTCAAGATTCCAACCATCTTGACTTGACCAAACTTCCAACACCTCAATCATGGTTCTCACAACTAAGATTGAACAACACCTCAGTCATAGTTTCTACCACCATGATTGACCAAACCATCAAATTCTATTCATGTGAGGTTTTCCTTGCCACTCATAACTGTGAGTACAATTGATTAACCAATTTTACACTATATAGAGGTTGTACACTTTGATTATCCATGGTGCCTGTCTCGATTAAACACTAACACACTTATGAGTTATGCGGCCAAGAAATCATTGCGAAGCCTTTACAATGGCAATCTTAGCACGTGCATACCCGCTAAGGTTTCACCACTGCGTGAATACATCTCATCAACGGAAGCCCCCTCTTGCAACAATGGAAACCCTAAAGTACACCTTTTTGTTCCACACAATAGAATGGTCTATACAATGCTGAGAGGATGCAAATTAATCGGCTAGGCACGTCCCATACTAGGCTTGTGGTTATACTGTTTACACAAAAACATCACACTATAAACCAGTCCTTAGATTTGAGCAAGACTATCACAACCCAACCATAGAACCTGTACCGGTCTCATCATCCCACTTACTCAAATCCCTATACCATGTTGCTACAAAAATTAAAGCATCATCTTTTATCATTGTTGCATAGGACCATTATCATATTCAGTTGAGCCATTGTCATGATCACCATCACAAAACAAGACTAAGCATCATCAACCTCTCCATAACCAAAACCAAACCATGTTGACAAGGATGATAAGGAAAATTAGGGTATAGCTTAACTCTTGAGATTCCTTATAAATTATTAGCATGCATGTTTATAAAACAAAATATTTTAAAAACTAGGATAAATATGTTCAAGAACACAACTTGCCTTGCCTTCACTACACTTAGATATGCCTTCAAAAGTCTTAGTCCTGAAGTCCTTCTAGCTCCTCGGAATATTGGTGTCTACTCGCGAACATAAGCGAAAAAGCAACACATAAACACCAAGATCCAAAAATAATAAAATGTTACACAACAAACATAATCACACACAAGATCACACTTTTCATGAATTTATGGCAATCACATTGAGGAATGTCCAGATGTTCTTCTGGAAGAACATAGTCTGCCACTTCGGTGTTCTGCGACAACTCACAGTCAACAATGGAACGCAATTCGACTCTAGACCCTTCAGAGAGTTCTGTGTCAAAGTCAGCATCGAGCTGTGCTTCACCATCGTCAGTCATCCTCAGTCTAACGGGGCCATCAAGCGTGCTAATGGCAACATTCTCTCAGGCTTAAATCGCCGCCTCATAGGCCTGGCTAAAGGCCTATGGGTTGAGGAGCTTCCAAAAGTCTTGTGGCACCTCCGAACCATCGTCACACGACCCACAGGCTTCACCCACTTTCGACTCCTATATGGCGACAAAGTTATGACCCCAACTGAGATCAAAGGACGATCACTTCGGGTACATCTGTACCATCGAATATCCGCAAAATATCCAATCAGAAGGGGGTGAATGATTGAGGAAACCAAATTCAAATATTAACTCACCCAAATTGAAACTCGATTTAAACTCGGTATTTCACTCGAAATAGATTGCACAAGCTCTAGTAAAAACAATGTAGAGAAAGATCTTCTAGTCGGATTGCTCTCAAATTTGGTGAGCAGAAACTAGATTCAAATATGAAACTAACTCAATGAGAATCGAGTAAATCGGATATGTGGATCAAAAGTTATTCCTGGTTGAAGCAGACTGTGACAACCAGAATCGAGTAGATCAAAATTAAGTCGAGTTAATAAAAAGCTACTCGAGATCAACCAAATCCACTCGAAATTTTCTCAGATCAAATACTAGATATTCTAGCAAGGTTTTGGATGACTTAAACTAAGATGAAACTTCATAGAAACATGAAATTAATTGAAAACCAAAACCGAGCATACAGAATATATAACAGAGAGAAAATTCCGAATCATCAACTCATCAACTTACGAAACTTGATTTTCATTGCATAGATGAGTTTACAAGATGTCTCTCCAAAGCATCCAATAAGGATTTCCATGAAATCGCAAAACAACTCTCTCTCGAGTTTCTCTATCTCTTTGTTGTGTTGTGCTGCCCTGTTCTGTGCTCTTCTATCCAATACAACAGACCTCTCTATTTATAGGGTAGCCACACCCACAAATGTGATCGAATCAAACTACAATTCCCTGTCGTATTCAATCTGGTCTCTATCTCCTCTAATCACAAGAGGATAAACAATTTCTACTAATTAAGATAATTTGCCAACAACTCTTACGTAATCATGCATGCACATCTCCCATGCATACATGCATATACGTAACTAACTCAAAGTCCGTCTCCGACACTAACTCTCGTCTCAAGTCCAACCACCACACGACTCTCACGTTCAGATCGCCTCCTGCGTTCATCGCGAATCCTTGTTCCATATGCATTATTTTCTCAGCTCGAACGTCCCACATGACATCCTCGATCACCACGACCTCAATTCCTCCTGAACCTAGTTGCCTAACCTCAGTTCCTCTATTAACTTAGTTTGTCTATCTATCATCGACCACATTCGCCTTCGAGTAACACCTGCACATGAATCAAACAACAATCGATATAAGCACAAGTCCTTCCCCACTTGACTCAAATCAGTTCACACAACACCACGCAAACTTCAAGCAAAACCAACATGCTAACATAAGCATACTCAACTAATCATAGCGCATCAAACTAACTATGCTATCCAAGCATATCTTAGCAACTCATGAATATCAACCAAATGTCATTATGCTAAATCACTTTGCTCTGCCAATTTCATCAATCAAACCAAATTTTCAGCACATGATCTCACAATCTCCCCCTTGATGAAAAATTGTCAACCCTCATGTGAACATTGGCAACCTTTTAATAGATATGATTTGATTTTAAAATCAAATGCAAAGGGAAATCAACAATCTCCCCCTTTGAAGAAAGAAAAAGAAAAATCTCGTAACTCTACAAAAATGAGCAACTTTCTCTCCCCTTTTGGCAATGATTTCATCAAAATTCAAAAGAGAGAATCAAATCTTGTTATTTCAATCATTTCAATGAGCATCAGAAATCATCCGCATATATAACAAATACTCGATCAAGCCACACTATCAAGAATACTTGCACCACACATGTCAAAATATAGTGTGAGCACAACTTATCAAGTATAATTAATGATTTATTTGCGTGGCATGGTCTTCCAATCTCAATCACTCAAATCCTCAATTTATATGCTATCAAAAACATGAATATCAAAAGTACGTCATTGTTTTAATTAAAAGACATATAACAAGATGCCAATTTTTATGTCAAAAACTTCTCATATTCTTTTGCAAGGAATTATATGCACCATCAGCATTATTCTATCCAACCATGCCAAGTCTATGTCAAAAGGACAATCAGAAGCTTAAGACAATGATTATGGTCATACACAACTTCTTCCAAGTTCATATCAAAGTGCAATGATAAGCAGTCTCGAAAAGATGTGCGACAGTGAATACTTCCTTGATCTTTTGTTTATCAACCATTATTCATCACTTTTTCATTTCTTTGATTCTTTCACATATATTATTTTCTGAAAGATCAAAGTAATCAAGAGAGTTTAACCATGACAGAATTTAATTCAAGTTGTCATTCAATTTAAAAAGTCATGACAAAAACTACACAGTTACACATGTAGATATGAAAGTGCAAAAACTCCTATGTAGCATAAGCATTGCCTTCAAAAGTCATATATATATCGCATATGATGCTCATCATATTTCATTATTTTCTTATTTTTATAAACTTCAACAAGTTCCAAGATATAAGAACTCCCCCTCAAAACAATCCCATAGGATGAATAACACCAAATTCTCCCCGAAGAAAAGTAAACCGAGAAGAATCCAAAGATTTTATGAAAATGTCTGCCAATTAATGTTCAGTATTCACATGAAGAAATTCAGTGTTTCCTTTTTCAACATTGTCTCTAAGAAAATGAATCTGATGTCAATGTGTTTAGTCCGAGAATGTTGCATAGGATTTTTATCAATACTTATAGCACTAATGTTATCATACAAAAGTGGAACACTCTCTAGATTAACCCTATAATCTTTAAGTGTAGCAACTATCAAAAGAGTTTGTGAACAGCAACTAGCAGCAGCTATATATTCAGATTCAACAGTAGATTCTGCAACATAGGACTGTTTCCTAGATGACCATGCAACAAGAGAGTTACCCAAAAAATAACATGTACCAGATGTACTTTTTCTATCAATTTTACAACCTCCAAAATCAGCATAAAAAAAACTCTTAAGCTAATAGATAAAGAAGCAGAATGCCAAATGTTAAAATCTTGAGTTCCATGAAGATACCTTAGAATTCGTTTGACAGCTTGTTGATGTGAAGCATGTGGGAAGCTTGAAATCGTGCACATAAGCATACATCAAATTGTATGTCTGGCCTTGAAGTGGTGAGATACAAAAGCGATCGAATCATACTTCTATATTTTTTTTTATCAACTGGCTCACCATCTTCATCAGGATCAAGTACCGATGTTGCTCCAATAGGTGTCATGATTGGCTTACTGTTTTCCATCTCAAAATGTCATAGCAGGTCTCGTGTATACTTACTTTGATGAACAAAAGTACATTATTTGGTTTGTTTGACTTGAAGTCCCAAAAAGTACATTAGTTCACCCATCATACTCATATCAAATTCTGAAAACTGAGACACCATAGCATGAGAAGAATAACCAAATATGATATCATCTACATAAATCTGAACAAATAGTTGATCATTACCATGCTTGAGCACAAATAATGTCTTGTCCATTTTTTCCATTTCAAAACCGTTTTCAAGCATAAAGGTTTTAAGCCTATCATACCACGCTATAGGGACTTGTTTTAAACCATACAAAATTTTAGACAACTTGTATACATAATCTGGATATTTAGGATTTTCAAAACCAGGTTGTTGCTTAACATAAATCACTTCATTTATGTAGCCAGTCAGAAAAGTACTTTTGACATCCATTTGATATAATCTAAAGCCTTTAGATGCAGCAAAAGCTAAAAGAATTCTAATGGCTTCTATTCTAGCAACCGGAGCAAAAGTTTTCTCAAAATCTAGCCCTTCTACCTGTGTAAAACCTTGAGCAACAAGACTAGCTTTATTTCTAACAACAACACCATCCTCACTTTGTTTATTTTTTAAAACCCATTTAGTACCGATAAGTGTATGACCCGGAAGAGGTGCAACAAGCTTTCATACTTTGTTGCGATCAAAATTTTCAAGTTCCTCATGCATGGCATTGATCCAAGATCCGTCAGTTAATGCATGTGAAACATCTTTGGGTTCAAAACAAGCAACAAAAGCTAAATGAGCATGAGAATTAGAATCAATAAACCTGGACCGTGTGACTCACTCATGCAAATCTCCAATCATCTGATCAGGTGGATGACTCCGATCAATGTGCAAAGGAGCTATCACTTGAGAAGCAATCTCTTCTTCTCCTTCAATATGCACAGATGATGTAGTATCTTGGGGATATCCAACTGTAGCTGAAGTGATCGAAGGTGTCAAAGGATCTACAACTGATTATATCATCGGAATTAAAATTTCATCCTCATCGACCTCATCATCATCCACAAAAATGCCCTCGAACTCCCCTTGAATATGCGTACATGTACCTGCATCACTTGATTTCCACGACTAATCTCATCAAAAGTAACCTCACAGATTTCAACAATTTTATTAGTCTCCAAAACAAGCACTCGATAGCCACGAGTATGAGCAGGATATCCAAGAAAAATACCATCTATTGATCTGAACTCAAATTTATCCAAATTTCTAGATTTTAGCAGAAAGCACTTGCAGCCAAAAACTCGAAAGTGAGAAACACTAGGCCTATGTCCAAACTGCAGCTCATATGAAGTTTTAACCAATTTAGATCTCAAGAAAATATGGTTTGAAACATAACAAGCAGTATATATAGCTTCAGCCCAAAATTTTCTAGGAGTAGAAAATTCATCTAACATGGTCCTAGCCATCTCGACCAGAGTTTTATTCTTCCTTTTAACTACACCATTTTGTTGAGGAACTCTAGGGGTTATAATTTATGTTCAATACCTTTCTTAGGACAAAAGTGATCAAAAGAACTTAAATTTTGTTCTATTATCACTTCTAATCGCTCTTTAAGATCCTAGGAGATCAACAAACAATCTAAGGACTAAACTTCTAAAATAACCAAAAGCTTCATCCTTAGATGCCATAAAGTAAACCCAAAAATATCTAAAATAGTCATCTACAATAACAAGCATATATTTACCTTCAAAAGATTGTACTCTAGAAGGACCAACAGAATCAAGGTGTAAAAGTTGATCGGGTGTATTTGTCATAACTATGGTAATAGGTGGATGTGAACCTGAATGCATTTTACCATATCTACAAGAAGAGCAAACTAACTCGCTATCACCTTTAAGCTTTGGCAAGCTCTGAATAAGATCTAAACCACTAACTCGAGTAAGATGATCTACACCAACATGACCAAGTCTACGTTGCGAAAAGAATAAATCTTTAGAAACATTAGCAACGAGACATCTGAGCTTAGAAGAAGGTGATGCATCAAAATCAACCTTAAAAACTCTTCCAAAACGTGATATTCTAAAAACCAGATCACCTGAAGCATCTAATACTTTACATTCATTTTTCTTAAAGCACACCTCAGGGTCTTCATCAATTATTTGTAAGGTAGAAAGCAAGTTAAATTTCAATTTCTTGACTAAAGCAACATCCTTGAACATAAACCTATCATTTACCTGCATTGTACCTTTTGCAACAATTGAGGTAGAAGAAGCATCCCCAAAAGTAACACTTTCAGCACGAGATGCATGTATAAGAGAGGGAAACCAAATTTTATCACCGAACATGTGCGCGTGAGCATCCGGAATCGACTAGCTGAATGTTCTCCTTCCTTGCTCAAGAAGCCTACAAAGAAACAGAAGATGTTGATGCCTCAGTACTGGGGTTAGTAATAAAGTTTTTAGGAATCCAGTACTGAATCACTCGACCAATAACACGAGTAGGAAAAACACGAGTAGCCTGAGTAGACTTAACTCGAGAAGCTCGAGTGAGTTTAACTCGAGAAGCACTAGTAGCTCGAGTAGTTTCAACTTGAGTTACACGAGTAGTGAAAGGTGATGACTATTTCACCTGAGGCACAAAATGAGGTGACACAACCTCACGAGGGATCAAACGTGCATTTGCAAATTAGATCTAGCCTTTAGACTTTTTTTCATTTGTTGGTTAGCTAGTCTAAAGCAAAAATCTACTAAGGACCTGCTTGTTTCAGGTTGGTTCTGGCTTCTGCTTCTGTTAGAAGCCCAAAAGTCAGAAGCCCAAATAAACGGGTTTGCTGAAAAGTGGTTTTTGGAGAAGCCAGAAGCCTGCTTCTGAGGAAATAAACTAGAAGCTGAGAAGCTAGCTGAGAATAACTTTTCTGAGAAGTAGTGTGCTGAGAAGCCAAAATTTGATGCAAAATCCAACAGCTAAAATCCAAAAGCAGTTTTTCAGAAAAGCCAAAAGAACAGCTTTTTAGAGAAGGCAGAAATAGAAGCCCAAACAAATAGGCCATAAATGTCCATCTCTATCACAATGAGTGCAAGTGCACTTAACCCAATGTATGGATTTTGAAGAAGAAGCAACATTTGCATTCATTGTAGAGGATAAAAATCCAGCATACTAAAAAACAACCTTTTTAGGTTCAGATTCAGCAAGAGTTTCAAATTTGCCACAGTCAAGAGCTCTAACAATAGTGGGTGTATTTGTCTTAGAACAGGCATATGGATCATAACCTAAACCTTGTTTACATGTACCTGACTTAGATGAATCTAAAATCAAGTTCAGAGTTTTCTTTCCCTTAGAAAAATATTCTAAAAGTTCCTCTCAAGTAATCAACCTATTTAGAAAGAGCCGGGCACTTATCACAAGCAACACTCATGGGTTTTTCTGTTTACAACAGTTAGAGCATAAAAGAACCTCATGAGTAATCATGTCATTAGCTATTTGAGAAACTCTAGTATTAGCATCATTCGCCTTCAATTCAAGAATTGAGCATTAGAATAGGAAATTAAATCATGCAAATCAGATGTTGAACAACTTGCATTTTTAACATATTTGCAATTTAACACAACGAGTTTCTCATTTTTATCAGTTTCTTCTTAAAGTTTCTCAAGAATAGAAGCATGAACATCTCTAAGAGAAGTGAGCTCAGAATAAATTAAGTGACATGACTTGCAAGTATCATCATCAGGAATTAAAGTCTTAAGTCTTGCAATTTCAGAATTAAGCGATTCAATTAAAACATCATGTTTCTTAATTTTCTTGTTACGTTTCTCTAAGTGTATACCAAGACGAACAACAGTATTAGATAGATCATCATAAGTAGTTAATACCTCGTTACCGTCACTGTCAAGTTCATCCTCGGTTGAGCTTTTTTTGTTGCTTGCCAAGAGACACAATCTAGTCAAATCACACAATATCTTGCTCCTAGATGTTGTGTCATCCTCGCTGCTCTCTAAATCAACATCACTCAAGTTTACTTATTCGAGCGCTGAAAAAATTCGATGCACAACCTTGCAGTTGAGAAAGCTCTTTTTCTTCTTGTTGTTGAACGATCGCTTCTTTTTCTCCTTCTCCTCTTTGGATTTTATCTGCAAGCTTAGGACAATTGGAACGAATGTGGTTGAGATCACCACATTTATAGCATCTTTGAGGACCTCCACCTCCTTTCTTCTTCATACAAACATTTTGCAATATTTTAGAGAACCGAGTGGAAAGTAGTGCTAAATCTTCTTTAGGAATCAACTCAAACTGATCATCGATTAGTGAAGATATAGAAGATAATGAAAGTCTTGATGAACAAGATTCAATATGAGACATGCTAGGTTGAGAGACCACAACAATTGATTTATTAACATTCTTCCTAGCAAAAACATCTAGCTCATGATTTTTCAATTTACAATAAAGTACATCTAATGTAAGTGAACTCATGACAGTAGATTCTCTAATAGATATAACTTTCATCTCCCACACTGATATATCTAAAACTCCTAGTAATTGACGTGCATTCTTAGCATCAATATATGTAATATTTACAGCATGTAAATTACTAAGAATTTTATTAAAATGAGCAAAGAAATCATCTTGTGACTCACCAGGCTTCATCTCAAAATGCATGTAATCTTTCTTAAATAAATCTTGACATATCTCTTAAATAGTATTTGAACCTTCATGACAATCACATAGTGTTTTCCATACTTCGTACGCCGATTTGAGATGTATTACTCAATCAAAGTCGCTCCTTCCTAAGGCTTGGATGATCAGGTTCCTTGCATTACTATTCACCCGACATGAGACATATTCTGTGCCGTCACTTCATTATTCTCAGGGACCACATATGGCTTGTAAACCTTTTTCCAAATTGCAAATCCTTGTGCTTGAATGTAAGCCTCCATCTTTGCCTTCCAGGATTGAAAATCAACTCCATCGAAAACACAAGGTTTATGGAATACCTATCTAAAGTCATGTTTCTAATTATTGATTAAGACCAATTAGAAAGGATTAAGGCTCTGATACTAATTGTAGGATCGAATATGTGTAAAATACCCAATCAGAGGGGGTGAATGATTGCGGAAACTAAATTCAAAGATTAATTCACCCAAATTGAAACTCGATTTAAACTCGGTATTCCACTTGAAACAGATTGCACAAGCTCTAGTAAAAATGATGCATAGAAAGCTCTCAAATTTGGTCAACAGAAACTAGATTCAAATATAAAACTAACCCAACAAGAATCAAGTAAATTGGATATGTGGATCAAAAGTTATTCCTAGTCGAAGCAGACTGTGACAATCAGAATCGAGTAAATCAAAACTTAGTCGAGTTAACAAAAAGCTACTCGAGATCAACCAAATCTACTCAAAATTTTCTCAGATCAAACACTAGATATTCTAGCAAGGTTTTGGATGAATTAAACCAAGATGAAACTTCATAGAAATATGAAATTAATTGAAAACCAAAATAGAGGAGGCAGAATATAGAACAAAGAGAAAATTCTGAACGGCAACTCATCAACTTACAAAACTTGATTTTCATTGCATAGATGAGTTTACAAGATACCTCTCCAAAGCATCTAATAAGGATTTCCACAAAATCCCAAAACAACTCTATCTCAAGTTTCTATATTTCTCTGTTGTGATGTGCTACCCTGTTCTGCACTCTTCTACCCATTGCAGCAGACCTCTTTATTTATAGGATAGCCACACACAGAAATGTGACCGAATCGAACTACAACTCCCTGTCATATTCAATCTAGTCTCTATCCTCCTCTAATCATAAAAGGATAAACAACTTCCACTAATTAAGCTAATTAGCTAAAAACTCTTATGTAATAATGCATGCACGTCTCCCATGCATATATGCATATACGTAACCAACTCAGTGTCCGTCTCCGACACTAACTCTTGTCTCAAGTCCAACCACCACATGACTCCCTCGTGCCTACTCTGACTTGAACATGAATTAGGCTTCACATGCTCTCACGATCAGATCGCCTCCTCGTCCATCGCGAAGCTTTGTCTCCATATGCATTGTTTTCTCAGCTCGAACATCCCGCATGACATTCTTGATCACCACGACCTCAATTCCACCTGAAGCTAGTCATCGAACCTCAGTTCCTCCATGAACTTAGTTTGTCGATCTGTCATCAACCACTTTCGCCTTCGAGTAATATTTGCACATGAATCAAACAACAATTGAGTACAAGCACAAGTCCTTCCTGACTTGACTCTAGATCAGTTCACTCAACACCACACAAACTAGAAGCAAAACCAACACGCTAATATAAGCATACCCAACTAATGATAGCGCATCAAACCAACGATGGTATCCAAGCATATCTTTGTAACTCATGAACATCAACCAAATATCATTATGCTAAATCACTTTGCTCTGCTGATTTCATCAATCAAACCTATTTTTATCACATGATCTCACAACATCTACCACAGATTGCTGGAGAAAGAGAGCTCTCCCTTGACCTCTCTGAAGGCACATGGCTCCACACCGTCCAGAATCTCGACCACTACATCGCTGGAACCATGAAGCTTCAAACTTGGAGACCTGGTGCCGTGACGCGCCTTGGCTCCAGGAAAACTATGCAGTAAATGGGAAGACCCCTACCTAGTCCTCGAGTCTAACAGGCCTGTCTCCTACCGTCTAGCAGACACAAAAGAGACCCCTCTAGAGCACAGTTGGAACACGAAGACCCTTCGCAAGTACTATGTATAGAAGTCCTTCGCACTCCTCACCCTTTTTTGGGCAAAACTAGTCGAAGGACCATCTGGGGACCACAAGCCTAGAACTCCCTAAAGGGACCCTACCGATGTGATAAGGGGATTGGTCCCACTCTTTCAATGAGAGAGATTCTTTAGATTTGGTGGAAGTGACTTTGACGATCCTACTGCACCGTACAAGATGATGCGCCTTAGCAATCGCTAAACCAACTCCAGAGGGTTGTTGACCTTGCCGTGAGCACGATCAACCTGAATACGAGGTTCAATTCCTGTGAGCAATTGAGGAACAAGCACGAACTCAAGTAAAAGCAATCTGAAATTGCAAAGATACTGAAAAACAAACAAAGTGGGGTTCTATTGATGATCTTGATAAGGTGACTGTCCAGCACAACTTGAAGACTCAAAGTTTGCACGTAGCTAAACCAATCTAACAAAACCCGCCTCTTCAGCGGCGGTTGCTGGGTATATAAGGTTAGAGGATGACCAGGAGGTGTTAGAGTTGTAATCCTACCCTAGGACACGCCCCTCATGGGCTCTACTTGATACAAGGCACATTGGACCTAAATAAGGTGGCGTAGCACCTGTGTGCAGAAATTGACTCGGTTTTAAATTGACGATAGTGATCGACTCGAGCTGAATTTGGAGATGAGGTCAAATCCGTTGGAAAGTAGACTTGATAACCTTTACATCAAGTTCTAGAACGTCCCAAACGGAGTCTGGATGAAGTCGGTATGGCCGAACTAAATTGATGCTGTCATGCACCCGAATCCGAATCGAACTCATGGATAGGACTTGTTTTACGCTTGGTGACTCCACTTCTGCACTTGGGCATGTTCGGTTCCTCTCCCTGGATCATCACAAGAATTAAATAGTATCCTATTCTTTGAAACATTTGTATGCATCCCTATGAACGCATTCACCTGATGATTAAGTTCACGAGCACGAGCTCTAGTGAGTGATCATTGTATTGTTGGAGAAGTGGTAGCAGATGTTGGTGTAGTGGATGTAAAAGTAGTGGAGAATGTCGTCATCACCATGTAAAGATAGAGTTACATTCTCCCTCAAAATACCCTCTGATATTAAGCCGAAGAAGTAGGAACCCTTCAGCATCTTTAAGACATTGCCTGCATGCCAGAGCGCTAAGGACCCACTGGCATCTTTAAGGCATTGCCTACGTGTCGGAGCGCATTAGACCCTTCGTCATCTTGAATGAATAGCCTCCGTGATGGCTGGGGCATGCAGCATTGGACCATCTGTCATCTTGAGGGCCTAGCTAGCCTCCATGACCACTGTGGCATGCACCCTCCGGCGTCTTTAAAAGCGTAACCTATTCACTGGAGCAGTATTGGACCCTCCATTATCTTGAAGGTATAGCATCCGTAATGGCTGTAGCATACAGCACTAGATCCCCCTTCATCTTGAAGGCCCAACCAGCCTTCATGACGGTAGCGGCATGCACCCTTCAGCATCTTATAGCCAACGAAGCATTTAGCTCTGCTTGAACCCAACACAACTAAACCTCTCTAAAATTCGCACCCTCCAGCCAATAAGCACCCACAGGATGCGAGGGGCCTAGGATGGGGGAGATAATGTAGCATCATTACGACCAAAAATCAAAAGGCAAGAAGAATAAATCCAACATAAGTACAAATTTATACAAATTCAAGATTTATTCATGCGTGACATACACAAACATTACACTCGGCTAACCTTCATACATAGAATCTAGGGCCTAGCAAGCTCGCTAGCCCCCCCCCCCCCCCCGTGTCGGCCCAGAGTACTATAGGAGGTGGAGGCCGCTAGACCGCCACGCCTCCCAGAAGCCCCACGGGATGTGGAGGATCAACTCCTATAGCGGTGCACCAAGTGGCGACGAGGGGACACCTGGTGCGAAGACCTCCTAACAAAATAGAGTCCCCTCAAACTCAGGAAGATGAAGGTTTTGCCGGGAAGGGGTACACATCGAAGGCCAAAAAATCCAGCTCTTTCTCTGGCGCCACCTCCGCAGAAGCCTCCGCTGCTTCCACATCCTCTAGCTTAATTTCGGCCATAACGAACTCGAGGATCTCTCACGACACCCTTCCATTAGGGCCCTGGGGAAGAACAAAACGACGAGGGACGGGCGTGCCTGCAGCCTCCCAAGCTATCCACCAGTTGTCCTTCTCAATAAAGCATACTTCCGAGGTAGGGGCAGAGGCCGATACGCTGGGGTCCTCTAGCTCTTCATTGACCAGGATGTCGGCGACCACCTCCGGATCCAAGCACCCGAGGGAGTCACGAGGCATAACAAAGCGATACCGCAGCCGCCTCTGAAAAGATAAGGTGGCCCCTGTTGCCAGGGACGCACTAGACCCCTCCATGGATGTGGCATCTTGGACGCGGGTGTGGCCCCACCTGGCATCGGGCCGCCACACCTGTATGCACAAATCCTTCTCAAAATTAGTCACATAGCGTAAAGCCCCAACAACAGCACAAATAACAGATAAATACAAGCGAGAGGCAGACATTCCCTAGAAGACGCACAAAGTTAAAAGTTCACAAAATAGGAGGAGGTGTTCAAAATACTAGGACCCCAGCCTTCTGCATGAAGAAGAAGAAAAATAAAAAGGAGCCTACACAGAGCTACACCTCTAAAGGCAGACCCAGGAAGCATCATCCATGCGTAGTGACTGTTCCCATGGAGCCACAGTCTGGTCCGAGGGACATCCACCTGATGGCGGGACATCCGAGAGCACCAAGCGAGAAGTCTAGCCCTCCGTAGGAAAGTCTAAGCGGGGAGCCACTTTGTCGCTCGGCTTCACATGAGCTGCCATATAACGTAGCATCAAGGTCTGGCCATGCTTCGTCCATACACCCTGGTGGAAGTTATCTAGGGTCGCTTGAGCTTCCACCGGGGCCTCTCTTGGCTGGAAACCCTTGACCATGGAGTCCAGAATTGCCTGCTCCAATGCCTCGAACTAGTGGAGCCCCGCACGATGCAGCAAAGCCAGCTAGAGAGCTAAGGCCATGTGTATAGTAGACCTCGCATAGGCCTCGGTCGCGTTGGTCGTTGCCCTCGCAACCGACCGAAGCCAGCGAAGCATTAGAGTCAGCACCTCAAAGACGGAAGGGATGCGCAGGCCTTCAGCCCCAAGTCCCCATAGGGCACCACAGATAGCTTGGGCATCCTCCAACGCAAGTTCAGCTATCCCACGACACTCTTCGTGCAATCCCTCCTCTGCCGCCCTGGTCTCCCTCAACTCCCGCCGGACTTCGGCCATCATCGCCTGGAGGGCCTCAGTGTTACTCTCTATGGTCGCACGGGCCGTGGTGGTCCCTTCGAGGGATGCCTTCGCTTCTTGGACGGCTTCGATGGCCTTCTTCTCCTCAACCTCCGCACGATCTCGCTACACCACCTCTTCCCGCAGAAGGGTCTCTTCATGCTGGCGAAGTATCTCCTCCTCCTGTAGACGACCCTCCGCAGACTCAGCCCGTTTCTTGGCCTCCTCCAAGGCCTATCGGAGCCTCGCACCACGTCTCGGACCTCGTCACGAGTTGCAACAAGGGCATGGTGTTGCACGCGCCCTGTCGCCCTCATCAAAATCCAAAATCCATTGCTGCAGGGCACAACATAACAAAGATAAAATGAGAGCCACCCAAAAAACAAATACCGGGTTTGGGAAGCCCTGATCGATCTCTCATCTGCATGGCTGCCGCTTCAAGCCATGCCTCCAAGTCCTCTAGGGGACCCCGGGCCACCAACTACTCTATCCCTCTGCTCATAAGGAGATATGAAACCGAGGCAAAGGCCCTCAACGCCTCCGGATGTGCACGAAGTTGTCTGGAGTCAGGGCCTCCATGTCGAGGCCCCCCTCAACTGATATGGAGTCAGCCCCCGCAGAGAGTTCAGCTCCGCTGGAACTTGCCATCAAAGCCAAAACATGAACCACGCCCTCCAGAGTGGCCATCGGGAGCACCCCCGGAGGGATTATCAATTCCCACTAGGGCTCCTAGCCTCTAGAATGGGTATCGAGCGTGAACCTACCTCGGTAGCTCCTGTAACACCCTGAGAGCATAAGTTAGGATCTCAGGGAATCGCTACAATGGGATATAAACCAACGAAGTAATAATGTCTCACCTAGGCCCATAACATCCTCATCCCTTGAGTCGACGAACCCCCAATCAAGATCCAGGAAGGCCTCACCTCTTCTTTGGCTTTGACTGTGGCCGACGGTGTCTAAAAGAGCCACATCCTTTCTCCGATCGCCTCCCCAGGCTGGGCCTCATCTTCGGCCAGGCCACCTACACACCTGTTCCGCCTCTGACACTTCGTGCCGTTCGACGACACTCTGGACGGCTTAGCCACCGAGCTAGTCTATGAACCCTTGGAGGCAGATCGGGGCCGAGCTCGGAGTGGGTTCATAGGGACCGTAGAGGCCGGGGGACCAGAAGGAACACGCCCTCTCTTCCCGGCAACCTTGGGCTCTGACGGGTTTGGCCACACCGGGGCATCCACCTCGAGATAGTGGTAGATACGGTTGTACCACTCCCAGCTCTCAACCAAATCCACACATTAGTCCCGTTTCGTGGCAGTAGGCGGACCAAAGAACACTTCCAGGACCTCAGCCACTCGCTCCAGCGGAAGGCAATCCTCTAGAAGAGAAAATAAAGGAGATGCATTTCACATCCGCAGGTTCAAAAACTAAAACAACGAGGAGGACTCATTGGAAAGGACAGTGGGCCTGGACTACACATTCGGTTCCTCTTCCCAACCTTGTTCAAAGATGTAGTTCCAGTTCGCCCGAAGGGGTCGAACACGTAGCATAGTGAACACCTCCATGAGATCACGCATGCTCATCCACCGGGCCACCCGTTGGAGAAGCATCAACTGCACAGCAAGTTGGGTGTCCGAGATGTTTGTCACCGGAGTCGAAACGTACTCGATGTCGCTGTTTGTAGAATGAAGGGGGATCCGAAGCCAACATCATGGTAAAACCATCGCTCCAACCACCCGTTGTAGCACCGACCATTGATGGCTTTCTCCAGTGGCACCCGGCCTATGTCGAGGTAGAAACGCCACGGGGACTTGGGCCGCTGGGCGCTTGTCGTGAGAGGAGAGCTATCTGCTCCTTTGGAGGGTTGTTCCGTGCGGGGGCCCTGCCCCAACTGCATCTTCTCTTGCTCTCTCTCTCTCTCTCTCTCTCTCTCTCTGTTTTGTTTCCACTTTTGTAAGTTCTGGCCTTTGGTCGCTTTTGTTGGCAGGTTGGGCGGCTCCCGTGTGAGGTATGCGGTCAGGAGGAGGAGAGGCAAGTCGGCTGCGTCCAAAGCACTGCTCACCCCCAGGAAAGTCAGGTACATTTGAAATTTTAGGAAAAAGTATATTTTACAACTCTCAACCATGTCCCTTTTCATCCGGATTGAGCTTATAGTTGGGTTGTAAAATTGACTTTCTAAAAAAATTATTGCACGGATAATTTACAACATGTTTAAGACGGTGAACGCTAGTATTAATCTTGATGTTTATCATGTAGAAATATCTCTCATATTTAGTACTTCCCCTTTTCCTAAATATAAGTTTATTAGGATATTGACACAGTCTCCAATATGACATTTTGACTAATAATATCTGTAAAAATATATTATTTCAAATAGAAAGAGTTGTATATTATGAAAGTGTCTTTCATAATGATTCTAATTACATCAACCTTATATTGTCAATCTATTTGATTTTTCGACTATTGATGATCAAAACTAGAAAATTTGATCTAAGATAAACCTTATATTTGAGATAGCATGTAGTATGCCTGAGTTGCTTACTTGCATTTGTGAGAGAGTCTGCATCCAACAAAAGTACAAAGGCGTATTAAAGACAAATTTGGATGTTGTGCGAGTTTAAGACCAAGTGTTGATCGAGTTGTTTCAATGTATATTTACTTTGTGGTGCTTAATTGAGTTGCTTAGTACATATAAGCTGAGGCATATATGTTCTATTGCAAATGTAGCCGTAATTGTAGTGAGTTGTACCGAAGAAGAAAATAGATGTATAATGTGTTTGGCCAAAAAAATATGTGCTTGTCCTCTTGTGCTTTACTCTTGCTTTTGGTTCACGAGCATTATTTTTGTGGATGCAGGTCCAAACAAGTATAAGGGCTCGACCTGAAGGTATATATGAACTCCAAAGGCTTACAGAGGAAACTAAACAAAAAGTGATGTGGAACTATATTAGATGTGTGACACATGTTTATTCAATACCCTATTATATCCGACATGAGGGAAGTTATAGCTCATATCCCCAACAACTCTCATACCTTTTTGCCATATTGCCCTTAGGTTCAAGGAATATTCCATAGCACAACAATAAAAAGGTACTATAAAGGTCCATCATTGCTAACACCTTTGTTGTACGGGTTTGTTTTCAAATGAGGGCCAGCAGTCGTCTTCGTCAAAGATAGCCCTTGCCATGGGTACCGGCTACCTTCGTTTGTATAGTCCAAGGCCCCACATGCTTGACTCTACCTCGAAGGTCTAGTTCACCTCCTTTGTATTTAGCTCCACTAGTGATTATCTCTCGACTTTGTCGGCTGGAGGGGAGCCCGATGGACCAATCCCCCAATAGTAGCCCCTTGCAAGTGAGGTCTGACTTCAGAGGGTAGAACCTAAGATCATCGAATGTTGGCACCAGTCTATCATCCCCATTCAACCATCCAGAGTATGTGTTTGTGCTTCACAATTTTTTTATTCCTCTTAGAATGATGTTCCATATTTGTTGTGCTATTGCTTTGGCTTGCGGAGGTTGTGGGTTGTCATGCAACAAAGGCCCTTGAGGGGTGGTGCTTTTGGCATGCCGCGCTGTGCTTTTCCTTTTAAGCAATGGTTTTGGTGAGGTGGTGGGATACGTGTCACTCATCTATTGGGCCTTCTTGAATCATAACTGCTTTAGTCATTTCGCTTTTGGTAAAGGATACTTTTCAAGCGTACGTTCATCTCCCTGCGCGCACACCCGCTTTGCGGTTAGATGTGCATCCATCGCGTGACACTCTGCATAATTTTTTATGCACTTCTGGGCACGGCACGATGCTCTCTACAGAATTTTCAAAGTGCTCCCGGCCTGCTATGGATGATGTGAGGGAGGGAAAAAAATTCTCACCATTTTGCATTTATACCCCTTAGTCCCTCTATTTGTGGTCCCACACGTTGTCGTCTGTAGGAAATTGGCTGCTGAGGTAGGGAGAGGAGTTGTTTCTGGACAAGTCAAGAGTCACACCGTTCTGGAGGTATTTGGGTGCTCACATGCAGCAAGTGCATTGAAACAGAGGACCTATCATGGTCTCATGTCAGGCATGCAGCAGAGAAGGCAGGGCAGGCCCCGTTCTCATCCATTTCCTTCCTCCTGACCTCATCTGTATCATCTGTTCTCTTCTCTCTCCACCCGTCCATTGCAATGATAAGCAATCCCCACAAGGAACACCTCTCTCTCTTTGGTTCCCCTCTCGCAAGTCGATTGATTAGGGTTTTGTTTTTTCATTTGATCCAGCGGAAAATGGAACGTGATGGGGGAATGCTTCCAGGAGGGTGAGCTCCCTGCATCAAACTCATAGTCCCCTGGTTTGGGGATTCGATTCCATTTCCTTACTGCCAATCACTCACTTTATTGAAGCCTGGTTCCAAATCCTCTGTCGCTTGCACGATTTGTTGGAAGAGCTCATCATCCCTATGAGCTACTCTTAATTTTCTACCAATTTGCATAGTATCTGCTTTAGATTGGAATTTGGATGAACATTTTTTTGCTCACTCGTTGTTTGGCATTACCGATTTGCTTTTCAATTTGTACCAATTTTCCTAGAAGATGCATTAAATGTCCTTTATATTAACATGTATTTTCTTTTTGAAATTTATCCTTACTGTTCAGAATTATGCCTAATTGATTTGCTTCATATTTGTACCAATTTGCCTACAAGATTCTTCAAATTTCTTTTACACAAATATTTATTTGCTTAGGAATTATTGCAGTGTCTCCAAATTGTACTAATTTGGATTTCAATGGTTTCCCAGTTTGCAACAAAAGTTTTTCTAATTCACACCACAATCTGCTTTGATTTTGTTCTAAATTATGAGTTTGCTTACAAACAAGCAACAAATTCTCCCGAAATATTCCAATCTTTTATTTGTTCTCTTAGGTTTGCTTTTTTGCATGCTTTTTTGTTCGACACAAATTGCTCAGTTTTTCGTTTAAGATATGAAGTGAATTTATCTGATTTTGTTATCACATGATATCTATCTTGCTTTCTGAATTTAGCTTAATTTGCCTATACTTGCTTAACAAAATTGCTTTTATGCATCTTGTGAATATGGGAAGAACAAGATGGCATTCTTATTCACACGGGCATGCCTCAGTCTCTGCACCACTTCTATGCCAAATGAGCAGAAACGGAAAGGGGTGGACCGCATCCAGACAACGTTTTGCCAAAAATAATGGTGTGCATGCTACATGACTATAGTATGCATACTCGAAAATTAGCACAGTCTTGTTGTTGTGGGGGCACATATGGCCCTTTGATTGGCCATGAGGAGGTGGGCTCGACAGCCTGGTGTCCTATATAACTGCAAGGATGGGGTGGCCTCATTCACTTTCACTTGTGCTTGTCATTTTCATTGTGTCCTCGCTTAGCACTCCATTGCTTCAAAACCTTACTACCAGTGATGTAGCTCCAAAGTTTTGTTGCGTTGTGCTTGGCTTGTGCGTAGCTCTCGCTTCATCATTGCAGAAGATTCTCGATGGATTACACGGACAAATCATAAATTCCAAAGAAATTCAGGGTGTCAAAGACATACCATCACGAACAAGGTGTTGGATAACATGGCGACCCATGGGATGATTGCGGAGCATGAGTCGGCCCATGCTTTGGTGTCTGAAGTGGAAATCCCATTGCCGAAAAGTGGTGAAGTCGCCTACTTCGTCAGGTTTTTTTAAGGGGCTTCTCTTCCCTTCCCTTGTTTTCTTGGAGCGTGTCTTGGACTTCTATGCCTTGGAGATCCAACAGCTCACTCCCAACACCCTCATGAGCCTGGCTATCTTCGAATAGGATTTTCATGCTGAAGGCGTCCTTCCTTCGGCGAAGGTATTTGCATCCCTACACAACGCTGATGGCCGACCTAAGCCAGTGAAGGTGCGAGGTAGAGACTTATGCTCATGCTTTGACAATATCTTCTTTTTCCCAAATGCGCAAGTGAAGGTTCCCGCGAAGGCGACAAAAAATTGTTAGGACACTAATTGGACTCGGTGCTGGTTCTGCTATACCCTACCAAAGGATTGTTCCCTTCAGTCGTCGTGTTTGGAGATATTCTATATCATCACCCGAAGGTGGAGTTGAACTCAAACTAGCTTGAGAAGGTGAAGTTGCTGGAGATTGTGTCTAAGAGAGAGCACGGATGATGAGGATCAAACCTTGAGATGAGGTTGATCAGAGTCGAATGGCTAATCTTTCACGATGAAGAACAGTGAAGAACGGATATGATAACTAGCATGACATTAGCAGATGCAATGTCGTACCAAAAAACACCACCAACCCACGATCTAGATTGAACACGACTAGTATGAAGAGTCATAAGAATTCAGCATACGACATGAGAATTATCTTGATTCATACACTAAGAACAAACACATGTAGTTTTGTTGGTGGATGCAAAGTTTTTAATAAGAACTTGTAAACTTGATAACAGGGACGTACCCTAACGACACTCAACCGAAACAAACATGATGTGGTCTATTTCTTCTTAATACTCTCCCTTTTACATGATCATGGCCCTTTGTTTTATAGTGCACACATGCACTTTACAACAACGGCTCCAACACAACTTGACACAGACTAGGACTCCTAAACTTAACTAATTTGGACTCTATTTTATGACGCACATTGTAACTTGCACATATTGAACCTGAGTATGGGAATAGATCTGTCAAATATCTAACTATGGGGTATATACGCATAAGGAGTATATTGTTTATGGACAGGGTATACCATGCATATGTATAATAACTCTGGATACTATAGAACTGAATCTGTGGTACCTAATATATCTGAAAATCTAGAAGACATATACTAGGAATGTCTCTATTGGTTGCCAACTCGTGGACGACTAGTATCTAATTTGGATTCATCTGCTTTGTCGTGGTAGACAAGATGAAGGACTCCCTATCAACTACGGCTGAATAGGAGGCGACATATCAGCCCTATATAAGGCGGGGACCCAGACCCATGAAAATGAGAACTCAAGCCATATCAAGACATACACATCTCAATGCAAGCACCAAGACCCTAGCATAGGAGATACCCGACGACTTCACCCCTAGATTAGCCTAGATCTGATCTACTCTCTATAATAGGTCTAGCCAAATTACTTGTACTAGTGTTGATTAATATATTGCAGCAACATCTAAACATGACATAGGGTATTACTCCTTTTGGAGGCCCGAACCTGTCTACATCGCGTGTCTCGATTTGTGTTCAATCGCAGATCTCGAAGGTACCCTAGTCAATTACGAACATATTATCAGTAACTAATATTCGATAGTTGGCGCATCGGGTAGGGACCTTCTTCTGCTTTTCAGGATTGATCATGTCTCGAGTTTACATCCGCGTTGATTTCTCTAATGACGGTTTCTACAACCACTTTGACTCGATGGAAGCTATCTATCTACTCATCGCCTTTTGCCGGATCTATGACCCTCTTCAAAGCTATGGTTTTCTGCAGAGACAATCAAGGTGGACTGATCCACACTGGTATTCTCGAGTCCAGTCCATTGGACACATAACATGAGGTGGCACATCTCGATTAAGATCACAAAGAGCATAACGTTCTGTAGTGCATAGACACCAACAGCAAGGGCAAGGATCAGGAGAGTAGCAATGACAACTCGGTCGACAACTAGAGTAGTCGAACATATCGATTCATGTTCATAGCTCGAGGAGTTAGAACCCCACTTGACGACCCGATGGCGGTAGATCAAAACACCTTAGAGAACAATGGCATCAGGATTCCCGTGGACCCAGCAGAGGCAACCACCGCCCATGGTACCAGCATCACTGGAGATATACTGCTAGAAATGTTTGTGGCTAGTGCCTAGTTAGCTCCTAATACTACTGATCAACTACGGACCATAGGAGATCAGGTGCCCTCTAGTCTTCAACAATGACTTCCGGTGGGTACCCCTCCACCAACACTGGTCCTGAGATCGAGGAACGGATACTCTTAGGACAACTGTCATGAGGCTTCATCGCCTCAGCCATAGCCAAGCCTCGGTAGTGGTGTCTTCAATACCCCAAAGGCTAACATCTAAGAAGCTCATCTTATTCTTAGATCCTTCCCTGTGTTGTTTCCGACGAATCATTTAACCCCGATGCTCAATCAAGTGAACACTTTACTTGATGCGGCTCAGATCCAGGCTGCTCGAGGCATCAAGTCGACAAGGCATTGGTTTGACGGGCCATGGATGTGGACATCAACGAGTTGAGGAATCGCAGATGGGAAGCTCGGGCGGTCGGAATCGAGTGCAGTCCTGTGGCCATGCTGTAACTGCCCTATTCATATGCATAGGAACTAGGAAGACCTGAGAAACTGCATCCCTCATGATCGCCACGATCTACAAAGAGTGACAGACAACCATCGAGAGGAACACCGTGAGGACGACTGTTGCTATAATGAGCACAGATCTCAAGAATGGGACGATCGATGTGACTCCCCTGTTTGAAGGAACATGCATGACAGTCCTCCTCCTTTGCCTCCTAAAGTGTTTGATGAGGGTTGCGAGGCCTTCGCACCTAAGCTCCAGTCAATACGGTGGCCTGAGAAGTTCAAAGTGTGTCCAATAGAAAAATACAATGGGAAGCTCAATCCCAATGAGTAGTTGTAGATATATACCACTGTTATTCGAGTGGCGGGCGGTGATAGTAAGGTGATAGCCAACTATCTGCTGACCGCGCTGGTTGGACCAGCATGGTCTTGGTTGTTGAGCTTGCCTCCTATCTAGATTCGATCGTGGGCCAAGTTGAAGGCTCAGTTCGTCGCTAAGTTCCAGGGCACGTTCAAGCGCCTAGGAACATAGAACGATCTTCATTAGTTGAACGAAGGCAAAGACGAATCTCTTTGAAACTTCATCCAGAGGTTCAGAAATAGGTGCAACATGATCCCGGACATCTTCAACGAGTTAGTCTTCACCGCCTTTAAGCGAGGCATCAAGGACATAGATCTGGTTGACAAGTTAGCTACTAGATAGATCTAAACGGTCAAAGAGCTCTTCGAGTTGGTAGACGAGTCTGCAAAGTGTGCTGAAGGTCATGCACATGTAAAAAACCCTCAGCCTAGCAAGGACAATCTCGAGTCCTCGAAGAACGGGGGAAGAAGAATAAACCTGGTGACAAGCGCAAAGGTCTAGACACAACTATAGCCGCGGTAGATAGGAGCAAGTCGCACAAAATCAGGGATAACAAAGGCTTGAGCGAAGTTAGTGAAAAGTGGTGTCTTGTCCATCGGACCAAACAACACAACTTCGATGAATACCACGTCATTAAAATAAGGTCAATGATAAGCTCAAGGCCGCTGTTGCTGAGTATCACAACAAACAAGGCTAGATACTAAAGACGATGAACCCAAATTTCGTGGGGCCGATCAGAGCTTGCACACATCATCAGAGGATCTACCGCATATGAGTCCAAGAGACAATACAAAGCAGTCGAGAAAGAGATCAACCTGGCTCTAATAGGCCCTACTCGATACCTCAAGTGGTTAGAGGTCTCGATCACCTTCAACTAAACTGACCATCCAGCTACAGTTCTGCACCCTAGTCGATACTCGGTCATGGTCGTCTACTATCCTTAACATCAAGATACATCAAACATTAGTTGATGGGGTGTTTTGCTTAATCTCATCTTTGCCAAGATGATAGACAAGATGGGAATTTCAAGGTCAGAGCTCAAGGAAGGAGTTGAGCCTTTTCATGGTATAACCCTAAATTCATCCAATATCCCCCTTGGCCATATTGAGCTGCCAGTCACATTCGAGGAGCTTGACAACTTCCATATAGAGAAGTTAACCTTTGATGCCATAGGCTTTGAGATGGCTTATAGTGTGATTCTAGGCCGTCCAATATTGGACAAGTTCATGGCCATAGTGCACTATGCCTATCAACACTCAAGTCCAACGAGGTCACCAAAGGAAATTACGATGACGGTGCCAAGAACAAGAAGATTGATAGTTGTGTCATGGCAATACCCCTCAACCCGTCTGAATTAGCCAAGATGGTCAAGATAGGGATTGACCTTAATCCCAAATAAGAACTTGACCTCATCACTTTCCACCAGGCAAACCAAGATATGCTTGCATGGCAACCGTCCGATATGCCCGGGGTCCCTAGGGAGGTGATTAAGCATCGACTAGTTGTGAAACCCGACACCAAACACGTGGTGTCTGCAAAGGTTTGCAAAGGATAGGAAGCAAGCTATCCAGGAGGAGATCGGCAAACTCCTAAAGGTGGGCTTCATTCAAGAGATTCATCATCCTACGTGGCTCGCAAATCCTGTCCTCGTGAAGAAACCCAATGGCGAGCAGAGAATGGGTGTCGACTTTACTGACCTCAACAAAGCCTATCCCAATGACCCTTTTCCTCTTCCTCGCATTGACCAGATCGTTGACACTATGGTGCGTTGTGCCTTGCTGTATTTCCTAGATGCCTATTCGGGGTATCACCAAATTAGTATGGGGATAGAGGATGAGAAGAAAACTGCTTTTGTTACTCCCTTTGGTGTATTTTGTTACGTAAAAATGCCATTTGGTTTAAAGAATGCTAGTGCTACTTACCAATGGTGTATTCAAAACTGCTTACAACCCCAAATCTAGAGCAATGTTGAAGCTTATGTCAATGATATTGTTGTCAAGTCTAGAATCGAAGGCGCATTGATTAATGACCACAAGGAGACATTCGACAACCTCAGGAAGTATCGTATGATGCTTAATCTCGAGAAATGCTCGTTCGATGCTTCCTGATGTTAAGTTGAGGCATCGAGGCCAATCCACGTAAAATCAAGACACTCGACCAAATGTGATCACCTCGAACACTGAATGAAGTTCAAAAATTAATAGGATGAATAGCAGCCTTTAGTTGATTCATCTACAGGATGGGCGAGCGAGGGACACCTTTCTTCAAGTTATTGAAGAAATACGACCGGCTCAAGTGGACATAAGAAGCGGAGAATGCCTTTCAGGATTTAAAAAGATATTTATTGTCTTCGTTAATTCTAACACCACCTAACAAAAAAGATGAGCTGAGCAACCCCACGAGTTGTAAGCATGGTCCTGGTGATCGAGCGGGAATGTCCCGAGAAAAAGGCCAAGGTCCAGAAACCTATTTACCACCTGAGCGAAGTCCTACACAACGCTAAGCTACGGTACCCGCGAGTGCAGAAGTTGCTATATACAGCCTTGATGCCTTCCCATAAGGTACGACACTATGTCCAGGCGCAAAAGGTCACTGTTGTGTTCACGTATCCACTGAAGGATGTCATACGCAATAAGGAGGCTGATGAGCCCATGGCTCCTTCGGATATGATCAATGCCACCAATAATTCTCAAATCATACATGGTCTAATTACAAGAGCACGTGCACAACAATTAGACCACCGGGTGAACTCATTTCTCGATGTTCATGCTTCCTTGGATGGATTCCTACTAAATTCTTGTGATATTTTATTGCTTAGGAACATAGGAGAAGCACCAAAACCTTACCCGAATGTCACCCCTCGAAGGCCAAGTCTAGTCGTGGTCGTGGTCAAGTCGTAGGACAGCACATCAGTAAAATGGGCATAACTCTCTCATACGAAATCCGTTTTAGGCAATCTTGGATATTCTAGAAAGCCTGCAATGAGTCCTTTCCAATGGATATGAGATCGACAAAATATTCCTTATAGTGTAGTCAGAGTCGAAGGAATAAGGTGTTGCACCACCATTTTAGACCTAGTTGGGTCTTGTAATCGTGTCTGGGTTGGAGTCCAGGTTGTGCACGCCTCTTTCCATGGCTACATAATCCTAGGTCAATTTCCTGACGTCCCCCTATATATACACAGTAGCCGTCATAGTTTAGGCTTGGGTTTTGTTTAGATTATTCTGTTTTATACAGTTTTGCCGCTTGTTTAGTTTGTGGAACCCTAACTTCAGTATTTCATTTGTAATTAGCAATATTTAGATTGCATCTACCTGTTCTTGCTTGTGTTCTCAATTCGCTTGCAGGAAAAGCCTTCTTGGCGAGGTCAATCGCTTCTTGGCACAGTTGATAACCACAGAGTAGTGGTCTAGTGGCTGCAAGGGTTCTCGATCTATCTTGGTCAGAGCCTTTGGATCATCAATGTCAAAACTCCACCAATCGACTTATCATATTACCTTCGAAATGTTGGGTAAATGCGTATAAAGTGGTATCAGAGTCTCGGTTGCTCGTTAGGTAATCTCAGTTATCCCTTTTGTTTCGTCATTTTCCATTACCTAGAGTAAAAAAAATGCCCCACAAGAATATTTAGATCTTAGTTTTTCCACTATCCAAACCACTTTATGCCTTCGCAATTTCGTTTTCAATATTCACATTGTTGAGTTTGAGTCCATCGTCGGTGTCTTTGTTGCTGGTCGAGTTTCTAGTGTCGAGTCTTGATGTTTAGTCATCATGTATCTCGGACTGGCTTTGGTTGCTATAGCTGAGATTATGTCTCTGGTCTAGTCGACCATCAACATGTGTTCGACCACTAGTTGCTTTAACCATCTACTCGAGTTCGACTACTAGTCGAGTTGACCATCAAGTCGTGTTCGACCACTAGTCGCTTCAACCATCTACTCGGGTTCGACCACTAGTCGCTTCAACTATCTACTCAGGTTTGATCACTAGTCGTTTAGACCACCCACTCAGTGTCCAACCAGGCACTCCGACTACCCACTCGGGGTCCCGACCAATCACTCTGACCACCTGCTCAGGGTCCGACCAGTCATTCTGACCACCCACTTGGGGTCCCAACCAGTCATTCTGACCACCTACTTGGGGTCCGACCAGACATTCTGACCACTCACTCGGGGTTCCAACTAGGCACTCTGACCACCTAGTTGAAATCACCCACCTTCTCGGATCCGACCACCATAGCCGAAATAGAGGAAGCCAAAGTTCAGAAAGAGAGGGTACCTTTTTATTACCTTTATACTCTTGCTCTCTGGAAAAAATTTGTGACCCACATACCTCACTGGTCTTAGAAAAGGCAGTAGAAGAGTTTTTGAGTTTGTGTCATATTCGTAAAAAAAAAAGCAAGCAAGCAAGAAGCAAAGAGTGAAAAAAAGAAGAAGCAAAGAGTGCCAAAAAAAAGGAGAGAATTAAAAGAAAGAATCAGTTTGCATTGCAAATTTTGTTGCTTTATTGCCATGCTCAATACATACTTTGATCGAGTGTTAATCAGCCACCAAACCATGGGCGTGTGGATCCTCGTGGCGCAAACCATGAGCAAGAGGAGTCCGTCGCAGATGATGAAATTTTGAGGCAAGAACAAGATGCCTTTGATGCACGACAATGGGAGTCATTAAACTTCAACCGTCAAGGTATGAGAGGTAATAATTTTTAGCAACATAACCTACGTGTTAATGATGATCCATTTGCTAAGGTTAAGTTTACCATACCATCTTTTTACGGTTGTTTATGATGCTGAAAAAGTATTTAGATTAGGAGATGACAGTTGAACAGAAGTTTAATACTCATTTAGTTCCTGAAGTGCAGAGAGTTAGGCAAACCACTAGTGAATTTAAACAATTTGCAATTGTCTGGTGGAATAGAGTGTGCATCGATAGATTAGCGTCTACCACATGGAATGCTTTAAAGGTTGTTATATGTAACAGATTTATTCCACCCTCTTTTAAACGTGATTTGCGTAAGAAATTACAACGCTTAAACCAAAGTGACAGATCCACAGAAGAATATTATCAGGAGCTACAAATTAGTATGTTGTGTTGTGATATTATTGAGGATGAAGAGGCTGCAATGGCACGTTTTTATGGAGGGTTAGGGCATAAAATTCAGGATATAGTTGATTACAAAGAATACAATAATGTTCCTAGATTATTCTAATTTGCATGTCTGGCAAAAAAAGAATTTCAAGGACGACAACAGAGGCCAAGGAGCAATTTTGGAAGCACAACCACTTCAAAATCAACACCAGGACAAGTCAAAATAGCCCCACGTTCAGCTACACGATTTGCTGTCCCCTTCTCGAGTAGGATGCGCTCAGCAGTATCTTCAACATCGTCGCATGTTCCCAAGGTAAGCAATTCCAAAAGTGTGCAGGGTCCAGCCAAGAGCTCTTCTCCGGTAGCTTCTATAGGCCGATCGGCCAGGTTTGTATGCCACCGATGCAAGGGAATGGTCCACGTCATGAAGGATTGCCCAAGTCAGTGAGCGTATATTGTAACAGAAGACAGTGGATATGTAAGTGCTAGTGATATTGAGGATGAAGATGCACTTGTAGCTAACCATGCTGGTGATGAGGATAGACGTGAGACGAATGTCGACCATGAGGAAGTGTTTGATGCCACTGCCACAGAGGATTATCGGACACTCATTGTGCAGCGAGTGTTAAGCACTCAAATGGAACAAGCGGAATAGCTACAATGCCACAATTTGTTTCAGATGTTCCTCATAGTTAAGGGTTATTGTGTTCGAGTCATTATTGATGGAGGAGGCTGCAATAACTTTGAGTTTGTGGATATATTTTCAGGTGAGGTACCCTGGGATTACCACCTATTCGAGGGATTGAACATCAAATTGATTTGATTCTGGGAGTAACTTTACCAAACCGTGCTGCATATAGGGCAAACCCGGAAGATACTAAGGAAATTCAGCAACAAGTCTAAGACCTTTTGGACCGCAAGTATGTATGAAAAAGTCTTAGCACTTGTGTTGTTTCCATTCTTTTGGTTCCTAAGAAAGACGGTAGTTGGTATATGTGTGTTGAATGTAGAGCTAATTCAAGGATGTAAACTTATTGCTTATTTTAGCGAGAAATTAAGTGGACCAAGTCTGAATTATTCCACTTATGATAAAGAATTGTATGCTTTAGTTTGTGTGCTTTAAAATTGGTAACATTATCTATAGTCCAAAGAATTTATCATACATTCTGATCATGAATCGCTGAAACATATTAGAAGTCAAGGTAAACTGAATAAATGACATGCTAAATGGGTAGAATTTATCGAGTCTTTTCTATATGTCGTAAAACATAAGAAAGGAAAGGATAATGTGATTGCTGATTCGCTTTCTAGGCGTTATACCATGTTATGTCAATTTGATCATAAGATTTTTAGTTTAGAGGCTATTAAGGACATATATGCTATTGATTTAGACTTTAAAGAAGTACTTGAAAATTGTAAAGAAGGGAAAATATGGAATAAATATGTGCTGAATGATGGATTGCTCTATCGAGCTAACAAGCTATGCATTCCAGCTAGCTCCGTTCGTCTTTTGTTGTTGCAGGAGGCGCATGGAGGAGGATTAGTGGCACATTTTGGAGCAAAGAAGACTAAAGATGTGCTGGCCTCTCATTTCTTTTGGCCAAAAGATGAGACGTGACGTCGAGCGTTATGTGTTACGTTGTACCACTTACAATAAAGCTAAGTCTCGCTTAAATCCAAATAGTCTTTAAATGCATCTTCCTGTTCCTAGTGTACCTTGGGAGGATATTTCCATGGATTTTGTTTTATGATTGCCTAAGACAAAGAGGGGGAGGGATAACATATTTGTAATTGTGGATCGTTTTTCTAAAATGACACATTTTATATCTTATCACAAGAGCGATGATGCTACAAACATAGCTGATTTATTTTTCAGGAAAATCGTTTAACTATATGGAGTGCCTAACTATTGTCTCGGATCGTGATGCAAATTTTTTGAGTAGTTGATTTGTTTTTTAGGGAAATCGTTCAACTACATGGAGTGCCTAACTTTTTTCTCGGATCGTGATGCAAAGTTTTTGAGCCACTTTTGGAGATCCCTTTGGAATAAATTAGGGATGAAGCTACTGTTTTCTACTACGTGTTATGCCCAAACCGATGGTTAAATAGAGGTTGTCAACCGTACCTTATCGACCATGTTACGGGCTGTTCTAAAGAAAATAAAATTTGAATTGAGTGATTTAGTTTGGTTGTATTTGAGAAAGAATAGGCTTCCAGAACTAAAAAAATTGAAGTTGATGTCTAGAGCTAAAGGACCTTTTAAGATAATTGAGAAAATCAGTGACAATGCATACAAATTGAACCTACCTGTAGATTTTGGGGTTAGTCCCACATTTAACATTTCAGATCTGAAGCCCTAATTGAGAGAAGAAGAAGAGCTTGAGTCGAGGATGACTCCAATTTAAGAGGGGAGGATGATGAGCCCATAGCTTGTTTTTGTACGATCAATACCGTCAATAATCCTCAAATCATACAAGGTCCAATTACAAGAGCACGTGCACGACAATTAGACTACCAAGTAACTCGTTTCTCACTGTTGATGCTTTCTTGGATGGATTCCTACTAAATTCTTGTGATATTTTATTACTTAGGAACACGGGAGAAGCACCACAACCATAGCCAGACATCACCCCTCAAAGGCCAAGTCTACTCGAACTCGGGCTGAGCTCTAGTCGTGGTCGTGGTTGTGGTCGAGTCGCAGGATAGCACGTTAGTAAACAGGCATAACTCTCTCATACGAAGTCTGTTTTAGGCAATCTTTGACATTCTGGAAAGCTTATGATGATCCCTTTCCAATGGATATAAGCTCGACCAAATATTCCTTATAATGTAGTTAGAGTCGAAGGAATAAGGTACTGCACCACCGTTTTGGACCTAGTTGGGTCTTGTAATCGTGTTGGGGTCGGAGTCTAGGTTGTGCACGCCTCTTTTCACGGCTGCACAATCCTAAATCGACCTCCCCATGTCCCCCCTATATATACATAGTAGCCGTCATGTTTAGACTTGGGTTTTGCTTAGATTATTCTATTTTATACCGTTTCATCGCTTTGTCTCGAGCACCAGTGCCCATAGGAGTCTTCGTTAAGAAACTCCTCAAAACATATGTCTTAACAGTTCAGCGAACGGATGCTATCCAACTCGACCAGCAGTCTGGTCAGGTCAGCAAGGCATAACATGCAGACATGGTAGCTGCACTACTCGAATGCGAGCCGACATGGATGATCCCATTCCAAGCCTATCTCGAAGGTCGAGAGGTCCAAGCTATATGCTTTAGTAGACGGTAAGCTCTACCGAAAGGGGAGTTACAAAATCTTGATGAAGTGCATCACTTAGGAAGAGGGCAATAAAACATTGCTTGATATCCTTGGAGGCATGTGTGATAATCATGCGTCTTACCGCATCTTGGTTGGAAAAGCTTTCCTCCAAGGATTCTATTGGCCGACTATCCTCTAGGATGTTTCTGAGCTGGTCAAAAAGTGCGAAAGCTGCCAATTTTTTTTAGAAGGTAGACCACTCAACCAGCCCAAGCTCTGCAAACAATTCATCTTTCTTTGTCTTTCTCTGTTTGGGACTGGAATATCCTGGGACTGTTCCTAAGGGCCCAAGGTGCTTATAAGTTCCTATTCGTGGCTATCGACATGTTCACTAAGTGGATCGAGACCGAACCTGTGCGGAAAATAACAACAAAAGTGGCTAAGAAGTTCATGAGGAGCATAATTACTCAATTTAGAATTCCACATCAGATAATTACAGACAGCGGTAGCTAGTTCAAAAGCGGGACCTTTATTATGTTCTGTGAAGAATTTGACATCAAAACTTGTTTCGCTTCAGCAGCTCACCCACAAAGGAACGGTCAGGTCAAGGGCGCCAATGGTATAGTCTTGCATGGTATCAAAACTCTGGTTTTTGATAGGCTAAAAGCCTACTCAAAACGATGGCCGAAAGAGCTTTCCTCGGTACTATGGACCGTTTGCACTTCCACTAACATGGCCACTGGTGAAACTCCTTTTTCTTAGTCTACAGACCAGAAGCAGTGCTCCCGACCGAGTTGAAGTATGGATTACCTCGAGTTGAAAGTTACTCGGAAGAAGGGCACGAGCAATCACGAGCTAATGATATCAATTTACTTTCGGAGAATGGTGATCAAGCATCCATTCGAGTGGCTAAGTACCAACAAGGCGTAGATATCACAGTCAGAAAGTCCAACCCAGGACACTCGTTCCTGGTGACCTTGTTTTATGAAAGGTGCAGAAACAGGCTTAGCAGCAAAAGTTATCACCTAAGTTAGAAGGGCCCTATATAGTTGTCGAAGTAACTTGACCTGGATCAATACGTCTATCTACTTCAAACAGTGAGATAATCGAAAACTCATGGCACATCGACTAACTCCAACATCCATTCATACACAAGGTAAGTCAAAGATAAATCAATTACATTCTGATCAGACTGACTATCCTATTACACATTTTTAATAGAAAGGATTCGCCAAACTCTTGCAAATATTAAAGATCCGCTACCTCCAAGAGTTCAGAAGTATGTTGTAACACCCTACTTTCCAGAATTTCACAACTTTTTAAAATTTTCCTATATTAGTGAGTAGCTTCACCAGTAGAGCAGGTTTATAACATATTTTTAAAAATTACCAAGCAACATAGGTTATTATTTCTTGTGCACTGCATGTTGAGTTTTTGCTAGGAGCCAGGTAAATACATTAGAATTCTTTTTCCTCTCTTTGGTGTTTTGAGTGAAAAATGTTTTGAAAAGGTTTTTACAAAACTCAATAGTGAATAAGTTAAGGATCTTAATGGTTGGAATTCAAATTCTTGAACTACTCAATCCTTGATAATATCTAATCCTTCTCTAGTTCAATTCAAATCCTATCCAAATCCTTGTTTAAAGTCAATCTTTTCTTTTTCCCAAATCTTATCCAAACCCATATTCAATTCAAAATCCTTATCTAGTCCTATTCTTGTTTAGCCTCATCTTTCCTTTCTTTCAAAATTCATTCTGAGCTCAATTCAAATTGAAACCCTATTCAAATTTTCTCTGCAAAAATTTATTTTCTAAAACCCTAGATATTTCTAAAGTGCCCTTGAGCCCAATGTTGCCAAAGCCTAAGCTCTTGGCCGGCACACAAGTCTTCTAGAAAGTCCAACAAAGGATCCACAAAATCTACAAATATTCGTGGAGTTCTAGATAACCTCATCTTCCCACGTAGTTTCGGAGTTCAAGACGGCCTCAAATGCAAACCTTGATAATACCAAAGTTACAGATCTCATCTAGAGCTTTGATTTGAACCTACGGAGCTACCCTTTTGGATATTGGAGCTTGGAGTTATGACCCCCGAAACCAGTGCTGCACAGATAAGTTTAAATTCAAACAGTTTATCTTGTGATGCATTTTTGAAAATCAAGATGAAGTTTTATGAAGTTCCAATGAATACAAAAGCTGTAGATCTTTTTGCGTACTACAACATAGAGTCTAGAAACGTCTAATTTGTAGTCCGAACAGTTGAGATATTATCCTCAGAATATAGGTTTGTGAGAAAGGCAACCGTAACTGACTCAGAATCCAACTCGATCTCTATGTCAAACCGTATACGGACTCCAACCGCTCTTATCTCTTCCTCGTGACTTCCTCCCTATATATAGAAGACTCTAGGTGCCTCTAGCCCTCTTGAAACTCTAGCCACACCTCCCCTTTGCAAACACCGTGCCACCATTGTTGTTGTTCTCGCGGCCAGCAGTATATCCATAGATTGGCATCGCCGTTTCAGATGATCTAGAGCTCCGATCATCGAGCCCTTTTACCACAACATGCCTCTTGTTGTCCTCCACAATTCCACCAATTTGATCGTCCAAAGGAGAATCAAAGATGCCAGCATCCACGTTTCCGTGCCCTTGCCACATCATCTGGCATGCGCACCGAAGTTATTGTCCGCATTCCCGTCCATCCAATAGCTATTTTGATACACCGAATGTGTCACTTTGTGTTCTATAGTCTTCTACACGTTCAGAAGAGGAATCATGCAGATCTATAGTGACACAAAGGAAATGTGTGCTCCAATTCTAATATCATTGTAGCCATTGTCGTGCACCATTTCTACAACCACCTCCCTGACCATTGAAGAAGGGTAAATACCAGCCTTTCTTCATCCTTCTCCTTCCTTACCTTTGTTTTCCCATCATACTAAGTCCCTAGCCAAGCTCTAGTCCCCACGGAGCCCTTGCTACGCCGCCACGGCCGTCGCTGTTGTGGATAGCCACACAGCCATCGATTGGCATTGGCGTTCATAGCCGAATATTTACATCGATTGTGATGCCCTTTCACCAGAGTGTGCCCCTAGTAGCACCTAACCACCCCAAAAACAGGTTGACCAATGGAGCCTCAACACTACTGGGATCATTGTTGCAATGCCGTTGTCCGGTGTCTCGTCGTATTCTGCGCATGCAACAGTTTTGCTTTCGCGCTCCCCGCCAATCAACAAGCTGTATGGATGAGGCTTATACGTCAACATAAGAGCCCTTTATCTGTTGTGCAGTGACACAACCGGAATGTGGTCGCCAACCGCAGCTTGCTACAACCGTCATCTATCTCATCTCTGCTGATCGATCTTCCTCTCAAGGGATGATATGCCTAAATCCATACCCTAGCATTGTGTTCCAAGGAATAATGAACAATTTCTTCATACGGTTTCTCAAATTTCATAACCTACCTCCGGAAACACGAGCGTCTTCGTTGTTGCGTCTATTCGTGGTCACCACCAAACCTAGTAGTAGTCGTCGCTATTTTTCTACTTCCTCCGATAACCCCTTCCAAAACTGATCATACATTTGAATTAGCCTTTCCACGTTCTATACCATGCTTCTCTTGTTTTGTTAAAATGTCATCGAAGGCCAGTGTCGATGTCAGTGGCCACGCGTCAATCACCGTCTCCGATGAAACCCGCCGCCGCCGCCGCTACGCATAGTCGCATGTAACATCCTTAACCCAGCAGCGCAGCCTTCAGCCATGTGATTCATCATGGATGGTCGAGACTAGACCTCAGTGTACCTCTTCTTTATCCAAAGACTTCACTTGCATAACATGCTAGTTAGCAACAGATCATCCTCTTTAGCCTGTTTAGCGAAGTCTAGTCAGTCCTATACTTCTTGAACCTTGCATAATGGCGTAATGATGTTGTCAAGCCTGAGACAATGGTTGTGCAATAAAGCCCTTTCCCATAAGAAGATAATTCCGGTAAATTAGCTTTTCCTTTTTCAGCCTAATCCACCTCCTGAAAGATGTTGTCCTTCATACGAACTCCTATTTAGGCAATTCTTGCATCTAAATATTTCTAAAATCATAACCTATCCAACCATATTGTTTTTAAAGTATTTTTATGATGTTTGGTATAATATTCTTAGTGTTTTCTTTGTGTTGTTTGTCGGTAGTTCCCATGATTAGTCGGTAACATTTCAGAAACAGTTTGAGGGACTTCAAGACCAAGATTTCAACAACACTGAGTAGCATTTAGGTGAAAGGCAAGTGTACTTATTTATAATATTGCTCCTATAATTTAAACTGATTTGTTTTACTAAATTGCATGCAGTGTCAGTTTGATAGGTAGTCACCCATGTTAGGATTTACCTAGATATTCCCTTATTTTTCCTTGAAACCTAAGTGGTTCATGGTTAGGTGTCTTTCATGGGTAGAAATGCTTAGCCATGCTGTTGGGAACATTGGAAAGTATCTTATACTTGACTAATGAACATATAAAACGAGAATGATTAATTGGCTAATATTATAGAAACATGGAACCTTAGACCTTGAGTAAAGAGGTGTTTATGATGATGATCATAGTTATGTTATTGGTTTAATCTATGCTCAAGTAACCTAAGTAAGGATCGGTTCATGGAGTGCCAACCCAAGAAGTTCTGTACAAACATGAGACTGATATGGGTTGACTTGGCTAATTAATTAAAGTTTTTCCAGTACTATGTGGGCTAGTTAGAGGCATTGTATACTGAAGGTTATGTACCTTAAGAATAGCAAGGCACAAGAGGGGGCATCTGGGTAGATGGGGATGTGTCCGCTCTCATAAAATCTGGTGGTGAAACCTGGAGTGATGATGATACATACTGGGAGGATTCTTTGTAAAGGTTTCATTGTGATGAGGACATCACTCCCTCGGATACATACAATGATCCTCCATTGAACTTTCAAGGTCCAATCACAAGAGCTCGCGCACGACAATTAAATTTAGAGGTGAGCTCGTTCCTAAGCAACTCTTTATATAATTTTGAGAATAGATTACTACCTAATGATTATGTGTTGTTTAGGAATCATGGAGAGGACAAGGAAACACATAGAGGAAGGCTTGGAGGCGTGGAGGAGCAGCTAGGACGTCCAACAACAGCAGGAGGTCCAGTCCAACTCGAGTCCGAATCAGCCTCGGCCTCCAGGACCAGCGAGCAATAAAACGGACGCCCAGGACGCATCCGGACTCCGTTTTCGACGATTCACATATGGTTGGAAAGATAATTTCATAAGGAAACCAATGGCGTTGGTTTGAGGTCCAAATTCCTTCTGAGTCAACGGGAAACGTCGAAACAAGTCAGCGTCCAGAATCTGTCCCGGTGCCGTGTCACCGTTTTTGGTCCGTTGGGCCATGTACCGTGTTGGAGTCCATTAGGGACGCGTCTAGGGGTCCTTGGCCGACCCTAATCCTTTATATACAGTAGCCGTCACCCTAATTAGGGTTGGGTTTTGCTTAGATTATTCTGTCAAGAACAGTTTCGCCGTTTCGTCGGTTTGTGAGACCCCAACTCGTGAGATTAATCATTCATCTGCAATTTGGTTGCATTCTTCCTTGTTCTTGCTTGTGTTCTTCGATTCGTAGGCAAGGATTTTAGCCTTCTTGGCGAGGTCAACCGTGCAACGCCGGTTGATAACCAGAGGAGACGTGGTGCTGCGATTGCGGGGTTTCGGATCGTGTTGTTCGGAAGCCGGATCGACTTGTGTCTCGTTTCCACCAAATTGAGAGTTACCAGAACCTCTCGGAAGATCGGGAACCCTTGTTCATATTAAGTGGTATTCAGAGCTTCAGGTATACCGTCAGGTTCATATCTACCCTTAGTTTCAAGTGTTTTCGCCTTCGTTCCATAGTCCACTGCCATATCATTTTTTTTTTCCTGTCCTACAACCCTTCCGCGCCTTTAGCTTTTGCATATTTCAGTTTCAGAGTTCGTCGTGTTGAGTTTGTGTCCTGGTCAAGGTCTTGTTGCTGGTTAGGTCGTGTTAGAGTCCAGTTCGTGTGTTTTCCCCCACCGTTTCCATCAAACCCTAGCCTCCGTCGCATATTTTCTCCACTTTCTTCCCGTTTTGTCCTCTAATTCGGAGTCGTTTCTCAAATCGGGCATAACTTTCGCATACGAACTCCGTTTTCAGAAAAGTCATAGAGTTTTTCGCATCGAAACAGCGTTTCGGATCCGTTCGTCCCCGGCTTTGCCGGGTTTGGCGAAATCAGAATTCCCAAATTCGCCTCCGAAGTTTGAGTTTTCAATTTCCAAATATTTTTCTCATTTTACGGCTGAACTTCAGAAAATTCTACAGGTCACGTCTTTCACTTGTTTAAGCTCAAATTTTCTGTGGTTCCCTCTTGTGTGCTCCTAAGTGAAAAAAAAAATATCAAAAAAATAAAAAGAAAAAGTCGAATTTTCCCAAAAAAACAACGACAGCCTAAAAAAATAGAAAAAAGAGAGGGGCAAAAGAGGAACAATATCTAGAGGAGCACATAGAGAAGGGCAAAGTGAGCTGTGTTAGCGTGTGCTGTTTAGTTCTTTGTTTCTGTTGCTCTTGCTATCCATCATACTTGTTTCTCCACCTTGTTTAACACACATACTTGGTACTTGCAACACTTTAGGCCAGCAACGAGAACAAGTACTTGGGACTATAATTCAGCATTACTATCTGTTTCTGATTTGTGTTCCACATATACATATTTGTTCTCTTTGTGTGCCTTCCAAGCCCCACAGATTCTTCTGAACAGCACTGGTTTGCATCCCTGCAATCGCTCGCACGCCTTCCAGGTATCCTTTGCTTTGCTGGTAAGAACCCTGGTAAGAGCTTGGTAAGGTGTCTACCTTTGCTGATCTTGATTGAGAGGCACCACTCCATCTTTGTAGTACGATTATTAGGGATAACCTTCACTGTTTGTTGTTGTGTTTGTTTCCACAATGTCAGTTGAAGGAGATAAAACGCCAAAGGACTTCAAGGAGTGTGTCAGCCAAGAGCAGCTACAAGCTGTTGTAGACAATGCTCAGAAGGAGATGAGGGAGACAGTCATCAAGGCTGTCACTGAAGCGATAATTGAGATGAAACTCGCAAACGCGATTGAGCGAGTGGACAAACGGTTATCCGAGCTCACCGACAGGGTAAATGCTTTGGAAAACCGTCCTGTGCACAACGAAGATGTGAATGGAAGCAACACCGGTGATGAGTTGTATGATGACGATGTTAATGTTGATCCAGCGGCGACATTGCAAAACAGATTACGGCGTCGTCTTCGCACTAACACCACAGGTATGGGTGGCGTTCCACATCACCACCACCATCGAGGTATGTATAATCGAGCTCCTGAAGATCCTTATGCTAAGGTTAAATTTACTATACCTTCTTTTTCGGGACATTATGATGCTGAGGGATACCTTGATTGGGAGATGACAGTAGAGCAAAAATTTAGTGCCCATCAAGTACCTGAACAACATAGAGTTAGACAAGCCACTAGTGAGTTTAAAGATTTTGCTATTATTTGGTGGATTGGTTTAGCTGCAGATGGTGCCACACCTCGTACATGGGAAGAGCTTAAGGTTGCTATGCGTGATAGATTTGTTCCCCCATCTTATCATAGAGACTTGCGTAAGAAATTGATGCGCTTAGAACAGGAAGATAAATCGGTGCAGGATTATTATGGTGAGCTTCAAAAGGGCTTGATGCGTTGTGGCATAGTAGAGGGAAACAAAGATTCTATTTGTCGATTTTATTCGGGTTTGAGACGTGAAATCCAGGATATTATTGATTATAAAGAATTTAACAATGTCAACCAGTTGTTTCAGTTTGCTATGCTTGCAGAGAAGGAGTTGCAGGGGCGTGTGCAGCAGGGCAAGTACAAGGCCAGCACCATATACACGCCGCGCACAGGACCATCCTTTGGGCTGTCCAAACCATCCACTTACAGGGCTCCCTCACCAGCGAGCAAGCAACAAGCAGCTACGGCACCAAATCCTGTCACTACACGACCTTCGGGCTCAGGTAAAAATTCTGTTTTGCAGGGACCTTCCAAGAGTGCTTCCTCTGTTGCATCAACGGGACGCACCTCTGGCATTCAATGCCTTCGCTGCCATGGATTCGGTCATGTGCAGAAGGATTGCCCAAGTCAGCGGGCATACATTGCAACGGAAGATGGGTACATCAGCGCATCTGACATTGAGGAAGAAGAAGAACCAGTTGTTGAGGAGAGCAACGAAATCTTGGGCAGTGATGACACAGCGACCTATAGGAGCATCATTGTGCAGCGGGCGCTCAGCACAAAGGTACAACAACCAGAGAAGCTGCAACGCCATAACTTGTTCCAGATTTTCTTCGTCATCCAAAATCGGCGAGCACGTGTCATCATCGATGGAGGTAGTTGTAATAATTTGGTGAGTTCAGATTTGGTCAAGAAGCTTGGCTTGACCACACGCCAACACCCCCATCCATATAATCTTCAGTGGTTTAATGATGCTGGAAAAGCTAAGGTAACACAAACTTGCAGAGTCTCTTTTTCCATTGGTTCCTATGCTGATTATGTTGACTGTGATGTGGTACCTATGGAAGCTTGCTCACTTTTATTGGGTCGACCTTGGGAATTTGATAATGATGCTATACACCATGGTAGAAGTAATACATATACTTTTATGCATAAAGGAAAGAAAATTACTTTGGTTCCTATGACCCCTGCTGAAATTGTACAAGCTGATAAAGAACGAGCTGCTAATTTGCGTGATACTAAATCTGAAAATCAGCAAGTTGCTAATTCTCTTTACCCACCTAAAAAGGATAAGTCTACACCTAGTTCTAAGGTAGAGGGCATAAAATTGAAGGGTGGTGTTATGCTTGCACTAAAAAGTGACCTTGCTGAAATTTCTAATAATGATATTTGCTACACCTTGGTTTGCAAACGAGTTTTGTATTCGCTTGATGATGTTATTAGTTCGATACCCCCTGCTGCCACTAACCTTTTGCAGGAGTATGAGGATGTTTTCCCAGCTGAGATACCCCCGGGACTGCCATCTATGAGAGGGATAGAGCATCAAATCGATTTGATCCCGGGAGCAACATTGCCAAATCGTGCTGCGTATCGAACCAATCCCGAGGAGACTAAGGAAATTCAGCAGCAAGTCCAAGAGCTTTTGGACCGCGGGTATGTACGTGAGAGCCTTAGTCCTTGTGCTGTTCCTGTGATTTTGGTTCCTAAGAAAGATGGTACTTGGCGTATGTGTGTTGATTGTAGAGCCATCAATAACATTACTATTCGATATCGCCATCCTATTCCTAGACTTGATGATATGCTTGATGAGTTGTGTGGCTGTGTAATTTTTACAAAGATCGACTTGCGTAGTGGTTACCACCAAATTAGAATGAAACTTGGAGATGAATGGAAAACAGCTTTCAAAACTAAATTCGGATTATATGAGTGGTTAGTAATGCCTTTTGGTTTAACTAATGCACCTAGCACTTTCATGCGTTTGATGAATGAGGTTTTAAGAGCTTTTATTGGACGATTTGTGGTGGTTTACTTTGATGACATATTGATTTATAGCAAGTCTTTGGATGAACATATGGATCACTTACGTGCTGTTTTTAATGCTTTACGTGATGCACGTTTATTTGGTAACCTTGAGAAGTGCATCTTTTGCACGGATCGAGTCTCTTTTCTTGGCTATGTTATTACTCCACAGGGAATTGAGGTGGATGAGATGAAAATTGAAGCCATAAAGAGTTGGCCGGTGCCCCAAAACATCAAACAGGTGAGAAGTTTTCTTGGACTTGCAGGTTTTTATCGTCGTTTCGTGAAGGATTTCAGCGCCATTGCTGCCCCCTTACACGAGTTGACAAAGAAAGGTGTGGTGTTCCATTGGGGTAAGGCACAAGAGGAGTCCTTTGACACTTTGAAGGACAAGCTTACGCACGCGCCATTGCTGCAACTTCCAAATTTTGGTAAGACCTTTGAGCTAGAATGTGATGCTAGTGGAGTTGGCATTGGAGGTGTTTTGATGCAAGAAGGTAAGCCCGTTGCATACTTTAGCGAAAAATTGCATGGCCCTGTTCTTAATTACTCTACGTATGATAAGGAATTGTATGCACTTGTACGTTCTTTAGAGACGTGGCGTCATTATTTGTGGCCTAAAGAATTTGTTATACATTCAGATCATGAATCGCTTAAGTATCTTCGTTCTCAAAATAATCTGAATCGTAGACATGCTAAGTGGGTTGAATTTATTGAATCTTTTCCTTATGTTATCAAACACAAGAAAGGGAAGGATAATATAATTGCTGATGCTTTGTCGAGACGATATGCTTTGTTGTCCCAACTTGATTATAGAATTTTTGGACTTGACTCAATAAAAGAACAATATGTGCTTGATCCTGATTTTAAAGATGTATTGCTGAACTGTAAAGAGGGACGTACATAGAACAAGTTTGTGATCAATGATGGATTTGTGTTTAGAGCTAACCGTCTATGCATTCCAGTTGGTTTCGTTCGTCTTTTGTTGTTGCAGGAAGCACATGGAGGAGGATTGATGGGACATTTTGATGCTAAGAAGACGGAGGATATGTTGGCCACACATTTCTTTTGGCCAAAGATGAGGAGAGATGTTGAGCGGTTCGTGGCACGCTGTACCACATGTCAAAAGGCTAAGTCTCGCTTGAATCCACATGGTTTGTATATGCCTCTTCCTGTTCCTTCTATTCATTGGGCAGATATTTCGATGGACTTTGTTTTGGGATTGCCTAGGACTAAGAGGGGGAGGGATAGCATTTTTGTTGTTGTGGATCGTTTTTCTAAGATGGCACATTTTATACCTTGTCATAAAAGTGATGATGCCGTTTATATTGCTGACCTCTTTTTCAAAGAGATTGTTCGCTTGCATGGTATGCCTTCTACTATTGTTTCAGATCGCGACGCTAAATTTTTGAGTCACTTTTGGCGCACTCTATGGAATAAGTTGGGTACAAAACTATTGTTTTCTACTACTTGCCACCCACAAACTGATGGCCAAACGGAGGTAGTGAACCGCACTTTGGGTACCATGTTGAGAGCTATTTTGAAGAAAAATTTGAAGATGTGGGAAGAATGTTTGCCCCACGTGGAGTTTGCTTATAATCGGGCAACACATTCTACCACCAAGGTAAGTCCTTTTCAGGTAGTGTATGGTTTTACCCCTCGCGCTTCTATTGATCTTTTGCCTTTACCTACCACTGAAAGAACACATAGTGATGCTAGTGCACGTGCTGATTTTATTCGTAAGTTGCATGAAACAACTAAAATAAATATCGAAAAGATGAATGAAAAGTATAGAATTGCTGGTAGTGAAGGTAGGAAAGAAGTCAAACTTGAACCGGGTGATTTAGTGTGGTTACATTTAAGAAAAGATAGGTTTCCAGAGCTGCGTAAGTCTAATTTAATGCCAAGAGCTGCTGATCCTTATAAGATAATTGAGAAAATAAATGATAATGCATATAAACTTGAGTTGCCACCCGAGTTCGGGGTTAGTTCTTCTTTTAACATTGCAGATTTGAAACCTTACTTGGGAGCCGATGATGAGCTTGAGTCGAGGACGACTCCAATTCAAGAGGGGGAGGATGATGAGGACATCACTCCCTCGGATACATACAATGATCCTCCATTGAACTTTCAAGGTCCAATCACAAGAGCTCGCGCACGACAATTAAATTTAGAGGTGAGCTCGTTCCTAAGCAACTCTTTATATAATTTTGAGAATAGATTACTACCTAATGATTATGTGTTGTTTAGGAATCATGGAGAGGACAAGAAAACACATAGAGGAAGGCTTGGAGGCGTGGAGGAGCAGCTAGGACGTCCAACAACAGCAGGAGGTCCAGTCCAACTCGAGTCCGAATCAGCCTCGGCCTCCAGGACCAGCGAGCAATAAAACGGACGCCCAGGACGCATCCGGACTCCGTTTTCGACGATTCACATATGGTTGGAAAGATAATTTCATAAGGAAACCAATGGCGTTGGTTTGAGGTCCAAATTCCTTCTGAGTCAACGGGAAACGTCGAAACAAGTCAGCGTCCAGAATCTGTCCCGGTGCTGCGTCACCGTTTTTGGTCCGTTGGGCCATGTATCGTGTTGGAGTCCATTAAGGACGCGTCTAGGGGTCCTTGGCCGACCCTAATCCTTTATATACAGTAGCCGTCACCCTAATTAGGGTTGGGTTTTGCTTAGATTATTCTGTCAAGAACAGTTTCGCCGTTTCGTCGGTTTGTGAGACCCCAACTCGTGAGATTAATCATTCATCTGCAATTTGGTTGCATTCTTCCTTGTTCTTGCTTGTGTTCTTCGATTCGCAGGCAAGGATTTTAGCCTTCTTGGCGAGGTCTTCCTTGTTATTGTTTGTGGACCGACTCGTTAAGCTAGAGCACCTGGGACAGGGTCATGGGAGAATCCAATAGATTTACTCCATGAAGTCATGCAGATTTAGTTGAAGCTATAGGAGACAGTCTTTTGTTTCATTACGTGGCACAATATGATTGGACAAAAAAGGTGATAGATTTTTGTCAAAAAATTTGTTGACACACAGATAGACACTCCCAATTAATATTTCATCCTGGAGATCTGTATCCTCCTCCCATCCTTCAAGTGAAATTGTCCTCGTGTAACACCCCAGGAACCACACGACCCTGGAATGCTACTAAAACTACACTTACGACAAGCTGGATTTAAAAAAAAAAATCCAGCAGCACCTCCCCAGAAAAGAGGGACTATGCATTATTAAGTTATAGTCCTTAACAATTGAGAGAAAGAAAAATTTAAATTTCCCCAAATTATTACATCAAGACTCATAAAAACATAAGTAATGGCGTCGTGCTGCTCTACTCTTCCTAAGGATACTAAGGATGACCTGGGAAAGAGAATGCAAGGGTGAGATAAAATCTCTTCAAGCAAACTATTTAACAAGTAATAAACTATGATTGATTAAGCATCAATTAAAAACATCATGGTGCAAAGAGAAAACATTTACAAATTAATCCACATCATCTACACTATAGCATTATTCCTATCCAAAACCTCAACTACTAACACACCATCCACAAATATACCATACCACAGCTAAGTCTCACGAGTCTGTAACTCTTTAAACCTCAGAAACTCTCTATCCTACACGGTAGACTTCCAACCTCTATTGCACCCAATCAACCCTTCCAAAAATTCTAAAAAATTTACAAAAGCTAGGTCTCTGTCTTGTACAACTTTCTTACTCATAGGTTCTATAGGAAAAATTGTCATGGTTGCCTAGACCACCAAAACAATAGCTCTGCCTGATCAGACTAGGTGTAGAACATCGATTACAAGAAAATTGACTATTTCCCCTAGATGATCCATCTCTAACGATGAGCCAAATGCCTACGATCATCTTAAAACAGAGGAGAAAAGTAGAGATCAATAACTAGGTCATCCACGCAAGAAACCCTTTCCTTCTTGTTCCTTCCTTCCTTCTTCTCCTTTTCCTTCCTCCCCTTTTCTTTCCCCCTCTTCTCCTTCCTTCTCAGAAGGGGAAGCAGCAGGGAGCACCATGGGTAGGGCGGCCAAGAGCAAGGAGAGAGTGGGGGGCACACAGGGAAGAGAGGGGCATCTAGGGGGAATCAGCCAACAAGGGGCGACATAAAGTTAGGGGAAGGGGGCGACTGGGCCCTAGTTGGGGTGGCCTAGGCCCAGATGGGAGGTGGGTAGCCAGCCTCCCTCTCTGAACAACCCATCAAAAAAAGACAAAACCGCAAATCTGCCAAAACTTTCAGAAAATGCCAAACTGACGTCTAGGGCATTACATTCTCCCATCCTTAAAAGAATTCGTCCCTGAATCTACCCATTCTAAACCTATGGATCATAAAGGATGGCAACATAAAGACATAACGATAAACAATAACTAACAATCACCAACCTCGAAGAGCTCGGATGTCACACAAGATTTTAATACCAAACTGAATGCACGCTATCTTTTATTAGAACACAAACTTTATTACATTAATGGCCCCAAGGGTCTAAAAGAAAAACACACTACAGCGGTAGGATCATGGGGTGTCTAAAACTCCACATGAACCGACCAGAAGACTCGCATGCCTAGAACATAGTATCATCCTTGGGATAATCTACGAAGCACTCGCCTTCTGGGCAATAGCATGATGTGGGGAGAGCAAGAGTGAGTACATAGAATACTCAGCAAGTATGAGAAAGCATAACATGTGGGGCATTAACAAGATGACTTATCTCAGGGGTTTATTTGCATAAATGTCATTTTAGTAGTAAAGCAGTTATAAAGCGTACTACTTACTACGTGAAAGATCCTGAAAACTCAAGTCAAGGTTCCAACCACCTTGCTCCATAATTGAGGTTCCACCCACCTCTAACCAAACAAACCCCAAAAAATAGCTCCCACTGCTATGATCTACCAAAACTACTTAAAACCACTCGACTAATCATGTGAGGGTCTATGCCACTCATGACCGTAAGCATGATTGCTATATCAGTTTCCACTATGTAAAGGTTGTACATTTTACCCATAAGTTGTGACCAACTCTTTTGCAGGCACCCGTCGATACCATACACACTTCATATGGTGTGCACCTAGAGATCACTACGAGGCCATTCCAAAAAGTATCTCAGTATGAAATTGCCCACCGAGGTTTTATCGCCGTGGGAGTAATTCTTTACTCCAGAAGCCCCCTCTTGTGCCTGGTAGTTTTGGGAAGTAATTCTTCCATCCTTATACATCCATTTGGCTCATACACTACTAGGAGATCATCTAGTTACTTGACCAAGGTGTACCCATATAAGCCTTGTGGTGTACTGTTGTCATAGGTTGTCACTACATGAATCGGTCCTTAAACATAATATGGGAAAGACTACCACTACCAAACCAACAGGGTAATCACCAATATAACCATCAAAAGTTAACAATGCCTAGAACACATCCATAGGGCAGTCGAGTAAGATGGGTGCATCAGCGGTAAGTCGCAATCCGAGTACCTCTACCTATTGCACGCACCCAGATAAGCCCGGATAAGGTCATACGGAAATCAACTTTAAGAAACAAGAGTTTCTATGACAAAAGGAGAAGTATGAGCATTAAATTCTTTTCTCTTATCCCGGCCAGCTAATTTATAATGGCTGGTTGATAGTTTTTATCTTATTATCTTTGACTGCCTATCCGAGTTTTCTTCCCAGATAACCAGTCGGGGCAAGATGAATACTATATACTAAGAGCTAATGACAACATATTGTGCAAGTGCCAAAGCAACTTCCTTTGTGTGGAGAAGATGCTCTAAGTTACAACCTCACGAGATGTGACAAAGGTTCCCTATTGCATCCTCGAGTGTCTGGGGCCTACGACGCCTCTTACTCACGTTGAACCTAGGGCTGACCCGATTAAGCTCCCCGATTAGTAACGAAGTCATTCTACCATAGCTGAAGGAGGAAGCAAGTAGCACTAGGCATGTTAGGTTGTCGGTATATCCTCGGTATCAAGTTCCCAAGAAGTCGCACAATTTTCCTTTACATTCTTTTTTGTTCTTTTTTACTAACAAAAGAATAAGTTTCTATTCCCAAGCATAAGATACAGAAGAAAGCCTAAGCGAACTCGACGATTCTCTGACTAGCAACCATGGCAGTTCCAAGTGCTACTTGGAGCTATGATCTTCTATGCTAGGGTTCCACCACATTTTATATTCGAGATCTCGTCTGGCACATGCGGGGGATGTTGGTATGAAATACTTGGAGATCTGGCGTACGACATCGACAAGTACGCTCAGTTTCCAAACGTCATAGTGATCTTTTGCTAGAAAAGGAGGAAAGATTGTTTCACCACCACGTGAAATCTCCACCGCGATGGTTTAACTTTCGAAAAACCCATCGAACGGAGAGTCAGATTTTCCCAAACCTACTCAAAACCTCGAGAAGTTGGGACCATGCTTATCGGTTGACCCGGATTTACTACTCGGATGAGATCCCAACGCCAGAGCTACCCAAAGAAGGCCTAATGTCCCGACTAGATGACCCGATGACAACTAGGAACCCGGATAGATGTACATCCTACCCGGAAGCCCGAGTTATCACTCGGAGAGGCAGCTTGTCGAGATGTCTTTCTCGATAGGGCTAAGTTTATTATGATCCTCAATAGCCTCATGTTACGTACTAGTTAGGGGCTGGACGATGAGTAGTATATAACTATCATATCCAGATACCCTAAGTTTTTCCATTATTCTCGGGGTATATCTTCATCCTCCAAAAAGTAATCCTTGGATATATGGAAACTGCTCGCAGGTTCTAGGATGTCCCTTAAACAAGAAAATTTATCCCTAAATTTAAGGATGACATAATCCTACTAGGAAAGGTGTCTCAATGCTGCACGATAACCCCTATATATATATATATATATGAAGCTAAGGGACCCTGCAGAGGATAGATCCATGAAGTAGACTTAAGCTCATCTAAGTCATCACACGCCATTGAAGCCTATAGAAGTTCTACATCCATCAAGTCTTTTGCAGTTAGATCTGTATTAGCATATTCCCTAGACTACACGCAAGGGAGCTACCCGATTGAGTTTAGATCCATCTATACTAGCCACACATTCTATTATAATTGTCTCAGAGAATAATACATGTAACACCCTAATTTTTCATTTTTTGCCAATTTATAAAATTTGCTAGAATTTACTTTTGAGCTTAAATGATTTCAAAAGAGAAAATGCTATTTTCATAGAAAGAGAATCTAATTTTGACAGAGAAAATATTTGTTTAAGTGCATTCATGCTGTCATGCTGTTATTAGGCATTTAGGGTTTATTTGGTTTGTTTGGATTTGATTTTGTGCTTGAATTTGAATCTCTCTGCTTTGGATTTGAATTCAAAAGCTTTTAGAAAAGAAATGAAAACGAAAAACATTAAAACCCCTTTCGGGCCACCCCCTCCTCCGTTCGGCCCACTCCCTCCCACGCTGGCCCGGTCTGCCCCTCCTATCGCCACTCCTCTGGGCCGCGCTGCGTGCCCAAGCCGACCTCGTTAGCCGGGTCAGAGAAAACGCCCGATCAAACCCTGCCTCCGCGCCGTGTCGCTGACCAGTGGGGCCTGTCTCTGAGCTTCGTCATCCCCGAGCCACACTCGGCCGCGCCGCCACGTCCGAGTAGGATTTCCGCCGCCGCCAAGGAGTCCCGGTCTGCCCCGATGCATCTCCTAGGTGCCCATATAATCCTCACGAACCCCTCGATCTTTCCCACAACCCAATCTCGCCGAGTTCCGAGTAAACCGCCGAGATCCACAGCTCCTCGCCGCCACCGCCATTGCCGCTTCGAAGCTTGTCACCGCCATCCGAAGCCTCCATCGGAACTGCGTGGTCGCATTGAAGCCTCTCCACTGCTCGCTGTCATCGTTTGGTCACCGGAGCTTCGCCGCCGACAAGATCCTGTGAGCTCCGCCGCCCTTCTTCGTTGCCAACCGCCTTCCGGTGTCTTTCCACCCTCTGTAAGACTTCCATCGCGTCCCCTGTGTGTGTCTAGCCGTGTTCCACCGCTCGCTGGAGCACCTAGATCGTCAGAGCGCCATTTCAGTGAGTCTGCCACCGCGGAGCCCTCGGCGCCGTCGTTCCCCGCTCCTCCCTGGCCGCCGTTTGCCTTGCACTGTTAGATCTAGATCCTACGGCCCATATTAGATCTAAAACATACCGGTTCAACACTCAATCAGAAGCCAATGCGTGTCCTCTTTAATCCCGAGCCCAGTAAGCCATCCACGTGTGCGCCACCTCAGCGCCTTTTTCTAATGTGTCAGCCACGTGCCACCCAGTCAGCATGACACGCAATAAATAAATTTTTCTAATACAAAAATAAATCTGATAATTCCCAGAAATTGGTAACTTTGCAATCTAGCCCCTGAACTTCTCTGTAATTACGAAAGAGCACTATCTTTTTACACTTAGGTCCCTAAACTTTTCTAAAATTACATATAGGTCCTTTTGTTTTTATAAAAGTCCCTAAACTTTCTATTATTTACAAATAAGTTCTTTTCTTTTTCAAGATAAACCCTAATCATGTTTTTAACATATCTTTTTCGTCGTAACTCCGTTTTATGCGATTCTTGCGTCGTTAGATTTATTTTTTTAGAGCTCTATCTTTCTAGATAGGTTTTATCTTGTTATTCTTTTCTTTTGTATTTTATTCTTAGTGTATTTTATTGTGTGCTTTGCTGGTAATTGTGCGATTAGTCGACAACGCCCCGAATCAATTTGAAGAACATCAAGACCAGGAGCAAGAATACACTGAGCAACAATAAGAAGAAGGCAAGTGTCCTTAATCATTTTGAACATATGTTATTAAATGTTTTATTTTACAAATTGCATGCAGTTTCTGTCAATATGATGGGTAGTCACCTATGTTTGGGTTCTCCCTGAATTTTCTCTTATCATCCCTTAGAACCTATATGGTTTATGGTTAGGTGTCTTTGTTGAGTAGATTACTTAGCCATGCTTTTAGAGATACTGGGAAGTGTCATAATCTTGACTAATGAACATATGCAGCAATTGTGGTTAATTTTTTAATGGTATAGTAATATGGAACCTTAGAACTTGAACAAAATGGTTTTGATGGTTGTCATAGTTATAATATTGGTTTAGTGTTTGCTCAAGTGACCTAAGTAATGACTTGTTCGTTGAGCGACAACCCAATAAGTAATGTACCAACCACGAAGCTGATATGGGTAAGGCATGATATACTAGTTAGAGTCTATCCAGTGTGTGTTGTGTCAGCACAAAAGGGGCTCCTGGGTAGGAGTTGAACTCGCGTAAATCCTGACGGTAAAACCTAGTGGTTGACGTATACTGGATTAGTCTCTGGTTAGTGAAAAAATGTCATTTGGTGATTTCTTGGCGGCACACCACTGGCATGTATTAAGTGTTTCGCGAACACGGCAACATGAAATTCACTGACTCATGGGGAAAGCTAGACAACCTCTGTAGAGTGTAAAAACTGTTATAACAGCCATGCTCACAGTTATGAGAGACTTGAATCCTCACATGATTAGTGGGTTGTGGTTATGGGTTTGGTCATGGTTTTGGTTATAGTACAGGGAGTACTAGACGTTTGTGGTATGCAAGGTAGGGAGCCTTGTATGCTGGATATTGGACTATTTGGGTTACATTCACTTAATAATTGTTCAATGCTTTTTGAGTCCAAATATATTTTCATTACTCGTATGTACGCAAATATACCATATGTTAGCCTATTTTTGATATAACCCTGCATATCATTACTTTCCCACACTTGCTGAGTACTCTATGTGCTTACCCTTGCTATCTCCTACAAAACATATGCTGCTCAGTTGAAGACTTTGGAAATTTCCAAGACGACGACCTGGCGTTCTAGGAGTTTCTTCCGATTGGTGCCTGTGGAGTGGTTGGCGCTGATGCTTTCGCCCTACTGCCGTCGTTTAGATGTTGTCGTTTAGCTTTTAAAGTTGCATAGGTGAAGTCTTTATTGTAAGAAATGAACAATTATAACTTAAAGTATTGCTTTTATTACTTCACCTATGACATCCTTATGTGTGTTAAACTTCTCGGGTACACATAAGTCGTACTTGGTTTTGTCCGTTAAAACCGGGTGTGACAATACAAAGACAAACTAGATGTAGGGTTAATATCCTAAAGAAGGACTGAACCTATATAAAATATCCTTTGTGTGCTCTGTGATTCGTCTACTCAAAGCATCTCATATCTCTTCTACAAGTCTGTAAAATCGACGGTTCACCAATCGTCAATAATTTTTTGATTAATACTAATATGACATATTATGATGTCAATATCATTAAAAAAGAAAAAAAGAGATGGCTGACCATGTAGTGACTGGGTGGCCACGTCAGATAGGGCTGAGGTGGCGGTCAGTGTAGTTGCTGTTGTGGCGGCCAACGAGATGTGGGGGAGATTCATTAAATCTGGGCCACACGATGTGGATTGGGTACAAAGAGCTCTAATCTAGACCACACAAAAAGAGTCATAAGACGGAGGGCGGAGGGCTCACCATGCACTACTCCGATGATACCCCGGCGATGAAGGCATCGGTGGGGTCTTCTTCTGTGGTGCCACTCGACTGATGTTGATTGAAGTCACGCTCTGGTGATCCTGCTATTCTGGCAAGTAGCGAAAAAACATTGGTGTGTGATGATGAGCTCGGTTGGTGACTCATTGGGTTTCGGGGAGACTTGTGGTAGTTTGGCGACGACGGCGCGCTACGGTGGTAGTGGCAACGCGGTGCTGGGGCTCTGGATAGACACTCTCCTAGCAAATCCTTGGGGAAAAAGCTGGTGAAGATCTCAAGGGTGGTTTTTATTGGGCGATGGGGGAGGTCCAATTCAGTGGTTGTGCGGGAGAGCTAGGTCGTGGCCTGGTTTCGACCCAAAGGCAGAGAGCACGGTCTCGTGGTTACTGGGCGATGGCCCGCGCATGGAGGATAGTGGGTTGTTTTTTTATTTTTATATTTTTTATAACTAATATTTAAATAAATAAACTCATGATGATAAGATTTGCATAAATATGTGTCAACCACCCCTTTAAAGGGTTGCAACCCTTTCAGAGGGCAGTAAGGATGTCACGGTGGCAACGCCCCCCTTACCGCCCTCTGAGAGGGCAGGTAGGGCCCACCACCCGAGCTTGTGGCCGTACCGCCCCTTACCGCCCACTAGCCCCCTTGCTGCCCTCTCAAGGGCGGTTAGCCTCCGACCCCAACTCCCCTCCACCAGTATAAAAAGGCTGAAAATTAGCCAAAATAGCCATTTAAATCTAAAAAAAGAAAGAGAGGGGAGGAGAGGAGAGGGAGACATCGCGACGAAGCTCTACTGCTTTTGATCTGCGGATTTTGGATCTCGATTTCTGGTAATTTTTTAGACTTATGTTTTTATTAGTAATTAAATTACCACTAGATGTAGGGTTTAGCGAAATAATAGTAGTTATATTTTATGAGACCTAAGGTTTAGAAAGGTAGGGATATGCTGTCCTTTGTAGTATAGTGTAAAGATCAATTTTGACATGGTAGGATAGCCATCAGATGTATAGTAGTATTTAGAGTGTGATAGTTTAGATTATCTAGATTTACAGAATAATGATGTAAGTAATAATTATATCTAATTAGAAACTTTATTAAATAGACAGATGATTAATTAGTTTTTGATAATCAGAAGTATAGTTTTTTTATATTAATATTGGATATATTTTTGGATGTTTCGGGGATGTCTAATAAATTATATTTTCAGATATATTTTGGTGAGGGTCAAATTAGTTATGGTCCTAGCGGTGTAGATCTCTCTGGATTTCAGCATGTCATTATGGGACTTAGTAGAGCCAATGAGAGGACCATAGTTGGCATGTGCAAGTGGCTGATACGCCATTTTCAACTGGATCCCTAGCAACATGAGCTTAAGTTGAGAGCTGTGCAAAGCCGTGCTACTCAGGGGTACTTTGGGGAGCTCGTCCTGATTAATGCGACATCTACTTTGAGGCAGTACGTAGACATATCATATGAACGTGGTCTCCCTCTTGAGCTGCTAGCTGAGGCATACTAGAAGGATCCAACAGAGATAAACTTTGTGTAAGTAGTAGCATGAACAAATGAGGCTGTGGTGTATGAAGTAGACCTGACAACTGTGGGGGACGAGCAAGATGTTGGGAATGTGCGTGAGATGCAATCGAGGAGTGTAGCCGATGAGGGGAGCACATCCCTAGGATAATTGAAGAGATGGAGATGGAGGATCAAGAGCTAGAGGAAACCATTACTGATGAGGATTCATCCGAGGAGGAGGTTCCTGCAAAGTGGAGAAATCAGGATTTTTTACAGCTACTGGTGAGTGAGGGTCAATCAAACACCTTGGAAATATCATGAGAATGATGTCTCCTAGGGTGCTATGTAGCCTAGTAAGGAGGCTGTTATTGATGCAGTGAAATTCTGGTCGCTGTCTCTTCGGAGGCAGTTCAAGGTTGTGAAGTCGAGAAAAAGGGAGTACGACATCAAGTGTTTTTTGCCTAAATGTCCGTGGCAAGTGCACGCATTCAGGGGGAAGTGAGTTGACTATTGGAAGTGCTCAATAGTTAGGAAGCATAATTGTCACATTGAGGAAATAGCACCCTATGTTATGTACGAAGAGATTGTGGATAACCTAAAGTATGAACCAGATCAATAATCCGTGTTATTAAGGAAAGGTTACAGTACACAATAATCTATGTCAAGGCATGGAGGGCGAAACAGAAAGCTATTGAGATGAGGTTTGGGACATACGAAGATTCATATGACAACCTACCACGTCAACTAGCCAGAATATGTGCGAGAAACCCTGAAAATTACTTTGACATCAAGCATTACCCCTCGACTGATGTGAAGTATAGTGGAAAGCGAGTATTGCAGTGTGCTTTCTTTGCATTTGTGGCAACCATTAAGACATTTGGGCACTATCGACCCATCATTTCCTTGGACGGAACGTTCCTCACTAGGAAGTATATAAGGACAAATATTATCTGCAATTAGAGTAGACAGGAACAAGCAAGTCATGCCACTGGGGTTTGCCTTCGTGGAGAGTGAGAACAGAGAGAGCTCGTATTGGTTCCTTGAGCTGGTGAAGCATGCTATTGTTCTGGACCGACCTGATGTATGTTTGATTCATGATAGACATGCAAGGGTGTTGCAGACTTTACTGGATATGCAATACGGTAGTGTCCGACTGTGTGTAAGAGCAACATGGCCTGACTTAAAGAGCAGGTGGTGCATGAGGCATATGGGTGCAAACTTTTATAGACAATTCAAAAACAAAGACTTGATGAATCTTTTTAAGAAATTATGCAACAAAAATAAGCAGAGAAAATTCAACGCTCTATGGGCAAGACTAGAAGAACTAACCACGAAACAGACAGCTGAGCTAGGAGATATAGGAGATGACCCGATTACACTTGGACCCATCCCAATAGATACTCCCCAAATAGTAAGGAGATCAGGGTCAGCTGTTAGGAACTTTTCGCATTGGATATAAAATAAGCCAAGAGAGAAATGGGCATTGATGTATGACATTGGAGGGGCAAGGTATGGGATAATGACAACTAATCTTGCTGAGATCTACAACTGGGTCATGCGGGGTATGAGGTCCCTCCCATTTGTTGGAATTGTTGAAGGTATTATGCGTGGGAGTTGCAGATATTCCATTGATCGCTATGCAGCTGCTTCAAAGGCAATGGAAGATAACCATATGTTATATAGATCGATGCTATATGAGTACATGGAGAATACCACAAAGAAGGTACATATGCACCGCACCAATTAAGAGGGAACTACGAAGCACAGGTTCAGTCTCTTGTGCCATGATAAGAGTTGTAGGGGTAGCAGACATGAGCGCCATGTGCAAGAGTGCGTGCTTAGGATTGGAACATGCATCTATGCGTGCCAAAAGCTCTTACCCTTGAGGATGTCGTCGAGGAGCCTCGTCCTTTTGCCGACCTGAACTTCGAGGAGTACCTGCGGTGGTACGTTCCGTATACACGTACACGGGTCACCTACACGCTAGATACTGTCCAGCATCACATCGTTTTGACTACGGAGGCCTACCCGGGCCATTGGGACGAGAACACTGCATTAGCGGTATGTGTAACTAACGTCTCGTTTAGACGAGGACGCTGCATTAGCGGTATGTGTAACTAACGTCTTGTTTATTTAGCATATAATCCCATAAGAACCACTACAAATTGAAATTCCCATTTCATATTTGTTTCAACAGGCTGATATCATACACGATATCCATAAGAACTTGGCTCGTACCATGGAGTGCCTCAGGCAAGGGATGCAGCTTAGTGCGACGGATGTAGCGGGATTTGCCAAGCGGGTTTCCGAAAAGACCGCAGGCCCTGAAGCTTACTGAAGGGTTGCAGGTAGGCTACGCTAGCACAAAATAAATTTTCTCTACCGCATTCAACCAGGAAGCCATGCGAGTAGGGGATCATGAATCGTTACCACTTGACGAGCAGTGCAGCGGAAGAAGAGTTGAAGCAGACCAATCCAACGTCGTGCGCGTCAAGTAGTCGATCGTCAACCTCGTCCTGAGCACGTCCCGAGCAGATCAGCACCGCAATAGTAGCAGCGCCTCTACGGTATCCACACGTACAAGGATGGAATCGCCATGCGCCGGTGTGCTAGCACCGCGCGCCCGGCTAGGGTTTCAAAGGGAGTTCGGGAATAGGAGGCGACCAGGGTTTTTGGTGGTAAGATCTGTTTTTCTGAAAAAACTCAATGCGCCTTGGCCCCCTGCCTATTCTTATATAGAGCACGCTAATAGGCCTTTAATCAACATTAAAGCCCATTATGACTCTAAACCCTAATGGTTCTTTAATCAACATTAAAACCTATTAGCAGATCCAATCTGCAAACTCGATCGCCTCTAGGGCATATTACCATTACTCTAGGGCAAACTCGATCCGCAAACTTTTGCACCATTACCGACGCGAGCATCCAATTCGCCTCTTGCACACTTCCTAGTCCTTTTCAGTCCCTGCAACGATTTGCAAGTATGAATCATTGATCCGGTATCAAATACCCATGAATCATCAGGACGCGTAGCAAGATTAATTTCAATAACATATATACCTGAAGAGGAAGTCTTACTTCCCTTCTTCTTTTTGAGTTCTTCCAAGTACAATTTGCAGTTCCTCCGCCAATGACCAGTCTTATGGTAGTGGTGGCAAGTGTCAGAAGCGGCAGGGCTAGCCTTGGGCTTTCCAACAGGTTTAGGCTTAGAACTCGAGATCTCATCCGAAGTTTTAGCCTTGCCCTTGCGCTTTCTCTTCTTACTATCCTTTTGAACCATCATCACATGACTAGAGCTCTTCTTAATGCTTTCCTCAGCAGTTTTTAGCATCCCATGCAATTCAGCCATGCTTTTCTCCATGTTGTTCATATGAAAGTTCAAAATGAACGGCTCGAAGCTCGCAGGGAGCGACTGGAGAATTACATCCGTAGCCAACTCAGGGCTAAGGGGAAAACCAAGTTTTTCCAAGCTCTCAATGTAACCAATCATTTTGATCACATGAGGACTGACTAGACTGCCTTCTGTTAACCTACACGCAAACAAGGACTTTGAGGTGTTGTACCTCTCGACCCGAGCTTGGTTCTCAAACATGCCTCGGAGTCCCACAATCATATCATGGGCATCCCTATTCTCATATTGCTTCTGAAGCTCAGAGGACATACAGGCAAGCATGAGGCAGCTAACATCCAGTGAATCGTTGGTGTGCTTCTCATAAGCCCTCCGATCCGCGACAGGAGCATTATCAGCTGGTTCATCAGGATAGGAGACCTCTAGAACATATTCCTTTTTCTCTTGTTTGAGAACAATTCTCAAATTTCTATACCAATCAATAAAGTTTGTTCCAGAAAACTTCTCTTTTTCAAGAATCGATCGCAAATTAAAACTTGAAGTGTTACTAACGACCGGTGCCATAATCTACAACAGAAAATGCAAGTTCAGCACTATACCTATGTGAATCTTCTATTAAACAAGTTAACAAAAGATAATCCACTATATGTGTTTTCCCTCTAACAACATATAGAGGATCAAGATCCATATTCAACTAAGTTCTAGTGAGCTTTGGCATCACTGCTAGAAACTTAATGACATAGATAAGCAACGCCTTGCTAATCACATCCCTATGTGACTCTTGTTTGTTGGGTGGCATCGAATGTCCCGGCGCCCAACACCATACCCCAAAGCCCAAAACCGTTTTGATAGCTTTATCAAGTAAATCAATATTGTGCATGTGGATGTCCGACATCCACTCTAACTGGTTAAGATAAATGATGGCACCCTGCTTTGGCAGACCTACCACATAATGATCAAAACCTTTGTAGGTGCAGCTATTAGAAGGACATCAATTACTCTTGATTTTTCTGAGGGAAACTACTCTATCATGAAAATCATATCCACCACATATAAAACATGAAAGAATAGTATGACAGGAACATAAAAACATCACAGGCAATCATATTAACTGTGACATAGTATGACCCCTTCACATGGTGATCTTCATCGCCACGGTTCCTGTCCTCTGGGTCATCATGCTTCAAATCTCCATGATCTTGTTCTAGTCTATTACACCTAATAGCACTAGATAAATTACATGAGAAGAAGCATCACAAGTCGACACGCAGGTCGTTATACAATAACATGACAGCCTTGGGCTGCAATTAACCATGACACGCAGGCCATGAAAAATTACACACATGCATCACATATCACAAGGCCATACCAGTCACAACATTCTCTGCAAAAACGAGCTAAGCGTAGAATCGAATTCTAATGTCGTGATGGGATCATGTTATTACAACAATCTATGCGTGTACGCGACGGCGGTTTCCTCAATCCCATTAGATCAATCCCATTGATCATCGCGTGAGGTTTTTCCAGAAACGATGACAGCACACACGACCTCGATCTGCTGTTCTCCCGACCATGTCGCGATGCACGCAGTTAGCCCCGATGGTGATTCCAGCCGGTACGGGCAAGTTGCACGCAAAACCAGGTGGAAGATTGAGCTAATCTTTTTGGCTATGTGGTTTCATCGACTGGCATCTCATCCGATCTCTAATTCACCTAACCAACCGTGCATTGATCAATCCATCATATGAACTGATCAAAAACAATAGATCTAATCTATTTCTATCACATATCTTCTATATGTGACTGATCCAGATCGAAAACTACGCAGGATGGCTCTGATACCACTGAAGGGTTACGGGTAGACTACGCTAGCACAAAATAAATTTTCTCTACCGCATTCAACCAGGAAGCCATGCGAGTAGGGGATCATGAATCGTTACCACTTGACGAGCAGTGCAACGGAAGAAGAGTTGAAGCAGACCAATCCAACGTCGTGCGCGTCAAGTAGTCGATCGTCAACCTCGTCCCGAGCACGTCCCGAGCAGATCAGCACCGCAATAGTAGCAGCGCCTCTACGGTATCCACACGTACAAGGATGGAATCGCCGTGCGCTGGTGTGCTAGCACCGTGCGCCCGGCTAGGGTTTCGAAGGGAGTTCGGGAATAGGAGGCGGCCAGGGTTTTTGGTGGCAAGATCTGTTTTGTCTGAAAAAACTCAATGCGCCTTGGCCCCCTGCCTATTCTTATATAGAGCACGCTAATGGGCCTTTAATCAACATTAAAGCCCATAATGACTTTAAACCCTAATGGTCCTTTAATCAACATTAAAGCCCATTAGCAGATCCAATCCGCAAACTCGATCGCCTCTAGGGCATATTACCAACACTTACCTCATGCCGATCCACCGCAGACATCGTCGGTGCTCCTTCCAGGTCGAGTGGGGTCCATGCAGAGTCATACAGGAGGTCTGATGTGCAACGATCTCCACGGGGATTGAGAACCAAACCGCCACCTGGACCACACCCTCCAGACCTGGACACAATAGGTACGCTTTTTTCATACGCACGATGGTTAGCGATATTCTTTTGTTACTGATGTATTAATTTCAAAAAATATATTAGGTGCACCTACATACTTATCGACGCTGACACCTAGACCATGCCTAGTGCCGACACCTTCCCCTCGCAGGCCTCTCAGGTAATGGGTGCCAATATACTGCCGCGTTCAATATATTCGGTAGTATATCTAATATATTGCGCAGGTTACTACGGTGTGAAGCCGGGACGTCTTCATCTGCACCTCGACCGTTCGGACCTCCACCGTTTACACCTACTTCAGCACTCACGCCTAGCCATGTACTACTGCACCTACATACCATACAGGTACAATATTGCATTTTATAGTAATACTTTTGCATATAGACTCCGATTTGTACGTTTTTTTACTTCACGGACATCTGCAGAAAAAGTTACATCCGTTTCTCACCACTTTGTCAGGTTTGGCAAATTTTATGAAGCTAAAAATCGTCTGGAAGATTGAGTTATCGTCCTTGAAGTTTCTGCACAATTTTTGAAACACGCGTTTGTGTCCATAACCGTCACCCCTTACATCAAACTTTGAGCATAAATATACAATGATTCATATTCTAGTGGTGCTGAGGTAAGAAAAAAATAAGAGAAAAATAAAAAAAAAATATAGCATTATGCTATGTACATATTTACTATATAAGAAAAAAAAATTGTGAAAGAAAACTGATTGACTAATATATCTAATAATTGATTAATTAAAATTCCTTCATATGCTCTGTTTTATCAAACAGATCATTAGTGATGGATCTTAACCTATTACTAATGACTATAGGATAACCTGTTATTAAGTAGTTGTTCATTAATGACGGGTCAGAACTTAACCCGTTACTTATGACTGTTCTAGGATGACTCATCATTTATGACCGGTAATAAGTGACGGGTCACAATTTGACTAGTCACTTATGACCGGTAATAAGTGACGGATCATAACTACGATATGTCACTATTATTCTAAGTGATGAGTTATATTATGACCCATCACTAATTTTATATCTTCGTTGTCTATTTTCACGTAGTGTGGAAAGAGAACATTTTATTATCAAAAGGGCTCAGGGGGATCCGAAGCAGAAAACCCTCTTTCTAACATGTTGTCCTAGTATAATCTCTACATTGATGGTATTTCTTTAGAACCCCGGATCACCAGCCTCATCTACATGATAGTAAGTATTGTGCCCATAAGTAAGGGAACTTGCATATCCTACTCATTTGATAATTGAAGTACGAAATACTATCATACATGAATCGAGACACACAAGAGCTCAAAATATCACAAGAATTTCATAAGGGGCATTGAGTATGCTATCTTGAGTATCCTTTAAAAGAACCTAACAGCTATGAAAACAGTCTGTATATAGGAATTCTTAAAGAGGTAAGGTGTTTTTTCTCTGTTTCAGTTATGGAAAAAGAATATAGAGTTGCAATTGTGCAAAGTGAGATCATTTGCCGAACAAGATGGAAAACTACTGCTCCACTCATTTCTTGCCAATGACAATGTAAAAGACAATCACAACATAATTGCAAACACTAAACACTACCAAGAAATTTAAACAGAATTTTCAGGCAGCTTTTCTAATTTCTCGCAATCAGCTACTGACCTGGGCTAAATTATCAAGTAGGGCGGCAATACCTATGATCATCTTGGCCCACTCGTTCTCAAACCAGAACCCAGAGGCACGGAGCTCGTCCCTACAGGACGCCAAGATCGTCTTCTGGGTATGACAGATTGGATTGAGGCGGTGCGACTGAATGATCTCGTCACAACCTGATCATGCCATAACATAAGCTAAGGAACATGAGCCAAATAGAACATGTGCTATAAGATAATTGAAAGGACAGCAAAATTGGGATCATGTTGTTTCACTTTGTCCAGTAATCACCAATATTCCCAATGAAATCAGTGAAGTCTCTACTAATACACAAGTTCATATATCCATGCGATTGACTTTTTACTACTACCATATCGCAGCCATCATACATATAGCAATAACTAAGATGTTGCTAATAGATCAGAACTAAGCGAAATCATGCGTCTAGGAGGGGTGAAAGCTAGAAGAAGAGAAGAAAGGGTGCGGGCTACCGTTAGCGGAAGGAGCGAGAGCTGCACAGGCAGTAAGCCACCTCCTCCTCAGCAGCACGGGCAGTAAGCCACCTCCTCATTAGTAGCACGGGCAGTACGCCACCACCTCCTCAGCAACCAAATCTTGCATAGAGGAAAAAAAATCAGCATCAATTTGCTCTTAGACAACACAACACTGAAGGTATGTAAAGGATCATTTCACACAGCTCTATGATTTGTTATACAAGATTACAAGGTTCTTACATGTAAGTTTTTTTTAGCAGATATTTTCAGTGGAGATCCATGGCAAATAACAACGCAGGTTGCATTGATGTTCAGATTTTCTTGTCCAGGTAATTTCGTTAGTGGTGCTTAACCTGAAAAGCTGAATAAAGAAGCACATTCTGTCTATAAATCTATGGCTTTCCCATTCAAGAATTAGAACTCCGACAATATGTGTGTTTTGCAGAACCCAGCAAACAAAAAGGAGATCAACTGTGATGAGAAGATCAAAATACCAAACATCAGATCTATATATTTCTAAGTTGAAAGAAAATGACCAATTTGAATATATGGTTGCAGGAATGAAAACCATGATTGCATGTCCTTAAGGAAGCATGAAAAGATTGAGGTAACAAAGCTTTCAAGGTTTTGCTTTCAGACCAGATTAGAAGGAGCCAGACTGTGTATCCCTTCAAAAAAGCAGCCAACCAATCAATTGCTACCTGAATTCGGAGCTAAAATTTCATGCTGTACAACCAAAATTTCACAACTGTGGAGGGTGAAAACAACAGTGCAAAAAATGTTATTGAGGAAAACAAAGAAGACGAACAAATTGTAACGACCAATATTTTCCAGGTGTTTATTATTTGGTATAATCTGATCTCATGTTATATAATTTACTTGTTTGCGCAGAAAGGGACATTAATGTTATTATGCATCATTTGGCAGAAAACAGCCCGGGATCAAAGATTCTCTACTGAGGTCACAGGGAAATCTCTAGGAATGCTTAATCAATACTTCAGAAAGTTAAATACTTGTTCTGCCTTCAACCAAGTCAGTCAAGAAAATGAATCAGAAGCAAAAGGAAGAGATTGATCTTTAAATTTTGAAGGACTGTGTACCAACCCTTTCATCTTTGGTTGACCATATATTATATGTATGAGTATCAGAACTATAGTGCATATGGGTAACCTTTTCATCTTTGGTTGACCAAGATTAGTAAAACAGAAGAATCCAAAACCATCAGCAACAACAGGCGGTCAATCTAAGTGAACAAATCCAAAATTCCAGGCCCAAGCGCTTAGCACTCAAAATCCTAAAAGGAAAATCTCATCGGAAGTGGCATTTATACACCAAATGCTAATCTCATATATTTTATATTTTGTGGGAGTAGTATTCTTAGCATCCACTCAAATAGAAACGCGGAAGTACTTAAATGCACTTCACAATCGAAATATCAAACAGAATAGTAGAATAAACAATTTGATTTGATTATTTTTCTACACACCATCGGCCAATTTGCAGTCTCTCACTAGTCTACCAACCGTCTCTACTATAAATTAGCACACAATGAATCTCTCTTAATACGCTCAGATTAAGAGTTCTTAAATTGAGAACATAAATGAACATCAGTGATTGCCAAAGTGCAGCAAAAAAACAGTGGATAAAGATACATGCTTACATCAAAGAAAGTTATCTGTTTTTTCTCCCACATACAACAATTTGCATAGGTCATGTGTATACATCCCAGTACGTATGTACTCTAAATGGTTCCATTACACCTTATGATCAGGTGAAAGATATGACCTATGAACCAAACCTAGGCAATACTTCCTAAGAATATTGCAAATTGGCTCAAGAACTGAGTTATGTGAGAATTAAAAAAATAGCTGTTTCTTAATGAAATTTAACTAAGAATTACTGCTGACCTTCCTATGCAGCATCGTGGGGTTGGTCTACAATAATATGAGATACCATATTACTATGATCAACTGTGCAAGGTGAGATAATATATAACTATATAACTATATATATATATATATATATATATATATATATATATATAACTATATAACTATATATATATATATATATCTATATAACTATATATATATATATATATCTATATTATATATATATATAAAGCACGAGTTTCGTCATGTGTCACTCCACACACCACATCTGCTTACAACAAGGTGAGGGTGATCAAGCCATAGCCTCATCTAGTGAAGCTAAGATCGCAGTGAAATTACAAGCACATAACTCATGCATGTTCTAGACCTGATGGCAGTACCTGATTTCGTAGGATGCTAAAGACGATTATTGGGTCGTTGGGCCATTTTGAGGCTTATTCTCTGTGAAGCAGTGCTAGAACTTCATATTAGCAGAACTACAAAATTCACTTCAACTTTGCTTAAGTGATACTGCACAGACAAACAAAAAAGAAAACTCTCTAGTAAATTTAAAAAAGGAACAAAGATCCAAGTTTGAGCATGAAACAACGCACAAGACACAAATACAGAATAATCTTGCCAATGTGTGATAGAAAAGAATGAACCAAGTCAGTCCAGGTCGTCCCTCTCCCTCAAGATGTCACCGCCAATGATGTCGACTGCGGGCCTGTTGAAGAGGATGCTGCGTCAGGGTCAGGGACGAGGCTGCTGCCATCTGGCCCCGTCCTTGTACATGGAGCAAAGGAGGTCGAGGGCGCGTGCGGGCGGCAGCGCGGAGGAGGTCGTGGAGGAGGACGGCCCGGCTGGGGCGCGCGTCGGTGCGGGCGGAGCGGATGAGGTCGAGGAGGAGGACAACGTAGCTATGCGGGTGACGACGTGGATGAGGTCGAGGAGGAGGACGGTTTCTGGGATGGGGATTGAAGGAGGAGAGACCTGGGCCCGGTTATGGAGAGGAATCGGGGGGAGGGGATGGGGACCAAACGCGGAATGAGGAGTAGAAGCGAAATGCGGAGTGGAGAAATCGGGAGGCAGACCAAGGCGGAGAAATCAGAGGCAGTCGACACGACGGTAGGAATTTTACAAAAGTTTTAAGTAACAGAGATTATACTATATTTTTCTTCAATTATTGAAACGTGTCCTGCTAATAACCTACACTGATATTCAGATTTATACATCCTCAATGTTTCAGGATCCCTATTTATAGCCCACAGGTAATGTTAGGTGGTGTCAGAACTAAAATAAAAGTGTAGTTCAATAATAATATGGGAAAGTTTTGTAGTTTTATGAGCTGGATTTTAAAGTTGGTCATAACTGTAGTTTTTTATTTAAAAAATGTATTCTAAAAAAATCTTACCGCTCCAACCTTGCATTAAGCCAGCAAAATATGATGCTTCACTTGTTGAACAACATCATTCACAGTGTAATAACAAATTAAACGGTGCATATATAGCCAGTCACGGCCTAGAGTATCCCAAGTTGGGATTTAATTGTTGGAACCTCTTTTCTGGTTCTCCGCCAAACTCCTCTTCAACCTCACCATCTGTCCTCGTAAAACTACAGATGCCCTGTGTGCGGGAGGAGTCCCATCCCACCCAACCCCTATACATTGATAATTTTTACAATGGTTACCTCTGAAGAAATCTTAGAGTATGGCCTCAACTTGACATTTATCTCCAATTCCAAGGGGCGGTATAGACATTTTGTGTTGACCCTAAGTTTTACACCGTGGGCCCTACCATGGGAGTTCACCATCTGCCTTCTCAGTCCTATGTATAACTTGCTTTGATCTTTTAACCACACCTAAAACTTACGTGTATGCGCAGTTGACAAGTGTGTTTGTATCATGAATGAGCTTCTCATTTATCAAGCATAACCCAACGAAATGCTGATATGGTTCCAGTGGGCAAAATGTTCAACTACCCACAATTTTATTCGTTGAAGAATTATACAGAAAGCATTCCGCAACAAAAGAGTACGTTACAGAATGAGCATGTACACATGCTAACCACAAATAATAATAAAGATGCATGTATCAGAATCAAAACTAGTTTTGTCGCATCACCTTGAAGAATTGCTGAACGGTTTTCTAAAATAGGAAGTAGTTCCGAGACAATGGTACTCTGGGTGCTGGTTCACATATCAAAACCTCTCCATCTGCAGTGACCGTGTAGGTTTCAGGATCGACGTCTATTTTTGGAAGTGCGTCATTGAGCTTCATGTCTAGCTTTGTCAAACCGCGAACACCAGTAACAGCTTCGACCCTCTTTTCTAGTTTGTACTCCATTGCAACACCAGCTTCCTTAGCAGCCTATCATCAAGCGAGAAATTGAGCAATGGGTCATTTGATTGTCAAGAGTAGATCGTTAGACCAAATTAACATTTTTCAGTTCTTTGCCATCTATGTACAAATTCGGATGGCAAATTTGGCTGGTATACCATCTGTAACCAGCCGGTTTTCGGTACCACCCCCGGTATATTCCATGTTTCTGGGTTTTTAATCCTTGTGTGCAACAGGTTTTCTGTAGTCATATGTATCTTTATTGATGCCTTTTCCAAAAACAAGAAAAAAATAATCATCTTCACTGAAAATAGATAGGGCAGGCAGCAGCAAGGCTGCTCATTAGATCTGTTGCAGTTGCCTGAGCCTTTGCCCACAAATACAAAGGCAACATATCAAGTGCAATCAGGGTTAATTGTGTATTAGTGCAATAGGATTTCGGTTTGGACAACCAATTAACATGAAAAAATTAAGGAAAAAAACGATGATGTAGTCTACGCTGAGCTGTAGCACCCTTCAAAATTTTATCTTCAGACTCAAAATGTGTTAGACGGGAAAAATATGTTTGATTTGAATAGTTAAATTTCGTTTTTTTTCCTTTTAGTTTTCATGTTCGTAACTCTTAACATAGTGTGGATTTGAGCTTGAAACTTCTATAACTTTTTCTCATCCCTATAGTCGCCTTGGTCAGTCCTTTAGTTTTTAATGCTCATTTGGTGCCCAAACCGAAGCTTGATTGCACGGCAGAACCTGATTGCACCTCATATGTTTCCTTCAACATTTATTTACTACTTAGAACTTCAGATTCAGAGACACATCATGAACATAATATTGGTGGAACATGGTGGATCTCTTCACATACTGTAGTTGTATACATGTATTCTGTTAACAGTATTATGGTAATCTCCTAGTCTAGGATTTTCCTCTTGTACTCTATATATTGCCCCCAAGGTGATCATTAAATACAAGTTGTTATTCCTAACATATTCTACTACATCCAGTCAATAAAAGGGATCACCCTGAAATGCAAAGTTAAGAAAATCTAGATTGGACATAAAATGTTCTGGCCAAACTAGTTATCAAAATTCATTTCAAACTAATTTTCTTTTGACTAAAGATATCATTATAAATATCTAGATTCCACATATAAAAAATGGTAGTCATCCAAATTACTACCATAATGTTATTGATTTGTAACCTTCTTCAAATAAATAATTCGTGATTAAATATCTATAAGTTATCTCTTGGACCTCGAAAAGTCAAAACATATCAAATTTTCTTTTATTGAAACTGGTACTGAACATTACTGTTCATCCAAACTGTACTAGAACAATTAAGTTGATCTAACCTTGCTCACAAATGCAATCGAGTTGGAACTCCCAGCCTTTCCAAATGCACCAAACATAGGTCGCATCATAACCTGAAACAAGTGAATGCATCTTTCTGCACTTTAAGATTTTCGACAAGGGAAACTGGACAAAACAGGGAGATTGTGAGAAACTGAGCTGCACATTTTGGTTTTCACCTATAGTTAAAAAATTTGCAGTTTACTTTCATCGCTAATACTGTCATAATTTTGCAAACCAGGATGAATTTACCAACTGATATTTTGTGTGAACAGCAAATTTCCAAATATTTAAACATGGGTGGGAATTTGCAAAACTATACCTAGAGGTAGGTACCTGGGCAATTTACACACAGAAAAAGCTCGGCAATTGAAAGGAAGTCAGGCATATCATGAGTATGTTGGACTTCCAAACCCAAATATAGGTGTCTAGCTCTCATAATAGAGGTGGGGATAAAAGAAAACGAGCATATTTTTCTATGAATTTCAATTGGAGACACAGTAATGTTTTTATTGCACCAACATCAGTGGATGCTTTGCTAGGAGTGAAATGGATCAAATAAGTATTGAGTTCTGCTCAAACCATGCTCATTTTCGTATTGTTTAAATCAATAAGAATATGAATTAAAATATGCTTGACATGAATATGAATCAAACATTGTAAACAATTCGGATAGAGTATCTCCACAATTCATTTGAATTAACATATGTGCATCACTTCTGTATTGGCAAGATATTAATGGTATTGTCCGTATAAAATCCACGACTACTCATTCTAATTGCTTATTGAACGGAAATAATTGAGCTAATTAGACATATTTGGCCAAAACTGGCAATCATTGTAACTTCTTGGTAACAAATAGAAAGTTAGCTATTTACATGTATGCTAAATGGAGACATTGATAGAAGTAAACTAAAGTATATTACAGAAAGAAATTCATACAGGTTCTGGCGTCGGAATGCTAGCATTCGGATCACCCATATTAGCCCATGCTATTGCACCACCCTTTATAACTAGTTCTGGTTTCGCACCAAAGAAAGAAGGTTTCCATAGAACAAGGTCAGCTAATTTTCCCACCTGTTGAAAATAAGTAGGAATATAAATATTAAGAATTGAGGAAAACTAAGGATCAGTTAGTCATTGAATGGAGATATTAATAGAGGAAATGCTTAGCTATAATTTCACTGGATATAATACTAATGATACTGTCATGGGTCAGGCCCATGGGGGCCTGTTCAGCCTGCCTAGCAGGGAGGCGGCAACAGCCAAGGCTAGGGCTGCTTCCGATCTCCACCGCATGTGGAAGGCGTGGGAGCCCTAGGGACGGCTGCCGCTGCTGCCAAAGTTATCTTCAAATTAGGAAATAAATATCTTTTGAGTTTATCTATAGTTAAAGAATAGTTTGGATTTAAATTAGGAAGGAGATCATAGTTTGCTTGGTAGTCAAGATAGGTCCTCTTTATGTAAAGAAAGGTATTGTATCCTTTGAAAATTAAGAAAGAAGATATTGCATCTCTTATCTTTCTCCCTCTCCACTCACAGTTACTGTTCACCAGCGTGAACAATACCGACGCCACCAGCACCATCGCACGCCGCCTCCTCTCCCTCCTCCTTGCAACCGGCCACTCAGGGGCGCACCACCCTACGAACTCCTTCGACTACAATCTCCGCTATCCTCTCTCTACAAATAAGTGTCCACTATATCTGGTATCAGAGACCATGGGTTCTGACAGTGTTGGTGATCAGGATTTCAACAAGTTTGTAACGAAAGCACTCGAGGGGGCGTGAAAGGACCTTCACGACTTGACAGCCATGATCAAAGACTTGCAACTCCTCATAGAACGCCAAGAGGAGCGCCTCATGAACAGCGACAAAGACAAGGCGACTATCGACAACACCTCCGCGGCACGCGAGGCTGTCGCTCGAAAGGAGGTCGAGGTCGCACGCATGGCAACAGCCAGGCGTGCTACCCGTGTGGCCGTGGCTGCCTCCTTGGGGGTGCCTGACGACAACTCTTCCACGGACATGATCGACGCCATCCTCCCCGGCTTGTCCACGTCCGTCATTCCGCCATCATCCGGGATGCCTATCCCAGCTTCTTTCTCCACTATGGCACTTGACGGACGACCATCCCGCTACGACTTCACGGTACCTAAGTACCACAAGTTGTCGTTCCCCACCTTCAACAGCAAGGACGACTCGCTCCCATGACTCAACAGATGTGAGCACTTCTTCGTCGGGCAACACACTCCGGATGTGGAGAGGGTTTGGCTGGCCTCTTTCCACATGATAGGCGTTGCACCACAGTGGTACATGCGCCTGTCCAAGGACTACGACCCTCTCACATGGGAGTCTTTCTCTCATCTCGTCAACATCCGCTTCAGCCCTCCGACACGCCATAATCCATTGGGCGAGCTTGCTGCCCTGGGGAAGACGGGTTCCGTAGATGAGTGCAAGGAACTTGGATAAAATAATATAGGTAAACATCTAGACTGCAGGATTGATAGAGCCCCTAAAAACAGACATAGAACTCCAGGAGCCCAAGGACATAGAGGAGGCCATGAGTTTGGCACGTGCCTATGAGAGGCGTGCCCATGTCATGGTTGAGGCCGGGCAACATTCGACGACATCCAAGTTCGCTACCCGTCCATCTTCACGCTCTACATCCTCGATGGTTAGGGCCAGGGGAACAACGATGACTGAAGCCTAGGGTCACACTTGATGCACCTCAAGCTGGAGGTGCTAACCCTAGGGTCTTCAAGAAGCTCACATCCGAGGATATGGCGGAGTGCCACCGACTCAATATGTACTTCAACTACGACGAGTAGTTCTCCAAGGGGCACAAATGCAAGCACTTGTTCCTCCTGGAACTCATCGACAGCGACACGGACGTAGAGGATGAGGGCGCGACATCCCTAATGATGATGAGGAACGATCAGGAGGATCGTCTCACATGTGGCCGCACCATGTAGCTCTTGGCAACCCTGCATGAGGGCGGACTCCACATTCTTGTAGATACCGGCGCGACACACAACATAATAGACTAGTCCCTCGTACTTCGATTGGGGCTACCACTGCGCCGTATTCAGATGTGGATTACCGTCAGCACTGGTGATCGCATCATCAGTCGTGGCCTCAGCCGCGACCTACCGCTTGTCATTGAGCGGGAGGTCTTCTCCATCGACGGCTACACCTTCCCTTTGACGAGCGACACCGACATCATCCTGGGATTCCATGGCTTTGCAGCCTGGGTCCTATCCTTTGAGACTTCGCTCGCTTGGAGATGAGTTTCCGTCGCAGCAACTAGATTGTTTGTTTCCTCAGCATCGACACTACTTCACCTCCACCTCCTCAGGCACCATTTTGGGCGGCGCCTATCCCTGCACTACAGTCGCCAGCATCTGTGTTGGCCTTGCCTGCTTCCTCCTTAGCACCATCGGGTGGCCGCACAGGCTTGTTCTCCAGACTGGCGGCAACCGTACTTCAGCAACAACCACGGAGGTTCTCTCAAAACACTCGGATCTTCTCGATGAGGTCCGTCGCACGGTCCAGGTCGACCCGGAGCTAGCCGGCCTCAGGGCACGCATACGACAGAAGGAGGCCGCACCAGCTTGGGTAGTGATCAACGATGTCATGTCGTTTGACCATTGCCTCTACATGCCTGCTTTGTCATCACTTCTTCGCTGTCTAGTACATACCCTCCTTGACTCGGACAATGAGGTCCTCGTTCATCACTTCATTGTGGGCGTTCATATGCCTTCCTATGTGGGCACCCATCGTGTTTTTTCGAAGTCCGTCTTGCTTCTTCAAGAGATGCCACGTTAGACTGTTAGCTGCTCGACTTCGATAGACACGTCCTCTTCAGCTTGGACGTGACTTTTGCCTAGTGCCGCTCTCTGTCACCAGCTCTTCGATTCTCCTCCACTGGCAGGCGAGCTCTACCACCATGTGGGCATCTGGCACTACTTGGTGGATGTGCCTGGCACCCGTGCCATGATGGAGAACACCAAGCGCCCAACGTCTCAGAGTTTCACTCTTCGTGGCTACATCAGCAATGTGTCCTATGAGTTCACCCTATGCATCGACCACACCATCCGCAACCTCACCAATGCACTGGTGTTGGGCGAATTGCACTCCAGGGTGTGGCTTCGGGATAATTCTTCATCACCACGCCAGGAGGACAAGACAGGCTGGAGCATGGACGTCCAGCGCGAGGACGCACTGGAAAACAATGGCGAACACGTCATGGGTCAGGCCCATGGGGGCCTGTTCGGCCGGCCCAGTAGGGAGACAGCAACAGCCAAGGCTAGGGCTACCGCCGATCTCCAACGCACGTGGAAGGCACGGGAGCCCTAGGGCTGGCTGCCGCCGCTGCCAAATCGTCGAGATCAAGTCATCAAGAAGTTATCTTCAAATTAGGAAATAAATATCTTTTGAATAGGAATAGTTTATTTGTAGTTAAGAAATAGTTTGAATTTAAATTAGGAAGGAGATCATAGTTTGTTTGGTAGTCAGGATAGGTCCTCTCTATATAAAGAGAGGTATTGTATCATTTGGACATTAAAAAGGAAGAGATTGCATCTCTTATCTTTCTCCCTCTCCACTCACAGGTACTGTTCACCGACGTGAACAGTACCGACGCCACCAGCACCGTCGCACACCACCCCCTCTCCCTCCTCCTTGCAGCTAGCCACTCGAGGCGTAAGAAGGATATCCAACCCCGCCCTACGACCTCCTTCAACTACGATCTCCGCTGTCCTCCCTCTACAAATAAGCGCCTACTACAGATACATATCGAACGAGGATTAATTATTAAAAGTGTCTCTGTTCAATTGTTGAGATCCTGAACCAAAATAACATTTAAGGAGCAACAGGAACAATACACATTGCTGGAAAAAAGGCTCTAATAAAACTACAAGAAAAACTTATACAACAAGCTATTTACATTTTTTTATATGGAAGTCAATTTTCTACATTGCACAAGTCTATTTAGTACTCCCTCCGTCCAAGAATACAAGGTGTATTTTATTGTGGCCCGGTCTTCAAAATTAGAATTTGACCATTGTTTACTCACAAAATATATCGTTTATACCTACAAAACCAATATAGTATGAAAGTATGTTGAAATATGAATCTAGTTGTACAATTTTTATATACTGAACATACTTATAATTTAATTACTTGTTAGTTAAAATATACAAAGTTTGACTTTTCCAAAATAAAGCGCGCCTTATATTTTTTGAACGGGGTATATTAAAGAATGTTATCTTCAGGTTATATTACGTATATTAAGATAAGCAGACAATTCTATTTCATTTACGTGCATAATTTTGCGGTACATGAAAAAAATAATCTTACATTATCTAACTTCAGTTGTCCATTGACTAGGAACATAATACATAGAAGAAATATTTGCAGTGGTCAAGTGATACATACCTCAACAGAACCAACAAAGTCTGAAAACCCATTTACTATAGCAGGATTTATGGTGTATTTTGCTACGTATCTTCTTATTCGGAAGTTGTCGTTGTCCTTGGCAGCACCAGAGTCACCATATTCAGGTAACCAACCTCTCTGGACTTTCATCTTATTTGCAGTTTGCCATGTCCTGGTAATCACCTAAAAAGCATACGCTTCAACTTTCAATAGTTGCATACAAGTAAACTAGATGTAGGTTTGAAACCAGCTCATTGTCAGAGGAGCTTACTCCATCTAGATGCATAAGTTCAAGCCTCTACAAACAACTTTTGTTTCATCATGATTACTCCGAGAAAGCAGACTCTCAAATTTAATTAAAAAATTAACAGGATTATCTCATCTACGTAAGCTCAAAGGCAGAGGCCAACCCCTAGAAAACAAGCCTTCAAGTAAATATGCTTGGACACCAAACATAGAAAGCAAGGAATATAAAAGTGAAATGCCTTTTTAAGTTTTTTGGGACTGCACAAGCAAAAGATCTGAAATAATTCAATACTGTCTTCCCTGAAACTTTTGGTATTACAGAAATTGCAAATACTACCTAGTTGCTTCAACATGTGATTTACAAGATAAACTAGAAACCAATATGGTATGCTCTAATGAACGGACTCTAATAAATGCAGTCAAGAGTAAATAATGAGATGATATTCAAATGATAAGATGAAATGAAACTATTTCACTCAAACTCCTAAGGACAGGAAATTCTGACACAAACCAGTAAGTAGCTAATTAGTGGTAGCCATGTGATAACTGCAAGTGTTTTGTGACTAACAAGTGTTTACTAACTAATAAGAAGCTAATTTCACTCAAACCTGCAAGTGTTTTTCAATTTTGCACTACGTAGCTAATTAGTGGTGGCCGTTTGAAAATTTAGGATATGCATGTGGCAGACCTCTCCAATGCGCCCCATAGCCTGCGAATCAGACGATATGATACTGATTGCTCCCATGTCGTGCAAGATATCCTCAGCAGCAATTGTTTCTGCTCGAATTCTAGACTCAGCAAATGCTACATCTTCTGGGATGTTTTTATCAAGGTGATGACAGACCATCTGCAGTACAACCATAGTAGATGATGACCAGATTTGCAAACTAACATCCATAGCATTGATATGAGAAATTGATTACCAGCATATCGAGGTGCTCATCTACAGTGTTTGAAGTAAATGGTCGTGTCGGATTCGTTGAAGAGGGCAACACATTTTTCACCCCACATACTTTAATGATGTCTGGAGCATGACCACCACCTGCACCTTCGCTGTTTATAAGACAATAAGAACATGATAAAATTAATAAATACAATTTAGTAACCTAACACCTATTGCATGCTAACATTGAAATAAGAAAGATAAACTAACTAAAAGAGAGAAATTGTACACAAGACAAAAAAAGGTATATATGTAACATCCCCCAATCAAAATCAGCTTATAGCACAGTCCCCTACGCAGGTGGGCCCAAATATGCACAACACCTCATTACACTTTCATCCTTGCTTGGTGTAAAAGGGTGAACATAGAGGTGCTACTTTTGGAACACAAAGGATTATATACTGCCCCGACCTATCTAAAATCTAAAGTTGCAAGTAATCCCACCACCACACTACAATAATCCACATGGACTAAAACCAATACACCACTAATGGACTAAGGCATTACACTGTATGTTAGGTGATGGAAACTGTTCATGCGGTGTAATGTATCACACGGTTAGATTGGTTAGCGATAGGGTCAATTAGATTGGTTTGCTAGTTTGAATCAGGTTTGGTTAGAGATAAGATTAGAGATTTGTTAGTTTAAATCAGATAAGAGTTAGAGATAATATTAGAGATAAGTTAGAGTTAGATTTGAATTAGGATTCTGTAGGCTAGCTAGCCGGCTACATATGTGTGGCATTGCGCCTAGATCAAAGAAGGCAAGAAGAGAAATTAATCTAGTTCCTAGTGCCCTTCTCTTACATCTCCTCCAATATTTTTTTTTTTGACCGAAAACAGGAGGGGAATCCCCTACTGTGATTTAATAAGTAAAACCAAAAGTTTTACAAACAAGAAAAAATAAAACAAAAGAAGAGAAAAGTTACAAGCTAGCCAGCCAAGCATTCATAGCATTTTTAACAGATGTTCTGGCTCTGAACAAGGTAAGAGAGAAAACAGATTGGAACTCTCTTTTCCATAAAACAAAACAGAGAGCTTCACCATCAAAAATAATACCATTGCGATGAGTCCAAATGCACTAGCAAGCAATAACCACAATCTCCATGTAGCAACCAAAGGGAAAATGACGTCTCTGCTCTTGTACCATTTGCACCAGAAGCAACGAGTGATCCCAAAAAAGATGAAGGGATGTCCAACAAAGTTGGGCAAAAGGACAGCAAAAAAAGAGATGCTTTACCGACTCCTCAATAGCCAACGAACATAAGACACAGAGAACTGACGGAGTATCAAAACGCTTACAGCGAAGGAGGTTTCTTGTGTTGAGTCGATCATTCAGAAGGAGCCAGAAAAAAACTTTATGCTTTGGTTGACAACAGGTTTTCCATATCCAGCGAAAGGGGAGAGCACAATCAGTTACTCCCAGCAAATGTTCATAAACTCATTTAGAAGAAAAAAAATCACCAGTAACCCAAATGTAAATCCATTTGTCAAGATTGTCCATCTGCCAATGCCAACTCTGGAGAAGATCAAGTAGCTCTACTAATTGAGAAGAAGCCATTACCGAAAGAGGCAAATGAAAAAGCTGAGCAATGTCCGGCAACAGATGCATGAATTTGGAGGCTGAACAATTTGGCTCCTTTGCAAAAGAAAATAGTTGCGGAGAAGTGATACTCAAGCATCCAAAATCCCAAATGTCCTTCCAAACAAAACAGTATCACCCGAAGCTGCTTGTGCATATCTCCTCCAATATTTTAAGTCTCTTCAATCTATAGTTCAATCCCTCCCCTAGCAGCCGACGCCGCCCGGCTATCCTCCCGACGGTGTTTACCCTAACATTTGGTATCAGAGATGCCAGGATCCGAATCCGGTGTTCTTTGCGTCACGATGAGCTACTTGCTATACCCAGTGACCGAGGAAGTGCTTCACTAGGTCTTCAACCCATATGGCGTTGAGGAGGTGCAGTTGTTCATGGTGGCAACACATATGGAGGCGCTTGTCCGGTTCCGGTCAGCACACGACTCAGGTCGAGCTCACAGCGCACTGCACGGGAACTACATCTACGTCGGTTGTTGCCTGTTGGAGATCCATCACATGCAACCAATACCAGCACCTTCCCCGACAACAATCTTTCTGAGTTCCGAGTTTGGCGAGGGCTCTGCTACTCAGGCCGTGGACACCTTAGCCAAGGTGGTGGCCAAGCAGCTAAAAAGCATGCAACAGTAGATGGGTGAATTAGCATAGTAGATGGGCGCCATGTCTTCACAGTTGGCCACTATGTCTTCGCAGTTGGCAGTGGCCAGCTGGACAATGCACGTTAGCCGGCCACACTGCAAAGCGGCTCGTCATCCAATGTAAAGGCTCCTTCACCGGCGGCAACCCTCCCAACAAAGAAGAAGATCGTGGCCAAGGAGAAGAAACTAGCAAAGCATGCTGCATCGTTGCCTCCATTGGCTGCGTTGCTTCAACGTGAGTGCACGTACTGCATCTCCAACGTCACCTACGACATCACCAATGACAGGGCCACACAAGTGTTCACCAGCTTAGCACCCGTGTACGCTCGCTCCTTCGATCGCAGGTGTGGATGGTGTTGTGCGAGCATGCAGGGAGGAGTGGCATGGCTTAGCGAAAGCCGCTTGTTGATGGCTACGCACAAGGCTGCACGCAGTCGACAGGGCTGCAAAAGGATACCGCTATGGCTGCCACCACAGCTTGTCAACGAGCTGTATTACAAGGAGGGGGTGCATGAATCACTGTTCACCCGCGGTAATGTTCGCGTGGTTAGATTGGTTAGTGATAGGGTTAGTTAGATTGGTTTGCTAGTTTGATCAGATTTGGTTAGAGATAACATTAGAGATCTATTAGTTTAAATTAGATAAGAGTTAGAGATAAGATTTGAGATAAGTTAAGAGTTAGATTTGAATTAAAACTCTATAGGCAAGCTAGCCGGCTATATATATGTGGCATTGCATCTAGATCAAAGAAGGCAAGAAGAGAAATCAGGCAAGAAGAGAAATCAATCTAGTTCCCAGTCCACTTCTCCTATGTCTCCCTCAATGTTCTAAGTCTTCTCAATCTACAGTCCAATCCCTCCCCTAGCAACCGACGCCGCCTGGCTATCCTCCCGACGGTGTTTACCCTAACACTGTATAACTAGTGCAATTGTCTTAGTTAGGAAAATGGAGCGTATCTCATAGAATTGAATTTATCATCTGGATGTTGCCAATTTTCTTTATACAGTATTAATGGATTTGACTTTTTCTCCATGACCTATAGTTGATAGGCTGTTGTCACTAAAACTTACATACGCCTGCACTACCTGGAACAGCCTAGAGTCCAAACTAGTTTAGGCCTACTGATAAGGGTACGGCTCCCTCGGATATACACAAGGTGAATTCTCCCCTTATTGTTTATACTTTCTTCATAAAAGAATAGAGTACTACTAAATTTTGTGTTATTTTTAGGAATATGGGAGAAGCATCACAACCCCTCCTAGACGTCATCACTCGAAGGCCAAGTGTACTCGGACTCAAGGCTGAGCTCTAGTCGTGGTCGTGGTCGTGGTCGAAGTCGTGGTCGTGGTCGAGTTCCAGGACAACACGTCAGTAAAACGGGCATAACTCTCACATACAAAGTTCGTTTTAGTCAATCTTGGACAATCTGAAAAACTTACGACGAGCCCTTTCCAATGGATATGAGATTGACGAAATATTCCTTATAGTTTAGTCAGAGTCAAGTGAATAAGGTGATGCGTCACCGTTTTGAACCCTGTTAGGTTTTGTAATCGTGTCGGAGTCGGAGTCCAGGTTGTGCACGCTTCTTTCCACGGTTTCACAACCCTAAGTCGACCTCCTCATGCCTCCTATATATACACAGTAGCCATCGTAGTTTAGGCTTAAGTTTAGCTTAGATTATTCTGTTTAATACAGTTTCGCCGTTTATCGGTTTGTTGAACCTTAAACTCGAGTGGTTCATTGGTAATTAGTAATATCCAGATTGCATCTACCGATTCTTGCTTGTGTTCTCAATTCGCTTGCAAGAAAAGCCTTCTTGGCGAGATCAACCGCGTCTTGACACGGTTGATAACTACGAAGTAGTGGTGTAGTGATTGTGAGTGTTCTTAATCTGTTCTGATCGGAGCCTTTAGATCATCCACATCGAAACTCCACTAATCGACCTATTATATTACCTTCGGAAGATCGGGCAAACGGGCATCAAGTGGTATCAAAGCCTCGGTTGCCCGTTAGGTAATCTCAGTTATCCCTTTTGTTTCGTCGGGTTCCTTTACCCAGAGTCCAAAAAATTACCCAAAAAAAAAGGATTTAGATCTTAGTTTTTCGCTGTCCAAACCACTTTGTGCCTTTCGCAATTCTATTTTCAGTTTTCGTATTTTTGAGTTTGAGTCTATCGTCGGTGTCTTGTTGCTAGTCCGATCATCGTGTTCTAGTTTCTAGCGTCGAGTCTTCGCTAATTTAGTCGTCGAGTTATTGGGCTTGCCTAGTCTGCTATAGCCGAGTTTGTGTCCCACTCGGGGTCCCGACCAGTCACTCCGACCATCCCTCGGGTCCCGACCAGTCACTCCGACCACCCACCAGTCTCTCCGACCAACCACTCAAGGTCCGACCAGTCACTCCGACCAATCACTCGGGGTCCGACCAGTCACTCCGACCATCCACTCATTATCCGACCAGTCATTCCACCCACCTTCTCGGATCCGACCACTTAGTCGGAGTCGACCACCTTCTCGGATCCGACCACCATAGCCGAAACAGAGGTAGCCAGAGTTCAGAGAGAGTATCTTTTTATTACCTTTATACCCCTACTCTCCGAAAAAAAAGTTTGTGACCCACATACCTTGCTGGTCTTAGAAAAGACAGTAGAAGAGTTTTGAATTTGTGTCACATTCGAAAAAAAAGCAAGAAGCAAATAGTGCAAAAATAAAAGAAGAGAGGATTTCAAAAAAAAAATGAATCAGTTTGTGCGAATTTTGTTCCATTGTGCTGGTGTCTGTTATAGTTTTCAGCTTGCTTGAGCTAGTTCTAGAAACGTGTTAGGGTCAGCAACTGTGACAAATATTGTGGACTTTTATTCAGGTTTGCTAGTCTGATTTCAATTATTACTATTCCTTGCTACTAAATATTGTCTGTCCAAACTACACCTTTCGATCAGAATAGTTTCTCTCCTTGCAACTACCTCACGCACACCCGATAAGGTATCACGAACCAGCCACCGGTTGTGCCAATTGTTGTGTATGATAAGAACACTTGCAAGAGCGTGGTGTAGTGGTTGCGATGGTTCTTGATCTGTTCTAATCGGAGTCTTTGGATCATCAATGTCGAAGCTCCACTAATCGATCTATCATATTACCTTCAGAAGATCGGGCAAACGCGCATCACCTACCCACACACCGGGCAAACCATACACTCCACCAACCCGCTTACGCTTTCGTCCTCGCTTACTATAAAAAAGTTAACCCGAGATTGGTGGCATGAACTATAGTGGCCTTATAAGTTGATTCAACCCTTACTCAACTAGCAAGGTGGTACTAAACATGTGTACTCATACACTCATGGGTTAAATCCAAATTGGGTTGGATGTCACATACAACCCCCCCCCCCTCTCAAAGGACCCGACATCCTCGTCGGACTAATGACCAGGAATGTTCCCTCTTCAATCCAAATTGGGCTGGATGTCACATACAACCCCCCCCCCCCCCAAGGACCTGACGTTCTCGTCGGACTAATGACTAGGAACGTTCCCTCTTAGCACACGTCTGTGCATCAATGCCGGCACATGCCATGCCGTATGACCACTCAGAACCCACACACTCCATGCTCCATATGCCCGAGCCCCTAGCCCGCACACGCCCATGTAATCGCGAGGATTAGCTCTGATACCAGTTGTCTCAGCCTAGAATCCAAACCAGCTTAGACCCACTTATACATTGGATGGACCACACACTCACACCAACCCACTTACGCTTTTGACCTCGCTTCCCGTACAAAAGTTAACCCAGAGTTGGTGGCATGGACTCTAGTGGCTTTATAAGTTGGTTCTACCCTTGCTCAACTAGCAAGGTGGTACTAAACATGTGTACTCATACATTCATGGGCCACTCATAGACTCAATCCAAATTGGACCGGATGTCACACTACCGGCAGAGTGCCCACAAACTATTATGTACAAAAAAAAAGTCAAAGTAGAAAAATACATATATCTAAATTCCATGGTCCAAGTTCGTGACCAGAAAATTATACATTTGGGAAAAATATATAATATAAGGATATTATTTTTTTCCTTCATATTCCTTTTCACCTAACTTGATTTTGAACTTAGTTAGAGCACGTTCTTTGGCAATGTTGTAGTCACATTTCCAATAAAATTTTGAAATTTAAAAGAAAATATTAACTTCAGGGTCATTTTCCATGACATCACAAAAGGAGCTTTTTAGGTGCATACCAACCTATATAAATAGAAATAAAATATTGCACTTTAATGAAGTATATTGCATACCTGTGATATGTATGTATGGCTCTATCTTTAAAAGCTGCGATTGTATGCTCCACACAACCTGATTCATTTAAGGTATCTGTGTGGATATTGACCTGTCAAAATTAGATAAGCATCACAATAAATGTATAAATGTATACCGGCTTGAAAAGATGATAACATCAAACAGTTTACCTGGATGTCAAAAGCTTCTGCAACAGATAAACAGTTATCTATTGCAGCTGGCGTACTTCCCCAATCCTCGTGCAGCTTTAATCCCATTGCTCCTGCCTTAACGATCTCAGCCAATCCATCAGGTTTTGTAGTATTTCCCTGTACAATTACGCGAGAACAACATGAAAAATCAGATTGTGAACAATGATAGAGAAACACTTCCTGTACTTATTTTCCAGTCTTGGGCCAACATGCTACAATCTAAGAAATAAATGTGATATTTTACTAAATCAACTAGGAAATTGTTGGTAGCAGTCCAGTCACTACAATAACATTCTTTTTAATAACAAGATATTGGGATGACAGTCATCAATGTTGTCTCTTATGTGACATAAAGATAACTAATAGGAATACCAACTGTTAAGAATGTTCATTGCATACAAAATATATACCTTGCCTGTGAATCCCATGTTGATTGGTAACTGATCAGTGGACTGCAACATTAGTTTCATATGAGATGGTGCCGGGGTGCATGTTGTGGCACAAGTTCCATGTGCTGGTCCTGTTCCACCACCCACCAATGTTGTGATGCCTACAAACAAATGTAGAGATAACTTAGAGTTCTCATTATCACTGACTTATCTGGATATAAAGACACACAAGCCATTTGAACATTATGTGTCATTAATGCTTTTCAAGAATCAAACGTTTAATGGGCAATAATCCAAGCTCAGCCTGGAGTGTCAGCACCCATTCTTTGCGAGATGCTATAACTAATCAAGGTAGTCCAGAGAAGGGTAATCGGTTGTCCCTAATCTCTAGTAGTAGTCTAAGAAGCCTAACCGCTTGCAATTGCCTCTTCTGCCAACTGAGGGCAAATGAAGTGAACATGGCAATCAATGCCTCCAGCAGTTACAATCATGCCTTCAGAAGCAATAACTTCAGTATTGACCTGCAATCAATTTGAGCTAGAAATTTTTAAATTTTACTCCATTTCTTTAGTAAATTAACATAAAAACATCCAGGAAAGAATTAGTTACCCCCACAATCATGTTGCTATGCACACCATCCATGATATCAGGGTTTCCAGCCTTCCCAATAGCATCAATAATTCCTTCTTTTATACCAATATCAGCCTTGTATATTCCGGTATAGTCGATCACGACAGCATTTGTAATTACTGTATCTAGGCAGGAAGATGCTGGGTACCCTGTGGCCTGTCCCATTCCATCACGTAGAACTTTTCCACCACCAAATATGCACTCATCACCATAAATAGCGAAGTCCTTTTCAATCTCAGCAAAAAGATCGGTATCGCCGAGCCTAATCTTATCACCAGTGGTAGGTCCATATATGCTCGCATACTTCTCATGATCAACAGTATAGTCGAATGGACCATCGCCAATAATGCCTTCCCTGCAACCAAACTTAAAAGATAAGCATTTAGGGTGTAGACTAAAATAAACACAGCGCATCAACTTTGTCTTCTGTCACCAGTAAAATGGAAAGAAAAAAACCTTGAATCTGGATAATCTTCATGTCCAAAACCATTTGTAGTAACCATCTGCATCACCTCATTAAGCTGTGAACTGTCAACAGCCCCATCAGCAATGCCATTTCCACCTCTGATTACTTTATGACCACTGATGCTTACAAGCGTAACACTTTTTGCATCCCCGGGCTGAAACAAATAAATAAGATATCAGATTCTGGAGGATTATAAAAATGGAGCTGAGCAGGAGCCCAAATACATGAAACATAATCATAGTTTTACTAATGCAAAAATTGCGAAATTCATGGATAGAATAAGAGTACCTCAAACCGAACAGCTGTTCCAGCAGGTATATTCAGTCTCATGCCATAGGCTTTTTTTCTATCAAAAACTAGGTAAGGATTGGCCTCTATAAAGTGGTAATGGCTCCCAATCTGCAAAGTCAACACAGTTTGGAATTTCTCTTGAAGATTGAAGTAGCGCCAAAATTTAAAAGGGCTTATACCTTCAATAAATAGTGAGTGAAGGTGTAATTCCATGCGAATTGAACTTATTAAACGTGATATCTACATTGCAGCCCAATGGGCAGTTGGATCATAACCACATCAGGAGAAATTAATGTAAAAGTTTATTACAAGGCACAAGGCCAATAAATTTTTTAATTGTCTCAAGGGAAGAGGACAGCATTAGACAATTGCAACACGAGAGACGAATCATTCCCTGTAAGTATTAATTTTCATATGAGTAAATTTCATAAAACTACAACTATTTTTTGCACCTAATTATCACAAAACTACAACTTCTGAAACGAGTTTCACAAAACTATAAATACTTGTTGCCCTAGTAACACAAAATAGTTGTAGTTTTGTGTTACTAGGGCACAAGTACATGTAGTTTTGTGAAACTCGTTCCAGAAATTGTAGTTTTGTGATAGTTAGGTGCAAATAGTTGTAGTTTTGTGAAATTTAATCTTTTCATATTGAAGAATCAGTTTTAGCAAAACGTTCAAAGAACTAGCACTCTTCAAATTTCTTTTTCAAAATGGACATATGAGCCAAACCATAATGTTAAATTCCATCACCTATGATGTAGCTACTCTAAACACTCCTATACATTCAATCTAGCATGGCATAACAAGACAAATACTAACAATCTTTGGTGGTGATATAAATAACTTAGTAACAACTAACAACATTATTATATGGCTGCCAATTCACCACCTTGTCATGCTACAAGTGCGTTGACTGCTAAAACATTAGACAGGGGTGATGCCGTTAAATGACAAAATTCAAGCAGTCACACTGAAAAAAGTGATGACATTTGGGGTGCCATTTTGGAAATTAGTTGGAGACAACCTCCGTCTTTCAAAATTCAATTAAAAATATAATTAATTTTTTTTCATTTTGATAGAAAAGACAAATTGATAGATGTATTTTTTAGTTTTCTACTGGGGAATAAACAAAAGCATACAGAAGTACTCACCTGAACGGGCCTGTCAGCCTTGTTAACAACCTTCAGAGTTAAAGCCCTGCGATGAAGGTTGAGGATTATGTGACCAGAGCTGTAATGTATCTCACCAGGAGAGTCTATGACATCACTCGTGGAAAACTTTTCAAGTGAAGGTACTGCAACAGTTGAATAATTTTGTACAGTTACTCTTTCCACTAGTCAAACTTGAGCAATGGAAATATGAAAACACTAGAGACTCTATGGAACAGGTAGATCTCCACTAACTCCAGAAGTTCATTGTTTTAAGAATTTATAAGAATATAGTTCAAAGAAAAATGTAAACGTCTATAATTGAACCAGTTAAGCTGATCCACATTGACAACCTGGGAGAAAAGAACCATGCAGTGCTAGCTCCAAATTTCCATCATCAGAAGAAATAGGGTCATGTACAGTAATAAGTTTTGTTCCATCCACAAATGTCCCTTCAACCTAGATAAAATGGTGAGAATTGAGACAATACTTTTTGGAAATTTCTTAAGAACAAACATGATAGTCAAGCAAACAGATGTTCTGGGATCTATAAAAATGATAATTTGTCATTCAGTTGGAGCAAAGAATAACCTGTACAGTGTTTAAAAGGTATGGAACAGCTGGAAGAACTTGTCTCCTGGTAGGTAAGGAATAAAAAGCAATACTATCAGACCTAGCAGCAAGCATATCACAATGAGAAAAAAGTAGTCACAACTCACAAGTACAAGATAAGGACTATAACTGAATTGCAGTGTGGCATACTACTTTTTTTTTGGCTGAAGGTCAGCATGATAACTAATCAATGATGCATTCATTGTCAGAAGAAGGCACAGATAAAGGATATAAGATCAGCAAAACTACCATAGCCCAGAACAATCTTTCGTACAGGAAGAAATTGAGCAAGTATGAATTCAACCAGGAACTCAGCAGGTGGTCCCCGGCTCTCACATAGATTATTCATCAAGCTATTCTTCAGTGGTGAAGAAGTGTTTAAGCATTTTATTGCATTCAATATAAACTAATTTATCTGTGGTAAAGTTGGCTTCAGTGAAAATATTTGCAGCCAGTAAACTAACTTCAAAAGCCTGGGGGGTTCAAAGTTTAAAAATTACTCAAGCCAGAAACCTCTATTTAACATCTGAGAGAGGCAATTCCAAATGTTTATGCTGCATATGTCAGATAAGCATGAAGCAGGACAGTGAGCATTTTGAATATGACATCAAAAAGATATGTTACTACACTGAGCGTACAAACCTACCTGCCCAACAGGTGTTTCCCCAAGTCCATCAGGTTCGCTACAGTTTTGTCTCCATCTCGAACGAACTCCAACATCTGTGTCAGGGAAACAGACTGACTTAATTCTACCACGTTACCTGAAAATGGTGACAAAAGTGGACTTCTGGCCACAAAATCTGCAATACTTAGTAACAGTGACTAAATCTAGGTAGCATTTTTCCTTTACACAGGAACTGTCCCCACTGCGTAGCTTCTTCAGGAAAGATCATTGCCCTTACTCCTTGAGGGCATTGGGCATAGCTCTGCAGAAGAAACAAAAAGAGTACCTAGAATCTGAACAGACACGTAGCAGAAAGGGGTTTGTCTCTGAATCGCTTTGTAGGACAAGTCCTTGACTACATGCTGCTTCCATAAAAGTAACTAAACCGCAGTATGCACGCTGCAGCTAACAAAATCCACTACGGTTTTTCATAAGAAGAGCTTTCATTACAGAGAAGAGGGACAAGTAGTAGGAATTCCCAAAAAAAACAGGGATCGAACCACCAACTGGCGAGTGTAGCAGTGTTCGAGTACAGAGAATAATTTTGCGCATCATAAGCATATTATTTCCTCCTAGCGTATGTACCCCTATCCGAAGGAAAGATTTCCTCACACATATCAAGATTCCACGTTAATTCTGTATTCACCGAAATTATGTCTCCGCCTATCACGATCCCACGTTGACTCTGTATTAAATGAAAACATGTCTCGTTTTGAGCAGAGCAGAAGAAACGGATCGGAGCCGGTTGGGGATGGCGTTGTCCGATCCTTACTCACCTGCACGGCGATGAGCGCGACGGCCTCCGTGTAGTTGAGGCGAAGCCCCCGGGCGAGGCGCTTCTGCGCCAGGAACCCGGCATTGTGCAGCGCCAACTTCTCCGCTTCCCTCGGCGCCAGCCTCATCCCTCCTCACTCACGCTGCCTCTCCTCAGTTCTCTTCTCCTCACGCTGCGAAACACAGAATCTGCAGGAATACAACGAGCGAGCCGCGCGTGTAACAGTCGACCGCGATTCGCGCCAAGAACCACGCGTGATTCAGTTTCGGCTGGCCTGTTTGGACTCTGAACTCGGATTCATCTACAAGAATGGGAACTGGGAAGGGAGTCGTGGGTTACCTGGGGAAGGTCGACGGCGGAGCACTGCGACTCAGTTGGACACGAAAGGGTAATAAAGCGAGAGAGAAGGAGAGGGAGAAGTCGTCGCCGCCTCGGATTGGTACGCCGGGTCCGCCCTCCGCCGGAAAGAGCAGATTGGCTGGATCCTCGGATGACGACAACGGAATATGCGGCCGCCCCGCTCTGCCGTCACCGTGGGCCCCACCCACGCAGGACAACCCTCCGGATAAACTACTTGGGATCCATCTAGGGTCCGATGCATTGCATTCTTCTCGTAATATATTAAAGCGCGTACCGAGCGTGCTTTCTTGTTGATCTATATCAAAAAGAAAAAAACGAGAGTTGTCATCTGTCTGGGGAAGCAGACCGGCTCCAGGCCTCCAGCTACTCGGTCTCGGGCAGGTCAGCGGCTCTAGCGTATTCGATGAGCCTAACGAAGGGAGCGGCATCCCAGCATCGGCCGTCGCACTTCTCCCCTCCCGCTCCGGTCGCACTGTCGCAGCGAGTGCTGTCCTACCTAGTTTAAAATAAAAAATATATAATCATACTAGCACGAGATTACGAATCATTACCGCTCAATATATAGTGTAGTAGAAAAAAAGTTAAAGTAAACCGATTTAACATCGTGCACGTCAAACTCCTTAAACAGCTTCTCGATTAGATCCGCGATCAGCCCCACACAAATGGTCACACTCAACCAACTCTGAGCAGGTGGTCGTGCTCCTCGACCAGCTCTCGATCCGATCTATCGCGGCCTCGATCAATTCTGAATGGTCGTGTTAAAGGTGATATGCTCAGAGACAATCACAAAGATGATTATATCACGCGTCTATGTTAATATACTTTTCATTAATATGTTATTTCAAAAATTATTATTTTTACAATGATTAATAAGTATGTGATTTGTTCATAAAACTCTTAACACTACTAAAAAATTATTTTTAGAGGCGGGTGGTAACTCGTTTTCACAGGCGTTTAGTGCACCCATCTGCGATCGAAACCCTGTAGAAATGAATGATTTTCACAGGCGCAAAAGTGACCGCCTATGGAAATCTATTACCACAGGCGGTTCACTTAAGGAACCACCTGTGAAAATAGGTTTTCACATGCAGTTCCTTAAGCGGACCGCTTGCGATAATTGGTCCCTCAATCGATATTTTTTGAATCGAAAAAGAGCAAAAAAAAAAATTGACCAACCAGGAACCCACGCGGTCGCGAAGTCACAAGTCACGCGTTTTCGCGTGAAATACGCGTGCTACGCGGTTTTTGGCACTCGAACTCGAAACCTGTCGGGTCGCGCGAACCCTCCCCACCATCACACCAGAAAACTACTACTGAACATATGAGTATATGTAATTCTTTTGATATCTGTAATTCGAAACTTTAAATGATTATTTGGGCGTATAAATGACTTCAAATGAAAAACTTTTCAACTACAAAGTTGTAGATCTCGTCGAGTGCTACAATTTTCATATAAAATTTATTCTCATCCGACTTCGTATGATAAAGTTATAAATTTTTAAAGATAAACTGTCACTCATTTCCACAGGCGGTTCCTTAAACGGACTGCCTACGATAATATGGTCATTTCTACAAGCGGTTCACATAAGAAATCGCCTGCAAAAATGGTCATTTTCACAAACAGTTCCTTATGTGAACCGTCTCACAGGTAGTTCATATAAGAAATTGCCTATGAAAACCTAGGCCATCCAAGATCTCTTCTTCAATTGCATCCATAGGCCAGACAACTAAGATCGTTTGCCGTAGTTGCAAGGGAATAGGTCAAATCATGAAGGATTGCCCAAATCAACGAGCGTACATTGAAATAAAAGACGATGGTTATGTATGATGGGAGTATGGCCCGATATTCTAAAAGGTTTAAGATACATCGATTGGTGGAGTTTTAATATTGATGATCCAAAGGCTCCAACCAGAATAGATCAAGAATCCTCGCAACCACTACACCGCTAGTTCATGGTTATCAACCGTACCGAACATGGTTGACCTCGCCAAGAAAGCTTTTTTGCATGTGAATCGAGAACACAAGTAAGAACACAGTAGATGCAATCTAAATATTGCTAATTACCAATGATGAAGACGAGTTAGGATTCTATAAACTGATATAGGGCGAAACTATTTAAAACAGAATAATCAAAGTAAAATTTGAGTCTAAGCTATGATGGCTACTAAATATATATAGATGAGACATGAGAAGGTCAATCTAGGGTTATGCGGCCATGAGGAGAGGTGCACAGAACCTGGACATGGACCCCCGACACACAAGGCCCGACATGGCAAAAAATGGTGACGCATCATCTTATTTTATCGACTCTACTTGATTTCTAAGGTATCTAAGGGTGAGACTATATCCATTGAAAATGGCTCGTCATAAGCTTTCCATCAAGTCTAAGAACACCTCAATTGATGTGCTATCCACAAACTCCGATTTGAATTTGGAATCCAACTTAATGTCGACTTTGAGTCCGATTAGACTTGGTCTTCAAGGGGTGACATCTAGGTGAGGTTGTGATGCTTCTCACATATTCCTAAGTAACAAAACATCACAAGAATTTAGTAGCATCCCATCATTTACAAAGAAAGTATGAAGAGCGAGCAACGAGTTCGCCATGTGGTTTAATTATCGCGCACGTACTCTTGTAATTGGCCCGTGTATATTTTGAGGAGTATTAGTGTTGCATGTATCCAAAGGAGTGATATCCTCATAATCCTCCCCTTCTTGAATTGAAGTTATCCTCAACTCAAGCTCATCTTCTTCTTCTCCCATGTATGGCTTCAAATCGGAAATGTTAAACGTGAGATTAACCCCAAAATCTGCATATAGATCAAATTTATATGCATTGTCATTTATTTTCTCAATTATCATAAATGGTCCATCAGCTCTAGGAATCAACTTTGATTTTCTTAATTCTAGAAACCTATCATTTCTCAAATACAGCCAAACTAAATCGTCCAGTTCAAATTACAAGAGCACATGTACGACAATTAAACCATAATGCGAACTCATTCCTCGATGTTCATACTTTCTTGGTAAAGGATTGAATGCTACTAACTTCTTGTGATGTTTTGTTGCTTAGGAATATGGGAGAAGTACCACAACATCATCTGGATGTCACCCTTTGAATGCCAAGTCTAATCAGACTCCAAGTCATTCTCAAGTCAGACTCTAATGAGCCCATGGCTCCTTCAAATATGATCAATAGTACTAATATTCCTCAAATCATACAAGGTTCAATTACAAGAGCACGTGCGCGATAATTAAACCACTAGGTGAATTTGTTTTTTGCTGCTCATACTTTCTTGGATGGATTGCTACTGAATCTTTGTGACGTTTTATTAGTTAGAAACATGGGAGAAGCACCACAACCTTCCACAACCTTATCTGGATGTCATCCCTCAAAAGACAAGTCTACTCGGACTCGAAGCTAAGCTCTAGTCGTGGTCGAAGTCGTGGTCATGATCGAGTTCCAGGATAGCATGTCAATAAAACAGGCATATTAAGGCGTTCTTGGACTCGTTGGAAAGCTATTGATGAGACATTTTCAATGGATCTGGTCTCACCCTTAGATTCTTTATAGATTAATTAGATTCATTAAAATAAGGTATTGCGTCACCATTGTGGGTCTGTTAGGTCTTGTAAGCATGTTGGGGTCGGAGTCCAGGTTGTGTATGCCTTTTTCCATGGCTGCACAATCCTAGGTCGACCATCTCATGACCTCCTCTATATAAACAGTAGCCATCATAATTTAGGCTCGGGTTTTGCTTAGGTTATTCTGTTTTATGCAGTTTCATCGCTTGTTCAATTTGTGGAACCTTAACTCGAGTACTTCATCGGTAATTAGCCATATTCAGATTGCATCTACCTTAACTCGAGAACCTTAACTCGAGTACTTCGATTCGTTTGCAGGAAAAGCCAGTTTTGGCGAGGTTAACCGCGTCTTAGCACGGTTGATAAACACGGAGTAGTGGTGTAGTGGTTGCGAGGGTTCTCGATCTGTCTACTCGGAGCCTATGGATCATTAACATCGAAACTCCACCACTCGACTTATCATATTACCTTCGAAAGATTGGGCAAACGCACATCCGACTCCAAATTGGTTAAGAGTCTGCGGACAATACGTTAATAAACTCTACCACTCGACTTATCATATTAGCTTCAAAAGATTGGGAAAACGCACATCCGACTTCAAATTGGTTCAGAGTCTACGGACAATACGTTAATAAAATAGGCATAACTTTTGCATATAGGGTCCAATTGAGATGTTATTGTACTTGCTGGAAAGCTTATGATGAGCCATTTTCAATGGATCTTCTCCCACCCTTAGATTCCTTGGAAATCAATCATAGTCGATGAAATAATTTTAGGCCATGTCGGGCCTTGTAAGCGTGTCAGGGTCCAAGCTCAAGTTGTGTGTGCCCCTCTCCATGGTTGTACAACGCTGGTTGACCTCCTCTTATATATATTAAGTAGTCGTCATAGTTTAGACTCTGGTTTTTCTTTGATTATTCTGCCACATTGCAGTTTCACTACTTGTTTAGTTTGAGGAACCCCAACTTCGTGAACTTCATCTAAATTCACAATCAGATTGCTTTTCTATTCTCTTTGCTTGTGTTATCGATTCTCTTACAGAGAAAGCCTTTTTGGTGAGGTGAAACGCGTTGGGCACAGTTGATAACCACAGAGTAGTTAGCGTAGTGATTGCTAGTGTTCTTAATCCGTTCTAGTTGGAGCCTTGGATCATCAATGTCGAAACTCTATCAATTGATGTATCTCAATCCTTCTGAAAGATCAGGCCATACTTCCTTCATGAATGGTTTACCGAAATCGTGTCTAGTAGCTTATGCAGGTGTGGCCTTTTTCTGTAATTTTATTCTTTTGTTACATGGACAAACAAATATATTTGAAACCGTGTCAATTTTGTCTATATATACCTAACAACCACCGTCACAAAGTATACACACAATTAAGGTTTTGCCCCCCCCCCCTCTCTCTCTATCTCTGTTGCATCGCCGCACGTAGTCTACTCCATCCCGCTACACAACATGACCAGGAGAGCAGGTCTTCAAAACCCGTCGCTCTTGGGATCCTACATTGGAAAATACTAATAAGGTTTTTAGGAAGCGCTCATCGTGACTGCTCACGATCTGCTTCCTCTACATCATCACGGTATGTTCCCTCTACATCCTCTTTGTCATTGTCTACTGCATAGTCATCACGGGGGCATCTGCATCTCACGCTGTTGACGGGTATATTCACTGTGATCCGTTATGTTTAGTATGTCTGTTTTCTTGCTACTTTTATTCTGAAATATATTAAAGTGGTATGTCTAGGATAAACTCTTGCAGTATGATAATGATAATCGATCTATTTCTATTCATGTTATATTTATGAATTGAATTAAATTGGAATGAACCCTTTTTTAACATATACTGTACTAAGAAACTTGTAGCACCAATTACTTTTTGAATTAGCTGGAGTCCAGTACTCGTGGTGAGTTTTTGCAGACCCACTCACTTCAACTTGGCTTCCCTCTCTGGACATTGGACTTCCATTTTTTCTGCACGTGACAAGAGCATTATGGGCATACTGTAGGATAACAGCAGTAACACAAAAAAGTTTATTGTTTTTGTGATTACAAATTTAGAATGCCTTTACCTTCCTTTTTGAGATTACAAAATACTTTCTTTTAGCTATAATTCAACTCTTTTCACAGATGCTATCTCAGGTTTTCAATCAAATGCCTGAGACTTCGTCTAACATGCCACTACAACTTATTCTACCGATTGAGCCTGAACGGTTCGGTAAAAAACTAATTATAAGAGTTTGCAATTTATTTTCCGGAGTGCATTATTGAATTTTCCACTGTTTTGTAACTTGATATAATCACCAAACATTGAAGTAAAAGGAATAAGTAAAATTACAAATCAGATGCTTTCAAATTTTAAACGATTCTAAACTCAAGCTCATAACTTTTGGAATTTTCCAGGACCTTAATTTTCACCAAGTCATATGATTTATATCATTTTCAAGGAACTTCTATCGCACCCCAAAAAGCCCTAACCTAGTCATCAAGTATGCATATATATTATGACATCATGTTTCATGCTTTTGGTTTTTGTTTTACTTTTCAAAAATGTTTGAAAATGTTATGTCGTTAATCAACATGATTTCCCACCATATGCTTATGACTCATAATTGTTTTGAAATAGGTTAGATAGCCTAAAATTATTTAGAAAGGAAAAGGAAAAGAATTGGTAGAAACTGAGAAAAGAAAGAGGACTTCTGCACGTGAGCCTGCCCCACGGTCTGATTGGCATTCCATGTGGTCTGAACACAAGGGCTCAGAGGTGTCCACATAAAACCCATTGACCACCTCTCTTCACTGTGTCCCCCTCGAAATTTTCCTCCTCCACCAAAACCAAGAGAGAGAGCGACCACCTCGGCCACTACGACAGTCGGAGATCAACAGGGAAAGACTTCCTCGAGCTTCACTAAGCTTCCCCGAGCTCCTCCCCACCGTCGTCTTCACTAGAGAAGTTTTCACTACTACAGAACTAGTCATAGATGGCGGCTCATCAATGTCGGTTGTGCAAGAACCACCGCTGAAAATGTATACTGATGGTTCTTAACCTCCCGCGCTCAAATAATAATTGAGTTATTAAGAACCGACACTAAAACTGACTATCAGTATTGGTTCGTAGTACAAACCAGCACTGATACATCAGTGCCAGTTCGTGGTTAGAACCGTTGCTGATATTGACTATCAACGCTGGGTCTAGCTACGAACCATTACTGATAATTACTACAATAGACTGGACCTGAATTTTATTTCCAATGCAACTTTGACTCTCGATCCGCACGTCCGCTCCAATGCAACTTTGGAGTGAATCTGCTCGATCCGCTCCACTCTCTCTCTCCGTACCTTATCTCTTCCTCCTCTCTCTCACATGGCTTATCTTTTCCTCTCCATCTCACATCCAGATCAGAGGAGAGGGCGAGGAATGCAAGTTGAGGGCGTGGGTGAGGTCACTGAAGCATCTGCGAAATCTTCTCCTTCATTTCAGACTCGGTGACCATCGTTTCCTCTCCCCAAATCGCATGCCCCCTTCTCAATCTCTAGCAAGGTTCATAAAACCAATTGGACCCCGAAATCCGCTCACCGGTGGTTACCGGAAAATCACAGTTATCGCGATAACCGGGCAAAATTTAGTGAAAATTCGCTCAAAATTCACTCGGTCAAATTTAGAATTCGGTGAGAATTTGGACCAAATTAACCGAACCTTAATCGGTCGGTTTGCTATGGTTACCGACCGCATTTAGTGATTTATCGAGCGGTTTTTCTATATTTTTTGAATTGTCAGTAACCGTTCGCGTCGGTAAACGTTCAGTTTTAGTGATTTATCAAGTGGTTTTCTCGAATTTTAGTGAAGTTCAACAAAAAAAATCAAAAAATAGCTCAACCTTGTAAAACCAATAACTAATTCACCTGAGCTTTAAATCAAGTGAAACAAATTTTGTTGGTTTCCTTGTAACATGATCTACATGACAAAAGTATTTATACTCATAAAAACGTTTAATATTTTCTATGAGAAAATGTATTTCCTAAACCTAGTTAAATGCATAGTTTACTCTTTGCTAATCCAAAAATCATAAAACCAATTTTGTTAGTCTTCTTACATAATCCTATGTCTTTTAAAAATACATGAACTCATGAAATATTTATTGTTAGATGCAGAATTGTGTAAGTGTGTTGCAACTAGATTATTTCATAACTAACCCATCACACCTCCAAAGTTTGTGAAACCACTTTTACTAGTTTATTTATACTATGATTTATGTAGGAAAAATAATGATAGACATGAAAAGGTTAATTACAGTGCTGTTTCTTAACATATTCACTTTATGCTTGTGTGCTTTGTAAAAATCATGGAGAAATTAATAAAACTCTAAATGAAGTGAAACCAATTTTAAAGATTCTCTTAAGATACTCCCTACACAAGATAAATATGTGTTTAGTATTTTAAGCTTTTCCTTAACATAAGTTAATAAATGAGCTGCGCGCTTCAACTTTTTTCTTTTTTTCAAACTTCCTCCCTATAGAATATGATGCCAACGATATTATTTTTGAATTTGTTTTCACATAAAGTCTTATAATTGTCTCTATTTTTTAAGGATTTTTAATTTTTTTTTATTGTTTTGAATTTTTTAAATTCAAATTTGAAAACTGATCAATTTCTATTATCGATGTGGAACAGTAAGCTCGGTTATCGCGATTTTCGAGCAGTAACAGATAAGTTGAACCCTGATCTCTGAAGAAAGATATACAGAGGAGAGATGGAGCGTGAGATGAGCTGGGGTGAGAAGATCCACTTGTACAACATCACCATTGGCCTCTACACGCTAGGGCTTGGATCCGACACTTCCAAGGTGACAAACGGGTTGTGCAGTTTGTGGTCTTGTTTATCTCAGATTTGTGGATTCTTTGGGGAAAATGGGTTGAATCCAATTTTTATGTGTTGCTCTGGTCTTGTTCATCTCAGATTTTGGAGTTCTTCTTCCTAATTTCCATACAACCTGTAGGTGTCATTCTTTGCTGCACTGCAACCGAACTCGACGGGTTGGAGCCCTAGTAAGGGACACCGACGACAACAACTCCATGGAGACAGTAGCCACAACCACCTTGGCGACGACCACCATGACCTCGGTGATGGAAACCGCGACCACAAGCACCTCGACAATGACAAACATGACCATGACTAGTGACGACTTCGATGGCCACGACAACATTTGCGGCTGCTGGCTAACATTGAGGGCTGCTCATCATTTCTGTGATCAATTTGTTTATGTGATCATTCAATCTGGGACCTGTAACAATTTGTGATCATTCATTTCTGTGACTTGTAACGATTTGTATTGAAATGAATTTGTTTTGTAGTTTTAGTTCATCATTTCTATGATCAATCAAACTAGTGAGGGCTACTCAAAGCGGCTCTGAGGATCTAGTCAGAGCGACTCGATCGGCTCTGACTTTTTTGCTCCTAGAAAAATCCATCACAGCCGGATGGAGCAACACACCGGTAGTGATGGTAACTTTTTAGTGCCGGCTCCAGCACCGGTACTGATAGTCAGTGACTTTCAGTGTCGAGTAATCAGTGGTGGTTCAATACCCGTCACTGATGGTGATTTTGAACCACAATTAATGGCATGTTTTGTAGTAGTGTTTCCACATGGTCTTCTTCCACCTCAAGGCTAAACACCACCTCAGAGCTTGATCTTCTAATCGAAGCCTCCCCGGAGTCGACCAACCCTCTAGGAAGCTTCCTCACACATAGGTGAGATTTCTCTAACCATTTCCCCATCATCTCTGAACTCAAATCGATCCTCATTAGCATTAGGCCCGAACCCCACCCTAGCTATGGACGTTATCCATAGGGCTTGAGAGTTTGTCCCCATGCATGCCATCCAAACCACCCAAAATGCACTTCCCTAACCTTGTATAGTATTTTGGTACTACTCTTGATCGAAGGCATCACCGGAGCCTTTGCCGACGACCTCACTGAAGTGCTGCAGGCCAGGCCTAGTGGTCTGACTGACACTTGGGCTGGTCTAACCACCAGGTTGGGACTTAATCAGCTAGTTTTGGAATCAGATTCCATAGTCAGGAGTCCGACCACCACTTGGCTGATCAGACCGCCAAACCCATTAGTCTAACTACCAAAGGTTTGGTCTAACCTCTAGGTTTTTCAATACCATTTTCTTCTCTATTCGACCACCATGGTTTGACCACCACCCATCCCAATATGACCGCTAGCCACTCAAATCACACTGAGCTTAGGTTGTCTCATGTGAGGTTTAAACCTCTTCTAACCCAATCGCTTAAGAGTTCTTCTGCAAATATTTTCATGACATATCACATTGCATCTCGTTCATGATCATCCATCATGAGCATACATCTCCGTTCATTCATTTGTTCATTCGATGCATTCTTCCATTGATTAAATAGTGACACATCGACGGTTGAGGTGGATGAGGTTGATATCAAACCGGAGGTGTACGTGAGTGAACCACCAGAGAACCAAGGCAAGCATCGATGCATCTTTCACTTTATTTATATCATGCATGTTTAGAGAGTTAATGTCGGGTTCTGTGGGTAGATTCTAATTGTCGCATTTCCCTACCTTGATATTGTGTATATCTTGATCCATCGTAACCAGGGTGTCATTATATAATAGTCAAACTCAAATGAAAGTGATGAGCTTAGCACGCTTTGGTCACTAGTAGAAGTCGAGTGGTTGTTCGTCCATTGTGCGCGAGCTTTAGGGCTTAACAATGTTTCACCAAAATATATATGTCGGGATGATGTGATGGGACGATAAGACAAGATGTGGGAAGGCATTAGGGATGATTCTGGAATGGAGTCTCGAAGGTCATAGGCCCACCTAGATCGTGTAAATACCAATCATTGGTGTCGTTGCCTTAAGCACTTATCCATACTTTCCACATATTCGTATATGGTAAAGATGAGCCAAATAACTCTTGTAGGTATGATCATTAGGGCTTGAATGTCTACGGTGTGAGTGGAAAGGCTTGTAGAGACACTTGAGGTTGCTCCGGATCTAAACCTAAGTGGCCTCCACACCGAAAGGTGCATATTCCAAGCGATCGGGGCTTAATTGGGAAAGGTTGTCCCGGGTATCCCCTCCTGCAATTTGATCACTGAAAGACACATAGTCTCGCATCATATGAGTAAAGAAGTACCCCCCTTTAGGGTGTAAAATCAATTCAAATTGCCACACTAAAAGGTCTCATGAGCATGCTTAATATCCATCCACATCAATCGTAGAGTTTCCGATGTTGTGGTGAATGTGGTTGTTTATGGTGTGTTGGGAAGTGGCTAGTGAAGGTATGTGTTGAGAAGAGTATGTTCATGTGACTGTTACATCATGTTTATGATCTAAGGATTGGATGGTGCAAGTTGTTAAGTTTTGTGGATGCTCTCACTCTTGAGTTGATAAAATGTTCTTGCGTATAAATCAATTTAGCCTTATAGCCAATGCCTTGCTACTCAACCCAAATGCATGATCCTTGGAGACGGGTTATTATATGTATCCACTTTGAGTAAGTCTTACGAGTACCTTCGTACTCATGTTACTATTGTTGAGTACCTTCGTACTCATGTTGTTATTGTTGAGTTTTTGTAGGTGAGGAAAAAGTAGTGTATGGTTACGGGTAGGAGTAGTGGTGGGCTACTTGTGGCAATTTGGTGATACCTTAGAGCAAATGGCACCACCTCTTTTGCTGTTTATAGATGTTATTTCCATTGTGTATTAACTTTAATATGCTAGAAGATGTTGTATTTTGTTCTTCTAGCATTAGTTGATGTTATGTTGAGAGCTGGACTTGTTTAAATGCTTCTTATCCTGTAACTTCAGCAAGTAGTGTTTTAAATTGTTGAACTTGTAACAACTTAAGTGATGAGCAATGTTGGCCTGATCTTCCGATAGGTAGCGATAAGTCGGTGGGTGGAGAACTCGACGTTGATGATCCAAAGGCTTCGACCCGAACAGATCGTCTCCCTTGCATTCACTACACCACAGCTCCGATGGTTATCAACCGTGTTGCGCGGTTGACCTCGCCAAGAAGGCTCAATCCTTGCAAGCGTACCGAGAACACAAGCAAGAACGTAGAAGATGCAATCTGAAATATTGCAAATTGAATTCAAGCACTCGAAGTCGAGGTTCCACAAACACTTGCGGCGGCCTAGTCGGTCCGGAACAAGAGCGAAAATCTCACAACTATGTGTAGATCAATATCTAAGCAAAATTCAACCCTAATTAGGGTGGTGGCTACTGTATATAAAAGACTAGGGTCGGCCAAGGACCCCTGGACGTGTCCCTAATGGACTCCAACACGTTACACGGCCCAACGGCCCAAAAGATGGTGGCGCAGCACCCTGACAGATTCTGGATGTCGCCTTGTTTCGACGATTCCTGTTGACTCAGAAAGAATTTGGATATGGGACCAGTTCCGTTGGAAAGCTTATCTCCTTAGCTTTCGAACCATGTGTAGAACGTTGAAAACGGAGTCCGTATGCGTCCTGGGCGACGATTTTAGTGCAAGCTGGTCCTGGACTCCGAAACGGACTCGAACTTGATTGGACCTCCACCTTGGCTTGGGCGCCCTTGCTGTTCTTCTCCCGTGTTCCTAAGTAATAATACATCACAATTATTCAGTAGCATCCCATCCTTATCAAAATATAAAGGAACACTAAGGAACGAGCTCACCTCATGATTTAGTTGACGTGCACGAGCTCGTGTCGATGGACCTATTGTTGGAGGAATACTCGGTGTGTGTGTATCCGAAAGAGTGATGTCCTCATCATTAAGGACTTGTAATATATTTACATGACTCACTCTTTATTATGCCTTAATATAATGAAGCTTGTTGTAAAGGTGTGTGTTCTAATCCTGGGCATAAAACACATACCGGGACTACCAGGATTGGTTAAACGAGGTGTAGTGGGATGGTTTGATTAAAATGTACATGTAAGGAAGCTTCAAAGCAAAATTTTTGCGATGTCAACTTCCTTATTATTAGTACATGAAAAAAATCTCAAATTTGGGGTATGAATCTAGTAACCGAAAAAATGATGATTTTCAGCGTGTATCTAAATCTTAGTCAACCAGAAAACTACAACTAAACAGTCCATTTGGTTGCATTCCACTTTAAGCACTTGAAAAGACAAATCTTTTAGCACAATTTAACAAAAAAAAGAAAAGGAATTTAGCATTCCAAACAGAATCAAAATGCATTTGCTCTCTAAGTATCTCAAGTAGAAGGAGGCAGCCCGCTTACCGCCTTTGCAGCCAAAATCCATTGCTCGCCTCGGAACATGCCGTGTACAACCACCGCGCCACACCTGCGGATGGCATCAGGAAGCACACCATGTATAACCACCGTGGCAGCTGCTCCCCGTACCCCACCAGTGCCACCACCTTCGGCGGCACGCCGCAGATGACACCAGCCCACTACCCCTCGTTATGTAACACCTCCATCATCTCGTGCATCGTGAACTCCACCGCAGCACACCCACTGACGGTGCCAAGGACCGCAGGCACACATCATTTGTCGCAGCGTGCTCCTAGAATGATGACCCACCATCCTCCCATCTCATGAGCGCCGAATAGGCCACCACACAAACACAGTTGCTGGGGTGGTACCCACTGATGGTGGCCTCGTAGAAGGAGCCGACAAAGCCGAGGTCGTCGTTGCACACCTCCACCTCTTCATTGATGGGGAAGAGCATTAGCTCCCCTTGTTTTTCCCCTCCGATGCCTTGTCTCCCTGGTTCACCAAGGCTACTTCCGAGGGCACAAGCGCCCCATGGCGAGCTGTTGCTCTGGCGTTCATACGGTTCTTGGGTGGGAAAGTGAGAATGTTATAGGGTGGCAGAGGCAACGATGGAGAGGTGGATTCGGCTTGGATGTATTCCGGTTGCCACGTGGCAGTCTAATAGAAAATGAGATGGTGCAGGCCTCAGTCTCGGATTGGGATGGCAATGGGCACACTTTACCCGTGTGCCTATGGGTAAAAACCTTAATGGGCATAGATTTGGGATGCATTCATTGCACATAGGTCTTGGTATGGGTTTGATGTTAAACCCAATGGATAAGAACAACACATGCATATACATAATAACATCACACAAACAACAATATCACATGCATATATAATAACATCACATAGATATATAACACATAAGAACACTTATATAGAACACATAAGAACACAAATATATAACACATAAGGACATATTGTTCTATACACAATCTCAGCAGCACACATTATTCAGAACATAAACCTATGCACAATCCCTGATTATATCATTTGATCTTTGAGGATTGAGCTTCAACAACACGCCTACGTTTCACCACAATCTCAACAAAAGCATTGTCTCCATACATCATCTCGCTATCATCTAGATCCGGCTCCATGCCGACTAACTCAGTCATACACAAGAATCAAACTACATTGCTTAAATATCTTGCCCTTGTTAAGTAAGAGATGATTGTTCAAATCAATATTGCAGTACATGAAATCGTCTCCATTGTGATGAACTACGATACAGAAATTTCCATTAGGAATAAAAGACAATAGAACACGATTTACTTCATAAACTAGTTCCATGGTGGTGCCCTTCACAGCAGCAAAGAACACATGTTCCACAGGACCAAAATTAACGCCAAGCATCCGGATCGTGAAAGTAGCCATAGGAACAAAGACATATTCTATGCAGACCTATGATGCACAACAACAATATTACACTTAGTGTACACAGATTAAATCAAACAGTAACAAACTCTAGCAAAACAGTGATGCAAACCCTACTCACCTCAGTGCAGGGAAGGGGAACAAACTGTAAAACACCATTGTTGTGTTCCATGTACGAAGGCTCTTCTCTGTACAAACGGTCTTCTTGTATGAAGTCCCTGCCCTGTACGAAGTGTCTTCTCTGTACGAAGGCAAGCTTGTCTGAAGGCCTTTCCCTATACAAAGGGTCTTCTCTGTATGAAGGTAGGCTTGTATGAAGGCCCTTCCCTGTATGAAGGGTCTTCTCTATACGCAGGATCTCCCCTGTACAACGGGTCTTCTCCCTGATGAAGGCAACAAGACTTCCTATTACAGGAGAAGTTCAAGTGAGAATAGTTATCAAGGAAAAATTTATGTGGAAAGAAGCAGTTATAGCATGGACTTATCTACTGTAGATTGCTTCTATGTACGAAGGACCTTCTCCGTAGGAAGGGTCTTCCCAGTTCTTGTATGAAGGGTCTTCTTTGTATGAAGGGTCTTTTTGTATGAAGGTGCTTCCCTGTATAAAGGGTGTTCTTTGTATGAAGGCAGGCTTGTTCGAAGGTCCTTCCTTGTATCAAGGTAGGCTTGTCCGAAGGCCCTTCCCTGTATGAAGAGTCTTCTACGTATGAAGGCTTGATGAAGAGTATCCCCAACAAAGGGTTCCTTGTATGAAGGCTTGACAAATGGTGTCCCCGAGGATGGCTCGATGACGGATGTTCCTTGATGAAGGAACAATGAAGGGTGTCCCCCAAGGATTGCTTGACGATGAGTGGTCCCCGACAAAGGCTCAGTGATGGGTCGTTATCGAGGAAGACCAACGAAGGGTGTTCCCTGATGAAGGCTTGACGAAGGGTGGTTCTCAACGGAGGCTTGACGAAGGGTGTTCCTCGATGAACGCTCAACAAAGGGTCATTTTCGATGAAGGTAGTTCCCTGTTGAAGGCTTGATGAAGGGTGTTCCCCGACGGAATCCCAACAAAGGTCGTTCTCGACGAAGGGTGTTCCCCGACGAAGGCTCGATGAAGGGTGGTTTTGGACGAAGGCCTGATGAAGGGTGTTCCCCAATAAATGCTCACGACAAGTCATTTTCAATGAAGGCTATTCCCCGACGAAGCCTCGATGAATGGTGGTTCTAGACGAAGGCCTGACAAAGGGTGTTCCCTGATAAAAGCCCGATGAAGGTTCATTCTTGACAAAAGCCCAACAAAGAGTGGCACCTAGTGACGGTGGCCTTGTAGAAGGAGCCAACAAAGCCAAGGTCATCGTTGTGCACCTCCACCTCTGCAATGATGGGGAAGAGCACTGGCTCCCCATTGCTGCGTCCTTTGATGCCTTGTCCCCAAGGTTCGTGAGGCACCAGGGTCGCTTCCAGGGGCATTAGCGCCACATGGCGAGCCATTGCTCTGGCGTCCATACGATTCTTGGGTGAGAAAGTGAGAGTGTGAGAGGGTGGTGGAGGCAACGATGGAGGGGAGGATTCGGCTCGGATGGATTCTAGCTGCCATGCGGCAATCTAAGAGAAAACGAGATGGCGTGGGCCTCAGTCTTGGCTAGGGATGGCAATGGGAATATTTTACCCATGTGCCCATGGGTAAAAACCTTAATGGGCATGGAATGGATTTAGGATGATTCATTGCACATGGGTCTGGGTACGGGTTTGATGTTAAACCTAATGGATAAGAACAACACAAGCATATACATAATAACCTCACACAAATAAGAACATCACATGCATATACATAATAACATCATATACATATACATAATAACATCACATAGACATATAACACATAAGAACACATATATATAACACATCAGAACATACTGTTCTATACACAATCTCAGCAGCACACATTGTTTAGAACATAAACCTATACACAATCCCTAATTATATCATTTTGTCTTCGAGGATTGATCTTCAACAACATACCTGCATTACAGCACAATCTTAGCAAAAGTACTGTCTTCATACATCATCTCGCTGTCATCTAGATAAGGCTCCATCCTAACTAACTCAGTCATGCGCCAAAACCAAACTACATTCCTTCTAAATGTCTTGCCATTGTTAAGTAAGAGATGATGGTTCCAATCAATCTTACAGCTCGTGAAAATATCTCCATTATGATGAACACCAATAAAGAAACATCCATTAGGAATAAAAGACAATAGAACATGATTCACAGCATAGACTCAGTCCATGGTGGTGCCCTTCATAGTAGTGAAGAGCACATGTTCCCTAGGACTAAAATTAATGCCAAGCATCCGGACCATGAAAGCAGCCATAGGAACAAAGACATATTCTATGTAGATCTATGACGCATAACAACAATATTACACTCAGGATACATAGATCAAATTAAACACTAACAAACTCTAACAAAACCGTGATGTAAACCCTACTCATCTCAGTGTAGGGAAGGCAACAAACCCTAAAAAACCGTTGCGGAAGGGGGTCAAATGGCAATGATGAGAGAGGGAGGGAGATGAACTTCTCATAGCTTTAGTGAGAGGGTTGAGCGGTTTGTGTCTATGGGGGGTAGTGGGAAGAGGAGAGAAAGGGGGTCAAATTTAAATAGTATGCGGGTCTTTCACTACAAATGGTTTTTCAGAAAATCCATAAGTGTCTATTATATAGACACAGACAAATCTTATAAGAAATCGTCTGTGACAATATCAGACAGATTTATAAAAACCGTCTGTGAGTTTTGGCATGCCCAGACGGCGGTCATGTTACAGACATGTTGTTGGGACAATTATCATCAATAGTAACCAAAGGGGTTCATTCAAGGCAAAGAAAGAAGAGTGGAGATGGGAGGACTCAGCCTCTTCTGCACTTGACCTCTTGAGTCCTTTATATAGGTGGGGGATGAGAGATAAATCTTCCTCTCTAGCCCTTGGTAGGGTATAAATATTGCACGAAGGCCCATGGGCCTTTACATAAGCTACTTTGTTACATAGGCTTCTTTGTAGGCCTGGGCCTTTTCCCCAACACACGTATTTCTTAGCAACTGTCTGTAGATATTTTGTCAGTAATGGGTCCTAAAAACTACCTGTGACATTCCATCTACTTTCACTCTTTCTATTACAAGAAGGCCCTCATCTATGTTGTCCTCCCTTGATGCATACTAGCAGGTATATGAGGATGCCCCGGGCATGTAATGCCTGTGGGTGGCATTTTTTACCCATGGCAGGTAATGCGTGTGGGAACAGGTTTAGGAACTAGCTCACGGTCATGGGTTTGTGTAGCTCCTATCTACGGGGCTCCTATCTATGGGTTTTGTGCATGTTGCCATCCATAGTCTTGACTCGGCCTAGTCGTCAATGCGAGGAGAGGCCGATTTTTTCTATCTGAGCACATCACATGCTTCCTGGTAGCACCCAAACTAGTAATTCTAAATTTGAGCACATCAAGAAGTAGAATTACAGAAATGCCAAAAACCTGATGTTGCTTTCTTTCCTTGCCCATTAGGAGCTACTTAGCCGGCACCGATGGAAGTGGATGTTGGACGGTGTCACATCCCAAATTTGTGCATATTCACATGCATTTCATAAGCATTCATGAGCATTTGGAATAAAATTTGTGCAGGTTTGAATTGATTTGAATTCAAATTGAATTAAGGAGAGAAAATCACAGGAAATGATAAATATACTAATAAATGGACCATTACAAATGAACTCATCTTTTCACCATATAACCTAGGGTTCGAAATCATTTCAAAAGTTAGTACATCACATGAGAGGAATATTAGTGAATTTTCCTAGATTTTTAGGATTTTATTTGAGTCCTTAAAAATTGCTAGAAGTTATAAAAGTAGCCCTTTTTGGAGAATTTAATTTGAATTCTACAAGGGCTACTGTGATGAATCCTTTTCAAATGGAGTCATCATGAATTATAGGAATTACAAACAACATTTCATAAATCTTTTATTGTTCATGCAGAGAAAGGTGGGAGAATGATTTTGGGCACCTTTGGTCTTTTTGTCGTGGGCCCACACATCATCGACCGGTCTCTCTCCCATTTAGCGTGGATAGAGCTTGAGCACCACATTCTCACCACTGATTGCTGGTTATGGGTGGTGACCTGCCATCGCCCCCACCATATCTTCTCCCCTGCTCCCCTCTCCACTCTCTCCCTCCCCTTCCTTTCCTTTCTATCGAGCCACCCATAAGCTTGCTAATGGTTTGGTCTCAAGATAGTTTTAATGGGTTGGTTTTTGAGTTTGGCTAATTTGGTTTGGTGGAGAATGGATTGAAATGCCTAATAGGTTAGTTTAGTTTAGCTTAGTAGTTGGAATGGGCTGGTCCAATGTTAAATAGGTTCAATTTTTTAGGTCCAAACCGTGGGTTGAGACCATTGTGTCGAACTAGGCGAGGCCCAAGGACTGAGTGTGGATAGGCCGAGAGCTAGAGAGGCTGAGATTGAGTCACCGAGAGAACATCGAGGCTGCCGATGCAGGGACTCTGCTAAACCCTTGACTCCACAATAGCAACGTCATCGCTGGCTCGCCACCACGCGTGTCGTCGCCACACCTACTTCCTCCTTCACCCTCTCCCACCACCGTCCATGTCCCACCACCACTCCGTCATCATGATAGCCATCACGGTCCCGACGTCGTACTGGCTCCTCCAGCACCCGTTGCTCCACTTGCTGCTCCACTAACCTGAATGACACAATCGGGGTCATGCCCATGAACAATGATGGCTACTCACATTCCACTGTGGTAAGCTGGTGCTGCTGCTGGCTAAGTGGCTCGCTGGACCCGACGGCAGCCCTCGGGCTAGGCTTGAGCAGGACCCGGAGATCCTCCTCGATGAGGTACTCCAATTTTGAGTTGGGGAGGCCAATGGGGAGTGGGTATGCACGGGCCATGCCATCAGGGTTGGACTAGCGGCTGCTGACGCTGTCGAGTTCAATGCGGAGGAGCTCAGGGAGTGGTGGGTGGGGCAGCTTGATGGAGGCGAGCGACAACATCAATGTGAACTGCAGCAGTCGCAAGATGTGCCACTCAGCCTCTACCTCCTTTTCCATTGTCACCGTGGCAGCCACCGATGCCCCCGTCGCTAGGCCCACCATGAGCGGGAGTGGCGGTGCCTACCCAGACAAAGCGAATGACCCCGCCAATGCCACATGGCGGTAGAGGTGGTGAATGAAGCGGATAAAGAGTAGTGTGAATAGGTTGCCAAAGAGGAAACCAACAAGGAGAATGGAGAACTGTAGAAAAGAAACCATATCCGAGAAATGGCCTTCAAATGGTTTGGAACTAGCTTGTGACATGTGGTGTGATTTGGTTTGGGCTCAATTGTGCATCTAGGTTGGTTTGATTTGGGTTTGGGAGGGGGAGTGGTGGGTTGGGTGGTCTGGGCTAAGATTTGGGAGGGTGAGTGGCTTGGTTCAGTTTTGGGCTGGTTCTCAGCCCAGTAGCAGGTTTAGCCACCACACAATAGAACAGTGTGCCACCAACCACTATCCAGTGTGCCGCCATAGGTTTTTGATGCATCGCTTACCAACTTTTGAGCCACCACCAGATCCATGGAGCCCAAGCCCTGAGGAAGCCAAAGAGAGGGTAGCAAGGCACTCTCGAGGTCGTCCTGGTAATTTCCACCCCCGAACTGAGCCACGATGGTCTTCTTCCTCAGCGTTGGCCATCTCCCTACCCCTCACTTACACATTGCCTCTCCACAGATCTACTGCCCCGACCTAAGCCTTGGTGAGCATCATCTACCTTCCCTTGAGCTAATGCACACGTGAGTTGACCGATGGCTCGCGGCCAGCACGACCGTCCGTGCGTCCCGAATGCCACCGCTGCCTAGTGCCATCACCGGCCACCTTCCAATCATCACCACTGGCTGAGGAGAGCTCAAACGGGACCACCATCGCATGCTCGAGTTGCTACTACCGAGACCCAGTCCGGATTTGGCCGGAACTACCGGTGGGGACGTCACTAGAGGCCTTGCACCGTGTCGGCTGCCCTCTCTATCTCTCTCACTCTGTCTCTCTAAGTCGGCTCAGGTCAGGTAGGCCCTGGGCCCATAAATCCATCATAATAGCTAGCTACCCTTTGTGTTAAAAGTTTTAGGCATTTAATTAATTGGCTTAGATAAAAATAGAGAAAAGTATTTATTTGTCTATGAATAAATCAACTGATAGATTAGAAATGTGTAGAAAATATAATATTACTCCAAAAAATTTGGCACAATTTTTTTTAGACTTGTATGATCATTCCTACTGTATAAAAATGTTGGTGCTCATTTAAATTGCATTTTAATTTCTGTATTGATTTAATTGTGTTAAATTTGTTTATTTCACCATTAAATCATGGTATGTCTAAAATTGGTGAATCCAATTCCATTAATCTTTCAAAATAGAGTACATTTAGTGAAATATTTTGGCCAGCATGTTAGAGTAGTTTGGCCTATTGTTTTAGGACATGTTTGGTCTCACATTGTTAGCTTCTAAAAACTGTACATAAAATAATAAAAATAATCTAGAGGCGAGACCACTTCTAAAATTCTTCTTTAGAGTATCCCTACACATAAAAAATAGTGTATGGCATGTTAGGTGTTTTCTTAACATCAGCGTCATTTTAATGCGGGTCTTTTAATCATTTAGTCCTTTTTGGACAGCGCCTCACTTTTTGTTTTATACCATGAGCTTAAGTGCATTACTTTACATGATTCTTATTCTATCATGTCCATTACTAATTGCACTACTCTGATGTACATTTTCATGGTATTTGGATCACTTCTCATGGCATTTTATTCATGCTCATTACATTGCATGCGCTCTTTTTTAGAGAACAAAGAGCATGAGAGCAACATGGGTGTAATCGAGCGAGATCCGGAACTTGTGATTGTTGATTGTGAAGATGAGCACCAAGGCAAGCATCTACCATACTTCACCTTTACTTTGTATCAATATGTTGTTTAATTTTGATGAGTTATCGCTATATGTATGGTATGCATGTTTAGCGAGTCAATGTCGGGTTATGTGTAGAACCTATCTTGTTGCATTTGCCTCTACCCTGACATTGTGTATATCTTGATCCATTGTAACCCAGGGCATCTCCATTTAATTGTCCAACTTTAAAAGAATGTGTTGTGCTTAGCAAAGCTTAGGTCACCGGTAGAAGTTGAATGGTGATTCGTCTATCGTTCGTGAGCTTTAAGGTTTATTTGTGTTTCACTAAATTAATCATGATGGGTTAATGAGTTGTGATAATGATACGAGATTTGGGCGGGTAGGAGGGATGATTTGGGAATGGAGTCTCGGATGTCATAGGCTCGCCTTGATCGATTAAGCACCGACTATTGTTTGTCGTTGGTTTAAGCACTTCCAATACTTCCACATATCCAAATAGGGAAAGGATGAGCCAATTATCTCATTCCATATTGACGTTTGGCATATATGACTCTGTGGTGTATGCATGGAAAAGAATTGTGTATGTGTGGGATGAGATAAAGGAATGAGAGACCTAGTGTGTGCCCTAAAATGGCTAGGTACTTGGCACCACGGAGATGGGCCAAGTGGGCAGGAATGGTTATGAAAAGGTTGTTGCGGGAGCCAAGATGATGGATTCGTGTCATGTTGCTAAAGTTGTACTCTCCTGTAAGATGTAACATCAATTTGAATTGCCTCACTCTTGGTTATAAGCATGCTTAATGTTCATCCATGCCAATCAAGAGTTTTCAATGTTTGGGTGAATGTGGTGGTATGTAGTATGTTGAAAGTTGGCTCGTGTATGTTCTATGTTGGGATGATCATGTTTATATATTGGCTATGGTTATATTTATGTTGTCATGACAAGATAGCATAAGTATTCGAGTTATGTTTGATGCTTATATTCTTGTATCATTAAATTGTTTTTCATATAATTCAATTTAACCTTGTGACATATTTCTTGCTATTCATTCCAAATGTATTCTCCTTCGAGTCAGGAATATTATACCCTAGGAGTAAGTCTTGTGAGTACCTTCATATTTATGTTGCTATTGTTAAGTTTTTACAGGTGAGGAATAAATAGTTTATGCCTAATTTGTGACCACCAATATTGGTGACGCGCAAGAGTAGTGATGTGCCACTCACTACTACAGAACTGGTCTTATGTGCCGGCCCATCACTGCTGGTTCTTAATGGGTCGACAGTGATGGGGCATCTGAAAGTGCCTAGACGGGGGTGAATAGGCTTTTCTGAAATTTAAAACTAAAAACAGCGGATTAAACTGCCGGATATTCCGGTGAAGTCCGGATACTCCGGTATGGTCCGGAGTATCCGGTCTAGTCTGGAGTCTCCGGCCTGACAGGAAATTTCAGAATAAATTTGAACTAAAGACCACAGCTAGATTCTCTGAGTTGCACTAGGTCAAGTAGATATTACTAAGCTAGAATAACAATTAAAACTAGCAAGATTGATACTATAGCAATTTAAATGACAAATTACCAAATGCACACGATCAAGTAAGTTTCACAAGTAAGAACACGAGAATATATCCCGGAGTTCGGCCACCTCACAAAGAAGTGCCTACGTCTCCGTTGAGGAGCTCACAAAGAGCCGGGTCTTCTCCAACCCTATCCTCTTCTAGCGACCACAAAGATCAAGCTAGAAATTCTTACTCAATATGAAGATGCTTACAAACTTCCCGAGGCACACCACAAGTTTTGGGTGCTCTTCGGGCGACTCCTTTCCTTCTAGAAACCCAAAGCTTCAAGGAGATGATCGCAGTAAATGCTCGATGAAGAAATCAATGCTCAAGTGGCTTGAATCCTCTCCAAACACACACTCTCAAATTTGTGCAAATTTGGCTCTAGAGATGATTGGAGGGGCTTTGAATGCTCTTAAAGTGCTCAAGAGGTCTCAAGGAAACCAGCCACAACAAGCTCTAAATGCTATGGAGAGAGGGGGCATTTATAGCCCTCTCTCACAGACTAGCCGTTACTGTTTTTGTCAGAGCTTACCGGAGTATCCGGTGTACACCGGAGTCTCCGGTCCTAATTCCAAAAATGGCGTCAGAACGGTCACGAACGTGTCAGAACTAGCCGTTACAGTTCTGTTTAATTACCGGAGTCTCCGGTGAACACCGGAGTCTCCGGTCTTGACAGATTTTCCAAAACAGACTAAGTCTGGAGACTAGCCGGATCCTCCGGCATCTCCAGGTACCGGAGTATCCGGTGAACACCGGAGACTCCGGTCTTTACTTCTTTTTAACAAAAAGATTAAAAGCTAACCGAGAGCCTCTGCCGGAGTCTACCTCGGAGACTCCGACTGCACACTAAACATTTTACCGGAGTATCCGGTGAACACCGGAGACTCCGGTCTTTTTCTTGAAAAGATTAAACCGTAACCGAGACTCTCTGCCGGAGGCTAACTCGGAGACTCCGGCTGAACGCTGAGTACCGGAGTATCCGGTGAACATCGGAGACTCCGGACTCTAAAGATTTTCAGAAAGAGTTTCGTGTCTGTGAGTGAATGTGTCTCTCAATTGGGTGATTCTAAAGGATTTCTTGAGCATTGAGACACTAATCAAGCAAATGAATCCATCCATCTAGGAAAAAATCTATCCTAGACTCAATTTCAAAAGTAAAAAGAATTTAAGCCCTATCTTGTATCCTTCGTTGATTCTTCAATTGTTTCGACGAGCGTCAAACGTCATTTACCTTCACAACTAATGCTCATACCTGTTCAATACTCACAAAGCATGTTAGTTCTTTAATCGTTTTGTCATCAATAAGCCAAAACCCACTTAGGAGGCCTAGATGCACTTTCAATCTCCCCCTTTTTGGTGATTGATGATAGCCCGATTAAAGTATACACAAGGATATATGAAAAAGGTTTTGAATTCTAGAAGATATGGTAAGCTCTCCCTAAATGTGTGCATTGTTTTAAACGAAGTTAATCCACAATGTATTTATTTAGGAATTTGAATTCACAAGAGCTCCCCCTATATCCTAGAATCCGTGGGATGCAAAAATTTATGATAAGACATAGAGCACACAAAACTAATGAAAGTACAACAATCATCATACTAACATAAAAGGTCTTATGAATTTAAATAACACAAGGTTCATCACAAACAAGAATCCAATTGTCCAACGGCGAAAGAAATTAAAGGAGACCAAAGCTAAGGAAATTAAGAGAAAGGATAACTATTTCTCCCCCTTTGGCATCAAGCACCAAAAAGAGAGAGCCTACTCGCTGCTACCATCTTCCTCAACATCTTCTTCCTCGTCTTCACTTCCTTCGTTGCCGTCAGAGGAATCGTCTTGAGCTTGTTATTGAGAACTCTCGGCAGCTACTTGAGCTTCATCATACCATGCCCAAGGGTTCTCAACCTCAAAAGGTGCACTCTCCGCTTCATCTGACTCAATAGGAGAGCAAGGAGATTGGAGATTCATGGATGTGTACATTTGTTTCTGACGATTCTCCATTTTCCTTAAGCGAGCACCTTGATCCTTGATTTGAGTGGCATTGTGAGTCCAAATCTTGAAAATTGCTTTGAGAGCACTCTTGATGAATGATGACCCTCTTGGAGGAGCGCGTCTCGAGGCAAACGGTCTCGAGCTAGGAGGAGCATGAGGAGGTGATGGAGATGGGGAGGGAGCTCGAATGTTCAAAGGCCTCATTCTGTATGGTTCATGCTTAATCTCCCTTACAAAAGTCTTCTTGGATATCCTTTCAATGATAAACATGAGATAAGGGGCATATTAATGAGGACATTCCTAGCATTCATTTATCTCCAAATGAAACTACATTTGATATAGCTGGTCCAATTACAAGGAGTAGAGCAAAACAATTGGAGAAGGAAATTCATTCTCAGGTGAACGCTAACCTTATGCTTAATAATCAGATTATGTTGAATGGGCCTATGCTTTTGAGTACTTGTTTCAATGTTCTTAGGAATGATGGAGTGCACGAACAAGCGTGGGATGATGATGGATTCTGCCCGCCAAATATAAGCAAGGAACCTGGACGTGCAAGAGAGAGAGAAAAGAACATTTAGCTACCATGAATAACAGTCGTTGGAGTGCAAGCAAATATTTCGGAAGATAGGAATGCATGCAGCCAGCAACCGGGTTGCTATCCACACACGTTCCAGCATGCATGCAGAAGAATGCCAACCATCCATGCGTCCCACTAGGCCTGGCTATTAATAAAAGTAGTGTTACAACTTTCCACTACATGTTCTCATTTATTTCTTCCAAACTGAAACTCCACTAGTATTATATATCCCTGTAATGGGTGACGTGAACAGTAACTTGAGGATTGCAAATTCAGAAATACAAACTCTTTGAGTTCTTGTTCCAGCGTGAGTCTTGAGAGGCTTGCAAACTTGTTCTTTCGATTCCTGAGGGAGTTGTAGAACGCCGAACTGCGGTTCACCCAGTTTGTGCCTTCACATCTATACGGCGTGATTGCGTGGGCTGTTTCGTCGGTACGTGGAAGGGTGATTGTCTCGGTAGTTCGTCGCGTGGATAGTCTCGCGGTGCATTGCCTCTTCACCGGGTCACGCAGCGACAAGTTATCAAGTTCGCGGATCCTTCGAGAAGATCGGGACACATCTACTCGTCACACGTGATCCATGGATGTGTGCACATCATCTGGTATCAAAGCCTCCGTTTACTCGTTAGGATCATTCTTATTTTGGTAGGATAGTTTTTTTTTTATACCTACAGTCCACACATAAACAAATAGAAAACCTATAGCCTCTCATTGTGCCTGATTTGTAGTTTGCATTATCGAGTTTTCAATCCTTTGAGACTTGTCTAGTTGCTGAAATTTTTTTTTTCTCTTTTCCACATCGTTCTAACTTTCATCCTTGATCAGCTGAATATATATATTAAAAAAAAAACCCCCCACCCGAGCCACCCTTGATTGCCTTTTAACCGCCACAAATTCCCACCCTTTCCACCCGAGTTTTCTTGTTCTTTGGGATGCGCCACCCCTCTATGTTGTCTTTGCTGCGCCCCCTTAGTTGAAAGTTGTGCTGCGTTTGTCTCAAAAGATATCAAAAAAAAAAAGGCGAGAGTATATATATATATATAAAAAGAAGAAACAAAAGAGACTTGTGATCAGCATGCCAAAAGGGGCTTGAGCAGCACTTTGGTTGGTGCGAGTTGTTTCCACTTCTTCCATATTGTTCCTTTCTTTTGCATCTTTTTCTTTCTCTTTAGCAACTTAGACTTGTGTTATTTCTCTTTTGGATTATTATTCGGTTTTGCATCACTACATTTCAGCGCACTACTTGTACATTTTATCCCCACCAAGCTCCACTAAAAAGCACCGTGAGCTGTTGCACCGTAGTCTCTGGTACAATCACTCTTCCACTACAGATTGCAGCCCCAGTTCTTGCCCTTTCCAGGAAGAGAAAGAACTTGTTCAGCAAGTGGTGAGGGAGTGATTCCACTTATATTCCACATATATATTGTCCTATTTTTTTCCCCCCTCTACTAATATGGCAGGACGTGGAGATGGTGCCGCTGTTTCGGTGGAGGAATTCCAGGAGCTGCGTACACAAATGAATGATTTGATGCAACAACTCCAAACTCTACAATTGAACATGCCACGTGGCGAACCGCCACCAAATGAGGATGATGACATTGAGGAGGATGATGAGGCAGGGCGTCGTCCCGCTGGCCGTGGACGTGGCGGGCGTGGTCTTGGTTTTCCTAATTTTGGTCGTGCTCGGCGCATTCCTATTGGAGGTGGAGGAGATTATGATGGTGGTGATGATATGTTGTCCGACATGGATGATCATCGGCATGATGACCATCATGGTTATCGTGACCGCCGTCGTCGTCGTGATGATGATGGTTTAAGCAACGTGAAAGTGTCTATTCCAAAATTTAACGGAAAGGAAAATGCTGATGATTATTTTGAGTGGGAGACCAAGGTTGATCAGATCTTTGATTTATATACTTATCCTCCTGTCAAGAAAGCAAAGCTTGCTGCAATTGAGTTCACAGGTTATGCAATCACTTGGTGGAATCAAGTATGTGCTGATTTCCGCCGTGTTGGCCATGATCGTATTACTTGGGATGACATGAAACGAGAAATGAGGCGCCGATTTGTTCCTGCACATTATTCTCGTGAGCTACATTTGAGGCTGAAAAGGCTTGTTCAAGGTCATCGTAGTGTGGATGAATATTTTCAGGAAATGGAAATGTGTCTACTTCGTACCGGTATCACTGAAGATGAGGAATCAACGATGGCTCGATTTCTGGTTGGTCTTAATAAACCAATCGCAGACAAGGTGGACATGACTAATTACAACACTATGAATGAATTGCTACATTTTGCAAAAAGAGCAGAAAGGCAGCTTGCTGAATCTTATAAGCACCGTGCTTCATTTTCTGCTCCTAATAGTTCTACTCCATGGCGCCATTCACAGCAGCACGGGTCAGAGGTGCACACACCTTCATCTCGTGCAACTTCTCGTTCAAATTCAACGTCTACCAAACATTTTGATTCAAGAGGCAAAGCTGTAAATTCCAATCAGTCCAGCTCCTCTGTTACAGCAGCCCAACGGAAGACAAGCAAGATTGAGTGTTTTAAGTGTGGTGGTCATGGACATAAGCAAGCTGAATGTCCCAATAGACGCACTATTATTGCACTTGCAGACGGTTCTTATGATTCTCAAAGTGAAGAGGAGGATGAGCCTATTACCCAAGCACTAGCAGACCTTTCTCTTGACACTTGTGAGTATTCAGCAGAGGATGGTACTTTTGAGCTAGGTCTGAATTGTTTAGCCATTCAATCTCTTCCAGATTTTGCTCAAGATGACTTATCCCAAGATGATGTTCTTCAGCATCCAGCCAAGATTACTTGTGCTGATTTTGATAAGTTGCTTGCTGATTTTCCTGATTTGGTGCCTTCTACTCTGAATACACCAGCTCCTTCTTTGGTGGTTCGGCGGGTTCTGTCAACACAATTTGTTGCTGCTGAGCAAGGCCAGCGCCACAATTTGTTTCAATCACGATGCAAAGTGAAAGGACAGGTGTGCCGCTTCATCATTGATGGTGGGAGCTGCAACAATATTGTTAGTGCTTTGCTTGTTGAGAAGCTTGGTTTGCAGACACGTCGCCATCCACATCCGTACCACATGCAATGGCTAAATAATTCTGGGACAGTGAAGGTTTCAGCTATGGTCCGCTTGTCATTCTCCATTGGTGACTATCATGGAGAGGTTGATTGTGATATTGTACCCATGCAAGCATGCCATTTACTGCTGGGTCGTCCATGGCAATTTGATGTGGATTCGGTGCACTTTGGACGGTCTAACAAATATACTTTCATTCACAAAGACAAGAAGGTGGTTCTTGTTCCATTATCTCCAGAAGAGATCTATGCTTCAGATGTGGCTCGCATGAAAAGAGAAGAATATGAGAAAAGAAAATTGAGTGAGGCCCCCAACACTAGTAAGGGAGAGACTCCTAACCCATCCAGCCACATAAAGCCTCATTCCACTTCAAAACAGCTACGCCAAAATGAATGCTTATTTGTGAGCAGGAGTGATTTGAGAGAAGTGAAGAACACCACAGCCCCATTCTTTGTGCTCTTGCACAAGGAGGTCCTACTTTCAACTACCGATTTACATTCATCGCTGCCTAGTGTTGTTCTTGATCTCTTACAGGACTTCGAAGATGTTTTTCCCGATGAGGTGCCAGCTGGACTTCCTCCACTCCGCGGAATTGAGCATCCAATTGATTTGGTACCAAATGCTTCTCTTCCAAATCGTCCAGCCTACCGCACCAATCCCGAAGAGACAAAGGAAATTCAGCGACAGGTAAAAGAGCGTTTGGACAAAGGGTATGTTCGTAAATCTTTATCACCATGTGCTGTTCCCGTTCTTTTAGTCCCGAAGAAAGATGGCTCTTGGCGCATGTGTGTTGATTGTCGTGCTATCAATGCTATAACTGTTAGATATTGCCATCCCATTCCACGGCTTGATGACATGTTAGATGAATTGAGTGGCTCAACTATTTTCACCAAGATTGATTTACGCAGCGGCTATCACCAAATTCGCATGAAAATTGGTGATGAATGGAAGACAACATTTAAGACCAAATTTGGCTTATATGAATGGCTTGTGATGCCCTTTGGTTTGACGAATGCTCCTTCAACTTTTATGCGTTTAATGAATCACGTTTTAAGAGCTTTCATTGGCAAATTCGTGGTTGTCTATTTTGATGATATCTTGATCTATAGTAAATCATTTGATGAGCATCTTGATCATATCCGTGCAGTCCTTGCTGTTTTGAGAGTCGAGAAATTGTATGGAAATATTTCTAAGTGCACCTTTTGCACAGATCGTGTTGTTTTCCTTGGTTTTGTTGTGACTGCAGATGGCATCCAGGTTGATGAAGAGAAGATTAAAGCGATAAAGGATTGGCCTACTCCTAAAAATGTGAGCCAAGTTCGAAGTTTCCATGGTCTTGCAGGTTTCTACCGGCGCTTTGTCAAAGATTTCAGTGCAATCGCTGCACCCCTTAACAATTTGACAAAGAAGGATGTTCCATTCAAGTGGGGAGATGAACAGGACCAAGCCTTCGAAGAGTTGAAAAGAAAGCTTTGTGAAGCACCACTGCTACAACTACCAGACTTTGGTAAGACCTTTGAGATCGAATGTGATGCAAGTGGTATTGGCATTGGAGGTGTGCTACTTCAGGAACGTAAACCTGTTGCCTACTTTTCTGAAAAGTTAAATGGTCCACATCTGAATTACTCTGTCTATGACAAAGAGCTTTATGCCTTAGTTCGAGTTTTGGCAGTTTGGCAACATTATTTGTTACCTAAAGAATTTGTCATCCACTCTGATCATGAAGCTTTAAAATATCTCAAAAGCCAAGGCAAGCTGAACCGTCGACATGCTAAATGGATTGAGTTCATTGAAACATTTCCCTATGTTGTAAAACATAAGCGTGGGAAAGATAACATTGTTGCTGATGCTTTATCACGGAGATGTGGCTTGGTTACACAATTAGATACAAAAGTGCTTGGTTTGGAATCCATTAAAACACTTTATGCTGATGACTTTGATTTTAAAGAACCTTTCTCTCATTGCATTGCTGGAAAAGGCTGGGACAAGTATTATGTGCATGATGGTTTCTTATTTCGGACTAACAAACTATGTATTCCAGCCTGTTCGATTCGTCAAGTTCTTTTGCAGGAAGCACATGCTGGTGGCTTAGCTGGTCATTTTGGCATCAAAAAGACATTGGACATGCTCTCTGATCATTTCTTTTGGCCACATATGCGACGTGATGTCCAGCGACATGTTGAGCGCTGCATAATCTGCTTGAAAGCTAAGTCCCGCCTTAATCCCCATGGTCTTTATACTCCATTACCAATCCCAACTGTACCTTGGGAAGATATATCCATGGATTTTATTCTGGGGTTACCTAGGTCTCAGAGGGGGAGGGATTCTATCTTTGTTGTTGTTGATCGCTTCTCTAAAATGGCACATTTTATTCCATGTCATAAGAGCGATGATGCTTCACACGTTGCTGATTTGTTTTTCAGGGAGATTGTTCGTCTACATGGAGTGCCAAAGACTATTGTTTCAGACCGAGATACAAAATTTCTAAGCTATTTTTGGAAGACCTTATGGGCTAAACTTGGCACGAAGTTGTTATTTTCCACCACTTGTCATCCACAAACGGATGGGCAAACTGAAGTTGTCAACCGTACCCTATCCACCATGCTGCGTGCCGTGCTGAAAAAGAATTTGAAGCTGTGGGAAGACTGCCTTCCACATGTTGAATTTGCTTATAACCGGGCAGTCCATTCCACAACAAATTTTTGTCCATTTGAAATTGTTTATGGTTTTAAGCCGCATACTCCCATGGATCTTTTGCCTTTACCATTACAGGAACAAGTTAACTTGGATGCAGCAAAGAGATCGGATTTTCTCAAGAAGCTACATGATGAGACAAGAAGGAATATCGAGAAGAAATCAGCACAATATGCAAAGCAAGCGAACAAAGGTAAGAAGAAGGTTACATTCCAGCCCGGAGACCTCGTGTGGTTGCATCTACGCAAGGATCGATTTCCCCAACAGCGCAAGAGTAAGTTATCTCCTAGGGGTGATGGTCCGTTCAAGGTTTTACACAAGATAAATGATAATGCTTACAAAATTGAGCTGCCACCTGAATATTCCAATGTGAGTACAACATTCAATGTCAAAGACTTGCTTCCATTTGTTGGTGAGCCTGAGTCGAGGACGACTCCTTCTCAAGAGGGGGAGGCTAATGAGGACATTCCTAGCATTCATTCATCTCCAAATGAAACTACATTTGATATAGCTGGTCCGATTACAAGGAGTAGAGCAAAACAATTGGAGAAGGAAATTCATTCTCAGGTGAACGCTAACCTTATGCTTAATAATCAGATTATGTTGAATGGGCCTATGCTTTTGAGTACTTGTTTCAATGTTCTTAGGAATGATGGAGTGCACGAACAAGCGTGGGATGATGATGGATTCTGCCCGCCAAATATAAGCAAGGAACCTGGATGTGCAAGAGAGAGAGAAAAGAACATTTAGCTACCATGAATAACAGTCGTTGGAGTGCAAGCAAATATTTCGGAAGATAGGAATGCATGCAGCCAGCAACCGGGTTGCTATCCACACACGTTCCAGCATGCATGCAGAAGAATGCCAACCATCCATGCGTCCCACTAGGCCTGGCTATTAATAAAAGTAGTGTTACAACTTTCCACTACATGTTCTCATTTATTTCTTCCAAACTGAAACTCCACTAGTATTATATATCCCTGTAATGGGTGACGTGAACAGTAACTTGAGGATTGCAAATTCAGAAATACAAACTCTTTGAGTTCTTGTTCCAGCGTGAGTCTTGAGAGGCTTGCAAACTTGTTCTTTCGATTCCTGAGGGAGTTGTAGAACGCCGAACTGCGGTTCACCCAGTTTGTGCCTTCACATCTATACGGCGTGATTGCGTGGGCTGTTTCGTCGGTACGTGGAAGGGTGATTGTCTCGGTAGTTCGTCGCGTGGATAGTCTCGCGGTGCATTGCCTCTTCACCGGGTCACGCAGCGACAAGTTATCAAGTTCGCGGATCCTTCGAGAAGATCGGGACACATCTACTCGTCACACGTGATCCAGGGACGTGTGCACATCACATATCCACAACTTTTTATGGGCGACTTGGATGTAAAAACAATTTCCTCCCAAAGAAAGTGAGCCACGCTGAAAGGAGCATGATCATTTGACATGGCTGCAAGGAGATTTTTGGAGATACTTTGAACTGTTATTGCATCTCCACTCTTGGGCGCCAAGGTGAGCCGGAATAGGGAGTTCAAACATCGATAGAAAGGCCTCATCCCCGTGAGCTTTCCGAACTCAACTCGCCCATGATTTAGATACATGAACCCAATTTCTTCCAATGTCAGCTGATTCTCATTGTGAATTTGATCCTTGGAAGTATCTCTGGCATCTAGATGGAAGTAGTGAGCGAAGCCTCTGAAACTGATCCTGTATTTGACTCCCTCTGTCATCCAGTGCATAATGGGATTTTCACATCCCTCAAACCACACTGTGGCATAGAATTGTGCGATAACCTCCTCGCACCAATCATACCTGAAGGCCATAATATTTTTTACCCTTTTGCTCTCACAGGCTGCAATCACTTCAGTGAACACGGGGTCGTTCTTCCTGGCCATATAATCCCAATCAATCATTGCATGGAAGTAATAGGCTTCTTCTTGGCCAAAATTACTGTCTCATAGAAGTCTGCCTGAAAATCATTCCAGAAACGATAATCGGCAACATTCTTCTCAAAATCATATGGGTTGTTCAACCTTTCACTAACAACCCTTGATACATTCTTCATGTAGTTTACTGTCCTTTTTGGAGCATCAACAACAGAAGCAGTTCTCCGGGGTCTGTGAAGCTTTAAGGGTCCAATGACTTCATCAGCTTGTTCTTCTTCATTATCCTCGGATTCAGATGAGTTATCTTGTGCAACACCTTTGCCTCTTTCTTCAGTAGAAGGCATTTTTCCTCGACCTCTTCCTGCAGTTACTTTGGCTGGCCCCTTTCCCCTTGCAGACTCTCGGCCTCGCATAGCTTGAGATTTGGTTCGGCAGATGGTCACAAGGTCCCTGTCATAACTTCCAGCAACTCCGCCTTCCTCAATGTGAATACCACCACTTGCGGCTATTTTGCGGACTCTTTCACCGCTAGCATGGCCGCTTCCACTATCTTCTGATTGGGCAGGAGCACTTAATTCTTGAGCACGGGGGTCACTTCTTTGTTTCTTTTTCCTCTCGAAAGTGCGACCCTTCTCAAAACGGTCTCCAGCCATTGCAAGAGCACCTAGAAGAAATGGAATGAACAAAGAATTTGAGGAGTAAAAGATTGGACAGGAAAAGCTCAAACTTCAGGCTGATACCGGAGTATCCGGTGAACACCGGATACTCCGGTCGGCCCCGACAGAAAACCTAACGAGCTAGGGTTTGGGAGATATGGCCAACTAGAGATGAAACAAGTTTGGGAATGGGTTCTAGAGGGTACTAGGAACTATTCTACCAAAGGAAAACAACTCTAGACAAGAGCATTGAGAGATCAGAAAGATTGTTGAAAACGGTACCTTTGAGCTCAAATCCTCCGGGGATTTTTGAGAATAGGGATCTCCGGAGATTCCGGCCTTTAATCCAAGAGAGAAACGTAGCAAGACTTGAAGATTCTTGGGTTCCTCTCAAAATCGCCGGAGAGAAGGTTGTTTGGAGAGAGGACAAGAGAATAGATGGGAAAAGATAACTGTTCGGGCTGGGGGAATATATAGAATTCTGGAGACACCGGAAACTCCGGTGTAGACCGGAGAGTCTGGTCCTGACACTTTTACCGGAGACTCCGGTGGAGACCGGAGACTCCGGTCCTGACACTTGTACCGGAGACTCCGGTGAATACCGGACTATCCGGTAACTGGAAACAGAACGGAATACAGCTGAGGCTGTGAACAGTGTCAGGTCCGGATACTCCGGTGAGCACCGGACATTCCGGGACCTGGAACTGTCACAGCAAGATTTAGAGCTGAAGAATTGGGAAAAGGATTTTCTGGAAGGAAGATGTTGGACAAGAGGATTAATTTGTCAAATGTGATCAGCCAATCAAGCATCATTACATAACTATGATCACAAGTTACAAATTATGATCGAGAGACCAAAAATCCAAGTAATTTTGAGAAACACACTCAAAATGCAGTTTTCGCAAACTCTTAACTAGGAAAGCTATAAATCTACAACAAGCAAGTGTATGCAACAGTTCAAGCCACGTTCCGAGAATCTAGGATATTTAATTCACTTCTCAACTCGCAAAACCTTTGCTCGTCTAGTGGTTTAGTGAGGATATCGGCTAATTGTTTTTCGGTTCTCACATGGTGAATGTCAATACCCCCTTTTGTTGCATGATCTCTCAAGAAATGGTGTCTAATATCTATGTGCTTGGTTCTTGAGTGTTGTACGGGATTGTTGCCTATTTTGATGGCACTCTCATTATCACATAAAAGTGGAATTTTGGGAGTTTTGTGGCCATAGTCTCTTAGAGTTTGCTTCATCCATAGGAGTTGAGCACAACATGCTCCCGCGGCAACATATTCAGCTTCGGCAGTGGATAGAGCTACGGAGTTTTGTTTCTTAGATGACCATGACACTAAGGACCTACCCAAGAATTGGCAAGTTCCCGAAGTGCTTTTTCTATCCACCTTACAACCGGCATAATCGGAGTCCGAATAGCCGATAAGGTCGAAGGATGACCCTTTTGGATACCAAAGCCCAAGGTATGGAGTATGAACTAAATATCGAAGAATCCTCTTAACGGCCATTAAATGGCACTCTTTGGGAGCGGCTTGAAATCTTGCACACATGCACACACTAAGCATGATATCGGGCCTAGATGCACATAAGTAAAGCAAAGATCCTATCATGGAATGATATACCTTTTGATCCACGCTTTTGCCTTCTCCATTGAGATCAAGATGTTCATTAGCTTGCATGGGCGTTTTGATTGGTTTGGCATTCTCCATGTCAAATTTCTTGAGCATATCTTTGATGTACTTGGTTTGACAAATGAAGGTTCCTTCCTTGAGTTGCTTGATTTGAAATCCGAGAAAGAACTTCAATTCTCCCATCATGGACATCTCAAACCTCCTTGTCATGATCCTACTAAAATCTTCACAAAATTGTTTATTAGTAGAACCAAATATAATGTCATCGACATATATTTGGCAAACAAATAAATCATTATCAACATTCTTAGTAAAGAGAGTAGAGTCGGCTTTGCCTATTTCAAAGCCCTTTTTGACAAGAAAATCCCTAAGGCATTCATACCATGCTCTAGGAGCTTGTTTTAGCCCATAGAGCGCCTTATGGAGTTTAAAAACATGCTCGGGATGTTTGGGATCTTCAAAGCCGGGCGGTTGCTCCACATACACCAATTCGGAGATTGGTCCATTTAGAAATGCGCTCTTCACGTCCATTTGATATAACTTGAAATCATGGTGAGTAGCATAGGCTAATAAAATACGAATTGACTCTAGCCTAGCTACGGGAGCGTATGTCTCACCAAAATCCAAACCTTCGATTTGAGTGAATCCTTGAGCAACCAAACGAGCTTTGTTCCTTGTTACTATCCCATTTTCATCTTGTTTGTTGCGGAAGACCCATTTTGTCCCAATCACATTTTGTTTTGGCCTTTCCACCAAAGACCAAACTTCATTTCTTTTAAAGTTGTTCAATTCTTCTTGCATAGCCATTATCCAATCCGGATCATCAAGCACTTCTTCTACCTTCAAAGGTTCCAAAGAGGAAACAAAAGAGTAAAATTCATAAAAATTTGCAATTCTTGAACGAGTAGTTACCCCCTTTTGTATATCACCAAGGATGTTGTCCACGGGGTGATCTCTTTGGATACTTTGATGAACACGTGGATGTGGCACTTGTGATTGATGTTGGATGTCTTCCACTTCATCATTCAAAAAATTGTTCGGATCTTCATGGTCTTGATGTTGATCTTGTGATCTCTTGTCGTCTTGATCTTGGGTTGACATTGATGGTTCAACTTGCAATGATGAAGATGGTTGATCCCTATTGATTTGAGCTTCTTGAGTCTTTTCTTGTTCTAAGGGCTTGATTTCGCCAATTGCCATCTTCTTGATTGCTTCGCTTGGTATTTCTTCATCACCTAAAACATTTGTATCCACTTGCTCCACTTGGGAGCCATTAGATTCATCAAATGTTACGTTTCTCGCAATTTCAACACATCCGATGGTTTTGTTGAAAATGCGATAGACGTAGGCATTTGAACCATAACCAAGCATAAACCCTTCATCTACCTTTGGAGCAAATTTAGAACTTCTAGCTTTCTTGTTTAAAATAAAGCATTTGCTACCAAAGACTTTAAAATAGGAAACATTTGGCTTGTTACCGGTTAGAAGCTCATATGAAGTTTTGTTTAACAACTTGTGTAAATATAACCGGTTGATGGCATGGCATGCGGTGTTGATTGCTTCCGCCCAAAATTGATCCGATACTTTGTATTCATCAAGCATTGTTCTTGCGGATTCAATTAGAGTCCTATTCTTTCTTTCGACCACTCCATTTTGTTGAGGGGAGTACAGAGCCGAGAACTCATGCTTGATTCCTTCTTCATCAAGAAACTCTTCAACTTGTATGTTCTTGAATTCGCTTCCATTGTCGCTTCTAACTCTCTTGATCTTTACTTCGAATTCATTTTGTGCTCTTCTCACAAAATTTTTGAGAATGGCTTGAGTTTCGCTTTTGTCATGCAAGAAGAATACCCAAGTGAAACGTGAAAAATCATCAACATTAACTAAACCATATTTGTTACCTCCGATACTTATGTAAGTGATTGGCCCAAATAAGTCCATGTGAAGGAGTTCCAATGGTCTTGAAGTGGTCATCACATTCTTCAAGGGATGAGATGCTCCAACTTGCTTTCCTGCTTGGCATGCACTACAAACTCTATTTTTCTCAAAAGTCACATTCGTTAGTCCTAGAATGTGTTCGCCCTTTTGAAGTTTGGACAAATTCCTCATGCCAACATGAGCAAGTCGGCGATGCCAAAGCCAACCCATGCTAGACTTAGCCATCAAGCAAGTTTTAGGCATCACTCCATCTGTTGAAAAATCAACAAGATAGAGTTTACCCTTCAACTTGCCGGTGAAGACTATAGAGGCGTCCTCCCTTCTAGAGACAACCACACCCTCATTTGTAAAAAGACAATTATAACCAATTTCACATAATTGAGATACGGATAATAAGTTGTAATTGAGTGATTTTACTAACAAGACATTTGAAATGGAAGTATCATTTGAGATGGCAATTTTACCTAGTCCCATTACCTCTCCTTTTCCATTGTCGCCAAAGATGATGTTTTCATGAGGTCCTCCATTTTCTTCAAAGGAGGAGAACATACTCTTTTCTCCGGTCATATGATTGGTACATCCGCTATCAATGACCCAACTTGATCCACCGGAGGAGTATGCCTACAAAACAAAGTTATGCCTTTATTTTAGGTACCCAAATTTGTTTGGGTCCTTTAGCGTTAGTCACAAGCACTTTTGGCACCCACACATTCCTTTTTACAATTCTATCTCTTGTGCGGGGACCAACATAGAGAGCAACCACTTTACTACGGTGGTCTCTCTTTAGCATGTATGAGGCATAAAAGGAACATTGGGGGGCATGAGCCTTCGGTTGCCTTGTTTGAGTAGGGTGATCAAATTGTTTGCCTCCTTTGACAAACTTGAGGCATTCCACTCCATTCAATAGCACACGATCATTTGGCTTGCTTTTGTATTGGTCAAAACCAAGACCTCTCTTTTGTTTATTGTCTTTGGCTTGAATAGTCTTGTAAAGTGCATCCTTTGACTTATAAGTTTTGATGCACCCATATTTGACCAAAGCATTTAGCCTCTCATTTTCCTTTTGTAATGCTTGCAAGGATTCATTATTAGTTGTACAAGCATTCATATCAAGGTTAGAACAACGAGAACATCCATTGCTAGTAGATGCATTAGATAGTAAATTTGCTTCACTAGAGTTAGAAGAGCCTTTCTTAAGAATATAAATTTGTGTTTCAAGAGTTCTATAATTTTCATCTAAACAAGATAATTTCTCTTGAAGCAAGAAATTGTTACTCTTAAGATCGGCAATTGAGGAATTGGCTAAATCACAATCTTTAGACAATTTCTCAACTTTTTCTTTCTCTTTAGCAAAGAGCTCCTCGAGTTCAAGGTTTCTCTCCTTTTCAAGGATGAGCAAGTCTTCTTGTCTCTCAAGGGTCTCTTCATGACTATCTATTGTATCCATTAGCTCCTTTATTTTAGCCATGACATTTTTATTCAAACCTTTGAACAAATTATCACAATCACTATCATACTCACTATCACTATCTAGGAGCTTGGATTGAGATTTTACCTTGCGGTTCTTAGCCATGAAGCATTTTGGGGAGTCTCCATCATCATCGTCGTCATCATCATCATCACTCATTAAGAGTGATTTTCTTGGTGTAAGCTCATGAATAGCAATGGTGGCGACTCCTTCATCATCGGAGTCCGAGTCGGAGTTGGAATCCCACTCTTCTCCAATATGTGCTTGACCCGAATATTTCTTCTTGTACATCTTGTTCTTGTCTTTCTTGTATGACTTGACTTTATTGTCTTCTTTGTCCTTTCCCTTCTTCTTGTTTGGACAATCGGCTATAAAGTGACCAATTTTGCCACATTCATAGCATGCCCTTCTTGATGTTCTCTTCTTGGGCATGTCTCTCTTGTACTTTGAATAGCCTCCTTTTCTCATGAATTTCTTGAACCTTTTCACAAAGAACGCCATTTCTTCATCTTCGGAGCTTTCATCATCACTTGTGCTTGATTCTTGGACTTGCTTGCTTTTGTTTGCTTGAGTGCAATTTCTTTATGCCTTGAGGTTGAGCTTTGTTTAGCATGAATCTTCACTTCATTAGCCTCTTCTTCCATGAGCTCATGAGCAAGAATCCTTCCAAGCACATCACTTGGTGTGAGCCTCTTGTAATCTCTTCTCTCACGGAGGAGCGTCACCAAAGTGAGATTTCTAGGAGCAAATGCTCTAAGTAGTCTCTTCACCACTTTGTGATCATCAATGTCCTCGCTTCCAAGTCCTCTTAGCTTGTTCACAAGCACCATCATCTGATCATACATTGCTTGAGGAGTTTCATGATCCTCCATCACAAATCTTCCTAGCTTTCCCTCAAGCAATTCTATTTTGGATTCTCTCACACTTGTAGTTCCTTCATGAGCAACTTGAAGTGTGTCCCAAATTTGCTTAGCTTCCTCAAGTCCATCCACTTTGTTGAATTTCTCCGAACTCAAGGCACTAAGCAACACACTTGTAGCTTGAGCATTGCGATGCATATTTTGTTCTTCACTTGAGGTGAGCTCTTGGTCTTCCTCCGGCAGCTCAAAACCTGTGCAAACAATCTTCCAAATACTTGGATGAAGAGAAATTAAGTGCATTTTCATTTTGTGCCTCCAAGCGGCATAATGTGTACCATCGAAGAATGGTGCACGTCCGGAAGGTACGAAAATGTAATTGCTAGAAGAATTCAAACGATCATAATTGAAAGGAATCTCACTTCCCTTTCCTTTACCATTACCATCATCACTTCTTGATGGATCATCTTTGAGACCCCTCGGACTTTCGGATGTCGACATAATGATTCCCTCCAAGCGGTGAAGCCTTGTAGGAGGTTAGGCTCTGATACCAATTGAAAGTGCCTAGAGGGGGGGTGAATAGGCTTTTCTGAAATTTAAAACTAAAAACAGTGGATTAAACTGCCGGATATTCCGGTGAAGTCCGGATACTCCGGTATGGTCCGGAGTATCCGGTCTAGTCCGGAGTCTCCGGCCTGACAGGAAATTTCAGAATAAATTTGAACTAAAGACCATAGCTAGATTCTCTGAGTTGCACTAGGTCAAGTAGATATTACTAAGCTAGAATAACAATTAAAACTAGCAAGATTGATACTATAGCAATTTAAATGACAAATTACCAAATGCACACGATCAAGTAAGTTTCACAAGTAAGAACACGAGAATATATCCCGGAGTTCGGCCACCTCACAAAGAAGTGCCTACGTCTCCGTTGAGGAGCTCACAAAGAGCCGGGTCTTCTCCAACCCTATCCTCTTCTAGCGACCACAAAGATCAAGCTAGAAATTCTTACTCAATATGAAGATGCTTACAAACTTCCCGAGGCACACCACAAGTTTTGGGTGCTCTTCGGGCGACTCCTTTCCTTCTAGAAACCCAAAGCTTCAAGGAGATGATCGCAGTAAATGCTCGATGAAGAAATCAATGCTCAAGTGGCTTGAATCCTCTCCAAACACACACTCTCAAATTTGTGCAAATTTGGCTCTAGAGATGATTGGAGGGGCTTTGAATGCTCTTAAAGTGCTCAAGAGGTCTCAAGGAAACCAGCCACAACAAGCTCTAAATGCTATGGAGAGAGGGGGCATTTATAGCCCTCTCTCACAGACTAGCCGTTACTGTTTTTGTCAGAGCTTACCGGAGTATCCGGTGTACACCGGAGTCTCCGGTCCTAATTCCAAAAACGGCGTCAGAACGGTCACGAACGTGTCAGAACTAGCCGTTACAGTTCTGTTTAATTACCGGAGTCTCCGGTGAACACCGGAGTCTCCGGTCTTGACAGATTTTCCAAAACAGACTAAGTCTGGAGACTAGCCGGATCCTCCGGCATCTCCAGGTACCGGAGTATCCGGTGAACACCGGAGACTCCGGTCTTTACTTCTTTTTAACAAAAAGATTAAAAGCTAACCGAGAGCCTCTGCCGGAGTCTACCTCGGAGACTCCGACTGCACACTAAACATTTTACCGGACTATCCGGTGAACACCGGAGACTCCGGTCTTTTTCTTGAAAAGATTAAACCGTAACCGAGACTCTCTGCTGGAGGCTAACTCGGAGACTCCGGCTGAACGCTGAGTACCGGAGTATCCGGTGAACACCGGAGACTCCGGACTTTGAAGATTTTCAGAAAGAGTTTCGTGTCCGTGAGTGAATGTGTCTCTCAATTGGGTGATTCTAAAGGATTTCTTGAGCATTGAGACACTAATCAAGCAAATGAATCCATCCATCTAGGAAAAAATCTATCCTAGACTCAATTTCAAAAGTAAAAAGAATTTAAGCCCTACCTTGTATCCTTCGTTGATTCTTCAATTGTTTCGACGGGCGTCAAACGTCATTTACCTTCACAACTAATGCTCATACCTGTTCAATACTCATAAAGCATGTTAGTTATTTAATCGTTTTGTCATCAATAAGCCAAAACCCACTTAGGGGGCCTAGATGCACTTTCAGCATCACTGCCAGTTCATAAGTCGCGCGTGAAGAATCAGCCATCGTGGCTTATGAAACGGCAGTGATAAGGGTCATCACTGCTGATCGATGGATTGAGCCAGCAGTGATGCCCTGCTCCCTCATCACTACTGGCTTAATCCACCGACCGACAGTGATAGTATAACATCACTGCCGGCTGGTTAAATGAGCCGGCAGTGATGTCCCGGCTATATAAAAGTCGCCCTCTCCTTCGCAAGCTTGAGCACAATAGAGAGGAGCTCTGTTCTTGCTCGGTGGCAGCTATTTTTGCTCACTAGGATCTTGGTGGCTTCAAAATTTTGAGGAATCCTCATGCCCTAGGTGTTCCAAGGTGTGTAACTTCCTCTCCAATCCATTTCTATTTGAATTTTATTTGCTAAATTGCTCTAGATTTTGAAATGATGGAGATGAATTATGGCCACGATGTTTTGAGACAATGTAGATGCAACTATACCTCATTTATTATATGGAAGTTTCAATTTAGGTCGAAATTGTCTTTATTCTTGATTTACGTTAGCTATATGTCTGAGCTTATTTATTTTTGGTTTTTCATGAATTAGAAAATTTAGTCATGATATTAAGGTATATAGCAAACTCCAATTATATTTTTTATATTTTAATTAATTAGCAAGCTCCAATATAGAAAATTTAGGTATGAGCATATTTATGGTTGATTTTTAGTGAATTAGAAAAATTATCCACGATATTTAGGTATGTAGAAAACTCCAATTATATTTATTCTATTTTAATTAAGTAGCATGTTCCCAATATGGAAACTTTAGGTATGAGTGTATTTATTTTGATTTTTAACGAATTAGAAATTTTTGCCATATATTTAGGTATGTAGCAAGATACAATTATATTTATGTATGAGCGTATTTATTTTTCATGTTTCCTTAATGTTGGCGTAAGAGTTCGTCTTGCCCCAACAAGTACAGCGAGAGTTTCTTCTAAGGAGGAGACTCAAACTTAGAGACGAAATTTAAGAGGAAGGAACACCACGAATGTATTGATGGTAGAAAAAATAGATCACTTTAGGAGGAGTATCACAGCATGACTCAGTGTATTTTCAGCTCTGTGTCTTTTTCGCTATCTTGCCCGTCCTCTTCTGCGCAGATGACCATGGCCCCTTATTTATAGGGCCACGCGTAGTTTAGCGTACAAGTTATCATAATGTATGAATATTTAGGATCTGACTGAATTACTGAGCTTTATCCCGGATGACTGCTTTCTACCCTATCGGTGGAGATAAATATCCACCATGGTAACTATCCTGTGCCTGTCCCCTGGAGTACGGCGAGCCGGTCGTCAATTACGGCCCGGCGCTACACTGTCGGGGTGTCAGGATAGCCTCTATTACGCCAGAGGGTCAGAGCGGCGTCCATAAACCTAGGTTTTTAATGCCACTCACTTCTTTGCAGGCAAAGCACGACCGGTGCTCCCCTTCCGGCAGATCTTTCCCAAGGCGTGCTGACTCACCTTGTAACCTTTGGGAAGGTAGCCCGAGTAGCCCGAGGCGGGGGCCTCGGGAGGCATGGAACCGGGAGGTGAAAGCTTTGGGAAGCAGGACTTCGGAAGGCCGGGGCTTCAGGAGGCCGAAGCTTCAAGGGACCGAGGCTTAGAGAGGTCGGGTTTTTGGGAGGCTGAACCTTCATTATACCAAGCTGGCTAAGCCAAGGGAAGGCTTCGCAGGTACGAAAAGGTACCATCAAGGGATTTGATGACTTCGGAGGTCGAGCCTTTAACTGAGGGTCTGGAGATCAAGGCTCCAGAGGGACCTGGATGGTAATCGTAAACCATTATCCTCAGACTGGGTTATTTTCCCCCCAACAGTATCCCCTCATTCTAAACCAACCCTAGTCCAATATAGTATCAAAGATGCATGACTGCAATTCCCTGTCCTTTGAGAAGTTCTTTCGTTTAGAAACTGTGGACATTGATGGCGAGCCCAAGGCTGATGGTGTATTGGTGGTGGCGATATTCCCCGGAGTTTGTTGGAGCTATCATGTGCGGTGTTGGGACCCCTAGTTAGAGGGACATCGATGGATGTGGTGTACTTCCGGGGTCCATGTTGAGACTGATACAGGTTATCCGGATTCCTTCGGTATGGTTCTTCCTGCCCTTTGAGGTTGCTAAAGTAGAGGTTACATGTGGGATTGGAGGATCCCATGTGCTTGCCTGGTAGAATAAGACGTACCACTGTTGCGTTCTGACTGGACAATGCGGTGGGTCGTTTAGGGTCTTGTGCCCACGCCCTTGTCACATGCCGAAAGGAGTTTGGATTATTAATGTGATGGGACATCCGTGCGAGAAAATGAGGCATTCATCATGAAGTGCTGCCACGTGTTGGAGGAACGACCAGGGTATGGCCACACCCCCCAGGTATTTAATGGGGGACACTGCGGTGTTTGTTCCGCTTCATCTTCCGAGCCTACGTGGCTGCTTGGCCCAGGTATAAAGCTGGGGTTACCCGGCTGGAGTCTCCACAGCCCCGTGAGCAAGCAGTTAACCTTGACTTGAGTATGGCATTGTCTTCCTCCTTATCCTCTTCGGAGATGTCGATGATCTCGATGGCTTCTTCAGGAGCCGGACCATTTCGGTCGTCGGCAGAGGCGCTGGTGGCTACACCACTTCCATCTCTGCAGGGGAGGTGGCTGCCTGCCGCTCCAGCCCGACCTTTGGCTGGGGAGGCCATGCTGATGAGGAGATCGACTAGGATCTCCAGTAGGGGAGAGCGAGCAGGCATTTGTGGAGCCGGCGGCAAAGGAGGAGGCCGGGAAGGCGAGGGAGAAGGCCCCGCCAGTGACCTCCTTGAACCCTTCCTTGTTCTCTGACAACTCAAGAGCTGGCTACTGTATCGGCTTCCACAATGGCAAGCCACAGATGAGGCGCATGCGCTGTCCCATGCGTCGCCCCTGCCGGGACCCGTAGGAGGTGAAGGCTGTCCCCGGGATGGCGTTCTTGGTGACGCTATGATATATCCACGTCTCATGGTCGATCGTGGCCTTGTTGTGGGCTCATGGCTTAACTTAGTCACCTTGTACTCTTTCTCACCCTATTTTGCTCCGTAGGGATCTATCTTCTTCGTGGCAATTTCTGTATTGTTGCTTTAGTATGTGTCCCCTGGATGTACTAATTGTTTAATAATATAACATGGACCTTCGGGAACGGTCGTGTCTCCTTCCATATCGGAGTGCGAGGGGAACTTTCAAACGGGTGACCGCATGCGCGCGTGCCTTCGTGCCTTCAAACCGTGCTTCTTCGTCCCCTTCGAAGGCGATGGCTAGTTTTTCTGACGACTGAGGTACCGAGCCTTCGCATAGATCATCGCTGATTTGGTTCCTTCAAGGGAGAGGTGGCCTCGGGAATCTGGTGGTGGTAGATACGTAGGGTAACTAAAGGGAACCGGGTGGAGCAGTGGTGACCTCGTCGTTTTCGGTTATTGCGTACTCCTCTGGCTTGGCACTGGTAGGGCCTCCTTCCCAATTTGTTCTAGATTTGTGACTTAGCGAAGTCCATCTGGATCCTTTCGAGACAAGCTCCGGAGGTGGTCCTTGAACCTTCGGGTTCCTTAGCGACTGCCCGGGTTGAAGGCGACGGTGTGTCGGAGGCAAAGCCGAAGGCTAGGCAAGAAAGGTGGTCCATGACCCGCTCAGCCCTTAGCCGCTGCCCGGCTCCGGAGATACTTCGTTCGGAGCCTGGCAATGGCGTGCCGGAGGCGAAGCCGAAGGCTAGGCCGGGGGAGGTGGTCCGTGACCTCCTCGGCCCTTAGCCCCTACTCGGCTCTGGAGGTGCTCCGTCCGGAGCCTGGCTACGGCACGTCGGAGGTGAAGCCAAAAGCTAGGTGGGAGAGGTGGTTCACGACCCCCTCGGCCCTTAGCCACTGCCGGGCTCCGGAGGTGCTCCATCCGGAGCCTTGCTACAGCGCGTCGGAGGCAAAGTTGAAGGCTGGATGAGGGAGGTGGTCCACGACCCTCTCGGCCCTTAGCTGTTGTCGTGAATTGCAGTCTCTGCAATGGACAGTCGAGGGTTCCACTATGTTTCCCGTGCCACGAACCGTGGGCTTTTATTAAATGTTAGCATAACACTCATAAAATGACATATGAAATGTGTTTTAAGGGATATGGTAGGATAATGATTTTACCTTTTACCATACGTGTTTGAGTCATGCGGGTCATACCTTTCCTTGTAGGGAGGGGGATTTTTATACCCCTTTGATCTGTGTGCTGTGCGCTTTGGAGGCGAGCGGGTTTCATATCCCTTCGGCATGGAGGCATTTTCCTTCAAAAAGCCAGGGTACTCTTCCCGTTAGGTCCTTTCAGAACCTTTTCGCCTGGCGGAGTTTTCGCAAAACATCCCCATTGCGGGGGTTTTTGGAAGTATCTTCATTTTGGTGGAGGTTTGGTAAGGCTCTCCATTTTGCCGGAGGTTTTGTAAAGCTTTCCGTTGTGCGGAGGTTTGGTGAACTCTTTATTGTGCGGAGATTTTGTAAGACTCTCCGTTTTGCCGGAGGTTTTGTAAGACTCTCCATTTTTGTTGGAGGTTTTGTAAAGTTGTCCGTTTTTGCCAGAGGTTTTGTAAGACTCTCCGTTTTTGTCGGAGGTTTTGTGAAGTTCTCCGTTTTTGCCCGAGGTTTTGTAAGACTCTCCATTTTTGTCGGATGTTTTGTAAATTTCTCCATTTTTACAAGAGGTTTTGTAAGACTCTCCATTTTTGTCGAAGGTTTTGTGAAGTTCTCCGTTTTTGCCGGAGGTTTTGTAAGACTCTTCGTTTTTATCGGAGGTTTTGTAAAACTCCCCGTTTTTGCCAAAGGTTTTGTAAGGTTCCTTAGCATGCATTAATGCCAAAGGCCCTACACACTATCGGAGCTACGTAATACCTTCCAGGAAACCTAGGCAGTCTTGCCTTCTAGGTGACCTAGGCATGCTATGCTCGCGGTGTGTAGGCTTGTCGTGCTCCCGAGGAAATGCCCGGGGTGTACCACAACACTGTCCACTAAGGATGTGCCCTAGCGTGTGGCATTTATATGACCGAGGCTATGCAATACCTTCTAGGATACCTAGGCTTGATGCCTTAGCGGTGACCTAGGCGTGCTGCGCTCGCGGTATATAAGCATGTCGTGCAGAGAGGATTCCTTGCGACAGCATTCCTTAGAGCACCACATCCTCACATCAGGGCAGTCCTTTGATATGCGGCATCCACACACTATCGAGGCTACATAGTACCTTCCAGGAAACCTAGGCAGTCTTGCCTTCCAGGTGACCTAGGCATGCTACGCCCATGGTGTGTTGGCTCCACTTCCTACCAGGGCAAAGCCTACCCTCCGAGAAACCCTTTCAGGTGACCGTGGGTTTATGCATGCAGTGCTTACTCGTGCGTGGGCTTGTCACGCCTCCGGAGAAATCCCCCGAGGGCGCCGCAACTACATTACTAAGGAAGTCCCTTGATAACCGATATCTACACACTATCAAGGCTACACAATACCTTCCAGGAAACCTAGGCAGTCTTGCCTTCCAGGTGACCTATGCGTGCTACGCCCGCGGTGTGTAGGCATGTCGTGCAACGAGGATTCCTTGCGACAGTATTCCTCGGAGCACCATAACTCCACCACCGAGGACATCCCCTAGGGCGTGGCTTCGACACCCGAGGCTATGCAAATGCCTTCCAGGGCACCCTGGGCATAATCTGCCTTGCAGGTGACCTAGGCATAAGCGGCACCCACGGTGTGTGGGCCTTACTGTCTACCGAGACTACGCAATGCCTTCTAGGAAATCTAGGCGGTCTTGCCTTCCAGGTGACCTAGGCATGCTATGTCCGCGGTACGTGGGCTTATCACGCCACCGGAAGATGTCCTACGGGTGGCGCTGCAACACGGTCTATCAAGGAAATCCCTGGATACGTGGCAACTACACTTCCGAGGCCACACAATGCCTTCCAGGAAACCTGGGCAGACCCGCCCCGCAGGCGACCTAGGCACCATGCGTCAGTGAGAGTGTAGGGATTTTGCATATACTAGCTAAGTTTTGCAGTCTACTATTGTTAATGAGAAGCTAGTTGTAGCCCAAAACATAGCTAGGTTATATAACTGTTTATGCTAAATGAGAATGTAACTTAAGTTCTACTGCTTCTACCTAGTGGCTATCTATTGCAAAAAGACTTCTAGCAGTAAGGTTGGAGGCCTCCAACAGACTCTAACCTAGCTGTATGAAAGATGGATCACTAGGTAAACTACTTGGTAGTTAATAGTGGGCGTACCTTTGTAGGAATAAGGCCTCTATTGCGAGGCTTGGTGGCCTCGAAGCTTGTGGCTAGGCTGGGAGAGGCGGTGCTTGACCCCCTCAGCCTTTAGCCATTGCCCGGCCCCGGAGGTAATCCGTCCGGAGCCTGGCAACGGCATGTTGGAGGCGTAGTTGAAGGCTGGTCGAGAGAGGCGGTCTTCAACTGCCTCGGCCCTTAGCCCCTACCTGGCTCCGGAGGTACCCCGTCCAGAGCCTAGCAACAGCGTATCCCCGACTTAGTTCTCGTTCTGGATGTGGTACCGTTGGTAGTAGGGTCGGTAGTGACGATGCAGGGTTGAGGGGCTGGGGATTTGCCCAGGAGTTTGCCCCAGGCCTCCGAACCCTACGTCATCCTTCACCCACTTCTTCTGTGGTCAGATATTCTGCTTACCTTCCGAGGAATTCCACCCGGAAGGTCATGAGGGTGCGGCAGTCGTTGGTGTTGTGGCCACGCCCTGGTCTATGCAGGATGCACCCATGTGCCTCCGGGGCACCAGAGCTTGGAGTTGTCATTGGGGTCGCTGCCAAAGGCGGTGTGACCAGGAGCCTGTGGTTTCCCCCGGGTCTTCTTCCCCTTTGGGAGACCATCAAGGATGCCCGGTGAAACAGTTTTTGGGGCCAAAGTGCTTCTGACTATGCCTCCCCGGACAAGGTGGGCTTGGGGTTCCTTGCATGCGGTTGGCGTTGCGAGGGCGGCGTCGGAGGCACTGGCGGGGTATGCGCACCCTAGAGCCCTCCGTCTCCTTGGGACCCTCTTTCGTCTAACGGGCCCAAGGAGGGCGCTGAGTGGATAGACTTTCCGAAGATGTTGGCTCGCTCGGGGTATCCCAGGGGGGGTCGAAGGGGATACTGGGGACAAAGCCCAGGTGGGAGCACTCCTGGGTTTGACCACCCATAACCATTGGAAGGCGGCCTGCTTGGCTACGGCTTCAGCCATGTCCTCTCCTAAGGCGGTGAGGTCTTCTTTGTGCAGAGGCTGGAAGGCCTCCGCACCGTCTGGAGTTCCTGTACTGACCCAGGGTTCTGAGTTGGCTAAGGTCAGAGGAACGCTGTCCCACACGGTAGCGGGGCTGGAGCATGCATACTATGCGTATGGCTATTACATCCATGCATATGGTTGCATGCTTACAACGGTGGGTATGGCGGTTTTAGCTAACCCTTTGTTGGTTTTCCTGGTGGATTCGTACCTCTCTTAGCACTTATGTGTTCGAGTCCCCACGAACGGCACGCTGTTGGCGCAAGAGTTCGTCTTGCCCTAGCAAGTACGGTGAGAGTTTCTTCTAAGGAGGAGACTCAAGCTTGGAGATGAAGTTTAAGAAGAAGTAACACCACGAATGTATTGATGGTAGAAAAAATAGATCGCTATGTGAGGAGTATCACAGTGTGACTCGGTGTATTTTCACCTCTATGTCTTTTTCGCTGTCTTGCCCGTCCTCTTCTGCCCCAGATGACCATGGCCCCCTATTTATAGGGCCACGCGTAGCTTGGCATACAAGTTATTATAATATATGAATATCTGGGATCTAACCGAATTACTGGGCCTTATCCCGGATGACTACTTTCTACCCTATCGGTGGAGATAAATATCCACTGTGGTAACTATCGTAGTGCTTGCCCCTGGAGTGCGGAGTGCACTGTGGTAACTATCAATTGTGTCCCAGCACCACACTGTTAGGGGTGTTAAGATAGCCTCCATTACGCTGGAGTATCAGAGCGGCGTCCATCAGCCTAGGCTTTTAATGCCTATCTTCCTTGCAGGCAAAAGCACGACCGGTGCTCCCCTTCCGGCAGATCTTTCCCAAGGCTTGCTGACTAATCTTGTAGCCTTCGGGATGGCGGCCTGAGCAGCTCGAGGTGGGGGCCTCGTGAGGCATGGAACCGGGAGGTGAAAGCTTTGGGAAGCATGACTCCGGAAGGCCGGGGCTTCAGGAGGCCAAAGCTTCGGGGGACCGAGGCTTCGGGAGGTCAGATTTTTGGGAGGCTGAGCCTACGGGAGACCGAGCCAGCTAAGCCAAGGGAAGGCTTCAGAGGTATGAAGAAGTATCACGAAGGGATCTGATGACTTTGGAGGTTGAGCCTTTAGCTGAGGATCTGGAGATCAAGGCTCCGGAGGGACTTGAATGGTAATCTTTAACCATTATCCTCAGGCTGGTTTATTTTCCCCACAACACTTAATGAGTCATAGATAAGGTGTTGAATAATAAAGAAAATTTCTAGGGATGGCACTAACAAATACTCATCAGAAGAGGATGCGAAAGCATGCAAAAGGCGGCTCCTCCAACTCGGGCCAATTGTTGGTAGGAGGTGATGAGGTAATTTATTTGTTGGTGATCGCAAAATGTTGTAGATGTTATAAATTTGGATTTACAATAATGATATAATTGTAGATAGACAGAAGATGGATGTACGATGCGAGCCGTGTGAGTGCAGAGTACAAGAATCGCATGGATTGTTTCCTGGTACAAGCCGCGATGCATAAGTCAAATACACAATCTCAATATATGTGTTGTCCATGTGTCGATTGCGAGAACAAGAAGCAGTTCTCCATCACCCAGCAGATACATTCCCACGTGATGCTAAGGGGCTTTATGCCTAGCTATACTCGTTGGACCGAGCACGGTGAAGCTGAGATCATACAGGAAGGGCAATACTTCAAAAGAGAAGACAAAGACATGTACACCGATATGCCGGTCGATTAATACGTCGATATGCCACCTGCCAGAGATATGTTGGCCGATGATGATCTAGAGGAGATGTTGGCCGACGCCGACGTCGATGATCTGGAGCAGATGTAGTGCGATGGGGAGGGAAACTTCACAAATGAAAGAGAGTTTCATAACTTCCAATGTATGTTAAAGGACTTTAAAACACCATTATTCCTGGGCTGCGAGAAGGAGCACACAAAATATCGTACCGTGCTTTCACTACTGTAATTGAAGGCAAGCAACGAGTGGTCTGATACAAGCTTCACAGAGTTGTTACTGTTCTTGAAGAAATTGCTTCCAAAGGAAAATGTCCTGCCAGAAAACACGTACCAGGCCAAGCAGGTTGTGTACCCATTGGGGTTGGAAGTACATAAAATACATGCATGTCTAAACGATTGCATATTGTATCACGGAGAGCATGCAGACATGCAAGCGTGTCTCGTCTGTGGTGCGGCACAGTACAAGTGTGATGGTGATGATATCGATGGTGAAGGAAAGAAGAAAAGGCATCCCGTGAAGGTGATGTGGTATTTTCCTATATTCCCCTATTTGGAGCATTTATTCATGAACAGAAGGCATGCTGAACTCATGTAATGGCACACCGATGAGCGAAAGGATGATGGAATGCTGAGACACCTCGCAGATTCTACACAGTGGAGAAACATCGATAGGAAATACAAGAAGCTCTTTAAAGAAGATGTGAGGAATATAAGATTTGGGTTGAGTACGGATGGGATAAATCCGTTCGGCAACATGAGAAGTAGTCATAGCACTTGGCCGATGACTCTATATATCTACAACCTTCCTCCTTGGTTGTGTATGAAGTAGAAGTACATTATGATGCCGGTGCTGATACCAGGACCAAGGCAACCTGGCAATGATATCGATGTCAACCTAAAACCATTAATGGAAGATCTTGTAATACTGTGGAATGATGGTGTGCATGTATGGGATGCATACAAATGAGAGAACTTCACCCTATGCACAATACTGTTCGTAACAATCCAAGATTGGACAGCCCTTGGCAACCTATCGGGCCAGACTGTCAAAAGCTACATGCATGCATTGCTTGGATGAAACAGAGAGCTTGTGACTGAAGAACAGCCGAAAAATGGTGTACCTAGGTCATCGTAAATTTTTCGCAAGGATCACCTGTACTGTAACAACAGGAGAGCTTTTGATGGGAAAGTTGAAACTCGATCACCTCCTAAGCATCGTACTAGGAGACAGGTATATGAGATGGTAAATGGACTTAGGGTTATCCTTGGAAAGGGACGCGGGAGTATACTGGTTCTGAAATCTAATCTTAGAGCTCCTATGTTCAAAAAGAAATATGTCTTTTATGACTTAGCATATTGGCCGGATTTGGTGGTTCGACACGTAATCGATGTCATGCATATTGAGAAGAACATGTGTGATAGCTTGCTTGGTATGTTACTAGACATACCTGGAAAAACAAAGGATACACTCCAGGCACAGAAGGACCTAAAATGTTTGAAACTCAGACATAATCTACATCCCGAAGAGATGGAAGAAGGCAACAAATATCTTGGCCCCGCGAGTTACAATCTGAGCAAGGCAGAGAAACTTGCAATGTGCAAGTGCTTGCATGGAATCAAAGCCATCCAGTTACTCGCCAACATAAAGAAACTAGTAAACATGAAAGACTTGAAATTAACTGGCATGAAGTCTCATGATTGTCATGTGATGATGACACAGATGCATCCAAATGCAATTCGAGGCATTCTACCACCGAAGGTTCGAAACCCAATCATAAAGTTATGTTCATTCTTCAACGCGATATCACAGAAGGCCATCGATCCGATCAAGCTAGATAAACTGCAGAAAGACGTGGTTGAGACTCTATACCAGCTTGAGGCGTTGTTCCCTCCATTGTTTTTTATATCATGGTGCATCTCTTTGTTCACATTGTGAAATAGATACAGATTATTAGCCCCGTGTTTTTGCATCAGATGTACCCTTTCAAGAGGTTTATGGGAGTTCTTAAGAAATATGTTCGTAACTGAAATCGACCGGAAGGCTGCATGGCCGAGGGCTGGCGAACCGAGGAGGTCATTGATTTTTGCGTCGACTACATGAATCTCAAATCGATTAGTGTGCCTGTATCTCGCCATGAGGGGAGGCTACATGGGAAAGGGACGATAGGTGCAAACGCATTCCACACTAACGACCACGTTTAAATCAAGCAAGCACATTTTGCAGTTCTGTAACAATCAGTTGTAGTGGACACGTATGTCAAAGAACACCAGAAGATGCTACGCACCAGAAACCCAAGGAAGTTCGATGTTTGGATCGTCTGAGAGCACAGAGGTCATTTTGGCACTTGGTTACGTAGACAGGTGATGCATAAGTAGATAGAGTGTGCTCAGTTAAATAGCTCGACGCACTGTGCCATTTGACACTTAGAAAAATTTTCCAATTCCCTATGCCGTCAGTCGAAACGCCTCCCAACACCGAGGAGCCCACGCCGCCGGAGGTCCATGAGCCCGTACCCGCTGTCTGTGTCCTCCTCAACGCCGTCGTCCTCCTCCCCCCCTCTGTCGCCATTCTCCTGCCTGGTGTCATTCCCGTCCTACTCGACGCCGTCATCCTCCTCCTCGCCACCATCGCCATCCTCCTCCCCTGTGCCATTCTAGTCTTCCTCGACATCATTCCCTGTCCTCCTTGACGCCGTCATCCTCCTCCCAACGCTGACCCCGTCCTTAGTCCCCAACACCGCCTTCCTCGGAGTCGCCTGCCTCTACGCCGCCGCTCCGTCCCTGAGGCCACGTTCCTCCACGCGGCCATCCCCATCATTGTTGTCCCTGTCACTGGGTTGTTTAGTCAATTGAAATTGAGTCAAGTGAGCTCAGTTCTGGTCTTTAGAACTTTGGTGCTTAGGTAATCGATTAGTGGTGTTGCTGTGTTGGTGGAGGTGCTGTGTTGGAGGTTCTTATTGACTGTATTGATTTTGCCTTTACCTGAATTGCACTGTGAGTATTTCGGTTTTCTCCTCCCTTTCATTTCTGCTCTCTGGACGACTTGGTGATATGCTTTGTGACGATCAAATGGAACACTGAGGTTGGGCTAGATGTCTAAGTGCAATATGTGTTAAATCTGTTTGTTCTCTGTTGTTGGATCGGCACAGGTTGCCCTGATAGTAGTGGTGTATTCCATTGTTCAGTCCCTGTGCTTATTGTTGGTAGTTTATACATTGCCAGTTAGGCTTGATTCCTGGACTAGGAGTTCCTGTATTTGTTGATTCAATAAATCTTGTTTTGATTGAATTCTGGAAGAGCAGGAAAACCTTTGGTACTGCTCTGATATTTTGCTACTCGGTTAGTGTTTGTTTCTCAAAGAGTAATCCTCCTCCTTGTCAGCTTTTATGTCCAGCAGCATTGTCCAGGAAGAAAGCTCAATTTCAGAGAACATTTTTTTTTTTAGTTTTACATCTAGTTGTGATCTTAGCTTCTAGCCCAGCTTGTGATGTTTCAAATGGATAATTAGGGAGCAGGATATCGTTGTCCTGGGGCCAATTGTTATATTTATTTGAGAGCAATTTTATTCAATCATCCATACACTGTTTAGTCCATTATCTTGCTTGATGGGAGGTGGTTTTGCTTCTGTACTTATGGCACTTACGCGTATGTTCATGTTCAGTATATATGAACTACTTTGTTTCTTGATTTTTATATTTGGGTGGTCCTCAAGCATATTTTGTAGTCGCAAATGATGAAAAGAGATAACTATTTACCATACATATGACTGCAAAGCTTGAATGGGATGGTTATTACACATGCACCTTGCATGTCTTTTCATTATCCCAGTCAAGCTTGCAGTCGTATATAGTTATCTCCATAATCTGATGCGGATCAATCAAATAATAGACTCTTTGTTGAATGGTGGTTGCATATGACGGTGGTGACTGATTTTTATTTTTGTCTGTTGCTTTTCTTCTTACACCCCAATGTATAGATACTGATGCTATGCTTATTTTCGTACTGATCAATGCACCATAATGTATAGATATTGATGCTATGCTTATTTTTGATATCATGCTCTCTACGGAGAAGCAAATATTTATTTTGAAATACAATAAAATAGTGGCGATGATGATATGGCTCGAGGCCGTATTTCTTTATTACTTCTAGGACTTTAGTACTGATTTTGTGGGTTAGGAGAGGAAGCATTCTTCTCAAGTGAGCATTTATGTACCAGTCCTACTAGTTCAGAGAGCAACTTCTCTCAAGATGAGCTGGATGCCCTATCTGAGGATGACCTAAACAGTTTTCTTTTAGCCTAAGTTAATGCTAGTTATGGTTGTAATCATCATTATTTTGCTATGTGAGATAATACTGACTTGTAAGAACAATGTGTCAATTGTTAGTACCCTTATGCCTATTTTGCTACATTAGATGTGACTTTTTTTGTTAAATGTGGTTCTAACGTACTCAATTACAATATTGTATGTGTGTGCATTCTATCTATCGACTCCTTCATAGTTATCTCACTCTTTTGACATCCTCTCTGCCTCCCTCGTCAGCTTTATCTCTGCGTTCCTCCATTCTCAGCTCTCTATATGTATACTACTCAACTGCTCATCGTCATCATATGCAAAACTTCCAGGAAGGAATGGCACCACCAACCACCGATCCGGTCCAGGTGCCAAAAGGAGATGTAGTGCCGCCATCAAACATTGAAGAAGGTAGCCCAAGCCACTACCTCAACCTGGAACAAATAGGAGCCTGTGGAGTCTATGAGATAATTCATAATTAGATGAATGCATCTATTCTACATATTATCGTATAGGTTCTCAGTAGTTTTTTCGCATCTGTGCAGATGCATGATGCTCCGGAGGATCACGACAATGAGAAATCCTAGGCGTGGCATCATGTCCGAGGTCCCTCGAAGATGCCTACCGGGCGATTTGTGATCATGGAGGTCTCTCCAGTAGGGGAGCCAACTGCACATGAGGGAGTTCTGGGGCCATACAAGTCAGTGTGTGGGATTGCTGTTAAGGATCACATGCCCATTAGCTACAGATTGTGGACTGGCGAACGAGGTGATCGCATGCGTTTCCTGATTCGATCAAGAACGACATCTTGTGGCCCAAGATATTAGAGAAGTTTGATTTCACTGAAGAGACAAATATGGAAGTAGTTAAGCGTCAGACACTAATGATTATGGGTCTTTCATTTAAGAACTGGAAGGGCACACTGAACAGAATATATGTGCAAAAAAGGTACAACGCCAGATTTCTGCAAGTGGCCGCAACTAGAAGATCATTGGCAAGCCTTTGCAAAGTAAAAGTCGATTCTAGTACTATATTTCTATGGTGACATATTCTGCAGTTTTCATTTGATCCTCTTTGTTATCCACCCAGACTTGAGGAAGATCATTGTGTTGGACTCAGCAAAGAGAGATCAAACGACTTACCAACACCTCATCAACATGCTAAACAGGTTAACTTGATCATTTAATCTTCTCCATGATTGTATCTAAGTTTAATTGGTATTCATATTCACGTATAGGGTGTACACAAGATACCACAAGAAGAGTGTTATCCACTTTCCATTGAGGAAGGAGTACGCTGTAAAAACCGACTTTTCGGTACATAATAAATATTTATGTCTTGCATTTCCTACTGAATAAAAAGGGTCAATTCATTCCACTGACGAATCATTTCCTCTTGAAGTGTATGAGGCACCCACCGGCAATAATCTCTGCCTGTTTTATGTTCTTACTTTCATGCATGCATTCAGCCCGGACGGAGACGCTATTTGGTTCAATGACCTTGAGGTATGAAATAACATATTGATGCCTTATTTTCAATTTCTACACGTGTTCAAGGACTAATTCTTTCGATTCTTCAAACACAGCACTCCAAACTACACACAAGTGTGTTACAACCTGTTGAAATACATGCCCTTCAAGAATAGATAGCCGAGTTCTTATTGGAACATGTTATCAACCCAAATAGCGAGTTTCATGAACCGATCGTGCTGTCCACACGTGCGAGACCTTCAGATGACACCTTACCTTCAAGCAGAGAGTATGCAACAAGGAGGAATGCTACCAAGGGGCTTAACAATATATTCTATTTCCGTAATTCACACAATATTAATGAATGACATTGCTGATATGCCATCCATTATGAGGATGACATGTGGGACCATATCGTAGAACTAGCACTTATTTAGTTGTAAATCATAGATTTTTTCATTTATTAATGAATGATATGAATTATTATGTATGATGCGAAGTTGGTATCGTCGGATGACACTTGGACACAATGGCCTTCCAATGATGATGCGAAGGAGGAGCAAGAAGCGGCATCTCTAAACATGCCCAAGAGGAGGACGATGAGAGGCTAGCCTGTGAGCTGTGCACTGCGGAGGAGCAACAAGCAGTATCCTGTAAATGTGCCCAGGAGGACGAGGACGATAGGGTGACCCGTAGTGTGCTGCGGAGGAGGCCGAAGGCTCAAAACCTAAAGGCGTTCAGGCGTCAGACTTCGATGTCTTTAACACGCCGGCAAGCCTGGAGCATAGGCGATGCTGCAGTCGATCAGGCATTGCCGGGTCCTCTGCTCCACCACCATCGGCCCCCCGGCGTCCCCGGACGTACTCACGCCATCAACCGTCAGTGCGGGGACGTGGTTCTAGTCGCGGGAGAGGTAGAGGGATACTAGACTGACTCAACTCAACTGACTTTTCACGGGGTGACTTGTAATATTATGTGTTTGTCGATGCCTAACTTATAATATGTGTTCATAACTATGTATTAATGAAGGTATTTTTATTATTGATTTATAGTAAATATATGTATCATTCTTTGCATGTATTGAGAGAGACGGAGAGATTGAGGAGAGAGAGAGAGAGAGTACAGAGAGGACAAGGAGGAGGACCGTGGAGGGACGAGAGGGAAAACATTGCCGGCTCAAACCTTCGACCGGCAATGATTCCAGCAAATCATTGCTGACCGAAGGATACAGCCGGTAGTGATGCCAGAGAATCACTGCGGCTGAATCCTTCAGCAGACAGTGATAACCCCCTTCACTGCTGGTCCACCGAGCTGGCAGTGATAGTTCTCGACTATCACTGTCCGTTGCCTACTGCTGGCTCCAAAACTGGTAGTGAAGGGGGTTTTAGCAGTGAAGGGGTTTTCTGTAGTAGTGACTTGGGACTACTTTAATGGTGCCTCAGGACAAATGGTACCATCTCTTTTATTGTTTTTAGATGATATTCTGCTGCGTAATGATATTAATTTGCTAGGATATAAACTTGTTGTATGTTGCTTATTCTAGTGCTTGTTGTTGTCTAGTTGAGATCTTGAACATGTTTATTTAGCTCTCAACCGTTAAATTTCAGTATATAGTACTTAAAAATTATGAACTTGTAATAACTTCTAAAGACTTGTAATGTATTTAAATACTCGCTTTTTGTTATGACTTGATATGATATGCCTGTTGTAAATATATGTGCTATGATCGTGGGTGTAAAAACACATACAAGGACTACCTGGATCGGATTCATTTTAATCAAGTTAGTGGATACAATGATCACTTTAAGATATGATTTAGCACATAACATATTGAAAAATGGATACGTGCTAGCTCTTATTTTATTGGACAGTTGACTGATTTGATTAATTCGAATACGATCTATGGTTGTCACGGACAGAGTTGGAATTGGAGGCGGTGACGACGATGTTGGCCTCAGCAATAGACTTGAGCTTCTGGAGGTTGAGCTTGACGATGGTGTCTAAAGGTGGCCAAGTGGGCAAAACCAAATGGACTGGCACGGGGCATGGCCATTTCTGCTCTACCCAGGCATGGCACGGTATGACGGCTAACAGGCTAGGCCAACATAGCATGATGGCTTGGACCGTGCCTGGGCCAGAGCCGTGGCACCACGGGCTGGCACGGCACAGCCCGTTTAACTGTTTCTATTTTTGCAGTATCTTATATAATTTGTTTAGATCTAATATCATATAGGATATGTGGTGTAATGATAGTGTGTTTGACTCCCAAACAAAATTTCACGTGTTCAATTCTGGGTGAAATCAAGATTTTGTGATTTTTTCCAATTCTTCACGTGCTGACGGGCTAACGGGCCAAAAAAGTTCATCGGACCTACCATGTCACGGGCCGGCATAACACAACCCGGTCTTAAGTGGGCCATGACTGAGCTAGAGTCACGGCATGTGGACTGCACGGCACGACCCGTTTAGCTAACAGACCTAAATAAGCCATACCTCAATAGACCCGTACCATGCCGTACCGAGCTGGACCGGATCAGGCAGCCTATTTAGCCACCACTGACGGTGTTCATGAAGAGGCAAGTGTCGTCCTCAGAGTTGCCGTTGAGGACGTAAGACTCGAGCATAACGGTGCAGATCCTAGGGCCGGGACATGGTGGAGCGTGGGACGGGACAGAGCCAACGTGATTGAGAGTACACAGACGGAGGACGTGTGCGTATGCACTCACCGTTGGATCCGGGACGATGCACGGGCAACACTCCTCCCAGCACAACACCAGGAACGAGGCCGTGCACAACCGCACGAACCCATGCGGTCTCTGAAGGCGAGAATCCAGCTGCCTTCGTTACCGGGCGCGCGACCCACCCTGATGGAAATTGCATCGCCTCGGTGATCGGTTCGATTATTTGAAGTTTTCCTAAACAATTGGTCGATAGTTCTATTTTTGCATAAACAAATGCCACATTTAACGATGGACATAAGTATGACAAATGAGTTCATAACATATTCCGTCCGAGTACTCAGGGCTCGGAGACATGTTACACTTTGCCACAGGTCGCTTTTTTCAGTTTGGTCCCGTGTGCCATACTCTCACGACCTTTGTGACAGGATACCCTTAGCAAGCTTAAGTTTTGGCGAGTGTTGACGTAAAAACGTGGCACGCTAACACACTGAGTATCTCGTGTGTAATATCCGATAAGCGGTACCTAGGATGCTCTGGTCGTGGCACTGTGTCATCGGACTTTCGTCGTCACCCGTACTCGGGAGAGATCCCATCAGAGCGTCGATGGCCGATGGCTTGTTCTTGGTTGTCAAGATCAAGAACAGAAAGTAATAGATGGAAAAAAAGAACAGGACTACGGGAGCTAGATAAAAGACGAAAGATAATGTAAATTATGTTTGATCAATTATTTTTTTATTTTTTATCAATCGGTCACAACCCTCTCATATTTAAAGAGTAGCAGCTCTTAGCTGTAAGATATCAAGACTCCTAATTCAAACCGAAGTTACCGTTCATCAGCCGTAAAATACTATTTGTCTGGTCGGAGCACGGTTCATCTGATCATGGTACTGTTCATTCATTCGCGGGACTGTTTATCTGGTCACCCATTAAGCCAAATCTTATCGGAAATAATATCCTAGTCACGATATCAGTCGAAAATGCCCCTTTTCTTTGCCACAAGGTAGACAAGTTAGTCTAGAAAGTTTGCCAATTCTGGGCAGTCTCAGGCCATAAATCAAACATGACCTTATTATCTGAACTTGCACTTTACTTTCCTTAGCCCCGTAGACTTGTTTTTTGCACCATAAACCCATTCAACCATTTGCTAAGGGAAGTTGTTGAGTTTGTGATCCGGATCGACTTGCTACCTGTCCGGCAGAATAGTACCGCGGCATGAGCTCAGGCTCCTTTTATTGAGTCTTAGCTAATCCTTTTATTGAGGAGACTTGCTCAGGCCCCGCCGTGGTATAAGAGCAGATGACAATTTATTTTATTAAATTGCATTAGCTAAGACTCAAATTTAACATCTTAGAGTAGTACCGAGGATCAGCTTAGAGTTTGCTCATATTTTTCTCTTTAGGATGAGCAAGATCTCATCTTGAGAAAAGAATGATGCACTTGAACCATTATTGAGTTAATTCTCTATGTACCATCAAATATTAGAAAAATTCTCAATCTGCTACTTAAAAAGTGACGGTCCCTCATATGCCACTTAAAAAGTGATGGTTCCTCGTATACCACCAATTTAGTTTTTTTTTTCTATGTGCCACTAGTGTTAATTCCGTTATGAAAACAATGGCACACAAAGAAATGAAAAAAAAAAAGAAGTGATGGCATAGGAAGGACTATGACTTTTTCCATGGCAAAGTGAGAACTTGGCTAAGATTCGGTGACACACATAGAATTGTCTTTTAGTCCATTTTTTTATTGTATAGTTCCTTACAAGCTCACAATTTTTATGTTTTACATGCTAGTATTTGCTTAAAATATTTGAATGGTTGCCTAATTTCACGGGAGCACACATCTATTTAGGTCTTAAACGGAGGGAGCCTCAAACAAAACAACCGCTCCCTCCCCCTCTCCAAGCACATGTTATACCATAAAAAGGAAGAAAGAAGAACGGGCAAGAATCGTAAGCTTGGTGTCATTTCCTCCAAAGTGGCCATATTCCTCCCTTACTTTTGTACTCCCTCCATTTCAATATATAGGATGTGGTTTGACTCGGTGCGGTCTGCTTTCTCTTATAATACATTGCTCATGACAATAAAACTTTGATCATAGGAAACTATTTGAAACAGGAATCTTATGGGACCAATTTTGTATCACAAAATCCACATAGTGCTAGGCTAGTTGTTGATCAAAGATTTAAAATTTGAATTTTGGAATACGTGCGCACCTTATCGAAAGAAACGGAGGGAGTACATTTCATTGTGTTTTTCATGTTCTGTTTTGCTACTGTTCTTTAACCATAAACATTGTGTTGCGTTCATCGTATGGTCTTTCTTCGTTGTTCTCACCATCTTTTCTTTTTTAGACCAATATTTCTCAAATATATATTTTTTCAAGGAATTATGAGTTCTTTTTTAGGATTTTTTTAGTATTTTTAATATTTATAAAATTACATGGCTGTTTTAAAATTTTGCAACAATAGGCTATCGTCGTCCGTTCATCAAATGAGAGCAAGGTCTCGCCCTATAAACAGGCGACATCTTGTGGGTCTCATCGGTCAGAATAAAAAAATTGCAGTGATGTGGGATCTCGCCCGTTCAGCAGGTGAGACCTTTCTCGTAGTGACACAAGACGGGCCCACCCAAAAGGTGTCGCCCACTGTTCAAGTGAGATCTTTTAGGTATAAAAAGCGACCATGCCGGCCTTGCCGACGTCAGCACCTCATTTCTTTCCAACCGAGCTGAGAAAGAGGGAGGAGGGGTGGAGAGCCCGAGTGAGGGAGGAGAGGAGGAGAGGGGAGGGGAGGGAGGAGAAATTGGAGGCGAAGTCTTGTCGGAGGAAAGAGGTATACATTTTTTTGTCCATTTTTTTTTTACAAACCCGATAGGATAGCCACTAATGCTGATTTTTGACATAGGTTAGAGATTAGAGGTTAGATATAGTATTTGTTTACAAATCTGATAGGATAGCCACTAGACGTATGTTAGAATGTAGAATATAGTTTAGGATTATGGTTAGACATAGTTTAGCAATTAGATCATGTTTGTACGCATATTTTAGTAATTAGATATAGGATTTAGACATAGTGTAGACATAATTGAGGTAGTAGATGTAGGATTTAGAGATGTTTGATGTAGCGATCCAGGGATATTTTATTGCACTGTAGATTAACTATTCAACCATGCTTTTAATGAATGTTGCATTATTGTAGATGTAGTTTTACGTAATTTTTTTATGTTCTGTCGAAATAATGTTAGGATTTTTTGTCAATGGTTGGCAGGTATGTCCAAAAGGGGTAATACTGTTTGTATTTGATTCAATGGACAAGGGTATCTCCAAACCTATGTAGAAGAGTATCAGACACTTGTACGTCTGGTTGATGAGGGGTTTCAAAAGAAACGTCAATGTTCAAGAGATGACCACTAGTATTGTGGACAACCGTATAAGAGATGGTGTGTACTGTGAGGTGTACCCGCTCAGGAAGATCAAGTTTAGAGGATATACTTGCAGGATGTCGTGCAAAGAGGTTGGCTACCTATGTTGCTTGTGCAATGGAAGAATAAGGATACAGTTAAGGAGATGCAGGGTGGAGGTACACAAATGAGGAGGGTGATGAGGAAGAGTATGATGAGGATAAGGGTAATGAAGATGTTGATCCGGATTCTACACATTCAACGGATTATCCGATTGAACCGACGGTGAGGCGGACGAGGGGAACAAACCCCTTCTCTAATTGAACAGATGGAGCGGGATGATCTTGAGACTGACGAAGGTCCTAATATGACATGTCGAATGATGAGGACGATGTTCATCTTCCTGCGGACTGGAACAATCCTAACTTTAACAACTATATGGTGAATGAGAGGAATCACGTGCCCTAGGAGTATACGTAGAATGAGGTGACCGAGGCTGCTTGGTATCCTACCAATTAGGCCATGAAGGATATTGTGACGATATATTTATGTTATCAAGTCAAGTAAGAAGGAACATAATGTCAAGTGCATGAAGGAGGGTTTCCTGTGGCAGGTACACAGTTTCAAGGGGAAGTGGGTTGAGTATTGGGAAGTGTCAAATATGGTGGACCAGACTTGCACGATAGATGAACTTAAGCCCAGCCATGGGAACATCACCTTAGACTTTGTCGCCAATGTGATGTATGTCCAGATTGTGAACAACCTGAACTACGAATCAGGGTCCATAATCAGGCAAATTAAGGACGAGTACATGTACACTATTAGCTACAACAATGCATGGAGGGTGAAGAGTAAGGCAATTGAAATGAGGTTTGGGACCTACAAAGCATCATATGATAATCCTCCACACTTGTTGCAAACCATTGCTCGAAGAAACATTGGGATGTATTACGACATTGATAAGTATCCATTGTTGTCTCAACCTAGCAAATATGTACTAAAGCGATACTTCTTCGCATTAGGACCATATATCAAAGCTTTCGAGCATTATCAACATATCCTCTACATCGACGACACTTTCCTTCCTAGCATTGGGGATGATAGGAACAACCAAGTGCTACAGTTGGCCTTTGCTTTTATAGAGAGTGAGAACACTAGCAGTTGATATTAGTTCTTGTACGTGTCAAGATGATAATTGTGGGTGCTCGGCCGAATTTGTGCCTTATATATGACCGGCGTGCAGAGATGCTCAAGGCTATTCATGATCTACAGAATGGTGTGGGTAATGGCATGATGAGACATATGTGGCTAGATCTACAGAGTAGGTGGTGCATGGGGTATTTGGGTGCAAATTTTTTCAACCAATTGAAGAACAAGAACCTCACGAACACGTTCAAGAGGTTGTGCAGTCAGAACCAACATCAGAAGTTTGATGCTTTTTATAAGACACTAGATGAGCTGACAAAAAAGCAAACACAGGAGCATGCATGGAGGCCCGTGAGGGGACCGAAGGATGAACCAGTGCCTCTTGAGTCCCTACTAACGGACAATGAAACTGGCGTAACACAAAGGATCGGGTCATCTTCCCAGTCATTTAGCGAGTGGATTGAGAATGAGCTGAAGGAGAAGTGAACTCCGCTCTATGGCACAAACAGGGCTAGGTACGTCATTATGACTACAAATTTAGCAGAGGTTTATAACTGGGTGATGAAAGGTGTGAGAGGGTTGCCGCTGGTGGGGATTGTAAAGTTCATACTTCAAGGGACCTGCATGTATTTCAGGGAGTGCTATGCAATAGCACACCCGGTGTTAAATGATGCTCATTTGATTTATGGTACGAAGATAACTAGGTACATGGAAGACAAGATGGAGAAGACAAAGATGCATCAAGTGAAGGACATGAGAACTGCACAATACAAATACAAAGTTCTTTGCAGGGACAAAGGAAGGAGGGGGCAAGCGTAAGAGATTTATCAAAAGAATGCACCCTCTTCGAAGACAGGTGAGTTCACAGCTGCTACAAGCCGATGCTATTGCACAAGGCATGCTCACATGTGATTGCTGCATGTGCTGTGATAGGGATGAGAACTCGAAGGTATATCTCTGACTACTTTAAGAAGAAAGATCTATTCAACACCTGGAACCATGAAATCTATGGTTTCAGGATTTATGGTTCTTTCACGAAGGAACCTGGGGTCGATTGTGTGTTCATCCCTGATCCTGAGAAGATAAAGCAGAAGAAGGGACAGTGTAGGATTACAAGACTCCGTAATTACATGGACAAAGCATTAGTCGACCGTCATGTGAAATGGTGCAGCAAGTGCAGCGGAACAAGACACACTTACAAGAAATGCACCGTTGGTGTGCCAAGTTTGAACCTCGTTGAAGTAGGCCCTTTTGGCTCAGCTGCAGATGGGAGACATCCTTGTGCTCATCGATCATCGGCTTCGATGACTCAGTGAGTTCGATTAATGTTGTATTTTGTGCTGTGATGGATATTTGTGTGCGCAACATTGTAGTTTATTGTAGTAGTAGTGAGACTATCACTATGTTTGAGTTATAACATGTTAGGTTGTGATTTGTTAATATATTTGTATACGCTTTAAACACGTTAACATATTTGAATACACTTTAAACAATCTATTCTCTCATGTCATATGTTGCACGCTTACTTGTTACTTTGTGTTTGTTTTTCTTATCAAACTATAAATAACTTGTGAACATGCAGGTATGGTGCAACTGGAGTTGCTTGACCCTCAGCTCAACGTGAGGCACAATTCATACCACATCGCCATGCAGGCTGAGGAGCACCTGGTACTATGACCCCGTGTGCCGGATGAGCTCATGAGGGTTGACTCGCGCTAGATCCCAAGGTTTGTACCATTTGAGTGTAACATTTTATATGGCTTGTTATCGTTATTACTTGCTAATTGTATTTTGTTTATAGGTTACGTGTTGCTGGGCTTCTATCGCTGTATTGGATGATGTAGGTGGACACATTGGTGGGGGGCTCGGAGGTGGTTATGCGGTTCAGCTACGATAGGGCCCTGCTCACGACCCTTGTCAACAGGTGGCATCCTGAGACGCACACATTCTACCTCCCATGCAGTGAGATGGCGCCCACGCTCGAGGACATCTCCCTACTGATAGGCTTGCCTTACGCAGGTGTTACTGTGGCAGTGAGGGATGTGGATGTGGCATAGTGTGACGAGTTGTTGGGATGCTTCTCCGTCATTCAATGATTTACTGACCTAGCACCGTTCAAGGCTTTTCCATGGTCCGAGAAGCACGTACCGACGAAGACCTTTCTTGTTCAGTTTGTGGTACGTCTGTATTGTACTATTTTTTCATATCATTTACGTTAATAACTGATGAACATATTTGTAGTTGTTTCTCCTTTGATAGGCGGACAACATACACCTGTTGACAGGCAATGAGGGCGTCTCCTGCCACTTGGATACATACCTCATGTGGTTGTGCAGCTAGATCGTGTTCACCAAGACGCATGGAAATACGGTCTTGAGGAGAATGATTTTATACACCAGAGAGGTTGTGGACACCAACCCGAAGGAGGTCCCATAGTATAGCTAGGCTTCTGCTATGTTGATTGCGTTGTACCGTGGCCTATGCAACGCCTGCATGAAGACCGATGCCAACACGATTCCCACCAGGTGTCCCGTGCTACTTCAGATGTGGTCATGCAAGCACTTCATCATTGGAAAGCCTGTTGGTGACCATAGAGTGTACCAGTACCCTGCCAATGGCGTCGATGACCCGACCATGAGCTCATTGTGGTGCAGACGTAGGGTGAGAGCTATGAACTTTGCACGTGTTTGTTTATTACTTTCTTTTTTTTGTTTCTCTAAGTTTGGTTGCACAACTGACTTGGTCTAGTGTACAACCACACCAAGCGTACCCGAACTCTGTTCACCAGTTTAGTGAGCTGACGGTGAACAATGTTCGCTGGAAGCCATACATGGAGGAGGTACTTGTACGTGCTCCGGTTGGACTTTCGGTATTGTTATTACCGTATTGGGAGTACCGGCTCATGCGGTGCACCCTCATTTGTGATATCTACATCGAGGAGTACTCACCACATTATGTGATGCAATAGTTCGTGAAGTTGTAGGTGTTCCCTCTTTCGCTCACTAGGATGGTGCCTAGCAACATACGTAGCTGCGTAAAGTTGTAATTACCTTTTCATTGGAGACATTGCTGCACCTTTTTACATGTGCTTATGTTTTTGCAGGTTGACGCACAAGGGGGCTCATAGCACGACCACGTTTGCGTCTCCTGTGTAGATGTGTGTTCAGAAATGGGACCAAGCTATCGAGGACATCATGGGCAAGGATCGACCACACTTTGAGGAGGCGTACATGGAGTACATGTCCTGGTTCATGGCTCGGACGTGGATCTGGGTCATGTACACACCAACCAAGCTTTTGTGGCACGTCCCGAACATGTGCGACATGTACATGACGCATAGGGACCAGGTGTTTTCGCTTGAGGTATGTAGAGCAGTACGCGACTAGTAATTTATTACAGTTCTTTGTAAAAAAATTGTCTAATCAAATGAAAATTTTCTTTGCAGAGGTACTGTACTAGGTTGAGGTCGGGGCACAGGCGACCCAGGTGTGGATCAATAATGGCCTCGAGGTCCCCAGGGCCGAGGTGAGCGCTATGTTAGGCTGGATTATCCAGCAAGTGCATAAGGTCATCTGGTCGCTCATCTCTAGGTCATCCTCGACAATTGCGATGGGACCACGAGCGTCAGCTCCTCACCCACCACACCCCTCGGCCACATTCATCGAGCCGCCGCACCCACCAGTATGTCTGACCTTCGTCACTGAGCCGTCAAGGCCATCTTTCACCCCAACTTCTGACCCCCTACTACAGCGGTGCCTCGGTGAGGCAGTCCTTCACTAGGGGCAGTGACTTGCAGTGGCTCCTGGGCTAGACATTCTTTCTCCAGCATCGATGACTCCAAATATGGTGTCGTAGTGTTGAGCCCAGCTTTAACCGGTGCCGGTGACCACATGTACATCGGTACCAAGTCCACGCAGCCTTCCTCTATGAACCCAGGTCCATCCATTCCTCATGTCCCCACCTCAGGTATGACACTCGCTTCATGTATAACCAATTGTTATGTATCTCATGCTTTATCGGTGATAACATGTTTTCTTCGTTGTTTTATGTACAGTCGATGATCTTGAGGACATATAGGCACAGAGTAGCTACATGGATATGCTCCTCAAGGATGGTACTCAGGTCCTTGGGTACTCCTACATCTCTAGACAGAGTGACGACATCGGTGCATCGCAGCTACATGGCGTGCCACTTACAGGGACACAGGCCTCCTAGGACGACTATGCCACTCCATCGCTCGCTAGACGGCCTGATCGGGCAATTGTTCCATCGTAACTGCTCACGTACTCAGCTTACCAAGTGAGAGCATAGGGTCCCAAGGCGCATTCCATAACAATCATAATAACACGTTGACCTAATGTAAAATGGAATGTACGATAGCCCTAGTGGTGCACTGGAGTTTCGTCTAACATGCCTTATGGAATGTAAAAGGGCGAAGATCGATGGGATGATACACAAATAACAACACCGTCCTAATAGTGGTTTTAATCATATTGACTTAGAGTGAACTGCGAGGAGGCTCCTTAGTCCCAACAATCTCCATCACCGTATTGAGCTGATGGAGGAGGAGGACGAGCACGAGCTGGAGGAGGAGCATCCATATTGTGGCATGGGCAGGTGCACCATAGGTAAACGCATATAGAAGGGTTCTTTAGGTGTATTACAGGAGGACTTGGCATATTCTCCACCTCCCTCTTCAAGTCGAAGATTTAGTCTCGTAGGTGGTGGAAGTAATCTTGGATATGCTACAAAATAGGAGGATCGATCCATCTCGTGTACTGGTAGTTGTCGGAGCCGTTATCGGAGGTCTGTAGAATTGTGAAGGTCACAATATATAATTTTTCTAAAAAGGGATATGGACAGTCATGGTGATGTTGAAGGTCACAATATATAATGTGAAGGTCACAATATGAAGTTCTCAACCTACCAAGAGAACATCAGAAGAATCAAGGCCCCCCATGAATGCTCTCATCATATATCTAAACAACGTGATCATAGCTATGGGAGCACTTAGGCCAGGGCTTATTCGGGTGCTCGTAAATCCTTAGGTGACTTGCAGGATGAAAATCACTCCTATCCTGCAAAGAAAAGTTGAGAGGCTCATAATACTCAGTTGGACCAAATGAAGCCCCCATCTCACCACCAGCCACTACGCCCCCCTTCTTCCTCGCCCCCTCCCGCCCCTAGCCTCCATTGATCAATGTGGTTTCAGTTTCTAGGTACATGAGCATTTTATAGATGTGTCGTAGTAGCGTACGTTCTTTTGCCGTGACTTAATATTACCATCAAACGTCCAACCATGATAATAAAATTGATAGCTACTACTAGAACTGGTCACATTAGTAAATATGTACTCCATTTTCAGACCTAGCCTTTTCAGAATTAGCTTTTTGAGATCTATCTTTCTTAGACCTAGCATTTTCAGAAGTAGCCTTTTCAGACGTAGCCTTTTTAGATATAGCCTTTTCAGAAATAGGTTTTTTAGAAGTAGCCTTTTCAGATGTAGCCTTTTCAGTTAATATGACCACTCCTTACTCTAGAATCAATTGTTTTTCCAGGACCGATTTCCGTGGACTTAGTCCATCCACAAGTACGAATCCGCTATATAAAAAGATGATCTCCTGGCAACATGTAGAACGAAACCACTAGCCTCAATCTCCACAATTCCGATGAAAATGACGTCCGATCCTTTCTCTAAGAAATACATGCTAGATACTACACCTGATAGGGTTGAAGTGCCAATGTACTGGTATGGAGACCTTTGTAGGATGATGAAGTCCTCCGAGTTCCCCTACACCTACGGAAGGAGGTCCTTTATGTGCCGTAACTATAAGTATAATCCACCCCACGGAAGCACCAATGTTAGCTCTCGCCATTAGGTAATAACTTCTGGCCAAACTACTCTAAAAACAACTAAGATTTACCACTTAATATTTTGGTCTTCCTTGCAGTCACCACCACTACTATGTGACTTCTTACAGTGGCTGGATATTGAGCAGTCATAAACGAATGTGTTCCTCTTTCACACTCAGTACCGCGTCGCTTGAAGACACTTCCATGAGATGGAAGCTAACGAGAGTAGGGAGGCTACGTGCAAGCGCATCTAGGAGGAGCAACAGAAGATGAGGAAGAAGCATAACCGCATAATGGCGAAGTCCTGTGAGGCGAAGAGAAAGGAAGTGTGAGAGGGCACATTGATGCGTCCATGGCTCCCTCGGATACACATATGGTGAATTCGTTCCTTATTGGTCATATTTTCTTCATAGAGAATAAAATACTGCTAAATTTTGTGTTGTTTCGTTGCTTAGGAACATGGGAGAAGCACCACAACTTTACCCGGACGTGAGCCCTCGGAAGCCAAGTCTACTCGAACTCAAGGCTGAGCTCTAGTCGTGGTCGTGGTCGAGGTCGTGGTTGAGGTCGAGTCCCAGGACAACACATCAGTAAAATGGGCATAACTCTCTCATACGAAGTCCGTTTTAAACAATCTTAGACATTCTGGAAAGCTTACGACGAGCCCTTTCCAATAGATATGAGCTGGACTAAATATTTCTTATAGTTTAGTCAGAGTCAAAGGAATAAGGTGTTGTGTCACTGTTTTAGACCCTGTTGGGTCTTGTAATCTTGTTGGGGTTAGAGTCCAGGTTATATACGCCTCTTTCCATGGTTGCACAACCCTAGATTGACCTCCTCACATCCCTCCTATATATACACAGTAGTCGTCGTAGTTTAGGCTCGGGTTTAGCTTAGATTATTCTATTTTCGACTCTGACTAACCTATAATGAATATTTGGTCGAGCTCATAATCATTGGAAATGGCTCGTCCTAAGCTTTCCAGAATTTTCAAGATTGCCTAAAACGGACTTCATATGAGAGAGTAATGCCCGTTTTATTGACGTGTTGTGCTGGGACTTGACCACGACCATGACCTCGACTATGACCACGACTAGAGCTCAGCCTCAAGTCCGAGTAGACTTGGCCTTCGAGGGGTGACATTCAGGTAAGGTTGGGGTGCTTCTCCCATGTTCCTAAGCAACAAAACAACACAAAACTTAGCAGTATTTTATTCTCTACAAAGAAAATATGACCAATAAAGAACGAATTCACTATGTGTGTATCTGAGAGAGCCATGGGCGCATCCTCCTCCCCTTCTTTACAACAAACCATCCTCGGTTTGTGTATAGCATTATCTTGCCTATAAATTTCTACACAAAGTAAAGTACGCAAGGAACTCTCATTGTGCAATATCATAAGTTTTTTATCGAACAATTGTAATTCTCTTTGAAATGATGGTACCTGATCATAATTAGTTGTAGCAGACAACATTGGTACAATGTATGCACATGTCACTTTTTGCTCCCCTTCTTTAAAATAAGTGTTATTTCATCGTAACTGGGTATCAATTTGTATCTTCTGTACAAAGAAAGGTGAAAAAATTCTAGTGGTGTATGGTAGCATCCAATAATCTTCCTATCTTGAGAACTATTCTATTGATTGCAAATAGAACTAGAAGAACTTGACATGACATTAATAGTGTTGTTGCAATTCTCTTAATGTTCATTTTGTGAAACAATAGTAGGAAGTTTTAGATTTGAACAAATATAAACTCGATGAACCATATATTCTAATTTATCATTGTATTTACGGATAACATGGAAAGTATTTTGTGACAAGCATGACAAATTAGAATTAAGTTTTAAATTCTCCTCTAAGCTATTCACATCACAAAGAACATCAAATTCAATATGACCTAATATGTTTAGAGAAGATAGCAATTTCAGTTCTTCTTGCTCACTAGCAATGCATTGAACATATTTAATTTCAGAACAAATATTGAATTGTAAAACATAATTAACACATTTATTCACAAGTTGTGGTTGTGATATAAATAAAGCATTATCACACAACTCTTCTTTATCACAAGGAACAACAAGCAAATCATCATGTGACAAAGTAAATCAGCAATATGGTCCACTAATGGTTGCTCTACAATAGCATGAGTAGCAAGCAATTTTATAACATCAAAATAATCCCGACCTTGTGTGAGTGTAGCATCTTTTTCATTACCTTTTTTCTCTTTCTCAGCTGATATAGGTGTGTTAGCATTTGTACCTTGTTGTAAAATGCATGGTACGGCAGATGTCTCCTCATTCTCCTTGTTTTTCTTCTCATCTTCCTTTTCTTGTTTGTTCACTTCTCCTACAAAATATTAGTCACAGGTGGAGGGACAACCAGGGTTTTTCTCCTCTAAAAGATGCACTTTTTCTTTACAAATAGATGCATAAGATTGAGTCTTTTTCTTTACAAATAGATGCATAAGATTGAGTAATAAATCTTTCTCTCATAAGAATTTTCATATTTTTCCAAGTTCGTGGAACCTTTTTATATGCACAAAAACTCACCAAATGGATGCACAACTAGTTAAAACACAAGTCACATTCCTAATCTTCCTCTTTTCACACATTTGGCATTGGGCAAACATTTTATCTATCGCTATTTCCCAATCAATGTACTCCTCGGCACCAAAACCATCATAAGAAGGAGGTGAGGAAAGGATATCATGACCTATGGGAGAAGATGTAGCAGTAGTGGTGGGGCTCTCAAGAAACTTCTTATTCTCTTCATCCATTGCTTTGTTGATTTTGCTATCATGCAAAAGGATAGTGATAGCAGGAGATAAAGAACTAGATATATCCTCCATTGGAACTAAGGATTTTCGCATTTCAAAGCATAGCATGGCAGCTCATTATCAGCAATTTCAGCATGGTTAGATTTAGTGCTCAACATAACACAGACTTGTTGATTTTTAGATTCATACTCAAGCTATTTCTCTTATTTTCAGCTATCTCCTATTCATATTTCACAATTTTAGCAGAGGTTAAAGGTAGAAAAGTTATTATCTTTTCTTTTATGCATGAGGGTGTATTTATTACTTCTACCATGATGTGTTACATCAGTGTCAAACTCTCATGGTTGTCCTAACAAAAGTCAACATGTTTGCATGGGTACTACATCAAAATCAGTACAATCATGGTATCAACCAATAGAAAAATGCACCCTAGTTATTTGAATTACTTTCAACTTACCACTATTGTTAAACCATTGAATATGATACGGGTGGGAATGGTTTCTTGTCGGCAAGGAAACCTTCTTAATCATATCTGAACTTACCAAGTTGTTGTAGCTTCATCCATCAATAATGACCCGAACACGATAATCCTTGACTGTGAGGAACATCTTAAATAAATTGTGACGTTGTAGCTATTTCGCTTGCTTTATTTGAGTGCTTAACACTCGCTACACAATGAGGGTCTGATAATCCTTCGTGGCAGTGGCATCGAACACTTCCTCATGGTTGATATCCATCTCACGACCATCCTCATCACCTGCATGGTTAGCTGCAAGAGCATATTCATCCTCAACATCACTAGCACTTACATATCCACCATCTTCTGTTACAATATACGCTCACTGACTTGGGCAATCCTTCATGACGTGGCCCATTCCCTTACATCGGTGGCATACAATCCCGGTCGATCAGCCTGTAGAAGCAGCCGAAGAAGAGCTCTTGGCTGGACCCTGCACACTTACGGATCTACTTACCTCCAGAGCGTGTGATGGTGTCGAAGGTACTGCTAAACACACCCTACTCGAGAAGGGGGTAGCAGACCGTGTAGCTAAACGTGAGGCTATTTTGACTTGTACCAGTGTTGATTTTGAAGTGGTCATGCTTCCAAAATTGCTCCTTGGCCTCTGTTGACGTCTCTGCAATTCTTTTTCTGCCAGACATGCAAGTTGGAACAATTTAGAAACACTATTGTATTCTTTGTAATCAACTATGTCCTAAATTTTACTCCTTAACTCTCCATAAAAGCGTGCCATTGCAGCCTCTTCATCCTCAATGCAAGATACTAATTTGTAGCTCCTGGTAATATTCTTGTACGAATCTATCATCTTCGTTTAAGTGCTGCAATTTCTTACGCAAATCACGTTTAAAAGAGGGTGGAACAAATCTATAATGCATAGCAACCTTTAAAGCATTCCATGTGGTAGGCGCTAATCCATCGATGCATACTCTATTCCATCAGATGATTGCAAAATTTTTAAATTCACTAGTGGCTTGCCTAACTCTATGCACTTCAGAACTAAATGAGCATTAAATTTCTATTCTACCGTCATCTCTCAATCTAAATACCTTTCAGCATCATAAGCACCCTCAAAAGATGTTATAGTAAACTTAACCTTAGCAAATGGATCATCATTAATACGTGGGTTATGATGCTGAAAATTACCTCTCATACCTTGACGGTTGAAGTTCAATCGGTTCCTTTGTCATTCATCAAAAGCGTCACGTTCTTGTCTCAAAATTTATCATCCGCGGCGGACTACTCATGTTCATAGGCTGCACCATGAGGATCCACTCGACCATTGTTTGGTGGCTGATTAACCACTCGATCAAAGAGTGTATTGAGCATGACAATACTATCATTAAGTCGTTGTAATGTAGTGTTTGTCTCTGCAAGCTTCTTATCAATGTCTTCATTGATAGCTTGTCGATGGTCATTCTACACCATTGTGAGTTCTTCCCTCAAAACACACTCATGTACATCCGATGCTTCTCCTGCCATGGTTAGTCGAAGATAGAAAACAATGAAAGCTTCTCCTGCCATGGTTAGTCGAAGATAGAAAACAATGAAAGTTCTGGCATTTGTGGCCTAATGCCCTGCTCCTTTTATATGTTAGGAAAAGAGTGCATGCCTGCTAAGCATTAAATACACATGCTACGCTCAGACGCTTGGCACACGTTGGCCGATCGCCAGGTTTTTTAGCTTGTGATGGACATGACCATGCACTTGTACTACCTTGAAAGGATATGCATGCAAAGAACATGCACTAGCAAGGTAACACGTACCTTGTAAAGGAATACATGCAAAGACTATGCGCTGGTCGTCTAGCACGTACCTTATTATTTTGACTATACATGTAGCCAACCTGCCCCATGCGGCCCAGGATGCGAACTCTCATTGTTGCTCACAAGTTGCACGGCCAAGCTAGCTTGTTCGAGCTCCTGCGGAAGCAGGTGTAGCATGAGGAGGCGGGTTTTCCTGGCTGACGAGCTCAAAAGGTGGCAGCAGGAGCACGGCCTCTGTTGAGGTAGGCAGCCAAAGCGAGGCCCCCGGCGAGGAGCTCACTGTGTGGCATGGAATATGGCCGGAGCACCTCCTCTGGCGAGCAGGTCGGAGCCCGCAAAACGTGCATGCATGGGGAAGCTAAGTGCAATGATGAAGGCTAGCAAGATACAGACATTAGCCGGTCTAATGCATGAGCGCCCGAGGTGAGGATGTGAAGATCTAGTGGGGATCGATGCTTTGGGTGAGTGGCCTCCGGGTGTGGACTTCGGTGAGGTGCGCGGAGGGGTTTCTATCATGCGAAGCTTGGCCTCTAGTGGAGAGTCAATCGGAGGGTAGCTCAGCCTCCGGCGCGGACACTCAAAGCGCTGTGTGGACTCTGGTTAGTACGCACGGCCTCCAGCGAGGTGAGTTGGAGCTTCAATTTCAGCACAGAGACACTCAAAGCGCTGTGTGGACTCTGGTTAGTACGCACGGCCTCCAGCGAGGTGAGTTGGAGCTTCAATTTCAGCACAGAGGTGGCTAGAGCCGAAGGAAGCCTTTGGCGTGGCAGGAGCTTGGAGGAGGTCTCTAGTGTTGTAGCCAGCCGAAGGAGGCCTGGCCATAGACAGAGGCTTCAGAGCCAATGTAGGTGACACCAGAGTGGAGCGGTCGAGGGCTTCGGAGGCCGGTGCGGGCGATGCCGGAGTGGCACGGCTAGAGGCGTCAGAGTAGATGTAGGTGATGCTAAAGTGGAGCAACTGAAGGCTTCAGAGCTCATGTAGGTGATGATGGAGTGGCACGGCAAGAGGCATCAGAGCCGGTGTAGGCGACGTCGGAGTGGCATGGTTGGGGGCTTCGATGCAATCATGATCGGAGACTCCAGAAGCTGGAATAGGCATGACTTGGAGGCTCCAGTGTAGGCATGGCTGGAGACTCTGAAGGCTGGAGTATGGTGAGGAATGGAGGCGCCAGAGGTCGGCGAGGCTAGAGCCCATCGAGGCGAAGTATGGAGAGGCTCTAAAGCATGGGGGAGGCTCTAGTCCGACCAAGCTCCGAGCCAGGCTCTGGCGTGGTGTCTCAAGGAGGTTCCCGCTCAGTGGCTTCACGCATGGAGATGCAAAGAAGTGGAGGCTGCGAAGGCATCACGGAGCATGGAGGTATCTCGGAGAGCTAGTCCTCCGGCGTGGTCTGTGGACACGGCGCAGAGCGCTCGGACTTTGAAGCGGCCCGACGGACAACATGCTGACATGACTCGAGCACCTGTCAAAGATAAGCACATGCTCAAGGTCGCCCTCGGCCAACTTCATGCATTTGTTAGAATATGCATATGGTAGTATGACAACCCATAGGAGCTAGTGGCCACAGTAAAGGTGTGTTAAATGTTTTGACACGCTGACACAAGATAAGCTTGCTAGCGGCAAAAAATGTGGGTACCACAAAAGTTAAGAGCTATCCTCCTGCCCCGTCTACATGCATGCTATTATCTCTTCTACGTATGGTAAATAAAATATATTACTACTTACACAATGAGAGTAAATATTTCTAGGTCATGTTGTGAATGCAAAAGCTTTTGTCAAGTGTTGTGGTGCCATGCTCTGCTGTGGATAGTGTATGCGTCAGGTTGGATAGTCTATTTTTTACTGGCTACCTACTCTATCTCTGCCATTACATGCATGGCAGAGCATTTATAACCTTATCTCATGGTATTTAAACGAGTCTACTCCATTTTGGACCATTTTCTTTCTAGCTCGGGTGCAAATCTTTGGTGTTAATAAACGAAGGTTTACAACGCCCCAAAGCTGATAGCGACTAGGTGCAGTGGATGCTTGCCCAGAGAATAGCATGTAATAATGAAAATACTAGCAGGAGTACTAGCTAGTCCACTTGTAGGTCCAACTAATCACCAGCTGACACTAGTAATGAATATGGTATATTTAACTATTGCACAATAAATGGGTGCATGCATTTACCTTATGCGTGGAGGTTCGCATGAGTTTTACCTTCGCTTTTTCTCTCACATGGGTTAGCCTTCTCTTGAGGCCGGAGTGGCATGTGGAGCCACACTCGTACGTGGTTTGCCTCCAGACAGTCTCGGGAGTAGCTCACAACACACCACAGTCATCGTTCACGCTCGCCTGGGCTGATGCAAGCGTGGGCTCTTCACTCGCAAGACACCAATGGGGTTGTGCTCACAGAGTGGCGCTCGCAGCTGCATCCCCTTTATCACGAATGTGTTTGGTGGGGCCCGAGAGGCCCTCGCATTCTCTCTGGAGGGTGGGTGAGGGCGTACTCCGGCTCACAGTTGCAAGTGTAGCCAAGGACGAACTGGCATGCGCACACGTCATTTTGGCTATAACTTGCTTGCACATAGGGCGTGGTCACTGCGTGTGCATCAAACCGTGTCTCCTCGTGTGGCGATGAAACATCCGAATCAGAGGTAGCCTGCACGCCAGCGTCTTGCTCGCGGTGCTTGATTATTTCTCTTGCTTTCTCTTTCCGGCAAGGCTCTTTGTTCGCATCCCCACGGACAGCGCATTGTTGTAGCACGAGAGCAAGCCCCGAACAGATATGGCGAGAGCCCCACTCATAAAAGGAGGCTCAAGCTTGGAGACAGAGGCTGTGAGTGGAAAGGAGAGAGCAAGAGAAATATTATTTGTGTAATGGGAAGAATCCATTGGGTCCTCCCTCTCCTGCCCTTGGAACGCATATTTATAGAGAAAAGGAACAGGGAAAACTACCGTCCTGCCCCTAAGATATTATTTTAAAATAATATGCCTAGAGGGGTACTTTTGGTATTTCACCCAATCACATACCACGTGGTGGCCAAGATAAAATACTATGACAACTATAGTAATACCACAGTGCACCATCTAAATATCATCAGGCTGGGGTGTTCCCCCAACACAATCTTTATGGGAAAATTAAGATTAAACATCTTTGTCTAATTGACAAATTATATTCTATATCTTTAGTTGATTTAGATATGCCATATAATAATTGCATTTCTATAGCTAAGGACAAATCCATTATTTCTCCTATTAATGATGCTTGTGTCTCTAACTCCATATCTTATGTAGCATCTTTGATGAAAGAAAATGTTGAGCTAAGGGCTCAACTTGAGAAGTTAACTAGCAAGTATGTGGAACTACAAGAAAATCATGATAAGCTTTCATGCACTCATGAAAGTCTTGTAGTTTCTTATACCGAGCTAGAAATGGTAAAATCATATGAATCTCATGTGAACAATGACACATTTTCTTTGCATAATGTAGATTTAACATGTGCTTATCCTAGCAATTCATTTGATGAGAAATCTATATCCAATGATGAATTGTCTATTATTTCTTGTTGCTCTAATAAAAATGTCCCATCTAGTTCTACTTGTGAAATTAACCTTGTAGAAGAAATTAAGGAGCTCAAGGATCAAAGGGAAGACCACTCTAGATGAGATGCTTAAAGACCAAAGGCATCCAAAAGATAAAAGTGGATATGGATTTAATTACAACAAAAAGAGCAAGTCCATCAATGCCAATAAGAAGGGTCAAGATCAAGAGAAGACCACCGCACTCATCACTTGCTTCAGCTACAAGAAGGAGGGTCATCACATTCGGGATTTCCCTTTAAAGAAGAAGAAGAGAATCTTGATCAAGTATTAACAAGACAAAAGTCTATAAAGGAAGAAGCTTCTTTACAATCAAGAGATCAAGAAAGTTCTCATCAAGATGACAAACAACAAAAGAAGAGATCCCAAGTCAAGTCAAGAACATATATGCCAAGAGGCCAATCAAATGGTCAGCAAGGAGAGAAGCCTCAAGTGAAGCGGCTTGGTGGAAAAATATGTTCTACATGCTGCAAGAAGGGAGATTTATCTTCATCATGTCCCCTAGTTATTCATCCTAAGCCTCAAATTGTCAAAAATGAATAACTGCTTAGGAAGGATAAAATTGATAATATGTTTGCCAAATTAATTGGTACTCAACGTCGCTTAAAAGAGAAAAAGCTCATTTAGGTTACCAAGCCTATTGTGACTAATGTCTTAGGACCCAACATGTTAGGGACCAAAAAGATAAAAAATGATTAATAGGTGAAAAGGAGGGAATTGAAGACTTGGCTAATTATTTAAAGATTTATCAAATTGCTACAAGTGCCACGTTATGTGGAGAAAAACAATTATCATCTATCCAATGTCACTTGATGGGTAACACTCTATCACAATATTTTTAAAGAGATAAGTGTTCTTAAAATTCATATTTACAGCTTTGTGATAGATACATAGTTCAATAGGATTTCTGGATTTTTCACAAATCGAAACATCAGATCTCATGGATTGGAAAAATCGTAGGGTTTCTGTATGGTGAAAATCTGGGTTTTTACACATATCGGAACATCTGATCATGAGATTGGAATATCCGACTTGTTCGTTGGTTTTTTGAAAACCTGGTAATTTACACATATCAGAACTTCCGATTGAAAAATTGGAATATTTGATGGTCCCAGAAATCATTGAAGATTCCAATCCCTTTACATGTGTAGGTTTTGTATCTATGCATGAATAAGAATTTGTGTTTTTTGCTTATCTTGCTTTGTATCATGATTTGCATGCTCATATTTCACCTAGATGCTACTCTCTTGATCATGCCAAGTTGATACACAATTTAGATTGGAGTACTCCATCTATGGTTATGCTTGATTTGAGTTGCTAGTAGAGTTATCAAGAATGATTCATTAGAATTTTTCTTAAAATCAAAATCTTATCTCAAGTTCTCTCCAAAATTTCTAGAATTTTTGCTTCCAGTGGGCTAACGGCAAGGATGTCGATTTGACCGCTTGAGTTATACAGAGAGGTTTCTGAGTCTTCTGCTTCTAGTGGTCTGACCACGCCTTCTTTGATCTGACCGCCAGTGCCTATTTTATCTTATTCCTTTTATTGAAATCTATTTGACTCTTTGGAGAAATTAATGGATTATCACATTATAGGGGAGTATTACACTTTATGCATATTACTTACTCATGAATTATGAATAATTGAGGAATACCATCTAGAATAATAATTATTTATCTAGCATATATGCGGTATGGAATGCTCACATAAGACTTAGTGTTGCAAAATAGCCATTAATTTATCATTATATGGTTTTAATTGAAACTTGAGATCGTCATTATGTTTTATGTTTCTCTTCTAATCTTAAGATTTTAATTGGAATCATTTTCTCATTTGGATCAAAACAACTAAAAGCTTTATGATAAATTACTTATGCTAGTTGATATTGTGAAGAATGTGGCATGAAGCATGGTGCTTAATTCTAAACTATCATCACATGCTTCATTGAAAGAAAGTTGATATATGCTATTTTGTAATTACCATTTTGAGATATCTCGATGTACCATTGTATTTACGTACAACTGGTAATTATAAAAGTGGTAATATATGTTGATCATTCGTTGGAGCAAGAGTTCGTCTTGCCCCAGCAAGTACGGTGAGAGTTTCTTCTAAGGAGCAGACTCAAGCTTGGAGACGAAGTTAAAGAGGAAGGAACACCACGAATGTATTGATGGTAGAAAAATGAATCACTCTGGGAGGTGTATCACAGCGTGACTTGGGGTGTTTTCACCCTTCTGTCTTTTTTGTTGTCTTGCTCGTCCCCTGCCCAGAGGACCATGGCCTCCTATTTATAGGGTCGTGCGTAGCTTGGCATACAAGTTATCATAATGTGAAAATTCCGGGATCTGACCAAAATACTAGGCCTTATCCCGGATAACTACCTTCTACCCTATCGGGGAGAAAAATATCTATCGTGGTGCCTGCCCCCATCACACTGGGGTGTCAGAGCGGCGTCCCTTAGCCTAGGCTTTTAATGCCAGCCACTTCCTTGCAGGCAAAGCACAACCGGTGCTCCCCTTCCGTCAGATCTTTCTCTAGGCCTGCTGACTCACCTTGCTGCCTTCAGGAAGGTAGCCCAAGCAGCCCGAGGCGAGGGCCTCGGGAGGCATGGAATCGGGAGGTGAAAGCTTCGGGAAGCAGGACTCTGGAAGGCCGGGGCTTCGGGAGGCCGAAGCTTCAGGGGACCGAGGCTTCGGGAGGTCGGGTTTTTGGGAGGCCTCGGGAGACTGAGCTGGCTAAGCCAAGTGAAGGCTTTGCAGGTATGAAGGAGCACTGCGAAGCGATCTGATGACTTCAGAGATCGAGCCTTTAACTAAAGGTCTGGATACCAAGGCTCCGGAGGGACCTGGATGGTAATCTTCAACCATTATCCTCAGGCTGGTTTATTTCCCCCCAACAGTACTCCCTTATTCTCGGGCCCCAATGTTTCGAAGGGGGCAGAGGATGCAGAGAAAAAATCAACCCCAGCCTGGTATAGCATCAAGGATGCCTGGTGACAATTCTTTGTCCTTTAAGAAGTCTTTTCATTTTAGAGACCTTCGATGTCAACGGCGAGCCCAAGGCTGATGGCGTACTTGTGGTGGCGATCTGCCTTGGAGCTTGTTGGAGCCATCATGCACGGCATAGGGACCCCGGGTTAGAGGGTCACGTGCCGAAAGGGGTTTGTGTTATTAATGTGATGGGACGTCCGTGCCACATGTTGGAGGAAACCCGGATATGGCCACGCCCCCCCCCCCCCCCAGGTATTCAATGGGGGGACACGGCGGTGTCGGTTCCGCTTCATCTTCTAGACCTACGTGGCTGTGTGACCCGGGTATAAAGCTGGGGTTACTCGGCTGGAGTCTCCATTGCCCCACAAGTGAGAAGCTAACTTTGACTTGAGTATGGCATCGTCTTCCTCCTTATCCTCTTCAGAAATGTCGATGATCTCGATGGCTTCTTCGGGAGCTGGACCGTTTCGGTCGTCGGCAGAGGCACCAGTGGCCACACTGCTTCCATCTCTATATGAGAGGTGGTTGCCCGTCACTCCGGCTCGACCTTTGGCCGTGGAGGCCATGCCTGTTGAGATCATTGATATCTCCGATGACGATGAGGAGATCGACTAGGATATTCTACAGGGGAAGAGAGAGCAGGTGTCTGTGGGGCCAGTGGTGAAGCAGGAGAAGGCCGGGAATGCGAGGGATAAGGCCCCACCGACGACCTCCTCGGACTCCTCAACGTCCTCCGATAGTTCTAGAGCCAGCTACTATATTGGCTTCCGCATCGGAAGGCCGCAGATGAGGCGCATACGCCGTCCCATGCGTGGCCCCTGCCGGGACCCGTAGGAGGTGAAGCCGGTCACCGGGATGGCGTACTTGGTGACACCGTGATATATCCATATCTCATAGTTGAATTTAGTCACCTTGTACTCTTTCTCGCCCTGTTTTGCTCCATAGGGATCTATCTTCTTCGTGACAATTTCTGTACTTTTGCTTCGGTATGTGTCCCCTGGATGTACCAGTTGTTTAATAATATAATATGGACCTTCAGGAATAGTCATGTCTCCTTCTGTATCAGAGTACGAGGGGATCTTTCGAACGGGTGACTGCATGCGCGCGTGCTTTCGTGCCTCCAAATCATGCTTCTTCGTCCCCTTCGAAGGCGATGGTTAGTTTTTCTGACGACCGGGGCACCGAGCTCTTGCATAGATCATCGCTGATTTTGTTCCTTCTGTAGGAGAGGTAGCCTTGGGAATCTGGTGGTGATAGATATGTAGGGTAACTAAGGAGAACCAGGTAGAGCAGTGGAAAGCTCGTCGTCTCCGGTTATTGCGTACTCCTCAAGCCTGGCACTGGTAGGGCCTCCTTCCCAATTTGTTCCAGATTTCTGACTCAGCAAAGTCCATCTAGAGCCTTTGGAGATGAGCTCTGGAGGTGGTCCCTAACCCTTCAGGTTCCTTAGCAATTTCCCGGGTTGAAGATGATGATGTGTCAGAACACAGCTGAAGGCTAGGCAAGAGAGGCGGTCCGCAACCCCCCTCAACCCTTAGCCGCTGCCCGACTCTGGAGGTACTCTGTCCGGAGCCTGGCGACAGCGCGTCAGAGGCGAAGCCAAAGGCTAGGTGGGAGAGGTGGTCTGCGACCCCCTCAGCCCTTGAGCCACTGCCTGGCTCTGGAGGTATTCCGTCTGGAGCCTGGCAACGGCGTGTTGGAGGCGAAGCTGAAGGCTAGGTGGGAGAGGTGGTCCGCGACCCCCTCGGCCCTTAGCCACTGCCCAGCTCTGGAGGTACTCCATCCGAAGCCTAACAACGGCGCGTCAGGGGCAAAGGCGGAGAGGTGGTCCACAACCCCCTTGGCCCTTAGCCGCTGCACGGCTCCAGAGGTACTCCGTCCAGAGCTTGGCAACGGCATGTCGGAGGCGAAACCGAAGGCTAGACGGGAGAGGTGGTTCGCGACCCCCTCGGCCCTTAGCCGCTGCCCGGCTCCGTAGGTACTCCATCCAAAGCCTGGCGACAGTGCGTCGGAGGTGAAGCCGAAGCCTACGCGGGGGAGGTGGTCCGCGACCCCCTCGGCCCTTAGCCGCTGCCCGGCTCTGGAGGTACTTCGTCCAGAGCCTGGCGACAACGTATGAGAGGCGAAGCCGAAGGCTAGATGGGAGAGGTTGTCCACGACCCCCTCGGCCCTTAGCCGCTGCCTAGCTCCAGAGGTACTCCATCTGGAGCCTGACGATGATGCGTTGGAGGCGAAGTCAAAGGCTAGGCGGGAGAGGTGGTCCACGACCCCCTCGGCCCTTAGTCGTGTCCAGCTCCAGAGGTACTTCATCCGAAACTTGGCAACGACGTGTCGGAGGCGAAGCCGAAGGCTAGACGGGAGAGGTGGTCCGCAAACCCCTTGTCCCTTAGCCGCTGCTCGGCTCCGGAGGTACTCTGTCCGGAACCTGGTGACAGCACGTCGAAGACGAAGCCGAAGGCTAGGCGGGAGAGGTGGTCCGTGACCCCCTTGCCCATAGCCGCTATCATGAATTGCGATCTTTGCAATGGATAGTCGAGGGTTCCACTATGTTTCTCGTGCCACAAAGTGTGGGCTTTTATTAAATGTTAGTATAACACTCATAAAATGACATATGAAATATGTTTTTAAAGGAGATGGTAGGGTAACGATTTTACCTTTTGCCATACGTGTTTCAGTCACGCGGGTCATACCTTTCCCTGTAGTGAGGGGGATTTTTATACCCCTTTGATCTGTGTGCTGTGCTCTTTGGAGGCCAGCGGCTTTCGTATCCCTTCGGCATGGAGGCATTAGCCTTCAAGATGCCGGGGTACTCTTCCTATTGGTCCTTTCAGAACCTTTATGCCTAGTGGAGTTTTTGGAAAACATCCCCATCGCGGGGGTTTTTTGAAGGCTCTCTGTTGTGCGGAGGTTTGGTAAAGTTCGCCATTTTTTGCCGGAGGTTTGGTAAAGCTCTTCGTTTTTACTGGAGGTTTAGTAAAGCTCTTCGTTTTTACCGGAGTTTTGGTAAAGCTCGCTGTTTTTATCAAAGGTTTTGTAAAGTTCTCTGTTTTTGCCGGAGGTTTTGTAAAGTTCTTTGTTTTTGCTAGAGGTTTTGTAAGATTCTCTATTTTTGCTGGAGGTTTGTGTAAGACTCTCTATTTTTGTCGGAGGTTTTTGTAAGACTCTCTGTTTTTGCTGGAGGTTTTTGAAAGACTCTCCGTTTTTGTCGAAGGTTTTTGTAAGACTCTCCGTTTTTGTCGAAGGTTTTTGTAAGACTCTCCATTTTTATCGAAGGTTTTTTTAAGACTCTCCGTTTTTATCGAAGGTTTTTTTAAGACTCTCCGTTTTTGCCGAAGGTTTGTGTAAGACTCTCCGTTTTTGTTGGAGGTTTTTGTACGACTCTCCGTTTTTTCGGAGGTTTTTGTAAGAATCTCCATTTTTGCCGGAGGTTTGTGTAAGACTCTCTGTTTTTGTCGAAGGTTTGTGTAATATTCTCCATTTTTATCAGAGGTTTTGTAAAACTCTCCGTTTTTGTGAGAGATTTTTGTAAGACTCTCCGTTTTTGCTAGAGGTTTTGTAAAGCTCTCCGTTTTTGCCAGAGGTTTGTAAGACTCCTTGGATGTATTAATGCCGAAGGTCCAACACACTATCAGAGCTACGTAATACCTTCCAGGAAACCTAGGAAGTCTTGCCTTCCAGGTGGCCTAGGCATGGTACGCCCGCGGTGTGTAGGCTTGTCGTGCTCCCGATGAAACACCCGGGGTGCACCGCAACACTGTCCACCAAGGATGTGCCCTGGCGCGTGGCATTTATATGACCGAAGCTATGCAATGCCTTCCAGGGCACCCTAGGCATAATCTGCATTGTAGGTGACCTAGGCACAAGCGGTGCCCACGGTATATAAGCATGTCGTGCAGAGAGGATTCCTTGCCACAGTATTCCTTAGAGCACTACATCCTGACATCAGGGTAGTCCCCTTATATACAGCGTCCACACACTATCGATGCTACACAATACCTTCCAGGAAACCTAGGCAGTCTTGCCTTCAAGGTGACCTAGGCATGCTATGCCCGCGGTGTGTGGGCTCCACTTCCTACCAGGGCAAAGCCTACCCTCCAGGAAACCTTTTCAGGTGACCTTGGGTTTAGGCAAGCAATGCTTACTGGTGCATGGGCTTGTCACGCCTCCGGAGAAATCCCCCGGGGGTACCACAACTACATTACCAAGGAAGTCCCTTGATAACCAGCATCTACACACTATCGAGGAAACATAATACCTTCCAGTAAACCTAGGCAGTCTTACCTTCCAGGTGACCTAGGCATGCTACGCCCGTGGTGTGTAGGCATGTCGTGCAACAAGGATTCCTTGCGACAGCATTCCTCGGAGCACCGCAACTCTGCCACCGAAGACATCGCCTGGGGCGTGGCTTCGACACCTGAGGCTATATGCAAATGCCTTACAGGGCACCCTGGGCATAATCTACCTTGCAGGTGACCTAGGCATAAGCGGCGCCCATGGAGTGTAGGCCTCACTGTCTACCGAGACTACACAATGCCTTCCACAAAATCTAGGCAGTCTTGCCTTCCAGGTGACCTAGGCATGCTACGTCCGGGGTACGTGGGCTTGTCACACCACCCAAAGATGTCCTACGGGTGGCACCGCAATACGGTCTATCAAGGAAATCCCTTGATACGTGAAAACTACACTTCTGAGGTCGCACAATGCCTTCCAGGAAACCTGGGCAGACCCGCCCCCCAGGCGACCTAGGCACGATGCGTCTGTGGGAGTGTAGGGATTTTGGATGGTTATACTTGCTAAGTTTTGCAGTCTATTATTGGCAATAAGAAGCTAGTAGTAGCATAGAATATAGCTAGGTTATATAACTATTCATGCTAAATAAGAATGTAACTTAAGTTCTACTGCTTCCACCTAGTGGCTATCTATTGAAAAAAGACTTCTAGCAATAAGGTTGGAGGCCTCCAACAGACTCTAACCTGGCTGTATGAAAGACGGATCACTAGGTAAACTACTCGGTGGTTAATAGTAGGCGTACCTTTGTAGGAATAAGGCCTCTATTGCGAGGTTTGGTGGCCTCGAAGCATGTGGCTAGGTTGGGAGAGGTGGTGATTGACCCCCTTAGCCTTTAGCCGCTGCCTGGCTCCAGAGGTAATCCATCCGGAGCCTTGTGACGGCGTGTCAAACGCGAGGCTAAAGGCTAGATGGAAGAGGTGGTCCTCGACCACCTCGGCCCTTAGCCGTTGTCCGACTCTGGAGGTGCTCCGTCCAAAGTTGGGCGACGGCGTGTTCATGACTCAGTTCTCGTTGTTGGTCGTGGTACCGTTGGTAGGGTTGGTAGCGATGGTGCAGGGTTGAAGGGTCGGGGATTTGCCCGGGAGTTGGCCCTGGGTCTCCGGACCCTGCACCATCCTTCGCCTGCTCCTTCTGTGGCCAGGTATTCTACTTGCCTTCTGAGGTATTCCTCCCAGATGGTTATGAGGGTGCAGCAATCGTTGGCGTTGTGGCTGCGCCCTAGTCCATGCAGGATGCACCCGTGTGCCTCCAGGGGCGCCCGAGCTTGGAGTTGTCGTTGGGGTTGCTGTCGAAGGCGGTGTGTCCCGGAGCCTATGGTTTCCCCCGGGTCTGCTTCCCCCTTGGGAGACCATCGAGGCTGCCCGGTGCACCGGCTTTTGGGGCCGAAGTGGTTCTGACTATTCCTCCCCGAACGAGGTGGGCTAGGGGTTCCCTATGCGCGATTGGTGTTGCGAGGGCGGTGTTGGAGGCGTTGGTGGGGTCCGCGCATCCCGGAGTCCTCCGTCTCCTTGGAACCCTCTTTAGCCTGAGGGGCCCAAGGAGGGCACTGGGTGGATAGACTTTCTAAAGATGTTGGCTCTCTTGGGGTATCCCAAGTGTGGTCAAAGGGGATACTTGGGGACCAAGTTCAAGTGGGAGCACTCCTGGGTCGGACCGCCTAGAACCATTGGAAGGCGGCTTGCTTGATGATGGCTTCGGCCGCGTCCTCTCCTGAGGCGGTGAGGTCTTCATCGTGCAGAGGTTGGAAGGCCTCCGCGTCATCTGGAGTTCCTGTATCGACCCAGGGTTCTGAGTTGGTCAAGGTCAGACGAACACCGTCTCACACGGCAGCGGGGCTGGAGCATGCATACAATGCGTATGGCTGAGGCAGCCATGCATATGGTTGCATGCTTGCAACAGTGGGTATGGCGGCTTTAGCTAACCCTTTGGTGGTTTTTCTGGTGGATTCCTACCTCTCTTAGCACTTCTGTGTTCGAGTACCCACGAATGACGCGCTGTTGGAGTAAGAGTTCGTCTTTCCCCAGCAAGTACGGCGAGAGTTTCTTCTAAGGAGGAGAATCAAGCTTGGAGATGAAGTTTAAGAGGAAGGAACACCATAAATATATTGATCGTAGAAAAATGGATCACTCTGGGAGGAGTATCACAGCGTGACTTGGTGTGTTTTCACCTTCGTGTCTTTTTTTGTTGTCTTGCTCGTCCCCTGCCCAGAGGACCATGGCCTCCTATTATAGGGTCATGCATAGCTTGGTGTACAAGTTATCATAATGTGAAAATATCCGGGATATGACCAAAATACTGGGTCTTATCTCGAATAACTACCTTCTACCCCATCGGGGAGGTAAATATCTACCATGGTAATTATTGTGGTTCCTGCCCCCTGAAGGGGGCGAACAGGTCATCGATTGTGGCCCGGTGCCACACTATTAGCGGTGTCAGGATAGCCTCCATCATGCTGGGGTGTCAAAGCGGTGTCCCTTAGCCTAGGCTTTTAATGCCGGTCACTTCCTTACAGGCAAAGAACGACTGGTGCTCCCCTTCCGGCAGATCTTTCTCAAGGCCTGCTGACTCACCTTGCTGCCTTCGGGAAGGCAGCCCGAGGCGGGGGCCTCGGGAGGCATGGAACCGGGAGGTGAAAGCTTCGGGAAGCAGGACTCCGGAAGGCCGGGGCTTCGGGAGGTTGGGTTTTTGGGAGGCCTCGGGAGATCGAGCCAACTAAGCCAAGGGAAGGTTTCGTAGGTACGAAGGAGCAACAGAAGGGATCTGATGACTTCGGAGATCAAGCCTTTAACTGAGGGTCCGGAGACCAAGGCTTCGGAGGGACCTGGATGGTAAGCTTCAACCATTATCCTCAGTCTGGTTTATTTCCCCCCCCCCCCCCCAACAATCTTCCTTTCAACCTTGTGCTTCTAATGATTAGTTTCTTTTATGAAACTTATTTATAGAAGCCAAGGTTTTGCTATCTCACCTCATATATCATTTTCAAAATACTTGGTTGAGATAAGATTTTGAGTATGAATATAATTCTTTCATTTCATTATATGCTCAATCTCATTGCTTAGTTTAACTTTGTGAATGATCATTTGTTGAAATGAAAGAATTACCTTCGATGTATTTTGGACAACCTTTTATGATTTGTATGCCATTTTGTTCAAATTATGTCTTTATTGGTCTTTGGAAGTGGTGTGCATAGTTGTCTAAATTCTTTTTTGATATTTATAGCATGTTTGTTTCCTTTGATCCAAGATGTAGGAAAAGGTCCACTCAAAGCTCTGAAGGGCTAAAAATGTGCATAAATACTTTCAATTGATTTCAATCCTCAAATTGATACTTTTCTATTAGTATCTTTCAATTGATATTTTTGAAATGGCCAAAATGTGCATGCGTATTTCAATTGGGATTAATTTCATTTGGGATCAACTTAAATCTTTCTATTAGTATCCTTCAACTGATATCAATTTTATATCTATATGCACATGCTTATGTGGAAGCTTACTCTATATCTTGAGGTTTTTGCTAACCTTTACAGACCCAGTGAGTTTGGGGATCAAATTGTACTTGAATAATTTTTATGTACAATAAAGATGCATTGGATGCTTGGCTTAGTCATACTAAGATTTCTTCAATTGATATTCATTAAGAAGATTAGGGGTGGAAACGGATCGAATACGAATCGAATAGTCCACTTTCCACAATGCTATCTATATTTTAATACAAATACAAATATGAATACAAATATCCTTGAATGCAAATACGAATCGGATTGTTTAAACCGAATCTGTATCCAGATATCCTATAGCTTTAACGACAAATCCGAAAGAATAAATTTATAGAACCGAGCATGACAACAATTAAACATAGATAACCACATATATTTGTTGTTCATAGATCTCACAAGTAGCGTGTCTCACAAGTCACATTTGACATAATATATAACTAAAGTATCATGCAATGACTACTGCCACTGCCCATTAAAGTGAACTAAATTTATTTCTACTAGCTACTTTCATTACATAACAGTAGTACTTCTACTTCAGTTCAACTACACAAAAGCTAATACAACAAAAGGAAGCCAACAAAACGAGCTATAACCTTCCACGTCCATAATATTGTGACAAATGGTAGCACTACAAGCACCTGCAGCACAATGATGAGATATATAACTAAATCTGAGAATCTAGCACAAAAACTTTTAGTTGTAGTTTATATACCTTCATCTTGTTCCTGACTGTCATTTATACCAAGGCAAACTAAATCGTAAATAATTGAAGACACATCACTTTGATTTGAAATAAATAGATAAAAGTACATGCGGATATTATCAATGGCTCAACTGAACATACAAATATAAAGACGATGCATTTGCATATTTCCCTTAGCTTTCCTTGATGCTCTTATTCAATCCTTGGTGCAAGCCAATGCCTCAACAACCTCAGGATCCAAACAACTGAAGGTAGATTGAGATGCTAATGTCGTTGCAGGAATAAACATCCCTTGCAACTTGAGCAAGAATAGGATACTTTACACCATGGGCCTTCCACCAGCTCAAAATGTCGAATTAATCACCTTCTTTCCATCTCAACAATGGTTCATGGCAATATTGCTCCAAGTCAGACTTCTCTTGGCCTACTTCAGTATGTTCCTTTAGAAACGCACTTAATCTTCTTCTTTTTGGTTCCTCATTTAAGTTCACATTGCACTGGGAATTTATGCTAGTAGCAGGAATGGCATACCGGGAAGCACAATGATGGGAGCATATCCGATCTTCCAAAAGGGAATATGATAAGTCAATTTGTTGGAGCTTTAGTGTTGATGATCTAAAGACTCTGACTAGAACAGATCAAGAACTCTCACAACCACTACAACACTACTCTGAGTAATCAACCATGCCAAAACACAGTTGACCTTGCCAAAAAAGCTTTTCTTGCAAGAGAATCAAGAACGCAAGTAAAAACAAGTAGATGCAATCTGAATATTATTGATTATCAATGAAGTACTCGATTTGAGGTTCTAAAAACTGATATATGATGAATTGTCTAAAATAGAATAATCTAAGTAAAACCCAAGCCTAAACTACAATGGTATATAGGGGGATATAAGGTGGTTGTCCTAGGGTTGTACAGCCATGGATAGAGACGTACACAATCTAGACTCTGACACCGACACGATTACAAGACCCGACAAGGCCCAAATAGTGATGTAGCACCTTATTTCATCAACTTTGACTTAGCTATAAGGAATATTTGGTCCAAACTAAATCTATTGGAAAGATCTCATCCTAATCTTTCGAACAAGTCCAATAACACCTCAAACGGACTTCATATGCGAGAGTTATGCCCATTTTACTAACATGATGTCCTGAGACTCCGAGTATAATTTGGAGTTCGACTAGAGCTCGACTTCCAATCCAAGTAGACTTGGCCTTCGAGTGATAACGTCCAAGTAAGGTTGTGGTGCTTCTCTCATGTTCTTAAGTAACAAAACAACACAAAACTTAGTAGTATTTTATTCTTTACGAAGAAAGTATGAATAATGACGAACTAGTTCACCTTGTGTGTATCCAAAGGAGTCATGTCCTCATCATACTTCCCTTCTTTACAAGAAATCATCCTCAGTTTGTGTATAGCATTATCTTGACCATAAATTTCTACATAAAGTAAAATGTACAATGAACTCTCGTTATGTAATATCAAGTTTTTCTATCAAACAATCATAATTCTCTATGAAACGATTATACCTGATCATAATTGACCATAGTGGACAACATTGATATTATATTTACACATGTCACTTCTTTTTCCCTTCTGTAAAATAAGTGATATTGCATCGCAAATTGGTATAAATTTGCATCTTTTGTATAAAGCAAGTTGAAGCAATAGTTACGGTGTATGGTAGTAGCCAACAATGCTTTCATTCTTGTGAACTATTCGGTGGATGCAAATATAACTAGAAAAACTTGACATAACATTAATGGTGCTACTAAAGTCCTCTAGATGACCACTTGGTGGTACAAAAGTAAGGGTTTCGTATTTGAACAAATATAAACTCAATACACCACAAAATTTATCATTGTATTTACCAATAACGTGAAAAGTATTATGTGACAAGCATGGGAAGTTAGACATAAGTTTTAAATTCTCCTCTAAACTATCGGAAATTAACACATTCATACACAAGTTATAAATGAAGCATTATCACAAGGAACACAAGCAAATCATCTTGTGACAAAGGTAAAACAGCAATATGGTTTACTAATGGTTGCTCTACAATAACATGGGTAGTGGGCAATTTTAGCACATCAAAATAATCCTCAGCTTGTGTGAGCATAGCACCTTTTCATTACCTTTGTTCTCTTCCTCAACTGATATAGGTGCATTAGCATTTGTACCTTTCTGAAACATGCATTGAACAGCAAATGTCTCCTCTTTCTCCTTGTTCTCCTTCTCTTCATCCATCATTTTGTTCATTTATTATCCTGCAAAAGGTTAGCAACAACATGAGACAAAGAGCTAGATATATCCTCTATTAACCCTCCATTTGGATAGGCTTAAATGCGGCTTTTCCCCGAAAATCTAGAAGGTATCAAGTGGCTAGCTTTTGGCCCTGACTTCTGATGGCTTTTGATTGGCTGAGGAAGTGGTTGTGACTTAAATGAATCAAAAGCTGAGAAGCAGGCTAAGATGAGCTTTTCTGGCTTTTGGTGTGCTGAGAAGCTAAAAGATTATTGTAAAAGCCAACAACTAAAATTCAACAGCCACAGCCGTTTCCTCAGCTGGCCAGAAGCTCGAAGCCATAACCTATCCAAACGAGGCCTAAAGCTAAGGAATCTTTGCAATACAAAGCATAGCATAGTAGCTCATTATCAAAAATTTCAACAAGATCAGATTTAGTGGCAAACAGAATACACTAGGCAGAATGACGCGCTTCACTGCGTCTGTTTCGAACAAATGTAAACAAATATAATGCTGGAATATTGTGTGATTTGTAAGTTCTAATTTGAAGGATAAGAGTCTTTTTTAGGCTATTTTACAGCTACACTCATTGAAATGTTGTGGCTATAGCTTTTATTTAATACGTCAAGGCTTCAATGCCAGGACAAAATTGTAAACATGGCACCAATTTGCACCTAAAATGATAGAACAAATTTATTTTGCTAAGCTACTAATCATGTAAATTGTAACTTCGAAGATGCAAGAGGCTGAAAACTCAGTGTAGATAAATCATATTATCTCTAGTAGCTTAGCTTTGTTTCCATAAATTATAATAACTTTGACATTCTTTCTGTACTGAACTTTCTTGCTTTAATCATAAAATAGTAGCTCTCCTGTTATTTTCTTAAAAGGAAATCTGCTTTAATGATAACCACAAAAGTTTATTGCCTCCTTATTGTTGAGAAAAGAAAATTTGCTTCTATAACTACACAGCTGAACTACATACCCTGAAATAGATAAAGAAACAAAATTACACACTAATTTAGATAATCAAAATAACTATTAATCTCCTAACCTTATTTATATAATACAATTACTTGCTTACAGCAACATTGAACACAACTGAATAAAATAAATTTATAGTACCTTGTGTATGTCAACAAATCAAACTCATTCAGCAAAGCGAACATGATTCAAAGGGGCAATGTCTCAACTCTGAGTCTCTGATCTTTTAAAGACTGCCATCTCCATTAAAACTGTTAGTGTCACTTCCTTTGGTCTCACTATAACTACAGCAAAAGAAATGCATATATCCTGATCAGTGGGGATAAACAACTGTTGAGAAACAGTTTGAGTGAATAAAAATTGTTAGTGTATCCATCAGCAGATCAACAAATAAAATCTGGGCCAAATCAAATTTAAGGGCATTCCAATCCACAGATAGAACTAACAAATCTCACCCAAAAAAATCAATGACTACATTGTACAATATAGTATTATCATAGCAATGAGGATACATCACTTGGGCTGGCTAATTTGGATAGAGTAAACATCAGCTCCAAAAGATGGCCCCATGGATATATCAGGTTGACTGTACACAAAGGTTGGTATCATGACATGCACATGCCAGCAGACTGCATATAACTAAAATCATACTACTTAAACTGAAGCAAAGCAAAATTGAGGCACCTGGCTAACAATGTAGTCAGCAATCGGTGTCTCCATTAATTTGGTCCCTAAACTCTGAAACTCAGCTCATTGATGTCATTGCCAAAAGTGAGCTTTGGCTTTCCTCTGAGATTTCAGAATACAATACACATTTACATAGTTCGTTCATACCTCATAATTAACTGAGAAATCATACCTGAACTTTCTCCATTGCTGTTGCAAGTGAATGTTGTACAGGATAGGGACATTGTTGATGTGTTTGGGCAATTCCTAGCCTCTATGCAGTTTGCTGAACTCATGAAAGATTTATCTGACACAATGCAAAAGGATTAGTCAATGGAAATAAATGTACGCCAAATTATCCAGAATCTGAACCCAACCATCATACCTTGTAAAATTAGTTGGGCGAAATTACAATATACCAAATTTTACATGAGCACACGAATCCAATAAATTGACCAAATCAGTATGATTCTTGCCACATGTGCTGGCACATTACCACTCTTTTTGATCACCCAAAATCCCTAAATCTTTCTAATCCAGCTCTAAAATAAGAGGTTTCAGGTTGAAAAAAAAAACACGTACCTTCAATGGCTTCTACCGGCGGAGTCCGTAGCTGCCACTCGCCATAGTAGTTCGTGATGGTGGCTCAGTGTGGCGGCGCCTTGAATCCGGTGAGGCGCAGCTCCGGTGGCTTTGGCCAGCGGCGGAGGAGGTGGATCCGGGCGAGATCGGGCGCGGTGCGTGAGCTCTCCTGCTGCTTCAGCTTCGGCTCCGGCCTCACCGCGGCCCCGCTCGGTGCGCTCCTCACGCCGAGCAGCCCAAGAGGCCAGGAGGCGGACTAGCACCGGTGTCGGCAGGAGGTGAGCTGCTGACCTCGGTTGGGTAAGGCGGAGGGGCGAGGAGCAGGCGAACGGAGCGAGCGAAGAAGGGAGGCAGCGCCATCGGGGAGGTGGATCCGGGTGGTGGCGGCTCAGTTCCGGTGGGGAGGTGGAGCTAGGAGGTGGCGGCTCAATCCTGGTGGCGGCAGCGTGGATTCGGTCGGCGACATCGCGTGAGGAGGCGGAGACGAGAGACGAGAGGCGTTGGCACCCGTGGCCACCGAAGAAGGAGGTAGTGAGTATTTTTTTCGTCGGTGCCTGGACCTCGCGGAGGGGAGTCTCTGGAGTTCTCTGGGCTTCACAAGAGGTGGGCGCCGGGACCAGGACCGGGACCCGCCTGTCATGGTCATGCTACAGTGCAGGAGGCCTGAGCGCTCGCGTAGTCCGCCACCGTTAGTATATGTTATCTGTACTTGTTGATTTTCATATTCATGATCACCCTCTTTTTTCACATTTTCAGCTATCTCTTTTTCACATTTTACAATTTCAGCAAGGGTTAAAGATAGAAACGTTATTTTCTTTCCTTTATGCATGAGGGTATACTTACTTGTACCATGATGTGTTACATCAGTATTGAACTCACATGGTCATCCTAACAAAAGTGAACATGCTTACATAGGGACTACATCAAAATCAGCACAATAATATTATGAACCAATAGAAAAATGCACCCTACCTTTTTGCATTACATTCACCTTACCGATGTTGTTGAATCATTGAATATTGTAAGGGTGAGGATGTGTTTTTGTCGATAAGGCAAGGTTCTTGATCAAATCTGAACTTACCAAGTTATTGCAACTTCCTCCAGCGATAATGACACAAACTTAGAAATCCTTAACTATGAGGAACATCTGAAATAAATTGTGACATTGTAGCTGTTCTGTTTGCTCCTTTTGAGTGCTTCATACTCGATGCACAATGAGGGTCCTATAATTTTCCATTGCAGCGGCATTGAACACTTCCTCATTGTCGATATCTGTCTCATATTCATTCTCATCTCCTGTATGGTTAGCTGTAATAGCATATTCATCCTCAACATCACTAGTACTTACATATCCACCGTCTTATGTTGCAATGTATGTTCGCTGACTTGGGAAATCCTTCATGATGTGACTCATTCCCCTCAATCGGTGGCAAACAATCCCGGTCGAACGGCCTATAAAAGCAATCGAACAAGAGCTCTTGGCTGGAGCCTGCACACTAGCAAATTTAGTCACCTCGGGAGCGTGTGATGGTATTGAAGGCGTTACTGAATATTCCCTACTCGAGAAGGGGGCAGCAGACCATGTAGTTAAACGTGAGGTTATATTGACTTGTCCCGATGTTGATTTTGATGTAATCGAGCTTCCAAAATTATCCCTTGACCTCTGTTGTTGTCCCTGCAACTCTTGTTCTATCAAACATGCAAACTAGAACAATCAAGAAACACTATCATATTCTTTGTAATCAACTATGTCCTAAATTTCACGTCTTAACTCTTCATAAAAGCATGTCATAGCAGCCTCTTCATCCTCAATAATATGACAATACAACATACTAATTTATAGCTCCTGATAATATTCTTCTTCGGATCTATCACCTTAATTTAAGTGCTGCAATTTCTTATGCAAATCACGTTTAAAAGAGAGCGGAACAAATCTATTATGCATAGCAACTTTTAAAGCATTCGATGTAGTAGGCGCTAATCCATCGATGCATACTTTATTCGACCAGATGATTGCAAAGTCTTTAAATTCACTAGTTGCTTGCCTAACTCTATACACTTTAGGAATCAAATAAGCATTAAACTTATGTTCGACAGTCATCTCCCAATCTAAATACTTTTTAGCATCATAAGCACCCGTAAAAGATACAATATAGTAAACTTAACCTTAGAAAATGGGTCATCGTTAACACAAGGGTTATGTTGCTGAAAATTATTACCTCTCATACCTTGATAGCTGAAGTTCAATCGATTTTGTTGTCATGCATCAAAAGGCAATGGACTCCTCTTACTCATGGGCTACATCATGAGGATCCTCACGCCCATTATTCGGTGGCTGATTAGCCAACTTATCAAAGTGTGCATTGACCATTGCAATACTATTATTGAGTTGTTGCAATGCAGTATTTACTTCCACAAGCTTCTTATCGATGTCATCATTAATAACATGGCGATGCTCATCCAACACCATTGTAAGTTCTTCCCTCAAAACACACTCTTGTGCATCCGATGCTTCACCTGTCAGGGTTAGTAGCAAACATAAGACAATAAATATATATATTATCTCTATCGACTACTAGATGGTGGAGGTGAAGATGGAGTTACACACTCTCAAACATCTTACCACGCTCTTGCAAATGTTTTTACCAATCACAGCAGTTGGAATAACCGGTGGCTGGTTCGTGATACCTTATTAGGTGCAAATGAGGTAGTTGCAAGGGCAGAACTGTTTTGATCATGAGAAGGTGAAACTCAGACAAGAAATATTTAATAGCAAAGAATACCAATAGTTGAAATCAGATTAACAAAGCTGAATAAAAATCCACAGTACTCGTCACAGTTGTTAGCCCGAACACGTTCCTAGAACTAGCTCAAGCAAGCCTAAAATAGAATAGACACAAGCACAATGGAATAAATTTCGCAATGTCGACTGAATTCTCTTTCTTTTTATTTATAATTGTTTTTTTTTTCACTCTTTGCTTCTTGCTTTCTTTTATCTTTTTTTCACTCTTTGGTTCTTACTTTTTTTTTTGCGAATGTGACAAACTCAAAACTCTTCTACTACCTTTTTTTAGATCCAATGAGGTGAGTGAGACACAAACTTTTTTCGAAGGGTAAGGGTATAAAGGTAATAAAAAGATAATCCTTAAACTTTGGCTTCCTCTATTTTGGCTATGGATTTCTACTCAGACTTTGTGCAAAAGACTCGATATGATGGAAGTATGTGGGTGTCCGAGAGCAACCAGAAATAGGTAGATTTCGACTAGGTTGTAAAGGAGAATCCAAATGGGTGGAAGAATTCAACTAGATTGTCGAACCTAAGTAGGTGGTTGAACACGACTAGTGGTCGAACCCGAGTTGGTGGTCGAACCCAACTAGTGGTCGATTCTGAGTTGATGATCGAAAGCCGACTAGTGGTCGAAGCGACTTGGTGACACAATCTCGGTTATAGCAGACAAGGGCAAGCCGAGATACACGGCGACTAAAATAGCAAAAAATCGATGCTAGAAACTAGAACATGATGACTCAACCAACAATAAAGAAACCGAGATGGACTCAAACTCAACAACACGAAAACTGAAATCAAAATTGCGAAAGGCACAAAGTGATTTGGATAGCGGAAAAAATAAGATCTAAATCTTTTTGGTAGGACAATTTTCTAGACTCTAGGTAATGGAACACGATGAAACAAAGGGGATAAACGAGATTACCTAACGAGCAACCGAGGCTCTGCTATCACTTGATGGGGGTCTGCCTGATCTTCCAAAAGTTAATATGATAAATCGATTTAGTGGAGCTTCGACGTTGATAATCCAATGGCTCTAACCAGAATAGATCGGGAATCCTCGCAACTACTATGCCACTACTTTATGGTTATCAATAGTACCAAGACGCGGTTGACCTCGCCAAGAATGCTTTTCCTGCAAGCGAATCAAGAACACAAGGAAGAACAGGTAGATGCAATATGAATATTTCTGATTACCAATAAAGTACTCGAGTTGGGATTCTACAAACCATTATACGCGAAATTGTCTAAAACAAAATAATCTAAGCAAAACCTTAGCCTAAACTACGATGACTACTCTATATATATATGTAGGGGGACATGAGAAGGTAGTCTTAGGGTTGTACAGCCGTGGATAGAAGCGTACACCATTTGAACTCCGACCCCGACACAATTACAAAACCAGACAAGACTTAAAACAGCAATGCAACACCTTATTTTATTGACTCTAACTTAGTTATAAGGAATATTTGGTCAAGACCAGATCCATTAGAAAGTGGTCATCATAAGCTTTCCAACAAGTCCAAGAGTGCTTCAAACGAGCTTCGTATGCGAGAGTTATGCTCGTTTTACTGACGTGATATCCTGAGACTCCGAGTAGAATTTGGAGTTTAACTAGAGATTGACTTCGAGTCCGAATAGACTTGGCCTTCAAGTGATGACGTCCAGGCAAGGTTGTGGTGCTTATCTCATGTTCCTAAGAAACAAAATAACACAAAACAATACCAAAACTTAGTAGTATCCTATTCTTTACGAAAAAAATATAAACAATGAGAAACGAGTTCACCTTGTATGTATCCAAAGGAGCCATATTCTCATCACATAAGGGCCATAAAGCTTGTCCAAAACTTTTTTAAATTCATAAATATCATTAAATCCACAATCGTCCGACATCTCACCATAATAAAACTCAGTCACCTTCATCTTGTACTAAGGATCTAAGAAGGCTGCAACTACTAGAGCAACATTGCTCATTTCCCAATACTTATCAAATTTGTCCTGCATGGATTTTGCCTTAGAATAAACAATAAAATTATCATTGCCTTTTTGCCACTCAATAATCTTGATGTTAATTTCATTAAATTGTACAAAGAACAAGTTTGTTGTTGGATAATTAGACCCTGAGAGAAGTATAGTAGCATCATAAAAGATCTCCAAGCACTTGCACCATTCAGATGCTTTGTCCCACTCATCTCTTGAAGGAACATGCTTACTATACTTATCAGGATATAGTAGAACAAGTCTTTGGAAAACCCTTCTAAAGTGAAGAGCATATGCTAGCATTAGGTAGGTTGAATTTCATCTAGTAGAAACATCTAAAGAAATACCTCTTTCTGTTATTCACAGATCAGTAGCCTGCTTTAAGAATATTTCCTCTTACAAAGATGAGCTCTTGACAATAATGATTAATGCATGAAGGTTTGCAATAACGGTTGAAATTGTGCTCACACCATCCCTAGCAATGAGATTAACAATATGGGCAGCAGAACGCACATGAAAGAACTTGCCACCACATAGTAGAGAATCATGATTCTTAACAGTAGAAATTATCGTGTTCACACAGACATCATTTGAAGCTGTATTATCCAAGGTCAACGCCATTTAGTTATGATCAAGGTTCCATGAGCCCCTATTTTTCATTATGCACCACTCAAATTAGCTCTTGTATGCCTTCCTTCAAGATGCATGGAATTTATAATTCATTTGTGTATCTTTCGGTCATCATCAATGAAGTGACAAGTTACAAAGATACCACTTGTTTTTATTAGAAGTCCAAAGATCCATTGTGCAGCTAAAGCGACAGCTAAAAGGGGCAAAATAGTCAGAAACCTTCTTCTTCTCTTCGTGAAAAATATCCATTATCCTTCTCCTAGCTGTTTTGCGGCTTTTTATAGGAAATTTTGGGCATAAAGATTTGATGAAATCATTTGTATACTCATTCTCAGCAAAGTTGAATGGATATTCATGCATAATAATTGCAAGATGGTATTTATGAATACTAGTTTCCTCGTCATACTTCCAACCATCTCCTACTGATTTTCTCATTTTAATTTTCCCTGGTTTATCTATATCATGAAATGCATAGTAATGATTCCATAGACGTGTGGTACCTTGCTTGCTTTCACCACATAGAACATCCTCACAGTAGTTGCATGCTGCCATCTGTTTGTTAATAACCTTGTCTTCCACCTTTTCTTCAACAGAAATTTCAGTGTAATGTTTCCAAACCTCAGAGGCTTTCTTCTTTCGACCCTTGATTGTTTTGCCTTGAGCAGATGAACCACTGTCTTTCATATCTGTAGCATTCTCACTAACAACACTTTGAACCTTCCCATCCACCGTAGCACTGCTACTTGCATTCGCATTGGCCCTGTCGCTTGCATTCGCATTGTCAGCACCATCACTTGGTTCACTTCCAGTTGCATATGCCATTGTAATCTACGAGAAACAGATTTGATATTGAAAATGATGCATATTGGTATACATGGCCAGCTAATAATAATTCATATATATAGATGTACCTGTTTAGTTTTTGTTGTCCTTGAATTTTTTGCAACCATGGCGTATGAGCTTCACTGGTACTACACAAATGCTATCTGTTTTGCTCCTAACATACAACATGCGGCAAGTGAAAAAATTGATCGAACGAATTTGGAGAGGCTGTGACAAGACAAAAGAAAAGAATAGATCAAAGAGGGGCTGAGGGGGCTTACAGTATTTAGGTCTCACTACTTTAAAAAACCCCTTCACTGCTTACTTATAAAAGGATTTTATTACCAGTTTTGGAACCAACAGTGAGCAATGAAGGGATTATGGCTGCCGGTTGAAAGCTTCAGCCGGCAGTGATAATAGTACGCCGAATTGATCTTTTTGGGGCTAGAAAAATTGAAAAAAATATATTTTTTGCACTCGAGGAACCCCACGCTCGCGCAAGTCACAAGTCACACGATTTTTCGCGCGCGTATGTTTATGGCACTCGAACTCGGAACCTCTCAGCTTGCGCAATATGTCATTACTATCCCACCATAGAAGTATTAGTGATACCATTAGCATATGCAATCATTTTGACATCTTCTGTTTGAAACTTCAAACGATTATTTGGATATCTAAATGACATCAAATGAAAAAAATTTCAACTACAAAGTTGTAGATCTCATTGAGAGCTATAGTTTTGATATAAAGTTTATCGCCATCCTACTTCGTATGAAATTTTTTTGAAATTTTTAAAATAAGCTATCATCCACTATCATTGTCGGCTCATAACACGAACCGACAGTGATACTATCACTACCGGCTTGTGGCTAGAGCCGGCAGTGATACTATCACTACCGGCTCATGGCTAGAGCCGACAGTGATAGTGGATTTTCATTGCCGATTCTTTTCGAATGGCTTTTTATTACTAGTCCATAATATGAACCAGCAGTGATATTCTATCAATGTCGGCTCGTAAGAAACCAGCAATGATGGGTCGACATATAAGCCTATTTCTGTAGTAGTGTCTGGACGGCAACAAATAGACGATGATCCTCTTCTGCGCTCAAACCGTGTCTTCCTCCCCCAACTGCGAGTTGCAGCCACTCGCCGGCGCCAGCACTCGCAGCCAGGGGAGTCATGAACCCTAGCTCTTGGTCTCTTGCGGCTGGGAGCCTGGGGATGGAATGTGTCATGCTTGATTGCCTGCTTGCTGCCATGCTTGGCTGCTTGCTGCTGTAGTTGGAGGCTGACCGAATGGAGTAATGGACTAGCAAGTGGAGGGTTGTTGGGCTGAAGCAAATTGTTCGCTTGCATTGTGCCAGGCCAACTAGCTAGATCTCTCACTGAGGCATCCAATTTCACATCCAAATTTGACAAAATTTTGCATACCACATTTGAATCCGTTTCCTGAAAACATATTCGGATATATCCGTATTAGTATCCGTTTGTCAATCGGATACGAATTTTACTTGCCACATTCGTGATGCGAAATCAGATAATACGGATTATTGCTATTCATTTTCCACCCCTCAAGAAGATTTCATCTTTCAACTTCAATTGGAATATAAAAGGAAGGATGATGTCAAAAGTAGCCAAGAAATGTGACGTAGAGGTAGACGAAGGATAGGTCATTGTGGCCGAAGTCCCTCTGGATGACGTAGTGAAAGTTGATGAAAGCGAAGTCTTCACATCCGAAGCACCTCTGTCAATGTCAAAATCGATGAAGGCAACGGTGTTGTGGTCGATGTGGTTGTAGTCGACGAAGGCAAAGTCATCATGGCCAAAGCCCCTCTTTCGATGTCAAAGTCGACGAAGGCGAAGTTGTAGATGAAGCCGAATGCAAAGACGACTCTCTTTGAGTCAATGCTGAAGTCGAAGACAACAAAGACTCCAACTCAGCTTCATCAACTTAGCCGAAGCCAAAGTCGAGAATTACTCTCTCTAAGTTGAGGCCAAAGTTGAATGCGAAGAAGACTCTTACTAGAGGTTTGTCTACTTAGCCAAAGCCAGAGGCGAGGATGACTCTCTCTGAGTCGATGCTGAAGTCAAAGGCGACGAAGACTCTTACTAGAGCTTTGTTGACTTAGCCAAAGCTGAAGGTGAGGATGACTCTTTTATTCGATGCCGAAGTCGAAGGCGATGAAGACTCTTATGTAGAGCTTTGTCTACATAGCCAAATTCGAAAGTGAGAACGACTATCTTTGAATTGATGTTGAAGTCGAAGGTGATGAAGACTCTTACTAGAGATTTTTTGACGTAGCCGTAGCCAAAGGCAAGGTCAACTCTCTTTGAGTCAATGCCGAAGTCAAAGGCAACAAAGACTCTTACTAGAGCTTTGTCGACATAGCCAAAGCCAAAGGCAAGGATGACTCTCTTTGAGTCAATGCCAAAGTTGAAGGCGATGAAGACTCTTAGTAGAGCTTTGTCGACGTAGCCGAAGTTTGTCGACGTAGCCGAAGCCGAAAGTGACGATGAACCTCTCTGAGTTGATGCCGAAGTCGAAGGCGACAAAGACTCTTACTAGAGCATTGTCGACGTGACCGAAGCCAAAGGTGAGGATGACTCTCTTTGAGTCGATGCCAAAGTTGAAGGTGATGAAGACTCTTACTAGAGCTTTTTTGACGTAGCTGAAGCTGAAGGCGACGATGACTCTCTCTGAGCCAATGCTAAAGTCGAAAGCGACGAAGACTCTTACTAGAGCTTTGTCGACGTAGCTGAAGCTGAAGGCGAGGATGACTCTCTTTGAGTCAATGCTGAAGTCGAAGGCAACGAAGACTCTTACTAGAGCTTTGTCGACGTAGCTAAAGCCAGAGTCGACGACGACTCTCTCTAAGTCGATGCCGAAGTCGAAGGTGACAAAGACTCTTACTAGAGCTTTGTCGACATAGCCAAAGCCGAGGGTGAGGACGACTCTCTTTGAGTCAATACCGAAATCGAAGGCGACGAAGACTCTTACTAGAGCTTTGTCGACATAGCCAAAGCCGAAGGTGAGGATGACTCTGTTTGAGTCAATGCCGAAGTCAAATTCGAAGAGGCCAAAGTCGTGGTTGTTGCAGATAGTGGTGGTCGGTGATGTATCATACACGAAAGAATCTTCGGCTTTACAGAGCCCAAAGGGTTGTGTTTCCTTAAGACTTATCGTCTGAGATTCGAGTGATGTGTTGACTTTACCCCAGGCCATGTGACACCACGATTCTGCATCTCGCGGGCCACGGCCCACTCTTTAAGTCGATTGTGCGCTACCTTTGCTCAAGAACTAGCGGCACTTCGGCTTCCTATCCTGCAAGACTATATGTTCTTCGCACCTTTTTCGAAAATAAAATACACGTAATAACCGATGTATGCTTCGGCATATTCACATGAAGAATAAATACTTCAATGCATTTGTATAAGGCATGCGTGTAGAAAGTAAATGACTTCAACACATGCATATGGAGAATAGTCATTTTGTTGTATTCGTGTATTTGATATTTTGACTTGTTCTTTCTACGGGGGTGCATTGCCTCTGGCGAGGACAAGCAACACTTAAACTCTTTGCTTTCTGAAGGTCTGTTTTGATTTCGGTGCGGGGGGCAGGAACACTTAGCCCCCGTCTTCTATAATCCGAAGGTGAAGAATTACCTTTTGTGTAGGGGAAGGCATACTTAGCCCCGCCTTCTATAATCCAAAGACAATTATGAATTGCCTTTAGTGCGGGCGCAGACACTCTTAGACCCTGTTTTCTATAATTTGAAGGCGTGAATTGCCTTTTCCTTCGGTGCGGGCGCAGATACTCTTAGCCCTCGTCTTCTGTGCATGTGTGCAATAGATGCACATAGGGTGCAATTAAAGAGCAAATACTTTAGCATAAGAATAAATGTGGTAGCGAAGGATAAAACCTTCGATATATGAGGGACAAGCCCCATTAAGAGCTTTCTCATGCGAAGGCCAAGACCTGTGTATGCGGAATAAACATTCCCTCGTGCGAAGGGTATTATTCCTTCATATGTAAAGAATAGGTACTTCAATGCATATAAGTAATGCCAGCACAAAGAATAGTTCGGCAATTATGCGAAAAATAAATGCTTCGATTCATATGCCATGCGAGCGTATGAATAATAAAGATACCCTAAGAATAAATATCTTGATGTACTTATGCAATGCAAAACATGTAGAGCGTGTGTATTCTCATGTGATAATGCTATGCACATATAAGAAGAGTATGCGTTTGGTCACAAATGAGTAATGATGATATTCACACATGCGAAGTGTATACATGTGCGAAGTATGCATTTATGCAAGTGAGCAAAATAAACACTTTGGCACGTAAATGCGGCGTACGAGGCATAAATGCTTCGGTGTAATGATATAGTTTATGTATGTAGAGGTGAAACTCTTCAAGAGTCATGCGAGGAACAAGTATTTTAATACTTGTGGAGATATTCTTCATCAAATGAAAAATAAAAACACTACATATGAAGAGTGAATAACTTCATCACATCGAAAAGTGAATACTCCCTTATGTAAGGATAAAGACCTACGCATGAGTGATGAATTCTCTCAAGCGAAGAGTTAGAACCTGCATGCTGATGGGAGGAACGAACACTTCCTCAAACACATAAGATAAATACTTTGGCATTCAAGCGAAGAAGATGTGCTCCGATGCAGATGCAACGCAAGCGCACGAAAGATAAACACTATGCATATTTAACGCAGACACGTGAAAAACAAACACTTCAGCATGTGGATGCGATGCTCGCGTTAGCAGAGAGCAAATACTCCAAGGCTTGATGATTAACGTGCATGAAGAGCAAATGCTCTGGTGCATGCATGTCATGCATGCGTGAGTGGGTGCTTCGGCCAGCATATGGAAAATAAATACTTTGATACAATGCATGCATATATAAATACTTTGAGCTATGATGCGGTGTACATATAAGTGAACGCTTTGTGTACACATGAAGGATTACTATTTCGGCGTGTTAATGTGATGCACGTGTGCGAGAATTAAACTCTGGCAGCGTGCATATATACCTCGGTATATCACAATGATGCATGACCATGAGTACAAAAACAAATAAATGATGATTAACGAGTAACCCATATAGACATGTGGTAGGCTAAAACGCTCCGTAACAAACGGGATGCGGTGTATGTGAGAAGCACCACTTCCTGACTTTTGATAATTACTCATAGTTCAAATTCAAGTTGGATTAAAATAGACTGTACTACTCGCTAGAACCTGCGTATATGACTTAAGCACACAAGTCCCTTTGGCAGTGCGTGTACAGATGACTGGTAGTATACATGGCAGCCAACATTACCTCGACATAATTGCACTAAGCATTATTTCAAGACGAGCTGATTATGCTATGGAAGAATCATGCATGCTAGTGTTCCCGCAAACGAGAAAGCACATGCTCCGGGCTAACTATCATGTGAGAGAAAGCTAACGAGGTTATAATACAATAGTAGCCACTAGCGTATATATATATATATACATATATATATATATGTATATATATATATGTATGTATGTATGTATGTATGTATATATATATGTATATATATATATGTATATATATGTATATATGTATATATATGTATATGTATATATGTATATATATATATGCATATATATGTATGTATGTATATATATATGTATGTATGTATGTATGTATGTATGTATGTATGTATGTATATATATGTATATATATATATTATTTTTTAATGATTTTTTAACGCTATCTATCCTTGTATAAGACCGGTCGATGCACAGTCTCAAGATTTCTTGAAGGGTCAAAAAAAATCCCAGCACTTAGCATTCATATGCATGCCTTCGGCTCGCTAGCACATCTCTGAAGATAGCACAAGTTGTCTGTAACTCAAGCAAGCTAGCTAGTTCGTGCCGCCACAAGCCTCTGAACAACCTAGCATTTCATGACCATGCAAAGCTTCCTTAGCAACATGCACCGGTTGGGCACTGAACCTCGCATGCAAAATTCCATGCAGGGATGTGAGAATAAGATAACTATTTTACTCCCCAAACTAGAACGCAACAGCCTCCCAACTGGTTGCCTTCAGCAAACTACCGTGCGATTACATTGAAAGTCACGAGTTCGAATCAAATCGGCTGCGATTTGGACCGTGGAAGCTATTAGGAAAGATTTTATTCTATTTTTTAAGGTTTTTGACAATATATATATATATATATATATATATATATATATGAACTCCTCATTGTAAACAGAGATTAATAAAGAATAGATAATATTTCTCCTATATTATGTCTTGTGGAATCACTGGACTACGCTTGGTAGCAGTAGTTTTTCAACATATTATCAGCATGAAAATCTACCGGAGACCAAGCTAGCAGAATAGATCTGATATGCATCGAGCGGGTAGGTCATAGCTAGCCTATATGCCCTGCGACAGGAATCTATTTGCAATGATTGAAGGTACAATCGATTTAGTACGTATACTCGCTGCTACTATTTATTTTGTATCCAAATAGATTTGAATTGCATGAACAATAGTGAGTAGCGAGTGCGTATGAATATCATCACAATATCGTATCTCGCATGAACAGTAGCCCGTATGCATGAATAGTGCATAATAGCATGAACAGTATAAGAACAGTAGCATATGCGGCATTGCATCGTCAGCGTGAACATAGTTGGTGGGGCCCGCAGCCGCCATCTCACTGTCGGTTGGAATCCGGTGACTGTCCCCCTGCATAGTATGTTGTGGCTCGAAGGCCGTCGCCATAGTTCTAGAAGAAAACAAAAAAAGAACAGAAAAATGTCGTCGCTTATGCCATGCCGACCGCATGTAGCTTGCCGTGCACCCAATGCAGAACTGCTGGGCCGCCTTCCGCGGCAGCCCTTGTAGGGCCGCGCCTCCACCTGAAGTTGAGCCGTCGTCGGGCCGCCACTGGTCGCGCGCCCGTCCCGGTCACCGTCACGTGCACGCCGCTCGAAGCGGCGCTGCTTGACCCAAGAGGAACGCTAGCGCTGCCCTAAGCACGCGCTACTATGCGCTCGACCCGCCACCACGTCACCCGAAACATGCCTTGCCGACACCACCCTACACTAGCCACACCCCCACTCGCCGCCCGAAGCGGCACCGCAATGCACCTACATTCGTCCGACTGGAAGTCGCCGCCACCAGTGCTGTCGCTCGCTTCCACTTTGACCACTGCCCATTGCCCAAAGCACACTCCTTCACGCCACGCACCGCTGGAGCCCCATTGGAGCATCGCGCCACCACCCGGAGTTCGGCCGACACCAGACACTACAGATCCCCGTGAGCCATGCTGACGCCGCCCTCGCACGGGCACTGAGGGCCGCCAACCGTCAGACTGAGTGGTGGCTAGGGTTTGGATACCCTAGCTGCCCCCAAATCTATAGTAGGGGGGCAGGCTAGTTGGGTCGAGCTGGCCCAAAGGATAATTAAGTAGGCCGGCCCAATAAGGTGAAAAGAGAAAAAGGGGGAAATTAGAAATTTTATGTTTAGCCCCCCAGACTCTCTTGTTTTGAGCGCAATCTCTATCTTTTGCATTTAGGCCCCTGATTTTTCTAAATATTATCTAGAGGCTCTGTTTTTTTCAAATTAGACCCTGTAGTTTCTGGAAATTACGCAAACCCTAAAATTTTGCATATAAACCCATGGACTTTGCAGAAAACCCTGAGAATATTTTTTCTTGTAGAAAAGTACCTCTAGAATTTAAATTTTGCATATGTTTTTAGCAAATATGCAGTACTTAATTCCATTATTATTGTTTCTATGCTGTTAATTATTGTTTTTACAGTTTAAATTGCCTATTATGTGTTTAAATTTAGTAAAATTCGAATAATAGCATAGAAAATATCAGAAAATTTGCATTAATCCAATTTAGCAATATGATGCAACTTTACTAGTAGTAATGCTTACGTTATTAAATATGTAGATGGCTGGCATCACGAACAAAGAGTTCGCTGAGCTAAGTGCTGATGGCCACAACTATCTCACTTGGATATCGGATGTCCAGATTGTACTGGGAGCGAAAAGACTTCGCGTTGCAATTGGCCTAGGAACAAGTAGTGCAATAGTTTCCACGGAGGATGAGAATGATCAGGCACTTCATTTTCTCTGCCACCATCTCTCTCCCACTTTGAAGGATGAGTACATGGTAATGACCAGCACTAAGACACTATGGGACACACTGCAAGAGCATTTTGAGTGCCTTAAGTACACCATCAAGCCTCTCGCAGAGCAAGAATGGGTCCGGCTCTATTTTTGTGACTTCAAGCATATCAGAAAGTAGAACTTCACGCTGCACCCCATTTGCACACTATTGTGTCTATGTGAGAAAGAGATCACAGAAGAGGAGAAAATTGAGAAGACTCTCTCCACTTTCCACCCGAATGGGGAAGAATCCGCATGCAGTGACCATCAATCAAATTATAAGAAGTATTATAAATTGATTGATGTGTTGTAACTCCATGAAGTTTATGACGAAGTTATAAATAAGAACTTCTTATCCCAGCCGCAAGGAAAGAGCAGTGGATTAGAAGTCAATCACAGCTCTTTCAAAGCGTGCAACAACCACAATAAGAAGCGGGAGAAGGGAGGAAAGAAAGTGGTGACAGAAAAAGTCAAACCTGTTGATGATAATGGTTAGATAAAGAAAGAAGTCAAGCCACATAGTGAGCAGAACCAAACATGCTATAAGTGCGATGTTTGGGGCTATTGGTTTTGAATCTACAAAGCACCAAAGCATGTTGTGGAAGCATACCGAAGAAGAAGAAGGAGCAGTCAGAAGCACACCTCACCATTGCAGTGAGGATGGAAGTGGACAAAGCAACAATAGTTGAAAGGAAAGTATCTCACATGGAAGTTGATAACGCTCTCGCACTGGCAGTGAATGTCCTCCCAATGAAAGATGTGAAGGCCTCTACTTTGCCCTCCTCCACTGCCATAGATGATGTCGTAATGGATGAAGTGGAAAAGAAAGCCATTGAAAATGAAGTAGCTGGATATTTCACAGACTCTATCTAGAATTAGAGTAATTAGCTATTTACTTAGTTGCTGAATTTAGAAGGATTTAGTGAATAAATGTAAGCTCTAGAAGAGCAATTTTAGCTGCAAACATTTTTTCGATAGTTAATAAAGCATTTAGTCATGTAGCTACTTTCTCGTATGTGAATGATTGAATGCTTTATTTATAGAATATGTGTGGTACATGTATGGAGGAAGTGTGTATTATGGATAGTGGAACCACAAACATCATCTTAAGAGAAAAAAATGTATTTTCAGTCTATTAGAAATAGCTCTGGAAAAGTAATGATTGTCACTGGCGGTGATAAATGCATAGTAGGTTCTGGAAGAGTCATAGTCATACTACCTATGGGAACTAATTTGCACATTTAAGAAGCATTGATGTACCCTGAATCTACAAAGAATTACTTAAGTTTTAAAGACATTCGCACTAACAGTTTTCATGTAGAAACTGGTGAAGAAGATAGTAGGGAGTACCTATATATTACTAAGTGTAATAGTGAAGTGAGAATATTAGAAAAGCTTCCCTCTATAAGCAGTGGCTTGTACTACACTCACATTAGAGCACTTGAAGTGTTCACTACGTTGAAGACTGTGTTTCGTAGTGCAGAATTATTCTCCATATGGCATGATAGATTACGTCATCCTAGTGTTAGAACGATGAGGAACATAATTACTAACTCATAAGGTCATGGCACAAAGGTGAAGAATTTCCCGAACCACAAAGATTTTGTATGCACTGCATGTGCTACTATGAAATTAATAATAAGACCATTTACCTTGAAGGTACAAGATGAAATTCCTGCATTCATGGACCGAATCCAAAGGATATTTGTGGCCCTATTCAGCCATTTTTTGGCCCATTTCAGTACTTTATGGTATTAATAGATGCATTCTCAAAGTGGTCATATGTATATCTATTATCTACACATAACATATCTTTGCAAAGTTGATCTCGCAGATTATACAAATCAGGAATAATTTTCTGGATCATCCAGTGAAGTCCATTAAAATGGATAATGTTGGAAAATTTACTTCTAAAGTGTTCAATGATTATTTCATTGGTATGAGAATTAAAGTTAAATATTTTGTACCGCATGTACATATTCAGAATGGACTAGCCGAAGCGCTGATAAAGAGAATAAACTTCATTGGTAGACCATTGTTGTAGCACTGTAATTTTCCTGCTACATGTTGGGGACATGCAATCTTACTTGCTACAGCCTTCATTAATTATAGACCATTCTCCTACAACATTCATTCACCTATACAACTAGTATAAGAGGTAATTTCAAAGATTTCTCATTTACACAAATTTGGATGTATGGTTTATATACCAATACCGCCGCCACAACGAACCGTTAGGAGACATTTGCGAAAAGTTAGAATATATGTCGGTTATGATATTACATCTATAATCCGATATTTAGAACCAACAACTAAAAATCTGCATATAGTCCGCTTCGCTAACTGTATTTTTAATAAAAATGATTTTTCATAAAAAATATACTCTTAAATAAAAAATATCAGAGAATTATATGACATACTAAAGAAATTATATCTCATGAGCCATCGATTGGAACGTGCAATGTTTGGAACGTCGGAATCTATCGTAAAAGAATAAGCACACAAGAAATCCCAGCAACTTTATTCCAAGCTAGCTGGCTGCCTCTTGTTGGACATGTCATCCAGAACATATCCATTACCAGAAACCTCATGTACTGAATGATGCATGCAAGGCACAAGAACAAACAAGCACACAAGAAATCCCGGCAACTTTAGTAGTCCAAGCTAGCTGGCTGCCTCTTGTGAGCACCACCAATGCCATGGGACAAGTCGTAAAAGAATAAGCAAACTAAGCTAAAATGCAAATAAAATCCAAAATTCACAAATTACGAAATCTTAGGATTCTTGGGATGACAAGTGGGACCAGGTTGGAGGATGCTCGGTTGCTCGTCAGGTGTTTGAGGAAAGGCTTGGTCAGGTCTCACATCGTCAGGACGCATGGGATCTCCATTAAAAAAAATCATCAAGGAAATAAAAATAATCCATTACATGCATATTCAATGTGCGATTCGGATTGATGGCTACTAATAATACCTGTGACTACTTCTCCCGCCATGGCCGCCTTCTCTTCCTGCCACATATACGCCGGCATGGTAGCACTGCTCTTCTCCTGAGGCTAGCTCCCATTGGCTCAGATAGTCTATTTAGGCTAGCACTCTCCTAACCCCTTGGCCTCTCACGTCCGTCCTGACTACTTCTCGCCATGACCGCCTTCTCCTCGTACCACAGAAACGCTGGCATGGCAGCACTAATGCTCCTCCTGATCCCGGCACTGCTGAGTGTGGCGGTGGCCGGGGGGCCGCCGTTCTCGTGCGGCCCGTCGTCGCTATCGCGAGGTCTCCCGTTCTGCAACAAGAAACTCCCCGCAGCGCAGCGCGCGGCGGACCTGGTGTCGCGGATGACGCCTGCGGAGAAGGTGGCGCAGCTGGGGGACATCGCAGCCGGGGTGCCGCGGCTGGGCGTGCCGTCGTACAAGTGGTGGAACGAGGCGCTGCACGGGGTGGCCATCTCCGGCCGCGGGATTCACCTGAATCAGGGCGCCGTCCGCTCCGCCACCAGCTTCCCGCAGGTGCTGCTCACCGCCGCCGCGTTCAACGACAACCTCTGGTTCCGCATCGGCCAGGTACGTACGTGATGGCAGCGTAGGACACGGGGCATGACACATATGCACGTCGCACGCTGGCACGGATGATGGTGCATCACCAACGTGTTGCTATTTGATCATTGGATCGCTGGCACGGGGCGAGCTAGTTGGAGTTGGACCCCATGCACCATCGATGCCATGTATGCACGCGCCGAGCGTTTCAGCCGTTTCTTTTGTTTGATCCGTGATTTGGGAACGGACAGTCGAACAGTGTCAATGCTCTGCGATTACAAAATCAAAAAAACAAGTCTCGCATTCTTTGCCTTCTTTTACTCTGATGGCAAACTGGTACTAGTTCAGAAAAGTCTCTTTTGAGTTTTGATTCATCGGCTTTGATGATCAAATGGTGGCAAAATCAGTACTAATGCTTGTGAACTTTGTAAAAGTTCTCACTCAGCATGGGGTCATCACCAAAGAGTGTGTTGCAAGCATCAATCTCTCACTCATTTATTTGTTATCACCTATATATAGATTTTGCCTGCCACGTGAATTCACATGAGTCGATTACGCACACGTGCGCAGGCGACCGGCAAGGAGGCTCGGGCACTGTACAACATCGGCCAGGCGGAGGGGCTCACCATGTGGTCCCCGAACGTGAATATCTTCCGGGACCCGCGGTGGGGCCGCGGCCAGGAGACCCCCGGCGAGGACCCCGCGGTGGCCAGCCGGTATGCCGCCGCCTTCGTCAGGGGTCTGCAGGGGAGCAACAACAACTCGAAGGGGGCAGCGCCGCCGGTGCTGCAGACCTCGGCGTGCTGCAAGCACGCCACGGCGTACGACCTGGAGGACTGGAAGGGCGTGTCGCGGTACAGCTTTGCCGCCAAGGTGACGGCTCAGGACCTGGCGGACACGTTCAACCCGCCGTTCCGGAGCTGCGTGGTGGACGGGAAGGCCAGCTGCGTCATGTGCGCCTACACGTCCGTCAACGGCGTGCCATCGTGCGCCAACGCCGACCTGCTCACCAAGACGTTCCGGGGGAGCTGGGGCCTGGATGGATACGTCGCCGCCGACTGCGATGCGGTGGCCATCATGCGCAACTCACAGTTCTACCGCCCGACGGCGGAGGACACCGTCGCGGTCTCGCTCAAGGCTGGTACGTATCGTATCGTACCATCTCTCGGGCCTCTTTGATCATCGCTTATATATATCCTCTGTTTCTCTTCTTGGCCACCCTGCGTCGATCTTATACTTGTGGATTTAACAAGATTACATTCCATGGCATATGGATACTTTTTGACTGAGAAAGAGCAATCGCTAAGATCGTTCCCTTGGGCAATTTCTAGGATTAGACATAGACTGCGGCACCTACATCCAGCAGCACGCCACGGCCGCAATCCAGAAGGGGAAGCTAACGCAGCAGGACGTTGACAAGGCCGTCAAGAACCTCTTCGCCACCCGCATGCGGCTCGGCCACTTCGACGGCGACCCCAAGACCAACATGTACGGCGGCCTCGGCGCCGCCCACATCTGCACGGCGGAGCATAAGAACCTCGCGCTCGAGGCGGCGCTTGACGGCATCGTCCTGCTAAAGAACACCGCAGGCGTTCTTCCAGTAAAACGGACGGCGGTCGCATCGGCCGCTGTCATCGGCCACAACGCCAACGACGTTCTGGCCCTCATCGGAAACTACTGGGGCCCGCCGTGCGAGCCGACGACGCCTCTCAAGGGGATCCAAGGGTACGTCAAGAACGCGAAGTTCCTGGCCGGGTGTAACTCGGCGGTCTGCAACGTCGCCGGGACGGCCCAGGCGGTCGCGCTGGCAAGCTCATCGGACTCCGTGTTCCTGTTCATGGGGTTGAGCCAGCAGCAGGAGTGCGAGGGGCGCGACAGAACGAGCCTGCTGCTCCCGGGGAACCAACAGAGCCTCATCACCGCCGTCGCCAACGCGGCGAAACGGCCGGTGATCCTGGTGCTCCTCACCGGTGGCCCGGTAGACATCACGTTCGCACAGTCGAACCCGAAGATCGGCGCCATCCTGTGGGCCGGCTACCCTGGCCAGGCCGGTGGCCTCGCCATCGCCAAAGTCCTCTTCGGCGACAAGAACCCCAGCGGCAAGCTGCCGGTGACGTGGTACCCGGAGGAGTTCACAAAGTTTCCCATGACGGACATGCGGATGCGCTCCGACCCGGCCACCGGCTACCCTGGCCGAAGCTACCGTTTCTACAAGGGGAAGACCGTCTACAAGTTCGGCTACGGCCTCAGCTATTCCAAGTTTTCCCACCGGCTAGTCACCGGCAGCAGGAACCCGGCGCAGAACACAAGCCTACTCGCTGGCCTGACAGCGACGTCCGAATACAACGCAAGCTACCACGTCGACGACATTAGCGCCGAGGTGTGCGACCAGCTCACGTTCCCGGCCGTGGTCAAGGTGAAGAACCACGGCCCAATGGACGGCAAGCACTCGGTGCTCATGTTCCTCCGGTGGCCCAACGCTACCGACGGCCGGCCGGCGAGTCAGCTGATCGGGTTCAGGAGCCAGCACCTCAAAGCAGGGGAGAAGGCAAACCTCAGGTTTGACGTCAGCCCGTGCGAGCATTTCAGCAGGGTGAGGGAGGATGGCAGGAAGGTGATAGATAAAGGGTCCCATTTCCTCATGGTTGACAAGCATAAGTTGGAGATTAAATTCGAGGCTTGAGGTTCAGATGGCGGCTCATGGTTGATAAGCATGAGTTGGAGATTAAATTCGAGGCTTGAGGTTCAGATGGCGGGAAGGAAGTACAGGTTAATACCGTGCATGTGCTACTTCTGATTGTTATTGGTAGTAGTTACAGTGTTCTTCCCTCCAAAAAAAACTACTGCAGTCTCGGCCATTGTGAAAGATCGATCAGTCAACATATTCATTATTGCCTATGAGGCTCGATCCTTATCAGGAATAAGATTAGACTCGAATTCGATAATGAAAATATACTCAATCAGAATAGAATTGATTTTGATAATGAAAATACAATGTGTTCGTGTTTCTTAGTGGAGTTAGTTCTACCACAGGCTTTATTATCGTGGCTGTGGGTAGGACGGTGTGGTGTCAATACTTCTACTCACATCCGAGTGACAGTTGCATCTAATCGTTCAGATTGTGACCGTACCAGTTATCTTGTTCTTGGTTTGCTTCTCGCAAATCAGAAATATTTATCCACTACTTCGGGCCATCCGACGCCCTGGGTTACATCCGCATAAGAGAAGGCAAGGAACATGTAAATTGCATAAATATACACCGTCACAATCCCAAAACAACTAATAACACCGTAACAGAGTTGTACAGACTTCAGACTGCAAATAACACAGAGCACATATTACAGAATGCAAAGGTGACCTCATATGGTGTATCCAGACTCCAGAGAGCGTATCTGCATGTGCTAGCCATGGATCGATGCAAACCAATTTGAGCCGACTCTTGATTATTCTTCACTGGCTTTATTGGTCTACGGGACAGCTTAATATCCTTATGCTGTTATTAACTCCATATTCCGTATCATCCATTATGCAGAAGAAAGAAAAACAACGCATTAGCTAGCGTGCCTGGTGTGTAAAGTTGTATACTAAGTAAAGCCTTATTTCTGTACCATGGCCTAACAGTCTAGTATTTAAGCATATAAGCATTTGATGAGAGCTTCTTTTCCTCAGACATCCTTGAAAAGAAGCTGGAATCTGGGTACCCTCTCCAGTGGAAGCGGGCAAGACATGATCAGTTTACCTTTCATCGCACCCCTAAATATTGCCTGATATCAGGAGACCAAAGAGATTAGACGAACTATAGTCGTTAACATCCTTTTCATGAATGACAGCTTGAATAAGCAAAGCTTAAGTTAAAAATTCAAGGTATGTTATACATCATGTCTATGATCATGAGGTTGGTCTTGTTGCCATGAATTGACAAAATTAAGTTTGTCAGAGAGGAGTACTGATGATGATAAATCCCAGTCGAAGGCAGAGTTAAGATTGATACTGTATCAGCTACACTTCTTGGGACGATAGGATTTTAAGAACTGGAAATTGATATGGGAAGTAAAGCATCTAATGAGAAACAAAATATCCCTGCATCAAGAAGAAGGTAAATACCAACTAGGGATTCTGAGAGGTTTCAAAGGATCAAAAAATCCTGGTTCCTACTAACAGAAGTTGTAACCTGCCAATGATTTCACAAAGAAAGCAAGCCCATATCCTTGTATTTTTTTAAATAATTCAGACACATCACAAAGTTCCTGGCGATAGCAAGTATAATGATCGCTCTCTTTTATAAACAATAATGGTTTGAACAGTAAAAATCAAGCAACCAAGTGAAGCAATTGACAGAAATGTTCTTCATTATCATACTGGTCTCATAAAACTGTTACAGGGGGCATAGCCACTGAGATGATCAAAACAGTGGCATCATAAATAACTTAAATCTCCAAGAACAATGTTGCTGGAGCATTTTGGTTTTGCTCTATCATTGGCTATTTTATGTTTCATGGGTACGTTGTGAGGCATGCTTGGCCTTTCTCGCTATCTTATGACTTTTGTACAACTGAAGTGCAAGTGTTGGGATAAGGGGGTGGTTCGGACCTAAAACTGACCAAATAATAGTAAACTAGTGTTGGTGCAGTTCTGAGAAACCAAATGGTTTATTACCAGTTCTTGCCAGCTCTACAAATCCTGTGAACCAATCAGTACTTGCATGGTTCAAAAGTGCAGAACTTCCCTTGATCTCAACTGTTATGACTTGCAAACACTATAGCTGGTGCAACAAAGGTGGCTAGTGGTGCAATAGGAAGGAATCCAGAGTTGGTTTAGGTCCAGTTAGTTGGAAATCCAGTCGGTTTGGTCTTTGGTTCAGTTTGGCTACAGATAAGAGATAGAATAGGTTAGTTTGAATCAAGGGAAAATTAGAGACAAGAGTTAAGAGATAGAGTTAGCTTTAAATTAGAGATAAAGTTAGAGATAAGAGGTTTGAATAGGATCCTCCCTAGCCGGCTATATATAGGATTCGGCCACAGGCCGAACAGATCAATAAAGAGATCAATTTCCCCTTCCTTCCTCCTCTCTCCCTACCCTCTCGGCTATTCTCTTCCTCTCCCTCTGTTCTACTCTCTTCCATGATTACCTCTAGCAGGTTACTCAAGCCCAGACCGGCTGTGAAGCACAGGTACAACTTGAGGTCTTATAAAATCTGGTAACAGAGATACCAGGTTCCAACGCTGCTAAAGGCTCCAATTTGCAAGCCATTTATTGCTTTGACTAAGCTCGAGACCGATAGGAAGGAGCATATGGGTGAGATGGCTTTCCAGATGGCGGTCATTGACAATTTCAAACTTCAGAAATAGCAAGCCAATTGGCTGTCTTGCAGGCCACTTTGACGTTCGTTCCTTTGCCGCCACAACAACCAGCTGTTTCAGTGCCATCCTTGCCAGCGACCACATCTCCAGGTCTTCTACCCTTGCCGCAACAGCCCCTGTTGACGCCACAACCATCTTGGCCGCACCAGACGCCTCCCCAACTACCGCCCACCACCACCATCCAAAACATACAATTTCCCCACTTGCCATCGTCAATCCCGACTTTTCAACCTCCCCAATTTCCATCTGTTTCGCAGATTAATCACACCATCAACCAAGGTCATACAGATGGTAACGCAGGTGTTCCTCGCTTTCATAAACTCGAGTTTCCAACCTTTGACGGCAAGGAAGATCCGCTCAGGTGGCTAAACCGCTGCAAACACTACTTCCGCGATCAACATACCATGGAGAGCGACAAAGTTTGGTCGGCGGCCTATCACCTTGTCGGCATCACCCAGCACTGATACTTTATGCTGGAGCATGATAATGGCACGACCTCCTGGACGTGCTTCAAGGAGTTGTGCCATCTTCGCTTCAATCTACTGCTTCGGAACAACCCGTTGAGCGAATTGGGACGCTTATCTTGGTCGACAACCGTTGAATCATACATGGAGAAGTTCCATGCCCTTTTGTGTCACGCAGACCCCCTTTCCGCTGCATAGTAGGTCGAGCTCTTCACTGCACGATTACTAGATAGTGTCCGCGTAGATGCCAAGCTTCAGGATCCACAACACCCACAGATACGATCGTTGTGCACAGGCTAAGGATGGTTCTACGTCTACTACGTGTTCCCTTGCCCGCACACAAGCCAAGATGGCGTCATCCCAACCATTGGCGTCTAGACCCCCTAGGGCATAGGGGTTGGGCTCAGGTCCAGTGTCGCCATCTCCACAACCACTCCCTTTCCATTGCCGGCTGAACTAGAAGAGAGGCGCAAGCAAGGGCTATGCTACAACTGCGATGAGTAGTATGTGCAAGATCATTGCTATCAGTACCTTTCCTACATCGAGTTGAACGACTACAATGACAACAACGGCGCAGAAGATACTCTGTCTATATGCGCAGATGAACCAGTTGTCTCCCTTCACGCGCTCATAGGCATCCACATAGAACAGACGATGCAACTTCACGTCATCATCAACAACCATGAGCTTCTTGCTCTACTTGACTCCGATCTACTCACAACTTCATTAGCGAGTCGATGGATGCTCGCATCGGTCTACCAATCAAGCTAGTTCGTGATAGCTTGAACGTTGCAATTGCAAATGGCGACAAGGTGGGTTGCGTGGGTCTTTGTGCTAATGTGCCTATGCGCATAAAGACTTCATGGTGGATTGCTACGCCATTCCATTGGGTGGCTATGACATCATCCTAGGGGTTCCGTACCTATGAACCCTTGAGCTGATCCTATGGGACTTCGACGACCTTTGCATGGCATTCTGGTGTCACGACCGCCAAGTCTTTTTGAAAGGTTTGGGATCTCCTCGGCAAGACATTCAATGGATAAGGGCTCATGCCATCCGCGACGATGAATTGGAAGGTCTGTTGCGGGATTTTGATGATTTATTTGCAAAACCACAAGGCCGACCTCCACAATGCTCTAGTGATCCCAGAATCCATCAGTTCCCGGATACAGCTCCCGTAGAGATGCGCCCATACCGTTACACGCAGTTGCAGAAGGATGAACTTGAGCGCCAATGTGACGCAATGCTATCTCAAGGAACTATCCACCCCAGTAATTCAGCGTTTGCATCGCCGATGCTCCTTGTTAAGAAACATGATAAAACATGGAGGTTCTGCATTGACTATTAGGCGCTAAATGAGCGGACAGTAAAAGACAAGTACCCCATTCCGGTGGTGGATGAGCTTCTTGACGAATTACACGGCATCTGTTACTTCACCAAGCTCGACCTTCGCTTTGGATATCACCAGGTACGCATGCACCCTAGTGATATTGCGAAGATAGCCTTCCGAACGCACCACAATCATTTTGAATTCTTGGTGACGCCTTTTGGTCTCACCAATGCACTAACATTTCAGACATTGATGAATGATGTGCTCCAACCATTTATGCGCCAATTTGTTTTGGTATTTTTTTTTATGACATCTTGATATACAGTTCGTCTTGGTCAGCTCATATTCAACATGTTACAACCATTTTCAAGCTCTTGCGTCAACACTCGTTGTTCCTCAAACACTCCAAGTGCATGTTTGTCGTGTCGTCCGTCACTTACTTGGGCCCCACCACCTCGACTGACAGGGTGGCCATGTATGGCCAAAAGGTGCAGGCGGTGGTAGCCTGGTCGTGCCCCCACTCTGCACGGGGCTTGCGCGGCTTCCTAGGCCTTGCTGGATACTATCACAAGTTTATTCAAGACTTCGGCATCATCATGGCACCACTGACAAAGCTCCTCAAGGAGGCATTTCAGTGGTCGATTGAGGCAGACAAAGCGTTTCAAGCTCTTAAGGCGGCTCTCTCAAACGCGCCAGTTATGTTGCCAGACATCGACAAGCTCTTTATCATCAAGTGTTATGCCTCGAGTACTGGCTTCGGCGTAGTGCTACACCAAGATGCCAGCGCCCTTGCCTTCTTCAGCCGGTCTTTCACTACTATCCACGTCAAGCGTGCAGCATATGAGCTCGAATGTCTGGGTGCAGCCTGTCTTGGTGCAAGCAATCCGCCATTGGCAGCCCTATTTATGGGGGCGCAAGTTATGTGTCCACACAGATCATTACAACCTCAAGTTTATTTTGGTCAGCGCCTGTCCACTATTTTGCAGCACCAATGGATCAGCAAGCTATTCAAATTTTACTTCACGGTGGAGTTTTGGCCATGCTTACTCAACACTATGGCACACGCTCTATCCTGCCGCGATACCAACCGAGGGTTTGGCCATCTCAGGGCCCATGTTTCAAGTTTTTAATGACATTCGTCGTGATGTGGGGGCCAATACCGAGATGGTAACCATGCGTAACAAGATTTTAGCAGGAGAATTGGGGGCACCGTGGCAGTTCACTGATGGACTGATCATGTATGCCGTTGTGTGTTCCTTCCCGCATCATCCATATTGTTGTGGGCTTGCTATAGGCCGCACACTGTACCAGCCATGAGGGTGTTCAAAAGACGTTACATCGCTTGTGGGTGGATTTCTACGTTCCGCATGACAAGCAGCTCGTCCGTGACTTCATCCGTGCATGTGTTATCTGCCAGAGCAACAAGGAGGAGACACTTCACTCGGCTGGCCTACTGCAACCTTTGGTGGTCCCTTCCAGCATTTGGGCAAACATCTCCATGGATTTGGCAAGTACGTCATCGTCACCATCGTTGACCGCTTCTCCATGTACGCACACTTCATTGCGCTCAGTCATCCCTTACACGGCTGCTTCAATTGCACACGCTTTCTTTGACGACATCATGCGCCTTAATGGGTTTCCTTCCTCCATTGTGAGTGATTGTGATCTGGTATTCACAAGCCACTTTTGGAGGGATCTATTCAAGATGGTAGGTGTGAGCCTTCACATGAGCACGGCATTCCACCCACAGTTTGATGGACAAACGGGGGCTGTCAATAAGGTCATTGCCATCCATCGGTTCAGCTCTAAGACGAGCTATTTGCCAAGGGGGGGGGGGGAGTGATGTTATGACTGACAAGCACTAGAGCTGGCGCAACAAAGGTGGCTAGTGGCACAATAGCAAGGAGTCCAGAGTCGGTTTAGGTCCATCTAGTTGGAAATCCAATTGGTTTGGTCTTTGGTTTAGTTCAGCTATAGATAAGAGATAGAATATGTTAGTTTGGATCAAGGGAAAATTCGAGATAAGAGTTAAGAGGTAGAGTTAGCTTTAAATTAGAGATGAAGTTAGAGATAAAAGGTTTGAATAGGATCTTGTAGGCCGACTAGGATCCTCCCTAGCCAGCTATATATTGGAGTCGGCCAAGCCGAACAGATCAATGAAGAGATCAATTTCCCCTTCCTTCCTCCTCTCTCCCTACCCTCTTGACTATTCTCTCCCTCTCCCTCTATTCTGCTCTCTGCCGTGATTACCGATCACGGCGCCCCCTAGAAGGTTACTCAAGCCCAAGCCGGCTATGAAGCAGAGGTACAACTTGAGAAGGTGAATTCTTATCACCAACTCTTCCTAAAATTACTATAACTTTTATTGTGATAGTATGCACTAAGATGTGCAGATGTCAGCTTAAGGACCACACATCAAGCTGGTTGTAGAAAGGTCTACCTGTTGAAACTTGAGTCCCACAGAAGTTTGTCCATAGCTCAGTTCAAGTTACCAATTTGCATATTCAGTTTGCGCCTTTTAAAAAAAAAGGCAACCTGATTAATACACCTTGAATCAAGTGCCGGGTTATAATGCAAACCAGTCACAGGAGACGAGGTCAATGGCGCATTCTATGACCCATGGATGTCGTCCCAAATCGAGGGTCGAGGTCTCATTTGAGACTGGGTCGCCGCCCCATTGATGCAGGGACATTTCATGGAACGCACGAGATGTTGAGATCGCCGCCCCATTGATGCAGGGACATTTCATGGAACAAACGAGATGTTGAGAGACGGAAGAGAGGAGAGAAGGGGAAGATGAGGAGTTTGCCCTTGCAAAGATGTTGGAGGCTACCGGCGTCGAAGTGATCCGCCACTAGCGGCGCACAGGACCACGCGGCATGGGGCACAGTAGCAGCCAAATCACATTAGGCAGTCTCCAATGAAAGTGAAAGCACTAGAGCGAAGAGGGGTTCATGGGCAGTCAATTTTGCTAGTGCTTGGTTCGAGATGTTGGCTGGCGGTGATCGATTTCTTACCGGTGGCGCTGGGTTGCCTGGGAGAGAAAGCGAGGAGGAAGTCTGGAAGGGGAGACATAAGACAGCTGTGTGCATTCGTGAGACTAGACATTGGAAATATTGGGGCGTGTTAGGTAGGTACTGGGTTATATGGGCCACCATAAGGCAGCCCAATTTACCTTTCCTTCTTTTTTCTTTTTTTCTTTTGTTACTTTGTGATTGATCTTCTATAACTACTTGTGTGTGGCATGTTATAGCTAATCAACCCAGATTATTTGAAGTCACATTCCCCATTTCGAACTAACATCCCAAGAATACTACCCCCTTCAACCCACATTTTTAGACACTAGCGACCCGCGTCACTCAACCCCAACTCGTGACCCGGTCAACCCGGAGTTTTGGTGACTATGGTGCAAACTAAGTCTTTCGATGCTGCAATGATCTCTAAAGGTGTGCTCCACCAGTATCTTAGTCTACAAGTTGGATTAGAAATGCTTATATACCAGCAAGATCTTGCTGATTATGGGAAAACTCACATTTGTCAACGAGATCAAGCACTCTTGTTCTCAGAAACATATTGTTAAGTTGTCATGAACCATGTTCACAACGGGGTAAACACCAGGAGGATAGCCAGGTGGCGTCGGCTGCTCAGTATGAGATAAATACTTAGACTAGGAGGACGAACATGGGGGAGGAACTAGATTGATTCATTCTTGCTTAAACCAAAGCACACCATGGCAGCCTTCTCTTATAGAAGGTGTGCACCCCGCAACAAACTTAAGCTAACAGAGATATGATTGATAACAGAACACTTAACAAATGTTTATCCAATCTTAGCTAACTAAATTATCTAACTAGAGTTAGCCCATCTAATGCCCTGCTAATGCTGTGTGCGGCCATGCCATGTGCCCACAGGGCCTAGACCCGTATTAATAGGCAGCACATCTGCAGGCAGCCAGCCTGCACGGCCCCCAACAACTCACGCCATGACACAAGTCCTTCCAAGATGAAACTTTTCAGAAAACATACAGTATTCATGACTTAGTCTCAGACAAACACTAAACCAAATAACATTAAAAGTTAAATATGTTCCATAAACCAGAAAATTATATGCTCCCACTGTTTACTTCTGGAAGACAAAGTGGAAAAGTAACTGTAGCTTGGACAACAAAATGGAAAATGAAAACTGAAATAATCTAGATGACTTAGTGTAAACTGGCAGGAAACTTAGAAGAGTGAATTGCTTTCTGCAGTGTAATTGTGTAAAGAAGTGCATCTTAGAGAAGGGTTTTATAGGGGATTTCAAAATTTCAATGTTGAGGACCATAAAATAACAGGCAGGGGTTCTGTTGTAGGGAGACACAGAAAAAAAATTTAAAACAAAAAAAAGGCTTCTAAAAATACATGTTCCATGCTTCAAGCTAACAAAATCACAAACCATGTAGGACAAGTATTACAATAATTGAAATATAATGAACAAATGCTATAACAAAAATCTCTTCAAATGTATCCATAATCAAGTAGATTTAATTCATACAGTAATATGCATTTGTATTGACATGTATCCATACTTTGGACATATCTATAATCTACAATTATCTATCATTTGCTCCTTTTTAATTGTTTTAAACATTTTATACTGTAATAACTGTACGACAAATTTAACAGTATCACAATTCACAACTATTATTGTATATTATAGAAATAAAGCAATTATTATTTAATTGGTTTTGCTCACTTGTCATCATCAAGTACAGTCTAACTTGGTAAAGAGATGGTAAACTAGTAAAGAGAAAGAAAGGCAAAGTACGCAGTTACCTTACTGGGCAAGAAAAATGTGGTTTAGCCAGATGATAAGATGATAACTGAAGCTGGTTACAAAACTAATATGAACTGGAGAGTTGAAGAAAGTAGATAACTCATGGCTCACTCACCTCAACAACATCAATGAAGTCTTGCTTGCTGCTGAAAGAGCCTATCCATTTTGTATGATCAGGTGTCCTGTATATATACATTACAATAAACTTGTCATATTGCTGTTGCAGCTAGAGTATGCCACGTGATGAGAAAAAAGTGCTGTTGGTGGTGCATATCACTTGGTAATTTACTTAAATTCATAATAAAAGTAACAAAATATATTTTACCTCATTAAGTTTTTACTAAAAAAGGAAGAACAATAGTTCATATGAACTCAGAACTCTGTAGATTTGAAGGTACTGTAAATCACTTACACATCAGGATATATATCTGTGTTAATTGCTCAAGAACACAAGTGTTACAAACTTATGTAAATAACTCAACAGATAGTATTCTAACTGCTTCAGATATATGGACAAGTCGGTTATCAGAAAGAGGAAAAAAAAAGGATAGGGGTAATTAACAGCTAACTTCTAGTTTAGTACCTTCCAACAGTGCACTAAAATATACTGTTGTTCAGATCTTGGTTAATAGATCTCAAAGTCAGAACAAATGTTCCTACCTCTTCCACGAGTCTTTTTCATCAACAGTAATGATAGATTGGTGTTTTATTTTTATTATATACACATATGACTTCTTTAATCTTCACCCATATTTTCTAATGAGTATACTTCTTTACTTGTGATGCTATTCCTCCATAGCTATTCCTGATGCTAGTGCTTTATGCTTCCAACATATGTTTCTGGCACTACAATAAAACTAGCTCTACAAAATTAATCGATGTTACATATTGATGATACACAAATACCAAGAAGCACTATGATGATTGCATACAACACTTAAAACAGCTAACAAGAAAGGTATCATGTATTCAACATCTTATCCCTTCAGATTCAACAGGTAAAAGGCTATATTATGTTATAAACTTATATGTTAAAGTATTAGCATTTGACAGAAAAGCTTCAATGAATTTTATTAAGTGTAGAATAAGATATGCAATGTCCAAACAACATTATACAAATTAACACAAGAAATATTCCTACCCTGAATCCATCTTCATGTGATGGGCATTGAAAAAAAAAATGGTTGCTGGAACCAAAGTAATATCGAAGTAGTCGATGTAAACTTGAATCTCCTCAGAATCCATGTCAACTAAGGCTACCGTAGCAAACTTGGATATGTCCCAAGAAGATTTAGCCAACTGTTAAAACAGGATGAATGAGAAAAGATAAAAGGCTAACATAAAGGCCACAAAATTTACATAGGAAAATGATGTGAATAAAAAGCCTTGATCACAAAGAAATTTGCGCATGCTACCCTGCAATTCAATCCTGTGTAACTATGAGACAGGTAAATTGACCAGGTCGCTAGGTTTCAGATTTAACAGCCACTAATTAGAATACAGTAACTCTAGCAACCGCACCGATACTGCCTAAGGTTGAATGATAGAAATTGCAGGGTTGACATACCGAGTTGCACAAAGGCACAACTTGGAATACATTTGTAGCCAACCAAAAGGCCTACATACCAAGTTATTAGTCCCCCATGGTATTCTTCGAAGTAATAGACTGGTCCATTTTACACCTAGAGAGTCCGCCATTAGTGATGAAGATAACATAACGACACGCGCCAGAGACTCCTACAGAAAACACAAAACAGAGAAAATAATTTCTGCTTTCTCGTGACTTGTGTGTTCTTGTGCTCAGCAGTCAGCACATCACTTTCCCTTGCATTTTCTCTTCCCATCGTACTGCAGTCGCAATGTTGGTTTTCGAAAAATTCTGTGAGTGCTTAAGCAGCCTGAACCCACTGCTCCTACATATCCGATTGGATTAGCATACCGATTAAGTCTTCAATCCAATCCAATATAGTACGGCATCCTTACAAACGAAAAGAATCAGCGAACCCCCAATATAGCCTCCTCGACTGAGTTAGAAATCTCCGCGTGGAGTTAGTCTCTAACTACGATGGCAAGGGGACGGGAGTAGGATGGTTCGTACGATTGGAGGAGAAAGAGGCGCGGTGGCTGAACTCATGGAGGGGCTGAGGGACTCACGATGTCGTCGAGGTGGAGGCAGGCGGCGTCGCCGTCGCGGCCGAAGCGGAGGACGAGGACCTTGTCGAGGGTGTCGCGGATGGCGGCGTCCACCTCCTGCTTCCGCCGCAGCGTCGTCAGCAACGCCGACCCCATTTCGGCCGCCTCTACTCGCGTCCTTGTCCTCCCTTCTGGAACCAAGATTCCAAGGTTCTCGCGCGCTTCTCCGTTCACCGGCGGCGTGGACCGCCGTGCGCGCAGGCGACTTTCAGGCGCCGCGGAGAGGATCCGGGCCCGTTTCGGTCGGCCCCAGACTCGGAGTCTCCGCTTAGTATTTTTATTTACGAAATTTTGTAAGGTTCATCTTTCTATTCGTTTTGTTGCTTATTTGTTCCGAATCTCGAGAAAACCAATTTGATAAATATTTTAAAAGTTTCAAAATATGGCGAGGTTTTATAAAATATGTTGTTCACCAACTAAACACACTTTAGAGCATGCACAATAGAGAAGCTTACATAAAAGACTAGTTTATTTTACTACTTTATATGGAGTGGGTGTTTATAGGGAGAAAGATGTGCTTAAGTTTGCTTCAATGTTTAAAGTACTATTTTTCATTTTACTATGAAATAATTTATTGTTATTCTTGTTTATATTTTAAAGTGAACAATGCAAGGTGCATAGTCACGAGTGCTTTAGGAAAGAGAATGTTGTTATGTCATTAAACACTTGTAGAAAAATCATTTTGTCCAATGCAAATGGGTGTTTGAAAAGGTTCATCAAATTAGAAATGAGCAATTAATCTTGAAAAAAAATAAGTAAGCGTACGAGCCATTTAAATGCTTTCTATGTGCACTATGTACAACGATTTACCTACCTCTGACAGTTAATTGGTGACGACTCACCCTTTTTTCACTACATTGATGGTAACCAACACTCATTTTCACAAAATTTCTAGCACCTAATCCACAAAAAGAAAGGAAGGACTTCAGTGTGTCACTTAGTTATATTCAAGTTTTTACCAAGTTTCATGGAGGTTGGTATGTTTAGATTAGTTTCAATGTATTCAAAAACCTAAGCTCACGCTTGGCATTAGAAAACGTAGTTTCTAATTAAACTAATATTCATAATAGTTTTTTCGTTACCGAAACTACATTTTCTAATTAAACTAATATTCATAATAGTTTTTTGGTTACCGAAACTACATTTTCTAATTAAATAAGTGTTGATGATTATATTAGAAGGTTTATAAATGCAAAGAACCGATGTTTTAATTTGATATTTTCTAAAAAAGATTTAGCCGAATTAGCTTATTCAAGCTTATTGTCATATCTTAAGGAGAAACCAGAGGGTTATCATTTTTACGATGTTAGTTAAGTCTTACAAAAAGCTCTATCACAAGATAGACGAGTTAAAGAGTCTAGAAGTTTTAGAGGTCAAATAACAAAATAAGAGTTGATTGTCCTAATGTTCACATGCTTGAGTACGAACCTGAAAATTCAGACGATGATGATGTTGATATGTTTGTGGCCGAATAGGCCTGGTCCTCCGAGTCCAAACCATTTGTTTGCTCTGCTCGTAAGCCGATACCTCCAAAGAATCGACAAAAAGATATTAAATTTACTTTTGATGTAGCAAAGTGTGATCAAATTTTTTATTACTTGCTGCAAGAAAAATAGATTAAGTTGTCTAATGGTCATGCAGTTCCAAATGGCACAAATCGTATTCTCATGCAACTAACGGTTGCAATATTTTTCGTCAACAGATTCAATTGGCCATTAATGAACAAGGGTTGAAATTTACGGAGATGCAAATAGATAAACATTTGTTCCTCGTTAACATAGTCGATTTCCAAGACAAAAGCGTCCTAATTCGGCCAAATCAAGCCAAATCAACTAGAGGAAAAAATGTAATCGTTGGTAAAAAAAAAAGACATAACCCTTTGAGGGAAAACAAAAGCTTGTTAAGAGAAATGTTACTTGAGAAGACTCCCGAAAGCAAAGAATCAATCAACATTATGGTGCATACTTTAGCTACCGGGAGGCGTGATCACAATGCTAAGCCAAGGATGATCAAACAAAAAGCCCGAAAATGGGCTAGTGGAAGGTTAATGAGGCAAGGAGACATGACAAGGTTGAGAAGATCAAGCCTACCTTCGAGCAACTTTTGTTTAAATATGAGAAAGACCAAGCCACTCAAGCACATAAGAGCCGACCAAGTGGGTTTAAGCGACCAAGATCACCTTCAAAGCAGGAAGCGCGTGACCATCGTCAACAATGAAAGGATTGTGCTACTACCATTTATCCACCGCTTGAGCAGTCAACGCCACTGCTATGGGCACTCCCTCATATGACATTTCCTCCTTGCCTAACGTGGAGTTATGACAGTATGTGGATGCCTCCTTCTTCCATACAATTTCCTCCTTCTCATCCAGGATGGATAGCACCATGGAGGCCGGTGTTTGATAGAATATCACGCCCTGTTCATGACCAATTGAGGGGCATAAATCAGTCTAGTAATGTACAACATACAAAGCTATGAAGAAGGTATACCGAGCCAAGGAGGATGAGGTTTCTACTCAAATTTCAGATCCTAATGATGATACCACAGCTATTAATATTATTGAGATTGGTTCAATGAAAGTGGTTGCCAAAGAGCCTGACGAAGGACCGATTGTCATTAACAATAATCCGGTCAAGTCTAATCATGTACCTACTATTGTCCAAGTCGCTCCAAATGTTAATAATTATGAGGCAAGCAGCAGCAAGCCGTTGTCTAAATAACTGCAGCTGAGATGGTGTCCCTCAAGCTTGTCTCATACAAAGAAGAGAATATTGCAGCGGCTGTGCAAGCAAGAATTAATGGGCCAACAAGCTGAAAGGTTACCGGATGCTACTTTTAATGATGTTAAACCGATGCAACTTTTGAAGTAAATATGGAGTCCAAAGTAAGGTACTACAACTGTACCAATATCAACTCTTACGCAATCTTTTACACCAGCACCCATGCCTATACAAGATGACAAGGAAGATGAAGAACAACTCTATTATGGTGATTCGCCGCTACCCACTAATGACGCTTTTCCAGCCGAAGGTATGAATATCAATATGGTTTTTATGTTATCTTTAGAGTTCCGTGCTATAGATGAGGGTGAAGTGGCTCAATTGGATTTGGGACCAAGATAAGCTATCTTTGAGAAGACAAAGGAAATAGATCGGTACTTGAAACTGTTATATGTGAAGGGCCATATCAATAGGAAGAAGATTTTAAGAATATTTGTTGATAGTGGAGCTACGGTTAATCTGGTGCCATACTCAATTTTCAAGAAGCTTGGCAGAGATAATGATGAATTAATAAATATTAACTTGGTGCTCAATGGGTTTGCGAGTGATTCTAATGAGGCCAAATGTGTTATTTCCATGGAACTTACGAATGGAAGCAAGACATTATCCACTTTCTTCTTCGTCGTCGTCGTGGTGTAAGGTAATTATAGTATTATTCTTGGACGGGATTAGATTCATACAAATGGTTGTATGTCCCTCTAGTTTGCATCAATTTTTGATTAATGGATAGACGATGATGTAGAAGTGGTACCCATGGATACTTCAGCCTATGTCGCTTTGGCCGATGCTTCAGCCGATTGGAGGTATGACAATAAGTGCTTGTCAGGACTTGATATTTCGGATTACGACTTTCTTAGTGTCTCTAAAGATGGTCTTGTACCCGTGGTCGTAAAGCTGGTGCGATGATCGGTAAAATAATGCAGTGTATCAATGAGTAGAGATAGAAATTTAGAATGCCTACAAAAGCGTATAGAACAATATCATTAAATAAAAAGGTATTTGTGAAGCCATTGAGGACTTAGATGAGTTAGATAAGTTAGATCAAGGTTTTTCATCGGCTGATCCATTAGAAGAAGTTGATATAGGTGATGATACTGTACCAAGGCCGATATATGGATAAAATGGCTTTTTGTTGTTCTGATTTTGTCGGATTATTTGAGTGGGTGATCATGACATTTGGGTTGAAAAATGTTGGTGCTATTTATCAAAGGGCTATGAATTTAATATTTCATAATTTGTTTGGAGTTATATTAGAAGTATATATTGATGACATAGTCATTAAATCAGATGGCAATGATTGTCATTTAGCCGATTTGTGGTTAGCCTTTGAAATAATGTGTCGGTATGGTTTGAAAATGAATATACTCAAATGTGCTTTTGATGTGTCGGCTGTAAAGTTTTTAGGCTTCATAATACATGGGAAAGGCATAGAGGTAGATCCTACTAAAATAGAGGCTATACTAAAAGTTCATGCCCTACATGTAAAAGAGATATGACAATGTTATTGGATAAAGTAAATTATTTGAGGAGATTTATATCAAACATATCCAGGAAAGCTAGTGCTTTCACATCCATACTTCTATTGAAAAATGACACCAAATTTACTTAGGGGCCGAACAACAACTTGCATTTGATGAGATTAAGAAGTATTTGTCTACTCCTCTGGTATTTCATGCACCTAAAGTCGGATTACCTTTTTGGCTATACATTGTTGCGAGAGAATGCGGTTGATGCTGTTTTGACATAAGAAATTGATGGCAAGGAATATGTAGTCACCTACTTGAGCTAACGTCTTTTGGAAGTGGAGACGAGGTATGTCTTTATTAAAAAATTATGTTTATTGTTGTATTATACTTGCACGAAGTTAAGGCATTATTTGCTCTCCAGTACTTGTATTGTAGCATGTCAAGCTGATGTGGTCACATACATGTTGCAATTTGACAATTTTAAGTGGTAGAATTTGCAAATGCACTTATAGAGTACAATTTGGCTTATGAGTCTTTGAAATCTATGAAAGGCCATACTGTGACTAATTTTATTGTTGACTATCGGATTAATGATAAGTATAATTTAGAAGTTAGTTACATATCTATTAAACCATGAAACCTTTATTTTAATAGTTGACTTGTGGGATAGGACAAACTGTTGGTCTTATTTTTGTTTTACCTAGAGGTACAGTTTTTGAAACATCTTGTCGTTTGAAGTATTTTTGTACTAATAATATAGCCGAATATAAAGCTCTATTGTTAGGATTAGAAATTTTGAGTGCCATAGATGTAAAGAATATACAAGCTTTTGGTAATTCATTGCTAGTTGTGCAGTCAGTTTCCAATAATTATTGTTGTTTTGACAAATCACTAAATAGTTATCTTGACAAATGTCTAGACATCTGTCGGTGAATCAGGAACCAGGGGTCCCCGAGTCCCGAGGCCAGGCCAGCAGTTTGCCACGTGGCGCCCTCCCGCGGGGATCATCTCCGCGAGGTATGAGAAGACTAAGTCCCGGGAGAGGGTGCTCGGGACCATGAACAGTGGTTCCCGAGTACCCGAGTTCCCCGATGATCCGCGAAGGCCAAGTGTCGAGAAGAAAGTGCTCAGAGCCATGAACAGTGGCCCCCGAGCACCCAAGTCCCCCGACGACCCGGAAAGCCGAGTACCGGGAAGGGCGTGCTCGGGGTTGCGAACAGTGGCCCCCCGAGCACCCGAGTACCCCGAGGACCCAAGGAAGATAGTTCCGGGAGAGAGCGCTCGGGGCCGTGAAGAGCGGCCCCCGAGCACTCGGTTCCCCGGGGACCTGAACAGTGAGTTCCAGGAGAAAGTGCTCGGAACCATGAACAGTGGCCCCCGAGCACTTGGTTCCCCGAGGACCAAGAAAGGGCATATCCGGGAGAGAGTGCTCGGGGCTGTGAACAGTGACCCCCGAGCACTCGGTTCCCCAACGGCCTAAGAAGTCCTTCGCCGGTGGCCCCCACAGAGGTCCAGCGGTGAGGTGTCAATCAGTGAAAGGCCCGGTGCCGCATTTAAGAGGACGCGTGGCCTGTCACTTCCAACTGCTCCTGCCACGCTCGGTGTTAGTTCCTGCCACATTCTGGCAGGAGGGCGTGGGGATATTTAATGCACGGGTCTCATCCCGCCTCATCCGGCGTGCCTCACGATAGCATCGCAAGGCCCAAGGCACCCCGCTTGCGCCCTGCTGTGTCAGGCGTACAAGACCGAACGGGCACGTCGGGCTGCTCGGTGGCTGCCCGGTGGGTCCTCTCCGCGGCGCCCATTGCAGAACGACATCATGACGTCCGAGACCTGGCAGGGGCGCATTTTCAACCACCCATCACTTCGCGCAGCAACCCATGATGGTTGCTTTTTCATTTATGGTGCCTTGGAACTCGTGCCCTCCCTTTCTGGGCACGCTACCGCCGGCGAGTATTTAAGAGGAGCCGGTGGGCACGGAAAGTGTCTCTCGCTCTCTCCGACCCGAACGAAGATCGAAGACAGAAGAACACTCAGTACAAGCACAGAAACTGAGACCACCGAAGAACAAGGAGCCCGAAGCCCTAGGATAGACAAACATTCTTGTAACTAGCAACATCCCTGAGAGACATTCTCAGTGCATTTATAGCATCCACACAGGAGTAGGATATTACGCTTAGTGCGGCCCGAACCTGTCTAAAAAAACCTTCAGTGCATTTACTGCATTCTGCATTCGATCATTCCATTCCACCTGCCATCGCATTTACGCCCATTTATTTCTCCCGCAAACAGATTCAGAATCATCCCCCCGACCGAATCTCAAAGGGGGTCTCTCCGGATCCCTGCTTTAGGAGTTCACCCTCCGACAGCTGGCGCGCCAGGTAGGGGGGTTGCATCCCTGAATTTGTTTGTTTTTCCTGCAGAAAAAATGGCAGGTGGCCATCGTCTCCGACGCACCGGCTCCAGCTACAATGAGGAAATGGAGCCCCTCGCGCAGGAGGCCCTAGTCGCTGCTGCTCCTCAGCAGCAGCCACGGTCCGCACACACAGCGCTCCCCTCTCATGGGGACCATGGCGCTGGGCCCAGCAGGGCCGCCACCGCCGTCACTAGCGCATCGCCTAACCCTCAGCAGGCGGTAGAAACTCCTGCCGCTAGATCCACGTCTGGACAGCGCCGGGCGCCGTTGCGGCGTAGGCTCGCCTTTGGCGAGGCCAGTCCTGGGAGTGCGCTGCTTGCGGCGCAAGCTCTCCTCAGGCACCTGCCAGTCCAGGCGACGGGGGAAACCCCAGAAGGTCGCTGGCTCTAGGAGGTGACCGCTCTGGTGGGCACGGCTCACTGTCAGGTGTTGGCCGAAAGTTCCCGGGCTACCTCCCACCGCGGCGTAGCCAAGACCGACCCATCATCAGGGGGCGATCGAACTGACCGGGGGGCCTCCAAGCGGAGTACCGCCCCCCTGGCCACTACTGGAGCTCAGGACCTCCGCTTGCACCTCAATGAGCGGAGAGCCGTCGAAGACGCGCGTGTTACCCTTGAGCGCCAACGGGAGTCCCGGCATGAGGCCGAAGCTTTGGACCAGGCCTCCTCCATGCCGATCCATGACCGCCGGGGCTCCCTGGCTCGCCGACGTTCACCGCCCAAGGGCGCTGCCTGCGTAGCAGGGTACGACACAGGCTACCGCGCCTTCACCAGCGAGCTCCGCCGGGTCAAATGGCCCACCAAGTTCCGGCCAGAACTGCCAGAGAAGTACGACGGGTCCATCGACCCGTCAAGTTCCTCCAAATCTACACCACCACTGTCCAAGCGGCTGGCGGCAGTGAAAAGGTGATGGCCAATTATTTCCATGTTGCATTGAGGGGTTCTGCTCGCTCTTTGCTTATGAACTTACCCCTAGGATCCATTGGCTCCTGGGATGACCTCTGCCACCAGTTTGTGGCGAATTTTCAGGGCATGTTCACACACCCCCGCCTGGAGTGCGACCTCCACACCGTCAAACAGCAGGAGGGGGAGACGCTGCGGTGCTTCATACAACGCTTTAGCCAGGTCCACAACACCATCCCACGGATAACCCCCGATGCTATCATTGTCGCGTTCCGACAGGGTGTCCGCGATGAGCGGATGCTCGAGAAACTGGGCACGCATGAAGTCGAAACCACCACGGAACTCTTTGCGTTGGCCGACAAGTGCGCTAAGGCGGCGAAGGCTCGGGCGTGGCATGTTCTGTGCCCTGAGCATCCTGTCGCCGATCAACCAGGTCCTTCCCGCTCTGACAGGCGGGAAAAGAAAAAAGAGGAGAAGGCGCGAGGCTGTCCCTGTCGTGCCGACCCAGGGCCCTGCCCATGGGCCAGCCCAGGAACCTGACCACCGGCCAGCGCGCCGGGCGGCCGCCGACAGAAGGCCCACGCCCGCGAGGGCTGCGGCCTGAGCCCCTCCTAGGGCTCCTGCTCCCGCAAGGGCCCCCACTCCTGCGAGGCCTGAGCCGGGAAAATGGTGCCAGATTCACCAGACCAAGTGGCATGACCTCACGGAGTGCCGCACGGTCAAAGGTCTCATCAAGCAGCGCTATAGGGACAGCGAGGAGCCTTGCAGGGGTGGCGACGACAGAGCCGCCCCCAACAACCAAGAGCTCAGCTTTCAGAAGCCTGAGCACACCGTCGCTTTCATCGATGAAGGCACGTACACGCCCTCCTCCCGCCGCAGAGTCAAGACCATGTGGCGCGAGGTGTGCTTGGTGACCCCGAGCACGGAGGCCACAGGCCCCTGAAGTGGTCGGACTCCCCGATCACGTTCAGCCTGGCCGACCACCCCGCAAGTACTGCAGGCGTGGGGCGACTACCCCTGGTAGTGTCCCCCACCATCTGCAACGTAAAGGTTAGCAGAGTGCTGATCGACGGGGGTGCAGGCCTGAACCTCCTTTCCTGGGAGGCCTTCGAGAAGATGCAGGTGCCTTCCAAGGGCCTAAAGCCATCGCTCCCCTTCTACGGGGTGACACCCGGGCACTCCCTACCCCTCAGGCAGGTCGAGTTGCCCGTGACATTCGGGAGCCGGGATAACTTCCGGACAGAGAATGTCATCTTCGATGTTGTGGAACTCCCCCTTCCCTACAACGCCATCCTCGGGCGCCCGGCGCTCGCTTGGTTCATAGTGGTCACCCACTACGCATACCTCACGGTCAAGATGACGGGCCCTGCATGCCCCATCTCCATGTCCGCCAAGATCGGCAATGCCGTCTCCTGCGCCGAGCAGCTATACTCGGCCTTGGTCTCTGCCCGAGCCGAGGTCGAGGGTTACCCAGGGGGCCCGGGACCCTCTTCATCCAAACCCAGACTCACCGCCGACGCCTCTGTTCCTACGAAGGAGATCGTGGTGGGCGAAGACGCTTCCTAGGTCGTCCGAATCGGCGGTGACCTGGGCGGCAAATAGGAAAGCGCGCTCATCGCCTTCTTCCGGGCTAACGTCGACGTGTTTGCATGGCAGCCATCTGATATGCCCGGGATCCCTAGGGAGGTGATCAAGCACCACCTTGCTGTGCACCCGGAAGCACGGCCGGTGAGGCAAAAAGTCCGGCGGCAGGCACCCGAGCACCAGGAGTTCATCCGGGAGCAAGTAAGTAAGCTCCTTAATGCCAGCTTTATCCGAGAAGTCCTCTACTCCGAGTGACTGGAAAACCCAGTCATCGTCCCGAAGGCCAACGGCAAGCTCCGCATGTGCATCGACTACACCGACTTGAACAAGGCTTGCCCAAAAGATCCTTTTCCTTTACCCCGCATAGATCAGATTGCAGATGCAACCGCGGGGTGCGATCTTTTATGTTTTCTAGATGCAAACTCTGGTTATCACCAAATTCGCATGGCCATAGAGGATGAAGAAAAAACTTCTTTTACCACTCCGGTGGGGACTTATAACATGTATCGATGCCATTTGGTTTGCGCAACGCTGGGTCATCCTTCCAGCGTGCTGTGCGCATTACCCTTGATTCACAGGTTGGCCACAACGTCGAGGCTTACATCAACGATCTCGTGGTCAAATCCCGAGACCGTGCCACGCTGCTCGAAGATCTGGCTGAGACTTTCAAACAGTCTCCGCACTACCCGCTTGAAGCTCAACCCCGAGAAGTGTGTTTTCGGGGTACCGGCGGGCAGGCTCCTCGATTTCTTGGTCTCTAGCTGAGGAATCGAAACCAACCCAAAAAAGATCCAGGCCATCGAGCAGATGCGACCCCTGGCTCGACTCAAGGAAGTTCAGCGCCTCGCCGGCTGCATGGCGGCCCTCGGGCGCTTCATCTCCAAGCTCAGGGAGCGAGGACTCCCCCTCTTCAAACTCCTGAAGAAGACCGGTCATTTTGACTGGACGCCGGAGGCCGAGCAAGCCTTCCGTGACTTGAAGAAATATCTCACCTCGCCACCCGTACTGGTGGCCCCCTCCGAGGGTGAGCCTCTACTGCTCTACATCTCAGCCACTCCTCAGGTCGTGAGCATGGTACTGGTGGTGGAGCGTGATGAGTGCTCGGGGCAAGGTGCTGGGTCTCAGCTCCCAGCCGCCCCCGGGCAGTCTCCAGTTCTCGCGGCTCCTCCCGAGCAGGGAGTCGAGCCCGAACACTTGGCTCCTTCAGACCAGGGAGTCGAGCCCGAGTACTCGGCCAGCCCCGACCGCGCCACCGAGCTCGGGGGCTGTGACAAGCCCTCGGGTGAAGCCACAGTCCGGGCCCGCCGTGTACAGCGACCGGTGTACTTCGTCAGCGAAGTCCTCCGAGACGCCAAGACAAGATATCCCCAAGCCCAGAAGCTACTCTATGCTGTGCTTGTCGCTTCCCGGAACCGAGAAGACACTAGGCGCATCGTCAAGTGGGCAGTGGAGCTGGCGGAGTTTGATCTGCACTTTGTCAGCCGCCAGGCGATCAAAAGCCAGGCGCTATCTGACTTTGTGGCAGAGTGGACGCCCGTCCCTGAGATCGACCAAGAAGATATTTCCGCATATCCCGGGCACGATGCGCCCGGGTACTGGGTTATGCACTTCGACGGTTCCCTCACGCTGAAAGGCGCGGGGGCCGAAGTGGTTCTCACCTCCCCAACGGGTGAAAAACTCCGGTACGTCGTGCAGTTACAGTTCCGAGTGATCAATAACATGACGGAATATGAGGGCCTCATCGCTGGCCTCCGGGCCGCTGTGGGCCTCGGGATTCATCGCCTCCTGGTCAAGGGAGACTCCCAGCTGGTGGTCAACCAGGTGTCAAAAGAGTACCAGTGCACGGATCCTCAAATGGTGGCGTACGTGGCGGAAGTCAGGAGGCTAGAGAGGCACTTCGATGGCCTGGAGCTGCGGTACATATCTCGCCGCGACAACGCTCTGGCCGATGACCTTTCTCGCCTGGCCTCTTCCCGTGCGCGCGTCCCTGTCGGAGTCTTTGAAGAAAGGCACACACGCCCTTCCATCCTGCCTGCCGACCAGGATGAAGGGGAACTCTCGAGCCTAGTTGAGGGGACCCAAGCGGCGCCCTCAGTGGGAAACCCCGTCAGGGTGCTGCCGCCCAGCGAGTGCGCTGCGCTTGCCGGTGGTTCTCAAGATGCCTCGTGGATGGACGAGATCCGAGGGTACATGAAAGAAAAGTTCTTCCTGGGGATGATGCTTTTGCCCAGAGGATTGCACGGCTGTCCAAACGCTATGCCATAGTAGACGGGGGTCTCTACTGGCGCGGCACGGACGGTGTCCTCCTGAAATGCATCACCCAAGCAGAAGGTGTGAGCTTCTCACTGAGATCCATGAGGGCGAGTGCGGTGGCCATGCATTGTTCCACACGCTGGTCGGGAAGGCCTTCCGGCAAGGTTTCTACTGGCCTACAACTCTCCAGGATTCTTCCAAGTTGGTTCGGCGCTGCAGGGCATGCCAGTTCACGCAAAGCAGATTCACCAGCCAGCTCAGGCTCTTCACACCACCCCCCTGTTGTGGCCCTTCGTGGTCTGGGGGCTGGACATCCTGGGTCCATTCCCCGGAGCAATCGGGGGTTATGAGTACCTCTACATCGCCATCGATAAGTTCACCAAGTGGCCAGAGGCGGTTCCAGTCATCAAGGTTACCAAGAACACGGCGCTTCAGTTCATCCGCGGTATCACAAGTCGCTTTGGTGTCCCGAATAGGATCATCACCGACAATGGCACTTAGTTCACAAGTGCCCTGTTCAGGGACTACTGCGAAGACCTCGGCATCAAGCTCTGCTTCGCCTCCGTCGCTCATCCTCCGAGCAATGGGCAGGTCGAGCGTGCCAATGTTGAGATACTGAAGGGGCTCAAAACCCGGACCTACGACGTGCTCGCAAAGCACGGGAAAGGGTGGATCGACGAGCTACCTACTGTGCTATGGGCCAATCGGACCACGCCAAGTCGCGCCACCAGGGAGACTCCTTTCTTCCTCGTGTACAGTGCTGAGGCGGTCCTCCCCTCTGAGCTCACTCTTGGATCACCTCGGGTGCATGCCTATTCCGAAGGCGAACAAGAACAGCGAAGGCGCGACGACGTCAACTACTTGGAAGAGCGCCAGCGATGTGCCACTGTCCGAGTAGCCCAATACCAGCAAAGCTTGCGGCGTTATCATCAGCGTCACATCCAGGCCCGGTCTCTCGAGGTGGGGGATCTAGTTCTCTGACGCGTCCAATCGCGCGAATGAAGGAATAAACTGTCCCCTATGTGGGAAGGCCCCTTTACCGTGATCGGTGTCCCGCGAGAAGGCTCTTTTTGGCTGGCTACGGAGGACGGGCAACCGCTCCCAAATGTGTGGAACATCGAGCATTTGCGCAAGTTCTATCCATAGGTGGCATGTTTGTGCTCGGGCCAACTAGGCCGGGGTCCCCCCCCCCGGCCCACGTTGGCCGGGGGCTACCACTAACCATGTAAGTCACCCAGTCTTGTACAAAATTGTCAATATATATTATCATTGTCCAGTTCTTGTTTCAAATTTTATTCTCTCTCTGGAATCCATATGTTTAATCTGTCTTGTGAGATGCTCGATTGTGCGAGAAAAGCATGCTTTCTCATTTTTCTCGTTGATAAAAAAATCTCGATCGGTATGCGCGCAGGTAGCTACCGCTGACCTAAGTCTGTTGTGGTAGGCTGTGGTGTTCGGTGTCATGGCAGTACCCTGAGCATCACCAAGCCTCTGGGGTTCTCGGGTAATCCTACCGCTTGAGCAAAGAGTGGTCGGAAGCCTAGACCCCAGGGGCGGGCTGTCGGTGCTCGGTCTGGTCAGTCCTTCCCGGGTGCCACCGAACCATAGGACCTTTAGGTTATGCCTCTGTCTGTATACTTCGCCGGTCCGGGTATTCGAGAGGTCTCGGGTCAAAAACGAGAGCAGTATATAATGAGTACCGCATTAACAGAGCGCACCAAACAAAGAATCTTTTTCTATTTTCTTAAGCTACAGATCAATAACCAAAAGCAGCTCGACCGCAAAGGGCCTCAGTGCCCAGGTCGCTGCTCAAGCCTAGGGGGTCCTCGGGTAGTCCTACTTCTCGGGCATGAGTGGTCGGGACTACCTGGCCCCGGGCTCCCTCTCATGCTTCCCAGCGCTCGGGTGATCCGACCGAAGGAACCAAGTTCCCGGGCACCCCGAGCTCAGAGCGCATACCCCTCCTGGATGAGTGGCTAAAGACATACGAATTTACATTCTTACATATTCAACAATCTATTGTTCCTGAGCTGTCCTCAGGGCCCTCGCATTCTAATCTGTTCGGCGAGATGGTCTCCTCGCACACAAAACCCCGCCCACGTGTTCGCTTTTTCCGGAATGACAGAACAGACAGTAGACAGGTGTACCGTACGAACGGCAATGTCTAACCGAAGTCCTTCATGGTGGTCGTGGTGTTCGGCCCGCTTGGCAGTACCCCGGGCACTACCGAGCCTCTGGGGTTCTCGGGTAATCCTACCGCTTGAGCAAAGAGCGGTCGGGAGCCTAGACCCTGGGGGCGGGCTGTCGGTGCTCGGTCCGGTCCGTCCTAGCCTGGGCACCACCAAATCATGGGGACTCTTGGTCGCATTTCCGCCCGCACGTGTCTCCGGTCTGCTTGTTTGAGTGGTCGCAAATTGGGAAAGCGTTCACTGGTCGTGGCGTGCTCCGTGCTGGATTGACCTATCTCCCGAGCAAAGAAATTCGTGCCTTTGTCTCTTGACTTTGCTGCTGCGGACTCGCGAGGGCTCGGGGGCTAAACGCGCGGAGAGGCCTCACTACTCGGGCGATGAGTGGTCGGGGCAACTTCGTTCTCAGGGGGGGGGGGAGGTCGGGCTCAGTCTGACTAAGTACTCCTCGGGACACCAAGTGAAAAGAGAAAAGACTTCATAGAGCATCAAGACAACATTGGAGTTAAAAGAAGACACTCCCATATTTACAGCAAGTTAAAAGAAAACAAAATACAAAAGCCTAATCTAGGTCGGCGGGCTCTGGAGGTGGCGAGGAGTCTTCGCTGCTGTTGCCACTGCTCGGTACCGGCGGCAGCTCCCATGTGAAGCAAGCTGCCACCTCGGTGGCGACGCCCCGGACAGCCTCCCGGGCGGCCCCTTCCTCAGCCTCGACCACCCCTCGCCGGGCTAGCTCCAGCGAGAAGTTGGGTCCCGGCTCCGGTAGCAGGCCAGGATGTGCTCGGCCACCGCTTGGACCAGAGCGCGCCCTTTCCGGGAGGTCAACTCCTGCACGGCCCGGGGAAGAGCCTTCAGTCGCCGGCTGATCTCCTCGAAGCCGAGGGCGATGTGGCCGATGGTGTCTTGATCCATCCCCTTCTCGCCCACGTTGACTCGCCCGAGCCCGACCACCCTCACGGACCTCCGTGCTTGCCGAAGGATGTCTCGCATCATCAGCTTGACGTTGGCCTGCTCGGCGGTGATGGTCTCGAGCTCGTCCTTCGCGATCTGCAGCCACTCCTCAAGGGTTATCTCCTCGGCCGTGCTGGTCAGGATGGCGTTGGTCGCCGGGGCTTCGGCTTGCCCCCGCTTCACTTGCTCGGCGAGGGCAGCAAGGGCTTGCTCCCGAGCGGTCAGCTCGACCTCCCACTTGGCGGCCTGCTCCTCCCGAGCAGTTAGGGCCGTCGACGCTTCACGGCAAGTTAACTGCTCCTCCCGAGCATCCAGAGCCGTCGCTGTGATATTGACGTCGGTCTCGCGGATCGCGACCTCCTCCTCCCGATGGTGGACTTCGGTGCGAGTCCGCTCGAGTTCGTCATTCCGGCGGGCTAAGTCTGCCCGAGAGGCCTCCACAGCCTCCTCGCGCGGCAGGATGGCCTCCTCCTGAGCACGCATTAGCCGCTCCCTGGCGAGCAGCTACGCGGCGATATTTCCCCCAAGCGGGTGACTTCCTCCTGCACGGCGACGGCCTCCTCGCACACCTCCTCCAGGGCCTCTCGCTCCTCGGCCACTGCGCGTCTCTCCCTCTCATGGGCGGCGTGGGCCGACGCAATGCAGCCTCCAAAAGTCGGTCGACCTCCTCCAAACGCCCCCTCTCCTCTATGAGGGTGACGCGGTCCGCCTCGAGCTGTGCCCGCTTCCCTGCCACGGCCGCCTCCAGCCACTCGATCACCTCCTGGGCGCTTCCTAGCACGTCCGGGAGGGGTTCCGCAGCCTGGTTGGATGGCCGCTGGGCGCTGGGTCCCTTGCGAGCCCTCTCTGCAGAAGAGCTCGGGGTCCTCGATTGTTGCCACATCGGCGCCGCCCTCGCCGCGGCCATTTGCCCCGCCCTCGAAGTGCTCGGGGCGCGCTCGGCCGGCACCGACGGCTCGGGCGCGGCCGCTGCCCTAGGCTCAGGGCACGGCGACGCCTGCGGCTCTGGCTCCGCAGGCGCGCTCGACTCAGGCACGCTTGACTCAGGGGCGGGAGCCGGCCTTGGCGCTTCCGGTCGCCTTTGGTCTCCGACGACATCTTTGGGCGGCCTAAAAGTAAATGCAGGTTAGTCCCCGAACTTACTCCGGGCAAAACGCGCTCAAGAAAAAGAAAACTTACGCTGACTTTGGTCCACGGTATTGCCATCGTGACTCTGGGATCTTGAACTCCGGGCCCGGCTGCTTCGGCTCGGAGTCCGCCCTCCTCCTCTTTGGTGGGGGCTCTGAGGGGCTGCCGTGGAGCCCGTCTCCGGCGGCAGGCCGGCTTGGGCACTCGCTATAGACGCGCTCCCGTGCCGGCCTTGGTCTCTGGGTTCCGACGCCCTGGGCCTCGCCTCCGCCGTGGAGCCCGTCTCCGGCGGCGGGCCGGCTTGGGCACTCGCTGTAGACGCGCTCCCGCGCTGGCCTTGCTCTCCAGGCTCCCGCGCCCTGGACCTTGCCTCCGTAACGGATTCCGCGCTGGACGACTGAGTGCCCCGGCCTCCCTCCTTCGCGTCGCCCGCCGACGGCGGCTGCCGTGGAGGCGACGGTGACGACGAGGACGATGGCTAAGGCACGAACATCCACGGGCGTTTTCCCTTGTCCCCTGGGGCCGCCGTTCCGCTGCCGGTGGCGCCTCTTCCGCCGGCTTGATGGCTGCCGCTCGCAGCGCCCCTGTCGCCAGTCTGCGTCCGGCCACTCGCAGCCTCCCTGCCACTCGCCTACAGCCTGCCACCTGCGGTGTCCCAGCCGTCGGTCCTCAGCGCGCCGCCAGTCTCCTCTTCTACCCCGGGGATCTGGATAGTCCTGGGGTTTCGGCGCCCCGGCCGGTCGACCAAACCCTGGGCGTCAAACTCGGGTAGCGTCGCTTGCAGCGCCACCTACCCCGGGTTGGCGTAGAGCGCCAGCTACTCCCAGGGAAGCACCGCCCGGGTCAGGTGTTCCACATCGGTCACCAGCCGGACCAGGCCCGCCAGCGCCGCCTCATCCAGGTCCCCATCCTCGCCGATCCGGGTCCTGGTGATGTCCTGGGAGCTCGCGTACATCCAGCTGGGGCGGGCCCGCTCCCGCAGGGGTACCAGGCGGCGGCGCAGATAATCCACCGCCACCATCACCGACGTCAACCCCGCCTGGCGCAGGTCATCGATGCGGTTCAGTACTGGTCGCATCCGCTCGTCCTTCGCCGGTGCTGCCTCCCAGATCGATCTCTGGGGCTCCGCCACCACCTCCGGCAATGTGAGAAGGTCGTGGGGGTTGACGTCGACGTAGACCCAGTCGCGCCGCCAGTCATCCCACTTGCTCCGTAGCACCTGGGGGATATACAGCTCCGCCAGGCCATCCCGCAGTTGGAAGTTGCAGCAGCCGGCGACGTCCGCGGTGGAGGAACCCCTCTTCTTCCCGGCCGTCCGCAGCACGAAGAAGTGGCGGAACAGCGCCACCGACGGCGGCATCCTAACGAACATCTCACAGAAATACGTGAAGATCACCAAGATAACCACCGAGTTCAGGCTGAGGTGCGCCAGTTGGATAACGAATGTGTCCAAGATTTGGAGGAAGAACATCGACAATGGCGGTACCAGCGTGGCCGCCACGAAGGAGAGAAAGACGACGATGTGCTCCGGCCGGTCCATGACGGGCGGGAAGCTCGCCAGCGTCACCACCGAGGTCTCCTGCTGGCCTTCGGGCACCATCATCTTGCGGACCTTGTCCACCCCCTCTTCGTTGACAATTCTCGACTCCGGGAGTATGCTGTCGGATCCCTTGTCACAACGGCTGCCTCCTGCCCTCGGCATTGTGTCGAGGTGGGGAGTGTGCTAGAAGGTGGGGGGAAGAAGGGTGCGCTGGTCGCCTAAGGAAGGGCGAGGGCTCTGGAGCGCAGGGAAAAGGAAGAAGGCAAGAAGGCTTGATTGCGAAAATGGCGTAAAGGGGCAACGGTTCGCTCCCCTCCTCCTTTTATATCCCAGGGATTTCAAATGACGCATGCTACGGCACGCTCAACGAGACAAACTTCCTCGGCCGGCACGAGCACCAGGAGAATCTCCCTCGGTCTGCGCTGTTGTCAGCAGTCGTCAGGCGCACTACCCTCGATCTGCGCGGTTGCCACGTGCGCCGCCTGCCTCGTCATCACCCGCCGCTTGCCTCGTTATCACACGCCGCCTGCCTCGTTATCACGCGCCTCGGGAGTCAGCTGGACGCGCGTCCGTTCGTCTCCCCGCTGGGCCGTACCAGAAGCTTGGGCCAGAGAGGCCAGCGCCTAGAAACACGCTACGTGGTGTCGGTGCTGGGTTCCGCCTCGATGAAGACGAGGGCCCCATCCGCAGTCTCTGGGCCATCGCCTACCAATGGGCCCGGGGGCTGCTGTTGGTGAATCAGGAACCAGAGGTTCCCGAGTCCCGAGGCCAGGCCAGTAGTTTGCCACGTGGCGCCCTCCCGTGGGGATCATCTCCGCGAGGTATGAGAAGACTAAGTCCCGGGAGAGGGTGCTCAGGGCCATGAACAGTGGTTCCCGAGTACCCGACTTCCCCGATGATCCGCGAAGGCCAAGTGTCGGGAAGAAAGTGCTCGGGACCATGAACAGTGGCCCCCGAGCACCCAAGTCCCCCGACGACCCGGAAAGCTGAGTATCGGGAAGGGCATGCTCGGGGCTGCGAACAGTGGCCCCCGAGCACCCGAGTACCCCGAGGACCCAAGGAAGATAGTTCCTGGAGAGAGCGCTCGGGGCCGTGAACAGCGGCCCCCGAGCACTCGGTTCCCCGAGGACCTGAACAGTGAGTTCCGCGAGAAAGTGCTTGGGACCATGAACAGTGGCCCCCGAGCACTCGGTTCCCCGACGGCCTAAGAAGTCCTTCGCTGGTGGCCCCCACAGAGGTCCAGCGATGAGGTGTCAACCAGTGAAAGGCTCAGTGCCGCATTTAAGAGGGCGCGTGGTCTGTCACTTCCAACTGCTCCTGCCATGCTCGGTGTTAGTCCCTGCCACATTCTGGCAGGAGGGCGTGGGGACATTTAATGCATGGATCCCATCCCGCATCATCCGGCGCGCCTCGGGATAGCATTGCGAGGCCCAAGGCATCCCGCCTACCGCCCTGCTGTGTTAGGCGTACAAGACCGAACGGGCACACCAGGCTGCTCGGTGGCTGCCCGGTGGGCCCTCTCCGCGACGCCCATTGCAGAATGACATCATGACGTCCAAGACTATGCGGGGGCGCATTTTCAACCCCCCGTCACTTCGTGCAGTAGCCCGTGATGGTTGCTTTTCTATTTATGGCGCCTTGGAACTCGTGCCCTCCTTTTCAAGGCACGCTACCGCCAGCGAGTATTTAAGAGGAGCTGGTGGGCACGAAAAGTCTGTCTTGCTCTCTCCGACCCGGACGAAGATCGAAGACAGAGGAACACTCAGTACAAGCACAGAAGCTGAGACCACCGAAGAACAAGGAGCCCGAAGCTCTAGGATAGACAAACATTCTTGTAACCAGTAACACCCCTGAGTGACATTCTCAGTGCATTTATTGCATCCACACAGGAGTAGGATATTACGCTCAGTGCGGCCCAAACCTGTCTAAAAAAACCTCCAGTGTATTTACTGCATTCTGCGTTCGATCATTCCATTCCACCTGCAATTGTATTTACGCCCATTTATTTCTCCCGCAAACAGATTCAGAATCATCCCCCCGGCCAAATCTCAAAGGGGGTCCCTCCGGATCCCTGTTTTAGGAGTTCACCCTCCGACAACATCATTGCCATCTTGGATGATTTTGCTATTAATCATGTATCTAGAGATGATAATCTCAGAGCTAATTAGTTAGCACAACAAGCATCAGGTTATCAAGTTGATAGAGATAAATTATTGATAATTTTAGAGATAATGATGTAACACAATAAACATCAGGTTATCAAGTCAATAGAGGTAAATTATTTGTGATTGAAAGACTAATGTTGGAAAACATGGATTACTGTATAGCCGGACATGAGTTCTTGGGTTCGGTTATGACTTCTTTAGTGAGGGAAAAGGTTGAACTGGCTGAATCTAAGGATTGAAGAAGACTTTTGATTGATTATTTGAAGGATCAAAGCAAAAGTGTTCATCGAAGGATTCTATGACAAGCCTTCAAATATGCATTGTTTAATGATGATTTATATCACCGAGTTGTTGATGGTTTACTTCTCAAATTCTTGGATTCAGATCAAGCAAGAATTACTATATAAGAAGTACATGAAGGCATATGTGGCATACATCAATCAGCATGCAAGATGAAGTATTTATTAAAAAGAGTTGGATTCTATTAGCCTATTATACTTAATAATTGCTTTAGGAATTATAAGAGATGCAAGGCATACCAAAAGTTTGGTGATATTCAATTAGTTTCTGCTGCTATGATGCATCCTATTATTAAACCATGGTCGTTCTGAGGATGGGGCTTGGATTTCATTGGTCAAATACATCCTCCATCATATAAAGGTCATCACTTTATTTTGGTGACTACTGATTATTTCACCAAGTGGGCTGAAGTTGTTCCTCTTATAAACATGATACATAAGGAGGTGATTGATTTTATTTTTGAGCATATGTTCATAGATTCTGTATTCCGCAAATTTTAACTACGAATCAAGGTACTTCATTCATGTCACATCAGGTACGTGAATTTGCTAAGTCATTAAAAGTTAAGCTTCTCAATTAATCTCCATATTATGCTCTATTATGATCTAATGATAGACAAGATTGATAAAAGGACAGATGAAAGATTACAGACTTTGGGAAAAATTGAGAAGGACAAATTAAGAGTAGTCAAATTCTACAATAAGAAGGTAAAAACAAAGTCATTTTAAATTAGGGATCTTGTGTGGAAGACTATCCTATCGATTAGATCAAAAGATAATAGGTTTGGTAGATGGTCTCCGAGCTGGGAGGGTTCATATATAGTTGTAAGTATCGTCCCTATAAATTCTTATTTGTTAGAAATTTTGCAAGGGAAGAAATTACATAGAGCTATTAATGGACGGTACTTAAAGAAGTATTATCCTATTGTGTGGCAGAGTACTTAGATAAAATATAGTCAATGCTTGCTTACCATCATCCCGAGGAACAACCGAGGATATTGTTTTGTGTCAAACATATATGTTCACCAAAAATAGAGGGGTATGTGTTGATGGCAAGATTTGGTATGTATAGTGATCATTACAATGATGATTGGCTCAATGAGATATTGTTGCACCTAGTCAAATACATGGGAGGTGACCACGACTAGTGACCATACCGATCAGGTGACCACGGCTAGTGACCATGGCTAGTGACCATTGACCAGGTGACCACGACCAGTGACCATGGTTAGTGACCATCGACCAGGTGACCACAACCAGCAACCACAACCAGGCGACCACCGAGCACGGTGATCTCTGAACATGGTGAATTTCAGCAGTTGGTCTCCAAACAAGTGGAAGAACTAGACGGATTTGAGCACATGGGTACATCAAGCAATTGGTATCTAAGCAGGCAGTTAGACCGAGAAGGCAGTATGCGAGAAGATGTTCGGGTCGAGCATGCAGTCGAATCCAAGAAGGCCGAACTGCAATAAAAGATACTCGGGAAAATATATGAGAGTGTATGTGGTTGACTAGAAAAGTTATGTTAATTATAGTAAGTTTGGAGATCAGAAGGCATGATCGAATCATATTTGTAAGTCTTGTTCGGTTCGAATTAGGAGTTCTAATCTTGTACGACTAAGATCTACCACTCTTTAAATATGAGAGGGTCATGGCCGATTGAGAGCCATCATTATCCAATCGATCAAACATAATTTATATTACATTTTGTTTTTTTAGCTCCTATAGTCCCTTTCTTTTTTTAATCTACTTTGCTACCTGCAATTGATCTTGATGACCAAGGACAAGCCCCCGGCCATCCACGCTCTGACGGGATCCCTCCCGAGTGTGGGTGACGATAATGTTTCAATGGCGCAGTGTCACGACTAGGATATCTTGGATGCTGCTCGCTGGATATTGCACATGAGATTCTCGGTGTTTGATGCAACATCTTTTGCGTCAACAATTTGGTCTGAATGCAGATCTCCTTTCCATTTTTGACAATCTAACATCAAATTTCCAGCACTCGATTTTTACAATCTCATTTTACTATGTGGCAAAAATGGGCAAAAAATGGCAAAAAAACATGAATTCTTCCCATGTTCACATCAGGCATGTAAGCAATTGTTTGAAAAGTTGTAAGCAAATCAGAACAGATTGGCAAGCAAAAATAGAACCATGTAACCGGATTGATCTATTCCAAATTTGAGGCCAAAATCAGAACTAGGTGTGGACTAAACTATGCATAAAAACCATCGTTGGTCCTCATGGCTGCCATTTTTTTTTTTTGCAATATCTTAAATGCCACCTTGAAGGTTACGACATCGTCAAACGTATAAGAAAAATGAATAAAATTTAATCTTGTTTTGTCAGTTCGCATCCAGAACCGGTAGACAAATCATCATAACCTCATAAGCAAATTTCAATAACATTATGAACATTTTATAACATATTTAAAAGCAATATTGTTCAAACTAAAATATGAGAATCTGAGAAAAAACACCGTAAGTATTTGCATATTTGCGAACAAAAAGCAGAATGCAGAAGCAACTTGAGGCAAAATCTCATACACGTTACAGAACCAAAAATAGAGGAAATTTGCTAAAAAAATTTGGATGGTTTGGAGAAGCAAAACAGAGGGGGATTCTAGGCATTTCGTGAGCAAATCACCTCAGCTGCACATCGCCATGGTGACCCTAGCTTCTAGTTGCCTGCTCTCCGCTCTCAACCACCTCACAGAGTGTGTAGGAGCCCATCGTGAGGTGCTTACAGATGCTCGTTGTGGGCACCACATCCTCCTCGGATTTTGCCATCCCTGGCTGTCCATCCCCGTATCACTCCCCATCCTCGTATTCTTGCTCGTCGACATGCCGTTCCTCATGCAACTCACTGCGATGCCGTTCCTTGCTCAACTCGCCATCGTGCTCTTGGGGCTGCTCTGTGTCATAGGTGATGCTGTGCTGCTCGAACACCTCTACACCATCTTCCTCCTCTTCTCTACGACATCACTCGCCTAGATCCCCGTGTATGTGTGCGAGAGAGATGGGAGGAATGGACAAAAGAAAAGGAAGAAGATGATAAGGATCAATGACAAAGGTGAATGGGTTGTGGGCTCGACGTCTGGTTGCTTTGCATGTGATGGAGAATGCTCAGATTTAGTTTGATTGGTGGTGTTTGCTCCACATGCCCGTAATGATCCTTCGATCATCAACACCTATCATCAAATTGCTGCCGGGCGCCCGCACGTTTAGAATTTAGAATTTACCTTTTTTTACACATGTATTTAAAGTATGGATGATAGTAATATATAAGTAGTGAAAGAAAAAACTCACTTCCACGGGGAGATCACTAAGCATTCGGAATCCTGAACATAATAAAATATCATATTTAGGTTGTTAATTTAATAATATGGCATGAAATTCAATATTTAGACCAATGAAGGAATCTATAGTTTTTATTCTAGTTTATAGTCCAAATTATGAACTAATTTAAAATTTTGAATTGTAGTTCACAAAATATATATTTACGATCCAACCACATTTTAAGTACAGAATATGTTTCGATATGTTTAATTTTACTTTGGATAATAAATTGTTCATTTCATTGACACGTAGGCCCAGATTAGTGGGCTGGGTGTTGCCTTTACAGTAGGTGTCCTGTTGACTCCTTAGGCTCGCATTCATGCTTATGTTTCTGGAAGATAATCATGTGCATTAATACACTTTCGTTTAGATGAAGGCAAATATTAATCAACGATTAGTATCTACTATAGCTCTGAGGTAAGAGGGAGTACCTTAAAAGAACTCATCAGTTAGATATAGGAAAGATATCGATGGAATAATTTGCTAAGAATGTAACAGATTAATTTCCAGCTACTAGGATATATACACCCCCATACACAAGGCGTGATTCACCTGAGAATAATTATGTTGGCCAATTGACATGACGCGGAATAACAGAATCCTATCAACATGATCAGACCGGATTATTTCTATGCTGCTATTACAAAGAAAGTTAGAGGGGAATCAATTTAGGTTCCTCTGAGACAGGACAACTACAAAAACCTGAAATTCTCAAAAATGAGATGCTGTCCTACTTCCAACCATCAGGAAAGGGAACTGTGAGATGAACATGTATCAACGTATCTCGTTATGCAAGGAATACTCCATATATTGGAGGAAGATTCGACATATAAGCATATATGCTAGTATCAGCTTGAAAGGAAGATCATGTGCAGAATTTCCAAAATATCAAGAATCCAAAATTCTATCCAACTTCTCAACTGCTAGTAGTCAACTTACTGCTGAATACACAGGTATATGTATCTGGAATGGAGAAAGGGAAATTTCTCGTGATAAATTTAAAACTACTCAAAAGATCAAGCAGTATCTTTTTATTTAAAGATGAAGTTAAAGCACCGAAGAGATTTTACATACGATTTGTTCTACAAAGTTTTACAAAAAACCTAAAATGCCTAAAAGCTTAATTGACAACTTTCGTATCTAATCCGACAAAATCCACGTTGCCCGATGTGCCACTGGTCGACAAATGAATTTAGTTATATCTACCTTATTTTTGCGACGATATCTGCACCAATTCTGACTATGATTGAACAGGGCCACGATGGGCACACAAACAAGTAGATAAACAGAGCAAGGCAGCCTGATTACCACAAATTCAGAATCGCACATCCATCGCGTTGATTCACCACTGCGCCGGATTCTAGCTAGCACAAAAGTGGCAAGCAGCAGCCCTCAATCTCCATGCCAGGACCACTCAAATTTGTAGCACAGCCGCATCTCCTACTTGCTTTCCACCCATGCACCTGAATTCGTCATCAGTGAATAACAGAGATTCCTACAGAGCAGAGCCTGTCTTCATCACAGGAATGCCATTGTGGATTTCCGGAATCCGATTCCGTAATCTCTCAGTCACTAGGCCTAGGCCAAAAACATTCTGAGCAAGTAGCAGCTAGCACACAAGAGCACGCACACATACCACGTTGTTCACTGTGACGAACTTACTAGCCGCCTCCAAGCTGTGCCACCTGTGCGGATGATACGGCGGCCCGGACGAAGCAGCACAGATTCCACAATTCTACCAGTTGCATTGCATCTCGTCGTCATCTTCCACCCACGACGAAGGAGAGGAAGCTCTCTAGCCGTCACCGCGAGTACCAATTCCTACGGCCAATCCTACCGTGCTGGCACTAACCAATTCGATCGGCCCAAAGGCGATTAGCGATCGATCGGAATCAGATCAAGAGCACATTGAGCCAACCAGGAGGAGGGAGCATGCGTGAAACCAGCCTCGTGATGCGGTGATCGATTCCCTGTCTCGCTTGCCACATTCCCGGAGCAGCTCGCATTAGGCCCTGTTTGTTTCAGCTTCGGATTCTGGCTTTCAGCTTTTATAATTCGAAGCTGAAACAAACAGGCAGCTTTTGGTTATAGCTTTTTAAAATCTGCTGGTTGGATTGTGATAATCTGAGAAGCTGGTTTTTCTCAGCTTTTGATAGATTGTGAAAGTCCATTTTACTAAACTGTCCATTAAATTTTTTTAGAATCTACAGTCTAAAAGCTTTTCACAATCCAGCTTTTCACAATCCAGCTTTTAACAATCCAGCTTTTATAAGCTGCTTTTCAAAATCTCTAGCTGAAACAAACAGGCCCTTAGTCCCATGGATTTTGGAATCCAACTCCCCCTTTAGGCTGGTTCGTGCGCAACTCGGCCTAAGGAACCTGACCAGACCCGATTCAAAAAAGTCCCATCCGATCAGTACACAGGCTGGGCTTGAGCTTGGAAACAGACCCGAAGCCCGAAGAAAATCTGAAAAACCTGACCCGACCAAAAAATCCAAAAAACTCAAGCCTAATCCAAAAAATTCCAATATTGAGCCAGGCTCGGGCTTCAACCTGGTCCGACGCCACAAATTCTTGGAGTTGGAACTCTACCAAATAAGACCTTATTATTCTTGGTAAACATACCTTAATGAGAATACGATCATTCAGTGGCTTCAGGTCGTTCACATCATCACTGTCGAGGATGCCAATGATTTCTTCTTCTTTCAAAATGAGATGGTCAGACTCATTGAATTCTAACTCTGTACCAGCATATTTCGCGTAGACAACTTGTGCACCAACCTGTATCAGATTATAATTATCACTGTCAAATTTCTCAATTAGTTCATATAGAACAGAACATCAAACATACCACTGGCGGGTCAGGCCACGGGGCAAATTGTCTTCAAGAACAAACAAAAAAAATTTCTATCCTTGAAGAAGATTGAATGCAGTACAAAATCCCTTGGCATACAAGATGTACAACTAATTTCCCAGGCTAGGGCCGAACTTAGGCTTGTGAGTTTCCTATCGAGCTTTTCAAAGATTTATTCAAAACTCGATCTAACCCGATATTTGAACAGACCTACTCCCTATACACGCATCCTAGCAACCATGCCGCCCTCCAGCTCCAATTCGACCACATGACTCACTCCCCTACCACACAACTCACATAGGATGCGATGCTGTGCTTACTCCTGACGTGTCTGGGCCTCTGAGAGGTATCTTCTTGATACCAAGGTTCTTCACGCGTGGTGCCGGCCATGTCCTTGTCGCTCTTTGATTGCCGCTCAACATCTACAAGATCCAAATTACTCGTCTATATACTGTGACGTGTTTTAGCCATTAGCACTAGTTTGGATTATTAATGAGTTAGCTGAAACCAAATAAAGAGCAAGTATCAGGTGCATATACCTGTATTGGTGAACATATGCATAAATTCAATCTCATCCCTTGGATGGGAAATTAATTAATTTCATATCCTAGGTGCACACGCACTCATGAAGTTTGCATACTTGTGCTTTGAAAAATTCTCAAAATTAGATATATAGAATATTAGGGGAAAGTACGATCATTTGTGAGGTGTATAATGTATAAAGAAGAGAAATTTACACGACCTTTTCTTTTTTTGTAATTTGTAATATGGCTCACATATACGCTAACTCCAAATGGGTGCATACACACCCTAAGGCTATATGTGGAAGTAAGGGAAGATAATCCTAGAGAAGGAGATCTCTTGGGGGGATTTTAAGGGTAATTCATTTCCCTGATGGATATTCTCACCCGGGTTTTTATTCCCTATGGCTATTTGGAAACTAAGGGGATGGAAATACTAGAGAACAAATATAGTCTCAAAATATTAGAAAATATCGAGGAAATTTGGAAAAATCAATAATATGAGAAACTCACTACGGATTTATCTCGACATCACAAGATCATGAAAACAGACGTGTCCAATTTTGCAAACACAATTCTATTAAAAATTTCATCTATGGAACGATACCACTGCAAGCACAGAAAGCACAGAGAGCATGACATTATCCAGAGAACTAGATGTCTTCCAAGAAATTTGGCTGTGAAGAACAAGCACAGAGAGCAAGACATTAGATCTGAAATTTAGCATTTGGGCGCTGCTTTACACCTACTCACCGACCCAGCTTCTTTTACCCGACTTCCTAAAAAAAGCATACTGCTGTTCATCGGCACCCAAGTCTACCCAAAATTGTAGAAGTCAGTTGCCACCTCTCTCAATTGCTGAGCTCCCCTTCGCAGCTTGCCCCTCTCCTTGTTTTTCTGCAATCCAGACCAATATTCCAACCATTCGCACATCATAAACAAGACTACCGTATGATCACTTGGCAATCAATTCTCAACACAATGATCAGCTTTTCAGATAGTCCAACATAATGCGGCTATCCCTGCAATGATCAGCTTTTCATTTCTTTTATTAACACCAGCCAACCAAACCCCAAGCACATCTGTTATAATCATTGGAACTTTCCTCATACCGAAAGTCAATATTATAACACTCCAAAGAAAACGAGCTACAGGACATAAAAAAGAGTCACCGTCTCCTTACTCCAAAAAAACAGCATTTGTCATCATCTTTTCAGCCCCTACTTCTCAAATTATCTTTAGTTAGGATACTGTTCTTAACAGTCCATCACAAGAATAATTTGATTTCCGGGGAGGCTTAACTTTCCAAATGATTTTTTGTGGGAAGTTGATTTGCATTTTCATAGCAAGATATAATGAGTGAACAGTAAATTTGTCATTGGAATTCATTTCCAAACAGTCCTATATCAGAAGACAGCTTTTGAATCTGATTCCACTGTAGTAAAGTGTCACCCTACAAAGTTAATCTAAATCTCACTCTCTTCCACCCATCAGACAGAACTTTTCCAACAGTAATGTGTTTTTTAAAAGTCAAATTAAAGAGCCTAGGAAAAAGGTGTGCAATGGGAGAGTTAACAATCCAGTGATATTTCCAAAATACGGAAACCAGTTCTTTGGCTCAAATCCTATAATTAAACATGTAATGAGCACTAATCATATTAAGATTATTGAGAGGATGCATATACTCCATAGTAGAATACATGTATAGCTGGAGCTTCAACTATCAGGATTTCAATCACACAAGGATATATACACAGGTTTAGCAGAACATTACTATGAGAATTACTCGTGGGTTTTGGCAAAACAAGCTCTCTGTATATATTATAATGAGCTCAAACTAGTTTTATGGCTGGAGCTTTTAACAGTGCATATATATCCTTCTGTTCCAACTAGTTTATGGCTGGAGAATAAAATATGACATCATAAAATGAACATAAGGAAAGTAAGCTGTTTTTTTCAGAATTCCAGGTCAGGCTCAAGGTACAGCTAGCAACTGTTAATAAGATCTACCAAATTGATCTAACTATGAACTAACAATCTAACTATAAACTATTATTCTAACTATGAACTAACAATCTAACTATGAACTATTATTGTAACTATGAACTAATATATATGAGTTAAACATTGACACTGCTACTTAGTCCATATCGTAAAGAAAAGGATTCCTAAAGAGACTACAGGCAAGCAACCTGCTGGTCATTGAACGGTTCAGCAGAAACAGTAAAACATGACCCCATAGGCTGCAATAGATACATGATAAGAAAAAAAACCTCATGTGATTCTATATATCTATAACATTCCTCTATGGTTGTGTATGAAGCAAAAGTACATCATGATGCCGGTGCTGATATCAGGGCCGAGGCAACTTGGCAACAATATTGATGTCTATTGAAACCATTAATGGAAGATCTTGTAACACTATGGAACGATGATGTGCAGGTATGAGATGCATATAAATGAGACAACTTCACCCTACGCGTAATGCTGTTTGTAACAATCCAAAATTGGCCAGCCCTTGATAACCTATTGGATCAGACTGTCAAAGGCTACTGTGCATGCGTACATTGCTTGGATGAAACAAAGAGCTTGTGGCTGAAAAACAGCCAAAAAATGGTGTACCTATGTCATCGTAAATTTCTTCGTAAGGATCACCTGTACTGCAGCAACATGAGATCTTTTGATGGGAAAGTTGAGACTCGATCACCTCCTAAGCATCGCACTAGGAGACAGGTATATGAGATGGTAAAGGAACTTAGAGTTATCCTTGGAAATGGATGCGGGAGTACACCGGTTTCAAAATCTAATCTTAGAGCTCCTATATTCAAAAAGAAATCTGTCTTTTATGACTTAGAATATTGGCCAAATTTGGTGGTTTGACCGCAATCGATGTCATGTACATTGAGAAGAACGTGTGTGATAGCTTGATTGGTATGTTACTAGACATATCTCGCAAAATAAAGGATACACTCCAAGCACGGAAGGACCTAAAATGTTTGAAACTCAGACATGATCTACATCCCAAAGAGATGGAAGAAGGCAACAAATATCTTGGCCTCGCGAGCTACAATCTGAGCAAGGCGAAGAAAATTACAATGTGTAAGTGCTTGCATGGAATCAAAGTTCTACCCGGTTACTCCGCCAACATAAAGAGACTAGTAAACATGAAAGATTTGAAATTAACTGACATGAAGTCTCATGATTGTCATATGATGATGACACAGATGCTTCCAATTGCAATTAGAGATATGCTGCCACCGAAGGACCGAAACCCAATCATAAAGCTGTGTTCATTCTTCAACGCGATATCACAGGAGGCCATTGATCCGACCAAGCTAGATAAGCTGCAGGAAGACGTGGTCGAGACTCTATCCCAGCTTGAGGAGTTGTTCCCTCCGTCGTTTTTTATATCATGGTGCATCTCATTGTTCATATTGTGAAAGAGGTACGGATTCTTGGTCCCGTGTTTCTGCACCAGATGTACCCTTTCGAGAGGTTCATAGGAGTTCTTAAGAAATATGTTCGTAACCAAAATAGGTCAGAAAGCTGCATGGCTGAGGGCTGGGGAACCAAGGAGGTCATTGATTTCTGTATCGACTACATCAATCTCAAATTGATTGGTGTGCCTGTATCTCATCATGAGGGGAGGCTACAGGGGAAAGGGACGATAGGTGCAAATGCATTCCACACTAACGACTCCGTTTCATTCACGCAAGCACATTTTCCAGTTCTGCAATAATCAGTTGTAGTGGACCCATATGTCGAAGAACACCAGAAGATGCTATGCACCAAAAACCCAGGGAAGTACGATGTTTGGATCGCGCGAGAGCACAGAGATCATTTTGGTGCTTGGTTACGCAGACAGGTGATGCATAAGCAGATAAAGTGTGCTCAGTTGAATGTGTTGGCTCACGAACCATCTACTACAATCCTCACATTCCAAGGATATGACATGAATGGCTATACATTTTATACGAGAGCTCAAGATAATAAGAGCTCTAACCAAAATAGCGGTGTCCATATAGATGCCTACAACTGCAATGGAAATAGGGCGACCTATTACGGATTCATAGAGGAGATCTGGGAGCTTGACTATGGAGTGTTAAAGGTTCCTCTTTTCCGGTGCCAATGAGTCAGACTCCCAGGGGGTGTGAAGATTGACAAGTACGGTATGACTACAGTGGACCAAAAACTCGTTGAATACAGAGAAGAACCATTTGTACTTGCGAATGATGTTATGCAGTTCTTCTATGTTAAGGACCCAGACCCAGCTAACAAGGAGGAACGCCACGTGGTTCTTCAAGAAAAAATAAGGATTGTCGGAGTGGAGAATGTTGTTGACGAGGAAGACTACAATAAATTCGACTCGCTACCTCCTTTTGGAGAGGACGTCGACCTAGGTCCCATGGAAGACATCGACAAACCTCCGTATGTACGTTGTGATCATAATGAAGAGCGAATTGTTAAGATAAATTAGCTAAATTGTATTAATTACTATGTATAAATTTGTTTTAGATGCAATTATACCTCACTTTTATTATGGAAGCTTCAATTTGTAATGTATGGTGGAAGATATATTTATTATTGACCATATTGATTTTGATTTTAGGTGTATACAAAAATTAATTTTGGTATATAGCAAGTTCAAATTTAAATAAATATTTATTAGGTTTGCTAGCTCAACTTAATGTTAGAAAATATAGATAGCACAAACTTAATCGAAATCACCTGAGTAGCACAGTGGTTTGTTCAGTCTTACTTGGTGTAGGGCTTGGGTTCGAGTCTCTGCGCGCGCGCGTGAAGCTAAAATAAATTTTTTGCACCCCGCAGTACCAGCAATGAAAGGGGTTTCACTGACGGTGGACATATTGGGCCGGGAGTGAAACTACGTTCACTTCCAGTGTACTTATTGAGCCGACAATGAAAGTAGCTTCATTGCCGGTTGTCCTAGTGAGCCGGCAGTGAAGTTACCATTTCACTGCCGGTGGTCATATTGAGCCGGCAGTGAAAGTCCCCACTTATAAAATAGCTCGACGCCCTATGCCCTTTGACACTTAGAAATTTTTTCCCGTTCCCTGTGCTGTCCACTGAAACGCCTCCCGAAGCCAAGAGCCCACGCCACTGGAGGTCCATGAGCTCATGCCCACTGTCCGTGTCCTCCTCGACGCCGTCGTCCTAGTCCCCATCGCCGTCACCGTCCTCCTGCCCGGTGCCATTCCCATCATCCTCGACACCATCATCCTCCTCCCTACCGCCGACGCCGTCCTCCTCCCCAGCGCCATTCTTGTCCTCCTCAACGCTGTTCCCTATCCTCCTCGACGCTGACCCCGTCCTTAGTCCCCAACACTGCCTTCCTCGAAGTCGCCTGCCTCTACGCCACCGCCCCGTCCTTGAGGCCGCGTTCCTCCACGCAGCTATCCCCGAGCTCCAATACATCACCATGGTGAGTACTCCATCGCCTGCCGTCTGCCTCCACCTCCTAGACAGTGTTTGTGGTTGCTATGAAGTGATAGGTATTGTGAGGTTAATGGTTGCTTTGGTTATTGAGTTCCGGTTTCACCACTTTCACCACTAGGTGGTTTACTCAATTGAAATTGAGCCGAGTGAGCTCAGTTCTGGTGTTTAGAACTTTGGTGCTCAGGAAATTGATTGGTGGAGGTGCTGTGTTGGAGGTGCTTACTGACTGTATTGATTTCGCCTTTAGCCGAATTGCACTGTGAGTATTTCGGTTTTCTCCTCCCTTTCATTTCTGCTCTCTGGACTCCTTAGTGATATACTCTGTGATTATCAAATGGAACACTGAGGTTGGGCTAGATGTCTAAGTGCAATATGTGTTAAATCTGTTTATTCTCTGTTATTGGATCGGCACAGATTGCTTTGATAGTAGTGGTAAATTCCATTGTTCAGTCCATGTGCTTATTGTTGGTAGTCTGTACATTGCCAATTAGGCTTGATTCCTGGACTAGGAGCTGCTGTATTTGTTGATTCAATTAATCTTGTTTTGATTGAATTCAAGAAGAGCAGGAAAACCTTTGGTACTGCTCTGATATTTTGCTACTCGATTAGTATTTGTTTCTCAAAGAGTAATCCTCTCCCTGTCAGCTTTTATGTCTAGCAGCATTGTCCAGGAAGAAAGCTAAATTTCAGAGAGCATTTTTTCCAGTTTTACATCTAGTTGTGATCTTAGCTTCTAGCCCAGCTTGTGATGGATCAAATGGACAATTAGGGAGCAGGATATCGTAGTCCTGAGGCCAATTGTTATATTTATCTGAGAGTAATTTTATTCAATCATCTATATGCTGTTTAGTTCATTATCTTGCTTGATGGGAGGTGGTTTTGCTTCTGTACTTATGGCACTTACATGTATATTCATGTTCAGTGTATATGAACTACTTTGTTTCTTGATTTTTATATTCGGGTCGTCCTCAAGCATATTTTGCAGTCGCAAATGATGAAAGGAGATAACTATTTACCATACATATGACTACAAAGCTCGACTGAGATGGTTATTACACATGCACCTTGCACGTCTTTTCACTATCCCAGTCGAGCTTGCAGTCGTATATAATTATCTCCATAATCTGATGCGGATCAATCAAATAATAGACTCTTTATTGGATGGTGGTTGCATATGATGGTGGTGACTGATTTTTGTTTTTGTTTGTTGCTTTTCTTCTTACACCCTAATGTATAGATACTGATGCTATGCTTATTTTCGTACTGATCAATGCACCCTAATGTATAGATATTGATGCTATGCTTATTTTTGATATCATGCTCTCTACGAAGAAGCAAACATTTCTTTTGAAATACAATAAAATAGTGGTGATGATGATATGGCTCGAGGCCGTATTTCTTTATTATTTCTAGGACTTTAGTACTGATTTCATGGGTTCCGAGAGGAAGTATTCTTCTCAAGTCAGTATTTATGTGCCAGTCCTAGTAGTTTAGAGAGCAGCTTCTCTTAAGACGAGCTGGACGCCCTATCTGAGGTTGACCTAAACAATTTTCTTTTAGCCTAAGTTAATGCTAGTTCTGTTTGTAATCATCATTATTTTGCTATGTAAGATAATGCTAACTTGTAAGAATAATGTGTAAATTGTCAGTACCTTATGCCTATTTTGCTACATTAGATGTGACCTTTTTTTTGTTAAATGTGATTCTAATGTACTCAATTACAATATTGTATATGTATGCATTCTATCTATTGACTCCTTCATGGTTATCTCACTCTTTCGACAGCCTCTCTCCCTCCCTCATCGGCTTTATCTCTACCTCCCTCCTTTCTCAACTCTCTATATGTATACTACTCAACCGCTCGTCGTCATCGTATGCAAAACTTCCAGGAAGGAATGGCACCACCAACCACCGATCCAGCCTAGGTGCCAGAAGGAGATGTAGTGCCACTGTCAAACATTGAAGAAGGTAGCCTGAGCCACTACCTCAACATGGAACAAATAGGCGCCTGTGGAGTCGATGAGGTAATTCATAATTAGATGAATGCATCTCTTTTACATATTGTCGTATAGGTTCCCAATAGTTTTTTCGCATCTGCGCAGGTGCTTGATGCACCGGAGGGTCACGACAATGAGCAATCCCATGCACGGCATTGTGTTTGAGGTCCCTCAAAGATGCCTACCAGGTGATTTGTGATCACGAAGGTCTCTTCAGCAGGGGAGCCAACTACACCTGAGAGAATTCTAGGGCCATACAAGTCAGTCTGTGGGATTGTTATTAAGTGCCCATCAGCTACAAATTGTGGACTCGCGAATGAGGTGATCTGCATTTGGTTCTTGACTCGATCAAGAATGACATCTTGTGGCCCAAGATATTAGAGAAGTTCGACTTCCTTGAAGGGACAGATGTGGAAGTAGTTAAGTGTAAGACGCTAATAATCATGGGCCTTTCATTTAAGAATTGGATGGGCACACTAAATAGAACATATGTGCAGAAAGGTACAACGCCAGATTTCTGCAAGTGGTTGCAACTGGAAGATCATTGGCAAGCCTTTGCAGAGTACAAGTCATCGGAAGAAGCACATATGTTGAGTGCAGTGAACAAAGCGAACTCAAAGAAGAACCTCTACCCCCACAAAGTCAGCGGCCATGGGTATGTGAGGAAAGAACAGCAATGACAACAACAGCTATATCAACTGGGAGAGAGAGGTGTCATGCCTAAGACGAAGGGCTGGAATGATCAATCAACACGCTTCCTTCTTGGGAGGGGTGCTTCTTACTCGTCTGATGGAAGCTTATGCTTTACGACCTCCAAAGACCAGGAAGTGACGCAAACACTTGCAAAAAAACTTGTGAAAGCCCAAGAGCAGTTTGCACAAGGCTCTTTCAAGCTAGATAGGGATAGGGATGAGCTCACTTTGGCCCTGGGAAACAAGGAACACGGTGGTCGCACACGAGGTGTTGGGGTGATGGGTTGGAAATATGGATTCCTAGGTGAAGTCGACAGTTACAAGAGCCAAAAGAGATCCCAAGTAGAGCTAGATACAGAACAAGCTAGGATGATAGAAATGCTTGAACAAGCGCTAAAAATGGAGAGGGAACATACAGAAGAGAAAATAGCACAAGCAGTAGCACAAGCCCTCATGCGTGAATGAGGGACCATTGTGAGCAAACAAGAACGACTGGTAACATCTCTGAGTTTGTGCGCTCCAGCCCCGGTGGTCATCAGAGTAGTTGTGCATCCACGGGAGTTCCAGGAGCTGACCCTATCACTTATCCCATGAACCTCATGACACACGAACACCATGTGAACTACACATTGGTGCTAGGAACATTACCATCAAGGTGGCTTCCCGCGTGGCTTATCCCCGTGGCTCCCATGAACATTTGCACGAACGTCCGATACTGGAGGGCTATGCCTCGGTCGAAGTAGATGAGGCAATTGACCAGTACCGCCATGTTGAGGTGGACTACCCCGCAGAGGAGGGGGTGAACACTATAGGAGAGAACGAGCACACATTTATCCCGTGGGAGAAGGTCTACATAGTGTTTCTACCAGGGATAGCTTCCGAGACTCTCTACTCTCAACTACACCCCGGGCCTTCGTCGCCTCAAAGATCTCCATATCCTTAGCCATCTCCCAAAAGAAGTCCACCTCCTTAGCTATCGCCTTGAAGAAGTCCATCGCTCAAGAAGCCAGCACCATCAAGAAGCCAACCATTAGCTCAAAAAACAAGATCAAATTCTGCAACATTTGAGTAGACGACATCATCTAAAAAGTCGGTGGTATCTAAGAAGTTGGCGGAACCCAAGGATGTCTATTCATTCACTATTGAGGAAACAAAAAAAAGTTGTGGACACCAGTGTCACATCTCATTTCCATCCTCCACCACCTCCACCGATGCCTATTGTGCCTGAAGATGCCTTGAATTTTTTCATGAAAATGGCCAAAGCTAAACAGATGGGGTCAGCTTCAAGTAAGCCGTCGACTGACTATGAATGCATCAACAAGATGCAAGCCAAGTGCAAACCATCAGCAAGATGCAAGTCAAGAGCAAACCAGGTCCAATCATTAAGGATGCTCCAAGCATTGCAGACTTTCTGGCTTCTTCTAGATTAATAGCAGAAGAACTAGTACAACTTACTGTGGGAGCGGATATATAAAAGTCGGATGTTATATGGCTGTTTGAGTTGGGCAAACCTTTGATCAAACCAAATATAGAAAGAAACCTTACAACTCACATCAATGGTTCTTCGAGCAGTCTAGGTAGGGTTTTCAGGCGTTCCCCGTGAGATACAAAGAAGAATATTTCCTCAACGGGGATGGCTTCTTCTGGTTAGAATTCTTGCACTTGTATGAACTGTATAAGGACGATGCGCTTGATATGGCTATAGTCAGAGCGTGGACTCTGTAAGTAACATATGCATATAATCCATGTTATATGATCTTGCACCTTATAATTGCATAGCTTACTTCTCTCTTTCATAGAGTGGAAATCCAAGCATATGAACAAGACTTAGATAAGAAATAGGATTCATCGATCTTGGCCTTGTGAGCCAGAAACTTGTAACGAAGAATCCAGACTTCACCGAGGCCTACTTATTGAAGTGTCTACTTTACCACCAATACAAGAAATTCATACTCTTACCCTACAGCTATGAGTACGTGTTTGCGAGCAAGGGCATCCTCATTTAATAGGCAACTTGATTCTAGTACTAATTTGCTATGGTGACATATTCTATAATTTTCATTGGATCCTCTTTGTCATCCACCCAGACTTGAGCAAGATCATTGTGTTGGACTCAGCAAAGAGAGATCAGACAACTTACCAACACCTCATCGACATGCTAAACAGGTTAACTCGATCATTTAATCTTCTCGATGATTGCATCTAAGTTTAATTGGTATTCATATTCACGTATAGAGTGTACACAAGATACCGCAAGAAGAGTGTTATCCACTTTCCATTCAGGAAGGAGTACGCTGTGAAAACTGACTTTCCGGTACACAATACATATTCATGTCTTGCATTTTGCTATTGAATAAAAAGGGTCAATTCATTCCACTAACGAATCTTTTCCTCTTGAAGTGTATGAGGCAACCACCTGACAACAATCTCTGTGCGTTTTATGTTCTTACTTACATGCACGCATTCAGCCCGGATGGAGACGCTGTTAGGTTCAATGACCTTGAGGTATGAAATAACATATCAATGCCTCCTTTTTCAATTTCTACACGTGTACAAGGACTAATTCTTTCGAAACGCAGCGCTCCAAACTACGCACAAGTGTGTTACAACCTGCTGAAATACATGCCCTTCAAGAATAGATGGCCGGGTTCTTATTGGAATATGTTATCAACCCAAATGGTGAGTTTCATGAACCGATCGTGCCGTCCATGCGTGCGAGACCTTCAAATGACACCTTACCTTCAAGCAGAGAGTATGCGACAAGGAGAAAGGCTACCAAGGGGCTTGACAACATATTCTATTTCCACAATTCACATAATATTAATGAATGACATTACATGTTCTACGATATACCACCGGTGTGTCAATTACATGTGGGACCAGATCCCACTTGTCATCCTCACAATGGATAGCATATCATAGAACCAACACTTATTCAGTTGTAAATTGTAGATTTTTCCATTTATTAATAAATGATATGAATTACTATGTATGATGCGAAGTTGGTATCGTTGGACGACTCTTGGACACAATGGCCTTCCAACGATGATGTGAAGGAGGAGCAAGAAGCGGCGTCTCGTAAACGTGCCCAAGAGGAGGAGGATGAGATGCTAGTCCGTGAGCTGTGCACTGCGGAGGAGCAAGAAGCAGTATCCTGTAAACGTACCCAGGAGGAGGAGGACGAGAGGCTAGCCCATCAGTGTGCTGCAGAGGAGGCCGAAGGATCAAAACCTAGAGGCGTTTAGGCGTCAGACTTCGATATCTTTGACACGCCGGCGAGCCTGGAGCATAGGCAACGCTGCGGTCGATCAGGCGTTGCCGGGTCTTACGCTCCACCACCATCGGTCCCCCGGCGTCCCCGGACGTACTCACGCCATCAATCGTCAGTGCAGGGACACGGTCCTTGTTGCGAGAGAGGTAGAGGGATACTGGACTGGCTCAACTCAATCTACTTTTTAGGGGGTGACTTGTAATATTGTGTGTTTGTCGATGCCTGACTCGTAATATGTGTTTATTGCTATGTATTAATGAAGATGTTTTTATTGTTGATTTATAGTAAATATATGTATCATTGTATGCATGTATTGAGAGAGAGAGATGGAGAGACTGAGGAGAGAGAGAGAGAGAGAGAGGACAGAGAGGAGGACCGTGGAGGGGGGAGAGGGAAAACATTGCCGGCTCAAACCTTCAGCCGGTAGTGATTCCAACAAATCACTGTCGGCCAAAGGATACAGCCGTAGTGATGCTAGAGAATCACCGCCGACTGAATCCTTCAGCTGGCAGTGATAACCCCCTTCACTACCGGTCCACTGAGCCAGTAGTGATAGTCCTCGACTATCACTGCTCGTTGCCCACTACCGGCTCCAAAACCGACAGTGAAGGGGGTTTTGGAGCCGACAGTGAAGAAGTTTTCTGTAGTAGTGAAGCCCTAAGAGAAATTCCTCCCTCCCCCCCCCCCCCCCCCCAATCTAATTTGGGTAGCCAAAATCAGATAAGAGAATCCCCTCGTTCCATATGCACCTTTTCATTTCTATCAAGTTAGATTGGGTCCATGTCGGTCTAAATGGAATGGAAAACTCCAACCTCAGACCTTAGGCGCCTAGAGTGAACCGAGGGATGGGATTGAGTTTGTTTGTCTGTTCACCATTATAGTCGCACCTGATACTAAATTGTATTCTTGCGCTTGTGTAGTTTGTAGCTTCATGTTCAATGCATGTTTCTAGTCAAACGTTGCATGCATCCATGCGCAGCAAGAGCAGACCTACTACGGAAGCAGTTTTTCATCACTTATGTGCATGACTATCTACAAGGATCTAACTTGAGGCGATCCGAGCTGCTACCAAAAGCACATCCCGTTCACGACTTCTGTATCACACCAATAACCTGAAAATTCAATCAAGGGCTTATTATGGCATAGGTGAACATGCACTGAAGTGTACAAAATTTTTAGCAACCTTCCAGCTTTGTTAAATGGGAATGTCCTTATAACTTGAATTGAAGACTGTGAAGTGGCATTTAATATGGGTCTCTAAGGTAATGAAGTTAACAATGGTAAGACTAGAACTGGACATGCTATAGAGCATTCTTTCCGGAATCAGGAAATGATATGGAACATTTTTTTTGAAAAGGGAAGGGATTATATTAAAGATAAAGCACAGCACACCCCTCTGTTACATGAATAGCCTGAAAAATAAAGAAATTACTTTGAAAGCTTCCAGGCCCTTCCTACTTTTTTTCATCTTCGGTGACCTTTGTCGGCCTTCATGTTGCCTCGGTTGGACGTCGCAACGCAGAATGCCACAGCCACATAACAATCCTCGCACCCGAACTGTCAAGCAACCCCAAGCTTTGGATACACCATAAAATCCAACACTCCAGGACTGACTCTAAAGTGCATCTAACTTCATAGTGGAACATTGGCAATTGTCTCACCGGTTACAGCACATGAAACTCAGAACCAGCACCTTCCTTCTTGGGAATGACCAATTTAGGAGGTCTAGTAACATCATCCGATGCTTCTAGCAGTAGAGCTAGTGATCCGGATCCAAAATGCCCAACGAGGATGCCAACGCTGATTGGAGGACTATCGAGGATGGCAACAACGCTGAGGAAGACCAGAATCAACGGCTGTTGGAGCAGCGCTGACCCTATCTTCAACATATACCACCACTTAGGGAAAAACTTGGAGATTTATTTTGGACTAAACCTACTGCTACTAGATGATCTAAAGTGGGAGAGCTCCCCACTCCTTCTCACCGTCAGCGAGGATGCCGGAGGAGGAGGAGTAGGGTGCCAATTAGTGGTGGCGGCGGTGAAACCCTAAGGCTAGGGTGTCACGAGAGCTAGGCGACAGCACTGCAAGTTGTTAGCATACAGAACGTTCCTTAGAAACAGCAAAACATCATATATTATTGTACAAGCACAGAACCTAAAATGTCATATATTAACGAACACACGTATCTCATAATGATTGGAATATTGTGGAAAGCCACTCTTTACAGAACGGAAGGAGCACTCACCCAAGAAGTTGTGGTGCACTCATGAGTTAGACAGCCAAGTTTAGCAGAGGCCGGAATAGAGACATTTCTTAATCTAAAAAAGACAGCCAAGTTTAGAGACACTCTCTTAGTGTCACCTGCTCTGCTCGAGCGAGAAGAGAATGATGGGAAGGTCTAACTGCACGGGTGCCCAATCCCAACATGAGTATCTTGCCACAAGTTCTCTCCCAACTATTACGATCCTTGTCACTCGCTCCTAGGTGCCATATTCCCTTCTCCAACTCGATCGCCCCCCATTGCAACTCTTCAAAGCACTATAAATAGGACACGAACTAGCTCAACATTCGTCACAAGTCGTGCCTCGTAACAGCAGCACACAATACTTAACATACATCCCGGAGCGAGAGATTCATACACCACGAAGGCTCTTAGGTACACGAGGAAGCAGCAACGGCAGCAATGGCGGCTCAGTGGTGCTGGTCGCTTTGCCCGAAGCCGAAGCAGGTGGTCAGCGAGAGCGTGCACGGCGCACAGCTCGCCCTGCAGCGGCTGAGCAAGCGCTGCGAGGCCTGCGACGTCGAGGCGGGCAAGCCGTGCAAGTGCGGCGACCAGGAGGCGAGCCGTGCCAGTGCGGCATCGAGGGTGGCCGCCGTGGAGGCGATCGGCGAGCAGCGCCACAGCAAGCCCAACAGCTCCTTTGCCCACTCAGTCATCAACATGGTTGGGATGCTCATAGGTAATACTATTACTACGACTGCAATGCTTACAGCATCTTCACTCAATCTACTAAATGCAGGGACTACGTGTCCGCCATTAAGAATTTACTTTGGCGTTTAATACCTTTATGAAAAATGAATAAAAATGATTTTTATGTAATTTTACAAATATATTATTATGAAATATAATTTATGATCAAAGTTGTAGTTCGAGCTATGTTACGTGTTCGGACAAAGAGTGTGATAGCGCGTGGACTGAGTAAACATAGCATCATCTGCAAGTCATTTGAAGAACATTGGTTGTTGGACGACCTCCCTCGCCACAATTTGCGTGACACTCATTTGGATGGTTTCCAAATTTACAAAGATCATATCTTCTGCATTCCTAGTCGAATCCTTGACCAAGTTGTTGGCATCTAAAATCTCGACAAAATTATGTGTCACTAAATTTTAGCAGAGATTGTTTGGCACCACACCAACCCACAAGGCCTTGGCATCAATCATTCGTACTCTTTTTGACCTTGTTCCGAAGCACTAAAATCACACTTTTAATTATGTGCCATTTCAGGGCTTGGGCAGCTCTCCATTCCATACGCCTTGGAGAACGGCGGCTGGGCCTCCGCTTTCCTGCTCATCGGCCTCGGCGTCATGTGCGCCTACACCGCGCACATCATCGGCAAGTGCCTCAACGAGTACTCCAGCTCCAAGACGTACCAAGACATCGGCGAGCAGGCGTTCGGCACCAAGGGCCGCGTGATTGCCTCCGCCTTCATCTACCTCGAGATCTTCTTCGCCCTGGTCTCCTACACCATCTCCCTCAGCGACAACCTGCCACTCGTCTTCGCTGGCGTGCGCCTCCACTTCCCGTGGCTTCACCTCACCACGACGCAGCTGCTCACCGTCATCGCCGTGCTGGTCGCGCTCCCCAGCCTGTGGCTGAGGGACCTGTCGTCCATTTCCTTCCTCTCCTTCGCCGGCATCATCATGTCGCTCCTCATCTTCGGCACCGTCGTCTGCACCGCCGCGTTCGGCGGGGTGGGCCTGGGCAAACACATCCCCGTGCTCCAGCTGGACAGGATCCCGGCGGTGTCTGGCCTGTACATGTTTAGCTACGCCGGGCACATCGTGTTCCCGAACATCTACACCGCCATGAAGGACCCTTCCCGCTTCACCAAGGTCTCCATCACGAGCTTCGCCGTGGTCACCGCGCTCTACGTGGCTCTTGCGTTCGTCGGTGCAAGCCTCTTCGGCCCAGCGGTTAACTCCCAAATCACGCTCAGCATGCCACCGCGGCTCGCGGTCACCAAGGTGGCGTTGTGGGCGACCGTGCTCACCCCGGTCACCAAGTACGCGCTGGAGTTCGCGCCGTTCGCCATCCAGCTCGAGCACTACCTGCCATCCGGCATGGGTCCCCGCGCGAGGACGCTCGTCCGCGGCGGCGTCGGGTCCGCGGCTCTGCTGCTCATCCTGACGCTGGCGCTCTCGGTGCCCTACTTCCAGTACGTGCTCAGCCTGACGGGCTCGCTGGTGAGCGTGGCGATCTGCGTCATCTTCCCCTGCGCGTTCTACCTCAAGATCCGCTGGGGCAGGGTGTCGCGGTCCACTGTCGCACTCAACGTGGCAATGATTCTCGCTGGCGTCGTCCTAGCGGTGGTGGGGACCATCTCGTCGGCCAAGTCGCTAGTGCAGAGCATCCAGAGGGGCCATACTGCGTAAGAATGGATATATATTTGTGGACGGGCAGTAGCCCGATTGGGGCGTGGTGAGCCGGAGGGTATCGATTCCCTCTTCCGCATCTCCTCCTGTAAAAGACTTCCAAGAAAAATCCTGAATAAAGAGAAACCAGCTGTAAAAAAAAAGAATAGATATCTATAGGATGCCATGTATAATCTAAGGACGAGATCACAAGAGGTGTCCCTGCCTAGGGTATATGCTGTACGGTCAGGGTCTCTAGCACAGTGAAGGAGCCCTCTTGCTAGTTCGTCCATCAAGAGCTTATTTGGGTGCTACGGACGAAAAACCACTTAGAGCTAAATCATGAAGGGGAAAATTTGTGTATAAATGACACCCCGTCAAATCCCGTGTCATTCCCTCTCCTCTTTTAGGCTGCCATCTCCGCTGATCCTTTTGGCTTTTTGGTACATGCGCTTGACACAGGCGTAGAAAGCCATTGTCACCGACTTCCTCCTCCCTATGACCCTGTCTGCCGTGCCATAGGAGTCCCCGGCACCATCCATCTCGTAGTGGTGGTGGTCCCTAGCACCATCGGATTGACACCTGGAACTCCTCGCCCTCCCGCTGCTGGAGCTCCTCCCTCAGCCACTACCCGAAGCTCTCTATGAGATGCAAGATCGGCAGGGGCTCAGGCACGAAGAACTCATGGTGGATCCCGGCTGCGGCCTCTCATTCGCTAGCCTAATGCAAGATCGTCGACCTCTCGTCCTCTGCGTCATCTGACGCCGTACGCGACGCGTACGCGGACCGGGGTGCATCTTCATGTAGTTGGCCACGCCGTGCCCATGGAGGATAAGCTCTGCTTCACCTGTGATCTGGTGTGGGGCACTGCTGCCGAGGGGTACGGTAGCTGCATGATCTCCAACGACGACTCTGTTCTGAACTGGCGTGACTACTTTGATCACCGCATCCAGCCTTTAGATCCTATCGCCCTCCTCCCTCGCCGCTGAGACGCTAACGGACGTCGATTGAGAAATTAAATTGAAATATGTCTTAATTTTTATATGATGAATTATTGATAATATTGGATTTGAAATAATTTTAGTTGGTATGAGCTTGTTTGGGTGTGATCTTATTTACGGTTAATCAAAGTTTGAATTAGAGCATACTGTTTCAGAGTCTAGAAAATTACATCTCACCGGAACATCCGGTACGTGGGTTTTTGATCACATCAGAGAGTCCGATGTTATAGTGAAGTGAGGACTCGAGCACTTTCAGTGCTGAAACAGAAATGAAAGCAAACACCGGATAGTCTAGTGATGGGCTTAGAGAGCGTCAGAGTATTTCCTGCAGAGAGGAGTTTTTGGTGTCAACTTTGATTATGTACGCCGGATAGTCCGGTGCTGAGATTGTGAACATCAGAGAATGCCCAAACCTTTTTTTTAGAGAGGTTACCAAAGGGTGGTTCGGTGGATTGACACACACTGAATTATTTGGTGTTGAACATGAGATCACTGGAAGCTTTTAATAGACTTTTTCTTGTAGAGAGCAAAATTTTTTGCAACAGATAGTACTACACTCATTAGATGGTCCGGTGTTTAGGAGTAGAACACATCAGAACATCCGATGTTCACATTTTTTGTAGGATGTTCTCTGAGTTGAAGTTTTTGATTTTATGCTAACCTGGAGATGTTTTGGAGTGTGGAGAAATATGTTTGATTGTTTCATGGTGTGTAGGTGATGGATGCAACTTGACGGTCGATCAAGGAGGGTCGGACGGAGTCAAGAGTGATCCTAGCTGTACACATGGAGGTCAAGCAAAATATAAAATAGAGGATGAAGATGGCGTGTTGATAAAGTCATACAAAGGGGATGTCAATGCAAGTGACAAGGCGGCCTGAGAGATCGGAAGCGAGAAAGACTTGCCGGCGGTCAGGATCGCAAGACGGCGGAGACGCATCATCATCGGAGCAGTTGCTTCTGGAGCAAGCAAGTGGCGGCTAGTCACGCTTTGAGAAGCATGCTAGGGTTTCATGGTTTGGCCTCAAAACCATAGGAGGACTCGATGAGTATGTAGCACCATCGTAAAACTTGCGTCGAGGTGAAGCTAAGTCATTAGGCACCGAGACCGTCCGATGAATGGAGAAAAAAATGGACCAAAATACCTATGGTGATAGGTAGAAGTGTATTACATGAGAGGGGTATTTTGGAAAAAAATTAGGAAACTTGGAGGTCAAGTTTTCTAGACCTATAAATAGAGGGGTAAGGCTATAGGAGAGGATCAACTAGCTATTTGAGTCCCTTGTGCCACTCATATGAGAGCATTATGCTAGGGTTTTAAAGGTGAGGAGGATGAGTGCTTAGCCTATGTAACAGGTGAGAGTTTTCAGAGAAAAATCTTTGTAATCCTCCTAAAATAGGGCTGATCTCTTTGAGTAATGAAGTTTATTTTGTTTCATATACTTGAATTAGCCGCCTTCTAGTTTCCCTGTATTGGTTCCCTTGCCTTGTGTGCAATTTTTTCCTTTTCAGTGTTGATTTTCATTTTTCCTTTTGAGCTGAAATTTTAACCCCATGGGAGGTTATTCTTCTTGATGCTAAAGGCATAAAATTCATATACACATGCATATGTGACAGGGTCTTGAATTCTCTTGCCTAAGACCATTATCTTAAAGATCTTCTTTACCCAATATTCTTCTCTTGATCCTTGAGTGATCTTTTTTCAAGATTTAACTTTCATGTGAAGATGAGTCATGCATTGGTTTGTTGTGAAACCTTGTGTTCGATTTCAACCATAAGACCCACCTTTTATTGAATCTTTAAGTTTGGTTTTTGATCTTTCTCAGAAACTCTAGACTCTTTGGTCCCACCTCCGGAGTCTCAGGACTTTCTGGTTAAGTGTAGTTTTTCCGTTGCGCATTCATATTGTGTTCTATTATGATTCTTCTTTAGAGTTGTGTTGGGTGATCGAATAGGAGAAGGCCATCAATTTCATAAGAAATTTATTGAGGTGCCTAATCATCCCCCTTCTAGTCACTACTCTCGATCCTACTATTGGTATCAGAGTCGGTTTGATCAGTTGTTGACCTTAACCGGCTTTATAATCCATAAGCGACATTGAGAGAAATGGGAAGATTCCGCTGTTTGATGGCTATGATTTTTCGTACTGGAAGGTGCGCATGGAGGCTTATCTTCTATACCAAGGAAGTGTAATATGGGAATTATTTGATTCCAAGAACAAGATCCCTACTACTTGCACGACTCAGGTTCAAATCGAGCAGTATGATGTCAACAATAAGGCCAGAAATATTTTATTCATTAGCCTGAGTCAAAATGAGTTTGACAGGGTCCAACATCTCCGTACTGCCCAGAAAATCTGGAATACTCTGAATGTCTTTCATGAATGCACTAATCAGATTAAGGCCAGACGTCAAAGCACATACAACCAAGAATACCAAATGTTTGTGCAAGGCCCTAAAGAATCTTTGGATGCGATGCTTACTCGCTTTGATGGGATTGTTAGCAAACTTTGATCAACTGATGTTTTGCCATATTCTGACCACGAGAGAGAGATCAAGATTCTCTATGCTCTTGACCATAGCATATGAGAAGTAAAGATCTCGAGTATTGAAGAGTCTCCAAGTTACGATACATTGACTTGTGATGAGCTCTTCAGTAAACTCAAGTCCATCGAGATAGCCAAGGCGGCTCGGATCGGTCTTGGAAATCCCCTGTCTCAGAACATTGCGTTGGTTTTCGGATCTGGTGTTGGCAATCAGTCTGTAGCTGGATTTTCTTGTGCTAATACTTTATTGAATGGATTTGCTTTGTCTTTCTTGGTTTGTATCGCAGAGGAGCAGGTGTATGCGCTGAATGATGAGGACCTTGCGCTGATTGTGAATAAGTTCACCCATTTCTACAACAATCGCCAAGACCAGAGGGGGGTAGTTCTCGTGCCTGCTTTGAGTGTGGTGACACTACCCACTTCAAGGTGGACTGCCCTAAGCTCAAGAAGAGAGAGGATAGTGACCATGGCTATAATAAGCACAAGAAGAAGAACAACAAGCCCTTCTTCCAGAAGAACCATGATAAGATGGTCTAGAAGGCGGCAAGGCAGTTTTTAGGGCGTTCGTGGCGGCTCTCAGTGACATCAACATCTCTTCCAGTGAGGAGGAGAGTTCAAAGGAGGATGAACTACAAGCAAAGAACAAGAAGAAGACCAAGGACTTCACCGGCCTCTGCTTCATGGTAGAAGACAACAACAATGACAACGACCCTGAACTGGATCCTTCCGAGGTATTGCCTTCCTATGACCAGCTTTCCATCCAAGTCGATACCTTTAAGGATACTCTCATTAGCCAGGATAGGTTACTTAAGAATGTTGTGCATGAGTTAAAGGATCTTAGGTCTAAGTATGAGTCTGTCTCTACAGAACTTACATTGCTTAGGTTTAGGCTCGATGTTGAGGAGTGTGAGAGTTGCCTGATTATCATGGTTGAACTTGCCGAGCTTCACAATATGCATGCTCAAGCCGCCAGTCGGCTTGAAAGTGCCGAGAAGAAGCTCCTTGAGGAGGAGTCTAGGTCTACTCTCTTAGATGCTTGTAAGAATTACCCTTTGCTTGCAAAGGATGTTGAACTAAAAGACAAGTGCCTGAATGAGCTAGAGTCTAGATTGGAGAGTGATGGGAGTTCTAAGGATGTACAGTGTTGGGGAACCGTCCAAATAATATTCTAATTAATCACCAAGAGGATCCCCATTCATAATCATAACCTTGATGATTAATCAAAATATCATCCCGGTAGTCCTAACACGTGTTTTGTGCTTAAGATCGGAACACATGCCTTTACAACATATAGCATCACAACACAGCTTAAGAAAGACCAGGTAATTAACATTATATTACAAGTTCTTAAGCATTACCAAGTTATTACAATTTATAGTAAAAGAGAGTTAGGAGGAGACTAAAATCTGCTCAACTCCTAACCAACAAAAGAAACTACGCAGGGGAAGCTAAAGCTATAAACGGTAAAAGGAGGTTGGAGCCATATGCCCTTAGGCTCCATCACAAAAGCACGCTAACTGAGTAGGCTGCACTACTCATGCCCTCCACCACCCTCGGTAGGCGTGAAGTAGCCAAACACCACTTCCTTCTCACTTGCAAAACCTGTAGAGTAGCTGAGTACGAAGGTACTCGTAAGACTTAATCTATATAGAGCACATATAAATAGCTCGACTCCAAGGATTATGCATTGAGCTATTAGCAGGAAAAAGACCTCAAGGTTAAGTACATTAATATGCTTAGCAACCTAGACATATGTGTGAGCAACTAAACTTAACTAACAACAATACCATTATACCCTACAATAACCAACTACACATAAATGTAACAGGAACAATCATGAACATGTATGTAACATGAACCATCTTCCCCATGACCAACATATCCAACAACAAACCACAACTCGTGACTCTACGATGGTGCGCATGGATGGAAGACATATTCATGACCGAGAGCGCGGCAGTTAGAACTATTTTTACACCCTACAGGGGATACTCCTTTACCCACACGACACGAGGATCATTCGGCTTGCATGACCACATAGGTCCATACAAGGGGGTACTCGTGACAACCTTTCCCAATAAGTTCCAACCATTTGATACATGCATCGCTTGGCACGGAGGTATCTAGAACTACTCCCAAAGCAAACTAGATACCTCTACAAGCTCGCCCGCTCACACCATCGATACTCATGCCCAAATGATCACAGCTACAGAGGTATTCGGCTTACCTTATCATTAGATCAGCATGTGGTGAGTCCGGTAAGTGCTAGAAGCCAAGGGCGGCCAACGGTCGGTGCTTAACCAATGCAAGGCATTCTACGGTATCTGGACTCCCTCCCCGAACTACCCCGGGAACCTCCTCCAGGGCAGATGATACCCCTAACACTGCCCACATCTCTTCTCATCCTCATATCTCAATCATCTCAACAACATAATCAATAATGTGAAACATTAAGTAAGCCCTAAGCTCACGAACAATGGCATCACCATTGCTCGACTTCTACCAAGGACCAATGGCATTGCTAAGCATATCAAACAACTCTTAGGCTAGACATTAACAATATTATTGAGGTGACAAGGATGAGGATAATCAACAATTTAAGGTAGAGGATATGCAATACAACATAGGTTCTACCTATTTTTGCCTGACATCGACTCGCTACTCATGCAAACATACATAAGCATAATTTATCAAACTTTGAATTCATTCAATTCAACACAAGGGTTCAATATGCTTAGATGCTTGCCTTGTTGCTCTGCCAGCTGTATGATGCTACCCACATAGAATTCACAGAAGTGGGGTGGCTCGGTGTCGCCCTCGCTCGCCTGAACTGTCGGATCAACACTCTATAAAAGAAACATAGGTGCAATGCATAAATAAATGAACAATACAAAAAGGATGCATAAATTGCATGCTTAAGTAATAATGGAGCGCCGAGACTCAAAAACATTTGCAAAAGACCACTAAGGGAGTAGGGCTTCGAAGCGTGAAACCCCGGATAAGCCAACTTAATCTGTGCCAAGCCTTTAGTGGCTGGCGGTTTGATCGGCCCTGGGGTAGCGGTCAGATCAGTGGCCAACAGAGAGTTTTGGGGGCTGACAGTTGAACCGATGTTGATTCGGCGGTCAGACCGCCCACCAACGATTAGATCAACCCTAGCAGTGGTCTGATCCCTATTATAGAGCATTCACTTCGGACCTTTCGGTCCCAACTAGTGGTCAGACCGGCCCTAGCAACAGTCAGATTGCTAGGCCTTGCTGGTAGCACCCTTGTGGGGTTGTCGGCGAGAGCTCCGATGAGACTCTTGACTATAGAGGGTACCTAAATACTCTATGGGACTAGTGGGGTATTTCTAAAGTGCCTTGGACTACCTTCACCGAGATAAACTCAAAATGCCCCATGGATTGGACCTAGGCTAGGTTAAGTTTTGGGCCTAAACGACACTAGGGGGGGGAGGGGGAGGGGGTCGAATCGAGGTCGGAAACAATGGAAAAACTATAGGGGAAGCCTCACCTTAGTGCATTGAAGCTTTCTAGTGGATGGGTTTGCTTCGGGAAGGCTTCAATTTGCGAATCGGCTCCCATAGTGGTGGTGGAGCTTGAGGTGAACGCTAGGTCTCCAGCAAGGGAGAAGAGGGGGAGACACTTAGGGAAGTCCTTCAGGAGCTTGTGAGAGTCCCCTCCTCCGATCTCCGACCCTCGAACGCGATGACAAAGGAATCCCTCTCCCTTGTAGTGTTGGGTGGAGAGAGTGTGAGAGAGCGAGCAAATGAGAGAGTGAGAAAGAGAGTGAGAGAGTGAGAAAGACAATCGACCACCTTAAGTCGAGCCTCTATTTCCTGGCGGTCAGACCCCATTCGACGCTGGTCAGACCGCATCAAGCAAATGTGGCAAGCCCACATGGCTGCAACCTAACGGTCAGACCGTGGGTGATCCCGGTTAGACCACGAGAGGGGTTTTGTGCTGATCTTTCTAAGCATTCCCACTTTCCCTTCCCTTTCTTCTCCAAAGGATTTAGGGATTTTCTAAGAAGCTCTAAACCACCTCTAGGGTGTTTGAAACACCTTCGAACTAAACTTGTCGGACAATTACATAACAACATAGGTGATAACACATGCGGTAATGGTTAAACGATGCTTAATTATGGATTATCATTTTTGGGATGTGACAAATCTCCCCCCTTAAGAAGAATCTCATCGCGAGATTCAGAAATCCTTGGGAGAAGGTAACAGTGATGGATTGGGAAAGAATTTTCCACAAATAGGAAAGAATCACATCAATCTTCATCGATGGAAACGAAAAGATCACCATCGGGCCCTCGCATGAACTAGCGGTCAGACCGGAGCTAGGCTCAGTCATACTGTAGCTTGGTTTGACTGTGAAAATGAAAGTTAGAGCAAAATCTATACAGAGAGTTTTGGGCTTTGGCTGTGGGACCGCAAGTCTCGTGGCGGTCAGACCAACCACCAATGGTTAGACCGGCCAAGGCACCAGTCAGACCGCGAGCCAATAGAGAGCTTTTTATGTCTTAACGCCTCTGACGGTTAGACCGGTATATCCACAGCTGTCAGACTGCCAGGAGCAGACTCTCCCGACTGAAAGGTTTCTTAGTGCAACACCTTGGAACCACAATTTCCATTCAACAAAGTGATGGACATAGACATGTGAGAGGTTCTAATATGCAAATATTACAATGGTATTTACAAATTCTCAAAGAGTTCAGGACATTCCGAGTGGATTTTACCCTCATGCTCCCAAGTCACCTCATCTTCGGTGTGGTTGCTCCATTGGATTTTGATGAATTTTATGGAATGACGTTGAGTTTAGCGTTCCGCTACATCTAATATCTCGATCGGTCGCTCACAATATGTAAGATTCGGTTGCAATTCTTGGTTTGCAACTTCGATCACTTCGGTTGGGACTCACATCATTTCTTTAGCTGACACACGTGGAACACATTGTGCACCGCAGAGAGGGACATGGGCAAGTCCAATTGATAAGCCACCTCTCCACACCGAGAGACAATTTGGAAAGGACCCACATAACGAGGCGCTAGCTTGCCTTGGACTTGAAAGTGTCGAACACCTTTGAGAGGAAACACTTTGAGATATAGATAATCTCCAATTGCAAACTCGAGGTCTTGGCGGCGACGATCTACATAGCTCTTCTGCCGTGATTGTGTCGTGAGAAGACACTTCTGAACAACTAGAATATGCTCTTTGGCCTCTTTGACCAAATCCGGGCCTAGAAAAGCCCGTTCGCCAGATTTGGTCCAATTCAACGGTGTTCAGAATCTTCGGCCATAAAGAGCCTCAAACGTTGACATTTCAATGCTTGCTTGGTAGCTGTTGTTGTAGGAGAACTCGGCAAATGACAAGCAAATCTCCCACCTCTTTCCATAGGTGAGAACACAAGTTCGCAGCATATCCTCTAGGATTTGATTTACCTGCTCTGTTTGACCATTGGTCTGAGGGTGGTAAGCAGTGCTGTGGAAGAGCTCGGTTTCGAAGGCTTCATGAAGGCTTCTCTAGAAATGGAAGTGCACTGAGTGCCACAATCAGAAATGATCTTCTTCGGAATCCCATGAAGGCAAACATTTCTGTTGAGATACAACTCAGCATAGTCCTTGGCACCGTACTGAGTCTTCACCGAAAGGAAATGTGCTGACTTGGTAAGCCGGTCAACGATGACCCAAATCAATTTATACCCTTAAGAAGTCTTCGAAAAATCAGTAACAAAATCCATGCCAATTTCCTCCCATTTCCAGGAGGGGATGGGCAAAGGCTAGAGCGTACCATCCAGCTTGAGATGCTCGGCCTTGACTCTTCGGCAGACATTGCACTCAACAACATATCGAGTGATTTCTCACTTCATGCGAGTCCACCAAAATCATGGCTTGAGGTCTTGATACAATTTCATGCTCCCTGGATGAATAGACAGCAATGAGTCATGAGCTTCATTAAGAATCTTCTTACTCAATGCTTCGACCTTCAGAACATCTAGCCGGTTCCCAAACCACAGAACACCCTAGCCATCTTGAGAAAAGCATGTGGCCTTGCCTTCCTTCATCTTGTCTCTAATTCAGGCCATGCCCTTATCACCTTCTTGAGCTGGATTGATTTTATCCAAAAGGTGGACTTGATCTCTAGGTTAGCAAGGAAACCATCCAGAACCATTTCAAGTCTAAGCCGATGGAATTCAACACAAAGTGTGACATTTCCGGGCTTAACCACAAGGCAAATGCATCGAGCTTTCTAGCTTAAGGCATCAACGACCACATTCACCTTGCCGGGATGATAATGAACTTCCAGCTTGTAGTCTTTGATCAATTCAAGCCATCTTTGCTGCCTCATGTTCAGGTCCACCTGAGTAAAGATATACTTGAGGCTTTTGTGATCCGTATAGATACGACACAAATTACCCAGCAGATAATGGTGCCAAATCTTTAGAGCATGCACAACTGCCACAAGCTCTAAGTCATGAGTTGGATAGTTCTCTTCATGGCGCTTCAACTGTCGTGAGGTATAAGCAACAACTCTACTCTCCTACATGAGGACAAATCCGAGGCCTATGCAGGAAGCATCGCAATAACATCGAAACTTTTGCCCACATCAGGCTAAGAGAGAACGGGAGCGGTCATGAGCAGTGTCTTCAAGGTATGGAAAGCTAACTCATATTCACTTGACCACTCAAATACACTTCCATGCTTCAACAACTCAGTCATGGGCTTAGCAATCTTGGAGAAGTTTTTGATGAATCTGCGATAATAACCCGCAAGTTCGAGAAAATTCTAAATGTCAGTGACATTCTTGGGCTAAACCCAATTTAGCACATCCTGCACCTTGCTCGGGTCAACAGTGACACCATTTTTAGACAATACATGTCCTAGAAAAGCGACCTCCTTAAGCTAGAACTCGCACTTGCTGAACTTGGCATATAGTTGGTGATCTCAAAGGTGACCAAGAACAACACGGAGGTGATCTGCATGCTCTTCCTCAGTATTAGATTATATAAGAATGTTATCGATGAAAACAATGACAAACTTTTCAAGTTCCTCCATGAACACAGTGTTCATCAAGTACATGAAGAATGCTGGGGCATTCGTCAAGCCAAAGGACATGACGGTAAATTCATAAAGACCATAACGAGTTGAGAAAGTCATCTTTAGAATATCCTCTGGTCGTATCTTGATTTGATGATAGCCTAGTCTCAAGTCAATCTTTGGGAAAAACCGGGCGTTGATCAATTGATCAAATAGAATATCGATCCTGGGAAGCGGATACTTATTCTTGACAGCGACCTCATTCAACGGGCGGTAATCAACACACATCCGTAGGGTACCATCATTCTTCTTCACAAAGAGTGCCGAGCATCCCCAAGGTGAGGAGCTCGAATGAATAAAACCCTTTTCTAGCAACTCCTTCAACTGCTTCTTTAGTTCCGCCAATTCATTTGGCAGCATCTTGTAAGACCTCTTTGAAATCGGGGTCGTTCTAGGCAAAAGATCAATCAAGAAATCCACCGCCCGGTCGGGTGGCATCCTAGGCAACTCATCTGAAAAGATGACAAGAAATTCACACACCACTGGGATATTCATGAGATCCGTGGTGGTGACGACCTTCAAAGCATAAAGACAAGGATCGATGTCTTCAAGCTTCAAATGAGCATAGGTACCGGATAAAGCATTAAGGGTGATAGTGCACTAAGCACAATCCATGACTGTCTTGTTCTTGGTGAGCCAATTCATTTCCAATATGATGTCTATCCCTTTGGAGTCTATCACTAATAAATTCACACCAAAGAATGTGTCATTAATAACAATCAATGCTCTGGGCACGCATTGATTAATATGAATCTTAGCTCTGGGTGCATCTATGAGATAAGGTGTAGGGGTGACGCTAACTTTTAGCATGCGCCGCTGTGTATAACTCATTGCTATGAAACAGTGAGAAGCCCTAGAATAAAAAAGAACAACTGCAGAAGTGATGATAGATTTAAAACTCATACTTAATGTACCCATCAGTACGTTCTCACCCTCATGAATTCCTTCAGTGGTGGTGTGGCGCGCTCGGCCACACTTAGGGACGTGTGTATCCTGGGAGGCTTGAGGACTGGATTGAGAGGGTAGTGGCCTTGGAGCGGTCACCGCGGCTCCTGGCTTTGTGTACTGGCAATCACGTGCATAATGGCCAACACGGCCACAGTTGGAAGGCTTTGATTTACGGATCGGCTCCCGGGGTGGTGGTGGAGCTTGTGGTGAACGGCAGGTCTCCGGCAAGGGAGAATAGGGGGACACTTGGGGAAGTCCTTCGGGAGCTCGTGAGAGTCCCCTCCTCTGATCTCTAGCCCTCGAACGTCATGACAAAGGAATCCGTCTCCCTTCTAGTGTTGGGTGGAGAGAGTGTGAGAGAGAGAGCAAATGAGAGAGTGAGAGAGGCAATCGACCACCTTAAGTCGAGCCTCTGTTTCCTGGTGGTCGGACCGTGTAGGGCGCCAGCAAGACCGCAACGAGCACATGTGGACCATGGGTGATCCTGGTCAGACCACGAGAGGGGTTTTGTCCTGAATCTTTCTAAGCATTCCCGCTTTCCCTTTTATTGCTTATCCAAAGGATCTAGGGCTTTTCTAAGGAGCTCTAAACCATCTCTAGGGTGTTTGAAGCACCTTCGAACTAAACTTGTCAGACAATTACGTAACAACATAGGTAATAACACATGCGATAATTGTTAAGCGATGCTTAATTATGGCTAATCATTTTTTGGACGTGACATGCAGCTAAATTGTTCCACTGCACCATCTTTCGGGACTAACTCAACTAGGTTAAAAGGCAAGTTTAAAAGCTTTTAACCGAGAATGAGTACCTTCTTCCTCTAGTGGAGAAGTGCTCAGAGGGCAAAGGGAAAATGAATTTGATCTTGGCTAAGACCAAGATATGTGCTCACAAGGTGGGTTTAGCTCTTGGGTTGGGTTTTAAGAGGGTGGCTTATAGTGGGGAGAGTAACACTGTGTTCACCACACCTACTACCCTAGAAGCTAAGAAGTTCAAAATCAATGCCACACCATAGCCCATCAAGAAACTCATTCCTCAACCAGGAACCTGCACCATAACCCAAGAGAGCTCCACAACCTAAGATGAGAGAGCCTGTGAGAGAGCCCTAAGTGATCGGGAGATGAGTTCCCAATAGACGCTACCACTGCACCTACTACCAGAGAGAGGGTCACTTGGTTGGGTTTTGCTTTCGCCATAGGAAAGATGAGCTGCATGAGTGGGAGTAGAGCACTCAAGACATGTACCGCCCCTCTGTTGGTGTACATGAGCCTTTTCCTCGTTTCCACTCATGAGTCCCTAATGCTTTTTAGTCCCTTCCTATAGGTGTTGCCCGGCGTGGATTTTGCCATGACTCATATGGTTTTGGTCCACCATAAGGGGCTTTGAGTCCCGGCGCTTTAGTAGACCACATTTTCCTCATCGTGGTACCTGACCTCAGTGTGCTAGACTTGTTTTACCTACACTTGCTTTTACCACTTCAGGACGGTTAACCCAGTACTGAATTCCCAAGAGGTTTTTGACTAACCCCAGTACTGCGCTATCTACCTATTATTCTTCTCATATGTAGGTGGCAGGCAGAGGCCTGGAGAATAAGTGGCTCATTGACTCCGGTTGTTCGCACTACATGACCGGAGATTCATCATGGTTCTCTAGCCTTACCCCCAATGAAGCAATATGAGTACATCACATTCGGGGATGATCGGAAAGGAAGGGTGAAAGCCAAATGTATGGTAAGGGTGAATGAGAGTTTCACTCCTAAGGATGCTTTGGTAGAGTATCTGGGATACAACCTTCTCTCTTCATCTTAGCTGTTGGATGAGGACTTGGAAGTGCGTTTCAAATACGATACTTCTCGAGTTCTCGATTCTTTTGGCGCTTTGATTTGCAAGATTACTAGAGTTGGGAGAGTTTTTGGAGCTAATTTTTTGAGTCTCTTGATTCTTCTCGTTGTTTGATTGCTAACCTTCTTCAAAGCTTTGGATGTGGCATAGGAGACTAGGCCACATGAGCTTTGATTTGCTTACTCATTTGAGTGCCCTATGCTTGAACTGAGGATTACCCAAGTTCAAGTTTGAGAAAAATCTTGTTTGTACTCCTTGTCAGCATGGCAAGATGGTAGCTGCCTCCCACCCACCAATCAATCTGTTGATGACTGAACAACCAAGAGAACTTTTCATATGGACACTATTGGTCCTTCTCGGATTCATTTGGCGGAAAGTGGTATGTTCTAGTCATTGTTGATGATTTCTCTCGCTACTCTTGGGTCTTCTTTCTTGTCAAGGATGAAGTGTTCTCACACTTTCAGAGCTTAGCTGTAAGATTATTCAATGAACTCCCTTGTACATTGAAAGTAATTTGCAGTGATAATGGCATCAAGTTCAAGAACTATCTCTTTGATGCTTTCTGTCTTGAGCATGGCATTGAGCATCAGTTTTTTGCCCACGTGTTCCTCAGCAGAATGGTGTGGTTGAGAGAAAGAATAGGACTTTGGTTGAGATGGCTAGGACAATGCTCGATGAGCATAGGACTACTAGAAAGTTTTGGGCTGAGACCATTAGCACAACGTGTTACATATCAAATCGGATTTTCTTGCACTCGATCTTGAATTTGACTCACATTTGAGAGTTTTTGGGTGTCAGTGCTTCTTCCTAAAGCGTGGAAATCTTGATAAGTTTGAGTCACATTCTTCCGATGACATTTTCTTGGGGTATTCTCTTCATAGTCATGGTTACAGGGTTTACAATCTTGACACTAATACCATCATAGAATCCTATGATGTGACTTTTGATGAGTCAACCCCCTATGCTAGTTCTGTCCTTGAGTGTGCAGGTGATCAGGAGATGAGAGAAAGCATCTTTATAGATGGTGACCTTCTAGCTCTTGGTGATGACGAGGATGATCCACTACTTCCCTCGACCACACCTACTCTAGAGCTAGCTCCTGCTTCTTCTACTCTAGCAGAGGGTCCTGCAGCTTCTGCTTCTACTTCCACTTTAGTTACTTTCGAGTTTGAACTAGCAGTGTTTGAGGGGGAGGTACACTCACAACGTGAGGCCCCTCAAGACATTCAACGGCAACACCCTCCACAGATGATGATTGGTGACATCAATGAGAGGGTAACGAGGTTCAAATCTGCTTCTTATGCTCATTTTACTGATTTTGCATTCGTTGCTTCTTTTGAGAACTATAATATTGGATATGCTTTATCTGATTCGAGTTGGGTCAATACCATGCATGAAGAGCTTCAAAACTTTGAGAGAAACCAAGTTTTTGTCCCTGTAGAGCCACCCCCTGATGTTCAGATAATAGGAACCAAATGGGTTTTCAAAAACAAACAGGTGGTGGATGAATCTGTAATAAGAAACAAGGCTAGACTAGTGGCTCAGGGTTTTACTCTGGTTGAGACTTTGGAGAGACCATTGCATCTGTAGCTAGGCTAGAAGCCATTAGGATCCTTCTTGCATTGGTGGTATCCAAGGGTTTTAAGTTGTATCAAATGGATGTCAAGAGTACTTTTCTAAATAGTTTCATTCAGGAAGAGGTATGTTAGGCAACCCACAAGCTTTAAGCACTCCAAATACTCACATAGAGTTTACAAGCTTAGAAAGACTTCGTATGAGCTTAAGTAGGCACCTAGAGCTTCGTATGATAGACTTAGGTCTTTCTTGCTAGAGCATGGGTATGTGATGGGGTCAGCTGATAAATTTTATTCACTCTCAGACATGGCAATGATTTCTCACTTGTTCAGATATATGTGGATGATATCATTTTTGGTGGTTCTTCTCATGCACCTGTGGCCAAGTTTGCAGAAACTATGATGGGCGAGCTTAACTTCTTCCTTGGACTACAAATCAAGCAATTCAAGCAAGGTACATTCGTCCACTAGACGAAATACACCAAGGATTTTCTAAAGAAGTTTTACATGAGTGATGCAAAGCCCTTGGCAACACCGATGGCCACCTCAATCGTGCTTGATCCAGATGAAGATAGCGAGGAGTTGAACCAGCGGGAGTAGAGAGCATGATTGGCTCTCTCCTGTACTTGATGGTGATAAGACCCGACACCCACTTCACTGTTTGCTTGTGTGCTCACTTTCAAGCTTCACCGAGGATATCTCACCGCCAAGCGACGAAATGCTTTCTGAGGTACCTCAAGCACACTCTCGAGTACGGGCTTTGGTTTTCTGCTTTCTCTTTGCTTTCTCTTCGATATTTTTCGAATGTGGATTTTATTGGTTGTAGAATTGATAGGAAAAGTACCTCTAGTACTTGTCACTTATTTGGTACTTCTCTTGTGTGTTGGTCCTCTCGCAAATAGTCTAGCGTTGCACAGTCTAAAGTTGAAGCTGAATATGTAGCTGCTGCTAGCTGTTGCTCATAGATTTTGTGAATCATTGCTACTTTGAGAGATTTTGTGTTAAATTTTAGGAGTGTGCCACTTTTGTGTGACAACACCAGTGTCATAAGCTTAGGCAACAACCCAGTTTAACACTCCAGAACCAAACACATAGATGTGATATTCCACTTTCTAAGGGACCACAATGAGAAGGAAGACATTGAGTTGAGCTATATAGATACTCAACACTAGCTAGCCGATATATTCACCAAGTCTTGAGATCCTACAAGATTTACCTATTTGAGAGGAGAGCTTGGTGTGTGCCATCCCTATGGCATTGTGTGAGGGGGACAACTTCATACTCTATCTTACTTTTGTTGCATTTGCATTACATTTCATTATGTAACTTAATCATAGTAGTTGAACTTTGACTTGTACGTCTTTAGCATTTTCGAATGCTAGACTTGAATTTGGACTAAGTTGAGTAGTTGTGTGAAGAAATCTTTTAATTTTAGGTTCTTCTTAATGCTTTGACATGATACATTTTAAGCAAGCTTACTATCCTTAAGATGAAATTTGGCAATTTTATGAATCATGTAGGCTAGAAATGCTACATTCTTGATCACCATGTTTATAATTGCTTAGGCTTAGTTAATACTTGTGTTAAGGTTAGTTTGATGAATATCTTGCTCTAGGTTTTCTTGGTTCAAGACAGTGGATTGGGGAATATTGTACTATGTTTTTGTATCTTTGTTAAATATTTAGCTCATGATAGAACCTTAGGGGAACATGTGTTCCTTGTGTCGCAATGGCACAACTTAACTTGATCTTGTGACCATCTTGATAACTTCTGCGAATTGAATAGTCATGAAAAATCAAGTCTCTTGTGCTAAAATGTGATCCAATACGGTTATCTTGAAGCCTCAAGGTGTTTATCGTACTGAAGAGAATTGAGGACGTCTTAAGAGGGGGTGAATTAGGACACTTAAAAACTATTAGCTCCAAAACTTTTACAAGATAAGCCTATATCAATTTCTATCTAAATGTGCTCCAGGCTTATCTAGTGTGTCTACTTCTACCGCTCATAAGGATTGCAAGGTAAATTGCAAGTATGTAAATGCGGAAACGTAAATAAGGTAGAGAGACAAACTCGGCACGAGGGATTTTTATCCCGTGGTATTGGTGGCACACAAGCCACCCCTAGTCCACGTTGAAGCTCCACAAAGGATATGTTCTCAGTCGCCAAGTCTCTTCCAATCATAGCTCTTGAGATACCAAGTCACCAAGACAAGGCCTCAAGCATGATGAGCCACCAAGCCACCAAGACGAGGTATCACCACTAACGTCTCTTCCGGTCACTTGTACGTTGTCTTCACTTCGGAGCTTTAGTCACAAAGACAAGGGTCTCCACATCCCTGCACAATCCTCTCGCTACCGTTCAACACCAAGTCGGAGGGTCAACAAGTTACCGGCAAGTCACCAAGACTCCAAGGTGCTAGCGTACCTCTTGGTACACGTTAGGATCACTCCTTAATCCACACTCTAGGTTGCATCACCTAGCAACTCTTCTCTCTAGGCCTATAAGCACTAATCACTCACTAATTGTGTGCTTAGTTGCCTTGGATGAACACTTTATGCTCTTGGATGGCTTGGATGTCTTCTTAGGGTACAAGGGTTTCTCTGGACTCCAGCAACTTCAAATGAATGAGTGGAGGGATATCTATAGTCTCAACCCCGCGGACTAGCCGTTATCCTAACGGCTCACATATTCTGTGAACATCGGATGATCCAACGTTAATAGAGGTACAAGAACCAGACCATCCGGTGTGTACATTCTCATAAACTAGCCGTTCGAACTCCACTCAGAGTTCTTCTGAACACCATATTGTCTGGTGTAATCTTCAATCCATCACCGGACTATCCAGATGGCCTTTCTGTGTAAATTGCTCCAGCGTTCATTGTCTTCATCGCCGGACCTTCCGGTGTGTTGAACTTCTCCTTTTCTGAATTGGCTAGTTCTTAATGCTCTTGTGTCACTTTCTTCTTTCGAGCCTCTTCCAGTGTGTTGAACTCCGGTGAAGCCTCCAGTGTGCATCACTTCATCACCGGACTATCCGGTGAGTAGATCTTCGATCTTTTATGCTTGGATTCTTCTCTGCAAGAATTAGTCTGGCGTCTATCTCTTCTGATCGCCGGACCTTCTGTTGAATGCAATCCACTCTGACTCCTTTTGACATAATTGCTCCGGCGTGTACACTCTTTATCACCGGATCATCCGGTGAGGCAAACTGCCTCTGGACATAATGCTCCGGTGAGTGCAATTCTTCCAGCACTGGACCTTCCAGTGAGAACTATTTCTCTATGACCTTTTCCAATTCAATCAAACTTTGTCCCAGCTACGGTGGCTTCTTGATGTATTGCATCCATGAGACCTACTAACCTATATTCTTGACAAATATGTTAATTCCAATGACTATGTTGTCACTAATCATCAAAATCACAATCATGGCCTAATAGGGCCATTTTCGCTACACCGTACCCAGCCACGCGACACTTTGCTTGGATAAGAGGCAACTTGAGGATAAAATGAAATTCAAAGAAACGTGCTTACCTGTTATATTCTTTCTTATCACTTGATCAACCTAATTCTTGGTTTCATATGTGAGCGTTTGCAAAGCCTACTGTCATGAGCACTTGTATGCCTAGTTTGAGGTTGAAATTGTCTAGTTCTTAATGCTTGTATTGCATCAACACGAGTGGATGCTTATGTGGTGGTAACTTTGGAAATTATTCGGCTATGTGAAATTAAATGCGCCAACCAATTCTCCAGGTTTAGCTAGTCAAGCTTCATGCTCTTGTGTCACTTTCTCCTTTTGAGCCTCTATGCGATTGTGAGCTCTACGTTCTTCCTTCTGAAGCCCTTTGACATTTATAGCTCTCACAAATACTTTGTGGTATACTTGTAAAAGCTCATTTAGGATTGCATATTCATAATGTTTTATCCTTGATGTTAGCATTGCCAAAGGGGGAGAGCATATACACAAAGATGAGAACATGTGTTGGAGCAAGAGTTTGTCTTGCCCTAGGAAGTACGGTGAGAGTTTCTTCTAAGGAGGAGACTCAAGCTTGGAGATGAAATTTGAGAGGAAGGAACACCACAAATGTATTGATAGTAGAAAAATGGATCGGTCTGGGGGAGTATCGCAACGTGGTTTAACACTTGGGCACCTTTGTGTACTGCGTGGTGCCTTGAGCATTCTCCTTCTGACCTCCCTTTCCAGATGACTACTACCCCCTATTTATAGGGTGGTACGTAGTTTAGTGTGCAAGTTATCACGATGTACAAATATCTAGGACCTGGCCGAATTATTGGGCCTTTTCCCGGATAACTACTTTTTACACTGCATAGAGGATAAATATCTACCATAGTAACTATTGTGGTGCTTGCACCCTGAGTGGTGAGCTGGTTGCCAATTGAGGCCTGGCACTGCGCTGTCAGGGGTGTCAGGATAACCTCCATTGTATTGGGTTGTTAGGGCGACGTCCACTAACTTAGGTATTTAATGTCGGTCACTTCCTTGCATGCAAAGGATGACCAACGTTTCCCTTCTGGCCGATCTTTCTTGAGGCTCTGGGAGATGGAGTCTTTGTGGGGCATAGCTCTGGGAGATGGAGGCTTCAGGAGGCATAGCTCCGGGAGATGGAGGCTTCAGGAGGCCTACTCCCTGGGCATGGGCTAGCTGAGCCATTAATCACCCATCGCCTCGCGTCGGGTTGGCTGTAGGGGGTGTCCTTTTCTTCCCTGATATTATCTCCAGAAGCTGGCTGCATCTTTAGGCTTCAGAAGGCTGTATGGGCACTGGAGGGGTGGCCCGAAGGGGTCTGTAGCTTATGAGGGTTAGGCCTCCTGCTGAGAGTCTAGAGGCCGAAGACTCTGGAGGGACCTTTGATAGCGATCGTCAACCATTATCCTCAGTTTGGTCTATTTCCCCCCAACAATATGCGTAAATATGCTTAAAAGGAGGAGAAATGAAAATATTTGCAACATACCTCAAAGAAAACTGAAAAATGTGCATTCATCAAGGTTCCTCGAGTTTTTCTTGCCCTTTTAAGGTTTTTGATTTATCTTTGCCTCTCTTTGGCCTTTTGCTATCTTTATTATGTCAAGTGACATGGTTCTTACTCTTTCTCAAGTTTTGGTCACTTGGACATGCTTCAATTCTTCAAACCCAAATCTTTGTATTTTGAGGGTTGTCAACGCACTCATCAAGGGAGAGATTGAGAAACCAAGTTGAAATGTGCCTTGGTTTGAATGTGATGAGTCATTGACAATGTTGAAATGATTTTGGTTGGCACGAGCTTGTTTGGGTGTGGTCTTGTTTATGGCTAACCAAAGTTTGAATTGGAGCAGAATTTTTCAGAGTCCAGGAAATTATGCCTCATCAGAACATCTGGTTTGTGGTTTTGACCACACCGGATAGTCTAGTGTTACGGTGAAGTGAGCACTAGAGCATTTTCAGTGCTGAAGCAGAAATGAAAGCAAACACCAGATGGTCCGATGATGGGCACAGAAAGCGCCGAAGTATTTTCTATAGAGAAGAGATTTTTTGGCGCCAAGTTTGATTTTGTACGCCGAATAGTCCGATGCTGAGATTGTGAACACCAGAGAATGCGCTGGAACTTTTGTTGCAAAGAGGTTGCAGAAAGGTGGTTCGATGGATTGCACATGTCGGATTATCCGGTGATGGACATGAGTTCACCGGAAGCTTTCACCGAACCCTTTTTTTTGCAAAGAACAAAATTTTCCTCGAACAGTTAGTGCTACACTCACCGAATGGTCTATTGTTGAGGAGCAGAACACAACAGAACATTCGGTGTTCACGTTTTCTGTAGGATGTTCTCTCAGTTGAAGTTTTTTATTCTATGCTAACATGGATATATTTTGGAGTGTGGAGAAATGTGTTTGCTTGTTTCATGGTGTGCAGGTGATGGATGCAATCAGCAGTCAACGGCGGGTGATCGGGGCTAAACGGGTGCTTGGTGCCGGATGATCAAGGAGAGCCAGACGGAGTCAAGGGTGATCATAGATGTACACATGGAGGTCAAGCAAAGCATGAAATGGAGGATGATGACATCGTGTTGATAAAATCAAGCGAAGGGGATGTCGGTGCAAGTGACAAGGTGGCCCGAGGGATCGGGAGTGGGAGAGACTTGCGGCAGTCAAGATCGCAAGACGGTGGATACGAGACATCATCGGAGCACTTGCTTCTGGAGGATGCAAGTGGCAGCTGGTCACGCTTTGAGAAGCATGCTAGGGTTTTGCGGTTTGGCCTCAAAACTGTAGGACGACTGGAGGAGTATGTGGCACCATCGTAAAGCTTACATTGAGGCAAAGTTAAGTCGTGAAGGCACCGAGATTGTTCGATGAATGGAGAAGAAAATAGACCAAAATGTCCTTGGTGGTAGGTAGAAGTGTAGTACAAGAGAATGGTATTTTTGAAAAACGCTAGAAAACTCGGGGGTTAAGTTTCCTAGGCCTATAACTAGATGGGTAGGGTTATGGAAGAGGATGAACCAGCCATTTGAGCCCCCTGAGTATTATGTTTGGGTTTTAGAGGAGAGGAGGATGAGTGCATAGCCTATGTAACAGGTGAGAGTTTTGAGAACAAAAATCTTTGTAATCCATCTAAAATAGGACTGTTCTCTTTGAGTAATAAAGTTTATTTTGTTTCATATGCTTGAATTCCCCTTCTTCTAGTTTCCCTCTATTGGTTCCCTTGCCTTGTGTGCAATTTTTTTTCTTTTCTATGTTGATTTTCATTTTTCCTTTTGAGCTGAAATTTTTACACCATGGGAGGTTGTTATTCTTGATGAAAAAGGCATACAATTCACATACACATGCATATGTGATGGTATCTTGAATTCTCTTTCCTTTAGACCATCATCTTAAAGACAATGATCCTTGTGTGATCTTTTTTCAAGATTTAACCGTCATGTGGCGATGAGCCATGGATTGGTTTCCTGCAGAACATAGTGTTCGATTCCATCTATGAGACCCACCTTATGTTGAATCTTCAAATTTGGTTTTTGATCTTTCTCGGAAACTTTAGACTCTCTTGTCCCATCTCCGGAGTTTTAGGACTTTCTAGGTCAGCAAAGTTTTTTCGCTGCACAGTCATGTTGCATTATATTGTGAGTCTCTTTAAGAGGTGCATTGGGTGATCAAATAGGAGAAGGCCATCAATTTCGTAAGAAATTTGTTGAGGCGCTATTCACCCCCCTCTAGTCGCCACTCCCAATCCTACATGAACTCAACCCGGCCGACAATAATTGAGGGCCGGCACGGGAGCTAGCCATGGCTTTTGTTCTCACCTGGCTATAACTCCTCTAGTGAACAGAAGGGAACCGCATCAGCTTACGGCTCAAATCAGGCCACCGTTACATCCCTTTCCGCCTGATCCATGCTGTCGGTGACATGGGAACCAGGGGTCCCCGAGTCCCGAGGCTAGGACAGCAAATGCCACATGGTGCCTTCCCTCGTGCCCTCCTTTCTGGGCACGCCAAGCCTCCCCTGACAGGATAAAAGGGGGGTGGACCTCGGAGAAGAACAAGTTCGGATAAGCTGAAGACACGCTAGAACAAATCGAAGAAGAAGAAGCTCTAGCACACAGTTAAAGGTCGGCACTTGAAGACCAAACTCTAGACTTAGACAAAAAACCTTGTAACACAAGAGATCCAGAGAAAGGCATTCCCAGAGCATTAATAGCATACACACAAGAGTAGAGTATTACGCTCCGTGTGGCCCGAACCTGTCTAAAATCCTTTGAGCATTTACTCCCACTAGCAGAAGATTATCCGTCCCACCTACATCTCACATACTCGCATTAAATCCACGTACGAGGTAGATTCAGAATCATCCCCCCAGCCGAATCTCAAAGGGGGTCCCTCAGGATCCCCTCTTGAGGAGTCCATCCTCCGACAGCTGGCGCGCCAGGTAGGGGGGTTGCATCCCTGAATCCGTCTTGTTTTCTGCAGGAAAAATGGCGGGCGGACATCATCTTCAATGCACTGGCTCAAACTCAAGTGAAGAAGTGGAGCCCATGGCCCAGGAGGCCCCAGTTTTTGCTATTCCTAAGCAGCAGTAGCTGCAGTCGGCTCGTACGATGCCCCCCTCCCTTGGGGACAACGGCGCTGGGCCCAGCAGGGGCGCCGCTGCCGCAGGCGGGCCGCCCAACCCTCAACAAGCGGCAAACCCTACAAGATCGACGTCCAAACAGCACCGGGCACCATTAAGGCGTAGGCTCGCCTTTGGTGACGCCAGCCCTGGGAGTGCTTTGCTTGCAGCGCAAGCACTCCTCAGGCAGCCGCCTGTCCAGGCTGCAGGGGAAACCCCGGAAGGTCGTTGGTTGAAGGAGGTGGCCGCCCTGGTGGGCACGGCTCACCGGCAAGTGCCGACCAAAAGTTCCTGTGCCACCTCCCACCGCGGTGCAACAAAAGCCGGACCATCTTCGGGTGGTGGCAAAACCGGCCACAGAGGCTCCAGGCGGAGTGCCACCCCCCTGGCCACAACAGGAGCTCAGGACCTTCGCTTACACCTTAATGAGTGGAGGGCTGTCGAGGATGCACGCGTCACCCTCGAGCGCCACTAGGAGTCCTGACGCGAGGCCGAGGCAGAGGACCAGGCTTCCTCTATGCTGGCCCACGACCGCTGGGGTTCCCCGGCGCGCCGGCGTTGGCCCCCCAAGGGCGCTGCTTGCGCCGTAGGATACGACACAGGCTGCTCTGCATTCACTAGTGAGCTCCGTCGGGTCAACTGGCCCACGAAGTTTCGGCCAGAACTACCGGAGAAGTACGACGGGTCCATCGACCCCGTCGAGTTCCTCTAGATCTACACCACCACCGTCCAAGCGGCGTGCGGAAATGAAAAGGTTATGGCCAACTACTTTCACATAGCCTTGAGGGGCTCTGCCTGCTCTTGGCTTATGAACTTACTCCCAGGATCTATTGGCTCCTAGGATGATCTGTGCCACCAATTTGTGGCCAATTTTCAGGGCACCTTCGCACGCCCCGGCTTGGAGTGCGACCTCCATGCCGTCAAGCAGCAAGAGGGGGAGACGCTGAGGCGCTTCATACAACGTTTCAGCCAGATCCGCAACACCATCCCGCCGATTACCCCCCTGCCATCATCGTCGCATTCCAGCAGGGCATCCGCGATGAGCGGATGCTTAAAAAGCTAGGTACGCATGAGATCGAAACCACCGCGGAGCTCTTCGCATTGGCCGACAAGTGCGCCAAGGCAGCGGAGGCTGGGGCGTGGCATGTCCCGCACCCTGAGCAACCTGCTACCGACAAGGCAGGTCCTTCCCGCTCCGACAAGTGGGAAAAGAAAAAGAGAAAGAAACGCGATGTTGCCCCTGTCGTGCTGGCGGAGGGCCCTGCCCACAGGCTGGCACGCCGGGCGGGTGTCGATAAGAAGCCCGCTCCCGCGAGGCCCGAACCAGGAAAATAGTGGGAAATACACCAAATCGACTGGGTGCCGGTCGGTCAAGGGCCTCGTCGAGCGGCTCCAGAAGGAGCGCGAGGAGCGCCGCAGGGGTGGCAACGACAAGGCCACCCCCGAAAATCAAGAGCTTGGGTTCCAAGAGCCTGAGCACACTGTCACTTTCATCGACGGAGGTGCATCAAGACCATACGGCATGAGCTGTGTTCGGCAACCCCGGGCGTTGCGGCCGCAAGGCCTCTAAAGTGGTCGGAGACCCAGATCACCTTCAGTCTGGTGGACCACCCCGCGAGTACTGCAGGGGTAGGGTGACTACCTCTGGTGGTGTCCGCCACCATCTGTAATGTGAAGGTCAGCCGGGTGCTAATCGATGGGGGTGCAAACCTAAACCTCCTGTCCCAGGAGGCATTCAAGAAGCTGTAGGTGCCTTCAAGGCACCTAAAGCCGTCCCTCCCATTTTACGGGGTGACGCCGGGGCACACATTACCCCTCGGGTAGGTCGAGCTGCCCGTCACATTCGAGAGCCGGGACAATTTCCAGACGGAGAGCATCATCTTCGACATCGCGGAGGTCCATCTCCCCTACAACGCAATCCTCGAGCGTCCGGCGCTTGCCTGGTTCATGGTGGTGACGTACTACGCCTACCTCACGGTTAAGATGCCGGGCCCTGCCGGCCCCATCTCTGTGCCCGCCGAGACCGGCAGCGCCATCTCCTGCGCTTAGCAGCTATACTTGGCCTTGGTCTCTGCTCGGGCCGAGGTCGATGGACACCCAGGGGGCCCGGGATCCTCTTCATCCAAACCCTAACTCACCACCGACGCCTCCATCCCCACGAAGGAGGTCATTGTGGGCGAAGACTCATCACAGGTCATCCGAATCGGTGGTGACCTGGGCGATAAATTGGAAAGCGCACTTGTCACCCTCCTCCGGGCTAACGCTGATGTATTTGCATGGCAACCGTCAGATATGCCCAGGATCCCTAGGGAGGTGATCAAGCACCACCTTGCTGTGCGCCCCGACGCACGACTGGTGAGGCAGAAGATCCGGCGGTAGGCGCCCGAGCGCCAGGAGTTCATCCGGGAGCAAGTCAGCAAGCTCCTCGACACTGGCTTGACCCGAGAGGTCCTCCACCTGGAGTGGCTGGCCAACCCAGTCGTTGTCCCGAAGGCCAACGGCAAGCTGCGGATGTGTGTCGACTACACCAACCTTAACAATGCTTGTCCAAAAGATCCTTTTCCTTTACCCTGCATAGATCAAATAGTAGATTCTACTGTGGGATACGATCTTTTGTGTTTCTTAGATGCAAATTCGGGTTATCACCAAATCTCCATGGCCAAATAGGACGAAGAAAAAACATCTTTTATCTCCCCGGTGGGGACCTATTGCCATGTGTCAATGCCTTTTGGTTTGCGCAACGCCGGATCTTCATTCCAACGGGCAGTGCACATTACCCTTAATACATAGGTTGGTCGTAATGTCGAAGCTTATGTCGACGACCTCGTGGTCAAGTCCCGAGATCATACCACCGTGCTGGAAGACTTAGCCGAGACTTTCAATATTCTCTGCACCACCTGCCTGAAGCTCAACCCCGAGAAGTGTGTTTTTGGGGTACCCGCAGGCAAGGTCCTCGGTTTCTTGGTTTCCAGCCGAGGAATCGAGGCCGATCCGGAGAAGGTCCGGGCCATCGAGCAGATGCGTCCCCCGGCCCGGCTGAAAGAGGTCCAGCATCTTGTTGGCTGCATGATGGTCCTGGGGCATTTCATCTCGAAGCTCGGGGAGTGAGGGCTCCCACTCTTCAAATTGCTGAAGAAGAGCGGTCATTTTGGCTGGACATTGGAGGCCAAGCAGGCCTTCCAGGACTTGAAGAAGTATCTCACCTCACCGCACGTACTGGTGGCCCCCTCCAAAGGCGAGCCTTTATTGCTCTACGTCTCTGCCACTCCTCAGGTCGTGAGCATGGTACTGGTGGTGGAGCGTGATGAGTGCTTGGGGCAAGGTGCTGGGTCCGAGCTCCCGGCCGCTGCCGAGCAGCATATAGGTCTCTGGGTTCCTCCCGACCAGGGAGTCAAGCCCGAGACCTCTGCTCCTCCCAACCAGGAAGTTGAGCCAGAGACGATAGTTCCTCCTGACCAGGGAGTCGAGCCCGAGACCTCGACCGACCCCGACCACTGCGCTGAGCTCGGGGGCTGTGACAAGTCCTCGGGCGAGGCCACAGTCCGGGCTCGCCGTATACAGCGACCGGTGTACTTCGTCAGTGAAGTCCTCCGAGAAGCCAAGACAAGATACCCCCAAGCCTAGAAGATGCTTTATGCAGTGCTCATCGCTTCCAGGAAGCTGTGCCACTACTTCCAGACGCACAAGGTCTCGGTGGTAACCACATACCCGCTGGGGCCGATCCTTCAGAACCAAGAAGGCACTAGGCGTATCATCAAGTGGGCGGTCGAGCTCGCAGAATTCAATCTACACTTCATCAGCCGCTGTCCGACTTCTTGGCAGATCTCCGAGGTTGACAATGAAGAATCGTTTGCATACCCCGGGCAAGATGGGCCCGGGTACTGGGTCATGCACTTTGACGGCTCCCTCACGCTGAAAGGCGCAGGGGCTAGAGTGGTGGTCACCTCCCTAAAGGGTGAAGTACTCCAGTACATCATGCAGCTGCATTTCTGAGCAACTAACAATATGGCGGAATACGAGGGCCTCATCGCTGGCCTCCGTGCAGTGGTGGGTCTCGGGATCTGCCGACTGCTGGTGAAGGGAGACTCCCAACTGGTGGTCAACCAAGTATCCAAGGAATACCAGTATGTAGACCCACAGATGGCGGCGTACTGGCGGAAGTCAGGAGGTTGGAGCGGCACTTCGACGGCCTGGAGCTGCGGCACATACCTCACCGTGACAACGCTCTGGCCGATGACCTCTCCCGCTTGGCCTCTGCCCGGGCGCTCGTCCCAGCCAGAGCCTTTGAAGAAAGGCTCACACGGCCATCCGTCCTGCTTGCCGACCAGGATGAAGGAGAACCCTCGAGCCTAGTTGGGGGAACCCAGGCAGCACCCTCAGTGGGAGGTCCCGTCAGGGTGCCGCCTCCCGGTGAGTGCGCTGCGCTTGCCAGTGGTTCTCAAGATGTCTCGTGGATCAACGAGATCTGAGGGTACTTGAAAGAAAACATCCTTCCCGGGGATGATGCCTCTGTGGAGAGGATTGCACGGTAGTCCAAACGCTATGCCATAGTAGATGGGGATCTCTACCGGTGTGGCACGGATGGTGTCCTCCTGAAATGCATCACCCGGGCAGAAGGCAGTGAGCTCCCCACTGAGATCCACGAGGGCGAGTGCGGTGGCCATGCATCATTCCGCACGCTGGTCAGGAAGGCCTTTCGGCAAGGCTTCTATTGGCCTACAGCTCTCTAGGATGCTTCTGAGTTGGTTCGGCACTGCAGGGCCTGCCAGTTCCACGCAAAGCAGATTCACCAGCCAGCTCAGGCTCTTTAGACCATCCCCCTATCTTGGCCCTTCGCGGTCTAGGGGCTGGACATCTTGGGTCCATTCACCCGAGCAATCGGGGGCTATGAGTACCTCTACGTCACCATCGACAAGTTCACCAAGTGGCCAGAGGTGGTCCCAGTTGTCAAGGTTACCAAGAACATGACAATCCAATTCATCCGCGGTACACGAGTCACTTCGGCGTCCCGAACAGAATCATCATCGATAATGGCTCCCAGTTCACAAGTGCCCTGTTCAGGGAATACTGCGAGAACCTCGGGATCAAGCTTTGCTTCGCCTGTGTCGCTCATCCTCGGAGCAATGGGCAAGCCGAGCATGCAAATGCCGAGATACTGAAGGGGCTCAAAACCCGGACCTACGACGTGCTGGCAAAGCATGGGAAAGGGTGGATCGATGAGCTGCCTGCTGTGTTATGGGCCAACCGGACCACGCCAAGCCAGGCCACCGGAGAGACGCCGTTCTTCCTCGTTTATAGTGCTAAGGCGGTCCTCCTCTCTGAGCTCACACTCGACTCCCCTCGGGTGAATGCTTACTCAGAAGGTGAACAGGAACAGCGAAGAAGCGACTACGTCGATCACTTGGAGGAGCGTCGGCGACGAGCCGCTGTCCGAGTCGCCAGATACCAGCAGAGCCTGCGGCGCTACCATCAGCACCACGTCCAGGCCCGGTCACTCAAGATTAGGGATCTAGTTCTCCAACGAGCCCAGACGCGCGAAGGAAAGAATAAACTCTCCCTTATGTGGGAAGGCCCCTTCATCGTGATCGGTGCCCCACGACAAGGCTCGTTTCAGCTGGCCACAGAGGACGGGCAGCCTCTCCCAAACGCGTGGAACATCGAGCATCTGCGCAAGTTTTATCCCTAGGTGGACATGTTTGTGCTCGGGCCAACCAGGATAGGGGCCTCCCCCCTACCCAAGTTGGCCGGGGGCTGCCACCAACCATGTAAGTTAGCACTTATGTATAAATTATCAATATACACTCTTTTCGAGTTTTTCCTCTGGAATCCATATGTTTAATCTTTTTGGTGAGATGCTCGATTTGTGCAAGAAAAACACGCTCTCTCATTTTTCCCGCTGATAACGGATCCTGGTCGGTATGCGCGCAGGTAGTGAAGGCTGACTTAAGTCTGTTGTGGTAGGCTGTGGTGCCCGGCTGCATAGCAGTACCCCGAGAACTACTGAGCCTCTGGGGTTCTCGGGTAATCCTATTGCTCGAACATGAGTAGTAAGGACCACCTAGACCTCAGGGGCGGGCTGTCGGTGCTCGGCCTGGTCAGTCCTACCCTGGGCACCACCGAACCATTGGACCTCTTGGTTATGCCTCTATCTGTACACTTCGCTGGTTCGAGTATTCGAGAGGTCTCGGGCCAAAAATGAGAGTAGTCTATAATGAGTACCGCACTAACAGAGCGCACCAAGCAAAGAATCTTTGCCTGTTTTTCAAGCTTACAAATCAATGCTCGAGAGCCAAGCAGCCCGACTACAAGGGCCTCAGTGCCCAGGGCACTGCTCGAGCCTCTAGGGTCCTCGGGCAATCCTACCGCTCGGATATGAGTGGTTAGGACCGCCTAGGCCACAAGTTCTATTACCGGGTTTGCAGTGCTCGGGTGCTAAAAGGATGTCCTCGAGGCTTAGGCACTCTGCATAGGGGAACCCATGTTCCCGGGCGCCCCGAGCTCAGGGCATCTACCCTTTCTTGGACCGGTCGGCTGGAAGGCTGATAGCTACCCGGTGAGTTACTAAAGTTATATGAATTTCCTTCCATATACACACAATAAACTATAGTTCTCGAGTTATCCTCGGGACCCTCGCATGCTAATCTGTTCGGTGAGATGGTCTCCTCGCACGCAAAACCCCGCCCACGTGCTCGCTTTTCTGGAACGACAAAAACAGACAGTAGTCGGTGTACCGTACAGGCGGCGATGGCTGACCTAGGTCCTTTATGGTGGCCGTGGTGCCCGGCCGGCTTGGCAGTACCCTGAGCACTACTAAGCCTCTGGGGTTCTCGGGTAATCCTACTGCTCGAACAAGAGTGGTTACGACCACCTAGACCTCAGGGGTGGGCTGTCGGTGCTCGGCCTGGTCCGTCCTACCCCGGCCACCAAACCTCTCCGGTCTATTTGTTTGAGAGGTCGCAGGGTGAAAAGTGTTCACTGGTTGTGGCATGTACCGTGCAAGGTGGATCTGTTTCCCGAGCAAAGAAGTTTGTGTCTGTGTCTCTTTGACTCAGCAGATGCGGACTCGCGAGGGCTCAGGGGCTGGATGCTCGGGTGGTCCCACTACTCGAACGATGAGTGGTCGGGGCAACCTAACTTCTCGGGGGAAGATTGTTGGGCTCGGCCCGGCCAGTGCCTCTGAGGACATCAAGGAAGAAGAAGGCAGAAGATGGCAACCGCAAGAATGACGTGGGGGGTAACGGTTCGTTGTCCCTCTCCTTTTTATACCGTGGGGATTGCAAACGTCACATTCCTCGGCGCAATTTGCGAGGCGCATCTCCCTCGATCCGCGCGGTTGCCAGGCGCACCACCCTCGATCCTCGCGGTTGCCATGCACGCCTCCCGCCTCGTTATCACTCCCCTCGGAAGTCGGAAGGGCATGCGTCCTTTCAGTTTCCCGCCTGGGTCGTACCAAGAGCCTGGGCCAAAAAGACTGCAAAGATCGCAAGAGTTTGGCGCCTGATAACAAGCCACGTGGCACCGATGCTGTGATAGGCCTTGAAGAAATAGGGCCCCATCCGCAGTCTCTGGGCCATCGCCAGCCGATGGGCCCGGGGGCTATTGTCGGTGACATGGGAACCAGGGGTCCCCGAGTCCCGAGGCCAGGACAGCAAATGCCACGTGGCGCCTTCCCTTGAGGACTGCCTCCCCGAGGCCTGAGAAGATCTAGTTCGCGAGGGGCGCTTGGGGCCATGAACAGTGGTCCCTGAGTACCCGTAGTTCCCCGAGGACCTGAGAAGACAGTTCCGGGAGGGGTGCTCAGGGCCCTGAACAGTGGTCCCTGAGTACCCGTAGTTCCCTGAGGACCCGAGAAGACACAGTTTTGGAAGGGGTGATCGGGGCCATGAACAGTGGCCCCCGAGTACCCGGAGTTCCCCGAGGACCGAGAAGAGACATATCCGGGAGAGGGCACTCGGGGCTATGAACAGTAATCCCCGAGCACCCAGAGTTCCCCAAGGACCTGAGAAGCCCCTTGCCGGTGGACCCCACAAGGGCTCAGCAGTGAGGTATCAATTGGTGAGAGGCCTGATGCTGCATTTAAGAGGGAGCATGGCCTGTCACATCCAACCACTGCCCCCACGCTTGTCATACTGAGTATGTTAGTACCTGCCACCGCCTGGCAGGAAGGCGTGGGGAAGTTTAATGCGACGGGTCCCATCGCATGTCACCCTGTGCGGCTTGGAGATATCATCGCTGGGCTCGAGGCATCTCTCCTGTTGCCTGCTGTGTTAGACCTGCTCTAACCGGGCGAGCATACGGGTTTGCTCGGTGGCTGCCCGGTGACCCCCCTGCTGCACCTACTAAAAGGTGGCGTAATGGGCGACAGGACCGGCCGAGGGTGCATTTTCAACCTCTCGTATCATCAAGCTGCAACCCCATGATGGTTGCTTTCCATTTATGGATCATGGGAACTCGTGCCCTCCTTTCTGGGCATGCCAAGCCTCCCCTGACAGGATAAAGGGGGGGTGCACCTCAGAGAAGAACAAGTTCGGATAAGCTGAAGACACGCCAGAACGAATCGAAGAAGAAGAAGCTCTAGCACACAGTTAGAGGTCGGCACTTGAAGACCGAAGCTCTAGACTTAGACAAAAAACCTTCTAACACAAGAGATCCAGAGAAAGGTATTCCCAGAGCATTAATAGCATACACACAGAAGGAGGGTATTATGCTTCATGCGGCCCGAACCTGTCTAAAATCCCTTGAGCATTTACTCCCACTAGCAGATAATCATTCGTCCCGCCTACATCTCACATACTCGCATTAAATCCACGTACGAGGTAGATTCAGAATCATCCCCCCGGCCGAATCTCAAAGGGGTTCCCTCAGGATCCCCGCTTGAGGAGTCCATCCTCCGACACACACCAACTCCTCCTCTTCTCCCGCTGTGGTGGCGCTAGACTCATGCATGGTGCTCTACACAACATCACCAAAGGCAATCTGCTCATAGCCGCCAGAGAGATCTGCTCGCTGATGAGGTCACCAGGTTTGCTCACTTGATGAAGGGGATGAGTCGTGAGGTAGAGTGAGCAAGAGAGAGTGCGATGGGGAAAGAAATTGATGACTGGGGAGGAGTTTATTTTTCTCCTCATGGATTGACGGGGCCAGAGGTGGAACATGCTTGGAAAATTTTAGTCTGTGTGGTATCCAAAAGGCCGCAAGGGTTTGACAGGGGGAGTAAACCCAGGGCCAATTTCCACTAAGGGAAAGGTCTAGGATCCCCATGGGGTTTGGGCTTCCCAAACAAGCCTCAAATGTGATTGTTGAGAGTGGCCATGCCCAGCTTCATTTCTTTTGTACTACTGAAATGTACATCTTATCACTTGTATGAATTATGAAACAACCAATATAAGGCACAAGAGAAAGCTTTAGTTCGATTATGTATGCTTTTCCTCTTCAGCTGTAATTTTTATTCTCCATCTAGCCTAATATAAGACAACATCATGATCCTAATCTATTTGAGTTCACCTAGCTAAGTACCATGCTAAAATGCCTGCTGTGACTAGTGTTCACTATGAGAGTTGTATCGGTTCTATTCTGCATTATTTTATCTTTCACTATAATTTGGGATTAAAATAGGGGAATACTCAGGTGATTCACGCTAGGGCACTACTATAGAATAAGCATTATATTCCGACCCATCACTACCGATTCCTTACAAGCCGGTAGTGATGGAGTATTAATGTCTTTTGTATCAAGGATCGGCACTAAAAATCCATTATAAAAGAACCGACAATGATAATTGACTATCAATGCCAGTTCTAGCCACGAACCGATAGTGATACTATCACTGCCGGTCCTTCTTATAATATCACTGCCGGTCCTTCTTATAAACCGACAGTGAAACTAGAACCCATAGTGATAGTTTGTCAAGCATCATGTAGAGTAACGAAGTCATCATGGTCGGTTGCCAAGAGCAGATCGGTCGACCACCATGGTCGAGGACCCAACCACCATGGTCGATGAACAGACCATCATGGTCGAAGACCCGACCAGAGGGCTGAATACTTGAGCAGACCAAGAACAATGTCCCATTGCAAGTAGCGATAATGGATCACAACTTATCTTAAAAATTTATAACTTTTTCATATGAAGTCGGATAGGGACAAACTTTATATGAAATTGTATCCCTCGATGAGATCTACAACTTTGTAGCTAAAAACTTTTTAATTTGAGATCATTCAAATGTCCAAATAATCATAATAAAGTAATAAGAAACAAGGATCAAAAGGAAAACATATCCTATTGTTATCACTAGTACTTATGCGGTGGGATGGTAAGGACATATCGTGTGAACTGAGAGGTTCCGGGTTTGAGTGCAATGAACTGCATGCACGTGTATTTTTTGCTTATTTCAAGCAAAAAAATATTGATTCGGGGACCGACTATTACTACCGGATAAAGCCTTCATCCGGTAGTAATAACCATCTTCATTGTAAGTCTCCAGGCTGGCAGTGATAGTCGGGGACTACGGGCAGCGATAGGGTGTTTGGAACCAACAATAGAGCCCTATTCTGTAGTAGTGGGGTGAGTCTTCTCCAACTTTGGCAAAGTCTTCGGTGATTTTAGGGTTGGGGGTTAGGATTTGAGATAGGGTCATGACTATAGAAAATCTCATCACTGCTAGTTCAAAAATTGCATTACTGTCAGTTTTGAACCATCAATGATTAAGCGGAAGTGATAATCCATGATTATCACTGTCCGCTACGGAACTGACAGTGAGTGAACATATCATTTCCAGTTACAGAACCAACAATGATCTGATTAACAAAAATCATAGTCTCCATTGCATTACACAACATTAAGATTTCATGAACAATACATTAATTCGATTCCAACAAGAATTCCTCCATTACATTCCACAAGTAAAATGGTAGTTCCATGTTGCTCTAAAGCGTTACACATCAAATCAGGCAAACGCAGCATCACCATGTGTTCAAAAGTGGTACCACATCAAAAGGCGCAGTCACTCCAACCTAGCTTAAAGAAAATATAGTTTTATTATGCTAAGACTCGAGTTCTGTTCCATGACCATAGTTCATCTTCTTTGACTCATGGAGAGCGCTGCCCTGCTGAGCTCATTATTGATCCTACATAATTATTCGCAGGTAACTAATATAGCACGTTGACCAAATAACAATATAGCTACAATCAAACTTCCAATTGCCTTTGCCATAATTCATGCGCAACTACGATATCCAGATCAAAGTACACACTACTAAAATCCGTAGTGTGCCGGCTATGGTCTAATTTATTGAAGACAGAATAACAATGTATCAGGAAAATTTATTATCGTGTTTTTATAAAGGATGGCGCCTTGGGAGTAGGAGGGTGAGGCAAGAGGCGCTGGGGGATGGCGCTACTCATGAGCTCATCTGCACTGATTAGATATAGCTAAGAGCCAAAAGAAAATATGAGATAGAGATGGAGTTAGAGGGGAGTTTTAGAGAGCCATCATTACAGAGAGTAGTGCTTTTTTGCTGCAACAAGCAGGGAAACTATGATGCCTATGGGCTACTTCGTGATGCAGAAGCACACCAATGGTCACAGGTCCAAGTCCCAATTCCTCTTACACGCGCTTCCAAATTTCTAACCCGCGCGCTTCCAAATTTCTAATCCGTGCGCGCACATTTGCTTCCAAATTTCTAATCACACGCATGGGCATTTGCTTCCATTTTTCTATTCCATTCGTGGATGTCAGGCAATGAGGCAAGGGCCAAGAAAGATAGAGAGTGCACTGTGCATTCTCAGTTGCGAATGGATGCACCCGATGCAAAGGCTTCACACTTGCTTTCAAGCAGATACAATTTCCATATAATACAAATTTGAACATAATTTTTTTTACAAATTTATGTAGAAAATATCCTGAACACTGCAGCAATTATCCAACATGTTTGTCTCGGTACAGGGAAGCTAGTAATGAAGTTCGGACCTGCAAATTAAAATGCTATCATTAGATGGTTGATTTTAGTAAATAAATTATACTTAGTTTACTTAAGTGATCAGTACCTCGGCTACATAGTGGGGACCTCTTTGTAGGCTATGTTCTTTGTATGGGTCCCCGTAGACATGGATTGATCGTCATTTTTTTTTTCTCTGTGACAACAAGAATCTTGATGTAACTCCTTGAGGTAGCTCTAGAAAGAGCAACATAGAGTTGTCCGTGTCCGGATTAGGGAGGCATACACCAATGTTTGGAATAGCCTACCCTTGTGCCTTGTTTATGGTCATAGCAAAGTTTATTCTAACTAAAAATTGCTTCCTCTTGAACTTGAAGGGGAACATCTCATCGTCGGATGGGCAAAGAGAATTCGAGGATAGAACACCCTCTTACCAGGGTGTTGGCCAAGCACAATCTCAGCATCAATTGCATTTCTCATGAACCCCTGTACCACTAACCTTGTCCTGTTGCATAGCCTATTCACGGGGTCAATGTTTCAAAGCAATATTATAGGGAAATTAATCTTCAACTTTAGGATATGAGGAGGCAGCCCATTGGGTGTTAAGGAATTCAAGAATTCCGCGTGGTTGTAGTTATGTGGATCATCCTCCGCACGATCAAAACTGTGATATATCATCTCCTCCCTGGGGAATCACTCAATCATCCTCATATTGATCTTGTCAACGTACTCATTCCGAGTTGACAGGATTGCCCGAGATGTTATGTAGTTTGGATTTGAGAGGTTTTCATCTAGCGTTGGGAAAACACTTTCTATAAGCATGTTAATGTTAGAATCCGCGCTGGTATATGGCATGTAGATCTCATCCAGAAGCTGTACATAACCATCATCCATAGTATCTTCGGTGCCATTCCCAACGCACAAAAGATACTTGGCAAACCATGGATCGCTCTGAGCCCTCATATTATGAACAAGTCTGAGTTGTCGCATATTCTCCCAAAGGTAAGACTTACGTAGCATCACATATATTATTTGTGGCCTTGTTCCCTTTCGAACAACAGGAAGCACTTGTCTAAAGTCTCCCCCAAACACAACTATCTTTCCACCAAATGGTAGATCACATCGACCTGTGATGTCCCTCATGCTACTATCAATGGCCTCGACTGCTTGTTGTTTTGTCATGGAGTCCTCATCCCATATTATTAGGGATGCCCTTGTAAGAAGCTTAGCCATCCCACTTTGCTTGGTGAAGCTACAGACCCCACCATCTTCAATGTTTAATGGAATTGTAAAACCTCTAGTGCGCAGTCCTACCTTCGGGCAAGATGGAGGCAACAACGCCTGATGTCGTGGTTGCCATAGCTATCTTACCCTCACTACGTACCTTAGTAAGCAATGATTTGTATAGATAAGTCTTTCCTGTGCCTCCCGGTCCATCGACAAAGAACACACCTCTGTTCCCGCTATCGACCGCTGCAAGTATCTCATTGTATGCATACCTCTGTTCTGGGTTGAGGGAGTCTTCCAGATAAATGTGTTCTCGGTCCACCTCGATCGTGGAATCCTCTATGTTCTCCCTAGCCTCATCGATTGTGGCGTCATATGACTCACCAATTTCAAGAAGAGGGAATGATGATATGTCCTTCCCCATTGATTGAAGCATATTCCTGATATCCAACAAAGCCATCTGCTCGACTGCATAGGGGCACATGTGGCATAGTCAATAGTCCTCTGTCATTGCTTCCAAGTGTCTATCCAATAGGCCACGCACATCGCTAGACTCACAAAGACCAATAGAGTGGCAAATAGCCTTCGAAGTGAAGATGACATCTGAAAAACCTCTGCCTCATTAAGGCACTCGTCAATAGTATTATCGGCCTCGATAAGACCCATCTTTTTGGCAGCTACATGGAATGTTTGGAAAACAATACCATCTACTATTCTTAGGTCTTCTAAGGAGGTAGCGCTTGCGACATGGTTTAGAAGAACTTTGAGATAGTATCTCCCCTTCGCTGGATGAGCAGACACAATTCTCCCAACTTGTGTGTGTTTATCCCTCTTTTTCCAATACTTTCTGCCTGAGACCCAAACAAAAGACGTGGGGAAATCCCTATATAAGATTCTCCCAGGCCACTTATATTTCTTGTTTGCCTCAAAATATTTAGTTAACATGGTCCTATCAGCTCCTTCCTGAGAGAGGACATCATTCAGATCTGATCCCACTAGGTACGACACCATATGCATATTCAGGAGATGGAGTTGTAGCTGCCTAACTGATGGAAAGATCTTGCTAAGGTCAAAACTATAGATTTTCCATAGTGCTTCTGGGGGAGTAACCCACCTCAAATCTCTAAATTGCTTTATCTCATCAATGTTTCCATTACTATGTACCTCATTGATAGAAATCGATGCTCGTTTGTGCCCCTTATATATGTACTTGAAGAGGTACTTCATGGCCTTTATGTTCGAGCCTCCATATTGATATGGAAGTTATACCTTCTTAGTAGGTACGGATTGTATGGAACAAACCAACTATTGTCTAACAGCTAGCATCATACCTGTGCACTATGTCCACTATCTCTCCTGCTATATATGGGATATGAGTCCTTCCTCTAGAGGGTTTCTCCATTAAACATGCATGGATAGTAGTTTTGTAGGTATCATTCTGCATGCACACATTTTTTGTGTTCAAGACTCCACATGGGTCATGCATGATGTGCCTGACAACCATCTTGTTCAGCTCAGGATACTTGTATTTGTATGGAAACTTAGTAGATATGAGACAATCGTATTACATTTCATTTCAATATCGCTAGACCTCGACCTTCCTTGTCATTTTCAATGGTATGACACAGTTTGTGCTGCCTTTTTCCCATTTAAAAATGTGTTCGCTTTTGGGGTAAGTCAATAATTTCATCTTCTCTCGGTCATTTACCAAGTGAGCTTGATGACCCTGTATCCATTCTCGATTAAAGTATGGAGAGTTAGATTTATTATCTCCAGTTTGATAGAATAGTCTGGCCAGAAACGGGGAAGAATCCTTTGAATGGAATCCTCACTTGTTTAAGCATAAGAGAAAACGTGGCTGAGAGTAAGCAATCCTTTGGGCATGTTAGCTTATACCTCCCCTCCATGTCCAGGAGGAAGTGAGCATGCGGTAGACCCCTTTTTTGGAACTCAACTACATAGGCATATGCAGCTACTTTACCGAGCATGTGCCTCTTGAAAAGTTGTATCTTGAGGTCTTCCAACTTTGTTCTAAATACTCGTACGATGAGATTAGGGCAATCCTGTGGGGTTTGTCTAGGCTCGAGCTCGCTTATTATCTCATCCCAATTCAGGTTGCAAGTCATGGTTAGGAAGATGTCTGGTTTGCCATACTTCTGCACCAAGGCCATGGCGTTAAGGTATCTTTGTTTTCTATCTCTTATCCCACCAATAAATGTTGTAGGAAGTATAATCCGCTTTCAACCTTGATGTACATGTCAACCACATACTGTTGGAACAGTCGTTTCCCGTATAGCATGTGTTAAATATACCACGACGTATTTGAAACTTGTAGCAATAGTAGTCTCTGACAGAGATGCATAATCGACTATTTGTATATGTACCTATAGAAATGAGAGGTAACAAAAAAAAAATGTTAGGAGAAGAAGTATAATAAGGATAAACAAAATGAATACATGCTAAGTCCATTAGTATAACCTGGACTCTATTGGCCATTGCGACAGGATCGAAGTATCTCATTCAAGTTGACACCGTCCTTTGGGATCTCAGGATGCCAGCCAATCTTTCCTCTTGGGAAGAATAAAGGGTTAGACAACGGATCATAGCATCCATAATATAGTTGGATGCTATATCTCTTGTTGTCGTTACCGAAGAGGACTATGCTATGATCAAAGTGCCTATGGAGTTCAATCATTACTCTGGTCTCAAATAGCAGCCACCTCTGATGCTATAGGAAAGTTATATCTTTGTTGGTCCAACCTCATGTCAGTGTTCAGTTCAATACAATATTCCTCAAGGTCTTCAACTCCACCTACATTCCTGAACATCTGAGAGTATGGATTATCCTTGAGGATGTTGACAAGCTTTGAATGACATCTCGGTCCAGGTTCGGGGAGCATCGAAACCTATGTTGTAGATTGGGATCATCATCACAGAAGTGGAGCTCCATATGCTTAGGTCCATCTCGCGTCGGGCCAAATGAGAAGACATTTTGGTAAATCTGACCGTGAGCTCGGAATGTATACACTCCTGACCTCGTGTTAGTGTATCGATTGTCAAGACTGATTCCATGGGTGGTGAGTGAAAAGTGTCCATTGAAGTACCAAATGTATCTCTAAAATGAACAGCATCGAGATCTGCACTTGTGTATAGTCTCTAAATTTCCAAGGGTGGTTCTGAGTGTGCTAATTGAATTTTTCTAGACCGGCAACAAAACCCATTTGTCTCATACTGGAACCTCTTCGCATCACAATGCTTGCAATTAGGCTTTGGCACCGGCATGTGAGTACTATCTGGTATGTTCTGATAGACACGATCATACGGGTCAAGAAGAGTGGTGTCTACTACAAAGGCATATACATGGTTATCAAAGTCTTCATCATCCCCTAGATAAATGAGACTAATGATGTTATATAGGTTTTGCATTTTTGTGATATATGTAGAAAGATAAGGCATCCATGTCATCGGAACTACCTCTCCCAGCAAATATGAAGTACTCCTCATCTTCTTCTTCAGACATGTGAGAATTACCATCATCTGTAACAAAGCTTTTTGTTGGGAATCTGGAGCGATGCAGTCATCAGGGGTTAATGATGATTGTCAACTGATGCATATTTGAGTAGTGTGTGTTACATTGGGCAATATCATCGTCACCTAAATGTACATAGAGGAACGATATTATTGGAAGTTTGAGTAGTGTGTGTTACAATAGTAGAGAAAAGAAGGTGTCCACACCATCACCATACCTGTTCCAGCAAAAACGATGTGCTCCTCTTCCACTTCTTCTGGTATGCTTTCTAGATTACCTGTTATTTTATTGACTACATAAATATTGGTTCACCTCTAGAAAAATCCTCACAGCCGATGATATTTTCTAAGGCACTTTTGTGATGGTATCCACCTAATTTTACCTTAAAAAAATTAAATGATTGTGTATGTGAGAATTACCCTAAGTTGTAGCAGAAGTTTGTGCGAGCATACTAGGACAACTAAGGACGTAGGATTTTAACAAGGGATGTCCCACCAATGAATCTGTCGGGCACTGTAGTGCAATGGATTCCTTGCACGGAGTATCTTGTGCTATGTAGCTTGCGTTATGTTGATCTAGGAGTGCTTGCTGCTCCTCAGGTGGCATGCTTTTCTTATGTGCTAGCTAGCGTGCACTCTCTCCTTAAGGGTCAAGCTATGTCTACGCGCTCTTCTAGAGCATTAATTTGCTCCCTCTCCTTAAGTGCCAAATTTTGACTAAGAGCTCTTCTGCGAGCTTTAATCTCCTCCTCCTCGAGTGTCAAATTTTAATTGTGAGCTCATCTGCAAGCATTAATCTCCTCCCTCTGCTCGGGTGTCAAATTTTGATTGCGAGATCTTCTGTGAACATTAATCTCTTCCCTCTCCTCAGGTATCAAATTTTGATGGTGAGATCTTCTGCAAGCATTAATCTCTTCCCTCTCCTCGTATGTCAAACTTTGTTGGCGTGCCACGGTCCCGCCTTGCATTTCTTTGGCCTGGTGTACAATTTGCATTTGACCTATTTTGTCAATCATACAGAGCTTGCATTTCTTTAGATGGAACCACTAAATTTGCAACAGTTGGTTCAGTGTTGCTTGCTTCCCTTTGCTGTGGTGCAAAGCTAGCATAGCAAGTGACTTCAGGAGAATGCTTCCGTTCTGCAACAATCATAACATACTTACATTGATGCTTAACAAAACTACAAAATATGTCGAGTAAGATGAAGATACCCTTCCTTTCTCCTTATTCAAACACCTCAGCATGTTTGAGGATACTATAAGTAGGTAAAGTTGTTGCTAACTGAATTGGCAAATTGTCGTTCGAGGATGAATAACTGAAGTCTGCATTTGATGGCCTGCGTATTATAAGACCGGTTGGAGTACATGGTGGAAAATTGAGACGACATCTCTTTGTTTGATTCTGTTCATCACCCAAAGTGATTATGATTGCTTTGTTGTGCCCTAAAGTTATGTTAATATATTGCTCTACGTAATTTTAGGGGACAATGTACATACCTCCTTTTCCTTTATATCCTGTTGGCTTGGGTGCTGTGGCATTTTTGCAAAAGGACCTTCGACGTTCTATTTTCTAATAAAAAAGAATTGGTTGATGAACAAGCAATAATCAAAAAACAAACGTTAAAGAGCAAGACAGGGAACCGAAGCAGGAAAGAGATGAAGCAAGTCACTGCAATGGTCTTGCATAATTATATTTCTGATTTCTGATAGCTAGGTGTTTTTTTTTCTGCCAGTGACAAATCTCTGATAGCAGACTGTACCTTCCAAGGAACTTTTTTAGGACTGAACTGTAAAAAAATTTGTCCCTTTTTTAGGACATCCAAAGGTAAACAACGGATAAATTGTCCACAGGGACCAATGGTATGAATCACACATCACATTTAGAAAAAGCGACTCCAATCTACAGAACGCACAGCTTTGCACAGAATCAAGCATATAGAAATTAGATCATCAATCTTAGCGAACAAACCAATTTTGCACTGAATCGACCAACTTTGGCAGAATGACCTTTGACATTGTTCAAAAAAGGTGGATGAACAAATTATCATTGTTATAACAAAGCATGGTCAATGCCCAACAGAGTCTGCTCACATAAATATGCACACGGCTTATGCCTAACAACGATGGAACAAAAAAATGCTCGCTGTACCTGACAATAACTCAACTACTGAAATTGTAGAAGTATGTCTTCGCTTTAACCAGAAAAAAAGAAACACCAATGCACTACATTAAGCAGGAAACACCCAGGAAAGAGTTCTCATTTTCTCACAGCCTGATAGATTGGCAAGCTGGTTTACTTGCTCATACAGGAGAAAATTTTTCATATCTAGAATGTTCTTCATATTACTACCCTCATAACCAAGCGAGCCAACTGAAAGACCAAAATTGCAGAGCACCTAAGACTATAATCTGCCACAAATCTGAATCAAAAAAACATGAAACTTGAAAGGGAAACAATGTAGAGTGCGTATGATATATAATGATGTTACTAATCTGAACCAATGTTACCGACAATTCCGTAAAACTGAACCGAGGTCATCAAACAAAGGCATCACCTTGTTGTTGCCTTTAGGAAATCCTTAGAACTCTACGCTTCTTTTGTTCAGAAATTTATAGCCATGCTTGAAACAACAAACATCATCTCTTTATTCTCTTTAGATTACAGTTAGTACTCAAGGCAATGAAGGTAAAAAATAGAAAAGTACCATATATTATACTGTGCACCATTATTTTCAGAAACTTGCAGTTCTGTTTCTAGCATAGTAGCATTAATGCAATGAAGGCAAATATAAATATATATATATATATATATATATATATATATAGAGAGAGAGAGAGAGAGAGAGAGAGAGAGAGAGAGAGAGAGAGAGAGAGAGAGATGGTCCAAATGGTACTATATATTCACGGGCATTGCACTGTCTGAATTTTAGCTAGATCGTTACTATGAACTGTAAAACAATTGTTCTTTTTAGGACATTCTTGAGGAAAAAATCGCATTAACCTTCCACATGGACCAAAGGGACTTGGTCATCAGGAAGCGCAACTTTACACTGAATGAAGCTTATAGGCATGATGTCATCAATCTAGGACACCCAAAATACAAGATCAACAACACCAGGAATTGGAGAACATAATAACTTTTCTTCTTAAATGTCAATTCCACAAGGAACAAATAGGTGAAAAAACTGAATTATTGAACAAACATACCTCAATTGCAGAAGGAGGTGCCTTGCTCAAGAGTAACATACTGTACTGTATATATAGTGAGGCAAGGCTCGGTGAGGATATGGAGCTCCACAGGGTCCTAGCACGCTTTAACATTCATTACCTCCCAACACATGCCTCCAGACTGGAAATCCATCTGCTGCCTACATAGATTTCATTCCTCCCATGGATACCTACTGCCTAGTGGATGGGACAGGGCGAGCTAGCACGTGAACTCGCACGACAAAGATAGATGGGGGTGAAGATAGAGGGATAGGGAGTAGAGCAGAGCTGGCGGCGATAGGAGAGTGAGATGAGAGGCATGGATGCTAGCAGGATAAGGGGCGCCTACATCTGGAGTGAGGTAGAGGTGGTAGGATGAGGGATTGCCTGGCGGCTCGAAGGGGAAAGAAGGTAGGAGTAGGGTGGCACCATGGAAGCAGGAGGGTGAGGTGAGAGGCGCTGGGAGATGGCACTACTCGTGAGCTCATCTGCATGGATTAGATATAGCAAAGAGCCAGAAGAAAAGATTAGATAGGGATGGAGTTGAAGGGGAGTTTTAGAGAGCCATCATTGCGGAGAGCAGTGTTTTTTTGCTGCAACAAGCAGGGAAACTATGATGCCTACGGGCTACTTCGTGATGTTGAAGCACACCGTTGGTCACTTGTCCAAGTCCCAATTCTTCTTATATGCGCTTCCAAATTTCTAAACCGCACGCTTCAAAATTTCTAATCCGCGCGCGAACATTTGCTTCCAATTTTCTAATCCACACGCATGGACATTTGCTTCCAGTTTTCTATTCCATTCGTGGATGTCAGGCAATGAGGCAAGGACCCACCTGTCAGTGTTGGGGGAACGCTCCAACCTTGTGATATTTAGACGATGTACTATAGCATTACTGTAGAGACCATAATATCTTAAAGGGCTAGGTGGTAATCTCCCCCACTTCTTATCTCTATAAATAGCCCCATAGGAGTAGATAGACAGGGACCCCCAGGAAGGATTTCTCTCCTCTCATTAGATATGAGTACTCTCTGTAACCAGTTCATCAAAACCATATGAGAAGATACAGGACTTAGGGTTGTTATCTGCACTGGACGCCTGAACCTGTATAACCTGCATGTTCTTGAGACCCAAGAGGTCTTTTCCCATTACACAGAGACACACCCCTTCTCTCGCTCTCTCCTCTCAGCTCACTGCTGTCCCTAAGCTTGAGCTTCCATGTTAGAAGAGGCTCTCTATGTGGGGAAAGACAAGATTTTCTCCAACAGCGCGCCATCTGTGGGGATGCAGATACAAGAAACCATGAGAGGAAAGAAGCTGAGAAGACATCAAGAGAGAAAAACATGTCCTCGGGTCTGTAGGCCGAGACGACAAGCCACCCTCCGCCCTTTAGCAGTCATTATCATCTTGTGGGTGAAAAAGTCGCAGTTCCATCGGCCTAGACGCGCTCGAACGGCAGCCGTGGCATGCTGCGAGCTGCTCCTGAGGCCATCCGGAGGCAAGGCACATACGAGTGTGGCTCCCCATGCGCATCCAGCCTTGAACGAAGGCTAACCCATATGAGAGCAAAGGCAAAGGTAAAATCCATGACCTTCATGTACAAGGTAAGTGCGTGAACCCATTTATTGTGTAGCAGTTGAGAATACCTTTATTTATTACTAGTGTCAGCTGGTGGTAAGGTAAGCCTGCAGGTGCGCTAGCAAATATTCCTACTAGCTTTCCAAAAAGCTAGAAATATCTCTTAGGATAGAGCCCACCTGACACTAGTGCTGCCCACAACAGGGTATGGCACTGTGTTTCTTGACTAGAGCCCTTGTGTTCACAACGTGACTTGGGATATTTATGTTCATGGTGTAAAAAATAATAATATATTTGATGAGCCGATGGATCCTTTGGATACGATCAATACCGCCAATAATCCTCAAATCATACAAGGTCTAATTACAAGAGCATGTACACGACAATTAGACCACCAGGTGAACTCATTTCTCACTGTTCATGCTTTCTTGGATGGATTCCTACTAAATTCTTGTGATGTTTTATTGCTTAGGAATGTGGGAAAAGCACCACAGTCTTACCCAAATGTCACCCCTCGAAGGCCAAGTCTACTCGCACTCGAGGCTGAGCTCTAGTCGTGGTCGTGGTCGAAGTCATGGTCGTGGTGGAGTAGCAGGACAGAGCATCAGTAAAACAGGCATAACTCTTGTACGAAGTCCATTTTAGGAAATCTTGGGCATTCTGTAAAGCTTATAACAAACCCTTTCCAATGGATATGAGCTCGACCAAATATTCTTTATAGTTTAGCTAGAGCCAAAGAAATAAGGTGTTACGCCACTGTTTTGGATCTAGTTTGGTCTTTTAATCGTGTTGGGGTCAGAATCCAGGTTGTGTACACCTCTTTCCATGGCCGCACAACCCTAGGTCGACCTCCTCATGTCCCCCCTATAAATGCACATTAGTCATGTAGTTTAGGCTTGAGTTTTGCTTAGATTATTCTATTTTATACAGTTTCACTGCTTGTTCGGTTTGTGGAACCCCAACTCGAGCACTTCATTGGTAATTAGTAATATTTAGATTGCATCTACCTGTTCTTACTTGTGTTCTCGATTTTCTTATAGGAAAAGCCTTCTTGGCGCGGTCAATCGCGTTGTGGCATGGTTGATAACCACGAAGTAGTGGTGTAGTGATTGTGAGGGTTCTCGATCTGTTCTGTTTGGAGCCTTTGGATCATCAACGTTGAAACTCCACCAATCGACTTATCATATTACCTTTTGGAATATTGGGCAAACGCACATCAAGTGGTATCAGAGCCTCAGTTGCCTGTTTTTCTTTGTCCAAACCACTTTGTACCGTCGCAATGTTGTTTTCAGTATTCGCATTATTGAGTTTGAGTCCATTGTCGATGTCTTTGTTGCTGGTCGAGTCATTGTGATCTAGTTTCTATTGTCGAGTGTTGCTGTTTAGTCGTCGTGTATCTCGGCTTTCCCTTTTCTGCAATAGCCGAGATTGTGTATCTAGTAGAGTCGACAATTAACTCGTGTTCAACCATTAGTCGCTTTAACCATCTACTCGAGTTCGACCACTTGTCGAGTCGACCATCAAGTCATGTTTGACCACTAGTCGCTTTAACCATCTATTTGAGTTCGACCACTAGTCGAGTCGACCATCAAGTCATGTTCGACCACTAGTTGCTTCAACTATCTACTAGGGTTCGACCACTAGTCTCTTCAACCATCTACTCGAGTTTGATCACTAATTGTTCTGACTATCCACTCCGGGTTCGACCAGGAACTCCGACCACCCACTCGGGGTCCTGACCAGTCACTCCGACCACCTAGTCAGAATCGCCCACCTTCTCAGATCCGACCACCATAGTCGAAACAGAGGTAGCCAAAGTTTAGAGAGAGATAGAGGGAGTATCACTCGATAGCTAAAACAGAGGTAGCTAAGGTTTAGAGAGAGAGAGTTTGTGACCACGTATCTCACTGGTCGTACAAAAGGCAGTAGAAGAGTTTTTGAGTTTGTGTCACATTTGCAAAAAAAAAAAAGCAAGCAAGAAGCAAAGAGTGCAATAAAAGAAGAAGCAAAGAGTGCAAAAAAAAAGAGAATTAAAAAAAAGAGAATCAGTTTGCATTACGAATTTTCTAGGAACGTGTTCGAGCCAGCAACTGTGACGAGTACTGTGGACTTTTATTCAGCTTTGCTAATTTGATTTCAATTATTGCTATTCCTTACTACCAAATACTTCCTATCTAAGCTACACCTTCTCTCGATCAAAACTGTTTCTTCCCTTGCAACTACCTCACTCGCACCCGATAAGGTACCACGAACCAGCCACTAATTGTGTCAACTGCGGTGATTGGTAAGAACACTTACAAGAGCGTGGTAAGACACTTGAGAGTGTGTGACTCCACCTCCACCACCTAGTAGTCAATAGGGATAATTTATCTTTCGTTGTTTTCTATCTTTGACTAACATGGCAGGAGAAGCATCGGATGCACATGAGTGTGTTTTGAGGGAAGAACTCACAGTGTTGTTGAATGATCATCGACAAGCTATTAATAATAACTTCGATAAGAAGGTTGCAGAGGCAAACACTACATTGCCATGCTGAATACATGCTTTGATCGAGTGGTTAATCAGCCACCAAACCATGGGCGTGTGGATCATCGTGGCGCAGACCATAAGCAAGAAGAGTTCGTCACAGATGATAAAATTTTGAGGCAATAACAAGATGCCTTTGATGCCCGATAATGGGATCGATTAAACTTCAGCCGTCATAGTATCAGAGGTAAACATTTTTAGCAACATAACCTACATGTTAATGATAACCATTTGCTAAAGTTAAGTTTACCATACCATCTTTTACGGGCACTTATGATGCTGAAAAGTATTTAGATTGGGAGATGACGGTTGAATAGAAGTTTAATGCTCATTTAGTTCCTGAAGTGCATAGAGTTAGGTAAGCCACCAGTGAATTTAAAGAATTTGTAATTATCTGGTTGAATAGAGTATGCATCGATGGATTAGCGCCTACCACAAGGAATGCTTTAAAGGTTGCTATGCGTAAAAGATTTGTTTCACCCTCTTTTAAACATCATTTGCGTAAGAAATTGCAGCGCTTAAACCAAGGTGATAGATCCTTAGAAGAATATTATCAAGAGCTAAAAATTTGTATGTTGCATTGTGATATTATTGAGGATGAAGAGCTGCAATGGCACACTTTTATGTAGGGTTAAGACGTGAAATTTAGGATATACAAAGAATACAATAGTGTTCCTACATTGTTCTAACAAGCATGTCTGGCAGAAAAAGAATTGCAGGGACGACAACAGAGACCAAGAAGCAATTTTTGAAGTACGACCACTTTAAAATTAACACCGAGACAAGTCAAAAATAGCCCAATGTTTAGCTACCAAGGTTTTCATTACCATTTTGCAAACGGTAACCGGATCTGGGTGATTACCGAAAAATCACGGTTATCGTGATAACTGCTCGAAATTTGACTAAAATTCGCTCAAAATTCATTCAGTAAAATTTGAAATTTGGATAAAAAATGCCAGATTCACCGTTCGGTAACCGGTCGAATTGGACCGGTTACCGAGCATTTTTTGCGATAAACCGAACGGTTTTTTAAGAAAACCAAATGCTCAATAACCGAGCTATTTTGATCGAAAATCGAGCGATTTGAAGCGGTAACCGATCGGATTAACTCCTAATCTATGAATTTATAGGAAAATAAAAAGAACAAAAAATCACCAAAAAATCAGAAAAAATAGTAACAAATATAGCATGAGATTTGCTATGTTTTGTTTAGTCAGAAATTTTTTTGGCATAACCTTTGCCATATTTTGGATATTTCCAAGGAAACAAATAGATACTAATAGCAATACGAGTATAACCATATAATTGTTTCATCGAATATATGCATACATTACATATATCGCACCTCAAATTACTAAATATGTCGAATTGTCCATACAAAAGCTAAAAACACAATCACATGCTATCCATTAGTACTTACCAAAGTGATGCTTATAATGTAGTTCGCATAGTATCCACGCCACGTGCAACCTACGAGATGGAAATCCATAAGTTCTTGTGATGTTTAACATGTAGTTTGCATATATTTTATGAGCCCATGGTTCCTTCAGATACGATCAATACTGCCAATAATCCTCAAATCATACAAGATCTAATTATAAGAGCACGTGCATGACAATTAGACCACTAGGTGAACTTGTTTCTCGTTGTTCATGCTTATTTGGACGGATTCCTACTAAATTCTTGTGATGTTTTATTGCTTAGGAACATGGGAGAAGCACCACAACTTTACCTAGATGTCACCCCTTGAAGGCCAAGTCTACTCAGAGTCGAGCCTGAGCTATAGTCATGGTCGTGGTCGTGGTCAAGTCGCAGGATAACACGTCAGTAAAATAAGCATAATTCTCTTATACGAAGTCCGTTTTAGTCAATCTTGGACATTCTAGAAAGCTTAGGACAAGCCCTTTCTAATGGATATGAGCTCGAGCAAATATTCTTTATAGTTTAGTCAGAGTCAAAGAAATAAGTTACTATGCCACTATTCTAGACCTAGTTGGGTCTTGTAATCGTGTCGGGGTCGGAGTCCAGGTTGTGTACATCTCTTTCCCTGGCTGCACAACTTTAGGTTGACCTCTTCATGTCCCTCCTATAAATACACAGTAGATGTTGTAGTTTAAGCTTGGGTTTTTCTTAGATTATTCTGTTTATACAGTTTCACCGCTTGTTCGGTTTTTGGAACCCCAACTCAAGCACTTCATTGGTAATTAGTAATATTCAGATTGCATCTACCTGTTCTTACTTGTGTTCTTGATTTGCTTGCAGGAAAAGCCTTCTTGGCGAGGTCAACTGTGTATTTGCGTGGTTGATAACCACGGAGTAGTGGTGTAGTGGTTGCAAGGGTTCTCGATCTGTTCGTTTGGAGCCTTTGGATCATCAACGTCGAAACTCCACCAATCAACTTATCATGTTATCTTTCGAAAGATCAGGCAAACGCGCATCAATATGTATCTGCTTACACACTCTCACAAGTTGAGCTAAAATTGTCGTAGTCAATTTTACTTCTTTCGGCTGTAGGTGGCTTGCTAGCTTGAGTACATCGTAGGAGTTAATTCACTTGCTAGCCACTCCTTTTTAAACAAAGATAAAATATCTCAGATAGCTACATGTCCCATCCACTAACAAGCTTATCTCCTTGTCAGAGGTGGCAGCCCGACATGCCCATATTTTCTGAACCCACCCAACCACCCTACTATGCCTTAAGATCATCTCCAATAGAAATCCATCTGTTAGAAATAGCTTAATAGACAAGTTCCATGCCACAATAGCTTTTCGACTAAAAGGCCTGGTGTTCGCTTGTATGAGTAGTCTTTTTTACTCCTCACAAGCCATAGGAACACATGTCTAGGCTCCACACGAATGAGAGTTATTGTTACTAGGTGCCGTGTATCTGGCTTCGTCTCTATTGGCTCATCATGCATCCGGGTAATGAAAAGCCTCAGGAGCCTCATCACCATGTTGATGACTAAACAATGTTACCCATAAAAAACCGTCCACATGCAACCTAGATGATGTCATTTTGTGATGTAGCAGCCCTAACAGATGATATCACGACTATAAAAATCCCCTTCACTGCCGGCTAGCAAACCCCCTTCACTACTGGTTTTTTAGCTGGCAGTGGGCAACAGGCTAGTAAACCCCCGACTATCACTGCTGGCCTAGGGCACCAGCAGTGAAGGTGCTTATCACTGTCGGCTCAAGGGTTCAGCCAGTAGTGATGCCCATGGAATCACTGCTAGTTGGTGGTTTCGATCGGTAGTGATGCCCGTGGAATAAATACCGGGTGAAGCCTTGAGCCGGTAGTGCTTTGCCTCTCCCTCTCTCTCCTCCCTCCCACTCTATCTCTCTCCTCTCAATACATGCATATAATGAAACCTAGGTCGATAATAATACATAGTAATTCATGTCCTTCATTAATATGCAAATAAAACTACTTAATCTGGATTAATACAGAGTAATTCATATCCTTCATTAATATGCAAATAAAGCTACTTAATCTATCTTAATGATTCACCATTAATTATGATCACGACGTACATAGGGAGGTTCATCAGTGTATTCCATGAAACCTAGGTTGACTTCCTCTCCGAAAGGAGGTAGCGTGTCGAATTGAGAAATATGGTAACCTTCCTCCTTATCTCATACTATGTACTAGAAGGTATGGTATCATCTAAAGGTCCCTCACACGGCGATGGCACAATCGGTTCATGAAACTCACCGTTTGGGTTCATAACATATTCGATGAAGAACCCAACGATCTGTTCCTGAATGGAATGCATTTCCGTAGGGAGTATGGCACTTGTGTGGTGTTTGAAGCGTTGCATTTGAAGAATTGAAAGAATTAATCCTTGAACATGTATAGAAATTGAAAATAAGGCATTGATATGTAATTTCATAGCTCAACATCATTAAACATGATAGAGTCTTCATATCCACTTAATTTGTGCTCGAAACTAAGAATATAGAACCCGCAGAGATTGCTGCCAGGTGGCTGCCTCATACACTTCAAGAGGAAAGGATTTATTAGTGGAATGAATTGAATATTTTTATTTTAGTAGGAAATGCAAGACATGAATATTCCCTGCGTACCAGAAAGTTAGTTTTTACATCATACTGCTTCCTGTATGGAAAGTAGACAACACTCTTTTTGTAGTATATTGTGTACGCCCAGTATGTGAGTATGAATACCAATTAAACTTAGATGTAATTGAGGTGAAGATTAAATAATCGACTTTACATGTTTAGCATGTTGATGAGGTATTCATAAGTTGACTAAGCTCTCTTTTGTGAGTCCAAGACAATAATCTTGGTCAAGTCTGGGTGGATGACAAGGAGGATCCAATGAAAACTGCAGAAATATGACACCATAGCAACTTAGTAATAGAATCGAGTTGCCCAAAAAAGCAGAACGCCCTAGAACACAAACACGTACTCAAAACTATAGGATAAGAGTACGAAGGCCTTTGTGTTGATGGTGAAGCAAATACTTCAATAAGTAGTCATCGGTGAAATCTAGATTAGTCTGTACAAGTTCCTCGTTGACAAGCCCAAGATCAATGAATCATACTTTATTATCTAATTCTTTTCTACATGTGTGGATCTCCATTCTACGAAAGAGAGAAGTTAGCCATGCAATTTCAAGGTACAAGATTATATAACCTGAATTATATACATAAGTCACTTACAGAGTCCACGCTCAGATTATGGACACGTTGAGGGCATCTTCCTCATACAATTCATACAAGCACTTGAATTTCACCCAGAAGGAGTCATCCCCATTAAGGAAATCTTCATCTCTGTATCTTACGGGGAACACCTGCATACCTTACCTGGACTGCTCTAAGTACCACAAATGTAACCGACGCATTTGAGTTGTAAGGTTATTTTCTATATCTGGTTTGACCAACTCAAACGGCCATCTAACATCCAACTTTGGGATTTCTGCTCCTACAACAAGCAGTGCTAGTTGTTCTGCTATTAATCTAGAAGTAGCCAGAAAGCCCCCAATGCTTGGAGCATCCTCAATGATCGGACCTGATTTGTTCTTAGTCTACTTCTTGGTGATGTGTTCATAGTTAGTCGGTGACTTACTTGAAGCTGCCATTGTCTGTTTAACTTTGGCTATATTCATGAAAATTTTCATTCTATCTTCAGGCACAATATGCTTCGGTGGAAGTGCTAGAGCATGGAAAAAAGCCGTTACACTGGTGTCCACAATCTTTTTCGTTTTCTCACCATTAAGTGAATAGACATCCTTGGGTTCTGCTCTTAGTCCGCTTCCTGCTAATGCATTCATAGTCAGTCGGTGGCTTACTTGAAGTTGCCACCGTCTATTTAACTTTGGCTATATTCATGAAAAATTTCATACTATCTTCAGGCACAATAGGCTTTGGTGGAAGTGCTAGAGGATGGAAAAAATTCGTTACACTGTTGTCCACAATCTTGTTGGTTTGCTTAGCATTAAGTGAATAGACATCCTTGTGTTTTTCCAACTTCTTAGATGGCACCGACTTCTTAGATGATGTCATCTTCTTGGATGCTGCAAAACTTGATTGTGTTTTCTGAGATGATGGCTGACTTCTTGATGGTGCTTCCTTCTAGAGCGATGGACCTCCTAGAGGTGATGGCTAAGGAGGTGGACTTCTTCTAGGAGATGGTTAAGGAGAGGGAGATCTATGAGGCAATGACAGCCCGGGGTGTCGTGGAGAGTAGAGGTTCTCGGGAGTTGTCCTTGGTGGAAATACTATGTAGGCCTTCTCCCACATGATGAATGTGTGCTTGTTCTCTCCTATAGTGCCCCCTCCTCTGCTGGGTAGTCCACCTCAACATGACGGTAATGGTCAACTGCCTCATTTACTTTGACCATGATGTAGCCCTCCGATATTGGGCGCCTGTGCAAAAGTTCATGGGCGCCGCAGTGATAAGCCACATCGAAAGCCACCTTGATGGTAATGTTCTTAGCACCAATGTGCAGTTCACATGGTATCCATGTTGTGATGTGGTCCACGAAATAAGTGATGGAGTCACCTTTCGGAACTCCCATGGATGCACAACTACTATGATGACAACTGGGGCTGGAGAGCACAACATTAGAAGATGCTACCAGCTATTCTTGTTCGCTCCCAATGGCGCCCCATTCAAGCCTGATGGCTTCCTATACTGCTTGTCTTATTTTTACATTTGTATGTTCCCTCTCATTTTGTAGTCCAAGTTCAAACATGTTCATCATCCTAGCTTTTTTTTGCCTCTCGTTTTGCATCTTGCTTTGCTTGGGCACCACTTTCGACTCTTGTAACTATCAACGATGCCTAGGAATCCATATTTCCAACCCATCACACCAATTCCTTGTTTGCGACCACCATGCTCCTTATTTTCCAAGGCTGAGGTGAGCTCATCCCTATCCCTATCTAGGTTGAAAGAGCCTTGTGCAGACTACGTGTGAGCATCCACAAGCCTTTTTGCAAGAGTTTGCATCCCTTCCTGGTCTTTGGAGGTTCTAACGCATAAGCTTCCATCAGCTAAGTACAATGCACCCCTCCCACGAAGGAAGCACGTCGATTGTTCGCTCCAGCTCTCCGTCTCAAGTGCGACACCTCTCTCTCATGTTTCATCTAGCTCTTGTTGCCACTGCCATTCTTTCCTCATGTACCCATGATTGCCAACTTTGTGGGGGTAAAGGTTCTTCTTTGAGATTCCTTTTTTCACCTCACTCAACTTCTGTGCTTCTTTCGACAACTTGTACTCTGCAAAGGCTTGCCAATGATTTTGTAGTTGCAGCCATTTGCTAAAATCTAGCGTTGTAACTTGCTGCACATAGGTTCTGTTCAGTGTACCCATCTATTTCTTCAATGAAAAGCCCATGACTATTTGCGTAGTACGCTTAACTACTTCCATATCAGTATCTTTAGGGAGCTTGAACTTCCCTAATATGATGGGCCACAAGATGTCATCCTTGATTGAATTCGGAACCATGTGCGGATCACCTCGTTTGCTAGTCCACAATTTGCAGTTGATGGGCACATGATCTTTAACAACTATCCCACAAACTCACTTGTACGGCCCTAGAACTTTCTGTGGTGCGGTTGGCTCCCTAGCTGGTGAGACTTCCATGGTGACAAATCGTCCCCCAGGCATCGTCAAGGAACCTCTGACATGATGCTGCTCCTGGGTTTTGATCATTATCGTGACCTTTCAGAGCATCAGGCATCTACACATAAGCTAAAAAAATATTGAGAACCTATACGATCATATGCATAACAGATGCGTTCATCTACTTATGAATTACCTCATCACCTCCACTAGCATCTATTTGGTCTAAGTTGAGGTAGTTGCTCGGGCTACCTTCTTCAATTTTTGATGGTGGCACATCTCCTTTCAGCACTTGGGCCAGATTAGAGGAGCCACCTTCCTGCTGCATATGATGGCAATGAGCGGTCGGTGATGCTATCCCTTCCTAGGAGTTCTGCATACAATGACGATGAGCGGTTGAATGTTCTATAGATAGAGAGCGGAGGAAGGAAGGGGATAGAGAGAAAGCCGACTAGGGAGGGAGAGAGGCTATTGAAAGAGTGAGATAACTAGGAGGGAGTCAATAGAGAGAATGCATAAGCATACAATATTGTAAATAAGTACATTATGACCACATTTAATAAAAAAAGAGTGCATTGCCATGATCTGTTTGTGTCTGTGCACAACTCATACTACATGATTAAATAATACAATACATTTGCCCATAAAAGTACAATATTGTGATTACATAATTACAAATCATAGTACATAATTAAATAATACAACACATTTGCACCTGCACTTGTCATGATTTTCACTCTAGCACATACCCTAAACCCTAATTTCCTCTCTTCCCTCTTGGATCTTTTTTCCTCTCTTCCCTCTAGGAAAATCACATAATTTCAATTCCAGAAAATAGGAAACCGATCATGCCATGGGCCCTCATACAAATAATGATTATTTGACAAGGGCCAAAGTGCTTTTTTTAGGCCTCATCTTTGAAGTACAAGTAGTAGTATCTGAACTCACATGGGCCAAAGTACTTGGAGGAGTTGTATTTGAAAAAAAGAAATGTTTGCTTCTCCCAAGAGAGCATTTAATGTAGGAGGCTAAACATGGCAAAACCAAGAAATCATTTCAGAAATAAAAATATATGAAAGGCCTCAAACTTGTAGAAAAGAGCATATGTTCTATAATGTTAAGAAAAAATATAGTAGAGAGAATGAGCAACAATTGCAAAAAGGCAGGAGAGAGAAGGAACATCATATGTTCTTATCATTTTTAGCAAAAAGGCAGCAGAGAGAGAAGGAGCAGCATCTGTTCTTATCATTTTTAGCAAAAAGGCAGCAAAGAACACCCTCAGCTTTGCAGAAACTCTTTCACACTTAACCTCCAAAGCAACCTTGAATCACAAGTTTGCCACAAATCAAAGCTTAATCATGAAAGCATGTAGCACCTTGTGCTACAAATAGGAGGGAGGTCATGGCCAGCCATTCATTTGGCCAAGGCTTTCTCCAAAAATGAGAATTAGTAGGAGGGATGAAAAAGTGAGAAATTATTCTTAGCCAGTAAACATAAGCTAGATCAAGCAAGTATCTGTTCTTAGCGAGTAAATATAAGCTAGATCAAGTAGATTTCTGTTCTTAGCATGTAAATATAAGCTAAATCAATTAAGTATATATCTGTTCTTAGCATGTTTTGAGTATCATCGTAAGCAAGATCAAGCATTGGAGCATATATTCTCAGCAGCAGTGGAAGACCAGATCGGCCTCTAGCAAGAAAAACAGTAGCAGTTCATGTGTCATGACCATAAGCAATTGAAACCACAACATTAAGCTGCAATAAAACTAGACAAAATTGATGATCCTAATCATGGCTCTCAAAATCATTATTCTAGTTGGCTCTAAGACCCGACAGGTCATGCTCCCTAGCTTGACAAATAGACACTTCACTAATCGGGCAAAGGGAACAATGAACAAGTGATAAAAAGCCCTCTATAGGTACTGAATTGATAAATCTATACTTCGCATAGTTACTGTCAAAATATGCAAAAAGGTTCACCATAAAATGGCAAAGTCTCCTACAGGCACAAAATCAAGTCGGCCAGCCCAATAGCAAATAAATTTTGCGAGTCGAACATGTAACAAAAAGAATCTGATAGCTGAATTAAGTGAACAGAATAGTATGCATCATGACAGAGCAGAAGCAAAACTAAGATAGCAGCCGACTACACCTCAATTCAGCATTACCAAGCAAAATATTTAGGTGATCATGCACTGAAACAGTATGCAAAAGGGCCTAAAATCAATGGACTACCTCGAAGCCCAATTTCAGTATTTAAAATCATCATAGAGTAATGTATAACAACACTCAATCAATTATGTAGTCAGCTAAAATGGATGTTGATCATTATCAAGCACACATCAAAACACATACAAATCATGTTGATCATCATCATGATTAGACATATAACTATCGTCAGAGAAAGTTGAGTAGGGCTTACCTACCTTGGAGAGACCAACCGGTGAGGGTGTTGGGGAGCTGGAGAAGTAGGTGGTCGTCGGGCTCCATTGGTGTTGGGGCATGTCGATGAGGAGGTGGCAATGGCGTCACAGCGGAGGTCAACAACAATGTTGTGGGGTTGGGACGGTAGGTTTGAGCAACACTTTGTGGAGGGGTCGGCCCTCCAAGTGACAGGGACGGTGGAGCTAGGCGGTGGGGGTTCAACTTCCCACGAGTATACGTCTTGGTGGTGGCGGAAGAGCCGAGGTGGCGTCGGGGAGGCTGTGGTGCCCTCGAGATGGAGGTCGACGATAGGACAGAGGCGGCATGGGCTCCTGCATCGGCGTTGGGAGGCGATTCGGCAGAGGGTGTAGGAGGAAGGGAAAAAATTCGAAGTGTCGGAGGGTCCAGTAGGTGGTTCATTTTTTATAGGGGAGGCCTTTCACTGCCGGTTCAAGAGGATGACTGGCAATGAAATGGGACTTAGACCGGTAGTGAAACCCCTTCCATTGCTGGCGTCAGGTGGGGGAGGGGAGCAAAAAATTTGTTTGCGCTGTGCACACGCGTCGGACTCGAACCCACAACATGCCCCAAGTAAGACCGAACAAGCCGCTATGCTACTCAAGTGTTTTTGTTGTCCTTGGGACTAAGATTTTTATTACCATTCAACTAATCTCCATTAAGCCAATATTCATATTAATTTTATTTTCAAAACATATTTATTTTAATTTTGACTTGCTATATACCTAAATTTCACTCCTAAAGTTTGCTATATATCTAAATTTCATATTTTTTTATAATTCATTAAAATGGAAAATAAATATGGTCATACCTAAATTTCTATATTGGAGCTTGCTAATTAATTAAAGAAATATAATTGGATCTTGATATATACCTAAATTTGTGTCACACCCGGTTTTAATGGACAAAACCAGATGCGGCTTATGTGTGCCCAGGATGTTGAACACACATAAGGACGTCACAGGTGAAGTACCAAAAGCAATAATTTTATTAAATAAACGTTAAACTCTTACAGCAATTGACATATATTATCTTCTATGAAGATATCTGCAGCAGAACAGAAGCACTGGTACCCAACAATACCGCAGGCAACTGACCGGGAGACACGCGCCTATAATGTTACAACCTCATCTTGATAGTCTTTAACATCTTCACTCACTGAGCAGCAGCACACATGTCGCATGGTGTAGGGAAAATAGCAAGTGTGAGCACATAGAGTACTAAACAAGTGGGGGAAAGTAATGATATGCAGGCTTACATCAAGAATAGGCTAACACATGGTATATTTGCGTAAATGCGAGTAATAAAAACATATTTGAACTCAAAAGTATTAAGCAATTATTAAGTGAATGTAACCCATACAGTCCAACATGCAGCATACAAGGCTCCCCACCTTGCATACCATAACCGTCTAGTACTCCCTGTACTATAACCAAAACCACAACCATCTAGTACTCCCTGTACCAGAACCATAACCACAACTAAACTCATAACCACAACCATCTAGTACTCCCTGTACCAGAACCATAACCACAACTAAACTCATAACCACAACCATCTAGTACTCCCTGTACCAGAACCATAACCACAACCATCTAATCATATGAGGATCCAAGTCTCTCATGACCGTGAGCACGGCTGATATATCAGATTTTACACTCTGCAGAGGTTGTACAACTTTCCGACGAGTCGTGATTTCATCACCTGCAAGCAGATGACTGAAGTCTCCATGTTGCAATGCCAGCCAAGCACTATACACACGCCAGTGGTGTGTTGCTAGGAGACCACTATGAAGCCTTTACAAAGAATCCTCCCAGTATGTGTCACCAACACTCCAGGTTTCACCGCTAGGTGCTACCACCTAGAAGCCCCCCTTGTGCCATGTGGTTTCTAAGAATTACCTTCCCTCATTCACGCCTCCCATCTGGCCCACACAATACTAGAAGAACCCTAATTAATCGGCTAAGCCTTCCCATATAAGTCTCGTATTTGTACGGAACTTCTCGGGTTGTCGCTCCACGAACCGGTCCTTACTTAGGTTACTCGAGCAAACACTAAACCAACATCATAACCATGACAACCATCAAAACCACTTTGCTCAAGGCCTAAGGTTCCATGTTGCAAGACCATTAACAATTTATCCACCATTGTTGCATATGTTCATTAGTCAAGCTTATGACACTTTCCAGTATCCCAAAAGCATGGCTAAGCAATCTACCCATAAAAGACACCTGACCATAAACCATCTAGGTTCCAAGGGATGATAAGGAAAAATCTAGAGAAAACCCTAACATAGGTGAATACCCATCATATTGATACTGTATGCAATTTTGTAAAATAAAATATTTAAACACATAGGTTCAAGATGATCAAGGACACTTGCCTTCTCCTTGCTGCTGCTCAGTATACTCTAGCTCTTGGTCTTAATGTTCCTCAAACTAATCCAGGGCGTTGACGACTAATCGCACAATTATCGGCAAACACACAAACAAGATACACTAAGAATAGAGCACAAAACAAAATAACAATGAGATAAAACCTATCTATAAAGAAAGAGCACTAAAAAACGAATCTATCGGTGCAAGAATCGCTTAAAACGGAGCTACGACGAAAAAGTTAGGGCTAAAACAAATCTAGGGTTTAATCTGAAAAAGAAAAGGGCTTATTTTGAATAAAATAGAAAGTTCAGGGACCTTTTTGCAAAAATAGGGGACCTAATTGTAATTATGGAAAAGTCTAGGGACTGATCTATAAAAAGATAGGGCTCTTTTGTTATTACAGAAAAGTCTAGGGGTCTTTCTGAAACTTACCAACTAAAGGAGTTATCTGAAATTATTTTTGTATTGGAAAAGCTTGAAATATTGATTGGGCTGCTTTGGCTGACGTGGCACGGTGACAAGGATGACACATTAGCAATTTTGTTGATGTGGACGGTGATGTGGCGTGTGAGGTGGCTGAGATGTTGACTGGATCAAAGGATGGACACGTGGAAGCACGACATAGGCGGATGAAGGGGTATCCTTTTTTTTAATCTAGACCGCATGTTGCTAATCGGACGGCTGAGGATGGATCGGGCGACTGAGGGAGTTTGGGGACAGATGGACACTGGTGGGGAGGAAGTCCATGGCGGAGCCGAGCTCGGGCATGGCGGTGACACGCTGGCGTTGGCTGGAACGGCGCTCCAGTATGTGGATTGCGACGGTGAGCGGCGGATAAGCTTCCGGAGGGTAAGGGGGTTCCGATTGAGGTCTTACCAAGAGCGATTCGGCACTGGAGAAGCTCGGCGACGACGAGGGGCGGCGGAGGGCTCGGGTCTTCGTCGAAGAGGGCGCTCTGGCGATCTAAAAGCGACGACGAGGGTCAGAAAAGCTTCGGGTAGGTCACGTGGCTCCGATGGTGGGCTTCGGAAGGCTCCGGGATCGGCGGGGCGGTGAGCTCGAACAGCGGCGGCGGCTATGGCGTCGACGGCGAGATGAGTCTCAGCGAGAGGGATCGGTTTTGACTAGTTGGTGATGGGAACGGGTCGAGGAGGATCGGGGCTAGATATATAAGCGGGTTTGGGAAGGCGGGGTGTGCTAGGACTCTAGGGCGACAGCGGATCGATTCGGACATGGCAGCGGTCGGCCGAGTTCGACTCGAGGACGACGGGTCTAACAGGTGGGCTCCACACGTCAGCGGCACAGTGTGAAGGTGGAAATGGCCGGGGCGTCTTCAGCGGCAGGCGGCAGCACGACGCGCGGACTGGGTCGGCTCGGCGCACGGGCGCGGCCCAGCGGAGCGGCGAGAGGCGGGGGGGGGTGGGGGGGGGGTGAGCGGACCGGCGTGGAGGAGCTAGGCCGAAAGGAGAGGGAACACGCCGGGGAAAACGGGTTGAGGTAGGAGAGAGAGGGGGAAGGGAATGGGCTGTGCCGAAGGGAGGAGGGAGGACGGGCTGGGCCTGGGCTAGATTAGGTTTTGGGTTTTTTTTATATTTGTTTTAGAGAATTTCTATAGAAGAAAGAAAGCAAATAAAATCAAATAAAATACCAAATACAGCCTAAAATCTAGGAAATCTCAACAAGCTCAAGAAATCATTTTGAAAACAAAACAAAATATTTTGAGCTTATGAAAACATTTTGGAAATCATTTTAACACAAACAAATTCAAATAAATCCAAAGGAGCCCAAATAAAATCCAATAAGATCCAATAAAACCTAAATGTCTATTGATCAGCATGAATGCATACAAACAATTAATAACCATAATTCAAATTCAAATTTGAATTAGAAAATAGGATTTTCCTATTTTAATTATTCAACCTATAATCAAATCTTGAATTTTTTTAGAAAATTGAGAAAAATGAAAATCAAGGTGTGAAAATTTGATGGAAAAATTTTCTAATCCATTAAAACTAGAAAATAAATATGTTCATACCTAAAGTTCTATATTGGAATTTGCTAATTAATTAAAAACTATATAATTGGAGCTTGCTATATACCTAAAATTCCATGGATAAAATTTTTAATTAAATAAAAATGGAAAATAAATATGTTCATACCTTAATTTCTATATTGGAGCCTACTAATTAATTAAAAAAATAGTTTGAGCTTTCTATATACCTAATGGCTTAAATTTTCTAATTCATTAAAAATCAAAAATAAATATGCTCATACCTATAGGTAATGTAAATCAATAAGAAATTCACCTTCATTAATATGTAGATAAATCCACTTCATCTCCCTTCATTATGATCGCGATGTACATAGGGAGGTTGGTCAGTATCTTCCATGAGACCTAGGTCAATGTCCTCTCCGAAGGAGGTAACGTGTTGAATTGATTGTATTCTTCCTCGTCGATGATATTCTTCACTCTGACAATCCTTCTTTTTCCTTAAAGAACCACATGACGCTCCTCCTTGTTAGCCAGGTCCAGAGTCCTTTACATAGAATACTTCTATAATATCTTTCACAAGTACGAATGATTCTTCTCTGTATCCGATGAGTTTTTGTTCCACTGTAGTCATACCGTACCTGTCAATCTTCACACCTCCTGAGAGTCTAACCCATTGGCATCGGAAAAGAGGAACCTTTAACACTCCATAGTCGAGCTCCCATATCTTCTCTGTGAATCCATAGTAGGTCTCCCTGTGGCCATTGTAGACATAGCCGAACACCGCTATTTTGGTTAGTACTCTTATTCTCATCTGCTCTCGTATAAAATGTATAGCCATTTATGTCATATCCCTAGAATGTGAGGATTGTAGTTGACAGTCCATGAGCCAACATATTCAACTGAGCACACTCTATCTACTTATCCATCACCTGTTGATATAACCAGGCACCAAAATGATCTTGGTGCTCTTGCGCGATCCAAACATTGGACTTCCCTGGGTTTTTGGTGTCTAGAATCTTCTAGTGTTCTTCGACATACATGCTCACTACAACTGATTATTGCAGAACTGTGAAATGTGCTTGCATGAATGAAACAGGATGTTAGTGCGGAATGAGTTTGCACCTATCATCCATTCTTCCTGTAGCCTCCCCTCATGGCAAGATACATGCACACCAATCATTTGAGATTCAAGTCGTCAATGATCAATGAATATATTTCTTCAGAACTCCCATGAATCTCTCTAAAGGGTACATCCAATAAAAGAACATAGGGCCCAAAATTAGTATCTCTTTCACAATGTGAACAATGAGATACACCGTGATATCAAAAAATGATGGAGAGAAACACACCTCAAGCAAGGATAGAGTCTGGACCATATCTTCCTATAGCTTATTTAGCTTGGTCGAATCAATGGCCTTCTATGATATCGTGTTGAAGAATGGACACAACTTTATAATTGAGTTTCGGATCATCGGTGGCAGGATATCTCTAATTACAATTGGAAGCATCTGTGTCATCAACACATGACAATCATGAGACTTCATACTAGTTAATTTTAAATCTTTCATGTTTACTAGTCTTTTTATGTTGGCGGAGTAATTGGATGGAACTTTGATTACATGCAAGCACTCGCACAATGCAATTTTCTCTGCTTTGCTCAGACTGTAGCTAGCGGACCAAGATATTTGTCGTCTTCTTCCATATCTTTGGGATGTAGATCTTGTTTGAGTTTCAAACATTTTAGGCTCTTCCGTGCTTGGAGTATATCCTTGTTTTTCTATCTATGTCTAGTGACGTACCAATTAAGTTATTACACACGTTCTTCTCAATGTGCGTGACATTGATTGCGTATCGAACAACAAAATTCAGCCAATAAGATAAGACATAAAAACTGTTGGGGTTGTTGTTAAGGACCCCCAACGGCCCCATGGCTCAGCTAGCCCATGCCCAGGGAGACATGCCTCCCGAAGCCTCCCTCTCCCGGAGCCATGCCTCCGGAAGCCTCCCTCTCCTGGAGCCATGCCTCCCAAAGCTTCCATCTTCTAGAGCTATGCATCCCAAAGCCTCCATCTCCCGAAGCCATGCATCTTGAAACCTCCATCTCCCGGAGCCATGCCTCTCGAAACCTCCATCTCCTGGAGCTATGCCTCCTAAAACCTCCATCTTCCGGAGCCATGCCTCCCGAAACCTCCATCTCCCGGAGCCATGCCTCTCGAAACCTCCATCTCCCGGAGCCATGCCTCTCGAAGCCTTCATCTTCCAGAGCCATGCTTCCCCAGAGCCCTCATCTATGGGGCTTGGGGAGGCTTCCGAAAGGCTACAGGGTGAGTCATCAAGCCTCAAGAAAGATCGGTCAAAAGAGGAACGCTGATCATCCTTTGCCTGCAAGGAGTGACCAGCATTAAATATCTAGGTTAGTGGATGCCACCCTAACACCCCTGACAGTACAATGGAGGTTATCCTGACACCCCTGACAGCATGGCGCTGGGCTGCAATTAGCAACCGGCTCACCCCTCAGGGTTTAGGCACCATAATAGTTACTATGGTAGATATTTATCCTCTATGTAGGGGAAAAGTAGTTATTCGGGAAAAGGCTAAGTAATTAGGTTAGGTCCTAGATATCTATACATCGTGATAACTTGTACACTAAGCTACATACCACACTATAAATATGGGGTTGTGGTCATCTGGGGGAAAGGAGAGGTCAAAAGAAGAACGCTCAAGGCAACACACAGGACACAAGGGTGCCCAAGCTTTAAACCACGCTATGATACTCCCCCCAGACCGATCTATTTTTCTACTATCAATATATTTGTGGTGTTCCTTCCTCTCAAACTTTGTCTCCAAGCTTGAGTCTCCTCCTTAGAAGAAACTCTCGCCATACATGCTAGAGCAAGACGAACTCTTGCTCCAACAGTGGCACTGTCCGTGGGGACACGAACATAGAAGTGTTAAGAGAGGTAGGATGTTACCCATGAAGAAGACCACCAAGGCCACAGTAATGGCTGCCGACCCCCCCCCCTCACGCTCGTGTGATAGTCTGGGCGACTAAACACAGGTCGTGCTGATGACGGCCCCTCAACCAGGAGAAATGAGGGCCTTACGGCCACCGCCAACCCAACTATGACCATAGCTTTGGCTAGCACTGAAGGGCCCTCTACCCTAGAGACCCAGCACCAAGGCAAGGCCCCTCCTACGCCCCTAGGGGGTGTGGCCGGTGACACCACTGTAAACACCATAATAATCGTGTGTCAATCATGCTTGGCGGTTGTTGGGGGTCGTTATCAAGGATCCCCGACGGCCCCTTGGCTTAATCAGCCTAGCCTCCTGAGCCCCGGCCTTTCGGAGCCCTGCCTTCCAAAGGCTCGGCCTTTCGAAGCCTCCACCTTCCAAAGCTCCGGCCTTTTGGAGATCTGCCTCCCAAAGGTTCAGCAACCCAAAGGCTTGGTCTCCCGAAGCCTTCGCCTTCTGAAGCCCTGGCCTTTCGGAGCCCTGCCTTCCGAAGGCTCGGTCTCCTGAAGCGTTGGCCTTCCAGAGCTCTGCCTTTCGAAGGCTCAGCCTCGCGAAGGCTCGGTCTCCAAGGCCTCAGCCTCCCAAAGCCCCAGCCTTCTGGAGCCCTGATTCCCGAAGGCTCAGCCTCCCAAAGGGTCATTCTCCCGAGGCCTCGGCCTCCCGCTACACGGGTCGGCTTCCTGGAGGCTACTGGGTGAGTCATCAAGTCTCAGGAAAGATCTGCCGAAAGGGAAGCACCGGTTGTACTTTTCCTGCAAGGAGGTGACCAGCATTAAATACCTAGGCTAGTGGACGCCGCTCTGACACCCCAGCATGATAGAGGCTGCCCTGATACCCTTGACTGTATGGCACCAGGCCGCAGTTGGCGACCTGCTCGCCCCCTTAAGGGGGCAGGCACCATGATAATTACCATGGTGGATATTTTTCTCCCCAATAGGGTAGAAGGTAGTTATCCGGGATAAGGCTCAGTAATTTGGTTACATCTCGAATATTTGTATATTATGATAACTTGTACGCCAAGCTACGCGTGGCCCTATAAATAGGAGGACATGGTCCTTTGGGAATAAACAAGCAAGATAGCAAAAAAAGATACAAAGGTGAAAACACACCAAGTCACGCTATGATACTCCTCCCAGAGTGATACATTTTTCTACCATCAATACATCGTGGTGTTCCTTCCTCTTAAACTTCATCTCCAAGCTTGAGTCTCCTCCTTAGAAGAAACTCTTGTCGTACTTGCTGGGGCAAGACGAACTCTTACTCCAACAGCGATGCTTCTGACTCATATGGAGGAACTGCAAATGGTCCTGCGGGTGGAGCAGCAAGGTACCCGCATGACCACCGTCACCCCCGTGATGACCAGTGCTATTCCGACCCAAGTCCTACGTGCCAATGAACTCTTTTGACACAAGGACCCTACCCGTTCGGCCTCCGGAGCCCTAGGCCAGCATCGCAAGGATCCCCTGTAAGACTACAACTCTCCCATACAGGCCGACCTGTAGGGTACGCCCTTCCCGGAGGGCTTTCGGACCCCAAAGCTACCTAAGTTCAAGGGCGATTCGGACCCCAATGAGTTCGTCCGTTCCTACGCCCTCGACATAGAAGCCAGCAGGGCAGACTGGCCACCATGGCTAAATGCTTCCCTCTCGCCTTAGAAGGGGTGGCCATACGTTGGTTTTGGGCACTGGACCTTGACGCCATTCACACCTGGCCCTAACTCCGAGACCTGTTCCGCAGCAATTTCCAAGGCACCTTCATCGAGCCAGTAACCTCTGGAAGCCTGTTAACTATCAGGCAGGAGCCGAACGAAACCCTCTGGGATTACTTCCGAAGGTTCTCCCATTCCAAGGCTCAGATTAGGGGCATATATGATTCTTCGATCATCGATGCCGTAACCCAGGGCATGGCTGAAGGCCCCCTATACAATCAGCTGAATCAGCGTCCTATACGCATGGTGGAAGTCCTAATGAGCAAGTTCTAGGAATATGCGCGGGCAAAGGAGGAAAAACTCTGCCGAAGGTGCTCGCGAGCTACCGAGACTTCCCATGTCTACCCCGAGAAGTCACACTCACAGGTGGGATCATCATATGCCCCCTCCCTACCAGCGAAGAGGGGCTTCGATGAGGCTCATACCTCCGGATCCCAAAGGGGGCGATAGCGACAATGCCGAAACATCAACAACATCAGCCTAAGCTATGGGGCTCCAAACCAAAATCACTCCATGGGACGCGGCTGGGGATGCCCTGGATACCTCCCAGAGTGAAGTCACGCTCCGAATCGGTGTTCTGAGGAGGAATCCTGGTGCACTCTACATGGCGCAGAACGAGGACATAAAACCGATAACTGCCAGACCCTCACCACCTTTCGAGAAGTGTACCTTAGGAGGCAGGCAGCCTTCGTCTCGAATGAGGGGGCCACCAATGAACAATCCGGGAATTGCCTTGAATGAGGGGGCCAACCAGCGGGTCAATCATCTGGCCTTTCATAACCGTCCGTAGCTGGCCCTACCTTCTCCGCCCCAATCATCTGTAGAGCGGTACAACATTAAAGGGGCGTGGGGCAGACATATCTTGTATGCTATAACCGGTGGAGAGAGCTCTGGCTGCACCTCGAAATGGCAACGGTGAGACTACGCATGCAGGGTGCACCACATTGGAGCAACTAGCATCCATCGACAGGCCCCCAAGTGAGCCGACGCCCCCATGACATTCACCATCGATGATTCCAAAGGGGTAAAATTTCCCCACTCTGATACCCAAGTCATCTCAGCCAACATCGCCGAAGTTGAGGTCAAAAGAATACTAATCAACGTGGACTGCTTGACGGACCTCCTCTTCATACATGCCTTTAACCAGCACCGAATCCCATGAAGCTGGATGATGAGGACATCACTCTTTCGGATACACACACACCGAGTATTCCTCCAACAATAGGTCCATTGACACGAGCTCGTGCACGTCAACTAAATCATGAGGTGAGCTCGTTCCTTAGTGTTCCTTTATATTTTGATAAGGATGGGATCCTACTGAATAATTGTGATGTATTGTTACTTAGGAACACGGGAGAAGAACAGCAAGGGCGCCCAAGCCAAGGTGGAGGTCCAATCAAGTTCGAGTCCGTTTCGGAGTCCAGGACCAGCCTACACTAAAATCGTGGCCCAGGACGCATACGGACTCCGTTTTCGACGTTCTACACATGGTTGGAAAGCTAAGGAGATAAGCTTTCCAACGGAACTGGTCCCATGTCCATATTCTTTCTGAGTCAACAGGAATCATCGAAACAAGTAGACATCCAGAATCTGTCAGGGTGCTGCGCCACCATCTTTTGGGCCGTTGGGCCGTGTATCGTGTTGTAGTCCATTAGGGATGCGTCCAGGGGTCCTTGGCCGACCCTAGTCTCTTATATACAGTAGCCACCACTCTAATTAGGGTTGGGTTTTTCTTAGATATTGATCTACACACAGTTGTTAGATTTTCGCTCTTGTTCCGGACCGACTAGGCCGCTGCAAGTGTTTGTGGAACCCCGACTTCGAGTGCTTGAATTCAATTCGCAATATTTCAGATTGCATCTTCTACGTTCTTGCTTGTGTTCTCGGTACGCTTGCAGGGATTGAGCCTTCTTGGCGAGGTCAACCGCGCGACACGGTTGATAACCATCGGAGCTGTGGTGTAGTGATTGCAAGGGAGATGATCTGTTCGGGTCGAAGCCTTTGGATCATCAACATCGAGTTCTCCACCCACCGACTTATCGCTACCTATCGGAAGATCAGGCCAACATTGCTCATCACTGGCTTTCACCACGCTACAAACCCCTTCAAGGATTCAATCCCCATCGACGCCCTAGCCCAAATAGAACTCCTGATCATCCAAGGCGAGGGCCCCGCAGCATGGACTGAAGTAATAACCTTCGATGTTGTGGATGTACCTTATGCCTACAACACCATTCTGGGATGAGGAACTCTAAATAGGTTCAGAGCTGTACCCCATCAAAATTACCTCTGCTTGAAGATTCCCAAACCTAAGGGGCAAATAACCATCCATGGCGACCAAGACTTGGGTAGGAGCATCGAGTACAGGCACCCTGCTCCACTCCCCGACCGCCACATCCACCGCTACCCTCCAAGGCCACAACCAGAGGGGGACATAAAGTGTGCCTCAGCCAGGCGGGCGGCGTCTTCTCGCTCCCGCGTGATCTCCGCGTGGGTATCCTCCAAAAGCTTCTGCTCCCGCACGGCCGCCGCGCGGGCCTCTTCCACGGTGTTTTGTTCCTCCTTGTTGGCGGCGCGCTGCATGGCGAGGAGGGACTTGAAGGCGCGCCAGGCGGCCGCAAGCTGCGCCCTCTCCGAGTCTAGCTTGGTGTGCTCCGCTTCAAGCTGCTCGTCCTTCACGTCCACCGCCGCGCCCAGCCGCTCGACCGCCACCTGGACACACTCGATCGCGACCAGGAAGGGGTCGGCAGGCCAACCGGGCACCGGTTGGGCGCTGGGTTCCCCGCGAGCCTCCTTCGGGGGGTTAGGGGACCCCGAAGGCTGCAACGCCATCATCCGCCCCGGGCTCGGCACGCCCGGGGTAGGTTCGACCGGCGCCGGGTGCTTGGGCGACGGCTTCGTCCCCGCCTCGGCCGCCGTATCCACTGGCCACAACGCGGCCGCTGCTCCCGCCGTACCCGCCTCGGCCGCCGCGTCTACTGGCCTTGGCACGGCCGCCGCATCCGCCGTCCCCGCCTCCATCGCCGCGTCTGCCTGCCTTGGCTCCGCCGGCCGGCTTGGCTCAGGTGCTAGCGCCGGCGCTGGCACTCCTTCAACCTCGGCGGCGCCCGTGGGCGGCCTGCAGGAGACAGATGAAGATCAAAACCGAAGTTTAGTTCGGGCGAAGCGCGCCCAAGAAAGAACGAAGAATGAGACTTACGCGGTCGTAGTCCCCCGGTACTGCCATTTGGCCGCCGGGAGCCTGAACTCCGGGCCCGACAATGCCGGCCCGGAGTCCTCCCTTCTTCTCTTCCGTCGGGGGCTCGGCAGGGCCGCCGCGCGTTCTCCGGTCGCCAGATCGGGCCCCATCCGAATGAGGCGCGGCTCCAACACCGGGAACGCCGCCGATGGCGACGGCGGGGACTCCGGCACGGGAATGTAGAGCCGGGGGCGCTTCCCCCGGTCCTCCGGCACCGCCGCCGCTCCGTCGTCGGCGGTGCCTCCTCCTTCGGTGCGACGGCTGCTGCCCGCAGCGGCCCCACCGCTGGCCCGCGGCTCGCCGCTCGCGGCGCCCGGTCCACTAGTTTGCACCAGGCTACTCGCGGCCCCCTCGCTGGCCGCCTCATCCAGCCTAGGGAGCTCGGGGGCCTCGGGGCTCCGGCTCCTCGGCCGGTCGATGAGCCCCTGGGCGTCGAACTCCGGCAGCCTTGCCTGGATCATTGTGCGCTCGGGGTTGGCGTAGAGCGCCATTTCCGGCCACGGAAGCTCCGCCCGGCTCGCGTCCTCCACGCCGGTCACCACCCGGATCATGCCCCTCAGCTCCGCTGGGCCTAGGTTCCAGCTTGCGCCAATTTGGGTCCGGGTGATGTCTTCGGGCATGGCCGGGCCCGCTCCCGCAGGGACGCCAGGCGACGGCGCAGGAAGTCCGCCACCACCATCACTGAGGACAGCCCGGCGTCGCGCAGGAATCTGATGCGCTCGAACATCGGCTCCAACCTCGCGTCCTCCGGCGGCGGCGCCTCCCACGCCGACTTCTGGGGCTCCGCCGCCACTTCCGGTAGGGCAAGACGGTCATGGGGGTCGACGTCGACGAAGAACCAGTCCCGCCGCCATTCCTCCCACTTGCTTCGCAGCACCTGGGGGATGTACCGCTCCCCTATGCCGTCTCGCAGTCGAAGATTGCAGCACCCCGCGATGTCCGCCATGGAGTACCCCCTCTTCTTCCTGGCCGATCGCAGCACGAAGAAATGTCGAAGAAGCATCACCGAAGGCGCCACTCCCACGAACATCTCGCACAGATGCGCGAACACCGCTAGCACGACGACGGAGTTGGGGCTAAAATGCACCAACTGCACGCCGTAGGTGTCGAAGACTTGGAGGAGGAATGTCGAGAATTGCGGCACCAGTCCCGCCGCCACGAAGGACGTGAATAAGACGATGCGCCCGGGGATGGTCGTCGCCGGTGGGAAGTTCGCCGGCGTCACCACCGAGGCCCCCTGCTAGCCCTCGGGGACCAGCAGCTTCCTGATTTTCTCCGCCGCCTCCTCATTCATCAAGCGAGACTCCGGCAGCACGCTGTCCAGAGTCCTATCCCGGCGGCTTCCTTCGGCTCTCGGCATCTCGTCGGAGGGGGAGTTTGTCTGGGTGGTGGAGAGGAAGAAAGAGAAGCGCTCTGATCGCCTAAGGGATTCTAGGGGCTCAGGAGCGCGAAGGAAATGAAAGCAAGATTGCAAGATGGCGTAAAGAGGGGGGCGAATCGATCCCCTCCCTCTCTTATATCTCAGAGAATTCAAACGTCCCCTGCCAACGGTGCACTCGACGGGACGGTTTCCTCCGTCGACGCAACTGCCAGGCGAATCTCCCGCTGGTCGTGCGGCGTTAGCGGCTGCCAGGAGTATTTTCCTTGATCTGCACGGCAACCGCGCGTGCCGCCCGTCCCATTGTCATGCCCTTCGGGAGTTGTGTGGACGCGCGTCCACTCGTCTCCCCGTTGGGCCGTACCAGAGGCCCGGATCTAAAGGGCCACCTCTGGAAAGCTTGCCATGTGGCGTCCGCGCCAGCCTCGGCCTCGTTTGCGATGAAGGGCCCATCCACAGTCTCCGTGCCATTGCCTGCCAATGGGCCCGGGGGCTACTGTTGGTGTATCAGGAACCTGGGGTCCCTGAGTCCCGAGGCCAGGCCGGCCATCCGCCACGTGTCGCCATCCCGCGAGGTCCCTCCTGCGGGGTGAGGAAAGTTCAAGTTCCGGGAGAAGGTGCTCGGGGCCACAGTCACTGGTTCCCGAGCATCCCGGTTCCTCGATGATCCGTAAAGTCTAAGTTCCGGGAAGAAAGTGCTCGGGGAACTGCCCGGTCACCCCCAAGAACCCTAGTCCCCCGACGATCAGGAGAGCTAAGTTCCGGGAGAGAGGGCTCGGGGGCTGCGTGCGGCAGCCCTCGAGCGCTCGGTTCCCCGAGGATCAGTGTGAAAGTGCTCGGGAGAGAGTGCTCGGGGCTGCACGTGGCAGCCCCCGAGCTCTCGGTTCCCCGAAAGATCTGTGCAAGAGTGCTCGGGAGAGAGTGCTCGGGGCGGCACGTGGCAGCCCCCGAGTGCCCGGTTCCCCGAAGGTTCGTGCAAGAGTACACGGGAGAGAGTGCTCGGGGAGGTAAACAATGCCCCCGAGCACCCGGTACCCCGAGGGCAAGGATAGGCATTCTCGGGAGAGAGTGCTCGGGGAGGTGAACAGTACCCCTGAGCACTCGGTGCCCCGACGACCCAGAAAGGCCCCCGAGGGGCCCGCCGATGAGGTGTCAATCAGTCAGAGGTCCGAGGCCGCATTTAATGAGCGTGCGTGGCCCGACATCCCCAACTGCTCCCGCCGCAGTGTCAGTTCCTGCCATGCTTTGGCAGAGAGGCGTGGGGTCATTAATTGCACGGGTCCCGTCCCGTATCATCCGGTGTGTCTCAGGATAACGTCGCCAGGATCAAGGCATTCCGCCTGCCGCCCTGTCATGGCAGAGGAACAAGACGGGGCGGGCACGCTGGGTTGCTCTGTGGCTTCCCGGTGGGCCGCCTCTACGGCGCCCGTTGCCAGGGCGTTTATGGTGACAGGTGACCGGGCGTGCGCCGTGTTTTCCACCCCCTGGTCACTTCACCCAGAAGAAAATGATGACGCCTTTCCCAGTGATGGTGTCTTGGAACTTGTGCCCCCTCCTTCCTGTTCGAAGCGTGTCGCAGCCGGCGAGTGCATAAAAGAGTCGGCACACACAAGAAGGAAGAGGAAGCTCGGACCCAAGAGAAACCGAAGAGGACCAAGAGAACCCAACCCAAAGAGACCGAAAGCATCGAACACAGAAGCACCAAGAATCGAACCACAGACCCTGCCCAAGAACAAGGAACCCCAAGCTCTTTGTTAGACAAATATTCTTGTAACCAGCAACATCCTTGAGGGACTTCCTCAGGACAGTTATTACATCCATACAGGAGTAGGGTATTACGCTCCCGTGCGGCCCGAACCTGTCTAAATTTCCGGTGCATTTACTCCTCTTTGCACTAGATCATCACCCCCATCCACCAGCCGTTGCATTTACTCTCATTCATTTCTCCGACGAACTTATTCAGGATCATCCCCCCGGCCGAATCTCTAAAAAGGGGTCTCTCGGGATCCCTGCGACAGGAGTTCATCCTCCGACAACGTCCATCACGGGCTCACAGTTCGACCTTATCTCTTCCCCGCACCATTGATCCCCTCTCTACTCAGATCCTCACCTCCTCTCCCTTGTCCCTCAATCCTCAAACCCTCACAGGCAACTCCTCACGGCGTCTCTTCCCCGCCGCCATTCTCCTCCTCTCTCTCTCGGTCTCCTGCCTCCACCGGCCTCTCTCCTCTCTCAGTATCCTCTCTCTCTTGGTCTCCTACCTCATTCGGCCTCTCTCCTCTCTCGCTCGGTCTCCACTGGAGAGGAAGGTGATGGCGAGCTCGTGGCTTCGAGGAACTCCAAGGGGCATGTCGAGCCGGAGGGACTCCACACAGGACTAGCTGAGGTGCGGTGGTACTGCGGTTGAGGCTGGCGAGGAGCACCGAAGGGGAGCACTGGACGGAGCCAGGGCGTGTCAGAGGGCGGCTGCGAGGAGTCGCATTGTGCCACCGTGCACGGGCTTAAGGGCTTCTGAGCCGCGCATGTGCTATGTTGTGGAGGGGGCCTTCGAGTTATCACGTTCATGCTGTGTTGTTGCGGCGGCCTTCGAGCCGCCGCATTTGTAGGTGTGTCCGGCAGTGCCCGGCAGCAGTGGCAGTGGTAGCGGCCGCTGCTAATTTTCCTTTTTATTATTCTCTAGAAATGACAATTATGTCGGGTGCACAACTGACACTGATACTAGTCGAGTATTAGTGCCAAGTAAGGAGTGCTATTTGAAAAACCGACAGTAAAGCCATTTTTCAACTGACACTGATGTGCCCTTTTGTAGTAGTGCATCCCTATAAATTTTTATTATTATTCAACCCTTATATAGGACTACATAAGTAAAAGTGAAAAATAAATATTCTCATATATAAAGTTTCTATATTGGAGCTTGCAAATTAAATAAAATATAAAAAATAAAATTGGATCTTTCTACGCACCTGAATATCATGGCTAAATTTTCTAATTCATTAAAAATAAAAAATAAATACAAGCATACCTAAAGTTTCCATATTAGAGCAAGATAATTAATTACAATATAAAAAATAATTAGAGCTTGCTACATACCTAAATAACATGGCTAAATTTTCTACTTCCTTAAAAATAAAAAATAAATATGCTCATTCCTAAATTTTCTATATTAGAGCTTGATAATTAATCAAAATTAAAAATATAATTGGAGCTTGCTTCGTACCTTAATATCAATGCTAAATTTTCTAGTTCCTTAAAAATGAAAATTAAATATGCCCATACCTAAATTTTCTATATTAGAGCTTGCTAACTAATTAAAATAAAAAATATAATTAGAGCTTGCTACATACCTTAATTTCATAACTAATTGTTCTAATTCATTACAAATAAAAATAAATATGCTCATACCTATAGCAATTGTAAATCAATAGTAAAGAAACTTTCCACCATAAGCTACTAATTAAAGCTTCTATATCATAAATGAAGTACAATTGCATCTACATTATCTTAAAACATCATGACTATAGGTTCATCTCTATTATTTCAAAATAAAGAGTAATTTCACAAACAAAATCCAACTAGAAATGGATTAGAGATGAAACTACATACCTTGAAATAGCCTGGGCTTGAGAATTCTTCAAAATTTTGATGCCACTAAGAACTAGGCGACCAAAAATGACCATCACCAATTAAGAATAGAGCTCTTCTCTATTGTGCTTGGGCTTAGAGAAGGAGAGGGCCAATGTTTAATATCGTACACATCACTGCCGGCGCATAACACAAGCCGACAGTGATGTCCTGTTATCACTGCTGACCGGTGCCCTCAACCGACAGCGAAACTACATTATGGAATTACTGCCGGTTTAATCCATCGTCTGACAGTGAAGCCCCTTTTCACTGCCAGTTTGTAAGCCACATCGGCTGATTATTCCCGCGCAGCTTATGAACCAGCAGTGATGCCCTATTATTACCAGCCCATTAGGTATCAGCAGTGTAAACTGATATTTATGGCTGGTTCCATAGTAATGTATTCTCCCGTACTATCAGTCTACAGCAGCCCATGTAGACATTAAGTTGATGCTAACTATGGTTGAGTCTGTAATGGGATAATTTATCAAAGACTATACAAAGTCAAAGGGGACATATTAGAGGTTATGTCACTCTCGTAACTCGAGCTGTCCACATGTCTTCAGACGTGTGAGTGGCATACCGCGATATTAAACTTTAGGATAATGCCATATCCTAGAAGTCTAAGATCGTCCCAATTATTTTTCTTTCATTTCGTTATTTTTCTGATTCTTATTTTTTTTATTTTCTCTCATCTTCAACAGTTTACTTTTGAAAGGATTAATAAAGAAAAAGGAGAGAGAATCTTATCCTAAAGTGAATGATCTTGGGAATCTCTTTATGAAGAGAACCGCGAAGGAAAATTATTGAAGTACTGAAGGGAACGAAAATCGCTTCCTAAAATGATTCTGAGCCGCGAAAGGAAACCGTTAGACATGGCGTTATAAAAAATTAACGTCTCAACTCAAAGGATTAGTGCCTCCGGAGGTATATTTCAGTGGTACCTCTTGGTACCTCTCAAGAACCGTAAAATCTACTCACACTTGACTATTAATGTTCTTGTCATTACAAAATAATTAATTTTCCAGACTATGGATGTTCCTAATGAATGACCCTCTCACACACGGGAGGAGCAGAAAAAAAGCACTAGAGATGTAAATTGGAGCAGGCAGACCTTTGCCACAAATCTACTGGCGAAAAGAGAGGGAGAATGCTTGTTCCTGTAGGTTGAAACAAGTCAAATCTTAAATAGGGATTATGCTACCCAAAGGCCAAAGCTACAGATTGATGATAAAAGTAAAAGAAGAACATCAAGACCCAGCCACCTCCAACTGCAGACACTATACCAAGCTAGACAACAGATTTTTGGTGGCAAGAATGACACAGCTGGTCAGACCCTACATGTACGAGTGGATCAGCTCACAATCCATATGATCTAGAACCCACATCAAAATAACTTGATCTAGAATCTATAATAAGACAACTTGATCTAGAACCAATTGCATAGGCCGGTGCTCTTGTTGCTTCAATTTCTAATTGGCCAACCAAATGATTATTAGCTACCCTTTGACATAAGAGGCTAATCTTGGACTACACTGCCTGAAACGTGACATGCATGTGCTGACGATGGCGAACTCAGAGATAAGGGCGGTTGATCCAAGCAAAGCTCACAAAGTAGTTAAGTGAGAACCGAAAGAGAGTGAAGAAAAGCTTGGTCAAAGCACTTGTGATTGAGAAGGAAGCACTGTTGAAAGTACCATGACAAATCAAATTGTCGCTGTCAACTTGGGGTCAGCTCCAACGTCTCAAACATATTTTTAAATGCTTGTAAGGCTTCGGAGAACTACAGCTCATGTGGATTGTTATGAAATAAATTCTAATGATCAATTAGATAATTGTTCAGCAGAGATGCGTCCCGAACATCTATTAGGGAGGGATGTCTCCCTAAAGAGACATCAGCTAGGGAATGGTACCTTAATGGTTCTCTAACCCTCACTCTTCTTGGGCCAGTCTCGGAGGATCCTAGATGAGAATGGACATTACTAACATAATGAAGAAGTGATTTTGGAAGTTGATGGAACCGAAGGAGAAGGCCAACGTCAAGTACAAATGCCGGAGGTCTCAGAGGGTGCACTAAAGGCTTCCAGGGGCCCCAAAGGGATACTGATGAGGGGCAAAGACCCAGAGGGAAAAACATCTCTGCCGAAGGCATAGATGAGGACCGAAAGGCTATTGACAATGGAGTGGAAGACCTGAAGTTGGTCGCCACCACCTAAAGGGATGCCCAAAGGTGATCAACCACTGTAATGAAGGCTTGGCTGACACGTGCACCTATAGACACATCACGTCCTGGATCATGTAACAGTTGTAATATTGTAGTCGCTGTAATACCCCTGGAATATTCTGAGAACATTATAGGAATTAGGGGCACTAAGGCCATCTCTAACCATTTTCCCTTCATTTTGTTCCCTTCTTGATTCCCCTACCCGTTTCTATTCCCATTATTTTTTCTCAGCTCCAACAGCTTCCCTTCGAAGGAATTCGTGAATGTAAAGGAGAGAGAATCCCTGGGTGAAGGGAATGATCGTGGGAATCCCTTCATAAATAGAACTGTGAAGGAAAACCGTTGGAACGTTGAAGGGAACGAAAATCTCTTCATGAAAGGAATATGACTCGCGAAGGGAATCCATTGGAGGTGGTCTAATGTAATGAGGATTGGGATGGTTCAGGTATGGCTATAAATACTCCCACCTAACTGATGTGATGGTATGAACAATCAATATACTACTAAATACTAGTCCACTGCTATGTCTGTTCACTGTGTTGCAATTTCCATCCCAACATTTGGCACCATTTGTGGGGATCAAACCCATGACCATGTGGTGATCCACCATGCCACCGAAGACTAGGAAGGGGAAATTGAAGGACGCGGAAGAAATTGAAGGTTATTCGGCCTACCTTGAGTGACAAGTAGAGGTCATTGGGGCCGAAGTGGCTGGAGCTTTGGCCAAGATCCCCCAAGACAAAGCCCCGGGAGGTGACAAAGTTATAGTTGACGAGGTGAGACCGCAGGGTTGAGGCCCACAAAAGTAGCAACACTTGGTACAAACAGTAGGTGGAAGAGGCAGCAAAATAGATACTAGAGTTGTAGGAAGAACTTAGGTCCCTTCGCTAATCTATGTCTTCCCATCCAAGACCTTTTGGGGGAGACAGCGGAAGCAGGGGGCCAGATGTACTGCTCTGGTAGGCATCAGAAGAGCCCATCCAGCCACAAGAAGTCGATCCATATTCTCAGCTATCTCCAAGTTTGCAGGCGCGGCCATGACCTCTAGGTTTCAAATTACTATGGATCCATTTGTACAGTGGTGAAATAGACAAGTGGGAGTTCATGATGACCTTCAAAGCCGGGGTGGAATCCTTTGTGGGAGACGATTCAACCATGGCCAATGCCATGGTTCTCTCCATTAAAGGAATAGTTCTCTCCTGGTATACTTCACTCCATCCGGGAAAGATATACTCCTGGGAGCAGCTTTGGGAGGCATTGTTCTTGCATTTCTAGGGCAACTATGCAGCTCCGGTCACCGCAGGGGATTTCTTCATGGTGAAGTAGAAGGATGGTGAAAACTTAAAGGAATACGTCCATCATTTTGTGTGAGTGAAGTGTCACACAAAGGGTCTGAGTGATGACACTATGGTTGGCACAGTCAGTCAAGGACGTTGATGAAGCCTTCACCAAGATGGAGGAATATTTAAGGGCAGAAGAGGATGACCTTTGGAAGCATGCTGACAGTTTTCCTTTAGAGCCCCGAAGCCACAAGATGAGCAATGAGAGCCAGTCTCGTGGTTATGAAAAAGAGGAGCACCCGAGGAGGACCCATCGATCTCCCAATTAGCACAAGTCACACCATCATTTTCATCATCCAAGAGGCCAGAAGCGAGGTGTATTTAACATTGATGAAGGGCAAGACAGAACCATATAGAGGGATAGGGGTTCGATGAGGGACTGTGGGCATGGGTTCGGGTGCCTAGGCTACTTTACTATGCAATACATGACAAAGATGTTGGCCACATTATGAAGCTATGCCTCCATGTTGTAGCCCTAGGATGCATAGGCAACCTTCGGGGTCATTTGTCTCTGGCCCATTTCACGACCCTTGAGCGTTATACCACATGGAGCCCCAAAGTAGCCAGACCTTCGAGTCCTCGCCTATGGCTCCATCCTAGGCTTACTAACCACACTCTGCGTTGGACCCCAGGCTCCACCTCAATTTTGTTGGAAAAGAAAAAACAAGTTCAAGGGGATAAGTTTGAAGCTTACTTCAACATAGAAATCAGAATTAATATGGAAGCAAGTTGTTCTTAATATGTTCCTCAAGATCATAACAACAACATGATCATGCAAGAAACAGGATGACTTCCTCAATAAAGATTACATGCTTGTGGAATACAATTCCCAATACATGTTTGGAGACCTCAATTAGTCTCCTAAATCCCCATAAATTATTATCAGCCTATTTACATACTACTAAATATTGTAATTTGATTGTTATTGTTATGTCAAATATTGTATCTCCAAAAGATACTATTGATATATATATATTCTATATATGAGTCAACTTTGATTTACTCTATATAGATTTTTATGAGAAAGAATGATGAAGGAGGAAATATGTTTTGTTGACAATTAAACCACAAATACACAATTAAGGAATACCAAATATTTCCTAACTCATAAAAAGAGAAAATGAAATATTATGACCATCGCTAGATGCGATGCATTGATTGTTGGTTCATGACGAGCCACAATTATTCTTCCTATGGGTACTAGAATAGTAATCGAGGATACACTCTTATATCCTAATTCTACACATATCCTATTAAGTTACAAAGATATCGACTAAAATAGTTTCCATATGGAAACTCATAATGGCAACAAATATGAATATCTCTTTATCACAAAAAAATAACGAATATGACAAGCAAGTGCTTGAGAGAATTCCCTTATTTTCATCTAAATTGTATCATGCCTACATCAATCTTGTATCACATGTTGCGTTCAAGATAAGTTTTTAGAATCTTGATAAATTCAAGATTTGGGATAGTTGCCTAGGTCATCCTAGTTTAGGGATGGTATGAAAAATTATCAGTAATTCTATTGATCACAACACCAATATTGTAAAATTCCCAAAAACCTTGAGTTCTTTGGTGCACCATATGTACCATAGGAAAATTAATTTTAAGACCCTCTTACCTTAAAATTAAGAATGAGCCACTCAATTTCCTTGAACGCATTTACAAATATATATGTGGTCATATCAGCCACTATCTGGACCATCAATGTATTTTATGGTGAATTTACAAATGTATTTCTTAAATTATCAAATTAAGAGCCAATTATCCTAAACACAAGATAAAATCCATTGAAATGGACAATGCCACTGGATTCATTTCAAAGGCCTTCAATGATTATTATATAGTCTTAGGCATTAATTTGGAGCATGAAATACCTTATGTGTACACACCCAAAATGTTGTAGCTAAATCTCTCATCAAGAGAATTAAATTAATTGCACAACCATTACTTCAGAATTGCAATTACCAATCTCATGTTGGACATCATGCAGTCTTACACATCGTAGACATAATTCAAGAGCAACTACATATTATACGGCTTCCCCGTTACAGTTAGTACCTAGAAATCAATACATATTTTCCATCTACGATAATTCGGTTACACTATATACTTATCGATACCACCCCCGCAGGGTACATCAATGGATCCTCACAATAAATTAAGGGTCTATATGAGGTATATTTTCCGTCAATCATAAAATACATCAAGCCCCTAATAAGGGTCTTATTCACAGTATAGCATGCTTATGAGGACAATTTTCAAGCATTAGGGAGAAATCAAACGTACCACAAAGAATGCCAGAAAATAGATTGGAATATCACATACATTCAATCCTTAGATAAAAGCAATGTCTTTAGATCCATGTACTAAAGAATCTAAATAAAACTTCAAAGATTCATAAATTTGCAACACATTGTAAACACACTCAATGCACCAAAAAGAATGGAGGTACCTAATAAAATCACTCAACATCCAAATGCAAATAAGAGGGGGAGAAGTATAGCCCCAATGGATAATGCTTTTTATAAGCATCTATAGAAATAAAGAAAATTAATTTCCAAAATATTAAATGCAATCAACATCAAGTGGATAGAAACCTTATCAATATATCCAAGGCCAACGGAAGCTCAATATCCAAGACCCAACATAAATGTGCACACTAATTTAGGTAATGGGACAACAAAACACCCTACCTCCATTGTTGTGGGAAATCACAAGGAGGTAGAAGGAGTAGATGAAATATCCACAAAATTATATTGATTATGGAGTCATATAATAGAAAGATTATAATTGTTGATATATATTTCACCTCGAAAATTGCTAAAGACCTTTAATTAAATCCAGGCCAAAGTCTATGGCCATGGCAGAGTACCTTAAGCGCTCAGATTGGACAAAATGGAAGGAAGCAATTGAGGCATAATTGCACCACTCAATAAAAGAGAGTTATTTACCTCAGTAATATCTACTCCTCAAAATATCCTCCCTATGGGATCAAAAAAGGGTTTCATTCTCAAACAGAATGAAAACAATAAGGTGTTGAGTTACAAAGTGAGGTTTGTAGCATAAGAGTTCACGCAGAGACCTAACATTGATATCGATGAAATATATTCTCTAGTTATAAGTAAAATAATATTCTAATATTTAATATGATTGGTAGAATCTAGTCACTAGATTAGGATATATATATATATATATATATATATATATATATATATGAAAGACCCTAAAGGAATTAAAAATCCAAATCCAAAAGCAAATTGCAACCTATATTGTGTAAAATTGAAACAGTCAGATAAATTATGGTACAAACCGATCGTGAGTTCCTTTTGTAGAAGAGTTACTCAAATAATGATGATTTTTCATATGTGATTAAAAAAGAAATCCTCGGCTAGATTTTATATCATCTCAGTGTATATGGAGGATCTTAATATCATCAAAAATACACAAGAAGCATGCAATCATCTTAGGTAGGAATTTGAGATGAAACATTTGGTTAAAATCAAATTTCGCTTAGGTGTACAACTTGAGTTTATTTTCTCATAAATATTTGTATCCTTATTGGTGGAACAATCTTTCCATGGAAGTCAAAAAAATAGACTCTGGTGGCTACTTCCACTAACTGTTATGAAATAATTACATCATATGAAGCATCATGTGAATGTGTATGACTTCACATAGTGGTCAACCACATTACAAGAATCATGTTGTATTGTTTAATGGAATCACCTACTGTCGGAGGATTAACTCTAGTCGCAGGGATCCCGAGAGACCCCTTTTTAGAGATTCGGCCGGGGGGATGATCCTGAAGAAGTTCGTCGGAGAAATAAATGGGAATGAATGCAACGGCCGGTGGTGGGGGAGGTCAACCTAGTGCGAGAAGAAGTAAATGTACCGGAATTTAGACAGGTTCGGGCTGCACGGGGGCGTAATACCCTACTCCTGTATGGATGCTATAACTGTCCTGAGGAAGTCCCTCAAGGATGTGGCTGGTTACAAGAATGTTGGCCTAACTAAGAGCTTGAGGCTCCTTGTTCTTCGGCTGGAACTGTGCTCAACCTTGCTCACGGTGTCTCTCTTGCGCTGTGTTCTTCGCGTCTACTCTCGGTTTCTCATCGTTGGTCTGGTTCGTCGGGGTCGTCCCTCGTTGTTGGTGTTGTTGTCCCTCGTTGTTGGTGGTGTTGTCTCTCATTGTTGGTGGTGTTGTCTCTCTCTTTTGCTTCTGTGTTGCCGGCTATTTTAAGTACTCACCAGCCACGACATGCCCCGAACGGAAAGGAGGGGGCTTGAGTTCCGAGACGCCATAAATGGAAAGGGCGTCATCATTTCTTCTGGGTGAAGTGACTGGGGGTGGAAAATGCGTCGCACGCCCGGTCGCCTGTCACCATAAATGCCCTGGCAACGGGCGCCGTGGAGAGGGCCCACCGGGCAGCCACAGAGCAGCTCGACGTGCCCGCCCTGTCTTGTTCCCCTGCCACAGCAGTGCGGCAGACGGAACGCCTTGATCCTCACGATATTATCTCGAGACAAGCCGGATGGCACGGGACGGGACCTATGCAATTAATGACCCCACGCCTCTCTACCAAAACGTGGCAGGAATTGACGCTGAGCGCGGCGGGAGCAGTTGGAGGTGTCAGGCCACGCACGCTCATTAAATGCGACCTCGGATCTCTGGCTAGTTGACACCTCATCGGCAGGCCCCTCGGGGGCCTTTCTGGGTCGTCGGGGTACCGAACGCTCGGGGGTACTGTTCACATCCCCGAGCACTCTCTCCCGAGAATACCCATCCTTGTCCTCGGGGTGCCGGGTGCTCGGGGGTACTGTTCACCTCCCCGAGCATTCTTGCACGAACCCTCGGGGAACCGAGTGCTCGGGGGCTGCCACATGCAGCCCCGAGCACTCTCTCCCGAGCACTCTCGTATGGATCTTCGGGGAACCGAGGGCTCGGGAGCTACTGCACGCAGCCCCGAGCACTCTCTCCCGGAACTTAGCTCTTCTGATCGTCGGGGGACTAGGGTGCTCGGTGGTGACCGGACGTCTCCCCGAGAACTTTCTTCTCGGTGCTTGGATTCCGTGGATCATCGGGGTACTGGGGTACTCAGGGGCCACCGACCGTGGCCCCGAGCACCTTCTCCCGGGACTCGGCCTTTTCTCACCCCACAAGAGAGACCTCGCAGGATGGCGCCATGTGGCGGATGGCTGGCTTGGCCTTGGGATTCGGGGACTCCCGGTTCCTGATACACCAACAGTAGCCCCCGGGCGGCCCATTGGCAGGCGATGGCCCAGAGACTGCGGATGGGCCCTTCATCGCGAACGAGGCCGAGGTGTGGACGCCACGTGGCAAGCTTTCAGAAGGTGGCCCCTTCGGTCCGGGCCTTTGGTACGGCCCAACAGGGAGATGAATGGACACGCGTCCGCACAACTCTCGAAGGGCATGACAACGGGACGGGCGGCACGCGCGGTAGCCGCGCAGATCGAGGAAAGTATGCCTGGCAATCGCTGACACCGCACGACCTGTGGGAGACTCGCCTGGCAGTTGCGTCGATCGAGGAAACCGTCCCACTGAGTGTGCCGTGGAAGGAGACATTTGAATTCTCTGAGGTATAAAAGGGGAGGGGAGCGAACCGCCCTCCTCTTTACGCCATCTCGCGATCCAGCCCTTGCTTCCTTCACGCTCTTGAGCCCTTAGAATCTCCTAGGCGATCAGAGCACATCTCCCTCTCCACCACCCAGACCACCTCCCCCTCCGATGAAATGCCGAAAGCTGGAGGAAGCAGCCGCGATAGGACTCCGGACGACGTATTGCCGGAGTCTCACCTGACGAACGAAGAGGCGGCGCAGAAGATCAGGAAGCTGTTGGTCCCCGAGGGCCAGCAGGGGACCCTGGTGGTGACGTCGGCGAGCTTCCCGCCAGCGACGACCCGCCCGGGGCGCATCGTCCTGTTCACATCTTTCGTGGCGGCTGGGCTGGTACCGCTATTCTCCACGTTTTTTCTTCAAGTCCTCGACACCTACGGCATTCAGCTGGTGCACCTAAGCCCCAACACGGTCATCGTCCTGGCGTTATTCGCCCACTTCTGCGAGATGTTCGTGGGGGTGGCGCCGTCGGTGACACTCCTCCGGCATTTCTTCGTGGACGTCGCGGGCTGCTACAATCTCCGGCTGCGGGACGGCATGGGGGAGCGATACATCCCCCAGGTGTTGCGAAGCAAGTGGGAGGAGTGGCGGCGCGATTGGTTTTACGTCGACATCGACCCCCACGACCGTCTCACCCTGCCGGAGGTGGCGGCAGAGCCCTAGAAGGTGACCTGGGAGGTACTGCCACCGTTGGATGCGCGACGCCGGGCTCACCTCGGTGATGGTGGTGGCGGACTTCCTGCGCCGCCGCCTGGCGCCCTTGCGGGAGCGGGCCCGGCCCTGCTGGCTCTACACCGGGCCTGAGGATATCACCTGGACCCAGATCGGCACGGACTGGGACCTGGGCACGCCGGAATTGAGGGGAATGCTCCGGGTGGTGACCGGCGTGGATGAGATGAGCCAGGCGGAGCTCCCGTGGAGAGAAATGGCGCTCTGCGCCAATCCCGAGCAAATGGCGATCCAGGCGAAGCTGCTAGAGTTCAACGCCCAGGGGTTGGTCGACCGGTCGAGGAGCCGGAGTCCCGAGGTTGCTGAGATCCCCGGGTTGGATGAGGCGGCCGGCGAGGGGGCCGCAAGCGGTCCGGCGCGGACTGGTGGCCCGGGCGCCGCGAGCGGCGAGCCGCAGGCCAGCAGTGGGGTCGCTGCGGGCAGCAGCCACCACACCGGAGGAGGAGGCACCGCCGGCAGCGGAGCGGCGCCGGTGTTGGAGGACCGGGGGAAGCACCCCTGGCTCTTCACTCCTGTGCCAGAGTCCCCGCTGTCGCCATCGGCGGGGGCGGCATTCCCAGTTCTGGAGCCATGCCTTGTTCGGCTGGGGCCCGATCCGGCGCCCAGAGACCACGCGGCGGCCCCGCAGAACTCCCGGCAGAAGAGGAGGAGGGAGGACTCTGGGCCGACGCCATAGAGCCCGGAGTTCAGGATTCCGGCAGCCAAATGGCAGTACCGAAGGCCTACAACCGCGTAAGTCTTGTCCTTCATTCCTTCTTGGGCGTGCTTCGCCTGAACTAAGCTCTGGATTTTGATTTTGATCTTTGCCCTTCTCCTGCAGGCCACCTACGTGCGTCGTTGAGGGCCAAGGGCGGCCGGAGGTGCCGAGGCCGGCGCCAGCCACCGAGCCGAGCGCGCCGACAGAGCCAGGACCAGCGGACACGGCGGCGGAGACGGGGCCGACGGGTGCGGCGGCGGCGCCGGGGCCGACGGATGCAGCGGCAGAGCCGGAGCCGGCGGATGCAGTGGCCGAGATAGAGACACAGCCGCCGCCCGAGCGCCCGGCGCCGTCCGAGCCCGCCCCAAGCGCACCGAGCGCGGGGCTGGCGACCACGTTGCAACTTTTGGGGACCCCGAGCCCCCCGAGGGAGGCTCGCAGGGGACCCAGCGCCCAGCCGCCACTCAGCCAGCCCGTTGAACCTCTCCCGGTCGCGCTGGGGAGCGTTCGGGAGGCGATAGGGCGGCTGGAGGTGGCCGTAGTGGAGGAGATGGCACGGCGAGAGGTAGAACACGCTGCTCTGGCCGCGGAAAGAGCGTAACTCACCACGGCACGCGCCACTAACGAGGACGAGCGGCGCGCCAGAGAGGAGGGCCAGAAGGCCTTGGAGGAGGCCCGCGCGGAAGTTGCACGGGAGAGGGAAGACGCTGCCCGCCTGGTTGAGGCGTCGTGGCAGCAGGCCACCGAGGCCCTTGCCAGGGAGAGGCAGGCGCAGGAGTGGGAGGAGGCGGCAGGGAACCACGAGAGGGCAGCGGAAAAGCGAGGTCGACCGGACCCACGCTGAGCTCCAGCACTTTGCGGCAGAACTCCAGGACGTCGATGGGGAACTCCAACACCAGGAGGAGGACATCGCGATCCAGGAGACCGACGCCGAGATAACGGTAGAGGACTTGGGCGCCCGGGAGGACCTGCTGGCCCCCCGGGAGTCGGAGGCTGCCGAGGCGGCGGCTGCCACTGCTGCTAGGGAGGAGCGGATCGCCAAGTCCGAGGCAGAGCTGGCCGCCCGTGAGCAGGCCTTGTCCGTGCTGGCGGGGCAGGTAAAGTTGGCTGTCGGCCATGCACCCGGTGCTGGCTGTGCTGGCGCGGTCGGGGGACAAGGTCTCAAGGAAAGGCTACGGATCGCGAAGGAGGAGCTCGAGGCTGCCAAGGTCGCACGGACCAGCCTGCAGCTGATGCTGGAGGACACCCTTCGGCGGATGCATCTGTCCGTGGCGGCGGCCAGGCTCGGGCAACTCATCGTGGAGACGAAGGGGGGAGGCCCTGGCCAGTACGCCCTAGGCTTCCAGCAGGTCTGCGAGCGCCTCGAGGAGCTGCCCTGGGCCATCCAGGAACTCGCTGCCCGGGAGGGGCGTGGTTTGGCCCAAGCAGTGGCCGAACACGTCCTGACTTGCTACCGGAGCCGAGACCCGAACTTCCCGCTGGAGCCGGCTCAGGAAGGGGTGGTTGAAGGCGAGGAGGAGGCCGCCCGGAAGGCAGTTCGGAGCACCGCCACCGTGGTGGCGGCTGGCTTCAAGCGGGAGGTGCCGCCGCCTCCAGCCCCGAGGAGCGGCCACGAAGGCTCGGACTCCAACTCCGACTAGGCTTTTGTAGTAGTTTTTCCTTCTTCTTTTCTTTTTGACTTGATGTAAATATGGGAGTGATCCCTCAGAACAGCTATCCTTCTTTGTGAATATAATGGAAGCCTTTCTTTGGGTTCGCAACTCCGGTATTCTCCTGAGTGCTTGATGTTGTTTCTGATGTTTTCTCTTGGTGCCCCGAGGAGTACTCAGTCGGACCGATCTCGACCTTTCCTTCCCCGAGAACGAAGTCATCCCGGTCCTTCTCGGTGCGTTTAGCCCCCGAGCCCTAGCAAGTCCGCATCGGCTAAGTGAAAAGGCAAAGGCACGAACTTCCTTGCTCGGGAGATAGATCAATCCAGCACGGAGCACGCCATGACCGGTGAACACTTTTCCACCTTGCGACCACTCAGTCAGCAGACCGGAGACACGCGCGGGCGGGAATGCGACCAAGAGTCCCCATGGTTCGGTGGCGTCCATGCTTAGGACGGACCGGACCGAGCACCAATAGCCCGCCCCTGAGGCCTAGGCTCCAGACTACTCGAGCAGCTTGAGCGATAGGATTACCCAGGGCGCCCAGGGACTCAGTAGTGCTCGGGGCCCTAAAAGCGGACCGAACACCACGACCACCATAAGAGACTTCGATCGGTCATTACCGTACGTATGGTACACCTTTCTACAGACCGTTCTGTCGTTCTAGGAAAAAAATGGATACACGGTGGGGTTTTTTGCGCGAGGAGACCATCTCACCGGGAAATTAGAATATGAGGGCCCCCGAGGATGACTCGAGAACAAAATATTATTGAATGTAAATTCGTCTGAATTTAACCACTCACCGGACAGCTGTCGGCCTTTCGGCCAACCGATCCAGGAGGGGTATGTGCTTCGAGCTCGGGGTGCCCGGGGACTTGGTTCCCACGGTCGAGGCGCCCGAGCACCAAGGGGCGTGTGAGGAGCCCGGGGTCAGGTGATCTCGACCACTCATGCTTGAGCGGTAGGACCACCCGAGGACCCTTGGGGTCGAGCAGCGATCTAGGCATCGAGGCCCTCGTGGTCGAGCTGCTTTTGCTTTGATTGTCGATCTGTGACTTAAGAGAAAATGGAGAAATTCCTTTCTTGGTGCGCTCTGCTAGTGCGGTACTTGTTCTAGACTGCTCTCGTTTTGGACCTGAGATCTCTCGAATACCCAGACCGGCGGACAAGAGCAGACAGAGGCGCCCGGGTATGACAGACCAGACCGAGCACCGACAGCCCGTCCCTGGGACCTAGGCTCCGGACTACTCGAGCAGCTCGAGCGATAGGATTACCCAGGGCGCCCAGGGACTCGGTAGTGCCCGGGAGCCTGCCACGACACCGAACACCATAGCTTACCACATCAGACGTAAGTCAGCGGCAACTGCCCGAGCGCATACCGATCGGGATTCTTTTATCAGTGGGGAAAAAGAGAGAGCGAACTTTTCTCGCACATTCGAGCATCTCACCAGACAGATTAAACATATGGAATCCAGAAAAACAAAATTGACTCATGATTGCATATTGACATTCATACTGTATTGACAATTTTTTACAAGGTTGGGTGACTTACCCAGTTAGTGGTAGCCCCCGGTCAACTTGGGCGGGGGGGGGGGGGGGGGAGCCCCCGGCCTGGTTGACCTGAGCTGCGAGCATGGCCATCTACGGGTAGAACTTGCGCAGGTGCTCGATATTCCATGGGTTGGGGAGCGGTTGCCCGTCTTCTGCAGCTAGTCGGAAGGTGCCTTCTCGCGGGACCCCGATCACAGTGAAGGGGCCTTCGCACATAGGGGACAGCTTATTCTTTCCTTCGCGTGACTGGACGCGTCGGAGAACTAGATCCCCCATCTCGAGAGACCGGGCCCGGACGTGGCGCTGATGGTAGCACCGCAGACTTTGCTGGTAACGAGCCGCCCGGACGGCGGCACGCCGCCGGCGCTCCTCCAAGTAGTCGATGTCGTCACGCCTCTGCTGCTCCTGTTCGCCTTCAGAATAGGCATGCACCCGAGGGGAGCCTAGAGTGAGCTCGGAGGGGAGGACCGCCTCAGCACCGTACATGAGGAAGAAAGGAGTCTCCCCAGTAGCGCAGCTTGGCGTGGTCCGATTGGCCCATAGCACGGCAGGCAGCTCGTCGACCCACCCCTTCCCGTGCTTTGCGAGCACGTCATAGGTCCGGGTTTCGAGCCCCTTTAGTATCTCTGCATTGGCGCGCTCAACCTGCCCGTTACTCCGAGGATGAGCGACGAAGGCGAAGCAGAGTTTGATGCCGAGGTCTTCGCAGTAGTCCCCAAACAGGGCAATTGTGAACTGGGTGCTGTTGTCGGTGATGATCCGGTTCGGGATACCAAAGCGACTGGTGATGCCGCGGATGAACTGGAGCGTCGTGTTCTTGATCACCTTGATGACTGGGACCGCCTCCGGCCACTTGGTGAATTTGTCGATGGCAACGTAGAGGTACTCATAGCCCCCGATTGCTCGGGGGAATGGACCCAAAATGTCCATCCCCCAGACCATGAAAGGCCATGACAGGGGGATGGTGTGAAGAGCCTGAGCTGGCTGGTGAATCTGCTTTGCATGGAACTTGATGAGTAATGTTGGCCAGATATTCCGATAGGTAGTGATAAGTCAGTGGGTGGAGAACTCGACGTTGATGATCCAAAGGCTTCGACCCGAACAGATCGTCTCCCTTGCAATCACTACACCACTGCTCCGATAGTTATCAACCGTGTCGCGCGATTGACCTCGCCAAGAAGGCTCAATCCCTGCAAGCGTACCGAGAACACAAGCAAGAACGTAGAAGATGCAATCTGAAATATTGCGAATTGAATTCAAGCACTCGAAGTCGGGGTTCCACAAACACTTGCGGCGGCCTAGTCGGTCCGGAACAAGAGAGAAAATCTCACAATTCGTGTGTAGATCAATATCTAAGCAAAAACCAACCCTAATTAGACGGTGGCTACTGTATATAAAAGACTAGGGTCGTCCAAGGACCCCTGGACGCGTCCCTAATGGACTCCAACACGATACACGGCCCAACGGCCCAAAAGATGGTGGCGCAGCACCTTGACAGATTCTGGACGTCCACTTGTTTCGACGATTTCTGTTGACTCAGAAAGAATTTGGATATGGGACCAGTCCCGTTGGAAAGCTTATCTCCTTAGCTTTCCAACCATGTGTAGAACGTCAAAAACGGAGTTCGTATGCGTCCTGGGCGACGATTTTAGTGCAGGCTGGTCCTGGACTCCGAAACGGACTCAAACTTGATTGGGCCTCCACCTTGGCTTTGGCGCCCTTGCTGTTCTTCTCCCATGTTCCTAAGTAACAATACATCACAATTATTTAGTAGCATCCCATCCTCATCAAAATATAAAGGAACACTAAGGAACGAGCTCACCTCATGATTTAGTTGACGTGCACGAGCTCGTGTCAATGGACCTACTGTTGGAGGAATACTCGGTGTGTGTGTATCCAAAAGAGTGATGTCCTCATCATCCTCCCCCTCTTGAATTGGAGTCGTCCTCGATGCAATGTCATCTTCTTCTCCCAAGTAAGGCTTTAAATCTGAAATGTTAAATGTGGGACTAACCCAATAATCTGCAGGCAACTCAAGCTTATATGCATTATCATTGATCTTTTCCACAATTTTAAAAGGACCATCAGCTCGAGGCAGCAATTTAGACTTTCTCAAATCAGGAAACCTATCTTTGCGCAAATGTAACCACACAAGATCACCATTTTCAAAAGTAATATGTTTTCGACCTTGGCTACCATAAGTTCTATACTTCTCATTCATCTTTTCAATATTTTCCTTAGTCAACTCATGCATTTTTAGAATAAAATCAGCACGTGTCTTAGCATCAAAATTCAATTTCTCGGATGTTGGTAAAGGAAGTAAATCAATAGGGGCACGGGGGTTAAAACCATACACTACCTGAAACGGACTTACCTTGGTGGTGGAGTGAACTGATCTGTTGTAAGCGAACTCAATATGGGGTAGATACTCTTTCCACATCCTCAAATTTTTCTTCAAAACAGCCCGCAACATGGTGGATAATGTGTGGTTCACAACCTCCGTTTGTCCGTCGGTTTGAGGGTGACATGTCGTCGAAAACAGCAGCTTTGTCCCAAGTTTATTCCAAAGTGTCCTCCAAAAGTGGCTCAAAATTTTTGCATCACGATCCGAAATAATGGTGTTAGGCACTCCATGCAAGCGAATGATTTCCCTGAAAAATAAATCAGCTATGTTTGTAGCATCATCGCTCTTGTGACATGGTATAAAATGTGCCATTTTTGAAAAACGATCCACAACGACAAATATACTATCCCTCCCCCTCTTGGTCCTAGGTAATCCTAAAACAAAATCCATAAAAATATCCTCCCAAGGCACACTAGGAATAGGAAGAGGCATATAAAGTCCATGTGGGTTCAAGCGAGACTTAGCTTTATTGCAAGTAGTGCAGCGTGCCACGTAGCGCTCGACGTCGCGCCTCATCTTAGGCCAAAAGAAGTGAGTAGCCAGTACATCCTCGGTCTTCTTCACTCCAAAATGTCCCATCAAACCACCTCCATGCGCTTCCTGCAAGAACAATAGGCGAATAGAGCTAGCTGGGATGCATAGCCTATTAGCACGGTATAGTAATCCATCATTCAGCACATATTTATTCCAAGTTCTTCCTTCTTTACAATGTTCGAAAGCATCTTTAAAGTCCAAATCAGTAGCATATAATCCTTTAATTGTTTCTAAACCAAAAATCTTATGATCGAGTTGGGACAACATGGTATAACGTCTAGATAACGCATCTGCAATGACATTGTCTTTACCTTTCTTGTGTTTAATGATATAAGGAAAAGACTCTATAAATTCAACCCATTTAGCATGACGTTTGTTCAGTTTGGCTTGGCTTCTAATATGTTTCAAAGCTTCATGATCAGAATGAATAATAAACTCCTTGGGCCAAAGATAATGTTGCCATGTTTCTAAAACTCGCACTAAAGCATACAACTCCTTATCATAAGTCGAATAATTAAGAGATGGCCCATTCAATTTCTCACTAAAATAAGCAACGGGTTTACCTCCTTGTAGTAGCACTCCTCCAATTCCAATGCCGCTAGCATCACATTCTAACTCAAAAGTCTTACCAAAGTCCGGAAGTTGGAGTAGAGGAGTATGCGTAAGCTTATCTTTCAGCGTATTAAAAGCTTGTTCTTGTGCTGGCCCCCATTGGAACGGAACGCCCTTCTTTGTCAACTCATTGAGTGGGGCAGCAATGGTGCTGAAATCTCTCACAAAACGTCGATAGAACCCTGCAAGGCCATGAAATCTTCTCACCTGTGTGATAGTCCCAGGGGTCGGCCAGCTCTTGATGGCTTCAATTTTAGCTTCATCCACTTCAATTCCCTGTGGAGTAACAACATAGCCAAGAAAAGCAACTCTATTCGTGCAAAAGGTGCACTTGTCAAGGTTAGCAAACAAACGTGCCTCTCTCAAAGCAGTAAAAATAGCACGTAGATGATCAATGTGTTCTTCATGTGACTTGCTATAGATCAAAATATCATCAAAGTACACCACCACAAATCTTCCTATGAAAGCACGTTAAACCTCATTCATCAATCTAATGAAAGTGCTAGGTGCATTAGTTAAACCAAAAGGCATCACTAACCACTCATATAGACCGAACTTAGTTTTGAAAGCAGTTTTCCATTCATCTCCCAATTTCATTCTTATTTGGTGGTAACCACTACGCAAGTCAATCTTCGTGAAAATAATAGAACCACTCAACTCATCAAGCATGTCGTCTAGCCTAGGAATAGGGTGACGATACCTTATTGTGATATTATTAATGGCTCTACAATCAACACACATGCGCCATGTACCATCTTTCTTAGGAACCAAAAGAACAGGAACAGCACAAGGACTAAGGCTCTCTCGTACGTACCCACGGTCCAAAAGGTCTTGGACTTGTCGCTGAATTTCCTTAGTCTCCTCCGGATTGGTCCTATATGCAGCGCGGTTTGGCAAAGTCGCTCCCGGGATCAAATCTATTTGGTGCTCTATCCCTCTCAATGGTGGTAGCCCCGGGGGTATCTCAGCTGGAAAGACATCCTTATACTCCTGCAAAAGGTTAGTGACAGCAGCAGGCAAAGAGCTAGGTATATCATCAATTGAAAATAAAACCTCTTTGCATACGAAAGCATAGCACAAAGTATCATTATCTTGAATTCCAGCAAGGTCAGATTTAGTAGCAAGCATAACACCACCCTTTAACTTAATGCCTTCGGACCTAGGTGTGTTCTTCTCTTTCTTAGGTGGAAAAACAGATTGAGCTACCTGCTGATTTTCAGATTCCAAAACACGTTCTTTCTTTTCTTTTTCAGCTAAAGCTTTATCACATTGCACAATTTCAGCAGGTGTCAAAGGAAGCAAAGAGATTTTCTTTCCCTTGTGCATGAGAGAGTATTTATTACTTCTACCATGGTGTGTAGCATCGGTATCAAATTCCCAAGGACGGCCTAACAAAAGTGAACATGCTTGCATAGGCACTACATCAAAATCAGCATAATCATGGTAGGAACCAATAGAAAAATGTACTCTCGCAGATTGTGTTACCTTAACCTTACCGTTGTTATTAAACCACTGAATGTAGTATGGATGAGGATGTGCACGTGTTGGCAAGGAAAGATTCTTCACAAGATCGGAGCTCAAGAGGTTGTTGCAACTCCCGCCATCAATTATGGTACGAACACGTGCATCTTTGACAATGAGTAATGTCTGGAATAGATTATGGCGTTGTAGCTGCTCCGCTTGCCCCATTTGAGAACTCAAAACTCGCTTCACAATGAAGGTGCGTGCTGCATAACTCTCCGTGGCAGCGGTACCACTAATCTCCTCCCCCTCACTATCCATGTCATGATCGGCTGCAAGATTAGCTTCAAATGCATATTCTTCCTCGACATCACTATGACTAACATATCCACCATTTGCTGTTGCGGAGTATGCTCGCTGGCTTGGGCAATCCTTCATGACGTGGCCAATACCTTGGCAGCGACGGCACACAATGCCCGTTGTACGACCCGTGGTAGCTGCACCTGAAGAAGAGCGTGGCATTGGATCCTGCGAAACAGTAGATTTACTCACATCACATAATGGTTGTGGTGCTCCTGCTGAACGCGCCCGAATGTTGGAGGAGGGGGCAGCAGATCGTGTAGATGTAGAAGGTAATGTTGTTGCTTGGCCCGGTGGTACTCGTGAAGTAGATGTACTCCCAAAATTGTTCCGCAATTTCTGCACCTGTTGTCGACCCTGCAGTTCTTTTTCTGCCAAGATAGCAAAATGGAACAACCTATTGGTAGTATTGTAATCTTTATAATCAACAAGGTCCTGAATTTCACGTCTCAACCCGGAGTAAAAATGAATCATGGTATCCTCATCATCCTCTTGTATACTACAACGAAGCATAGCAATTTGAAGCTCTTGATAGTAATCATGCACAGATTTAGAACCTTGATTTAAGTCCTGCAATTTCTTTTTCAATTCACGTGTATAATCAGGAGGAATAAATCTATTGCGCATGGCACGCTTTAGTCTAGGCCATGATTCAGGTTCTAAGCCACTAGAAACTAGACCATTCCACCAAATAATAGCATAATTCGTGAACTCACAAGTGGCTAGTCTAACTCTATGCATTTCAGGAACCATATGAGAACTATACTTTTGATCAACCGTCATTTCCCAATTCAAATAAGCATTAGCATCATATGCACCATCAAAAGGAGGCATTGAAAACTTAATCTTAGAATAAGGATCATCGCGACCATTGCGATTAACATTATTACCTTCATTACCTTGACGACGTTGTTGTTGGCCACGACGTAATTGTTCAGCATGAGGATGTTGCTCAGCACGCGCATCTTGCCCAACAAAAACCTCACCATCTTCTTGGTCACCATTATTAGTATCATCATCATCATCATCATGTGAATGGTCATCATCCTGTGGTGGCTGTCGCAACTCAAGGTCGTTGACTCGCGTGACGAGGTTAGCAATGCTTGTTCTAATGTCTGTCAATAGCCTAGTATGATCCTGCAAGGCTTTGTTGAGTTCTTCCTTGGACACACAATCCTTAAAATCCGATGGAGAGCCATCACCTGACATGGTTAGTAGAAAACAAAGGACAACACAATATTATCCCTATCAACTACTAGGTTGTGGAAGGTGGAATCACACACACTCAAGCGTCTTACTACGCTCTTACAAATGTTCTTACCAACGTAGCAAGGAGGAACAACTGTGGAAGCGTGAGATGATTGCAAGAGTGAACCTGCTCGGATCAAAGGAGGTGGAGCTTGGAAGGCACAATATGGTAGCAAGGATTAGCAATAATTGTAATCAGAAGAGCAAAGCTAAATAAGTGTCCAAAGTATGAATCACAGTTGCTGGTCTATCACGTGTCCCTAGTCCTAGCACAACAGCTGAAACAAAGCTAAAAAAGATGATCAGAGAAAGACACAGCACAATTATCTGGGTGTTCTCTATGTGCTCCTCTTTTTTGTCTTTTAGCACTAGTAGGAATCACGATTTTTTTTTTCGTATTTTTCTGATATTTTTTTCTGAACTAGGAGCACACAAGCAACAACCACAGAAATTTTTAGCTCAAACGGATGCAAAATGTGGCCTACAGAAAATCAAGCACATTCTCTGAAAAGCGTGCGGAAACTTCGCGGCTCGAATACTCAATCTTCCGAGCCGAATTTGGGAAAAAATTTCGGCAAAACCCGGCGAGCAGGGGAGCAACGGATGTAACTTTTTCTATAGATGTCTGTGAAAATTTTTTTTGCCTGATTCCGAGTCCGTATGAGAAAGTTATGGCTGTTTTACTGAACCCCTGTCAAGTTAGGGTTTTTTTTTTCAAGCAACTCTTGCAGAAATTGACCTCTTCAAGGTATTGCAAGCAATAGGATCGCGAGATGAACAAGAATGGCAGCGGTGGCAGGGCAATCGATACAAGGCGGCTTGCGACCTATCTAGGGTTGGCGTGGCAGAAAGTAACACAAGGCGGCTCGCGGTGGCAAATCGAGTAATGTGGGACTGGTGATGCCGCGGATGAACTGGAGCGTCGTGTTCTTGGTCACCTTGATGACTGGGACTGCCTCCGGCCACTTGGTGAATTTGTCGATGGCGACGTAGAGGTACTCATAGCCCCCGATTGCTCGGGGGAATGGACCCAAAATGTCCAGCCCCCAGACCATGAAAGGCCATGACAGGGGGATGGTGTGAAGAGCCTGAGTTGGCTGGTGAATCTGCTTTGCATGGAACTTAATGAGTAATGTTGGCCTGATCTTCTGATAGGTAGTGATAAGTCGGTGGGTGGAGAACTCGACGTTGATGATCCAAAGGCTTCGACCCGAACAGATCGTCTCCCTTGCAATCACTACACCACTGCTCCGATGGTTATCAACCGTGTCGCGCGGTTGACATCGCCAAGAAGGCTCAATCCCTGCAAGCGTACCAAGAACACAAGCAAGAACGTAGAAGATGCAATCTGAAATATTGCAAATTGAATTCAAGCACTCGAAGTCGGGGTTCCACAAACACTTGCGGCGGCCTAGTCGGTCCGGAACAAGAGCGAAAATCTCACAATTCGTGTGTAGATCAATATCTAAGCAAAACCCAACCCTAATTAGGGCGGCGACTACTGTATATAAAAGACTAGGGTCGGCCAAGGACCCCTGGACGTGTCCCTAATGGACTCCAACACGATACACGGCCCAACAGCCCAAAAGATGGTGGCACAGCACCCTGACAGATTCTAGACGTCCACTTGTTTCGACGATTTCTGTTGACTCAGAAAGAATTTGGATATGGGATCACTCCCGTTAGAAAGCTTATCTCCTTAGCTTTCCAACCATGTGTAGAACGTCAAAAACGGAGTCCGTATGCGTCCTGGGCGACGATTTTAGTGCAGGCTGGTCCTGGACTCCGAAACGGACTCGAACTTGATTGGGCCTCCACCTTGGCTTTGGCGCCCTTGCTGTTCTTCTCCCGTGTTCCTAAGTAACAATACATCACAATTATTTAGTAGCATCCCATCCTCATCAAAATATAAAGGAACACTAAGGAACGAGCTCACCTCATGATTTAGTTGACGTGCATGAGCTCGTGTCAATGGACCTATTGTTGGAGGAATACTCGGTGTGTGTGTGTATCCGAAAGAATGATGTCCTCATCAGAACTGGCACGCTCTGCAGCGCCGAACCAGCTCGGAAGCATCCTGGAGGGCTGTAGGCCAGTAGAAACCTTGCTGGAAAGCCTTCCCAACCAGCGTGCGGAACGATGCATGGCCACCGCACTCGCCCTCGTGGATCTCAGCGAGAAGCTCGCCGCCTTCTGCTCGGGAGATGCATTTCAGGAGAATACTGCCTGCGCTACGCCGATAGAGATCCCCATCTACTATGGCATAGCGTTTGGACTGCTGAGCAACTCTTTCGGCAGATACCTCATCCCCGGGAGGAACTTTTTCTTCAAGTACCCTCGGATGTCGTCCATCCACGAGGCATCTTGAGAACATTCAGCAAGTGCAGCGCACTCGTCGGACGGCGGCACCCTGACGGGGCTTCCCACTGAGGGCGCCGCCGGGGTCCCTTGAATTGAGTTCGAGGTTTCCCCTTCGTCCTGTTTGACAGGCAGGACGGAAGGCCGTGTGAGTCTTTCTCAAAGACTCCAGCAGGGACGCGCGCACAGGAGGAGGCCAGGCGGGAGAGGTCATCGGCCAGAGTGTTGTCGCGGCGAGGGATGTACCGCAGCTCCAGGCCATCGAAGCGCTTCTCCAGCTTCCTAACTGCTGCCACGTACGTCGCCATTTGAGGATCCGTGCACTGGTACTCTTTGGATACCTGGTTGACCACCAGCTGGGAGTCTCCCTTGACCAGGAGGCGACGAATCCCGAGGCCCACCGCGGCTCAGAGGCCAGCAATGAGACCTTCATATTCCGCCATGTTGTTGGATGCGCGGAACTGCAGCTGCACGACGTACCGAAGTTCTTCACCCGTTGAGGAGGTGAGAACCACTCCGGCCCCCACGCCTTTCAGTGAGAGGGAACCGTAGAAGTGCATGATCCAGTATCCGGGCGCATGGTGCCCGGGATATGCAGAAATCTCTTCTGGGACATCCTCGGGGACGGGTGTCCACTCTGCCACGAAGTCAGGAAGTGCCTGGCTTTTGATCGCCTGGCGACTGACAAAGTGCAGGTCGAATTCTGCCAGCTCCACCGCCCACTTGACAACACGCCCGGTGCCTTCTCGGTTCCGGAGGATAGGTCCCAGTGGGTACGTGGTAACCACCGAGACCTTGTGCGTTTGGAAGTAGTGGCATAGCTTTCGGGAAGCGATGAGCATGGCGTAGAGCAGCTTCTGAGCCTAGGGGTACCTTGTTTTGGCCTCCCGGAGGACTTCACTGACGAAGTACACTGGTCGCTATACCCGGCGGGCCCGGACCGTGGCCTCACCCGAGGGGCTGTCACAGCCCCCAGGCTCGGCGGCGCGGTCGGGGCTGACCGGGTGCTCGGGCTCGACCACCTGCTCGGGGGGAGCCAAGTGCTCGGGCTTGACCCCCTGCTCGGGGGGAGCCGCGAGGACGGGGGAGTGCCCGGGGGCGGTCGAGAGTTGGGACCCAGCACCTAACCCTGTGCACTCATCACGCTCCACTACCAACACCATGCTTACGACCTGAGGAGTGGCCGATACGTAGAGTAGCAGTGGCTCGCCTTCGGACGGAGCCACCAGCACGGGTGGTGAGGTCACGGAAGGCCTGCTCGGCCTCCGGCGTCCAGTCGAAATGACCGGTCTTCTTCAGAAGCTTGAAGAGGGGGAGCCCCCGCTCCCCAAGTTTGGAGATGAAGCGCCAGAGGGCCACCATGCAGCCGGCGAGACGCTGAACCTCCTTGAGTCGAGCCGGGGGTCACATCTGCTCGATGGCCTGGATCTTCTCTGGATTGGCCTCGATCCCTCAGCTGGAAACCAAGAAACCGAGGAGCTTGCCCGCAGGTACCCCAAAAACACATTTCTCGGGGTTGAGCTTCAGGCGGGTAGTGCGGAGACTATTGAAAGTCTCAGCAAGGTCTTCGAACAGGGTGGTGCGGTCTCGGGATTTGACCACGATATCATCGATGTAGGTCTAGACGTTGCGGCCAACCTGCGAATCAAGGGTGATTTGAATAGCGCGCTGGAAAGAAGACCCAGCGTTGCGCAAACCAAAAGGCATTGACATATAACAATAAGTCCCCACCGGGGTGGTAAAAGTAGTTTTTTCTTCATCCTCTATGGCCATGCGAATCTGGTGATACCTAGAGTTCGCATCTAAAAAACACAAAAGATCACATCCCGCGGTTGCATCTACAATCTGATCTATGCGGGGCAAAGGGAAAGGATCCTTAGGGCAAGCCTTGTTTAGATCGGTGTAGTCCACGCACATGCGGAGCTTACCGTTGGCCTTCGGGACGATAATTGGATTCGCCAGCCACTTGGGGTGGAGGACTTCTCGGATAAATCCGGCGTCAAGGAGCTTGCTGACCTGCTCCCGGATGAATTCCTGGCGCTCAGGCGCCTGCCGCCCGACCTTCTGCTTCACCGAGCGTGCGTCCGAACACACAGCCAAGTGGTGCTTAATCTCCTCCCTAGGGATCCCAGGCATGTCATACGGTTGCCATGCAAACACATCGGCGTTAGCCCGGAGGAAGGTGATGAGCGCGCTTTCCTATTTGCCGTCCAGGTCACCGCCGATTCGGATGACCTGGGAGGCGTCTTCGGCCACCACGACCTCCTTTGTAGGGACGGAGGCATCGGCGGCGAGTCGGGGTTTGGATGAAGAGGATCCCGGGCCCCCTGGACAACCTTCGACCTTCGCCTGAGCTGAGACCAAGGCCAGGTATGACTGCTCGGCGCAGGAAACGGCACCGCCGGAGTCGGCAGTCATTGAGATGGGGCCTGCTGGGCCTGGCATCTTGATCATGAGATACGCATAATGCGCAGCCATCATGAATTTGGTGAGTGTTGGACGCCCGAGGATGGCATTGTAGGGGAGGAGGAGCTCCACGACATCGAAGAGGACGTTCTCCGTGCGGAAGTTGTCCCGACTCCCGAAGGTCACGGGTAGCTCGACCTGCCCGAGGGGCAGGGAGTGCCCGGGTGTCACTCCACAGAATGGAAGCGACGGCTTTAGGCGCCTGGAGGGCACCTGCAGCTTCTCGAAGGCCTCCTTGGATAGGAGGTTGAGGCCTACACCCCCATCGATCAGCACTCTGCCAACCTTTACATTGCAGATGGTGGGGGACACCACCAAGGGTAGTCGCCCCACGCCTGCAGTAGTGGCGGCGTGATCGGCTATACTGAACGTGATCGGAGCGTCCGACCATCTCAGGGGCCTTGTGGCCTCTTCGCTCGGGGTTGCCGAACACACCTCGCGACGCATGGTCTTGAGGCCACGCCGCGAGGAAGGCGTATAGGCGCCTCCGTCGATGAAAGCAACGGTATGCTCGGGCTCTTGAAAGCCGAGCTCTGCGTTGCCGGGGGTGGCCTCAGCGTCACCTCCCCCGCGGACTCGTCACGCTCCCTCTGGCGCTCCTCGACGAGGCCCTTGACCGTACGACACTCTGTGAGGTCATGCCATTTGGTCTGGTGGATTGGGCACCATTTGCCTGGCTCGAGCCCCGCAGGAGCGGGGGCCCTTGCTGGAGCGGGAGCCCGGGCGGGGACCGGAGCCCTTGCGGGAGCCAGAGCCCTAGGAGGGGCCCTGGCCGGGGCTCTCGTGGGCGCAGGCCGTCTGTCGGCGGCCGCCCGGCGTTCTTGTCGGCGGTCAGGCTCTTGGGCCGGCCTAGGGGCGAGGCCCTGGGCCGGTTCGACGGGAGCAGCCTCACGCATTCTTCTCGTTTTCTTTTCCTGCCTGTCGGAGCGGGAAGAACTTGGTTGGTCGGCGGCGGGGCGCTCGGGGCGCGGAGCATGCCAAGCCCGCGCCTCCGCCGCCTTGGCACACTTGTCGGCCAGCGCGAAGAGTTTCGCAGTGGTCTCGATCTCGTGCGTACCTAGCTTCTCGAGCATCCGCTCGTCGCGGACGCCCTGTCGGAAGGTGACGATAACAGCGTGGGGGGCTATCCGTGGGATAGTGTTGCGGACCTGGCTGAAACGCTGAATGAAGCGCCATAGTGTCTCCCCCTCCTGCTGTTTGACGGCGTGAAGGTCGCACTCCAAGCCGAGGTGCGTGAATGTGCCCTGAAAATTAGCCACAAACTGGTGGCAAAGGTCATCCCAGGAGCTAATAGACCCTGGGGGTAAGTTCATGAGCCAAGAACGGGCAGATCCCCTCAAGGCGACATGGATATAATTAGCCATCACCTTCTCACTGCCACCGGCTGCCTGGACGGCCGTAGTGTATATCTGGAGGAACTCAACGGGATCGATGGACCCATCGTACTTCTCCGATAGCTCAGGGCGGAACTTGGAGGGCCATTTGACCCGGCAGAGCTCGCTAGTGAAGGCACGGCAGCCGGTGCCGTACCCTGCGGCGCGGGTGGCGTTCCTCAGTGGTGAACGCCAGCGAGCCGGGGAATCCTGGCGATCGTGGGTCGTTAAAGAGGAAGCCTGGTCCTCAGCCTCGGCCTCCTGCCGGGTCTCCCGCTGGCGCTCGAGAGTGACACGTGCATCTTCGAGGCCCCTCCGCTCGTTGAGATGTAAACGGAGGTCCTGGGCTCCAGACGCGGCCAGGGGGGCGGCGCTCCGCCTGGAGGCCCCCCCGGCCAGTGCGAATGTTACCCGTCGATGGGCTAGTTCTGGCGGCACCACGTTGGGTGGTGGCGCGAGAACTCTCGGCCAACACCTGGAGGCGAGCTGTGCCAACCAGGGCAGCAACTTCTTGGAGCCAGCGGCCTTCCGGGGTTTTCGTCGTCGCCTAGACAGGCGGATGCCTGAGGAGAGCGTGCGCCGCAAGCAGCGCGCTCCCGGGGCTGGCCTCGCCGAAGGTGAGCCTACGCCGGAGGGGCGGCCGGCGCTGTCCAGATGCGGACCTGGCGGCCGGAGTCTCAACCACCTGCTGAGGGTCGGATGGTGCACCGGCGGCGGCGGCAGCCCGGCTGGGCCCTGCGCCTTGGTCCCCTTGGGAGGGGAACGCCGCACGTGCAGATCGCGGCTGCTGCTGGGACGCAGCGGCGGCAAGGGCCTCCTGCGCAAGGGGCTGCATTTCCCCGCTAGAACTGGAGCTGGAACGCTGGAGGCGGTGACCACCGGCCATGTTTTCTGTGGAAGAAAACAAACAAACAGATTCAAAGATGCTCCCCCCTACCTGGCGCGCCAGCTATCGGAGGATTAACTCCAGTCGCAGGGATCCTGAGAGACCCCTTTTTAGAGATTCGGCCGAGGGGATGATCCTGAATAAGTTCGTCGGAGAAATAAATGGGAATGAATGCAACGGCCGGTGGTGGGGGAGGTCGACCTAGTGCGAGAAGAAGTAAGTGCACCGGAATTTAGACAGGTTCGGGCCGCACGGGGGCGTAATACCCTACTCTTGTATGGATGCTATAACTGTCCTGAGGAAGTCCCTCAAGGATGTGGCTGGTTACAAGAATGTTGGCCTAACTAAGAGCTTGAGGCTCCTTGTTCTTCGGCTGGAACTGTGCTCAACCTTGCTCACGATGTCTCTCTTGCGCTGTGTTCTTCGCGTCTACTCTCAGTTTCTCGTCGTTGGTCTGGTAAATCAAGGTCGTCCCTCGTTGTTGGTGTTGTTGTCCCTCGTTGTTGGTGGTGTTGTCTCTCGTTGTTGGTGGTGTTGTGTCTCTCTTTTGCTTCTGTGTTGCCGGCTATTTTAAGTACTCGCGGGCCATGACATGCCCCGACGGAAAGGAGGGGGCTCGAGTTCTGAGACGCCATAAATGGAAAGGGCACCATCATTTCTTCTGGGTGAAGTGACGGGGGGTGGAAAATGTATCGCACGCCCGGTCGCCCGTCACCATAAATGACCTGGCAACGGGCGCCGTGGAGACGGCCCACCGGGCAGCCGCAGAGCAGCCCGGCATGCCCGCCCTGTCTTGTTCCCCTGCCACAGCAGTGCGGCAGACGGAATGCCTTGATCCTCACGATATTATCCCGAGACAAGCCGGATAGCACGGGACGGGACCTGTGCAATTAATGACCCCACGCCTCTCTACCAAAATGTGGCAGGAACTGACGTTGAGCGCGGCAGGAGCAGTTGGAGGTGTCAGGCCATGCACGCTCATTAAATGCGGCCTCGGACCTCTGGCTGGTTGACACCTCATCAGCAGGCCCCTCGTGGGCCTTTCTGGGTTGTCGGGGTACCGAACGCTCGGGGGTACTGTTCACATCTCCGAGCATTCTCTCCCGAGAATGCCCATCCTTGTCCTTCGGGTGCCGAGTGCTCGGGGGTACTGTTCACCTCCCCGAGCACTTTCTCCCAAGCACTCTTGCACGAACCCTCGGGGAACCGAGTGCTCGGGGGCTGCCACGTGCAGCCCCGAGCACTCTCTCCCGAGCACTCTCGTACGGATCTTCGGGGAACTGAGCGCTCAGGAGCTGCCGCACGCAGCCCCGAGCACTCTCTCCCGGAACTTAGCTCTTCTGATCGTCGGGGGACTAGGGTGCTCGGGGGTGACCGGACATCTCCCCGAGCACTTTCTTCCCGGTGCTTGGCTTCCGTGGATCATCGGGGTACTGGGGTACTCGGGGGCCACCGACTGTGGCCCCGAGCACCTTCTCCCGGGACTCGGCCTTTTCTCACCCCACAAGACAGACCTCGCGGGATGGTGCCATGTGGCGGATGGCTGGCTTAGCCTCGGGATTCAGGGACCCCCGGTTCCTGATACACCGACACCTACTATTTTCTATAAAGATAATATTGCTTGTATTGCTCAAGTCTATACATGTTATATAAAGAGATATATCACAAAGCATCTTGTCCCAAAATTATTTTATCTTCATGAATTACAGATGGGGAGGTAAATTCTTTGCAAACAATATCATGTGATAATCTTGGAGATTAATTCACAAAGTTTTTACTAAAATATTTATTCCATTTATGAAATTGGTATGACACGACTTCTAGAGTTGCTAAGTTCAGAGGGAGTAAACTCCAAAAATATAACCTATTAATGGTCATCAGATTATAAATATTGTACTCTTTTTCTTTATACGTTTTTCCTATTAAGGTTTCTTGTATATGATTTTAGTGAGGTAATATTAATACAAATATTCATATATGCCACATCATTTTCACTTAATTTTTTCCACTGGATTTTAAAGAATTTTTGATAGCATATTATGATTATAGTTCTTCTCATATTTTCCTATAGGGTTTTTGAAGGAGATTTCATTGTGTTATATACAGATGACTAAATTGATCAATGGAAGTGTTATGAAATAAATTCTAATGATCAGTTAGATAACTGTTTAGGATAGATGCTTCCCAAACAACCACTGGGAGGGATGCCTCCCCCAAGAGACTCACATGAAGGGATATGACTTTGTCGCTTTATAATTTATAAATCAAAGATGTGAGCAACGAAAGAACAACTGATCTCATTCTCTGTACTCTTAGTTGTCTTTACAATTCGCATTGCAACATGGATTACGCCCAATGCAAGTAATGACCCAACTTAATCGGTTGCGATGACAATTAATTAGTTTGATATCTCAAATGGTTCGTGTAAAGCCACGGCATACCCATGCATGGGCAACAGAAATCATGGTACCCCACACTGGATTTTGTCCACGTGTTCAAGCATCGGGTTATAGTTTTGCTTTGCTTTGCTTTAAATGTGACAGAGAATGTACATGTAATTAACCACACAAAATTGTGCAAACATTCACACTCTGGAAACAAAATCTAGGACGGGTAGGAGAAATGGCACGGGTAGAATGAAAACCAGAGAATTTGTAGCTTGTACAATTAACTTGGGTGCTCACGCTTTCAATTTCACCACATATACTTGTTTATTTTTTTTGTTCCAGAATATCCAAGTACGTTAATTACTCTTGTAAATTAAATATCATGTGATACTAACTTTTAAATAGTTATAATATTGTCCTAGTAATTGATTGAGAAAGAAAAGAGAGAAATGATCCATTTATTTAGTAGTTAGTGATGTGAATTATGTATTCCACATAACAATTACTTAGTGGTTACTGTAGATAAATGCCCTTTGTAGCATATATATATTCTCTCTTCCTATTATTTTTTCTACACATTTTGTAGGATTGACTTCTCAAATGTTGTCAGGTAAATTTATCGTTATAAAAGGGTTATTTTAACTAAAATACAAATATAAATTTCAATTTCGTTTTACAAATTTTTTCGTTCACCAGCGAAAATATCAAAATTTCAATCATTTTCCGTCCTCTACTATGTGGATCCCACGTATTAGTGAAAGAAAATTATGGAATTAGATATTCCGTTGCCCTCCGAAATTCCTGAATTTCGAGAAATTTTGGCAAAATTTCGGTAAAATTTTAATCCCTGACTACAAATAATTATGGACAAGTGTGAGTACCCCGAAAGATCGATCAAAATTCAAGTTAACAGTTTTCTATCAGTAATTACATAAAAAAGATGTTTCACTCTAGCGAGGTCATGCTGTGGAACTTTTATGTCCCGGACTGAAATTGTGTTAGTTGGTCGATTAAAATAATACTTATCACATTATACAAGGAAAAACTCTACGCTTTTATGGTTTATAAAGCACATAATGGTAGAATAGGGGCTATCTCAAGCTTTCTTTATTCTTGAGTGTTAGGAACATAATTTTTTTTGTTTATCAAAGGTAGCGATAGCGATCTATCCAATTAAAAAGCAACCAACAACAATCGTACGGCAGAGTAAATGGAAAAAACCATCCCACATGAAGCACTACGGTCCATTCCTTGTGCAACGCATAGCATGAATCGTCATTTAAAAATGCGTACATGAACTGTAGTCCTTGCAGTATAGCTAACCGTGAGAAATCAACGGCTAACCCACACTTTTTCTCATAAAAATATGTTTTCTTTAATCATGAAAGTCCAATAGTCACTACGTGAAAAACAAACAAAAAAGACAGACATAAGTGATAGGTCATTACACGATCCATCACTTATGTCGTCTCAAGTCGGGACTAGGTATTTACTCGTCACAGATAACAGATAATAGGTGATAGGTCATAATATTATCAGTCACCTATAATATGAGTGACAGGTAATAACTAAATTCGTCACTTATGATTTGGTCATAAGTGACAGATCCTCCTATACTAGTCATAAGTGACGGGTCATGTTACGACCTGTCACTTATGACTTGGCAAAGGTGACGAGTCCCCCTAGACCAGTTATAAGTGACGGATCATAATATTACCTGTCAATTATAACAAATAATAAGTGACGGTAATATTATCACCTGTCACTTATTATTTAGATCTGTTTGAACACTTGTCCAGCCACTGTGCGGGCGAATAGTTACTCAACAGTTCCGTCCGTATAGTGCTGACGATTCTCACTAGGTTCGTTAGAGATTATCTAATATCTTTTTGATTTAAAGTTTAAATGGTGCTAGGTCTTTCAATGTTTGCACATCCCTTTTTCTCCTCCTTTCCTGTGCTTTAAGTTGTAATCGGCCATTTTGCATCTTTATCCAAAATCTTAGTACAAGTGAGTTGTATTTATGTTATATTTGATACTAAGTTTGCCCAATCTACCAGACATAGATCTACTTTATTTGTCTAGAATTTTTAATTGTATGCTTAACTACAAAATTAAGGTAATTGTTAATGAAGAATGTGTGTTTTTACATTAATTGTAGATGACAGACAGAAGTTGGATGTATCTTAAGACCCGAACTTGTTCGGAGTGTCTGAGGGGGTGAAGCATTTCATGAGTGCTGTCTTGGCGGATATGAAAGATCGTGATAAAACGACAATGTATTGTCCATGTCGCGACTGCAGGAATGATAAGAAGTTTCCATAACTAGACAATATCTATGCACACTTGATCATGCGTGGATTTAAAGAGAATTATACATGTTGGAACAAACATGGTGAGAAAGGCTTTAACAATGGAGATTGGATTCGGCCCTCCATGCTGACAGTGTGGATCAAGGACTTACACCTGGTGAAATAGATCATAATCTCAGGGATGAGGACATATTAGGTCTCAATAATAATGATCTCGAGGTTTTTGTGGAGAATGTTGACCAGATGGAGCGGGACGTCGAGTGGCACAATGTGTATAAGAATGGTGAGTTTGCTAGATTCTAGGAGATTGTGTGGGATTCCAAAACGTCTCTTTATCCCAACTGTAAGGAGAAGTACACGTAGATATTTGGGAACCTAAAGCTTCTACAACTGAAGGCAACCCATGGTTAGACTGACAAGAGTTTTGAAGCATTGCTGGATCTTTTAAGGGACATGGTACCGGACGGGAATTTGGTGCCTAAGGGTGTCTACGATGAGAAGAAGATAATTTGTCCTTTAGGACTAGAAATAGAAAAAATATATGTATGTAAGCAAGATTGTATTTTGTTTTATGGAGAGTATGCATAGCTGAATCAATGCCCTATTTGTGAAACCCATCGATATAAGCATAGAAATGACGATGGTGACGGGGATGGAAGCAAGAAAAGTAAAGGTAGTCCTAGGAAGGTGATGTAGTATTTTCCTCTAATTCCCCATCTGAAGCGTCTATTTGCCAACAGAAATGAGGCACAATTGGTGTTTTGGCATAAGGAGGGTCGTAAGAACGACGAAATGATATGGCACTTGGTGGATTCCGCCCGCTCAGTGGAGAATCGTTGATTCCACATTTGGTTGGTTTGTTGAAGAATTGAGAAATTATGAGCACAGATGGCATGAATCCATTCGGTAACATGAGTACATCACATAGCACCTAGCCTGTTGTATTATCAATCTACAACCTTCCACCATGGCTTTGTAACAAGAGAAAATACATTATGTTGTCGATCTTGATATCATGACTGAAACAACCTGGCATCGATATCGACATGTACCTCATGCCTTTAGTCGATGATCTTAAAAAACTCTGGTAGGAAGGCGTCAAGGTTTGGGGTCAGTATAAGCAAGAGTACTTTACCTTGCACGCCATGTTATTCGTCACTATCAATGATCTGCTAGCACTTCGTAACTTGTCAGGTCAGAGCAAAAGAAAAGGTGAAGCTTGCCCACATTGCTTACATGACACACGCAATTTGAGGTTGAACTACTCGAAGAAAATAGTGTACATGCGGCATTGATGTTTCCTTCCTAGGAAGCACCCATACCGAAATATGGACAAGTAGTTTGATTGCACAATGGAGAAAGCGTTACCTCCGAGGCATTTCAGCGGGGAAGATGTCCACAATCAGATTAAGAATGTCAATATTGCCCTTGGCAAGCGAAAACAATCCTCCAAGGATGATGAATAGTTTGGAATGTGGAACAAGAAATCAATACTATTTGAGCTAGAGTATTGGGAAAAATTAGGTGTTCGCCAATCTATTAACAACATGCATGCAAAGAGTAATATCTGCGAGAGTCTGATTCATACATTGCTCCAAATGAAGGGAAAAGGAAAGGATCATGAGAACGCACAAGCTGACTTTGAAGAAATGGGCTTAAGGCTAGAGCTCACTGCACATGATACGGACAAAGGAAAACACCTACCCTCAGTAGCTATCACTCTCTCCAAGAAGGAGAAAAAGGAATTCTACGAGTTCTTGCACAATGTGAATGTTCCCTCCAGTTACTCGTTCAACATCACAAGACTTGTTTCGGCGAAAGAGCTGAAAATGAATTTCACCTTGATGAAGTCCCATGATTGCCATGTGATGATGATGTCACTACTTGCGGTAGCTATTAGTAACATCCTCCCAATTAAGGTTCACGAGGCTATCCTGATCTTGTGCTTTTTCTTCAATGCAATTGAACAAAAGGTGCTTGATACAGACTCGCTGGAGGAGCTAGAAAAAAGACACTTTGAGACTCTATGTATTCTTGAGGTGTATTTCTCACTATCCTTTTTTGATATCATGGTACATCTCACTACTCACCTTGTGAAGGAGATACACTAGGTGGTTCCTTATATAAATCACATGTGATAATCTCTCCATAAATAGCTCCTCCTAGCGGAGAGCTCCATTCAGACAGAGAGCTCACTGTGTCCGAACAATAGAGCTCAAAGGCTGCCGTGGATTTTAAAAACAGAGGGGGAAGGTTTTGTTTTTAAATTTCTTGAAGAAGCCATCTAAGGTAAAAGTATCTCAACCTGAGCTAGCATCTTTTTGAAGTTTAGATTTAGATTTAAGGCTTAATTAGGCTTTAGATGTGATCTAGAGATGCTTATGGTTCTAGCCATTTAGATCATCGAATTAGCTAAAATTTGTGGCTAATATTGATTCAATTGTGTAGATTCACATGATTCTAGCATTATATTTCAAAAATATAGCTAGAATTTAATGTTTTTTAGCCTTAGGAGGTTTTATCAGGAATGGAGATTTTTTGATAGATCTAGAGGGAGAGGGAGAGCGAGAGAGAGAGTAATGAATTTACATTATTTTGAGCCATAAATTTGCACCAATGTAGATTCAACTGCATGAACATATTATAATCATAACAAGCCCACTTTTCCATATTTTTAAAATCTTTTTTATTCTAATTTTCTTACTAATTAATTAATCTAATTTTATTCTAATTTTCTTACAAAGTATGGATGTACGATGCACCAAGATATGGATAAATATACATCAAAGGACTCTCTACTTTTATTGAAACCATCGAGAAGGACACTTTGACTAAGAAGATAAAGGAAATATACTATCCATATTCTAACTGCAAGAACCAAAAATTCTGGTAAAATTGAAGGATAATCAAATCACACTTGATCCTGAGATGTTTTATCAAGGATTAGATATGTTGGTCCAATCACGGCGAACAATGTACATGTGAACCAAACGATGATATTGATGTCGATCAAGTGAATTGTGATGATGAGGGAGTCAAAGGTGACACTGATGTTATGATGGATTATGATACTAATTTTGATCTCGAGGAAATATTGTGCCAGACAGAACCGTATGTTTTAAGGGACAGGAGAGGTTTAGATAATTTCGAGGCATTACAGAAGGCATTGAAGAAACTTTTGTATGAAGAATCAAAGGGCTATGATAAGAAGTTTATGGTGTTGCATTTGGTGCTTGAACTTCTAAGGTTGAAGGCGAGCAATGGATGGTCCAACAAGAGTTTCTCAGATTTGTTGAGTCCCTTAGCAAACATACTTCCGAAACCTAACTCCTTGCCCACCACACTTATGAGGCGAAGAAGCTTATTTGCCTATTGTCATTGGATTTGCAAAAAATACACGCATCTCCAAACCACTATATCCTCTACCGTAATGAGTATGAACCCTTAGATAGATGCCCAATGTGCAATGTGAGTTGGTACAAGAGGAATGATGACCGTGAGGACGATGATGCTTTCACCACGTGAAGAAGAAGAAGAGTAATGCTAGTTGTGATGAAGAAGACTCTTCTTCCAACATGGAGAAGAAGAGAAGAAGTCCTACCATAGTGATGTGGTACCTGCCAGTGATCTCCTGCTTGCAGTGTTTGTACTCAAACCCTAGGGACTCCGAACTAATATGTTGGCATTTCGATAAGCGCAAGAAGGATGGAACTAAGCTTCGACACCCCGTTGATGCTAGCCAATGGAGAAAGCTCAATGCCATGTATCCAGATTTCACTAAAGAACCAAGGAATGTAAGGTTCACGTTGAGTACCGATTGAATGCATCCTTTCAGTGACATGAGCACCTCACATAGCACTTGGCCAGTTGTCCTGGCTATCTACAATCTTCCTCTATGGCTATGCATGAAGCAGAAGTACCTTATGCTGTCCATTCTGATCTAAGGACTGAAACAACCTTCCAACAATATTGTTGGGGAATGGCCTCACGAGCCCCCTTCGGATGGTGAGTTGAACACCTCAAGTAGACACGGATTATTAATGATTATAGCTATGTTATTTAAGGATAATACTTAAAGCCGAAGGGGCCCTTCGGGTAAGTGGTGAAGGTGGCAACAAACCTTTGGACCATGATTGAAGGCTTACCCATGTCACCCTCAGGAAGTCCTCTGAAGGGAGTGCCGAAGTCATCAACGCAGGCGAAGCCTGCGAAGGGCCTTCAGAGGTCAACCGAAGGCACATTCGTGAAGCCATGCCGAAGTCGGCTGAAGGTGCGGTGAAGATCCCATCTACGTTAGACCTTTGGGGGCCAGACAGAAGGTATGACGTTTGTCAGAATCTGAGGACAGTGAGGGGTCAGAATTGTAGAAATGCCAATGTACTTATTAATGTAGCGAATTACCCCTGAATATGTCAGAACATAGTAGTTCGAGGGGTAATGCTATAAATTGTAACAGGGGGTGGTTGAGTAAGAGCTATAAATATGCCATCACTTTACCCGAAATGATAGTTGACATTGCACAATTTCTGTGTCACATAGAAAAGCTTTCAGCTCCCTCTAAAGGGCCGAAGCCCTCATCCCCCCCCCCCTCCCGTGTTGGAAACCGACTTTCCAATAGTTGGCACCATCCGTGGGGATCGAACATTCTCAAGCCATGGCACCCAAGAAATAGCCAAAGCATGTTGATACATCAGTAACGTTGCCAGAGCAACTGCTCCCAGTGGGGGCTTTTGCCGAAACAATTCCTTCAGTGGTCTTGGAGCTGGTCAACACTTCGATCGGTGTAGGTGATGATGACCAGTAGGGACAGAATGGTGAGAATGTAATGGTGCCAAGAGATGGCAAAGCTCTCTAGTCAAATGCAAATATAGCAACACGAAGGGTAGAAGCTAACCTTTGGGACCGCGTTGAGGCTTCGGCAAATCCTTCGATAGAAGAGAGGAGGAAAGCACATCTTGTTGGGGAGCTTGACGACTTCGATGACTCAAAAGAGTACGAAAGAGAGGAAGAAACCAAAGAGGAAAGAGCGGCAACGCTAGAAGCTGAAGAATTGGAGAAGCAAATTGCGTAGCAAAAGTGCATGCTGGATAGCGTGACAGTAAGTCGAAAGACTGCGGAGTACCGCTGGTGAGCCGACAAAGCTAGAAGAACTCTAGAGAAAATGCAAGAAGAGATTAACATGTTGCAGCAAGCAGGTGAGCAAACCCCCCACATGGTTACTCCGTCAGCATTTGCAGCACGACCGATGCAGGACCTTCAACATAGGTCATGTGCAGGCGATCCAGAATCACCACTCTCCATTGGCTTGAGAAACTAGCCCTAAACTTTAGGCTTCAAGATGCCAAGGGCGGTAATGTTTCATAAAGAGTCAGATCCAAAGGAATTTGTTATGAGTTTTGAGGCAGTAGTTGAATCCGCTGGGGGAGATGACATAACACTAGCGAAGGTCTTTGTGTTGGCAGTCAAGGGGATACAGAGGTCGTAGTACTCCACTTTGCCTACAGGATCCATTTACTCATGGGAGCAATTGTGTAATACCCTTAATAGTAATTTCCAAGGCAATAGAATAGAGAAGGTTACCACCGGTCACATCTTCGCAGTCAAGCAACAACCAACAGAGACACTACAGAACTACATGCGTCGCTTTGTGCATGTTCACCGCCAGGCAAAGGGCTCGAGCAAAGATACCATCATCGATGCCGCTGTCCAAGGCATCAGAGGAGGACGTTTGGCAAGAAAGCTTATACACAAGAGGGCGAAGAGCGTACATGAGCTCTTCAGCAAGATAGAGGAATATGCAATATCTGAGATGGACCATCTTCGGAGGAAAAGTGAGCTGACAATGTTTAAAACATTAGAGCTAAACTCAAGCAGAGATGTAAATGCTGGCTAGCCGAGGGACAAGCCGAAGCGTGTGAAGAAAACCGAAGTATTTTGGATGAGGTCGTGCAAGAGGTCATTAGAACACAAGGAGGGGGTGCTCGAGGAGGCCGAAGTGGCAGAGTCCATGGAGGCCAAGGTGGTTGAGGCGGACGAGCTCCACGGGATCCAACCACATTATAGTGTGAGTTGCATGGCAAAAGTCCCGATCATAAGACTAAGCAGTGCCCACAGGTTATAGCCATCAAAGAAAGCTTAGGGAAGCAGACCTTCAATCCTGCAAGAGTTGTGCATCACGCCGGACACTTCAGGCATGATGACACGGGAGAATCCAACCAGAGCCACGGCCCAAACTCCTCGGCATTTGTTACTCAGTGGCAACAGATGGTTGTGGCACAACCATACATTCATACACCTTCGGCTCTAATAGACTAGACCTTCAGTCGGTCAACGGCTTTTCATGCAACACTCCCACCCCCTCCGCCAAGGCCAGCAATTGAAGCCTCCCTAGAAACTAGCTGGTCGGTGAACACAGAAACCCAGGGAAGAAAGTAACATAGCAATCACTGGAGGATCCACTCAGGAAACTAAATCAAAGAGACAGCGAAAAGAGTATGTATGAAGGGTTAACCGCATTGGTGTATGCCCTACTTATGTCCATTCGAAGTGGTCTCATGTACCAATCACCTTTTCACAAGAAGACATGAGGGTGCTAGATTACCCACATACATATGCCTTCATCATCACTGCAAACATTTTAGGAAATGAAGTACATAGAATCCTCATAGATGGTAGGAGTTCGACATATATCATTTTCGTCGATGCTTTTTATAGGATGGGCCTGTAGTGAAATAACCTTCGTTAGGCTAGATCCCGTTGCTTGGCTTTGGAGGAAAAGCAATTATTGCTTTGGGAAAAATAGAGATCACGGTTTCTTCTGCGAAGGATCTAACTTTTGGACAGAGGATATCACCTTCAATGTGGTTGATATATCCTATCCTTATAATGCAATTTTTAGGTGGGGAATCTTGAACAAATTCAAAGCAATTCCACACCATGGTTACTTATTCATGAAAATGACCGGTCCTGGAGGTGTCATAACAGTATTTGGAGATCAACAAGTGGCCCGTAGGATTGAAGTGAGAAATACTCCAGGTAGGCGAAATATTCATGTAGTGACAGAGCCTCCGATGAAACCTCAAGAGTGCAAAGAACAGCTACGGACACAGCGGTTGGTGAAGGCTACACTCAAAGGCCAGACCAAGAAGGTGCTGCTATGTCAAGACATGCCAGACAGAGCAGTTGTCATGGAAGCTGCGATGACAGAGGAGGCCGAGCGAAGGATGACATAGTTCCTTCAGAACAACGAAGATGTCTTCGCATGGTCGCTGAAGGATTTGCAAGGAGTAAATAGAGAAATCATCCAACATACTCTAAATGTGGACCCAAATGCGAAGACAAAGAAGTAAAAGCTCCGGAAGGCCTCGAAGGAGATGGAAGATGCAGCGAAAGTTGAGGTGCAGAATATGCTTAATGTTTGGGTAGTACGCGAAGCACTGCATTTTGAGTGGCTAGCCAACCCGGTGCTTGTCAAGAAAAGTAATAGAAAATGTAGGATGTGTGTAGATTTCACAGACTTTAATAGAGCTTGTCCGAAGGACGACTTCACTTCGCCATGCATCGATCAGTTAGTGGACTCCGCTACTGGTTGTGAAATGTTGAGCTTCCTCGATGCCTATTCTGGGTACCATCAGGTTTGGATGGCGAAGGAGGACAAGGAAAAAACAAGTTTCAGAACCTCCTTCGGCATATTTTGTTTTGTAAGGATGGCTTTTGATCTTCGGAATGTTGGTGCCACCTTCGCTAGACTGGTCCAAATAGTACTTAAGTCACAGTTGGGCCAAAATGTCTCTGCATATGTTGACAACACAGTAGTCAAAAGCATCAGGGAAGACAAACACCTCGATGACCTTCGAAAAATCTTCGACAATCTGTGAAGGGCAGGGCTAAAGCTAGACCCAGAAAAGGGGCATCGAAGTAGATCCCCAGAAAATACAAGTAATACTTGACATGAGGCCTCCCCAGAGCAAGAAACAAGCACAACGCTTAGCTAGAAGATTGGTAGCTCTAGGTTGATTCATTGCCAGGTCCGCTAAGTGAAGCCTTCATTTCTTCACTTGTGATTTCCCACCTTCGTATTAATGGACGAGGCACCTGTGAAAGTTCTACATTTATGAAATTTTAATTCAACATTTCAATTCAAACCATATATAGGTGATGTACTCTTTTCCTCATAGGGGGAACCCTTCATCAGGGTGTGGGTTTTTAACGAGTCTAATACCTTTGTTAACCCTATTTTATATATATGTAGTTACCCCCAAGAAATCGTGTACATCTGGAATCTGTGCATAATTCATCGTCGAGGTGATGCAAGCCTTTAGTAGAAGGAAGAACACCTATCGACAAGAAGAGGTGGGCTGAAGCCTCTCCATAAAAGTCAAGGTATGAAATGCCTAACGTCATACCTTTCGACTTAAGACAGGTGCAAACCCATGGTAAAAGTCCAAAGCATATAAGTTACTTCATAGTTGTCTTTGTTTTAAATCAGATATCCTTTGGCAACATTTTTGCTCTTATGGTAAGATAATTGTTATTCAATTACACCCTCGCATATCTATTTAACAAATGAAAAAGTTGAAGTGCTGCCCAACCTCAAAGAATGCGGCGCACCTCTCGACTAAAAGTTATGGGCTAAGAGTGCCCCCCCCCCCGGCATGAAGGGAAAAGAGACCTTCAGAATCAAAAGCCGAAGTGCTGCCTGGTCTAAGAAAGAAGGCAGTGCACTTCTCGACTAACTCGGGGGCTAAGAGTGCCTACCCCCACACCGAAGGTAGAACAAACCTTAGAAACAAAAAAAACAAAGTGCTACACCACGTAAAAACAAGGGCATCACAACGTTTAAATAGAAATAAAAGGCAAGGGCCAAGAATGCTTCTCTTCGATCCTGAAACCTGGTTGAAATCTTCGAAACAAAATAAAACTACGATGAAATGAAAGTCAAAATCTGGCCAACCCTTGCCAAAGAATATGCCTAAGCATTTCCATTTTCTAATAATTACATCGTCAATGGTAAATCGATCGTAGATATAAAGCCTTCGAGCCTGAGTATGCGAGCAAATAAAAAATAAATTCATTGAGGCAATGCTCGACAGTATGGACATCGCCAAACAATGCTTCACGCACGTTGTGGCTGATGGTCCCTACGGCTTAGAAGTCAGGGGGTGGACGGTGTTTCCTTGGACGATGCTTTGCGCATGTTGCGGCCAAAGGTCCCTACGTCTTAAAAGTCAGGGGGTGGCATTTTCTTGGACGACACTTCATGCATGTTGCAGTTGAAGGTCCCTATGGCTTAAAAGTCAAGGGGACGACATTTTCTTGGATAGTTCACGCATGTTGCTGCCAAATGTCCCTATGACTTAAATGTCTTGGACGCGGGGTGCAAGAAGGCACTTTAGGACACATGTTAAGCAGAGGAAGACTCATCGAGGCTATATAACCCAGAATAATAAATTTATTCAGCGAATTTAGTGAATTCATCGATGTCATAATCTACAAAGTCTTTATACAATTGGCTATGACCAATTTGGAAAGCGATGCCTTGACTGGCATGAAAGGGTTGGGTCAGATCTAGCGGAGATCCGACAAAGCTGCTTGAAGAGGTGTTAGATGAGGTTATGGGCAAAGCACTTTTATGTTTGACATGTTGCATTATTTGCGAACAATCAGGCTTTCGACCATAACAAAATTGAAAGTTCCCAAGTGGAGGTTCATAAGTGTCCTCTAGCTCAGGCTTCGGTTCAATGAGTATATGTGGAGGCGCGAAGTCTCTGCGCTTAATCCTATAAGTTTCCACTCAACCCTTTGAGTCTCTAAGACCAAAGAGCAAAGAGAATCCCAAAATGCTTTAGAATGGTGCTAATCATTTTGTATTACCTAGCCTTCACTCTCCAGGACTTCTCAAATCTGATGGCTGGATGTGGTGGAAAGAATCCCAACAAGCCCAAGTCACAAAAAAATTATCGCGCAACATGGTGATGGGAAAAGAATCTTCGACTACCTACGTCGAGTCCAAAGGGAGGACTGGTGTAGCAAGTGAAGGTAATCAAAACATTAAACAACAAATAAAAGCGTATGTATTACAATAGTTAACAAAATGTTCTAAGTCCAAAAAATGCACTTTGATCATTCTTGACACCTGCTATATGTCCTTGGAAGCATTGGTGGTGTCCCCAAAGTTTTGTGAAGCTGTATCCAATGAGGCTGGTGGGGAAGTGGCTCTAACAAAAGAGGACCACCCTTCACCTTTGCTTGGAGAGCAAAAGAATCATACATATGCACGCAAGTGAAAAATTGGTGGTGAATGATCATGTAGTGGCCTTTGCCGCCTTTGTCACAACCATTGTCGACACATCTGAAGGATAGCAAAACGTTGATTTTTGAAGCTTCGTGTGATGGTCATAGCCAGTCATCTCAATCGATTGGACTAGACTTCTAGCTAATACCATGGCACAGAAGTCACCATATAACTGAGTTGCGAGCAGAAGACTCCTCTTGGTGTCAGTAATCCATCTGAGAAGGCCACCTAGCCCAACATCATTAAGCGTTGGAGGCACGGCCAAAGCACCGATTTTCTCAAAAGTCTTGCTAATAGCTTCGCTAGCGGTGATGACCTTCGGCTCTAGAAATTCTAACACTCTAAAGGCGTCATTAGAAAGCTACTTCACTTGTTAGGGGTCATTATCAAGGACCCCCGAGGGCCCCTTGGCTTAATCAGCTCAGCCTCCCAAAGGCTCGGCCTCTCAAAGCCTCCGCCTTCCGAAGCCCCGGCCTTTCGGAGCTCAGCCTCCCAAAGGCTCGGCCTCTCAAAGCCTCCGCCTTCCGAAGCCCCGGCCTTTCGGAGCTCTGCCTCCCGAAGGCTCAGTCTCCCAAGCATCAACCTCCCGAAGCCTCCCCCTTCTAAAGCCCCAGCCTTCTGGACCTCAGCCTCCTAAAGGCTCGGCCTCCCGCTACCCGGGTTGGCTTCCCGGAGGTTACTTGGTGAGTCATCAGGCCTCAGGAAAAATCTGCCAAAAGGGAAGAACCGGTCGTACTTTGCCTGCGAGGAGGTGACCGGCATTAAATGCCTAGGCTAGTGGACGCCGCTCTTACACCCTGGCATGATGGTACCTGCTCTGATGCCCCTGACAGTGTGGCGTCCGGCCACAGTTGGTAACCGGCCTGCCCCCTGAAGGGGGCAGGCACCACGATAATTACCACGGTGGATATTTATCTCCCGACAGGATAGAAGGTAGTTATCCAGGATAAAGCTCAGTAATTTGGCCGGATCTCGGATATTTGTACATTATGATAACTTGTATGCCAAGCTACGCATGACCCTATAAAAAAGGCCATGGTCCTCTGGGCACACGACGGACAAAAGGGACAGAACATGTAAGATAGTGAACGCTGTGATACTCCTCCCAGAGTGATACATTTTTCTATTATCAATATATTTGTGGTGTTCATTCCTCTCAAACTTTGTCTCCAAGCTTGAGTCTCGTCCTTAGAAGAAACTCTCGCCGTACTTGCTGGGGCAAGACAAACTCTTGCTCTAACATTGCCTTTTCTAATTCTTTGTGCAGCCGTTGGTCTTTGACTTTTTCAGCATTGTAGAGGGCTCGGAGCCCTAACATATCAGCTTAGGATGTCGTTAGGTTCTTGCGAAGAACAATTACCTATTGTTCTACACTTCCTTTACCCGAGCGACGGGAGATCACTTCTTTTTCGAGCTATTGTGAATGCAGAAAAACCTCCTTTGTCTGCCGCACAAAATCCCTCTGCTGGGCTTCGACTTTCTCCGCCCGCGCTTGATATAGAGCCCTTTGTGCCTCTTCATTTTTTGCACAAGCCTCTGCATGCCCCGCATGGTTGCGTTGAGCATGTGAGAGAAGCATAACTTGCAATAGCACAACAATATGAGAAAGGGTATACGAAGGAAAGCTGAATAACAATACAAAATACCTTTGTGATAGCCACGTAGAGGCATCGATAAGCTCAGAAGCAGGCTTCCGTGCCAGTGGGATCTCAAGTTCAGGGAGAACGAAGCATCGAACATTTTCCTTATGTGTTTCACCTCCCCGGAACTTGGCTCAAATGAAGTAAGCTTCAGGGCTTCACCATTGATTGCCTTAGCATTGCGTAAGCCACTATGACACATGAGTCCCTTGCCGCCACGGTGGGGTGAATGTGGCAAAGCGCTCTCCTCGTTGATATCTGTGGCTCTATGGCTTTCGGGGGACCTGGCCCCAGAGGAAGAGCTGGAGGATGAAGAGCTAGAGGATGACTCAACTTCATCTCCTTCGTCATCTTCTATGCTTTTGAGTTTCTCGGCTCCCTCCTTCGTTGGTTCAGCAACTATGTGCGGATCCGACTCGTTGTCCTTGTTGTCACTGAGTATAAGTGTGGCGAGGTCCATCTACGTAGAAGCAGTAGGCTTCGATGAAGCTATGAAAAATTCTTGTGTGCCCTTCGGAGGCACCTGTTGAAGGGGCACAACATGAATGCCTTCTATGCCTTCGGGGACCTCGACCTCTTCATCGCATGAGACATCGAAGGTCACTTGATGAAGTCTCTTCTTCAAGGCGAGAGCTCTCTTTTTTCTACATCCTTGTGACGAAGGTTCTTCATTTTTTCTCTTTTTCTAACCTCTAGTTGAAAATGCTTCACTGCTCTCAGTATTCGGGGAGCGGCCACCTTTGGCTTGACCTGATGAGGATAGCAGCAACTTCGACTTTTCCTTGTAAACAAGACCTCATAGATGAAAAAAATACGATTGAGCCAATGGCCAAGAGCCTGCTTGGTGCAAAGTTGAGCCTCGCCTTGGGTAAATTTCCCTAGGAGAAGCATGGCTTTGGCTTCCACTTCGCCCACTATCAAGTCTATCCCGAAGTACATAATATAAGGAAAAGATAGAAGTCGAAGAACAATTAAGAAATAGGGTAACAAGCATACCTGTGAAAAATCTAAAATCAGGCTAGGGGTGGCAAAGTCCCTCTGACCCTTTAGCACCAAAGATTGGGATGGACCAGCCTTCACTCAAGGGCCACACCCCAGATGCCACGAACTCCTCTACGAGGTCGCGCATGCTCAGGTGCTTCGTACACCTAGTGAAGGCTTCGAATGCCACCCTCTTGGAGTCCTTCAGCTGTACATCCGGGGCTTAGTTCCCTTTGACCTCTTCGCATTTTAACTCAAGGCACTTTTTTTGGTCTACCTTATGGTAGAACCACCATTAGGTCCAGTCTGTCAACCACCTGTTTCTGTAGGCCAAAATAAGCGTTGCTAGGCCCACATGGTAAGCGAAGTTCCCTCAGTTGTATGAAGCTTCGGCTTGTGGTGGAGTTTGTGCACTACAACAAAGGCCCTGGCCGAGGCCTTCACTCCTTCTGAACACGCCGCCCAAGAAAAAAGGCTGAGCCGGATGATGGCATTCAGTGTCAGCTGGTGGAGGTAGACTTCAAACATGTTGAGCACCTTCGGCACCATCTCGTCGCAAGGGAAGTGAAGCCCTCCTCGGAAGTAGTCCACAAAAATGATGGCTTCACCATCTTTAGGCGCTAGAGTTTCTTGGTCCTTTAGAAGTAAGAACTTTGAAACATCGCATCATCAGACCTTCATCGATTAGTCCAATTAGGACTTCTTTGTCGACCTTGGATCATCCAATCTAGAACGTCTTTGGATGACCATATTTGCTTTTTGGAGCCATGAGATTTCTTAGGGATTTGGAAAGAGAGCAAGGGCTTCGTACGAGAGCTAGTATTCCAATGAGAGAGCACAGTAAAAAGTTGATCGTCAGGTAGATTATATATAGCGGTAAAGTAGAAGGCTGTCGACAGTCAAAAAGCAGCACATTGGAAACTGAACCATCATCTAAATAATGGTTAAGAATGAACCCACAGTAATTGTGATTTGTGAATCCTTACGTTGCGTTGGGACAAAATCGTCAACTCAGTAAAATAAAAGTAGCAGAACTTCCAGAGGGGGCCATCTGCTAAATGGTGAGACGAGTAGCGAGAGGTCTTCATCAGGCCGAAGAGGATGGCGTTCGAACATACCATTTAATTCATGGGTTCGGCCCATCGAAGAAGAACCTTACCCGTGAGGGGCTGCTATTTCAGAATGGCCTCACGGGCCCCCTTCGGATGGTGAGTCAAAGACCTCTAGTAGATGCAGATTATTAATGATTACAATTGTGTTATTTTAGGATAATGCTTAAAGTCAAAGGGGCCCTTAAGGTAAGTGGAGAAGGCGGCCCCAGGCCTTCGGACTATGATCGAAGGCTTACCCACGTCACACTCAGGAAGTCCTTCAAAGGGAGCGCCGAAGTTGTCAACGTAGGCGAAGCCTGCGAAGGGCCTTCAGAGGTCAACCAAAGGACCATTCATGAGCCATCCCAAAGCCGACCGAAGTTGCGTCGAAGATAGAGTGGTAATGATGTAAATTGTAATAGGGACTGGTTGAGTACGGGCTATACATAGGCCATAACTATAATTGAAATGACAGTTGACATTAATGACATTGCACAATTTCCTATAAGCGTGTGTCACATAGAAAAACCTTTGGCTCCCTCTAAACGGCTGAAGGCCCTCCCCCGTGTTGGAAACCGACTTTCCAACAGATATAGATGTGTTTCTGGAACTATTGATGGAAAATATGGTGAAATTGTGGAACAATGGGGTCCAGGTGTGAGATGAGTTTCGACGACAGTACTTCACGCTGGAAGCCATGATTTTTTATTACCATCAGTGATTATCTTGCCCTTTTTTCCCTATCGGGACATGTTAAAGGGAAGAAAGGATGTGTAGCGTGCTTGGATGAAACCGTGTCTATGTACCTTCCATACTCATAGAAGGTAGTGAACACATGACACCGACAATTCTTACTCAAAACTCACAGACATCGCAAGATGAAGAAATATTTTGACAACTTGATTGAGATAGGTACTGGCCCAAAGCCTCGCAGTAGGACACTAGTGTTTGAAATGGTCAAGAGCATCAAGGTTGTCTTTAGGAAACCAACAAAGGGTACAAAGAGGAAGAAAAGTGAGATGCCGACCGGCATGCTGTGGAAGAAGATGACAATTTTCTTTAAGTATTTGCCCTACTGGAAGGACTTGGATATTCGCCATTGCATTGATGTCATGCATGTTGAAAAGAATGTTTGTGATAGCATCCTCGGCTCCTTACTGGACATACTGAGCAAGACAAAGGATGGAATCAAGTCATGTAAGGACTTAGTGCATTTTAAAATTAGGTCAGGGCTACACCCCAAAGACAGACCAAATGGAAAATATTATCTTCCCCTGGCTAGCTACTCTCTGACACTTGAGGAGAAAAAGGCACTATGCAAGTGCTTACGTGGGGTGAGAGTCCTGACTGGTTACTCATCCAACATCAAGAAAATAATCTTGATGAAAGATTTAAAAGGCATGAAGTCTCACGATTGTCATGTGATGATGACGCAGATGTTCCCTATTGCAATCAGGGGTATCAAGCCAGTATACATAAGGTGGTCATCACATGGTTGTGTCACTTCTTCAATGCAATTGCTTAGAAGGTGATCGATGCAGAAAAACTCGGTGCTCTACATAGTTACATGGTAGAGACTAAGTGCCAACTTGAGATGTGCTTCCCTCCGTCCTTTTTCGATGTCACGATACACCTCTTGGTTCGCATCGTGAATGAGATAATTGCACTAGTCCCTGTATTCTTACATTAGATGTATGCATTTGAGAGGTACATGGGCATTCTCAAGGGATATATATGGAATCGTGCTCACCCAGAGGGTTCCACGATCAAGGGCTACAGTACCAAGGAAGTTGTTTAGTGTTACATCGATTACATAAAAGATGCTAAACCGATTGGTGTACCTGTATCTCGACATGTGGGGAGGTTATCTGGGAGAGGGACTAAATAAAAGAAAAAATTCATCGATCATGATTACAAAGTAGTGGAAAAAACACATTTCACCATCTTGCAGCAGCTCCAGATAGTGCGCCGTACATAGAGCAACACCTAAATGAGCTTCACACAGAAAATCAAGGCCACTCATATGATTGTATATTGAAAGAGCACAAGCATCACTTCACCACATGGTTCAAGAACGAAAACCTTCCAGATGGTTAATCTGTAGATAAAAAAAATGTGAAAATGTTGGCTTGTGGCCCATTAAGTTTAGTTATGTCATGACAAGCGTATGACATTAATGGGTACACATTTTATACCAAAGCAAAGGACAAGAAGAGAACGACCCAAAACAACGGCATTCAGATAGAAGCCTATGACACAATAGGGAAAAGTTCACCTAGTATGGGTTCATAGAGGAAATCTGGGAACTCGACTATGGAGTGAATCTACAGATCCCCATCTTTCAGTGCAAATGGATCAAACACCCAAATGGTGTAACGGTGGACAACTATGGGTTCACAACTACCGACCTCAGCATTGTAGGCCACAAAGATGAGCCGTGGGTACTCGCTGATCATGTCGCACATGTTTTCTATATAATCGGCCCCACGAATTAAAAGAAGCATGTAGTTGTTGCCAAAAAACAAAGATTTGTCAGGGTTGAGAATGTGGAGGATGCGAAAGAATACAATCAGTTTGATGACGTGCTGCCTTTCAGAGATCAAGAAAAGATCAAACTTCTAGAAGCAACCGTCGATAGATCTGTGATGCCCTACATGTGCCTTGATGGTGTAGGGAAAACATTTCAAGACCAATAGTGCCATTTTATTCAAATTATTTTCCAATGTGATAGAACCTGAAATTTGTATAAATTTTGGATAAGCTTTAACTTATATCGAGGACTTGTATGCATGATGTAAGAATATGTTTTAATTTATATCGAGGGCATGTATGGAGTAATAATATTCTTTAATTTATATTTAGGGTATGTATTAACTAAGAAGCATAATACGTAATAGAAGAATATTTTCCATAAAAAATAAAAAATAATTAGTGCCGGTTCTAGGTAAAAACCGGCACTGATACATTTCCACATGAGGTTGACCTAAGAAACCACCTATTCCATAGGCGGTTCCTTAGGTGAATCGCATGTGGAAATGCATTGTATATATATACCCTAGCCCATTAAGTCTTTTGAGTTGTGTATCTCATTGGTGTTACTTATAAGCACTGATATAAGAGTTCCCTAGATAGATCCCTACTTGACGGGTAGAAAAATGATAGTGGGTGATGGTAGGAAAACTGGTTGCTGCTTTGGAGATGTGAAGTTTGTTTGTTGATAGGACAAAAAGTGGCCTGGTTTGGTGATCCACTCGTAGCTATGTACAAAGAAAGATCGACATAACGACATATCAACTCACTACAATGTTTCCAATTTGTTTTTGTAGTTTTTTCCCTTTGCCTTTACAAGGAGGATATATGTAATGATTATTAGCATGTGACCTGAATTAAAAGAGCTTTCCTTTTCAACTCCCAAGTGTGATTATTTATATGTACTTGTTGCAGACGATTTACTATAATGCATGTTACTTGAGAGATAAAGGTAAATTTAGGTCATCACAATGTTGATAAAGAACTAGGAGTTGTCAGTCTACAATGCTATTGTCGACGGCGTCCCTTCTAATTGACCTTTTTTTTGTTCCACTTGGAGGGACCATTTCAATCTCCTCATGCATATTTGCAACAAATTAAAACTATGTATATGGCTACCGAAATTGATATATAGTCAAACATATATGATATATCATATACTTTTAGTACATTTATATCATACAAAAATAAAACACATATATTTGAATAAGATAATTAGTTATATGAGTTTTTAGTAAAAATAGAGATGCATTAATAGCTTCTGTTCAAAAGATGTTTTTGTTTGTACATCACATTTCAACATTACACAAAAGCAAAGCAAAAAAAATCATGCATGTCTTGTTTGTTTGTGCATGTATTCTTGTCCAAATAACAGCTTTAGAATGGATGTGGAAATATCATGAGCTACTTGAGTGTACTTTTAGCTAAAATGGCAACACCTAAGTATGCGATGTCTTAGGTTCAAATAATTTAGCAATATTCTTTTACAATTAGTTACTAGTAGGTAGAACTCATTTCCTGACGCCACAAGTCATTGACGCCTATAAAAAATAGATTACGAACCATCTTAAAAATATTTTTTTAGTAGTATACCGTTTGTACAATATAATAGGAATCATGGACTCAAAGATGGGTGAATCCATGGACTACACAGCAAATAAGTTAGCCACTAGCAGCAATTAATTGATGATACCACTTCTTCCCTCCATACGTTAATTATCATCATTGATGACCATATTAGTTGAGTAGGACAATGGTGGGGACGGACTTATAATCATCTAAAGATGTAGTGGCATAGTAGGAGTTGCAAATTGAAGACACCAAAACCACATAAAGTCAAGAAATTGCTATAGATTATCCAGGTGTCCATGGCGAACTTGTTACATATGCTCATGCGTACCATAGGATCATGTTGAGACCCGTCTCGCAGTGTTGATATGCTTTCTGTGTCGCCACATGGGCTGCCACTTGGCAGCTTTAATTTATGATCTGCATGTCACTGGCTGAGATGGAGTAAATTTAGAAGTAATGTTCAGATTTGCTGGATTAGTAAGAAGTCCCTTAATTATTTGTCCTATTCATGTCTGTAGAGAACCAAAGAAGTAATGCCGAAATAGATCTGTCTCCTGTCTCCATTTTGTGGTGCAAAGCCAAACACCTCATTTGCAACAGCAGCAGCTGCGATTGCAGTCCAACTGGCCAGAACGTGTCAACTGGATGCTGGTAGTGGTTTTTCTATCAGAGAAAACGATGGTCTTGCCATTTTATGCAATGAAAGATGTGTTGACAAGGGTTTTATGATGCAAACATCTGAACTTTCGGGACCGTCGTGTCGCTTCAAAGCTGAATTAAATCATTCTCTAAATCAATGGTTTTAGTAATCTTCATGCAAAAGTTGGTGACTGTTTCGGGACCGGTTGAACAGAAATGAATATTATAGCTAGCTTCAACCTAGTTAGGTCATGGAAATCAATTCAATGGCAATGTTTATTATAACAAAAGCTATTTTTGGGGACACCTAGGATGTCTTTTCGCAGGTGGTTCATATGAAAAATTGCTTGAGTAGTTGACGGGTTCCTCTGCGGTTTCAGGCCATCTGTGGAAACAAATTTTTACATATGGGGTAATAGTACGATTTCCAAAGGCCGGTGACATAAGAAGTCGCATGAGTAAAACGTCATTTCTAGAGACGATTCCTTATTTGAGCTACTATGTGAAAAAAGCTCATGGGTGATGGGTAATAACCCTCATAAGTGACAGATCCTGCACCCGTCATCTCGAACGCGTCACTGATGACTAGTCATTGGTGACGGGTAAGGACCCGTCACTAATAATATCATCAGTGACGGGTCATACTGTTACTCATCATCTATGAGCGTCTCCCATGTGCTGGAGTGACAGACATAAGTGATGGGTAACGTTTTCACCCATTACTTATGTTTGGACATAAGTGACCGGTTAAGAGGTTATCCGTCACTTATGTACTTACATAAGTGACGAGTAATAGGTTACCGGTCACTTGTGTCATACACATAAGTGCTGGGAGGAATACATAAGTGACGGGTAAGATAGTTACATGTCACTTATATGTATGATACCCTATAGGAATATTCTGTTTCCAGGCTACATCCTGGAGCGTAGTCAGGATTTAGCAGCCGTCTTCTCCCTGCAAACAACAGTAACACATCCAAATCAATATCGACAAACACACATATAAGAACTTGCTTTATCACATAATTGCAAAGGTTACAAAGTTCCAATAAATTCATTAAAGAATCACAAATGTTACAAAGTTTTGATCAACTCATATTACATATATATGACCTCATAACCTAGGGATTTTATAGTGAAACTCGCTGTGTTGGCTTATGACTTCAGCCACCAAGAATTCTGCGACTCGTCGTTGAATCTCTGGAAGTGAAACATTGTCGAAAAAAAGAGTGTCAAATTAATGAATAATTTGACGCGTAACCAATGTCATGTTATCATGGAATTGAACTAATTACTAAACTTAGTTATGAATAATCTCATATTGAACTTACATTGGAGGATTTGATAGCGTGAGAAGCATGTTCCACGCAACATAGAATCCGCAGGTGTTGCCTAGTGGTTGTTGGTGGCACTCCTGGAAAGAAAATTTAGTGTTAGATAAAAAGAAAAATAGTAGAAACAGAGAGCATTTGGTATTATGTTAGGTAGCATTTACCGCAAACCCGGTCTTGTTTGTCAGTCTACGGTCGGCTTTCGCGTCATAGTCAGGTTGAGCTCGAATGTACTTGTCAAAAGCCCTGCATAAGGATGGATCGATTAAGGGAGCATTTGAATGTTAGAAAAGTTAAAAATGTAAACTAAGTCAGGTAGAACTTACGCGTCGAGCATTCTTTTTACGATGCTGTAATCATGTTCTCCAGGTTTATCTTTTTGTCCTACTGGTCTTGACGAGTCGAGGTAGAACACCAAGTCCCACTTGAGGAAAATGACTAGTAAGATCCAATGGATACCAGTGTTATGGGCTCCCATCTGGTATTGTATTTTGGAATATTGAAGCATTGCCCTAGTCACGTGGTCCATAGCATAATCGGGGTGAAGTTGGATGACCGATATTGTAGTAGCCTTAGGGTCAAGACATGCGATGTAATCCTTATTCTTCTTTGTTTATTTCATCAAGTGTCTACAGATAACAACATAGTTAGATTCAAGACTTAGTGGTATTAATTAATGAATATTCAATTTCAAGGGACTTACAATGTGAAGATCCGTAATAATGAAACATCCATGCCATCAAGGTTGAAGAGATCATATAAGTCATTGAAACCCACAACAAAGTAGCCATCGTCATTACTTAAGAGGTGTCGTCATTTGTACTGTACGACTATGGATGTGGCATTGCAGTCTTTAGAAGCATGCATGTAGTAATTATGTAGGTCGTCACATGCTTGTCCCGCCCTTGATGGGCCATCTACCGTTATCATGGACTTCCCATATGGAAATTTCATGTTGGCATTAGTCCACGCTGCTCCAATGTCCGTGGACTTCTTCGCCGGTATAATGGCCTTCAACATCTTTAGCAAGTTTTTCTTAGAGCCTTTCTTCTCAGCTCCCTTTTCCTTCTTCTTTAGGTTCTTTGGGGGCGATGGAATTGGTTCTAGATGCGGAGGAGAAGGCAGTGAAGCCGACTTCTCTGGAGGAGGAGAAGGCAGTGAAGCTGCCTTCTCTAGAAGTGAGGAGCGCAGCGGCAGTGCACTTGGAGCTCGTCCAGAGTATGATGCACTGGAGACAACGATGTTGCCCCTCTTCCACTGGATCCTTTCATGAAGAGCTTCTCCTAGAGTTGTGACTTCATCATTGAGGGTGAGCTCCAACACGTGATCAGCAGCATTGCTATGTACCATGTCCACTATAACCACGGCATAGCCTACACGTATCGGGACTGTATATAAGATGTGGACGCCTAGAAGCACTGACCCCTTGCAACCTCAATGTGATACCTGCCAAGCCTGATTACAAGGCTACAGGGAGTGGTCCCTTCTAGTAGGTCAATCATATCCGGCTAAATCACGGCAGCAACTACTTGTTGGTCGACGTCCTTGAAGGCGCAGCTACTCTTCCCTGCAGCACCGAGGCTAGCTTCCACCAGGATTGAACTATCAATTTCTTGTGCTGCAAGCTGCTCTATGATGTTTGCGTAAACTTTTTGAGTGATATCCTATGTCAATGCATCCACATCCACTCCAGGCCTCTTCCTCTTCTTGTACATCCTGAGGTCTTCGAAAAAGCCGTATTTCCAGCCCTGGGAACTTGACACACCTCGCACTTGACCTGGGTGCTCCAAGTTTCCTAGCACCACTGAGAGAACATCATGTTCCCTAACCCTGGTGAAAGAACCTTGACTGGTTTCGGCTGCCTTTTCTTTTACTTTTTCTATGACTGCCTGAGTTTCGGTGTTTCTGAATGTGATTTCCCTGCTCTAGGACAGCTCACCCTTTGCATGCAAATATGATTGTGATCTTCCCAGGAATTGGAGCCAAGGATTCTTGTGGCCTTCTTTGGAAAACTTTTCATCCTCTGCCTACAATTTGGCCCTTTTCTTAGCGTACCCAGTTGCGCTGGTCCTATTCCTACCCCGAAGCTGCCTTTTCTCCTCACTCACCCTTTTGAACTGCTTTGAGTTCTTCATCTGCACAAAAGCATCCCAATTTCCTCTTTCAAGTGCTTGTAGCTCTAGAAGGGCACCACCCCTTTAGCCAAGTACCGATTCACAAGCTTGATTTTAAAGTTTTGGTGATGTTTTACGATCGCTTTCATTGCTGCATTGAGCGTGGCGATCATTTGATGCTCGCTCATGTTTCCAGAGTACTCCAGATACACCTTCAAGACATTACCGAACAAGTCCCTCTTAGCTTCGTCACTGAGGTCTTTGAACTTAAGTCATTATCGGCACCCTCACCCAAGCAATGAGCCCTGCGACCCTCTAGAATCTATTCAGGGCCTTTACATCCATAGGCAGTATTAATTCCCATGATGGTAACCTTGTCCATCGGCCGCTGTGTTTGTGACCTTGCCTTTCGGGCTCGTGCACTGCTAGTAGCTATTTGTCTTGGAAACTACGCTTCCCCCATCTAGAGAGAAAACAAGGGTTGCTGACATAAACAAAAAATACTCCTCCATTCAACAAGTATAAAAACATTGACTCATATTAACACCTCTTCGGCAGGATTGTAATCTTCGTCACCTGCCGGACATCGGCTCTCCCGCATCAGTGAAGGGCAGAGCTCAGGCTATGAAACTAGCTTTTGCTGCTGTCGGAGGAGGATGTCGGTTGTGGGATCGGGCTCCATATCCACCCCATCTTGTGCCGGGGCGGCCTCTAGTGCTAGCATCCTCTGTGCTTTTGGTTTCTTAGGGGTCAAAATACTCTTCTTCCCCATGGTTTCTTAGAGGAAAGAAAAGAAATCAAGGTTAAGGATTTTCTTAAATCTACTAGTCGAACTATCACTTGTTGAATATAATGCGATAATATGAGCATTGAAATTATTTCATACGAATAAAAACAAGAGTATGACAGTAGTAAACAACTACACATGATCTTTGAGCATGAGAACAGAAAAAGAGAACCATCAGTACCACAAATCATGTGTAGAATAGGAACTAGACAGTAGGAACATAATATGAAACAGAGTGCTCTTAGAATGTGAGTAACAATTGGCCCCAGAACTGATATTATTTTGCTCCCTAATTGTTCGAGTGAATATATCATAGATAAAGCCATGTTTCTGAGATTTCAAGTTCTCAAGATCCTAAGACATCATCATGTACATGGATGTTATGCCAAAGCAAGGTTCTTAGGTTTTGTACAGAACAAGTTGACTACTACCAAAATAAATAAACGCAAGTATCAATATGTAAAAGGGCAGTACTGAATCGTTATCACCATAACTATCAAGTACCAGGTAAAATGAGCAAAAACTGAGCTCATAACAGCACAAATACAGGAACCACATATAACATGTATTGCTTTGGATGCCAAAATCAACAAGGATTTCTTGGTATTCTCAGATAGAACCAAGTAATCTCTAGAAGCAAACAAATTATATCACAGAACTTGATTCACCACAGGTCTATGCTAGTGTACTTAGAAACATGCTATATCTCAACAAAACTCATCATCATCAAGCATCCATATGTATGAACTTGATGTCTAGTACATAGAATGGGAAATACTCATAGTGATATGTTATCAAATGAGTCAATGGGTGGTGCTATCATATCTTCATGAGTTGTGAAGTTCTCAAGCTCCAGACAATGTCAATTTCAGCATGACAATGTCAAGGCACAAAATGGAATACAGGAAACTTCAACCAGTGCATGATGCATTACAAACATGTTCTCTTCTATGCATAAGAGTTGTAATCAAACAACAAGCAGAACATTTTTCGAGAAAAAGATATTGATTTCTTGTTCCACATTCCTAACTGTTCATCATCTTTGGAGGATTGTTTTGGCTTACCAAGGACAACATTAATATTCTTAACATGATCATGGACATCTTCCCCGCTGAAATGCCTCAAAGGTAACGCTTTCTCCCTTGTGCCATCGAACTGCTTGTCCTTGTTTCGGTACGGGTGCATCCTAGGAAGGAAACGTCGATGCCGCATGTACAATATTTTGTTTGAGTTGTTCAACCTCAAACTGCATGTGTCATCTAAGCAATGTGGGCAAGCTTCACCTTTTCTTTTGCTCTGACCTGACAAGTTACGAAGTGCTGGTAGATCATTGATGGTGACAAAACAACATGATGTTCAAGGTAAAGTACTCTTGCTTGTACTGATCCCAAACCTTGATGCCTTCCGACCAGAGTTTCTTAAGATCATTGACTAACAGCCTAAGGTACACATCAATATTGTTGCCATGTTATTTCGGTCCTGATATCAAGATCGACAACATAATGTATTTCCGCCTGTTACAAAGTCAGGGTGGAAGGTTGTAGATCGACAATACAACAGGCCAGGTGCTATGTGAGGTACTCATGTTACCGAATGGATTCATGCAATCTGTGCTCATAGCAAATCTAATATTTCTCAATTCTTTAGTGAACCAACCAAATGTGGAATCAACAATTCACCACTGGGCGGAATCCGCCGGGTGCCATATCATTGCGTCATTCTTACAACCCTCCTTATCCCAATGCACCAATTGTGCCTCATTTCTGTTGACAAATAGACGCTTCAAATGTGGAATTACAGGAAAATACCATACCACCTTCCTAGGACCACCTTTACTTTTCTTGCCTCCATCCCCATCACCACTGTCATTTCTATGCTTATATCGATGGGTTCCACAAACGGGGCATTGATTCAGCTCTGCATACTCTCCACAAAACAAGATACAATCCTGCTTATATGCATGTATTTTTTCTATTTCCAGTCCTAAAGGAAAAATTATCTTCTTTGCGTCCTAAAGGAAAAATTATCTTCTTTGCGTCGTAGATGCTCTTAGGCACCAGGTTCCCCTTCGATAGCATGTCCCTTAGCAAATCCAGCAATGCTTCGAAACTCTTGTCAGTCCAACTATGGGTTGCCTTCGGCTGTAGAAGCTTTAGGTTTCCAAATATCCGTGTGTACTTCTCCTTACAGTTGGGATAAAGGAGCGTCTTGGAATCTCGCACAAAGTCCTAGAATTTAGCAAACTCACCATTGTTATACTCGTCGTGCCGCTCGACATCACTCACCATTTGGTCCACATTCTCCACAAAATCCTCGAGATCATTATCATTGAAACCTAATATGTCCTCATCCCTGAGATCATGATCCATTTCACCAGGTGTAAGTCCTTGATCCACAGTGTCGGCATGGAGGGCCCGATCCAACTCTCCCTCGTTAAGGTCTTCCTCGCCATGTTTGTTCCAACATGTATAATTATTTTTAAATCCACGTATGACCAAGTGTGCATGGATATTGTCTGGTTTCGTAAACTTCTTATTATTCTTGCAGTAACGACATGGACAATACATTGCCGTTTTACCACAATCTTTCATATCCACTAAGGCAGCACTCATGAAATGCTTCACCCTACTCAGGTAATTCGGATAAATCCGGGTCTCAAGGTACATCCAACTTCTATCCATCATCTACAATTAATGTAAAAACATTCATTCTTCATTAACAATTATCTTAATTTCGTGGTTAAGCATGCGATTAGAAATTTCGTACAAATACACTAGATTCATGGCATCTCGTGGTAGATCAGGCAAATCTAGTGTCAAATCTAACATATATACAACTCACTTGTACTAAGATTTTGGATCAAGATGAAAAATAGCTGATTACAACTCAAAGTACAAAAAATCTACCAAATAGGGATTAGAGGACAAGGAAAGAGGAGAAAAGGGGAGATGCAAACCTTGAAAGATCTAGCACCAATTCAAACTTCAAATCAACAAGATATTAAAAAATCTCTACCGAGGCTGGTGAAAATCGCCAGCACTATGTGGGTAGAACTGTTGAGTAACTTGTTCACCCGCATTGTGGCTGGCCAGGTGTTAAAATAAATCTAAGTAATAAGTGACAGGTGATAATATTACTCGTCACTTATTATTTGTTATAAGTGATGGGTGATAGTATTACCCGTCACTTATTATTTGTTATAAGTACGGGTAATATTACGACCCGTCACTTATAACTGACCTACGAAGACCTGTCACCTTTGCCATGTCATAAGTGACGAGTCGTAACATGACCCGTCACTTATGACTGGTGCAGGGTGACCTGTCACTTATGACCAAGTCATAGGTGGTGGATTGAGTCCTTACCCATAACTCATGTCATAGGTGACGGGTCGCCCGTCACCTATTATCTATTATCTATGATGGGTAAAAACCTGGTCCTGACCTGATGCGACATAAGTGATGGGTCGTCTAATGACCTGTCACTTATGTGCATCTCCTTTGTCTGTTTTTCACGTAGTGAACCGCCTTTGGTAATAGGATGATTACCATGTGTAGGCCACATAAGAAGCCGCCTATGATAATAGACTTATCTTAAAAAATTCGTAACGTTTTCATACGAAGTCGGATGAGGACAAACTTTATATAAAAATTATAGCCCTCGATGAGATCTATAACTTTGTAGTCGAGAAATTTTTCATTTGAAGTAATTAAATGTTCAATTAATCATTTGAAGTTTTAGATAGAAGAGATCAAAATGATTGCATATCCTATTAGTATCACTAATACTTCTATAGTGGGATGGTAAGGATGTATAGCGCGAGCAGAGAGATCCCGGGTTCGAGTGCCATGAACTACACGTGCATGTATTTTGAGCGACTGCCTAGTCGGGCAAGATTTTTTTGGTTTTTTAGGCCAAAAAATGTCAATTTAGAGACCAACTACCACAGACAATTCCTTAAGCGAACCGCCTCTAATAATCAGTTTTCAGAGACGGTTCCTTAAGTGATACTAATAGGAACCGTCTCTAGTAATCGTTTTTCACATGCGGTCTCTTTTGCGCCTGTAGAAATCATCAATTTCCATAGGCCTTCGAATAGAGACGGCTGGCTAAACACCTCTATAAATGGGTTACCACCCACCTCTGAAATCTGTTTCTGTAGTAGTAGTCTAGTGTTTAAGATGCGACTACTCAGACGGCTCGAAATATTTCCACTTTTTACTTCTAGGATAATTGTGAAGTTTAAAAGTTGCAAAAGAGTGATGCATGCATATATCAATATTTTTATGAAAATAATATGAAATTTTGGTTTTGTCATTAAAGAAACCCCTATTCCTTCGATGCCCTTTTCTTACCTCTCCCATCATAGGTCAATACTGACGACTATTAAGTAAAATATCATAAAATAATAGGAAATTTGGGAAAATTAAAAAGATATAATAAAGAAAAATTGTATTTTCCCTACTGTTTTTAGAGCAAAGAATATTTGTAGGGAAAGATATCTCAAACTTCATCGGGTTTTTTACTTGATTGAAAACTCATCTGAATTCTTTAATAAACCATCGAAGGTCTCTATATGCTTATGAATCTTCTAATATTTTTAATCCTTTGCTTCATTTTCCATGATGTTGAGGTACATTAATTTCCTTATTAATTTCAAGTTTCCTAATATTTTTCCTACATTTCAAATTAAGTGGTTGAATGGTAAACATAAAAATGAAAAAAAGGGCATAGATGATGTTATGGCAGAGTAGAGAGGTGACATTTTAGATTTGTAGAAGAGAGAACATAGATTTCTCCAAAATTAAAGTTAAATAACTTTTCTTTTTGAAATAAAATTTTAAATAGAAATGTAAGTCCTGGAGTGTTTATTTGCAACATTAGCACGATAACATCAACATATAATTACTTTGGAGAAACTGACTGATGTGTCTTTCTTAAACTTATGTTACCCATATGCTTATTCTTACTGATGAAGAAACCTATACAAACTGTGCTGAAGTGTAGCTTTCCTTACAGTGGTAGGTTGAGTCAACCTATACCGTCAATGAATTTCTTTGATTTCTATAGTTTTCTTGCAGAAATAATAATGTAGACTCACACATTCACATCAAACACAACTAGTGACTAATAAGTGTTACATTTTAATTCAAGGTTATATAAGCCTAACTCAACTATTTGCTTTTTATATATCTAAAAAACTATTTACTTTTTATTTAAAATTTGCAATCGATTAATGATCCATTATTCTCGCTTGATGCAAATGGTTCGTGAAATACAAAGACGAAAATATGCTACAGATACTAGGCATCACTACTACAGAAATGGTCTTTTTTGCCACCTCATCACGGCCGGATCAACTAAAACCGGTAGCAATACGATTTTCATTTCTAGTTCGTAACTATCCATTATTCATCGTCAAGCCCCCTATCAGCATGTGAAATGAGCCTTCAAAGGTTCAAATACATAGCCAGCAAAGATAAGCTTTTTGTCTAACCGTGTCTTCGAGTAAACTCGGATTTTTGACTAGGATGAAGTATCTAACTGGATTTTCTGGGTTCTTAGATCACCTACTCGGGATTTTGAACGCCTCTGAGTTATCGAGAGAGTACTATATTCTCGGTCCCATCCGGGTAGATTTTCTAGTCGATCCAAAAAAAGTATCTCGTCCTTCCCAAGTATAACGGAGATAGTACTCGTCACTAGCCAGGCTCGGAAGTTGAACCGTGGTTAAAAAGATTCTTTGTCATGAATGTGTAGGGATCGTCGTTCCATCCTTTCAACTGTTCCCATGCCTTGAAAATCCACCGGGTAAACAACTGCGCTAAAGTACTCCTCTTTATCCGGTCGGTCAGCTGAAAAGACATAGCCCTGATGACCGAGCATCGCTTGGGCATCCGTGCACCAAAATTAATGCTCGGGAGGTGAGGCTCTCGCATGCTAACCCGTTGGTCTATATAAATCTTTGGATGTCAGATCTCAACCACACCAAACTTGAGTTCATTCATGGATCCTCCTCCTTTTCCTGAGTACACGCCTTCTTCACCCGACTACTCACCTTTTTCCCAAGAGTACACACTCCTCACCTTGCCATCGTCTCCCCATGAATCTAATTTGGTGGTGGAGGTTATTGATGTCTCCTCTGATGAGGAGGGTGATGAGAGAGTGGCAGTGACTCATAGTATCCTTCTTAAAGACTGGAAGCCCCCAACATCTCAGGTCCAAAATGAGTTGGACTAGGTCCTTTTGGAGGTGAAAATAGAGGAGGAATAAGCAACGGCTTAGGCGGAGAAGAGGGAGGTGTCCAACAGCATCTCCATTAAAGACGGTAAGGTGCCCACCGCTTCATCCTCTCCGTCCTCGTGCTATTCCACCGAGGACGGTTGGAGAGTGTAGCTAGAGCGGCACCGACAATGAGGGTGGAAAGGCGATGCCAAACGCAAACCGTTGTTGTAGAACAGCAACCTTTGCGATGGCAGTGGGGAGCCAATGCCTCTCCCAATTTGTTGTCATCGGAGATGTTGATGATCTCGGGCTGTGACACCGTCCAGTTCAGTTGGGAGCTGGGACGCCACTGACCTTAACCTCTCATTGGGAAGGGGGGTTAGGGAATTCTCTCCTTCCTCTTCACCGGGTATCTCCTTTAGGACCTTTTGTAATCATCTCTCCACTATCTTATCTGTAAAAGAGCTCAAAAAATCTTGTTAAATGGAAGATTCCTATCTCTACTAGAATACATGTATATGATTGTGCATCTTCTTTTGAATACAAGGAAGTTTTAACAAGTGTTCGGCTTTTCTTTTGAATAGTTTCAAAACTTGCGGAATTTCTTCTCAGGATGTTTATCGCAACGACCTTAGGTTCGACTTCAGCGGAAAACATATGAGTTTTCAGACAATTGATGATTTGCTATGGTTCTCCGTAGCCCCTGAAAGAAAATTTCTTCCCCTCTCGTTACGAAAAAGACATACACCATAAGTTTTTGTACTCCTAATATACATGAAGCCCCCAACTAGTTATTGGAGAAGGATTCCCGGTGGGTAGCCGAGAAAACCAAGTCTACGCATGGGTACAGGTTCCTGAATTGTAGCTTATCTCAGTTTTGCTTAAGGTATTCGTTCAAGGATAGGCGAAAAGATGTATATTAATAATATGATGATGAATAGTATAAAATCTATTCTAAATACTTATAAATAGAACTTACGAAGCTAGTAAATATTCAAAAAAATTTAAGGACTTGACCATCCTCCATAGCTAATCTATATGACCCTGGTCGGTTGGATTCGACCACCTTATAGGGGCCTTCTCACTTCGAAGATAGCTTGTTGCTGTTTTTTGGCTTTGTATTAGTTGTAGAACCAGATCTCTAGGTTCGAAAGATCTTTTGCAAATGTTTTGGTCGTGGTAGCTTTGAAGAGCCTGCAACACATATGTCCTTTTTTTCCTCGTGAACATTAAGGTCATCCTATCTTCGTTGGATTTCATCCTTATCAATGTACAATTAAACTTGGGGAGATTTGATTTTTAGTTCATAGGGAAACATCGCTTCGGCCCCCGTAGACTATGAAGAAAGGTGTTTCACCTGTTGCCGTACTAGACGTTGTTCAAAGTGTCCAGAGTACGTATTGGAAGCCTAGGCTTTAGCGTAGGCAGATAAGTGGTTGAAAACGTGGGTTTTGATTCCTTTAAGTACTAGGCGATTTGCTTGCTTGACCTGCCCATTGCTTTGTGGATGTGCCACGGACACAAAATAGACCGTAGTGCCTAGTTCCTTACAGCAATGGATGAACACCACGCTAGAGAACTGAGTGCCATTGTTATTGATGATCCTACTCTGGACACCAAATCTTGTCATGACGCTTTTCATGATGAATTTCTTTGCAGCCACCGACATGATCCTTCTAACTGATTCAGCTTCAATCCACTTTTGTGAAAGTATCAATTGCAATGACTAGGAACTTGAAGCCCCCGGGAGCTATTGGGAAGGTCCCTAGAATATCCAGCCCACAAGTCATGAATGGCCATCATCTATAGAGCTCGAGCGGGTTGATGTACTCCTCTACTATGAAACTGACAGCTCGTGCACTTTTTTACTAAGTTACTTGCATCATGGAGAGCTATAGGCCAATAGAAATCTTGTCTAAATGCCTTTTACCAGGGTTCATAAGGAAGTGTGAGCTCCGCACACCCCTACATGGATCTCTTTGAATAGTCTTATATCCTGCTTCTAAGAGATGCATTTCATGAGTACTCCGTGAATGCCTTTTCGATAAAGGATGTCATCCATCAAGGTATACATCTTGGATCGATGAGAAATTTGCTCGATTATTGAATCATCAAGTACAACTCAATCTTGAAGGTACTTGCGGCTTACAGTCATCCATGAAACTTCGCTTTCGAGATGAGCCACAAGTTTCCCTATGACTTCTTTTGGGGTGTCAATCCCTAGTGAGCCCCTGAGCTGGTTATAGGTCTCGTAGACCACCACTCTTTCAGCTATGTCCTCTAATAATTTCACAGATGGCTTCAAAAGTTTCTCTTTGAAATTCTCGGGTTGTCTTGGAGATCGTCAGGATGCCCATGCTGGCAGGGCTGTTGATGAGGCAATTATCCTTCCTTGGGATATACTTGACCATGAATCCGATGAATTTCTCCTCAAGCTTCCTCACCACCGCGAGATAGTCTGTCACGGTCTTATCCGATGTTTGATACTCCTTGCTAACTTGCTTCACCACCAACTATGAATCCCCTTTCACAAGTAAGCAGTAGATGCCAAAAGCAGAAGCTACTCAGAGTCCAGCGAGTAGACCCTCATACTTGGCTATGTTATTTCTGGTTGAAAAATTTATCTACAAAACATTGCAGGCTTTCTCTTGTTGTTGAGATTAGAATGACCCCGGCCCACACACCATGAAGTGTGGGTGATCCATCGAAGAATAAAGTCCGTACATCCAATAAGTTGTCATGGTGTAGTGAACATAGCCCTTTTTGGGCATGTATGTGATTTTGATGATTAATGGTAACATAGTAAATGCGACTAACATGTTTATAAAGTATATATTTTAGTAGGTCTCATGGATGCAATACATGAAGAAGCCACCGAAGCTGAACTCAAGAAAGTTTGAATTGGACGAGTTCAGAAAAAGTTGTTTAACATCGAATGGTCTGGTGCTCTGAGAGGATATACACACCAGAGTATTTCTCTAGAGAATTGTTCAAGACTGAAGATCTACATCTTGGATGGTCCGATGCTTAGAGTTGTCCATGCCAGATGGTTGCACCACAACATTTTCTAGGAGAAGGTCTCAACGGTTAGTTTCACATGGTTGTACACACCGAATGGTCCAGTGTCCTAAAGATCTACACACCAGAAATTGAACAATGTAGAAGAAGTGGCTCAGTCAACTGAAGTATACACACCAGATAGTCCAGTGGATCATCCGATGTTCATAGTCTTTTGTGACCTTTGGAGCAATAGGTAGTGCGCAGGTTTGAGGCTATAAATACCCTCCCCCTCCCCACTCGGCCATTTGAGGGTGCTGGAGTCCAGGAAAGCTCATAGACACTTGTGTAGTCTTGCACAATGGTGACAGCGTATTACGTGGATGGTGACCGCATAACACACCAGGTAGTCACAGCGTAAGCCTGCTTTTGTGTAGCCCTGGATGGTGATGACTCCCTGAGGTCCCAGGATCTTCATGCACTTATAAGCGTAATACGTGGATACCATAAATTTGGCAAGAGCAGTTCTTCCTAAAATGGCATTGTATGCCATGTGAAGGTCGACCATATCGAACATAAGTTTTTGTCTAGAAATTGTAATGTTTCCTGAAGGTAATGGGTAGCGATATATAGTCAATGGGAGTGGCCACAGACCCAAGTACTATACTATGGAAGGCTTGAGTAAATGGCTTGATAGCAGACCAAGAGATATGCATCCATTTGAGTGTGTTAGCGAAAAGGATGTTCAGGGAACTCCCTCCATCGATAAGGACCTGAGTAAGCTTGGGGTTATTTATTGTAGACTCGACCACTATTGGGAAGCGACCTGGCCATACAAAATTATTTGGGTAATCTTCTTGGTCGAAGGAGATTTCGGTATCTAACCAATTCACAACCTGACAACCCTTAGGAATGACCGTCGTGTACTGCCACTTAGACTCATAGGACACTGAACCACCAAACATGTGGTCGATTGCCCTCTCTCAGGGCTGGAAAGACATCATGTCCGTACCGTGCTCACTATCATCCGAATCAGAGTCCCTGCCTTGGGTCGCGACTTAGATCTTCTTTCCTTTAGCAGCCTTTTTGACTTCCGCCATGACCAACTTTTTCCACAGGTGGCAATCATAGATGATGTGGTTGTCAGTTTGGTGGTAGTCACACCAAGGCTTTCCGCCACATTGGCTGGAGCTTGGTGTAAAGCTTTTGTCCTGAGAAGGATTGGTGCGCTGGTCAAAACGGACGTCAAGCAGATCTGCAAAAACTTTCTCAAATTTAGCTTTATTCTTGCAGTTGCTATGGACCTTGCTACCACTAAGCCTGGGTTGAGGATGATTGATGCCCTGAGTCTTTTCCTTGACGTAGAGGAGCACATCTTCAGGTTTGCAGACTTATCGATGATCTAGATAAGCTCTTTAACCATTTTGAGGTCTTTTCTGGCAATGTCTTCAACGCAACACTAGCTCTTAACCCCTTGAGTAAATTCCTAGATGACATCATAGTCGCTAATCTTGGGGATGGTTCTGGGTATTGCTGAAGCAGCGCACGAACTCGCATAAGGTTTCGTTCCCCATCAGCTCACAATAGTGGCGATCATTTTTTGTACCGGGGTGAATGTAGGTACCCTGAAAGTTAGCTCCGTACGCATCACAAAGTTGCTCCTATAAGTAGGTTGTCCCTGGTGATAGATTGGTCAACCATGTCCTGGCTGCCCCTTCAGGGGTTCTAGGGAGGTAATTCGCCATTACCTTCTCGTCCCCTCCAGCCTCTTGGATATCCTTAGTATAGATTTGGAGATACTCAATGGGATTTTTGCTTCCATTGTTTTTCTCTATCATCTTAGGGCAGAACCTTGCAGCCAGCTTTTGTTTCAGAGGTCTGGAGAGAAGGCCAGGCATCCATTGATGGCATCTTTTTTGGTTCCAGCACCACCTAGAATCTTTCCCACGGTGATCAGAGATCAGTCCTAATTTGATCGATGTTGGGATATTTCCTGATTAGATCAATGAGGGGTAGAAGAAGCCTCCTCAGAAGCACCTGAGCATCTTCGCTTGTTGTCGATGACCTGACTTAAGTCATTGATCGGATGACCTTTGACCGGTGATGTCTGACAACGTTTGCTTGCCTGATTGTCATTCTGGAAAGCATTGTTCCTGGGGTTATCCCCCTTCAGGTCTTATGTGTCTCACGATGTGGAATTACCTAGTTTGCCATGATTATTACTTTTTTGGCTACGGCCTAGTAAGAGTTCTCAGCCTACAAAATGATCTCCTTGGTTAAGTCAACAACCAACTTCACTTAATCCTTACTGGCTAGGATAGCCAGATCTGTGGTCGGTGGGCACATGAGTGTCAGGTCCCTGTTGATAGTCAGGAGACTGCATGACTGGGGCACTGATAATGACATGAGGTGGTGTACCAGCATGAAGCTGGTCATTGCCTACTGCCGGGGTTGGAGGACCCAGATCTTTCATAGGGTCATCGTCATGATGACCTTGATCATCATCCCCATCCCTGATAGTGAAAACTTCTCGAGGGTAATCTCTGTTAGAAGAGATGTCTACATCCATCATGGATGCTTCAACGGATTGCTCCGGATTGGTACCTTGACAATCCATGTTGTCAGAAACTACAGGGATTCATTCTGACTTGTTGTGAATTGGACATTCACAGTTGTTCTGGCAGCCGAGTGGTTCAAACTTGATGCTGTAATTTTTGGTGCATTGATCCATTAATTTACTCATCTTGTCGCTTTAATCATTGCCAGAAAGTTCATCACTGAAATCCGCCTGATCGATCACTGGTTTGTCGAGAAGAGAGGTAAGGTTGCCGTAGAACCCCTCATCTGAAAAACCAATTTTCGGCGAAGCTTCGGGTGATGTTTACGACATGTCATGTGTAGACTCTTCAACGCCTTTTTTTCATGATTCCTATGGATGGCTCCAGCTATCGATGATTGATGAACCGCCTATCTAACAATCTAATTGAAGAATTAGGAGATACTTTGAGTAGAGAAATCACATGGGGAACACACATGGGTTTTTGGACAGGTATGGACCTCCCTGAGGATAATAAACCTACATCATGTTTGTTCTATATTGATCTGAGTTTGTTATAAGGGGGTGTAGTTAGCCTAGATGAATCTAAACCTAGTCGATGACTTCATCCTCGATGGTTGGCTTGTCTTGATTGTGTTTCTCTGGTTCGACTTATATTGACATCCCTTCCGCAGGGCCTATGTACACATTTCTCCCTATAGTAGGCCCGCCAATGGTAATAATAGTTTTCTTTTGGTGTTACGATTTTGTCACTAGGAAAAAGCAGCTCGCACTAGTGCTCCCATAACAAGGCAACTATGTGCTCTACCTGTTGGCGCTGGCTAATCGAAAAGATTGAAAATGGAGAAAAGGAAAGGAGTATACATAATATTCCAATTATGTTTCTGTTCCGTACTCTTCTCTCCATTGCCTGGCAGTCTCTTTCTCACACCTGAGACCATGGTGCCGTTGATTCTGGCGACAGCCACATCCTCTCCTTCTTGGACTCATCTCCAAGACAATCTCTCTCTCTCTCTCTATATATATGTATATATGTATATATGTGTATATATATATATATATATATTTATATATACATACTTCCTCCTTCTCAGCCTCTCAAAGATCCGGCACCGGCAGTGTCCCTCTCCTCCCATGTCACTATATCAGAGCATAGAGGTGGTCAAGGAGGCAAAGGTGGGACTAGAGGGAGGCAGCTATCAGGATGTTGGACGGGGACTTTGTTGTGGATGTGAAGCCAAACAAGTATTGAGAGAGCCTCGAGACTCAACCTGAAGTTGTGAGTTGCAAAGGCTTAGAGGGGACCAAACAAAGTATGGAATGGAACTATATTAGGTGTCCCGCACCTTAACATTGAATACCCTATTTACATTCGGGGTTGGGGATATTCCACCCCGTGGGGCTCACTTTGGGGGTAGCTCTAAAGGTGCGACCTCTTGGGGACTACCTTCAGTTGTTCACACTATAACAACGTATGTCCCGGTAGTGAAAGGTAGTTTCGGAGGCATACTACCACAAAATCAGTGAAAACAGACAGAGTGTCATAGATAGTTTCTTAAGATCTATCACCGACAAAATACCCTCAAATGGTTGCTAAAACAGACGTGTCTAGATCAAGACCAACATTTGGGTGTGCTTGAACGCACAGGCAATTTTAGAAATTTGTCTGTTTCTATCATACGGACATAAACAGAGTTGAAAAAAACCGTCTGTGATATTGTCATAGATAGTTTCTTCTAAGATCAGTCTGTGTGTGTACGGTAGACACATACGGAATTTATGAGAACTCGTCTGTATTCAAAGACCTGTGAACTATTTTAAATTTGATTGCTCATCTCTCCTGACTCTTTTGGCTTCCCCCGAACATAACCCGCTCACCTCCCCTAGCTTTTTGGCTTCTCACACACACAACTCTCTCGTCTGCCCTCAGTATAAAGCAACAAGGAGTGTTCATCTTTCTCGCTCGCCATCTTAATGTTCATATCTTTCACACAAACATCTACTACATATTTTTCCTCGTCGAAGAAGCGATATCTGGAGGCCGGATCCCTTTCACTGTATTGAGGTGAGTATTATAGGGTTCCCATCGCATTTTAGTTAGGGTTTGTTAGGTTTTGCTTCAATCTGTATAACTAGAGGTAATGCCTTATTTCTATCACAGATCTATAATGACTCAGTTCATAGCTGCTTCTATGGTGCATATGCTTGGCATCGACTTCGATCTGGTCGAGTTCATGTTCTTTGCTACTGTGAAGGGTACCTTTGTGGATCCTGTTTTTGTTGTGAATCGCGTGCTTCATTTTGTTCTTGTATATAGAAATTTCTCCATTGTTGTTCATCATAATGGAGATAATTTTTATGAACTACAAGACTGGTTTAAACGCGCATTTCTTGCTTAACCATGGCTGGTGATTTGGCAGTAATGCAGTCTAGTTCTGGCTCATGCGTGAGATAGTCAAGATGGAGCCTGATTTGGATGACTGTGAGTTGCTCATTGAAGATGATGCTTGGGTTGATATTGTCCTGATATGCAGGAGACTGAGATGATGTCAATCATTTTATTTTTTGAAGATGGCATCAATTGACCAATGATGTCAATTATTTCATCCTTCTTTAGAATATGGTGTCACCATGATGTTTATCATATCGTCCTCTTGGAAGACACTGTCACCATGATGTCTATCATCTCGTCCTTTCGGATGATAGCATCACAAATGATGTATAGCTATGGATAGTGTTTATCTAACTAGATTTATGTGTGATGTACATCTGTGTGATGTTCTTAACCTTTGTGATTAGTAAATGTCTATGTTTTGTGTTTTAAACAATGTGCGATCGATGTTATGAATAATGTGTGATCGATGATCTAAATAATGTGTCATTGTATTGTTTCATTTGTGAATCATGAAGTGTGTATGCTATATCATGAGGGCAGCCAGGTAGAAAATTTTCTTTAGGGAAAAGGGTCACACATATGGTTTTAAAAAAACTCCATTTTTGATAATTAACATATACGGGTTTAAACAAAAACCATCTATGACTCTTACTACTCACAGATCGATTTAACAAAAACCCATCTGCGATCCTTGCTATGCACATACGGGTTTCTAGAAAACCCGTTTATGTGTAACTCTATTATAGATAGAGCTGAAACCGTCTATAAAAAGGTCGATATCATAGACACTTTTGTATAGATGGAATATAAAATCGTAGGTAATATAGTTTAAAATCTGTCTATAATAACTCATTCTGATATAGTGGCAGCTGCCTTCACTGTTTCCTACCTTCACTATTGCTGTCTTCCTCACCGGGATTTTTCCTTCGGATGAGCATCTATAGTTGTCCTTGTCAAAGGTATTTCTTGTCCTAGTTGTCTGCTACCTTCGCTTATACATTTTTTGACTCCATTGGCTGAAGGGGAGTCCGATGGTCCATTCCCCAATAGTAGCTCCCCGTGAACAAGGTCTAACTTCTAGAGGCCGAGCCTAAGACGTTCAGATATTGGCATCGACCTGTAGAACATTAGTGACACGTGTCCTCATTTACCTGTCAGTAATGAGCGACCCTAGCAGTGACGCGCTCGAAGCTACATTTACTGATGTGTGCTCTCATAACCCGTCACAAATAACTACATCATAGTGATGGTCTTTGAGGTGACCCGTCACTACTATTTTTAGTGATGGGTTATTACCTCACCGTCACTAATGATCCCTTTATTAGTAACGGATCTTGATGGGATCCTCGTTTGGGCTACACATTAGTGACGAGTTATCATTAGACCTATCATTAATAGTGTATTAATGATGCTTACTGAGGAGTCATCATTAATGATGTATTTTCTTTGATGATTTTTAGTGAAACGAGGTGTTTGATACCACGGTGCACTACGTGAAAAATGGACAAGAGTGACGGGTCATAACCGTCATAGGTGACGGGTCCCGCACCCGTCACACCGAATGCGTCACTGATGACATGTAATAAGTGACGGGTAAAGACCCGTCATCAATAAGGTCATTGGTGACGGGTCACTTATTAAGGTCATTAGTGACAGGTTACAACTATGACCCGTCACTTATGACTTGTTTGTGACCCGTCACTTATGACTAATATACGGTTTTTGCGCTTTTCGGACGTCAAAAAAAGTCAAAAAAATATTTTTCACCCAAGCCAATCCAACTCAGGCCTATCACCACTCGCCACGTGTCTCGACCTATTTTTTAGCCTATTTTTAGAATGTATGTTCCGTGGGAATCGAACTCGCGACAGCCCCTCGAGCGCGTAGTTGCCTAACCACCTCAACCTCGCTTGCGTCCTAAAGGGACTCGGATAAAAGATCCTTTTAACTATTTTACCGAAGGTCATAAGTAACGGGTCACATTTTACAATAGACATAAAAACCAGTTGACTCGGAGTGCTTTGGGTTAAATGGCTATAACTTTGGCATACGTACTCCGATTTCGACGTTTTTTGACTCTACGGACATCTACAGAAAAAGTTACATCTGTTTCTCCCCGACTATGTCAGGTTCGGTGAACTTTTCAAGGCCTAAAGCGGCTTGAAAGATTGAGTTCTCGCCTCCGAAAGTTTCTGCACCGTTTTTGGAACGAGCGTTTGTGTCCATAGCTGTTACCCCTTACATAAAACTTGAGTAGAAATATATAATGGTTCATATTCTAGTGTTTCTAAAGTAAGAAAAAATAAGAAAAAAATAAAAAAATAAAAATTGCAATGTTTGAATCATTTTCTGTATTTCTGAATAATGTCATTAGTGACGGATCATAATTTGACCCATCACTTATGACAGGCCTATGAGACCCATCACCGATGAGTTAGTCATTAGTGACGGGTCAAAACTTAACCGTTACCAATGACTGGCCTACGATGACCTGTGAGTGATGAGTCTTCATAGGTGACGGGTCAAATTTTTACCCGTCACCAATAACTGGCATTAGTGATGGGTCAAAACTACGACCTGTCATTTTTATCATAAGTGACGGGTCACAACTACGAACCCGTCACTTTTATCATAAGTGACGGATCATATTACAATCTGTTATTTATGTAGTGTCTATTTTGTCTGTTTTTCACGTAGTGGTGACTCATGGGATGAATGCGGAGTGTGAGTCAACATGTGCTCTGACTCCTGAAGAAGAGATCCCGTTGCCCACTACTACAAAAACTATTTCTAGATGCGGGTGGTAATTCATTTTCACAGACGTTTAGCGTACCCGCCTGTGATCGAAGGCCTGTAAAAATGAACGATTTTCACGAGCGCAAAAGAGATCACCTGTGAAAATCTATTACCACAGGCGCAAAAGAGACCGCCTGTGAAAATCTATTACCGCAGACGGTTCACTTAAGAAACCATCTATGAAAATAGGTTTCCACAGGCGGTTCTTTAAGCGGACCTCTTGTGGAAAATTTATTTCTACAGACGGTTCCTTAAGCGAACCGCCTGTGATAATCGGTCCCTGAATCGATATTTTTGACCGGAAAAAAGGAATTTTTTTTTTACTGACCAGACACCCCCCGTGGTCGCGAAGTCGCAAGTCACAAGTCACGCATTTTTTTCGCGCAGTTTTTGGCACTCCAACTCGAAACCTCTCAGCTCACGCGAACCCTCTTCACCATCCTACCACAAAACTACTACTGAATATATTAGCATATATAATTCTTTTGATATCTTCTATTCGAAACTTCAAATGAATATTTGGGCATCTAAATGACTTCAAATGAAAAAAAAATTAAACTACAAAGTTGTAGATCTCGACGATGACTATAATTTTCATATAAAGTTTGTACTCATCCGACTTCATATAAAAAAATTATAAATTTTTTAAAATAATCTGTCACCTATTTTCACAGGCAGTTCACCTAATTAACCGCCAGTAAAAATGAACATCAATTGTAAGGAACCACCTGTAGAAATGGGTGATAACTTATTTTAAAAAATTCATAATTTTTCATATAAAGTCGGATGAGGATAAATTCTATATGAAAATTATAGCCCTCAATGAGATCTACAACTTTGTAGTTGAAAATGTTTTCATTTGAAGTCATTTAAATGCTAAAATAATCATTTGAAAGTTAAAATTATTATTTGGACCTCTAAATGACTTCAAATAAACAAAATGTCAACTACAATGTTGTAGATCTTGTCGAGGGCTACAATTTTCATATAGAGTTTTTTCTCATCCGACTTAGTATGAAAAAGTTATGAATTTTTTAATAGATGGTCATTTGTAGAGACGGTTCATATAAGGAACCGCCTGTGAGAATTTATTTCCACAGACGGTCCGTAACCGCAGGAGGATCTCGCCAACTATTCAGATAATTTTTTAAATGAACTGTCTATGAAAATATATCTTAGGTGTCTCGAAAATAGTTTTTTTTATAGTGGCTGAAGGTTGGCGAAGTTGTCATTTCGTTGGGTTCTTCGAGGCTAGGCTTTGCTTCCCCTGCTCCATTTTCTAGGAGCGAGTCTTAGACTTCTACGCTCTAGAGATTCAGCAGTTCACCCCCAATGCCCTTATAAGGTTGGTTGTCTTTGAATGTGTTTTCTGTGTCGAAGGTACGATTACTTCGCTGAAGGTCTTCGTGTCGCCTCACTACGCGGATGGTTAGCCAAAACCTGTGTAGGTGCGGGGCAGGGACCTGTGTTCGTGTTTCAGCATCATCTTTTTCCTGCCCTATGCTCAAGCGAAGGTCCCCATGAAGTCGTCCAAGAACGGATGGGATACCATTGTAGTCGATGCTGGTTAGACTATACGGTGTAAAAGGATTGTTTCCTTCGGTCATCGTGCTCCGAGATATTCTATATCCGGCACCCGAAGGTGCAGTTGAACTCTAACAAGATTGTGAAGGCGAAGCTGTTGGAGATTGTAGCTGAGAGGCAGAGTATGTGTGACTTGGTGAAGGAGTTCATCGCAGCGGAGATCTGGCCACTTGGTAAGGACTGGGCGATACCGTTGGCAGAAGCACTCAACAGTAGTAAACAGACTTCGTAGTTTGCTTTCGAAGTGGGCAAGTTGCCAGGTATGTGCTCCCTTGCTTACTAGGTTCTTGCATTATGATTTCCTTCCGTTTGATATCTTCTTTGATTGGTGTAAGCAAGGGTATCGTTCCACCTTGGGGGCTTCATTTGGAAGGAGTGGAGCACGCGGTGGAAGTTGGTGGTTGGTGTGCCCGAATCACGTTCTTCTCTATCATTACGACTGAGGCGAAGAGGGGAAAGAGAACCGCTCCAGAAGATGGTTCCGTTGGCTCTTTGAAATGGGCATGAGTTGGCATGTCACGACTGAAGACTGGCTCAAAGTTCCGCGACCATCTTCTGCCACCGTCGAGGAGTCTGAGGAAGCTCACTGGGACAACAGTTAGGACTGGAGTAACTACGAAGCGGGTGATAACGAAAGTACTGTAGCAAGTTGGGCTCAGGGCTGACCAGCACAAGCAGTTGTGGTCGGTGATACGTCTGTTGGCGACCTCCGGTAGTTACACGTGCTCACGGAGTCATCGTTCCCTTCGACAATCATAGGCGGTAGCAAGACTACTAGGTTGGTGGAGGCAGAGGTAGCAAGCGAACTCGATAAAAAGCTGAGGTCAGCTGGTGGCGGTCCGAAGCTTTACACTGGAGGCATCGTCTTGGAGGAAATCATCTCCGAGGACGAGGCAAACTCTGCCCCAAGGTTTGGACCAAGAAGATTTCCTTTCCTATGTCTTCGTACGACTTTCTCCGTTGTCACCACGATATCTGCAGTTTGCTGATGCTTGCTATCCTTCTCCAGCGGCTTTGCCACCAAAACCATCGCATGTGGCGCGTGGAAGCAGGAGTCCATATGAAAAAGTTATAGCTGTTTTATCGAAGGCGGTTCATAGCAATTATCACAGACGGTTCATTAAGGAACCGCCTGTGAAAATCGGTTTCTATAGGCGGTTCTTAAAGAGAACCGTCTGTGAAAACCTTCGACATAAAAGGTTAAAAGGATAAAATATCCCATTTTGAACAGAGCTACTTGATAGGTGAGGTGGTAAGGTGGTTCGCGCGTAAGGGGGTAGGGAGGTCGCGGGTTCGATTCCCGTGATACGCAAAAACTAAAAACAGTGCAAAAATATAGCATGGCCGTTGACTTGCAACGGTGCGGTCACGGGGGTTCCTTGGGTAAAAAAAAAGTTTTTTCGTTTTTCGGACAAAAGCATCGATTCAAAAACCGATTATCACAGATGGTTTACTTAAGGAATCGCCTGTGAAAATACATTTCCACAAGCAATTCTCTTGAGCCGTTTGTGAAAATCATTTCTACAAGTGGTTCACATAAGGAATCGCCTGTGGAAATCGATTTTCACAGGAGATTTTTTAAATAAGTCGCATGGAAATGGATTTCCACAAGTGGTTTATTTTGCACCCGTTTAAATCATCCATTTTCATAGGTCTTCGATCATAGGTGAGTGCACTAAATACCTGTAAAAATGAGTTACGAACCGCCTCTAAAAATATTTTCTATTGTAGTGGCATCAGGGCTAGGCGGGCCCTGCTTGGGCAGTCACGGCGGCCATTAGTCATTTGGTTGGCCACTTAGGCATCAAAGTACTAGTCGACGATTTGTAAACTACTGATCTTTCGTATACATGAATGAAGTAGGAGTATTATGAATACATGGATAAAGTATGGGATATTTCCTATATCTGAATCATACACCAAAATATAGAGATTTATATAGGTTCAGACCTCCCGAAGGATAATAGTCCTATGTCTTATGGACTTGTATTAATCTTCAAGACAGATTACAAGAGGGTCTTGGCTATCCTAGATGGATCTAAACCTAGTCAAGAGCTCCTTGCATGTAGTACCGGTGAGATATTGATGTAGACCATGAGTACATAAGGTTCTGGGGCTTGGGCTTATGTATGCTTGAGCAATGGGGCTTGTGTTTTGTTGGATGAACTTGTCCTTCGTAGGGTGCCTAGCTCCCTATATATATAGGGGTTGCTGTGTGGCCTCTGAACTTCTTTCTAAGTACTATTCTATTATCTTTAGAGATAAACTTTCATGTTTACTGGATAGTCTAACCTGCGGGTAATTTTCATAAGTCTAAGGATTCCTTTCCCAGGCACGAACGTATCACTACATAAGAAACCAACAAAGAAGACACGAAGTTAGTGACGGCTCTCAGTATACGTTACTAATGTTCTATTAGTGATGGGTTCTATGAGGATGCGTCACTAATGTGACACCAAGCTAGGACCGGTCTTAGAACCATCTCTAATAACAGATCATTAGTGACAGTTGAGTTAATGATACGTCACTAATGATAACAGTGACAGGTCAGTTCACCACCCATCACTAATGACTTTAGTGACAGGTTATAGAGGGGCCACTCATTAGTGACGGGCCCTAAAAACACCCATAACTAATGTGAATATGGGAGGATGCCCCCTATGGGTGGGAACTAAAATTTTCATTCACTCCACTTTTGTCTAACATCCCTCACATCCACTCACCCTAAAAATCTAAGTCCCATACGCCTCCCTTGCTCACACTCTATCTGTTCTCTCTCGTTCTCTCCTCTCCCCTTCTCCTGTGAGCGCTATGCACCTCCCATCCTTAATGAGCGCTGCCCACCTCCCATCCCTCCTCCCAAGCTCACGGCAGCAGCCCACACCGCCCTCCTCACGACCACTGACCTTACTGCCTTCTCTCTCTTTGTGGCGGTGGTGTGTGGAGATCAAGGAACGCAACACGATGAGGAGCTCGAGGAGCTCACAGATAAGAAACTGCAGTGGCAGGATCTATGTGGTGGCGACGAGATCTAGGCAGTGGTTGCCAGATCTAGGCGTTGTTGGTCGGATCCACGCGGTGGAAGCTAGATCAAGCCTATGGTGGTGGCAGGAGGCTAGCAGAGGCGGTAGGAGGTGCGGGCGGCCATCAGTGGCAGTGGGATGCCAACAGTGGTGGGAAGGTAACGTTCAGCCTCATCGTTCTGATAAGCAGGGTGCCACATTGACCAGCCTCATCGTGCTAATAAGTAGGGTGTCATTCCCGATGCTGCTGCCATCGGGACAGGCCAGCTTCGGGGATGTGTGAGCGAAGCCACTGACGACCTTGACGTGGACACTGTTGGCACAACTGCGTGCTACCACACGACCGCGTCCTTCTTGGACCATAGGCTTTGGTAGACCACAACAGACATAGTGCAGTCTGTGCAGTCGCTGGACCACACACCATAGGCTTTCCACAGCATGCACGCCATGCTGCCATCACTACAACTCATCAATGGGCGCGGCGGCAACGCACGCACCAGAGCCGGGGCCAGAGAGGAAAGCAACACCAGTAGGAGAGAGGCAGTGACCTTTTTGTATGGTTTTCTATTTGGGTGCAGTGTGCCTTCGCTTGGGGTGTTTTTTGGAGGTTGGAGGCCCTAGTTTTTCATGTTGCTATTTTTTTGTGTAGATCTGCATGCAGGGGATTCAGCCAATAGCGAGCTGTAGGGGGCAGTGGAGGAGGCCGATAGGCGCATGAGCTATGTGTGGCAGTGGAGGAGGGCTGGTCAAGGTGCTCGGTGATTATGAGGGTGATGGTGATATTCCCTAGAGGCAATCATAGAGATGATTGTATCACATCTTATGTTTATGCACTTTGGAATAATATGTTATTCAAAGAATGACTATCATTTACATTGATTAGAATATATGTGACTTGTTCGTGAAACTTTTTGTTTGTATCATGATATTATTCTAAGTTGATCCCTGGTCACATATCATTGCGATGATTTATAAGGCCAGCACATGCATTGATTGATGATCACGTTTCACGGATCATATGTATGGAGATATCGAATCAATAATGTGGACCTCTATATTAGAGAACATGATGTTGGATAGAACCACCTTGAGATACTTCTGGGATTGTTATTTATGATGTGCCATAGTTGTTATCTCAAATAGTGTACATGTAGGATCCTTAGACCTGAAATCATCATTAATTTTTAGAATGTGTCATCGCATACTTTGAGGCTGCCAAATGCTACTCCATAAAGGTAGTTTTTGAGTTCTCCATGAAACAAGTCGTGGGGTGTGAGCAATCAATATGAAATTTACTCTTCTTTGATAATGGGAGAGATACCTCTGGGCCCCTCAATGTTGTTGGATAAGAAAGTGCATGGCCATGCCAATATGATTAAAGAGTTAATCATGGTTTTGATAATCCATGACTTGATTGAGTGAATGGTCGAGCTATCACCAAGGGTGGTATGTATCTCACCTTGAGATTGACTGATATCGTGAGGCCAAAGGATCAGTGTATGTGTATATCAAGGTTTAGCCGATATGATCTTTGTGTATACTCGGAAGTCAACATGTTCTTCTAGGGACTGCTATTGAATTTGGTTCAGAAAGGGTTTTTGAGTCATAGATGTTTGTATATGAACCTACGGGTCACACACTTAATGGGTTAGAACAAAATATACAGATTGGTTTCGTATATGGGTTTGATTGGATTATGATCCATGAGGAGCTAGAGTCCTAAAGGGCTTCCAATGGGGAGCGCATTAGTGAGCTCTATATAAGTAGAGGCATGAGGTGGGACGGTAAAGGTGTGAGCTACTCTAAAACCCTAGCAGCTTCCTTCCACCCGATATGAGTTGTACACGCCGGATGATGCGGTGGAGGATTTCCAAGGTTGTGGATGTTGGAAGATTGAAGTTCTACTCACCGGATAGTTCGACAGATGAAGAGAGTGTATGCTGGAGTGTTTTTGCTCAGAATAGAAGATCAAACAACATACTAGATAGTCTGGTGCTATGGATTGAATACACCGGACAATATGCTGGAGTATTTTGTGCAGAGAAGATGTCAGTGGCTTGGAATGGCTCAAGTACAGACGCTGGATGGTTTGACAATGGAGATGAAGATCACACCGGATAGTCTAGTGTTTAGAAAAGCTTTGAGTGGAGCTCCAACGGCTAGTTTTGGAACATGTTCATGCCGGATGGTCTGGTGAGTACAATGCTATGTACACCGGATCATCCGGCGTATATAGTGAATTTGAGTCGTTCGGCAATGGCTAGTTCATGGGGTTGAGGCTATAAATACCCCTCGACTAAGTCATTTGAGGGTGCTGGAGTCCAGAGGATGCTCATACGCACTTGAGAAGATATCCAAGTCACTAAAGTGTTTAAAGTGATCATCCAAGGCGATTAAGAACAAGATTAATGAGTGATTAGTGCTTATAGGCCTAGAGAGAAAAGTTGCGAGGTGTTCTTGCCTAGAGAGTGGATCAAGGAGTGATCCTATCTTGTACCTAGTGGTACGCTAGCACGTTTGAGTCTTAGTGACTCACCGGTGCCTTGACTCGGAGTTGCTCAAGCTTATTAACCCTCCAACTTAGTGCGGGGCGGTGACAAGATCCTTGTACGGGGATGCGAAGACCCTTGCCTTAGTGGCTCAAGCTCCGAAGTGAAGATGATGACAAGTGACTAGGAGAGGGGCTAGTGGTGAGATCTTGTCTTTGTGACTTGGTGGCTCAAGAGTCGTGACCGGAAGAGTCCTGTCGACCGGGAGCAAATCCTTCATGGAGCTCTAATATGGACTAGTGGTGGCGTTCATGCCATCGATACCACAGGATAAATATCCTTGTGCCTAGTTTGCTCTCTTTACCTTATTTACGTTTCCGCATTTACATACTTGCAATTTACCTTCCTAGATAGGTTGCGAGCTCTTTTGATCGGTAAAGTAGACACTAGATAAACCTAGAGCACATTCTGATAGAAATTGATATAGGTTTATCTTGTGAAGTTTTTGGACCTAATTAGTTTTAAGTTTTCTAATTCACCCCCTCTTTGGACGTCATCGATCACTATGGCATCATATCACATTTTCAGCATCAAATGAAGAACACAACAGAAGGTCTTACGGAGGACGTCCGTTTAGCCAACGAATGGCTATCCTTATAGGAAGATAGACTAAATGGAATTCAGGCTGCTCAGAACACAACTAATGCAACCCTTCAAGCCATATTGTCTCTTTTACATGTGCCTGCAGGAGGATGTTAGATTGCTGCACCTTCTATACCAGTTCAACAACCTCTTCAGTGAGTCCATTGAGTTTCCCATACTACCTCGGTGCACCAAAGTACCACCATGATGGCTGCCACCGTCCAGCAAAATGTTAACCACAACACTTTAGGCGTGCTTTGATATGAACAAGAAGGAGATAACTTCATTGAATATGTCAAAGATTTGGAGGATGAGGAAGACATCGATATGGACAATGATCGTGATCGTCGAAGGCTACGCTTAAATAACCATGTTATGGGACGAGAACAACAACATCAAGAGGTATGTAACAATGATGATTATGCTAAGGTAAAATTTACAATGCCTCCATATGATGGCAAGTACACCAAGTTGCTTACTTAAATTTGAAGCTTCTAGTTGATAGAAAAATTGCTTGTCATGAATACCCTGAAAATTGAAGAGTTACATCTGCCACTAGTGAATTTATTGGTTTTGCATATATTTGGTGGCATGAACATTTTCATGCATATCCTAATGCTATTCCCACCACTTGGGAAGGCTTGAAACTGCAAATGAGACATAGGTTTGTACCTTCTTATCAGGCTCCTGATTTGCTGAATAAGTTGCAATGATTTAATCAAGGAACTAAATATATAGAAGAGTATTATCAAGAGTTGCAAACTGGTTTCATTCATTGTGGTCTTAATGAATCTGAAGATGCAATGATGGCTCATTTTGTGGGTGGTCTAAACTATGAAATTCGAGACATACTAGAATTCAAATATTATAATAATATCACCAGTTTGCTCTATCTTGCTTGTAAAGTTGAACGTCAGTGCAAGGATGCCACAACAAGAATTGTACTAACATTTCTACAGGTCAAAGTATGTCATGGAATTCTCGTGGTTCCACTGTTCTGTCCAATCATACCACAACATCAAATGCTACAGGCCGCAAGCAATCTGCCTCTACATCCACTTTCGAGAAAAGAGCATGTGCACCAACGAAAAGTACCTCTATAGCACCTACCAAGAGTTCTAAATCCTATATTGCTTCCATCATGACGACAAAGGAAACACAATGCCATCGCTACCTAGGCTTTGGTCACATGATGAGGGAATGTCCAAGTAAACGAGTGATGATTATTTGTGCAAACGAAGAGTACGATTCAACAACCAATTTTGATGAGGAAACATATGTTATGCTTGCTGCAAATGAAGAAGATGGTCATGATGCCGAATACATCCATGCCTATGATGCTGATGGATATTTGAGCATTATAGCTCAATGAGTTATTAGTGCTCAATCAAGGGTGTCATTGAGGAATGTTCGATTCGCATCATTATCGATGGAGGAAGTTGCAACAACTTGGTGAGCATGGATTTAGTAGAGAAGTTAGTGCTGCCTAATCGACAACACCCACATCCATACTACATTCATTGGTTTAACAACATTGGTAAGATTAAGATAACACAAACGGTGATAGTACACTTCGCTTTGGTTTCATATCATGATTCTGTTGCCTGCGATGTTGTGCCTATGCAAGCTTGTTCTATGTTACTGGGTAGGCCTTGGCAGTATGATAAAGATTGTGTACATCATGGTAAAACTAAACAATATTGTCTCATGCATAAAGGAAAGAAAATTTTGTTACATACTATGACTCCTGAATAGATTGTTAAAGATGATCTTGCTAGAGCTAGTAGAGAGAAGAATCAAGAGTCATCTAAAAGTGAAAATCAGATTGTAGCAAAAGAATTTTAGCAACATAACAAAACAGATAAACCTGCTACAACTCAGAAAGAAGAAATTAAATTGAAAGGTTTATGTTTCCTCGCTAGCAAATCTGATATGCATGAATTTGATGCTAGAAATTCTGTTTGTTATGCTTTCGTGTGAAAAGAAGCTTTGTTTTCATTTGACGATATGATTCCTCCTTTGCCTCTTGCTGTCACTAACATTTTGTAGGAGTACAATGATGTTTTTCCAAAGGACGTACCACCGGGATTACCACTGATAAGAGGGATTGAGCACCAAATTATTATAATCCCCGATGCCTCGCTGCCCAATCATGCACCAAACCGAACCAATCCACAGGAGACAAAAGAGATTTAGTTCCAAGTACAAGAGCTTCTTGATAAAGGGTACGCATCATGAATCACTTAGTCCATGCGTTGTTCCTGTTATTCTAGTTCCTAAAAAAGGTGGTTCATGGTATATGTGTGTAGATTGTAGAGCTATCAACAATATTACTATCCATTATTTTCATCCTATTCCTATGTTAGATGATATGCTTGATGAATTGAGTGGCTCTACTGTGTTCTCTAAGGTTGATTTGTGTAGTGGCTATCACCAAATTTGCATGAAATTAGGAGACGAATGGAAACCGAGTTCGAAACTAAGTTTGGTTTATATCAGTGGCTAGTTATGCCATTTGATTTGACTAATACCCCTAGTACATTTTATGAGGTTAATGAACGAGGTTTTGCGTGATTTTATTGGCAAATTTGTGGTAGTATATTTCGATGATATTATGATATATAGCATATCTATAGACAAACATACTGAACATCTACGTGTTGTTTTTAATGCCCTACGAGATGCGTGTTTGTTTGGTAACCTCAAGAAGTGCATATTTTGCACCAATTGAGTATTGTTTCTTGGCTATGTTGTGACCCTGCAGGGAATTGTAGTTAATAAAGCTAAGATTGAAGCCATTCATAGTTATCCGACCCAAACAACAGTCATTCTGGTCTGAAGCTTTTTAGGACTTGCTGGATTCTACCGTCTCTCTGTTAAGGATTTCAGCATAATTTCCATGACTATGATTGAGCTCATGAAGAAGGATGTTCCATTCGTCTGGAGTGACACACAAGAAGAAGCCTTCATGTTATTGAAAGATAAGTTGACACACGCACCTTTACTGTAGCTTCAAAATTTTAATAAGATGTTTGAAACTGAATGTGATGCTAGTGGCATAAGACTTGGTGGTATTTTATTGTAAGAAGGCAAACCAGTAGCTTATTTTAGCGAAAACTTAGGTGGGCCTAGTTTGAACTATTCGACATATGATAACTAGGCGATAAGGAATATATGGAACAAGATACTGTAAATAAATGGGATTCAAAATTAATAGCATGCGTGTTTGAAATAAATAACACATTCGAAAACTGGGAACAAAATGTTCAAGGACACTTGCCTCTTCCAACTTGCTGCTCAGACTCTTCAAAGGCTTGGCCCTAGAGTCTTGAATTGCTCTTCATCTGCTCTCAGAACACACCAGAAAAGAACACACAAAACTAGCTAAGAACAGTACACCAAACAATATCTAACATCTATGAAAAGGGTACTAAATGATAGTACACACTGCTACGAATGCGAGAGCACAAAAATTGCCTAAAACAGAGCTAAAATGAGAAAGTTACACTAAAAATAAGATTAGGGTTAAATCTGAAAAGAAAAGGACTTGATTTGAATAAAACAAAAAGGTTAGGGCCCATAAATATAGAGGGACATATTTGTAAATATAGTAAAGTTTAGGGTCTAAGATGTAAAAGGATAGGGGCTTTTAGGTAAATTCATAAAAGTCCAGGGCTTTAGTGCAAAATTGACCTTTTTCTTGAATTAAAAGAAATTAGAACTGAATGGGTAAATGGATGGTTGGCATGGCTGGTGACTGGGCTAACACATCATCAAACCGGCTAATAGGGCTACTGAGGTGGATGATGATGTGGCTGCCACGTCAGACCGAGGTGGTGGACCATGCACACAGGTGCGGTGGACCGGGCAGACGGAGGAGTCCACAGGTCCATAGGTCCACAGTGGACCGGGCTTGTACCCGTTCCGCCAAATCCGATCTGGGTCGCTCGGTTCGGATCAGATGCCTCAGGGCGAGAGGGCTTTGGCCAGCTGATGATGTGGCGGCGAAAGGGGATTACGCCATGGTGGACTCACCGACGAGGGCGAAAGCCTCGTCGCCAGGCATGGAGAACAACGGTGAGTGGCAAAAAACGTACCTTGGGGGAAGTTTGAAGGCTTACCTTCGGCAGCGCGGCACGAGAAGGAAGTTGGTGATGGAGGAGGCAGCAGCGTACAAGTCTTTGTCGACGGCTACACAATACCTTCCAGGAAACCTAGGCAGTCTTTCGTTGTAGGTGACCTGGGCATGCTACGCCCGTGGTGTGTAGGCATGTTGTGCAACGAGGATTCCTTGCGACAGCATTCCTAGGAGCACCGCAACTCCGCCACCGGGGACATACCCTGGGGCATGGCTTCGACACCCGAGGCTATGCAAATGCCTTTCAGGGCACCTTGGGCATAATCTGCCTTGCAGGTGACCTAGACATAAGCGGCGCCAGTGGTGTGTGGGCCTCACTGTCTACCGACACTACGCAATGCCTTCCAGGAAATCTAGGCAGTCTTGCCTTCTAGTTGACCTACGTATGCTACGTGCGTGGTACGTGGGCTTGTCACGCCACCTGAAGATGTCCTACGGGTGGCGCCGCAACACGGTCTATCAAGGAAATCCCTTGATACGTGGCAACTACACTTCCGAGGCCACATAATGCCTTCCAGCAAACCTGGCCAGACCTGCCCCCCAGGCGACCTAGGCATGATGCGTCTACGGGAGTGTAGAGATTTTGCATGGTTATACTAGCTAAGTTTTGTAGTCTACTGTTGGAAATAAGAAGCTAGTTGTAGTATAAAACATAGCTAGGTTATATAATTGTTTATGTTAAGTGAGAATGTAACTTAAGTTCTACTGCTTCTACCTAGTGGCTATCTATTGAAAAAAAGACTTCTAGCAGTAAGGTTGGAGGCCTCCAACAGACTCTAACCTGGATGTATGAAAGATGGATTACTAGGTAAACTACTTGGTGGTTAACAGTGGGCGTACCTTTGTAGGAATAAGGCCTCTATTGCGAGGTTTGGTGGCCTCAAAGCCTATGGCTAAGCTGGCAGAGGTGGTGCTTGACTCCCTCAGCCTTTAGCGGTTGCCCGACCCCGGAGGTAATCCATCCGGGCCTGGCAATGGCATGTTGGAGGTGTAAACAAAGGTTAGTCGGGAGAGGAGGTCCGCGACCCCATCGGCCCTAAGCTGATGCCCGGCTCTGGATGTACTCCGTCCGGAGCCTGGCGACGGCGTGTTCGTGACTCAGTTTTTGTTGCTGGTTGTGGTACCATTGGTAGGGTTGGTAGTGACAGTGCAAGGTTGAGGGGTCAGGGATTTTCCAGGGGGTTGGCCCTAGGCCTCCGGACCCTGCATCGTCCTTCGCCTGCTCTTTCTGTGGTCATGAATTCTATTTGCCTTCCGAGGTAACCTTCCCGGAAGGTCATGAGAGTGCGGCAGTTGTTGGTGTTGTGACCGTGCCTTGGTCCATGCAGGACGCACCCGTGTGCCTCCAGGGGCACCGGAGCTTGGATTTGTCATTGGGGTCGTTGCCGAATGTGGTGTGTCCTGGAGCTTGTGGTTTCCCCCGGGTTTGCTTCCCCTTGGGAGACCATCGAGGCTGCCCAATGCACTGGCCTTTGGGGCTGAAGTAGTTCTGACTATGCCTCCCCAGACGAGGTGGGCTAGGGGTTCCTTGTGCGCGGTTGGCATTGCGAGTGTAGCGTCGGAGGCGCTAGTGGGGTCCGTGCACCCCAGAGCCCTCCGTCTCCTTGGAACCCTCTTTCGCCTGAGGGGCCCAAGGAGGGCGCTGGATGGACAAGCTTTCCGAAGATGTTTGCTCACTTAGTGTATCCCAGGTGTGGTCGAAGGGATACCTGGGAACCAAGTCCAGGTAGGAGCACTCCTGGGTCGGACCGCCCAAAACCATTGGAAGGTGGCCTACTTGACCGTGGCTTTGGTCGCATCATCTATTGAGGTGGTGAGGTCTTTGTCGTGCGGAGGCTGGAAGGCCTCTGCGTCGTCTGGAGTTCCTATACCGACCAAGGGTTCTGAGTTGGCCAAGGTTAGAGGAACGTCGTCCCACACGGCAGCGGGGTTGGAGCATGTATACGGTGCGTATAGCTGAGGCAGCCATGCATATGGTTGCATGCTTGCAACGGTGGGTATGGTGGTTTTAGCTAACCCTTTGGTGATTTTCCTAGTGGATTCCTACCTCTCTTGCCACTTCTGTGTTCAAGTCCCTACGGACGACGTGCTTTTGGAGCAAGAGTTTGTCTTGCCCCAGCAAGGACGGCAAGAGTTTCTTCTAAGGAGGAGACTCAAGCTTGGAGATGAAGTTTAAGTGGAGGAAGACCATGATGTATTGATGGTAGAAAAATGTATTACTCTAGGAGGAGTATCACAATGTGACTTGGTGTGTTTTCACCCTTTTTTTTTTGCTGTCTTGCTTGTTCTCTCCCGCTGTGTCCCCTTTGCCCAGAGGACCATGGCCTCCTATTTATAGGGCCGTGCATAGCTTGGCATACAAGTTATCATAATGTACAAATATCCGGGATCTAACCAAATTACTAGACCTTATCCCAGATAACTACCTTCTACCCTATCGAGGAGATAAATATCCACCGTGGAAATTATTGTGGTTCCTACCCCCTGAAGGTGGCGAGCCGGTTGCCGATTGCGGCCCGGCACCACACTGTCAGGGGTGTTAGGATAGCCTCCATAATGCCGGGGTGTCAGAGTGGCGTCCATTAGCCTAGGCCTTTAATGCCGGTCACTTCCTTGTAGGCAAAGCACAACCGGTGCTCCCCTTCTTGCAGATCTTTCCTAAGGCCTGCTGACGCACCCCACTACCTTCAGGAAGGCGGCCCGATTAGCCCGTGGTGGGGGCCTTGGGAGGCATAGAACCGGGAGGTGAAGGCTTTGGGAAGCGTTACCCCGTAGGGCCGGGGCTTCGGGATGCCAAAGCTTTGGAGGACCGAGGCTTCGGGAGGTCATGTTTTGGGAGGCTTCGGGAGATCTAGCTGACGGAGCCAAGGGAAGGCTTCATAGGTACGAAGGGGTATCGTGAAGGGATCTAATGACATCGGAGACCGAGCTTTTAACAGAGGGTCCGAAGATCAAGGCTCCGGAGGTACCTGGATGGTGATCTCCAACCATTATCCTCAGGCTGGTTTATTTTGCCCCAACACAAGTGTTTGGACAAAAAATACTCAAGGAAGCTGAGGAACAAGTCAGTGCAATATGAGAAAAGTTAAAGACAGCCCAATCCAGATAGAAGAGTTATGCGGATAAGTGACGCTGGGAGTTAACCTTCAGGGTTGGAGATTATGTGTATCTCAAGGTACATTGGACCATATTTTGGAGTGAGTTCTATAAAATTCGTCGTTTAAGAGTTTAAGAGGAATTTGTCATTTCAAAGTTAGAGGCAAGTTGACACCCAGGTACATTGGACCATTTTCTAGTGAGTGCTAGACGTGGAGAAGTGGTCTACCAATTGGAGTTGCCACCTAACTTGGAAGATGTGCACAATGTGTTTTGGCCTCCAGGACACCTTGGCGCCTTTGATGCTTAGATTTTGCGTCTTTAGGAGTGATGGTCACTCGACTGAAGTGTTCGACAATATCTAGGCTTTGCTTGTCACATTTCACTGCTGCGCACTGATCCCCTTTAATGATAATAGCCCCCTTAGGACCCAGGATCTTGAGTGTTTGATAGGAGTTGTGGACCAACACCATAAACTTGCCCAGTATTGGGTGACCGAGGATCACATTGTACATTATCTCGAAGTCCGTGACATCAAAGGTAAGCTTTTTTGTGCGGAAGTTGTCAGGCATGCCAAACATCACCAGTAGCTCGATGTGCCGAGGGGCGTGGTATGTACTTCCTTGATTTCAGGTATATCACGTACTGCTGATTCGGTTCCGTAATATCTGAAGCTTCCTAATGTGTGTTGTACATACCCTGTCTATGTGTGATATACTCCTTATGCGCATATACCTCATAGTTAGATATTCAACACATTCTAATCATGAATCGCTAAAACATATAAGAAGTCAAGCTAAACTGAATAAATGACATGCTAAATGGGTAGAATTTATTGAGTCATTTCCATATTTCATAGAACATAAGAAAGGAAAGGACAATGTGATTGCTCATGTGCTCTCTAGGCATTATACCATGTTATCTTAACTTGATCATAAGATTTTTGGTTTAGAAACCATTAGGAACTTGTGTGCTACTGATTTTGACTTTAAAGAAGTGCTTGAACATTGTAAGAAGGGAAGACATGGAATAAATATGTGCTGAATGAAGGATTGCTCTATCATGCTAATAAGCTATGCATCCCAGCTAGCTCCGTTCGTCTTTTACTGTTATAGGAGGCGCTTGGAGGAGGATTGATGGCATATTTTTTAGCAAAGAAGACTAAAGATGTACTAGCCACCCACTTCTTTTGGCCAAAGATGAGACGTGACGTCGAGCGCTACGTGTCACATTGCACCACTTGCAATAAAGCTAAGTCTTGTTTAAATCCACATGGTCTTTACATGCCTCTTGCTGTTCCTAGTGCACGTTGGGAGGATATTTCCATGGGTTTTGTTTTAGGATTGCCTAGGACAAAGAGAGAGAGGTGTTGTAGAAAAATAAACCAGCATAAGGATAATGGTTGAAGATTACTATCCAGGTCCATCGGGAGCCATGATCTTCGGATCCTCAGCTAAAGGCCCGACCTTCGAAGGCATCGGGCTCCTTCGTGCCACCTCTTCGTACCTGTGAAACCTTCCCATGACTCGGAACCACGCCTGGCCCCTCCAAAACCTTTGGCCTCTGAACTCTTAGTAGCAGGCCTGACCCCTGGAGTTGTGGACCCCTTCGGGCCACCCCACCGGCACTTGGGCAGCTTTCCGAAGACAATATCTCCCCTGCCACCGACCCGATGTGAAGTGACTAGCGATCAATGCCGGTGCAAGTGGTGCTATCCTGGCACCCCAGTGCATTTAAGGCCGCCCTGACACCCCTCATAGTTCAGCGCCGGGCCTCAATTGGTGACCGGCTCACCCCCTTTAGGGGGCAGGCACCACGATAGTTACTACGATGGATATTTATCTTCGAGGTAGAGTAGAAAGTAGTTATCCGGGATAAGAGCCAGAAATTCGATCAGATCCCAGATATTTGTACATTGTGATAACTTATACGCCAAGCTATGCATGGCCCTATAAATAGGAGCCATGGTCACCAGGGCTAGAGGGGGCTAGACGGTAGAAGGAAAACAAAGGTGAAAAAACATCAAGTCACGCTGTGATACCCCCCCTCCCCAGATCGATCCATTTTTTCTACTATCAATACATTCATGATGTTCCTTCCTCTTAAACTTCGTCTCCAAATTTGAGTCTCCTCCTTAGAAAAAACTCTTGCCGCACTTGCTAGGGCAAGATGAACTCTTGCTCCAACAGGAGGGATAGTATATTTGTAGTTGCGGATTGATTTTCTAAAATGGTGTATTTTATACCCTGTCAAAAGAGTGATGATGCTACATACATAGTTGATTGTCTCGTTTTACTACATGGAGGGCCCAATACTATTATCTCGGATCGTGATGCAAAAATTTTGAGTTACTTTTGGAGATCACTTTGGAATAAATTGGGGACGAAACTGCTGTTTTCTACTACATCTCATCCCCAAACCGATGGTTAGACAGAGGTCGTCAATTGTACATTATCGACCATGTTACAGGCAGTTCTAAAGAAGAATTTGAGGATCTGGGAAGAGTATTTACCACAAATTAAATTTACTTACAACAGGTCAGTTCACTCCACCACCAAGGTAATTCCATTCTAGGTAGTGTATTGATTTAATCCCCATGCTCCTATAGATTTACTACCTTTGCCTACTTTTGAAAGACTTAATTTATATGCTAAGAAAGGTGCTAAATTCATTCTTAAGTTGCATGAAACCACTAAAAAGAACATAGAGAGTATGACTTAAAAGTATAGGATTGCTGGAAGTAAAGATAGGAAGGAAATAAAATTTGAACCGAGTGATTTAGTTTCGTTGCATTTAAGGTGGATAGGTTTCCAGAACTAAGAAAGTCAACATTGATGTCTGGAGCTGATGGACCATTTAGTATAATTGAGCAAATTAATAACAATGCAAACAAATTGGTCCTACCTGTAGATTTTGGGGTTAGTCTCATGTTTCACATTTCAGATTTAAAGCCATATTTGGGAGAAGAAGATGAGCTTGAGTCGAGAACGACTCCAATTCAAGAGGGTGAGGATGATGAGCCCATGGCTCCTTCAGATACGATCAATATCGCCAATAATCCTGAAATCATACAAGGTCCAATTAGAAGAGCACGTGCACGACAATTAGACCACCAGGTGAACTCATTCCTTGCTGTTCATGCTTCCTTGAATGGATTACTAGTAAATTCTTGTGATGTTTTATTGCTTAGGAATGTGGGAGAAGCACCACATCCTTACCCGAATGTCAATCCTCAAAGGCCAAGTCTACTCGGACTTGAGGCTGAGCTCTAGTCGTGGTCGTGGTTGAGTCTCAGGATAGCACGCCAGTAAAATAGACATAATTCTCTCATACGAAGTGCATTGTAGGTAATCTTGGACATTCTGGAAAGCTTTTGACGATCCCTTTCCAATAGATATGAGCTCTACCAAATATTGCTTATAGATTAGTTAGAATCAAAGAAATAAGGTGCTGCACCACCGTTTTGGACCTAGTTGGGTCTTGTAATCGTGTCGGGGTCGGAGTCCAGGTTGTGTGCGCCTCTTTCCATGGCTGCACAACCCTAGGCCAATCTCCTCACGTCCCCCTTATATATACATAGTAGCTGTTATAGTTTAGACTCAGGGGTTTAGCTTAGATTATTCTGTTATAGACAGTTTCGCTGTTTATCGGTTTGTTGAACCCTAACTCGAGCACTTCATTGGTAATTAGCAATATTCAGATTGCATCTATCTGTTCTTGCTTGTGTTCTCGATTCGCTTGCAGGAAAAGCCTTCTTGGCAAGGTCAACCGCGTCTTGTCACAGTTGATCACCACATAGTAGTTGTGTAGTGGTTGTGAGGGTTCTCAATCTGTTCTGTTCGGAGCCTTTGAATCATCAACGTCGAAGCTCCACCAATCGACTTATCATATTACCTTTCGGAAGATCGGGCAAATGCACATCAAGTAGTATCAGAGCCGAGGTTGCACGTTGGGTAATCTCAGTTATCCCCTTTGTTTCGTCGTTTTCCATTACCTAGAGTCCATAAAATTGCCGCACAAAAATATTTAGATCGTAGTTTTTTTTCCGATGTCCTAACCACTTTGTGCCTTCACAATTTTGATTTCAGTGTTCGCATTGTTGAGTTTGAGTCCATCGTCAGTGTCTTTGTTGCTGGTCGAGTCATCGTGATCTAGTTTCTAGTGTCGAGTCTTGCTATTTAGTCGTCGTGTTCGACCACTAGTCGCTTTAACCATCTCGTCGAGTTCGTCCACTAATCGAGTCGACCATCAAGTCGTGTTCGACCACTAGTCGCTTTAACCATCTACTTGACTTGACCATCTACTCGGGTTTGACCACTAGTCGCTTCGACCACCCACTCGGGGTCTCGACCAGTCATTCGACCACCCACTCGGGGTCCAACCAGGAACTCCGACCACCCACTCAGGGTCTCGACCACCCACTCCGACCACCCACTCAGGGTCCTGGCCAATAAATCCGACCACCTAGTTGAAATTGCCCATGTTCTCGAATCCGACCATCCTTTCAGGTTCGACCACCTAGTCGGATTCAACTATCCACTCATTTTTGCTTCCACAACCTAGTCGGAGTCTATCTGTTCTGCTTGCTCTCGGACACCCTACATACTCATCATATCGAGCATTGTTTGGCAACGTTCGAGTATCACTTGATAGCCCAAACAGAGGAAGCCAAAGTTCAGAGAGAGAGAGAGAGAGAGAGTTACCTTTATACCCCTGCTCTCCGGAAAAGTTTGTGACCCACGTACCTCACTGATCTTAGAAAAGGCAGTAGAAGAGTTTTTGAGTTTGTGTCACTTTTGCAAAAAAGAAGAGAGAGAGAATTCAAAAAAAAAAACAAGAGAATCAGTTTGTATTGCGAATTTTGTTCCGTTGTGCTTGTGTCTATTATAGTTTTCGGTTTGCTTGAGCTACTTCTAGGAACATGTTCGGGCTAGAAATCGTTACAAGTATTGTGGACTTTTATTTAGCTTTGCTAATCCGATTTCAATTATTTTCATTCCCAGCTACTAAATATTGCCTAAACAAGCTACACCTTCTCTCGATCGGAATGATTTCTCCCCTTGCAACTATCTCCCTCGCACCCGATAAGGTATAAGGAAACCAGCCACTGGTTGTGCCAACTGCAATGATTGGTAAGAATATTTGCAAGAGCGTGGTAAGACACTTGAGAGTGACTCTACCTCCACCACCTATTAGTCGATAGGGCTAATTTATCATTCATTGTTTTCTATCTTCGACTAACCATGGCAGGAGAAGCATCGGATGAGAAAGAGTGTGTTTTGAGGGAAGAAAATACAATGTTGTCGGATGACCATCGACAAACTATTAATGACGACATTGACAAGAAGCTAGCAGGAACCAATACCTCATTGCAGTGACTCAATAAAAACATTGCAATGCTCAATACAACTTTGATCGATTGGTTAAACCGTCACCGAACAATGGTTAAGTGGATCCTCATGGTGCAGCCTATGAACAAGAGGAGTCCATCGTGGATGTTGAAATTTTGAGACAAGAACGTGACACCTTTGGTGAACGACAAAGGAATCAATTGAACTTCAACCATCAAGGTATGAGAGGTAATAATTTTCAGCAACATAACCCACGTATTAATGATGATCCATTTGCTAAGGTTAAGTTTACTATACCATCTTTTGTGGGTGCTTATAATGCTGAAAGGTATTGAGATTGGGAGATGATGGTAGAACAAAAGTTTAATGCTCATTTAGTTCCTGAAGTGCATAGAGTTAGGCAAGCCACTAGTGAATTTACAAAATTTGCAATCATCTGGTGGAATAGGGTATACATCGACGGATTAGCTCCTACTACTTGGAATGCTTTAAAGGTTGCTATGCATAACAGATTTGTTCCACCCTCTTTTAAACATGATAAGGTGATAGATCTGTAGAAGAATATTACCAAGCGCTACAAATTAGTATGTTGCGTTGTGATATGATTGAGAATGAATAGGCTGCAATGGCACGGTTTTATGGAGGGTTAAGGTGTGAAATTCAAGACATGGTTGGTTACAATGAATACAAAAGTGTTCCTAGATCGTTCCAACTTGCATATCTGGCAGAAAAAGAATTGTAGGGACAACAACAGAGGCTAAGGAGCAATTTTGGAAGCACAACCATTTCAAAATCAACACCGGGACAAGTCAAAATAGCCCCACGTTTAGCTACACGGTCTGCTGCCCCCTTCTCGAGTAGAGCACGTTCAGTAGTACCTTCGACACCGTCGCACGCTACCGAGGTAAGCAAATCTGTAAGTGTTTAGGGTCCAGCCAAGAGCTCTTCTTTAGTTGCTTCTACAGGCTGATCGACCGGGATTGTATGCCACCGATGCAAGGGATGGTCCACGCCATGAAGGATTGCCCAAGTCAGTGAGCATACATTGTAACAGAAGATGGTGGATATGTACGTGCTATTGATGTTGAGGATGAATATGCACTTGCTGCTAACCATGCAAGCGATGAGGACGAACGTGAGATGGATATCGACCGTGAGGAAAAATTGAGTGCAGCTCCTATGGAGAATTATAGGACACTCATTGTGTAGTGAGTGTTAAGTACTCAAGTGGAGCAAGCAGAATAGCTACAACGCCGCAATTTATTTTAGATGTTTCTCATAGTAAAGGATTATCGTGTTCGAGTCATTATTGATGGAGGAAGCTGCAACAACTTGGTAAGTTCAGATATGATCAAGAAGCTTGCCTTGCTGACAAGAAACCATCCTCAACCGTATCATATTCAATGGTTCAACAACAGTGGTAAGTTGAAGGTAATGCAAATAACTATGGTGAATTTTTCCTATTAGTTCATACCATGATTGTGCTAATTTTGATGTAGCTCCCATGCAAGCATGCTCTCTTTTCTTAGGATGACCATAGGAGTTTGATACTGATGCAACACACTTATGCATAAATTAAAGAAAATAACTTTTCTACCTTTAACCCCTGCTGAAATTATGAAATTTGAACAAGAGATAGCTGAAAATAAGAGAAAAGAGTTTGAGAATGAATCCGAAAATCAGCAAGTAGTGGAAAAAGCTTTTCCACCCAAAAAGGCTAAAAGGGTGTATTATGCTTGCTACTAAATCTGACCTTGCTAAAATTTGTGATAATGAGCTATCATGCTATGCTTTGATATGCAAAGATGCTTTAGTTTCACTTGAGAATATATCTAACTCTTTGCCTCCTGATGTTGCTATCCTTTTGCAGGAGTTTGTGGATGTATTTCCAACTAAAGTACCCCGAGATAACCACCTATTCGAGGGATTGAACCTCAAATTGATTTGATTCCTGGAGTAACTTTACCAAACCGTGCTGCATATAGGACCAACTCGGAAGAGACTAAGGAAATTTAGTGACAAGTCCAAGACCTTTTGGACCGTGGGTATGTTCGAGAAAGTCTTAGTCCTTGTGTTTTTCCTGTTCTTTTGGTTCCTAAGAAAGATGGTAGTTGGCGCATATGTGTTGATTGTAGAGCTATCAATAATATTACTATAAGATATCGTCACCCTATCCCTAGGTTAGATGATATGCTTGATGTGTTGAGTGGTTCTATAATTTTCACTAAAATTGACTTGCAAAGTGGATACCACCAGATTAGAATGAAACTTGGAGATGAATGGAAGACTACATTTAAAACTAAGTTTAGTTTGTACGAGTGGTTAGTAATGCCTTTCGGGTTGACTAATCCATCTAGTACTTTCATGCGATTGATGAAAAATTTTGCGGCTTTGATGACATCTTGATTTACAGCAAGTCATACGAACTACACTTTGATCACTTATGTGTTGTTTTTAACACTTTGAGAGATGCACGTTTGTTTGGTAACCTCAAAAAGTGCATCTTTGTATGGATCGAGATTCTTTTCTTGGCTACGTTGTTACTCCACAGGGGATAGAGGTGGATGAAGCAAAAATCGAAGCCATAAAGAGCTGGCCAACTTCTGAGACTGTTACACAAGTGAGAAGCTTTTATGACCTTGAGAGTTCCTATTGGTGATTTATGCGGGATTTCAGCAGCATTGCTGCTCCATTAAATGAGTTGACAAAGAAAGGAGTGGTTTTCAAATGGGGACCTGCACAAGAAAAAGAATTCAAGTTGTTGAAAGAAAAACTTATCCATGCTCCTTTACTCCAACTCCATGATTTTGGTAAGACCTTTGAACTACAATGTGATGCTAGTGGGTTTGGAATTAGAGGTGTGCTAATTCAAGAAGGTAAACCTATTGCTTATTTCAGTGAGAAATTTAAGTAGGCCAAGTATGAATTATTCCACTTATGATAAAGAATTGTATGCTTTAGTTTGTGTGCTTGAAATATGGCAACATTATCTATGGCCCAAAGAACTTGTTATACATTCTGTCGAAGATTAGTTCCTGACAATATGTCTGTAAATTGATTGGATCCTTCGAGTGCAGGGATTAATTAAGAGACGAGATAGTCGATGTATACAGGTTCAGGCCTTCGATTGGAGTAAAACCCTACATCCTATAGGGGTGTTGTTGCTGTATATTGATGATCTTGAGTACAAATAATGTGGCTAAAACTATTATAGAGAGTAAATTGGATCTAATCTAACTTAAGGCTAAAGTTGCCGAATATCTCCTCTGCTAGGGTCTTGATCCTTGCCTCGAGTGCGTTTTGTGTTGTTTTCTCTCTTTCTCTCCCTTTTTTCCCAGCCTTTCTACCTTATATAGGGGTGAGATACCAACTCCTATCCAGCCGTAGTCGATAGGGAATTGTCTTCCTTGACGTCTAAGTAGATAAATCTATTTTGAATATTGATCGTATCGAGTTGGGTAACCAATCTAAACCTTCGTGATATGTACTTACTTGATTCCAGGTAAATCAGGTACCGCTGATTCGGTTCTGTGATATCTAAAGCTCCCTAATGTTTGTTGTACATACCCTATCTATGTGTGATATACTCCTTATGCGCATATACCCCATAGTTAGATATTCAATAGTAGCCCCCTAACTCTACTCTGAAGGAGAGGTTTTCATAAGCACCTACTCAAGTACTGGCAAGTTTAAGCTTGGTCGAGTAAAGTAGTTCAAACTCACTGTCGAAAGAATCGAGTATGGACGAATCATTTCCCGTGTATCGAGTGGAAACTAAGTCGGGTCGAGCGCCCTGTGTCTAACCGCACTTGAGACTCGAAAAGATTTAAAGAACTCAACTGATCGACACCCGACTCCGAGTAGAGTTAAAAAAACCTTTCAAAATTTGAAACGACGGGTATGGGTGCATTTAATGCGGGCAGAAGGGTGTGCAAATGTTTGCACATCATCTTCATCTCGTAAATCGAAGCGCCGTAGAGATGGTAGTAGTTGCCAAGGCGGAATCAATTTCTGATTTTAATTTGAAGACAATGCCTACTTATACTTCGAAAGAGAAACTCCATCGCCTCATCTTTTCTACCTTTGCTAAAACCTTGCCTTTAGATCTCCTCTCCAAACTTTTTCGGCATCATCCACTTTTGTTCAAGGATTTTCATTGCCCTCCCTGAGTCTCATGGCTGAGCATCCCGATTGGGCTGTTTTTCCATTGGGAGTACTAGATACCATCTCCAACAAGGTACTGCACCCAGAAGATTTTGCTTTCTTCCGCTGTGTCTGCACTTCTTGGTGTGAAGTGCACAGGGTGGCAGAGTTTGCGATCTTGAAAGGACCATTTGTGCACAATGATGGATTGGTCAAGGTGCATCGTCTCGGGAGTGAAGCAACTTTCGATCTTTGTTTCAAAGGTTTAGTTGGTGACAGTTGGGAGATAGTCAAAGCCTCAAGCGGTCTCTTGATCATCATCGAGCGAGGGCACCATGTCAAAGGAAGAGTAATCAACCTAGTGACAGTCGAAGCCGTTTGTCCATTGTCTCCTATGTTTTTAACCCATTGCATCCTAGGACTCGTATAGCTTGAATCCATGGCCTCCACTCAATCTCCGCCTCTTGAGCCGATCCCAGAACTCCTTTCCCCTAGGCCTCTCTCCATGATACTTCCTGAGGTCATCATCATCACATCCTCCGATGACGAGGACTCGAGTAGCGGGCCTCAAAAGGAGAGGGAAGAAACATCCACCGTGGATCGTTGCCGTCCTCTCACCCAGCGCGTTTGCTGTTACACAAAGACCTATGCTTCAATGCAGTGCTCTACACCGGAGAGGGATGATGATGGTGGTGATCTTGACAGAATCATTGATCAAGCCGCCAAGTCATCGTCAGCGAAGGGGGCAAGATCACCTTCTCTGTCAACAATCGCCAGATCACCTTCGCACCAGGCAGAAGAACACTTAGCACCACTGGCGCTGATCATCAGCTCTAGCAAGACCTTTGCCTCGGCCACTTTTCCTGGCCCATATGCTGGTTGGCGGCCGATTCCTAGTGTGATCAGCTACCGCCCGAGGGAGGAGTATAGAAGGTTCCTCGACTCGTTCAGGGGCGAATGAGGGTCCATACGCTTCCAAACTTTTGGAGGTGGTGGATCTTCACTATTTGCCAGAGCTAGGCGGATCCTTTCTGTAATCTATCTTATGAATAAAACTTTCGGAGTTAGTTGATGTTCCATGAGTGCTCGAGTATCTCGCCGTTAAGAGTAGATAGTTGTATTGAGCCAGGTGGGGTGACCTCGACTACTATATAATGTCATTCCTACTTAGGCGATAACTTGTGGCGATGGGCCTGTTTCTGTACCTTTCGCAGGACGAGGTCCCCAGCAGCGAGTCACCTGGGCTAAATTCTCTGGCTTTGATATCTACGCAATGCCTGCTGATACTTAGCCACTCAAATAGATGCTCAATCTTGGTACTCCTCAAGTAAATTTATGTCATTCGCTCGTAAGTGCTCATGCTCTTCTTCTGAGTACCTTTCCACTCAAGGTGATCCAAACTGCAACTCGGTCAGGAACACCGCTTCTGCTCCATAAACCAAGAAGAACGGAGTTTCACCGGTGGCCCTATTAGTCGATGTACAAATGGCCCATAGTACTGAGGGAAGCTCTTTTACCCAGCGTTTCGAGTAGGCTTTTAGCCTGTCGAAGACCTGAGTTTTGATACCCTGCAAGACTATACCATTAGCCCGCTCAACTTGACCATTACCCTGAGGGTGAGCTATTGAGGCAAAACAAGTCTTGATGCTGAATTCTTCACAAAACGCAATAAAGGCTCCACTTTTGAACTGGCTATCGTTATCCGTAATCATCTGATGTGGAATGCCGAATCAAGTAATTATGCTCCTCATGAAATTCGTGGTCTCTTCTGCGGTTATTTTTCCTACAGGTTTGGCCTCTATCCACTTGGTGAATGTGTCGATAGCCACGAATAGGAACTTGTAACCACCTTGGGCCCTTGGGAACGGTCCTAGGATATCCAAGCCCTAGACAGAGAAAGACCAAGAAAAAGGAATTGTTTGCAGAGCTTGGGCTGGTCGAGTGGTCTACCTTCCGAAAAATTATGTAACACCCTGATTGTTAGAATTTACAACTTTTTAAAATTTTCCAAGATTATTAAATAGCTTCAACAGTAGTATAGGTTTAAAACCTATTTTCTTAATCCATCAACTAAAATTAGGTTATTATTTTATATGCATTGCATGCTGAGTTTTGTCAGGAGTCACGTAAATGCATTAGAGTTTTTTTTTCTTTTTCATTCTCTTTGGTGTTTTAAGTGAAAATGATTTTGAAAAGGTTTTTACAAAACTCAGTAGTGAATAAGTTAAGGATCTTAATGGTTGGAATTCAAAATCTTTGAATTCATCATCTATTCAATCCTTGATCATACCTGATCCTTCTCCAGCTCAATTCAAATCTTATCCAAATCCTTGTTTAAAGTCAATCTTTCCTCTTTCTCAAATTCTACCTAAATCCAAATTCAAATTCCTTATCTACTCCTATTCTTGTTCAAACCTCATTTTTTGTTTCTCTTAAATTCACTCCAAGCTCAATTCAAATTCAATCCCTGTTCAAATTTCTCTTCAAAAGTTTCTTTTCTAAACCCTAGATATACCTAAAGTGTCTTTGGGCCCAATCTTTCTCAAGTCCAAACCCTTAGCCAAGTCTTCTAGATGGTCCATCCAAGGATCCATGAAATCTGTAATTTTGTAGAGTCCTGGAAAGCCTCATCTTCCCATGAAGTTTCGGAGTTCAAAACGGTCTTAAATGCAAATCTTGACAATTCCAAAGTTGTAGGTCTCATCGAGAGCTTTGATTTGAACCTACAGAAGTCCTCTTTTGGATAATGGAGCTAGGAGTTATGACCACCGAAATCAATGATGCGCAAATAAGTCCGAGTTTAAATAGTTTATCTTGTGATGCATTTTTGGAAATCAAGATGGCTTTTTCAGAAGTTCCAATGAATACCAAAGTTGTAGATCTTTTCGAGTACTAAAACTTAGAGTAAAGAAACGTCCAATTTCAAGTCTGGACAATAAAAATATCATCCTCGGAATAGAGAGCTAAAAAAAGGAAACCGTAACCGACTCGAACTCGAGTCTGATTCGTGTTCGGCTTGGACTCCACCTCAACCAGCCACCCCTAGCCCTATAAATATGAGTTGCACGCCCTCTCCTACCCCTATTCCATGCCACCAAATCCTAGAACTCCCTGCTGCCATGTCCGTGCGCCGCCGTTCGCCGGAGCTACCGTCGCCACCGCCGTGATACGCTACCTCGTCATCTTCTCTGTGAATCCTCCTTCCTCGACCATCAAAGCAAGGTGAGGACCTCTTCTTATCCTCCCTTACTACTATTTTAGCATCATACTTATTACTAACATATTCACTTCCTGTACCATCACTGTACGGGACACACCAGGCCCCTGCCTCGTACTAGTTGAGCCCCCTATATTTACCGCCCTCAGGATGCGTTCCTTACCTTTTTCGTTGATGCAATATGATTCATATAAATGCAACAACACAATGCGGTAAATAAACAACTTAAACGCAACAAACAACCACACATTACACTTAGGGGCATAATATAGCATGTTTATACATATTAACAAAAGAGACTCATTAAACCTGGCTCTGATACCATGTTGTGAGGAACCGTTCAGATAATATTCTAATTAATCATTAAGTCAATCATCTGTGTAATCATGACTACGATGATTAATCAGAATATCAACCCGGTAGTCCCGTCACGTGTTTTGTGTCTAAGATCGGAACACATACCTTTTCAATGTATACATCACAACAAAGCTTAAGAAAAAGCGAGTAATTAACATTATATTACAAGTTCTTAAGCATTCAACCATTTACACATTTTACAACAAAAGAGATAAACTACGCAACGAAAGAATTAAAACATAACAACAACAAAAAAGACCAGTGGACCATATGCCCTTAGGCTTCATCCAAACCTAGCCACACGAGTAGACGGCACTACTCTTGCCCGCCGCTGGCACCGGCGGACATGATGTAGCTAGAAGCTAACCTTTCTTCGCTTGCAAACCTGAAATAGCAGCATGAGTACAAAGGTACCCGCAAGACTCAATCCATATAGGGCACATATAAATAGCCTGATCCCAAAGGGTTATGTATTGAGTTATTAGCAAGAAAAAGGCTACAAGGTTAAATAAATATTCATATGCGTAAGCATCCTAACATCTATGTGTGAGCACCTATACTTAAGTAAAACAAATATCAAATCTACCCTGTAAACACCAACCTACACGTAAATGTAAAAGGGTCCATCTCATGTAACCAAGGACCATCACCAACCATACCCAACATACCCCACATACCAAACATCCCACATTCGTAACTCTACGACCGATGTGGATGGATGAAAGGTTGCTCATAACCGCGAGCACGGTAATTTGAGTTTATTTTACACACTGCAGTGGAGTACCCCTGAACCCACACCATATGAAACCATCGCCCACACAACACGTTAGTTGTGAGTGATGATTCATGTATCAACCATTCATGTACCCACCCCGAACCTTTGTTCCCATGCCCGATGCATGTGGAGGCCACCTAGACCCCATGCGTATGACGTCTTACTGGCAGATCTCAGGTGCCTACAAGCCCTTGCTCACACCCCAGGCATATGAGTCAAATGGACGCGGTTACTTATGGTACTTGGCTTACCCGTCCCATATTCGAGTATGTGGTGAGTACGGAAAAGTGCTAAAGCCAACGGCACCGACCAACGATGCTTAAATGATGCAAGCGGTCTATGGCATCCAGGCTCCTCTCCAAACTACCCCTTGCACCGCCCGCATCTTGCCTCATTATCACATCTTATCCAACCTAACATCATAATTATAAATGTGAATAATAGTAAGTAAGCCCTAAGCTCGCGAACAACAGCCGCACCATCGCTCAACTTCTATCGAGGACCTAAGCATTGCTAAGAATTTTGATTAACCGTTGTAGTTAGACATCGAAGATATCATCCTAGGTTACAAGGAATAGGGATCATCAAAAGATCAAGATAGAGGTAATGCAACAATATAGGTTGTACCCACATGACCCGACATCGACTCACTAAACATGCAAACATACATAAAGCATAATTTATCAATTGAGACTCCATTCAATTTGAACAAAGGATGCAATATGCTTAGTTGCTTGCCTTGGTGCTCAGCTTGATCATAATTCATAGCAATGAAATCTGGATCACCCTCGATCATGCCCATGTTACTCTCCGGTCCTTCATTCACTAGAGAAGAACGTATGCAATGTAATGAGCATGAATGAGGTGCAGAGATGTATGCTGCCAGATGCATAACAATATAAGAAGTAGCACATCTACATATTCAAGGTACAAAACAAGAGAATAAATAGCGAAATTATGATCTGAGTAACATCGGAACTTCCGGTATAAACATCAAAACTTTTGACTTATATCAGATTTTTCGACTTGGAAGTCAGAACTTCCGATTGATCGGATCTTCCAAACCTTTTTGAATTATTGGCACCCCGTTAGCAAAACATTTAATCGGTAGTTCTGGTATGGAGATCGGAACTTCCGATCGTGTCAGAATATCCAGCATCTCTCTAAAATCGGACGCTCAGTTAGCAATCCTAGTTAATCAGAACTTCCGGTATTTAGATCAGAACTTTGGATCTGGTCAAAAACTCTAGATTTATACAGGGCCATCACTTGGGTTAACTCGAGTGTAAATCATAACTTCCGATATACATATCAGAACTTTTGATACGTTCCAGAACTGTGTTTTTGCGATGATTTCTTGATCAATTCAATTTCCATGTTAAACCTTGAACCACGTAAGCATTAATAGGCTCTAATACACTGTTTCTAGACCTAATGCACTCATTGGAACCACAAGACACTAGCTCAAACTCTTCTAAACCCTCATTCTAGTTCTATACTCTCAAGAACGAGCATGTATCAACATTCTTCGATTTTGCAGCTCCTTAACTCAAAATCTAACCAATCAAAATGTGCATTCTCACAAGGATAACAAAGGAGACTTACCCAAATCTTTGCCAAAGCTTGCATCTGTTGAGTTGGGGAAGAAACAAAAGAATGGCTTGGAGAAGAGAGAGCAAACTTGCTGACAATTTCAGAACAACAAGGGGTGACGAAAATGATTTGTGAATCAACCAAAACCACATGCATGCAAGAGATTTTTGGGTGAATAGAGAGCTAAGAACGTGGGGAACACAATGGTATAACATGCATACTTGGATTTGGTGTTCTTGGGGTGGGATTTTGGTGGAGAGTGAGAGGGTTTGAGAGAGGGAGAGCGTAGAGGTGCTGCTGCTCTTGCCCTTGCTGTTGTGGCCGGTTGGGAGAGGGAGAGCAAGAGAGTGAGTGAGTGAGGAGAGAGGGAGAGGTAGTGGGGCCGTCCAGGGGTCCCACATGTTAGAGAGATAGCAAAAAGTCCAGCAAAAATTCTAGTTTATTTCTCTCCCTTTTATTAATAACCCACAAGGTGATCTAAAGCTCTAAAAAATTCTACGGATTTTCGGGTCATTATATACGAAATGAGATGAACCCAATTTTTAAATTAAATTCACCCAAAAACTTAGGCGAGACTTATATTAACAAAAAATCTAACATCAGTTAATTTTCAAAACACAAAGCAAAAATCAAACCACCATTTGAATTAACAAGCAAAAAATCCAACATGCTTAGCAACTAAACATGATGATTATGATGCTAAATTATGCTTAATGACATTATTAGGAATTGGGATGTGACACAACCGTTCATGTACTCATCCCAAACCTTTGTTCCCATGCCAAGCTATGTGGAGGTCACCTAGATCCTGAGTGTACGATGACTTACCAGCTCAACCTTTGATGCCTCTACAAGCCTTTTCGCTCACATCTCGGTGCATGAGGCAAATGAATGTGACAACTTCTGATACTTGACTTATTTTACCATTAGATCGACATGTTGTAAGTACGAAAAAGTGCTAAAGCCAATAACACCAACGATGGGTGCTTAACCGATGCAAGCGATCTATGGCATCCAGGTTCCTCTCCCAACCTACACCTAGCACCACCCACATCTCATCTCATCCTCACACTCATACAACCCCACATTGTTTTCATTGTGAAAGTAATTAAATCATATACTCGTGAACGATGGAACATTCCACCGTTCGACTTCTACCGATGACCTCAGCGTTGCTAAGCATTTCGGATATCTTTTAGGTTAAATAACATCGCGTTAAACCCAGGTTACAAAGATAGAAAATAGCAATATAACCAGAGTACGGGAAATGTATCAACATAAGTTTTACCCGATTTCCCGACATCGACTATCCAACATGCATAACATACATAAGGCATAGCTTATCCATTTAGAATCACATGATCCAAAGTATTAGGTAGAGTATGCTTAGATTCTTGCCTTGGTGCATAGCTGCTTCTCACACAATATCACAATTAGGTTCCACCCAAGAATACCCCTATCGCTCTCTAGTTCGTCGATCTTTAAGAGAAAGAATGGCACGTCACAATTAATGTGACAAAATGCTATTATACATGCACCGAATGCCATGAAAATATGACAGGAGATGAGGTACTGAGTAAAGATCATGATGAAACAAGAATCATATGAATTGAAGTGTGAAAGATTATGTTATAAAAGATTTATTTAACGTATGTTAAAAAAGGACCATCATTAAGCTAGCTATCAATATTAAATGAGCTTCACAATTTAAACAGCACTTTCATACCAAACTATATTTGTCCTAAACATCACTGATTATAACATGAATTGTCCAAGTGGTCTCATAATTTTAGGATATGGTATTAATTAACTGTGATTTAATTAATATCAAACTCATTTAATTAATTAATTAATTTTAAAAAGTATTTTATTTAGTTCCAAATTTTTTTTTACACGTAGTTCATACTCATATAAAGTTAACGCAACTAGTTTCATGATTTTGGAGTTAGTATGAATTAATTGTAAAATATACAAGCCATAAGCAAAGTTTAAAAAAGAAAAACCTGTGATAAACAGTAAATCCGGAAGGTCTGGGTTAAACCTGGAACCTTCTGATGAGGGTTCTCTGTTAAAAATTTCTTAGATTAACCTGGGTTGTAGCAAAACGCATGTTTTACAATGATATTTTGCCGATTCAACTTGCGTGTCTCTCTAAATCGAGGATAAGCATGTTTCGCACTAATACATGGATTCTAGACCTAACTTACCCACTCAACAAGCTCAACTCATCCAAACTTCTCACACTAGCATAATAACCTCAAGAATGTTGGTGCTTCCTCAATCCTCGACTGTAGCTCACAAAACCCATCCAAATACCAACTAATTCGTGCTTTCTCACATGGAAAATCTAGGAGAATTATCCAAGGTGCTTTGTCAACGTTTGTGGCTATTGATTTGGGGAAGACAAGGTGCTTAAATTTCAGAACAAAGTGGTGACAAAAAATAATTTGCAAAACCTTCAAAACTTCATGCATGTAAGAATTTTCTTGGATGGATGGAGAGCTAGAGAGGTGGGAAACACCATGGTGTGATATGCATACCTAGCTTTTGCTTCTTTAGGGCAGATTTATGGTGGAGAGTGAGAGAGAGCTTGAGAAGGGAAGAGGAGAGCAGCAGCACTCTTGTGCTACTCGGTTTGGGAAGGAGAGGGAGAGTGAGCACGTGGGTGAGAGTGAGAGAGAGAGAGAGAGGGAGAAGAGCTGCTGCACCACTGGATAGAGGGAGGGGGAGGTGGTGCGGCCATCTAGTGGGGCCCACTTGGTAGTGAAGCAAGAATTATTTCATCTAAAAATCCTATTCTTTCCCTCCCCATTTTACTATCCCAAAGAGGTGCTCTATTGCTCCAAAAATTCTACAAATTATGTGTTGCGATTGCCAAATGAGACGAACGCAATTTAAATTAGATTTACCCACCACGCCTAAGCAAAATTTGAAACAAAAGAAAATTCTAACGCGGGTATTTTCATAACACATAGCAATGATCAAACCGCCATTGGAAATAACAAGTACTCAATAATGCTTAACAATTAAATATGATGCTCATGATGCATGATTATGCTTAATGACATGCTTATGGATTTCGGACATGACAGATTCGTTACTTTATTCCCTTTTATTGTGATTTTTTAGTTCCTAATAGTAAATTGGGATTCCTAGGTGTCACAGGGGCAGCTCACCCTTTGCACATGCACATATATAGGCATATTTGCTGGCTTTGTCTTGAGCTGCATCAAACTAGAACAATTCAATTTTATGCAAGTTTATTTTTAGACTTGAAAGCTGCTCGAATGAAAAGAGCAAAAGATTCATGTTCTTGGCCTTTTCAAGATCATCATCCATGAAGAAAATAGTGTTTTCGGTATATTGGAGGATTGATATCCCATTGTCTACTAAATGGGGTACAACTTTTTCAACTTGGCCGGCATTTTTGGCCCTCTCAATCAGTATTGCAAACATATTGGTGATAATGTTAAACATAGATAGAGAGAGAGGATGCCCATGGTGTAGACCCTTCTTTGTTTGGAAGAACTAGTTGGTATCATCATTGACTTTTACTGCTATGTTTCCCCCGGAAATGAAGCTTTTGGCCCATGCACACCATTTTGCTGAGAAGCCTTTCATTCGAAGGGACTGTAGCAGGAACGGTCAATTGACTTTGTCACAGGCCATCTCAAAGTCTATATTAAGTATAACACTACTCTTCTTTTTTCGATGGACTTTGTGTATCATCTCATCTAGAATGGACACCCCTTCTAGGATGTTTCTTCCATGCATAAAAGCCATTTGTGTGAGATGTATTATATGGTCCATGGCACTATTTATTCAGTTGGTGACTACATTAGCGATAATTTTGAAGCTGAAATTTAGCAAGCAAATTGATCTATATTGCTAAATGTGACAAACTTCTTTAAGTTTTGGCATGAGCATAATAACTCTGAAGTTTAGGTTATATCACTACAATAAAATCATTGAAAGCAGACAGTATGTCACAGATAGTTTCTTAGGAGCCCTCATAGACTAAATATCCTTAGATGGTTGCTAAGATAGATGTATCTATAGCAAGCCAGGTGTCTTTGTGTGAATGAACTCAAAGACGGTTTTTATATATCTGTCTATTTCTATCATACAGACATAGATAGCTTTTAGAAAAATTCGTATGTGATATCGTCGTAGACGGTTTCTTGTAATATCCATTTGTGTCTAGTTGGTAGACACAGATGGATTTTATAAATACCTATCTATAGTTAAGGACCCACAAATGTTTTCAAATTTGATCGCCCGTCTCCCCTGCCTCTTATGGCTTCTAGCACACACATACCGCTTGTCTCCCAAGACTCTTCAGCTTCACACACACACAACCCCTCGTCTCTCCTCAATATAAAGCAACGAGGATTGTTCTTCTCGCCATATCCATGTGTTCCACCACATTGAGAAATGAGGAGTGTTTTGCGTCCTCACTCATCATTTGTGTTAGAGAAGCTAGATGTTGCTGGGGTCTGAATCCCTTTCACTGCATCGAGGTGAGTATCATGTGGTTCCATAGAACCGAGGTTTTTATTGCTTCGATCTATGCAACTGATGGCAAAACATTGTTTCCATCGTAGATCTGCAATGGTGCAATTCACGGCAATAATGAGGTGGCGGAATGGGGTTGTCCGTATGGTGGCTTGACGGTGTGGATTCTTGGCATCGAGTTTGGCCTGGTGGAGTTCATCTTCTTCATTGCTGTGAAGTCCCCCTCCATTGACCCTTTATACGCTGTCAACCGTGTTCTCCATTTGGTTCTACCAGATGGAAATTTCTCCATTACTATTCTTCAAAATGCAGACATTTCTGTCAACTGCAAGATAGACTTGAATGCCCATTTCTTGCTGAACCATGGCTAGCAATTTGGCAGCAACACAATCTGGTTATGGCTGATGTGTGAGATCATCAAGGTGTAGCCAGATCTGGATGACCGCGAGATGCTAATTGAAGATTATTCTTGGGTTAACATTCTGCTGAAATGCAGGAGGCATAGATGATGTCTATCATCTCATCTTTTTGAAAGATGCTATCGATCGACCCAAGTTTGTCGATCACCTTTCATCTTTTTGGAACAGGACATCATTATGATGTCAATCATTTCATCCTTTTGGAATACGACGTCAATAGACCAATAATGATGTATAGGTGGCTAGGTTTATGTGTTTTGAATAATGTGTAATGTTCTTAACCTTTGTGATATATAAATGCATGTGTTTTTTCTTCTGAACAATATGTGATCGATGTACGAAACAATGTGTCAATTTGTTTAATTTGTTAATCATAGAGTGTGTATCTGTTTGACCCTTTCCCCTATAAGCAAATTTGCTTCCTAGCTGCGCAGCTAGGAAGCAAATTCGCTTCTAGAGGGGAAAGGGGGACACATACATTTCTTTATAAAAATCCGTCTATGACAACTAACACATATGGGTTTTAAAACACCTATCTATGACTCTTTAGTAGTCATAGACAGGTTTTAACCAAAGACCATATGTGACTTTCAGTACTCGTATATGAATATGAATTTAAACAAACACCGTCTGTGACTCTTACTATGCACAGACGGTTATCTAGAAATTTCATTTGTGCATAAGTGTATTGCAGACGGTTCTGAAACCATTTGTAACAAGGTTGATATCACAGACACTTTTGTAGAGATGGAACCTATAACCGTTTGTGATAGGGTTTAGAGTTCATCTGTGATAACCCATTCTGAGATAGTGAATATTGGGAGGTTCCAAGAGTGCATTTCATGGAACATTTTCATGATGTTTTTCTTGATGATATCCCATAAGGTTTTGGTAGAACCTAGCTAGGAAGCCATCATGACACGATGCTTTATTACGTTCGATTTGGAATATAGCGTTGCATACATCCTTTTTAGTGAAGGGAGCTATAAGGATGTCATTTTTGGCATCTGTCACCCGAGTGAGAAATGACTATCCACATGTGGTCCAAATTACTCCTTATAGTATTGAGTTATGTATATTTTAATTGAGATTGTCCATCAATTTTTCCTTTGTATTGGTCTAGACAGAAGATGCATTGTTTCATATGTTTGCCATTTGCAATCATGTAGAAAAAGCATGTACTATTGTCTACTTGGATGATATTATTGACCTTGGCACACTATTACCATTTAGTCTCCTCTTCTCAGAGTAGTTTAACCAATTTTTCACTGGATTGGTTCTTGAGGTTCTCAAGGAAGTGTGACCAGTGGCCTGTGTTATAATTGTGGGCGCATCAGGCACTTTGCGCGGGAATGTCCTGTCCCGAAACCCGGAGCCGCAGTGACGACCCCAAGGCCACCACTACCCACATCATCCTATCATCAAGTCTCGAAGGCTGCATAAGTCCTCAAGCGTGGTCGAGTCAACTACACCACCACCGAGGAAGCTCATGAGGATGTCAACGTATTGATGGGTACGTTATTCGTGAAGTATAATTCAATAATTGTTCCTACAGTCGTTCTTTTTTATTATGGAGCTTCTCACAATTTCATAGCAAGGAGTTATACTCAATGTCATGAGCTGAAAGTTAGTGCTACCCCTACACCTTATCTCATAAAGGCACCTGGAGCCAATATGCTTATTAATCAATATGTTCCAAAGCATCGATGGTTATCAACGAGATATCCCTCTTTGAAAATTTGTTGGTTGTCTGACACCCAAATTCATTTGAAGCTTAAGGACGTCAATCATTGTCTTTATGCCTTGAAGGTTGTCGCAGTCATGGATTTCCTGAACGTTCTTGTTGTGTGAGAGTTTTCTGATGTCTTCCTCGAAGAATTGCCAGGGATGCCCCCAACCAAGTAGTGGAGTTCTCTATTGATCTTTTGCCCGGTACAGCCCCGATTTTGAAGAGGTCTTATCAAATGTCGTCAAATGAATTAGCAGAATTGAAGAAGCAGCTTCAGGAGTTGCTCTCAAAGGGTTTCATCCGTTTGAGCTCCTCACCCTGGGGTTGCCCAACGCTCTTTGTGAAGAAGAAGGACCAAACTCTTTGGATGTGTGTTTATTACCATCCGTTGATTGAAGTCACTGTCAAGAATAAGTATCCGATTCCTCGGATTGATATTATGTTTGATCAATTGACCGATGCTTGAGTTTTTTCCAAGATTGACATGAGATTGGGCTATCACTAAATAAAGGTCCGACCGGAGGATATTCCAAAGACGGCTTTCTCCACCCGTTACGGGCTTTTTGAATTCACTGTCATATCCTTCGTCCTTACCATTGCACCGGCATTCTTCATGTACTTGATAAACATAGTTATCACAGAGGATCTTGATAAGGTTTTCATGGTTTTTATCAATGACATTCTTATATACTCCAAGACGGAAGCAAAACATTTTGAGCATCTCCGTGTTGTTCTTGGCCGACTTCGAGATCACAACTCTATGCCAAGTTTAGCAAGTGTGAGTTCTTGCACGAGGAAGTTGCTTTTCTGAGGCAAGTTTTATTTGAGAACGGTGTTGCCATTAATGCGAGTAAAGTGCAAGAAGTCCTCATTTGGTTTCAACCCAAAAATGTCACCGACATCCAGAGTTTTCTCTTACTTGTGGGTTATTACCACCAGTTCATCGAGAATTTCTCCAAGATTGCCAAGCCAATGTCTGAGCTGTTGAAGCAAGGAGTGTATTCGAGTGGTTGAGTGAATGTGAGTTAGTGTTGGAGCAAGAGATCATCTTGCCATAGCAAGTATGACGAGAGTTTCTTCTAAGGAGGAGACTCAGGCTTGGAGAGGAAGTTTGATAGGAAGGAACACCGCAAATGTATTGATAGTAGAAAGATGGATCAGTCTAGGGGGAGTATCACAACGTGGCTTTGTGTTTGTGCACCTCTGTGTTCAGTGTGTTTCCCTCTCCCTCTCCCAGTTGACCATGGCCTCTATTTATATGGTAATATGTAGCTTAGCGTAGAACTTATCGCTATGTGCAAAATATCCAGGACCCGGCCGATGTACATGGTCTTGTCCTGGATAACTACTTTTTACCCTACATAGAAGATAAATATCTACCATGGTAACTATTGTGGTGCTTGCACCTTAAGGGGTGAGCCGGTCGCCAATTGCGGCCTTATGCCACACTGCTAGGAGTGTCAGGATAACCTCCATCGTACTGGGGTGTCAGGACGGCGTCCACTAGCCTAGGTACTTAATACCAGTCACTTCCTTACAGGCAATGGATGACTGGTGTTCCCCTTCTGCCAGATCTTTCTTGAGACTTGATGACTCACCCCGTAGCCTTTGGGAAGCCTACTCGAGCCCCGGAGTTGGGAGCTCCAGGAGGTGGAGGCTTCGAGAGGCATGGTCCAGGAGGTGGAGGCTTCAGGAGGCATGGCTTTGGGAGATGGAGGCTTCGGGAGACATGGATCTGCGAGATGGTTACTTCGAAGCCTGGAAGTCTCAAAGCAGCTTTCAGGAGGCGTGGGTCCATGGGCTAGCTGAGCCAAGAGGCCATCGGGGGTCCTTAACAATGACCCCACAAGTAGCACCTTGCGTGGGCGGCCAGCGGAGCGGTTGGGCCCACGGTTCTTTCAGAGCAGGGCCTCCGGTGGTCCCTGGTTTTGCTGTTTGATGGCTCATGGTCCCTAGTATCGCTTGGTTTGCCTTGGAAGATTCAATCCAATTGATTTGATCAATCCATGCGATGTCATTGGTTACAAGGGGCATTGAATGCACCCTGTGAAAAAAGGCACGATCATGCCTTGTCAGGCGGATGTGGTACACATGGCGTCTTGTGGTTGGTGGGTTGTGGGGGGTGGTTCTGCTCCCCCATGATTGTGGCCTAGCAGGCGAAGGGATAGGGTATGCGCCCGTTTTTCTAGGGGACGTAATCTCTCCCTTATCTTTTCAAGGAGAGGGTTACCCTGAGCGGCCTTCTTGTGTGTGCCTCGTTCTCATCTGCTCTTTGCCTCCAGTAGTTCTTGATTTGCGCGTGCGTCCATCGATTGCTGCACTTCTTTCTTTCTCACTATCCAGCACCTTCCGCCATCGTCCTGTGATCCGTATGGCTAGCTCGGGTGCCCTGGGTGGAGCTGCAACTCAGGCGGTGAGCGAAGCCACCGGTGTGGCCACGGCGAGGGCCCTCTGGTGGCCCCGATTCCTCCATTGTTGATGGGGCCACCGCCAGGGGTGGACCTCCGCCACGCCAGCAGTTGTCATCCCCAGCAAACCATCGTCCTAGGGGTGTCTGCCATCAATGACACAGAGCTTGACCAAACAGTTAGGAAGGGGAAGATTCCCTCTAGAACCGTTGCTCGGTCTTCGCTGAACAAGGAGGTCTCGAAGCCTCTAGCCCATGAGGTCGTGGTGTTCGAGGCTTTCTTCAAAGTGGGCCTGGGCTTTCCGTCGTGCCGCTGCTTGAGGAGGGCCTTCGCCACTACTACGCGGAGCTTTCGCAGCTCCATGCCAATGTCATTGCCCGCCTAGCCACCTTCGAGTGGGCCATGCGGGCGAAGGGGTGTGAAGGGAGGGTAGATTTCTTCGCGGCCCTCTACTTTGCCAACTGCCAACTGAAGATGATCAAGGGCAATGGGATGAAGAGGCCCTTCAACTTCGGCAGTGTTAACTTCCAGATACGACCGCAGTACCGCGATGCCTTCCTGATGAAGGCTATTAACGGTCAGTGGTATACCAGCTAGTTGCAGTGATGGTTTTACAATGATGTTGGCTTTTCATCCCCCTTCACTCCATAAACCGGGATATCGTATATGTCCTGGAGCCGGAGATGGATCACGGACGACCAGTTTGCTTCGTGACTAGCCCTTCTTTGGTGGGTGGAGGAAAAGATGAGCATGCGTGACCTCATGGAGGAGTTCACCATATTGCGCATTCAGCCACTTTAGATGGGCTGGGACTACACCTTTGAGTAAGGTGCGGAAGTGTGGCCAAAGGTGTACTCCGGTCCCTCTGTTAGCTCTAGTGAGTCCTCTTTGTTGTCTGGTTTTTGACCCACAGATGTGAGCCACCTTTTTCTTTCAGAGAGATTCCTTCCACTAGAGTGTGCGGTGGAGATCATGGAAGTGATCCTAGGCCCACCTACTCACGTGGAGTGGGAATTGCGGGTGGCTCTGATACAGAGCTGGGAGCAGTACAATCACGTCTGCTTTCATCTTGGAGTGGAGGCTCTAGCGTGGCAGGATCCACCGGAGACTAAGGTTGCTGTGAAATGAGCGTGCACCACTCTCATGATTCGCGCGAGGCCACGCTGGGTCCAACGGATTTCTAGCTCTAAAGGTTCACATACCAGCTCGATGGCCAAGTTTTTCGAGCTGCTGCTGGTCCGAAAGAAGCGTCAGAGGCAGATTGGGAGTGCGGGCGACCCGTTCGGGTGAGGGTCATCTCGATGATGGTGACCGGGGAAAGGACTTGGCCTCTCCGGATATTGCTGGCCACGGCTAGAGCTGGAGAGGAGGCGTGGCCTCTGTGGAATATGATTTTGGTTTTGCTGGTTCGGATGTTAATGATGTTACGGGCCCTTCTATGAGAGGTTTTGAGGGACTTGGTGAGGCGTCGTTGCTTCGTTAGCCATTTCCTATTTTGGTGATGCACTGGGATCTTGATATGTGTTTCTTGGTATTTTGCAGCGACCATTGAGGTGGATGTGTCTTCGACTGCCTCCCAAAGGCTTTAGAGCCCCGGCAGGGGTCGAGTACTCCATCTGAGGTGTCCCTGAAGGCCGCCTTGAGGGACAGGGCCTCTTTTCCGTGGAGCCCCGAGCTAGCTGGTGACTTGGCCCTGGCAGTCGGTGCTGGGGGTACTGTGTCCTCCATCAGGGCTCCCTTTGCAACGGCTGAGGGGGCCCCTAGCCTTGGGGTCTTCACTCTGGATGACTTCACGCTGCATTCGGAGGCTTCCAGGGCCTTCATCACAGTCTCCGCCTTTCTCTGGAGTGGAGAGGTCGAGTTGTCATTGGCCCATCGTCCTTTGGAGGAAGTGGAGACACGTCTGGCAGTGGTGGCCCTACAGGTCAATAGTTTAGTCGTGATTTACTGGGTCTGGTGTCAGGTTCTAAGTAGCTCATTTTGTCCTTTTTTCTTCTGTTGTGCCTCATAACAAGTAATTTTATCAAGGGCATCGGGAGATGGGGGGTGCCAGGCCTTTACCATGGCCTGTGACGAGGTTGAAGGCTTTGTCAGGCCTTGGAGGAGGCCTGGAAGTATGTGGAGTCTTCGGAGGGTCGCCTTTAGGAGGAGACAATGCTCTGTGATCATGAGGAAGGTCTGTGGTGGGAGGATGTTTTGAAGCGGGAGCAAGCGGAGGCTGAGGCGTGGAAGGCTGCCGAAGACCTCCGGGAGGCAAGGGAGTTCACCGATGCGGCCAATGCAGCTCGTGTGTTGGCCGAAGGTGATGTTGAGACCCTTAGGGATTCCGGTGGTGAGGTTTGGCGAGAGATGAAGGAGGCTCATGCATTGAAGGGGGTACTATGCTCGGAGTGCCAGCAGTTAGCTGCACTTGTGTCAGAGGTTGCCCGGATTACCTTCGATGCCATGAGCGGCCTTGGGGCCAGGTGTTCGCCACTACCCTCTAACTCAGAGGCATCAGTTGTGCCGCTTTTCTGGCTTCGATCTGCTATGAAGCTCATGGTTAGAGCTACGGAGACCTACGCGAGGTCCAGTGCATGCGTGGCTACAGTGCTCCAGCTGACTCTACTGCACCAAGAGAGGGTTGGTCCCTTCAAAGTACTGGAGCAGTAGGTGTTGGACTCTGTGATCAAGGGATTTTGGCCTGAGGCACTTCCGGTGGAGATTCGTGCAGCTCTGGAGAACTTCCACCATAATTTATGTGTGAGGTATGGCCAGAGTGTGATGTTGCGCTATATGGCAGGTCAGGTGACTCCAGGCGCCCCGGGGGTCTTCGCTTGGGTTCTTTGTCGGGAGGTTCGGCCCTTCGTCTAGAGCCTGTAGGCACACTACGACCCTCTGAACAGTTTTCGCTTCGCGTCGTTACTCAGCAAGAGCAGTCTCCACGTGTGGATGCCTCGGAAGTTTAGCTCTGTTGCAGGCTATCTGTTTTTTGTTTTCTTTTCTTTCCGAGGGTGTCAAAGTCTTAGTATGTTGACTACCCCCTTCTGCTTCATGTACTTGGCTTTTTTCTTATCTAGTAGAGCCATGTCTGTCTTCTTGTAGTTCGCTTGTGTTGTTCTAGAATGTTTGTGACTTTTAGGTTTACTAGAGTCTGATCTATGTATATAGGTATGGTGGCCCAAAGCCAGAGGGGGCCTTGCTCGTATTCGGGATGGTGCCTCCAAGGAGGGAACGAGTGCGTCTGGAGCATCTGGGGCTACTCTGTCCGTCCGACGGTAGAGCTGCTTCGTTATGCCAAGTGATTTTGAGGGGCGCGTGGATCCGAAGGAAGCCACCGATGTCTTGGTCAAGGTTGAGTCAGAGGACCCCCTTGTGTCTGCTTCGGATGTCTATTTTGTTGCAAAGGATGACTGGTGTGCAGCCCAAATAGCCCAGGAGGTTGCCAGCTCACACTTCTTCCAACGCCTTGTCCTCCCTCAGGATTCTGACAGAAGGGTGACTTCGGAGATCCTTGAGCCTATTTTGGCTGAGGTGAAGGTGGAGGAGCCACAGGCTGCAGAGTCTCCGCCGGAGGAGCAGGGGGAAGAGCTTGATTTCTCGTCCTTTGACTCGTATCCCTTCCCAGCAGATCCTTCAGCTTCCCATGACTAAAGGGGCTTCATTTTAGGCGGTGGCTCCCTCCATGGAGGGGATTCGCATCAACCCCCCATGCGTAGTTACCGAGGTCAATTCTCCAGGTCTTGTGGTATTTCTAGGAGGCGTGGCGATCAAGCGCCCTCGCCCTCCCATAGCATTTCAGGGAGGTGTAACAGGCTAGCAAGTTTGCTAGGCATAGATTCAATGTACAGCGGTTAGCTGATGCAAACTCTTTGTATTTCATGTATGAATATACTTGCGTTGTGTTAGCTTTGTATGCAAATGCTTTGTTATCATATCAACACTTTGCCTCTGCCCCCTATCCGAGCCCCTTCGCATTCTGCGGCTGTTAGGGGCCGTAGGGTGCAAGATCCTAGGGGTACTGCGTTGCGTTAGGCGTGAGCAGGGAAGAATATATCGTTTAGTAACATGTCGATGTGTGACGCCTTGTAGTCAAATGATTTTGGCATGAAAACTTTTAGTCTTCAATGTGCCAGAGGATCCTTACTTTGTATGAATCCTTTTTGGCAAGGAGGCTAGGCCTTCAAGATGTTGGGGAGGTTATCCCTTCGCCACATAGGTCAGCCAGGCCTTAAAGATGATGGAGTTTATGCCTGTCCGGTACGGAGGCAATTCCTTCAAGATGTCGGAGCAGTCTTTGACTCTCTGCCTAGTAGGTTAGCTAGACCTTAAAGATGGAGGAGGGATATATGCCTATCTAGCATAGACTCTAAGCCTTCAAGATGCTGGAGCAGTCTTTGGCTCTCCACCATGTAGGTCAGCCATGCCTTAAAGATGGAAGAGGGATCTACTTCTCTAGCACGGAGGCACTACCTTCAAGATGCCAGAGGGATCTTTTTTTTTTTGCACGGAGGCAGTGCCTTCATGATGACGGAGGTTTTTGCCTCTTCGGCACAGATGCAGTGCCTTCAAGATGACGAAGTTTTTTACCTCTTTGGTACGGAGGTAGTGCCTTCAAGATGATAGAGGTTTTTACCCCGCCAGCATGGAGGTAGTGTCTTCAAGATGATAGGGGTTTTTACCCTTCTGGCACGAAGGCAGTGCCTTCAAGATGACAGAGGTTTTTACCTCTCCGGCACAGAAGTAGTGCCTTCAATATGCCAGAGGGTCTTCGTAGGTTTTGTGTGGGGTTGTTTTGTGAGGTAAGGGCTTCTTCTTTTTGGAGGTAACACCTCTAGGTTTGCTGGCTATTTGTGGGTATGTAAACCTATGGTTTTTTATTATTTTAGACCATCGGAGGGGCTGAGCCTGGGGTTGTCTACACATAGTATTTGCGGAGGGTCTCCACATTCCAACTGTGTTCGAAGGGGTCCCTTCTGTATCGGCCAGGCGGTAGGAGCCAGGCCTTTTAGACCTGAGGACCAGGTATGGGCCTTCCCATTTGTTGCGCAGTTTTCCCGGAGCTAGGGTACGTCAAAGCACTAGGTCGCCGGGCCTGGAGCTACGAGGCCTTGGTTTTCTTGATGTAGTGATCGAGATTCTAGACGGCATGGAGCTGCATACCTTTCATGAGATCGAGGGAGATCTCTCTTTCTCCGGTAGTTTGTGGAAGTTGCACCTTGAGCGAGCATCCCGCGAGCTCGGTGGGGGTCATGGCCTCATCGCCATATAGGAGGCGGAATGGGGTGAACCTGGTGGCTCGTGTGACAGTGGTTCGGAGGGACCATAAAACTATAGGAAGTTGGTTGACCCATAGGCCTCGAGCTAGGCTGATGAGTCGGTGATTTAGCCGTTGGCCCGCTCGACAGGCATGTTGGATGGAGGATGTCGAACTGCGGTGAAGCATAATTCGATGCCGAGGTCATCGCATAATTGTCTAAAAGGCCCAGAGTCGAATTGCGTGCTGTTGTCTACTGTGAGCTGTTGTGAGACGTCGAAGTGGCAAATTATGTTCTTCTAGAAGAATTTCTGGACATTCTTTGATGTGATTGCCGTGAGGGGCTCGACCTCGACCCATTTGGGGGAGTACTCCAATGCTACCATCGAGAATTAAAGGTTGCCTTTGGCATGGGGGAATGGTCCGATGAGGTCCATGCCCCAACGAGCCAGGGGTAGACGGGAGCGATTGGTTGTAGGGGAGCCAGGGGCCGGTCCCTTTGGTGTCCCATCCACTGGCATCCTTGGCTGGTGTGGATGAGGTCTTCTGCATCAGACATGATTGTAGGCCAATGGAGGCCCTGGCGAAGTGCCTTGCCGGCTAGGGCATGAGGCAATTCATGTATCTCCTGGAGGAGGTTGGCCTCTTCTTGTCTGGTAATGTAGTGAAGGAGGGGAGCGCAGACACCTATCTTCTAAAGGGTGCCTTCTATGAGATGATAGCCCCTCACGCAATGTTGAAAGCGGTGGAGCGCAATCGGGTCTTCCGGCTCTTCTGTTCCAGTGACGAAGGATAAGAGGGGAGCTCTCCAGTTGGTGGTTTCAATGGGGAGGATGGTGACGGCCATCTCGTCAAGAGTTTTAGCAGCCGGCTGGTGTAGAGTTTTGAGGAAGGTGCCCATTGGTGGGTCTTTGCCCATAGCGGTAGCTTTTGCCAAGGCGTTTGCCTGGCCGTTGTCCATTCGTGGTATGCTCTGTATCGATATGCCACGGAAGTGTGCTTCGGCCTTGTGGATGGCTTCGAGGTATCTTGTCATGTAAGGATGTCGAACATGGAAGCTCTTGCTGACGTGGTCGACGATGATTTGAGAGTCGGTCTGGTTGATGACTATGGCTGCCTCCAAGGCTCGGGCCTTCCGGAGGTCCAAGAGGACGGCTTCGTATTTGGCTATATTGTTGGTCATCTTGAAATCCAGGCGAGTAGCGAATTGGACTTGCTAGCCTGTGGGGGAGATGAGGACCGCACTAGCTCCAACGCCTATGGTGTCGTATGCTATGTAGGTGTAGATAGTCTAGATGTCTTGGGGAGGGGTAGCGGCGGGTTTAGCAAGCGCCAGGGTCCATTCAGCGATGAAATCTACCAAGATTTGGGATTTGATGGAGTAGCGGGCCACAAACCTTACAACGAAGGAGGCAAGAAAGTAGTGCTGGAGCTTGCGTGAGGCCATCAGCAGGGCTTATGCTATCTTTTTGAGCTCGATGTAGAGTGTCTTGTCCCCATCTAAAGCCTCCGAGACATAGTATACAACCTTTTGAGTAGAGCGATTGTCACTTTTCTCCTCCCTTACTAGAGTGGCACTAACAGCAGAGGCAGAGATGGACAAGTATACGAGCAGTCCTTCACCAGGGAAGGGCATCGTGAGTGTTTCAATGTGGGAAATTTGGGCCTTGAGGGCCTCGAAAGCCGCCTGGCACCCCAGAGTGTAGTTGAATGGTTCAGAGTTGCATTTTGAAGAAGGGGAGGTTGTGCTTGGCAGATTTGGTGAGGAAGCAGTTGAGGGCTACGAGGTGGCCAGTCAAGCATTATACTTCCTTTGGATTGGTGGGAGGTGACATTTCTGTGATGACATGAATCTTGCCCGGGTTAGCCTCAATGACTCTTCGGGAGACGAGATATACTAGCATCTTTCCAGCCTTAGCACCGAATACGCACTTCTTTGGGTTTAGCCACATGCCTGTAGCCTGGAGGCTATTAAATGTTTCTTGTAGGTCAACAATGTGGTTGGCTTCGAGCTGGCTTTTTACCATGATATCATCCATGTAGGCTTTGACATTGTGGCTCAGTTGCTGCAATAGTACCTTGTGCACTAGGCGAGAGAAGGTGACCCCAGCATTCTGAAGATCGAAGGGCATTCGGACGTAGCAGTATACCTTGAAGGGGGTAATGAAGTTGGTCTTGTTTTCATCCTCAATCGCCATCCACACCTAGTGGTACCCAAAGTAGGTGTCCAGGAAGCTTAGCAACTTGCAGCCGGTGGTTGAATCCACTTGCTGGTCAATGTGAGGAAGGGGATAGGGATCCCGAGGGCATACTTTGTTCAGCGATGTGAAATCGATGCACATACATCACTTTTCGTTGTGTTTCTTGACTAGGACAGTGTTGGAGAGCCAATCGAAGTGGATGATCTCTCGAATAACATCGGCGTTTAGTAGCTTCTGGACCTTCTCTTTTGCGGCTTCTACCCGCTTCGGGGAGAGATTGCGAAGCCCCTGGTGTACGGGCCTTGCCTTTGGGTCGAACTGAAGAGTGTTCGATAATGCAGCGGTCGACTGCCTAGAGATCCTGCGGGGACCATGCAAAGGTGTCGAGGTTCCCTGCATGATGGCCTGAAGCCCTGATTTGGATGGTCCAGTCAGGTTGGTCTGGATGTATGGGGACACTCTTTATGTCCCCCTCTGGTTGTGTCCTTGGAGAGCAGCGGTGTCCAGGATGCACCGAAGAGGGGTCCTCGGAGCCCTCCTAGGTCACGGTGTGGATATGGCGGCCGGGGAGCGGAGCAGGGTGCCGTACTCGATGCGCCTAGCCAAGTCTTTGTCGCCATGGATGGTTATTAGCCCCTGGGGTCTGGACATCTTCAAGCAGAGATAATTGTTATGGGGTACAGCTTCGAATTTGTTCAGAGTTCCTCTCCCCAGAATGGCATTGTAGGCATAAGGTACGTCCACAATGTCGAAGGTGATTACTTCGGTCTGTGTTGCAGAGCCCTCGCCGAAGATGATCGGGAGTCCTATCTAGCCTAGGGTGTTAAGGGGGCCCATTGAATCCTGGGAGGGGTCTGTGGCCTGGTGAGAGCTGGCTTCGTGGGATTCGGAGCTAGTTGAAGGCATGTATGAATAGGAGGACCGCCGAGCTACCTCCGTCGATCAGTATTCTTCGGACCCCAACTTCGGTGATGTTGGTTGAGATGACCAGGGCATCGGAGTGGAGAAATTGCACTCCCTTGGAATCATCAATGGTGAATGTCATGCAGACATCGGCCCATTTGTGGGCCTACCGATGAATGCTGGTTGCTCCAATGTGGTGTACCCCACCTGTGTAGTCTTGCCACTGCCATTTCAATGTGTAGCTAGAGCTCCCTCCACCGGTTATAGCAACGACGATCTTTTCACCCTATGCCCCTTTGTCGTTGTACCGCTCTGCAGATGATGAGGGTAGAACAGGTAGGGCCAGCTGTCGAGGCGAAGGTTGCCTAGCATCCGAGGTACTCTTCTCGGAAGGTGGTGAGGGTTCGGCAGTTGTCAGTGTTATGTCCTCGTCCTGCGCCATGTATAGTGCACCAGAATTCCTCCTCGGAACACCGATTTGGAGTGCGGCTTCTCTCTGGGAGGCCTTTGGGGTGTCCCCAGCCGCGTCCCTTGGGGTGGTTTTGGTCTGGAGCACCACGGCCTGGGCTGATGTTGCTAATGTTTCAGTGTAGTCACTGCCACCCCCTTTGGGACCTGGAGGTATGGGCCTCCTCAAAGCCCCTCTTCGCTGGGGGAGAGAGGGCGTGCGACGATCCCGCCAACGAGTGTGACTTCTCAGGATTGACACAGGAAGTCTTGGTAACTTGCGAGCACCTTCGGCAGAGTTTTTCCTCTTCTGACCCCACATATTCCTCGAACATTCTCATGAGGACTTCCACCGTGCATATTGGACATCGGTTCAGCCGATCGTATAGGGGGCCTTCGGCCTGGCCCTGGGTTGCAGCATCAATGACCGAAGAGTCTGATATGCCCCTAATCTGGGCCTTGGTCTGGGAGAACCTTCGGAAGTAATCCTAGACGGTTTCATCTAGCTCCTGCCTGATAGTGAATAGGCTTTCGGTGGTTACTGGTTCGATGAAGGTGCCCTGGAAGTTGCTACGGAAGAGGTCTCTGAGTTGGGACCAGGTGTGAATGGCGCCAGGGTCTAGTGCCCAGAACCAGCGTATGGCCACCCCTTCCAAGGCGAGAGGGAAGCATTTATCCATGGTGGCTGAACCGCCCCCGCTGGACTCTATGGCGAGGGCGTAGGAATGGACGAACTCATCAGGGTCTGAATCGCCCTTGAACTTTGGTAGCTTTGTGGTCTGAAAGCCCTCTGGGAAGGGCATAGCCTACAAGTTGGCCTGCAGGGGAGAGTCGTAGTCCTACAAGGGATCCTCGTGACACCGACTCTGAGGCTCTGGAGGCCAAATGTGCAGGGTCCTAGTGTCGAAGAGTTCATCGGCCCATAGAGCTTGTGTCGAAACAGTGCCGGACACCACGGGGGCAGCGGTGGTCGTGAGGATAGCTTCCTGCTTCAACTGTAGGGCTGTTTGCAGTTCCTCCATATGGGTCAGGAGTGCTTCCAAGCGTGATTGACGCTCGGGTGGAATGGTGTTCATGGCGGTGGCGTCAGCTGCAGCCCTAGGGGCGTAGCAGGGGCCTCGCCTTGCTGCTGTTGTTGCTCTTGGGTCTCTTGGGTAGAGAGCCTTTTAGTGCCAGCCATAACTATGGTCATGGCTGGGTTAGCAGTGGCCGTAAGGCCCTCGTTTCCCCGGTGGGGGGCCATCACCTACGTGACCTGTGCTTAATCACCCGAACTATGGCACGGGCGTGACCGGGGGTCGGCTGCCGTTGCTACAGCCTTAGTGTTCTTCTTCTTGGGTGGCATCCTACCTCTCTTAGCATATTTCTGTTCACGTCCCCACGGACGGAGCACTGTTGGAGCAAGAGATCGTCTTGCCCCAGCAAGTATGGCAGGAGTTTCTTCTAAGGAGGAGACTCAAGCTTGGAGATAAAGTTTGAGAGGAAGGAACACCACAAATGTATTGATAGTAGAAAGATGGATCGGTCTAGGGGGAGTATCACAGCGTGGCATTGTGTTTGTGCACCTTTGTGTTCGGTGTGTTTCCCTCTCCCTCTCCCAAACGACCATGGCCTCCTATATATAGGATTATATGTAGCTTAGCGTACAAGTTATCGCTATGTGCAAAATATCCAGGACCCGGCCGAGTTACATGGCCTTATCCTGGATAACTACTTTTTACCTACATAGAAGATAAATATCTACCATGGTAACTATTGTGGTGCCTACACCCTGAGGGGTGAGCCAGTTGCCAATTACGACCCTACGCCACACTGCCAGGCGTGTTAGGATAACGTCCATCGTACTAGGGTGTCACGACGGCGTCCACTAGCCTAGGTAATTAATGCCAGTCACATCTTTGCAGGAAAAGGATGACCGGTGTTCCCCTTCTAGCAGATCTTTCTTGACGCTTGACTACTCACCCCGTAGCCTTTGGGAAGGCTGCTCGAGTCCCGGAGATGGGGGCTCTAGGGGGCATGGCTCCGGGAGGTGGAGGCTTCGGGAGGCATGGCTCCAGGAGGTGGAGGCTTCGGGAGGCATGGCTATGGGAGATGGAGGCTTCAAGAGACATGGCTCCGGGAGATGGTTACTCTGAAGCCCAAAAGTTCAAAAGTGACCTTTGGGAGGCGTGGGTCCATGGGCATGGTCTAACTGAGCCAAGGGGCCATTAGGGGTCCTTAACAACGACCCCCAACAATTAGCTTTCCAAACCTTGAAGAAACTACTCACGACAGCTCCCATTTTGGCTCAGCTTGAAGTGGACAAGGGTTTTGACGTCTATTGAGATGCTTCCTACATAGGCCTTAGATGTGTCCTCATGCAATAAGGTTGGGTTGTGGTATATGCTTCTCGCTAGTTGAAGCGTCATGGCGAGAACTACACAACCCACGACTTAGAGCTTGTGGGAATTGTGCACGCTTTGAAGATTTGGTGCCAATATCTGATGGGAAATATGTGCCATATCTATACGAACCATAAAAGTCTCAAATACATTTTCACTCAAGCCAATCTGAACATGAGACAAAGAAGATGGCTTGAGTTGATCAAGGACTATGAGCTAGAAGTTCATTATCATTCCGGCAAGGTGAATGTGGTCACTGATGCACTGAGTCGAAAGGCTCGATGCAATTGTCTTGTGGTCAAGCCCAAAAAATGTCACATTTTATGATGAATTCTGAAGACTTGGACTCGAAATGGCCCTAGAGGGACTTCTTGCAAACTTGGATATCAAATCCACCCTCCTGGATCAAATAAAAAAGAAGCTTAAAGGAATGACAAGGGCATGGCCCAAATCCGAGAGAAAATGAAGAAAGGCAAGGCTGCCTATTTTTCTACGGATGATCAGGGTATTTTGTGGTTCGAGAAGAGATTAGTTGTTCCGAAGGTTGAGGTGTTGAGAAAGAAAATTCTGGATGAAGCTCATGATTCATTGTTGTCCATTCATCCATGGAGTACCAAAATGTACCAAGACCTTAAGCCTAGATTCAGGTGGACTCCCAGGAAGCGAGAAATTGCTCGATATGTTGCTGAGTGTGACGTCTATTGAAGAGTAAAGGTCGAGCATCTTAGTTTGGCCGGTACGCTCCAACCATTTCCTATTCCCTCCTGCAAGTTGGAGGAGATTAGAATGTACTTCATTACTGGATTACCGACCGCTCAAGGATATGACTCAATTTGGGTCATTGTGGACCGATTGACAAAGTCTGCTCATTTCTTTCCTGCCAAGACCACATATTCAGTCCAACAATATGCAGAGTTATACCTGACTCGGATTGTCTACCTTCATGGGATTTCAATGAAGACTATCTCTAATTGAGGCACTCAGTTTACCTCATATTTCTAGAGGAGACTTTATAAGGCCATGAGAACTGAGCTCTTTCATATCATTGATTATCACCCTCGAACCGATGGTTAAACTGAGATGGTGAATCGGGTTCTAGAAGATATGTTGCGAGCCTGTGCTCTCACATATGGCAAGAAATGGGAAATTTGCATGCCATTCACTGAATTTTCCTACAACAACAGTTATCAGTCAAGAATTGAAATGTCACCATTTGAAAGTCACTATGGCCGATGATGCCGAACGCTATTAAATTGGTTTGAATTCGATAAAAGGGCTTTTCTACGCTCAGATTTGGTCAAAGAGGCAGAAGAGCATGTTTTGGTTGCTTGCAAGTGTCTCCTCAGGGCTTAGTCCCGATAGAAGAGCTATGCGGACCACCGCCACTAAGAGCTTATGTTGATATTGGGGACTTTGTATATCTCAAGGTATCACCTCTCAAAGGGGTTCGACACTTCCAAGTCCTAGGGAAATTAGCGTCTCATTATTTAGGATCTATCCAAATCATTCCTTGGCATGGAGAGGTGGCCTACCAATTGGACTTATCTCTGTCTCTCTCCGCTATTCAGAATGTGTTCCACATCTTGCAACTAAAGAAATGCCTTCGAGTTCCAACCAAAGTCAT